>NC_044386.1:67456702-68865251 GCF_006542625.1 Nomascus leucogenys
TTTTATCATAGGTTAGGTATGGGTCTACTTCTGGACTTCTATTCCTTTGGCATCTGTGCATATATGTGCTACACGCTGTTTTAATCACAGGCTTTTAATGTGTTTTAGTATTTCTCATGGCTCTTCCTTTTCAGTGTGTTCCTAGCTGCTGTTGTATGTTTATTTTTACATTCAAACTTTATAAAGAAAAACTATAAAACCACTGTAAAAGAGCTCATTGCTATTGGGGAGGGGGTTACATTAAATTTATACGTTAACTTAGAGAGAACTGACATTCCGCTCCTCCCATTCCTCAAATGTAAGCACCTTCTATGGGTATAATTCTATTCATCTGCTCCTCCCTGCTCTTTGTGCTATTGTTAACTTCTACGTATGCTGTGAACCTCACTTTACAATGTTGTTATTTTTGCTTACATGATCAGTTGTCTTTTAAAGAAATTATGGAAGAACAATGATATTTTATATCCACATATTTCCCATTTTCAGTCCTTTTCACTGATTTCAGCAGATCTGCGTTTCCGCCTGGTTATATCCATTGATATTGTTGAGATGTCCTTAACCAAGAATAAGGAATGGTCTTTTCATTGGTTCAAGGCTACTTTTGTATTCTTGCTTGATGAAAAGTGGTGGGAGAGGACATTCTTACCTTGTTCTTGACTTTATGGGAAAAATATTCAATATCCTGACTAATTATATTCTTTATCATTTGATTATGACTCAGAGGGCTGGTTTTCAGTTTTACAGGAAATGTACGAACTTGAATGACTTAAGGTAATTTGTATGAGTTACTGGCATTAGATCTCATCCTAGGCTCACTGTACTTGCTACACTCAGCCAGATGCTAGTCACCCTCACCGTGGGTCTTAGGAAATACTGCAAGGTAATTTTAATATTAGATGAAGCAAAACATAATTAGGAATGTAAATCTGCTCAAAGCCCCTTATGTTCTGTAATGAGCTCGCCAGTCCCAAATTAATGATGTTTTGGTTGTCTCTATTATCTTCCTCATTAATAGAGGAATTTTAATGTTGAGAATTTGTATTATTTGGACCTGTATGTATATATCTACTCCTTTTAACACCAATTAGTTTAAAAGTTTAACATTTGGTTTCAGCCCTTGTTTGAACATAGGCATGGCCATGGGGTTTGAGTTAAAGCCTCTTAATTGAATGCAATTCCTCTGCATTCTTTTTTTTTAAAAATTATGCCAGCTGGGCATGGTGGCACATGCCTGTAATCCCTACACTTTGGGAGGCCGAGGCGGGTGAATCACCTGAGGCTGGGAGTTCAAGACCAGCCTGACCAACATGGAGAAACCCCGTCTCTACTAAAAATACAAAATTAGCTGGGTGTGGTGGTGCATGCCTGTAATCCCAGCTACTTGGGAGGCTGAGGCAGGAGAATCACTTGAACCCAGGAGGCGGAGGTTGTGGTGAGCCGAGATCACGCCATTGCACTCCAGCCTAGGCAACAAGAGCGAAACTCTGTCTCAAAAAAAAAAAAATATATTATGCCTTTTACATGATAATCTTTAAACAATATAGCCAGTTTATAAGTGTTGGGATTAGATTTACTAATGAAAATTCTAGCCAAATGTGGATTTTAGTCACTGGCTTATAGGGACTCAGTTTTTTCCTTTTGCCACCAGTGGGAGTGTAATGGGCATGAGTGTCGTATGTCACCAGTCTTGTTGTGACAATTGATTTGTTCAATTAGCAGTGAAAGACAAGCTCATCCCTAAAAAGAGAACATACAGAGCGAAGATTAGAACAGCTCAGCATTTCAGTTGGGCCAAACTTCAACTGAAGTATCCTCTTTGAGAGGGATTAAGTTACACATTGATGGAAATCCATGCTTGGTGATGTTTTGTATTGTACTTTTGCCCTTTGACCAAGAATTGTCCTTAACATTATAGGTAGTAACTTTATGAGGAACCTCATTTAGATGCCCATAATTAATTACGTTTTCTATAAATATTTTACATAGTTGAGATTATTTCATACTCTTTCCTCTTAGAACATGTCTCCATATTTAAATGTTCCATAAGTGATAATTTTTTAATATTAAGCAGACACTCCATATTGCATCGGATGCCTTCCAACTATGGTCTGTCATCATTGCAAATAGTCAATAGGCAGCCAGCGTGTAGGGAGCACTAATATTTACGCCTCTTCTAAAGAACATACGTTTGTTCTTTCCCTTAAACTTGACAGTTCTATGAAGTAGATAGTGTTACATCTTATTTTACAGATGAGAAAGTTAAGTGAGATTAATGGACTTTACTAAGGTCACAGAGTTAATAAGTTGTGAAGCTGAGTTAAACATATCTCTTTGATTTCTATTACTTCATGCTGTTTCCAGAGATCCATTGATAATTTACATAATGCAGGGAATATACAGATGACACAAATCTTCCTTGAAGCCTGGGGTTCCCTCTCTCCTTGCTTATTCAAATCCTGTTATTGGGAGATCCAACATAAAAATAGTGAACTGACTTGCAGTTCATACCTTCTTCTTTCTCTCTCTGGAAGTTCTTCTGTATGCTAACACCTATCAGAACAAAGGAACGGTATAAGTCATTAGTTAGTTGCTAGCCTGTAATTGCTACTTCAATTTTCTGTGTAGTTTATAACAAATCAGATTTTTGTGTTTTTTTATATTGCCAGTTAGACAAATATACACAATGACTTTTTAATGCTTAAATAATATATGCTTTTATGTTTAGAGCTCTGTATTATTAACCATTGTATTTTGCTTTTTAACAGTCTCAGTTCGTGGCTCAGAAATTCCTACTTAAATATCATGACCCTGGGAGAGCCCAGTATATCCAATGTAATTTGTGCTTTTAACGAAGAGTTATTTCCCAATTTGGTGGTGCTGTATTAAATAAGATGTATACCTCTTTTTCCGGGCATTGCATTATTTCTAAGTTACTATGAAAGAAAGGTATATAATGCCATGTGAACGGGGTATGTAAAGTATTTTATCCTTCAAAGATGTGTCAGCAAAAAAGGAGGGGGCAGGGAACAAAGCTAAACACAGATGAGAATGGCTAGTGATGCCCTTGATTTTGTTGTGCGTGCTCTGGATATCTTTCTCCTTTGTTCCTCAAGGGGTGTCTGGCACCAGCTTTGATCTGCTGCCTTCACAGTGGTATCTGGTCAGTAGAACAAGTTTCAACCATGTGTTTTGCTTGACTCCTACTTAATATGGTATTGGCAGCGGTGGTTTTGATACTGTGAGTGATGAGAAGAGGTGGTGGTGCCGGAGTTGGTCTTGAGAGGAATAAGGAACATTTATTCTGCTTTGATGAACGTTTTTGAGAGGATATTTTAATGGGTTGGCTTCTATGCAGTTTAGTTTTTTAGAACTGTCCTCACTGTTTTAGCTTCTCTCCCAACCCAATGTTGAGTCACAATGATTCATCGGTTTAAAACTGTTTTTCTTCCAAAGCACTTGAATATAGAATATTTATGATCTTGACGTCTTCTAAGATATTATTTGTTCCATTTTGTATATGGGAAAATGGATGAATGGAGAGTTGAAGTGATAACTAGTCAGCAGTGGCAGTAGAACTGGGATGCCCCTTAACTCTTTGTTGGGAGCTGCCATGATGACTGTTGGCTAGACTCAGGAAACTCCCATTTCTCTTCAGGTCAGTCCCTACCAGAGTGTCCGTTGGCCCATCTGCAGAATGTTCCTGTTATTCCAACCTCACCAATGTGTCCCATTAGACAGATCTCCTTCTAGCATCATGAGTAATGCCCTTTGGGTGAGTTGGGCATTTTATGAGGTGCATTCTCTCTCCCTGTCACTTTTTAAGATCCTAGAGCACAAATTCCCACTAGTACTTTGTGAGAGAGGAAGACCTTGTATAGCATCACTTTGGCTATAGGATAATTATATAACAGATACTGGCGCAACTGTCTTCCCGTCCCAATTTCTTCCACACACTTTTGCCTTTGTGGCCGGAGTTCTTACAGCACCAGGCACAATGCTGTACAGATATTGAGTATGTGGTAAATGTGTTTGCGTTGTATTATTTTTGTTTCCCTTTTTTCTTTCCTGTTAGTGATTTCTGAGCAGACATCTTACTAGTTGTCCAGCAGAGTTCACAGCCACCTCACACCTTCCCCTCTTGTTTTTTCACACTTCTTTTAGCTCCCCATTGAAAGATCTCAGAGAAATGAAAGGAATATATGTCTTACAGGGAGGCCAAGGAGACTCGTTTTTAACAAGTACTACCTTGCTTACTAAGCAATTTTTTTTTTTTGAGACGGAGTCTCCCTCTGTCACCCAGGCTGGGGCTGGAGTGCAGTGGCGCCATCTCAGCTCACTGCAACCTCCGCCTCCCGGGTTCAAGTGATTCTTCTGCCTCAGCCTCCCGAGTAGCTAGGATTACAGGTGTCCATCACCAAGCCCAGCTAATTTTTTGTATCTTTTGTATTTGTATTTTGTGTAATTTTTTGTATTTGGCCAGGCTGGTCTCAAAACTCCTGACCTCAGGTGATCCACCCGCCTCGGCCTCCCAAAGTGTTGGGATTACAGACATGAGCCACCGCGCCCGGCCAGCAAATGTTTTTAATGCTTAAAAAAGGTGCTACATAAATGCAAAGTTGTGGCAGTTATAATTCTATATACCTGATAAAATTTATACCTTGTAAAATTACCATAATTGTAGTCATTCCAAAATTGTTTTGATTTTAAACATTTGAAAAATAGGTGGTTTTTTAACTGGTAGCTTGGTGTAGGGGTAGGAATGGAGCTGACACCTTTAGCATCTAACCAGGATTCTTTTACTTCGAAAGCTGAATTGCTAATTCCAAGGAACATTGTGTTGACAGTGCCTGCAATTAAGAAGCCATCATCTTTGTGTTATGACAGTTTTCTTCCTTACTACAAGCATTATTGTTACCTGGAATAAAAGATTCCTGCTTTTTTGTTCACATCTTGAGCTGGTTATGAGTATTAATCCACGTCACTGTTGGTGCATTTATAGACTATAAAATCACTCTATAATTGCAAATGGGCAAATAGGTTATTCCCATGAGAGCTCTTAGTTTTTTTTGTTTTTTCTCTCTGCACATTTTACTTTTGTCTCTTTCTCTGAATTGCCAGCCTGTGCCACACTTGGGTGTTGGAAGTAAAGGTGCTTTTGCTTTCCTGAGAAACCTGGGTTCTACAAAATCGCACGTTAAAATAACAGGGCTTAAGGGAAAAATAAGGGTAGAAGCTGGCCATTGAGAGTTTATGTCACTTTGTAACCAGAACACTAACAAACTCAAGCACCAAAACAAAACAAAAACCAACTTGTACTTGGGGAGATATTTGAGGGACAGCCCAGGCAGGCAGCCCAGAGTGGTAGAAAATCACTACAGGGGATATTAAAAATGTACAGAAACACTTCAGTGCGTCTCTGAAGCAGCTTCAGAATTCAGCAAAAATCATGTGAGGGAAACTGCCCAGATCTCAGGTCTCCAGCTTTGTCGCTGTAGACCATCCCAGATGACTGCTCCTGTCTTTGCTGGTTTGTCTTTTCTCCTGCAGACTTCTGCATGAATCAAGCCCCAGCCCTCTTGTAGTTTCTCCATTAACTGAATTATTTGTCTTTTTAAAATAGTGATTTATACACAATAACAAAGAAGTAGAAACAACCTAAGTGTTTATTGATGGATAAATGAATAAATGTGATGCAGTGGATTATTATTCAGACTTCAGAAAGGAAATTCGGACACATGCGACAAGAAGGATGAACCTTGCTGAGTCAAATAAGCCAGTCAGAAAAAAAAAGAAAAATATTGTGTGATTCTACTTATATGAGTCACCCAGAATGGTCAGATTCACAGAGACAGAAAATAGAATGGCAGTTGCCAGGGTTCGGGGTGAGAGAGAATGGGGAGTTATGTGTAATGGGTAAGGAGTTTTCATTTGGGATGATAAATGAGTTCTGGGGACAGATAGTGGTGATGGTTACACAATAATGTGAATGTACTTAATGCCACCGGACTGTATACTTAAAAGTGACTAAAATGGTAAATTTTATGTATATCTTATTACAATACAAATTTTTTAATAAGTGATTTGTAAAATATACAATGTAAATGAAAAATAGCCTTTTATCTGATGTGTTGCAAATATTTCTCCTGCATTGTCATTTGTCTTTTGACTTTCCTAAATTTTTGGACATAGAGATGCTTTACATTTTTATGTAGTTAGATGCATTTTGTATTGTGTTTATAAAGGTCTTCTTCAAGATTATAAAAGATAATACATTTCACCCATTTTTTCTTCTAGCACTTTTAACTTTTTTATGTTTAAATCTTTATTCCATATAGTTTTTTTATTTTTTATTTTTTTTTTAGTGCTGGGAATTTTGTGGATTAGGACAGCAGGGGTATTTCTAGTGCTTTATTGTTGTCAAGGTTTATTAGGACTTTAGAGAAACAACCTCTGTTCTCTGATTCTTACGTACTGCTGAATTTTTTCTTTTTTTTTTTTGAGGCAGAGTCTCGCTGTGTTGCCCAGGCTGGAGTGCAGTGGTGCAATCTCGGCTCACTGCAAGCTCCACCTCCCGGGTTCATGCCATTCTCCTGCCTCAGCCTCTCCGAGTAGCTGGGACTACAGGCGCCTGCCACCACGCCCGGCTAATTTTTTTGTATTTTTTAGTAGCGACGGGGTTTCACTGTGGTCTCGATCTCCTGACCTCGTGATCCGCCCGCCTCGGCCTCCCAAAGTGCTGGGATTACAAGCGTGAGCCACCGCGCCCGGCCTGAATTTTAACTTGTCTACAGTTGTCAGAATGGAGAGGTGAGGGGAATAAAAGGCAGATAGCAACATGAAATCCAGCTTCCAAGGCTGTGATACATTATGAATACTTTGCAACAGTCTGGCCTGAAATAAGGCTACATTTCCTTCCTTCCTAATGAGCTGACTTAGCAACAAAAATCTTTTAAACCAGTGAAAAACATGGAACAGAAGGCTGGCAATGTCCCTTAGAAACAATGTCTCATTCAAAAAGCATAATCCCATGTGGAAGCAAAATGACTGATGTTGATACCCCAGCCTTTCCTTTGAGATACTCCTTGAAATTCCCAGAGCAAAACATAGCTGACCGCAGGTTCCTGCCCTTGAGACATAACATTGCCTGAGAGGGAGGAAAGGGGACAGCCTCTGTGTGCCATCATTTGAGGTCTCAGCTGTAAGGAGAGGCCCAGTTAACTTGGTGCCTAGTAGGTGTCAGAAAACAACTGGAGTTGGGCGAGCAGGGTCTATCCTGCTGATATTTGAGATATTATCATATTGGACAAGATGTGGTCCAGATGCTAGTATGAGGAGGCATTCCAAGTCTATAATTATTTTTCTTTTCATTTGTGGTTTGGTAGAAAAAGCTGTGGGCCATCAAGTAGAAGAACTTGGTTGTAATCCTTGTTCTACATTGTTTGACATTGGAAAGTCTGTTAACCAATTTGTATATACCCCCTTCCCCCGACTCCCTTTTTAAAAAAAAAGATGAATACATTTTTAAATTTGTGGTAAAATATACATAAGATTTACCACTTGCATCATCTTTAAGTGTACAGTTGAGTGGTATTAGGTGTATTCACACTGCTATGCAACCGTCATCATCATCATCATCCATATCCAGAGTTTTTTTTCATTTTCCTAAACTGAAATTCTATACCCATTAAACAATAACTTGCCATTGTCTTTTCTCCCCAGCCCCTGGCAACCACCATCCTACTTTCTGTCTCTGTGAGTCTGACTACTGTAGGTAACTCATATAAGCAGAATCATATAGCATTTGTCTGTTTTTGTGACTGGTTTATTCACTTAGCATAATGTCTTCAAGTTTCAATAAAAATTAAAAATAGAATTATGTAATTCGAGAATTCCACTTATTATATAGCCCAAAGAATTGAAAGCAGGGACTGGAACAGATATTTGTACATCCAACTTTATAGCACAGCATTATTCACAATAGCCAAAAGGTGAAAGCAAGATCAAGTGTCCATAGATAAATAAATGGATGAACAACTTGTGGCATCTACGTACAGTGGCATATCATTCAGTATTTTAAAAGGTGCTTCTCATGTTTTATATCTCTAAAACAAGGTGGTTGAACCAGTTAATCTCTGAAGCCCCTCTAGTATTTTGTGTGAATACATTGGTATGGAGGGCTTGTGGGTCCTACTGGTGCATGTTTCATTTCCTTTTTGGTGTTTGCCTTCCCTGCCCCTCCCTCCCTCCACCCATTCCACATACACAGAAGCTCAAGTACACACAGTTCACTCCAGCTGTGTTCAGTAAGTTGGGAGAAACATAGACCTGTTCTTAGGTAACCGAGTAGCTTTAAGCTTGACCTTTTTTTGTTAGGGCAATGATGTTAATAAAATGCAATTTAACAACTTAATGGCAATGTCCCTTAGAAACAATGTCTCATTTAAAAAGCATAATCCCATGTGGAAGCAAAGTGACTGACGTTGATACCCCAGCCTTTCCTTCATGCCTATATGGATAGCAATTCATGTATAGGAGGTACTGAGAAAATCTAGAAATAGAAGAAAGACAGTATCCTAGAAATATAGGGAAGACAGTAGGTAACAGGTATGCTAAACGTAAGATGCATGGTGTTGCACTAGTGTCAGTGCATTTGATTGAATTGGGTGAGTGTCTGGGAGTGAATTTTACCTTTTTTTTTTTTTTTTTGAAACAAGGTCTCACTTTGTCATCCAGGCTGGAGTGCAGTGGCACGGTCTTGGCTCACGGCAACCTCTACCTCTGGAGCTCAAGCAAACCTCCCACTTTAGCTTCCCTCTGGGACCACAGGCGCATGCCAGCACTCCTGGCTAATTTTTTGCATTTTTTGTAGAGAAGAGGTTTCGCCATGTTTCCCAGGCTGGTATAAACTCCTGAGCTCAAGCAATAGGCCTGCCTCGGCCTCCCAAAATGCTGGGATTCCAGGCGTGAACCCCCGCGCCCAGCCAATTTTGTCTTCCTTTGGAAGAACATAATCCCTGGAGAAGATGAGTTTGGTTTGGCATTGAGGGATAGGCAGATTGTGAGGGCTGGACTCTCAAAGTTTATTGAGCATCTAATACATGTCAGATACTGGGCGAGCTGTTTTATGTATGTTCTCTCTCACCCTACAGATAGCCTTATAGAATGGGTGTTATTATACTTATTTTTCCAATGGGAGAATTGAGGCTTAGATAATTTAAGAAAGTTCTCCAAGGTTTCACAGCAAGTAAGTAGTGAATAGCAGTTTAAACTCATTTTTTTCTGACCCCGAAGCCTGTGGGTTTTTTCTTTTCTTTTTTTTTTTGTTTTGACACCTAATTAGTTGAAACACCCAATTAGTTGGGAAACAAAAGTAGTTATCTTTTTTTTTTTTTTTTTTTTTGGAGACGGAGTCTCGCTCTGTCACCCAGGCTGGAGTGCAATGGTGCAATCTCAGTTCACTGCAATCTCCACCTCCCAGGTTCAAGTGATTCTCCTGCCTCAGCCTACTCAATAGCTGGGATTACAGATGTGTGCCACCACAGCCGGCTAATTTTTGTATTTTTAGTAGAGACGAGGTTTCACCATGTTGGCCAGGCTGATCTCGAACTCCTGACCTGACGTGATCGACCTGCCTTGGCCTCTCAAAGTGCTGGGATTACAGGCATCAGCCACTGCGTCCAGCCAAAAGTAGTTATCTTTTAACAGATTTTTAAAATATAATTAAATATAACCAAACTTCATTATAAAGAACAACAGATATACATATATATGTGTGTGTTTCTGTGTGTGTGCAAACATGTGTGTGTGTGTGTATATATATACATATATACGTATAGATACATATATACATATGTAAAAATATATATATGTGTATATATACATATACACGTGTATATGTGTATATATATGTATATTTTTTAAAAGAAACACAGTCTCGGCTGGGCATGGTGGCTCACGCCTGTAATCCCAGCACTTTGGGAGGCCAAGGCAGGTGGATCACCTGAGGTCAGGAGTTCGAGACCAGCCTGGCCAACATGGCGAAACCCCATCTCTACTAAAAATACAAAAAATTAGCCAGGCGTTGTGGTGGGCACCTGTAATCCCCAGCTACTCGCGAGGCTGAGGCAGGAGAATTGCTTGAACCTGGGAGGTGGAGATCACACCACTGCACTCCAGCCTGGGTGACAAGAGCAAAACTCTGTCCCAAAAAAAAAAAAAAAAAAAAAAAAGAGAAAAAAAAACCACCACCAACAACAAAAAAAACCACAGTCTTACTCTGTTGCCTAGGCTTCAGTGCAGTGGCACGATCATAGCTCACTGCAGTTTTGAACTCCTGGGCTCAAGTGGTTCTTCTGCCTCAGTCTCCCAAGTAGTTGGGACTATAGGTGTGTACCATCATGCCTGGCTAATTTTTAAATATTTTGTAGAGACAGGGTATCACTACATTGCCCAGGTTGGTCTCAAATTCCTGGCTTCAAGCAATACTCCTGACTTGGCCTCCCAAAGTGCTGGGATTACAGGTGTGAGCTACTGCACCTGGCCTACAAATATGTGTTAATATATATGCATATACAGTCATGCACTGCATAATGATGTTTTGGTCAATCATGGACCACATATACGACAGTGGTCCCATAAAATTATAATACCATACTTTTACTGTACCTGTTCTATGTTTAGATATGTTTGGAAACACAAATACTTACCATTGTGTTATAGTTGCCTGCAGTATTCAGTACAGTAACATGCTGTACAGGCTTGTAGCCTAGAAACAATAGGCTACACCATATAGCCTATAGGTAGACCATGCCATCTAGGTTTGTTAGTACACTCTCTGATGTTTGCACAATGACAAATCACCTAATGATGCATTTCTCAAAATGTATCCCTATTGTTATGTGATGCATGACTGTATATACACATATACAATATATATTCACATATAAACAAGTATGTATACCATGTTTTCTATTTTTCATTCTTTTCAGAGTCAGTTAAGATCTATACAATGCAAAGTGTTAATATTATGATGTTTTTCCTAAACACATCTCCTTACTCCTTACTAGGATCCCATGTGTGCTTTGAGGAAACGTGTAGTTAAAGAGATGATGTAATGCCAAAACATGTAAAGTTAGTCTAAGGAGACCAAGATGCTGTATCGATCAGGGTCTTAGTTGCAAGCTGCAGAAACTGACTTAGGCAAATTTAAGCAGAGAAGGAATTTATTAAAAGTATTTTGGGCGGCTCACAAACCTTTCTGGGAGTGCCTAGGGACTGTGTTCAAGAACCAGAAGGCTAGTATAGGGCCTCACATTGCAGAGCTGACTGAAGACCTGTTGTTGTTGGTGCACTCATGAGCACTGCAATCTGTGCCATCCACGTCAGTGTTACTGTCACTGGGCAGTGTACACTGCTACTGCCTCTGTCCTTTTATAAACTGTTTGTAGTTGCCACCACCTAATACTAAGAATGGATTCTGCATAATCCCTCATTCTCATCCCTAGTTTTTGATTCAAATACTGCAGGTGAGTATTTATGATCAACGTGGCCTCATTTATGTGCCGATGTCTAGAGCAAGAGATGATGGAAAAGAAGTATCTAGAATTTTCTGCTTTGATAGTAGGAGAGGCGCTCTGTTTTATAAGGTAAGGGATGCTAAGGATTAGGAAGGGGATTCAGATCCTGGTGGCCAAAAGAATGGTAAGTGGCTCCATTAGATTGCATTTGCTTTCGCAGTTGTGAAGGGTAGAGGGTAAATTGATCATCAAACTATAGGAGAGACTGCTAAAGATAAACACGCAGGATTAATGGATTAATTAATTCATTTAATTAAGCTACAGAATTTATTCCTAAGAATTTTTTATGATATCAGAAATGGGATTGTCTTGATTTCTTTTTCAACTAGGCCGTTTTATTTGTGTGTAGGAATGCACTGATTTTTGTGTGTTGATTTTGTATGTTGTAACTTTACTGAGTTCATTTATTCTAACAGGTTATTTTTGTGTGGAATCTTTGGAGTTTTCTATATATAAAATCATGTCATCTCCAGATAGAGATCATTGTACTTCTTCCTTTCTGATTTGGATGCCTTTTCTTTCTTGTTTGATTGCCTTTGCTAGTATTTCTAGTACTATGTTGAATAGAAATGGGCATCCCTGCCTTGTACTGGATCTTAATGGCATAGTTTCCATTTGTTTCCTGTTGATTATGATGTTAGTTGTATGTTTTTCATGAGTGACCTTTATTATGTTGAGGAACTTTCCTTGTATGCTTAAACTGTTAAGAGTTTTTATTGAGAAAGGATAGTTAACTTTGTCAAAGGCGTTGTCTGCATCCATTGAGATGATCATGGGGTTTTTCAATCTTTCATTCTGTTAATGTGATGTATCACATTGATTTTGTGTGTGTTAAACTAGCCATGCATACCTGGAATAAATCTCACTTGTTGATGATATCATCAACAAAAATAAAACACTTAGGAATAAATTTGAAGGAGGTGAAACATTTGTACACTAAAAACAATAAAACATTATTGAAATAAGACGCAAATAAATGGAAAATACCCTGTGCTCATAGATGGCCTTGGCAATGACTTTTTGGATCACACCAAAAGTTCAAGCTACAAAAGCAAAGATAAATAAATACATGAACTATATCAAATTAGGCTTCTGCACAGCAAAACAAACAAAACAAAAAACCAGTCAACAAAATGGAAAGGCAACCTATGGGCTAGGAAAAAGTATTCACAGACTACATATCTGATAAGGGGTTACATATTTAAGTTCTTAAACATTTTAAGAACTGTTACAACTCAGTGGCAGAAAAACAATCTGTTTAAAAAGTAGACAAAGGACCTGAATAGACATTTCTCCAAAAAAGACATAAAAATGGTCAACAGATATATGAAAAGGTGTCCAACATTACTAATCGTTGGGGAAACACAAATTAGAACCACTGTGAGATACCACCTCATGTTCATGAGGATGGCTGTTATAAAAAACACAAGATGTAAATGTTGGTGAGGTGTGGAGAAAAGGGAACCCTGGCACACTGTTGGTGGGATGTGGATTGGTATAGCCATTATGGAAAACAGTATGGAGGTTCCTAAATAAACTAAAAATAGAACTGCCATATGACCTAGTAATCTCTCTTCTGGATATATACCCAAAGGACATGAAATTGAAATTGCCATCTTGTAAAGATATCTGTACTCTATGTTCATTTCAGTATTATTCACAAGAGCCAAGATATGGAGACAATGTGAGTGTCCATCAGTGGGCAAATAGATAAAGAAAACGTGTGTGCGTGTGTGTGCACATGTCTGTATTTCATTGTGTGTGGACTTCTAGTGTGTGAATATCTAGTCCTTGTTGGCATGATGCCTTTTGAAAGGTAAGGTAGAGTCTTTTTCTTTTCTTTTCTTTTCGTTTTTGAGATGGAGTCTTGCTCTGTCGCCCAGGTTGGAGTGCAGTGGTGCGATCTCGGCTCACTGCAAGCTCCGCCTCCCAGGTTCATGCCATTCTCCTGCCTCAGCCTCCCAAGTAGCCGGGACTACAGGTGCCTGCCACCACGCCCAGCTAAGTTTTTTGTATTTTTAGTAGAGATGGGGTTTCACCGTGTTAGCCAGGATGGTCTCAATCTCCTGATGTCTGATGTGCCCGCCTCGGCCTCCCAAAGTGCTGGGATTACAGGCATGAGCCACTGTGCCCGGCCAATGTAAGGCAGAGTCTTTTTCTAAGATGGAGTTATTTACATCAAGGGTGCTCTATAGACATTTCCTTCTTTCTAGCCCCAGCCCAAGGAATCTCTGAAGGAAAGGTAGAAGATACGTCTCAAGGTTACTACTGAAGAAAACATGAAAAACTGTTCGTTGGCAGTTAATAGTTGTCTGGGTATTGCTATTTATGAAATAGAATAATTAAGACTTTAAATTAAATTTGATTTAAACTTGTCACCTATAGATAAATGTCAAGTTTTAGACCTTAAGGTAATTATTGTGTGGTTGAAAATAAATACAGCACCAATGATATTTTACTTGACCTGTTTTGCTATGTGATCAGTTTTTTTTTTTTTTTGTATTTAAAAATTACTAAATTGGCCAGGCATGGTGGCTCACACCCATAATCCAAGCACTTTGGGAGGCTGAGGTGGGCAGAGCTCTTGAGCCCAGGAGTTTGAACCAGCCTGGGTAACATGGCAAAACCATGTCTCTACAAAAACTACCAAAATCAACTGGGCGTGGTGGCTCATGCCTGTAGTCCCAGTTGTTTGGGAGGCTGAGGTGGGAGGACCGCTTGAGCCCGGGAGGTTGAGGCTGCAGTAAGCTGTGATCATGCCACTGCGCTCCAGCCTGGGTGCCAGAAAATAACTGTCTCAAAAAAAAAAAAATTGTTCTCCCAAAACTCTATCCACTTTCCCGCACTAAATAGAGTGACTGTAATCTCACACAGTTGAGAACATTTAGACGTAATGTGGCTTCGTGGGATAGGTGACCTTCTAGATTCCAAAGGGTTTCAAGGACTCATTTCTGATAGAACAACTATAATTGCAGTATCCTAGAAAAGGGCTTAGAGAGAAGAAAAGGAGAAAAAAAAAAGGTGATTCATAAATACAGATGTAGACACTAGGACAATAATACATGCGATAATTGTGACCTTGGCATTCTTACTGTGAATTTCCATTGAATTGCTGTAAGTTAGATTCTCTGTTCTGTTTACTTCTTTGCACATGACTTTATACTTGTGTGTGAAAAAAAAAAATAACCAAACTGTGATTTGAGGATCCTTAGCTTTTAATCTAAAAGAATGAGTTGGTATGACCTCTGGAACATACTTTTGGAAAGAAGAATTACCTAAGAGAATGGTTTTTCTGCTAGTCAGAAATCTAAGTCTTGTATGCTAGCTTGCAAGTTAAGGATAGAAAAGGCTTTCCCTGGCCGGGCGCGGTGGCTCACGCCTGTCATCCTAGCACTTTGGGAGGCCGAGGCAGGCGGATCTCGGTCAAGAGATCGAGACCATCCTGGCCAACATGGTGAAACCCTGTCTCTACTAAAAATACAAAAATTAGCTGGGCTTGGTGGCGGGCGCCTGTGGTTCCAGCTACTCGGGAGGCTGAGGCAGGAGAATGGCGTGAACCCGGGAGGCGGAGGTTGCGGTGAGCTGAGATGGCGCCACTGCAGTCCAGCCTGGCGACAGAGCAATGCTCTGTCTCAAAAAAAAAAAAAAAAAAAGGTTTTCCCTGAAGCAAATAAATGTAAACACTTTGAATCAATGTTGCATTTTCAAGAGAAAACTATTTCAGCAGATGAACAAAATAGATTAAACACAATAGCAAAATCTTTGAGGACCCTCCAGCTATTTCTAGTTCTACTACCATATGGTAGCTAGATCAATGAAGAAAATTCAGTTTGAACATCAGTAACTGCTACCTGGGTGATGTGAGCAGTTCAAAGGACTGCACTTGAAAGTGTCCTGTCAATACTATATGAGCCTCTCCACCGTGTCATAGGGGCAGAGGTGAGAAAAGGAGGCTGTTTTTACCACAGTTAACTCCCTCAGTGGTCCCCAGAAGTCTGCTGAATGAAGTACAGAATCCTTATTTAGGCATGTGACCACCTGTTACCTGGTCCCCACTTACCTTTCCAGTATATCACACTTAGAGCTAATGCTTTTATCTAATTGGACTCCTTCCTGGTATCATCACCCTTTCCTACCTCTGTCTTACAACATTATAACATTTCGTCCCTTTACTTGGAATGTCCTACTCTTCTCCTTTATATCTCTTAACCCAAATTATACTCGTCTTCAGGACCATTTCAAATACTATTTTCGAATACCATGAAGTCCTCTCTTCATCGCCCTGGGACTTCTGAACCATAGCACTTTATATGTCTTTCTGTGGTATTTGTTATGTTTTTGTCTTGTTTCATAGCTATTTTTGTGTGTCGTGGGTTGAACTGTGTCCTCCTAAAAGATATGTTCAAGCCCTAAACTTCAGTCCTTTGTGAATATCTTGGCAAATGGTCTTGGCAAATGTGATCAAGTGAAGATGAGGTCACACAAGATTAGGGTGTGTCTTAATTCAATGACTAGTGTCAAAAGGAGAGAGAAATTTGGACAGAGACACAGAGGTAAGAAGGCCGTGGGACCACAGAAGCGGAGATTGGAGTGATGCAACTACAAACTGGAATGTCGGGTTGCTGGCAAGGCCAGATGCTAGGAAGATGTGAGGAAGCTCCTCCCCTAGAGCCTTCAGAGACAGCATGGCCTTGCCAGCACGTTGATTTCAGACTTGTAACCTCCAGAACTGGGAGAATAAGTTTCTATTGTTTTAAGCCACTCACTTTGTGGTCCTTTACTAAGGCTGCCCTAGGAAACGCATATAGTGTGTTGATCTAATCTCTAGTCCTCCCCAGCCAATGTATTATAAGTTGGTTAAGAGCTTGGGCTGTTTTTTACTCATCATTATCTCCTTAGCAGTGACTGAGTCATTCAGCTGTTTTGTTTTGTTTTGAGACGGAGTCTCGCACTGTTGCCCAGGCTGGAGTGCAGTGGCGCGATCTGGGCTCACTGCAAGCTTTGCCTCCTGGGTTCACGCCATTCTCCTGCCTCAGCCTCCCGAGTAGCTGGGACTACAGGTGCCCGCCACCACGCCTGGCGAATTTTTTGTATTTTTAGTAGAAATGAGGTTTCACCGTGTTAGCCAGGATGGTCTCGATCTCCTGACCTTGTGATCCGCCCCCTTCGGCCTCCCAAAGTGCTGAGATTACAGGCGTGAGCCACCATGCCCAGCCCATTCAGCTATTTTTTGTTTTGCTTTTTTAGATACAGAGTCTTTGTCACCCAGGCTGGAGTGCAGTGGCACAATCATAACTTGCTTTAACCTAAAACTCCTTGGCTCAAGCCACCCTCCTACCTCAGCCTCTTAAGTAGCTAAGACTACAGGTGCACACCACCATGCCTGCATCATATATTTTTTAATTTTTAGTAGAGATAAGGTCTTCTTATGTTGCCCAGTCTGGTCTTGAACTTTTGGCCTCAAGCAATCCTCCTGCCTCAGCCTCCCACAGTGCTGGGATTATAGGCATGAGCCACCAGGCCTGGCAGCTATTGTTTAAAAAATAAATTCATGGCTGGGCGTGGTGGCTCATGCCTGTAATCCTAGCACTTTGGGAAGCTGAGGCAGGCAGATTGCCTGAGGTCAGGAATTCGAGACCAGCTGGCCAACATGGTGAAACCCTGTCTCTACTAAAAATACAAAAATTAGCCTGGCGTGGTGGAGGCTGAGGCAGGAGAATTGCTTGCACTTGGGAGGTGGAGGTTGCAGTGAGCCAAGATCATGCCACTGCACTCCAGCCTGGGCAATAGAGCACGACTCCATCTCAAAATTAATTAATTAATTAATTTATGTTTATTGAGGTATAATTTATGTTGAGCAAAATTCAGCCTTTTTAGGTATACAGTTTTTACAAATGTAAGCAGTCTGTGACCACCACCAACACATAGAACATTTTCATCATCCCAGAAAGTTCCCTATGTACCTTCCCAATCCTTTCCTGGCAACTATAGATTTGTGGATTTTGTCATTTTCAGAATGTTATGTAATGGAACCCTATAGTATGTGGCCTTTTTTATGTCTGGCTTCTTTCACATTGCATAATGCATTGGCGATTCATCTATGTTGTTGCACTTACTGGAAGTCTGTTCCTTTTCACTACTCATTCAGCTGATTTTTGAGTGTCATTCCATGCTAGCTATTGTGCTAATGTCCTGCAGATAGATTAATGAATAGGGTGGGCACAATATCTACCTTTTGGGGTTTGTATGTCAAGTAATAACAATAGAGTATCGTAAGTGCTGTGATGGTATAAGTACAGTGTATTATATAGGAGTACAGAGGAGGAACATTTAACAGATTTGAAGGATATTAAAAGGCTTCCTAGAGGAACTGATGTTTAACTTGAGACTCATGGATGAATGATTAGGCTCCAGGCAGATGATGAGAGGGATGGATGTAGGCTTATACCAACTTTAGAGTTGATTGTTAAAAATTCAGTAACTTTGCAAGGTAGTGATTAAATTTTTGATAGATTGAAATTGGCCATGGTGGGTGTGCTTACACCATGGATATTGTTAAACACATCAAATGACTCTCTCCCAGCCCCTAAACAGTTATCCTGTACACCACTGGATGGATAAGTATTATAACCAGGACAGATAATTAACATGAATGCAAGAAAGAACATGGCATTTTTGAAGAACTAAAATTCAGTAGAGTTGAAGTATAGGGTGTAAGGGAGAGAACTGAGGCCTGGAGAATTCGATGGGGGCCAGATTGTATTGGGTGATGTTATGCTAACAATCCGTAATGTCCTTTTCTGCTAATTTCATATCTGTGTCAGTTCTGGCATTATTTTGATTGATTGATCATTCTCCTCTTTAGGGGGCCATTATTTTCCTGCTTCTGTGCATGCCGTGTAATTTTTGATGGCGTATCAGAAATTGCTTTTACCTTGTTGAGTGCAATCATAATTTTGTATTCCTATAAATACTATGTAGTTTTTATTCTGGGGTACAGTTAAGTTACTTGGAAACAGTTTAATCTTTTTAGGTCTTGCTTTTAATATTTGTTAGGTGAGACCAGAGCAATGTTTTGTGTGGAGTTAATTATTCTCTACTACAGCAAGACCCTTTTGAATTCTCTACCCAACGCCTCAGGAATTCTCTACCCACTGCCTTATGCATTAGGAGGCATGAATTTGGAGGCAGACTTTTTGACTGTTTCAGGTAGGAGGGTACATTTGATCCCTGGCCTCCATCTCGGCTAGATATAAAAGTTATTATACCTTATCTAAAATTAGTGGAGGGCAATTATAGAGAGGTGTAAGAGTCTGGCAGGATCAGATTTGCATTTTTAAAAGATCATTTTAATATAATACAGATAATGGCTTGTTCTGTTTATCTGGTGGAGTTGGTGGGGCCTTCAGAGTACTATGTTGGAGGTAGGTAAACCAGTTAGAATACAACTGCAGCAATTCAGTTAAGAAATAGTTATGACTGGGCCGGGTGTGGTGGCTCATGCCTGTAATTCCAGCACTTTGAGAGGCTGAGGTGGGAGGATCACTTGAGCCAGAAATTCGAGACCACTCTGGGCAACAAAGGGAGACCTCATCTCTTCAAAAAATAAAAAGGTTAGCTGGGCATGGTGGTGAATATCTGTAGTCCCAGCTATTCAGGAGGCTGAGGTGGCAGGATTACTTCAGCCTGGGAGATTGAGGCTGCAGTAAGCTATGATTGCACCACTGCACTTCATACTGGGTAAGAGAGTGGGGCCCTGTCTCTTAAAAAAAAAGAAAGAAATACAGTTGCATTGAAAACAGTGTCTGAGTTGTTCAAGAAGTATCTTTGAAGTAGAAAATATAAACCATTGCAGAACAACAATGAAAAAAATAGTAGGTTAAGCTTCAAAGATTGAAAAATCAGCCGAATCTGATTTAAAAAATACATTGTCATACTAGAGAGTAAGTTCATTTGAATTCAGAGAGGGTGCCCACCAGTGGTAGAATCCAAACACCTACAGATGGGTATGAGAGAGCTGTGACACAGAGCACTAGAGGAAAGTTGAAGATGGAAACATGCTTTCAATAAAAGAACATTGTGGAATCTTGCTATGCTATAGAATCGATATCTAAAAGGTAGCCCAAGGTTTAATTTCCAGATGGCACCTTTTAATCACATAGATAACATCCAGCAATTGGCATCTAAGGATATACAAGTTAGGAAAAAGTTATGTGGAAAAAGAGAGACCTTTAAAAGCAATTAAAACAGCATTCTATTATTATTATTTAATTTAATTTTTTTTTTTTTGAGGTAGTGTCTCGCTCTGTCACCCAGGCTGGAGTGCAGTGACACGATCTCCGCTCACTGCAAGCTCCGTCACACTGGTTCACGCCATTCTCCTGCCTCAGCCTCCCAAGTAGCTGGGACTACAGGCGCCCGCCACCATGCCCGGCTAATTTTTTGTATTTTTAGTAGAGGTGGGGTTACACTGTGTTAGCCAGGATGGTCTCGATCTCCTGACCTTGTGATCCGCCTGCCTCAGGCTCTCAAAGTGCTGGGATTACAAGCGTGAGCCACCACACCTGGCCACATTCTATTATTTTAATAAGTAGAAGGGCTCATACTTCTTAATTTACTTAATAAATAATAAGGCTTTTAATACAATTGTGTATGTAAATACAAAAGTTATTGATAGGGCTTTCAGGAATTAGGTGATTCATTTAAATTTTCTTCTCCCTTCAGTAGACATTTAAGTAGTAGTAATTCCATGAGAGCAGGGACTTTGGATAACATTCTGTATCACTAGCTTCTAGTCTGACACATAGTAGGCACTTAACACACATTTGTGTAAAAGTGGATGAGAATGTTATGAGTGGAATTTGCACGTTGGATCTATGTTTCAGCAGATCAATAGAGTAACATAACAAATAGTTTCAAAGTAAATTTTATTCTTGTACCCAGTAATTCCAATTTTAGGAATATATGTCAAGAATAAAATATACCCAAACCTTAGCTTTACATTAAAGTGTGTATCTTGAAAAGCCACCCATAGGGGAAAACTGCATTTGACAGATTTGATGATTTTTTTTTTTTTTTTTTTTTGGAGATGGAGTCTCACTCTGTCACCCAGACTGGAGTGCAGTGTCGTGATCTCAGCTGATTGCAACCTCTGCCTCCCAGGTTCAAGCAATTCTCCTGCCTCAGCCTCCTGAGTAGCTGGGACTACAGGTACACGCTGCCATGCCCAGCTAATTTTTTGTATTTCTGTAGAGATGGGGTGTTACCGTGTTGCCCAGGTTGGTCTCGAACTCTTGAGCTCAGGCAATCCGCCTCCCTCGGCCTCCCAAAGTGCTAGTGAGCCACTGGACCCAGCCTGATGATTTTTTTTTTTTTTTAAAGAGAAAAACCCTATCACCCCAACTGTGTGTGTTCTTCTACTTTGTTAAACTTTTATTTGCATTTTTAGTATTAGCTGTCAGTGGTTTCAGTTTCATTTACCAGAAAAAAGGAGTAAGATCCTAATGAAGGCCTGTCAGTGCCTTCCTGTTCTGTAGCTATGCTATCCAGTGCACGTTCTTTCTGGAGATTGGGCAGAGTTCAGTAGCTCCTTCCTGGTTCTGGACTTTCGATGCTGGTAGTGCTATTTAACATTCTTGGCATCAGTCAGGCGCAGTAGCTCACACCTTTAATCCCAGAACTTTGGGAGTCCGAAGTGGGCAGATCACCTAAGGTCAAGAGTTTGAGATCAGCCTGGCCAGCATAGTGAAATCCCATCCCTACTAAAACTACAAAACTTAGCCAGGTGTGGTTGTGCTCACTTGTAGTCTCAGCTGCTGGGGAGGTTGAGGCAGGAGAATCACTTAACCCCGTGAGGTGGAGTTTGCAGTGAGCCGAGGTCACTCCATTGCACCAGCCTGGGCAACTGAGCTAGACTCTGTCTCAAAAAAAAAAAAAAAAAAAAAAAATTCTTGGCATCAAGGTTGCTCCTTCTTCTCATTCTTTTCTGTTTGAAAGCCTTGAGTTGGAACTTGGTGTCACTGATGAATTGACGGAACACTGTGACCACACTCTCTTCCAACTGCTTCTTTGATTTATTGCACATTTGGTCTGAGCCAGAAGTAGCTAATCAGAGGGGCTGCATAAGCACAGCAGGGAACCCAGAGAGTGCACGCCCCTTTCTGCTTTTCCTATCACCAGCTTTAAGATGCTTCAGGTAGAGTTCATGTTTCTAGTAGTGGTGATGCCAGTTTTTATTCAGGAAAGAAAGTCCAAAAAGAACAAAAGTAAATTTCTAAAGAATTCACATTATGCATTGCAAACAATAGTTTAAAAACAGAATCCTCAGGAAAATAATACTTTCTTTGTTTCTTTTTTTCCACCTAAGCTGGAATACTGGGGTGTGCTCATACCTCACTGTAACCCCCAACTCCTGGGCTCAAGCTATCTTCACAGGTAGCAGGCATTACAGGTGCGAGCCACCATGCCCTGCAAATACTACTTTCTGATATAAGCAAGGCTGGTGTTTGTATGCATTTCTTCCTACATGTTAAAATTTCTGTGGAGATACAGCCAATATCATACTGAATGGGCAAAAACTGGAAGCATTCCCTTTGAAAACTGGCACAAGACAAGGATGCCCTCACTTACCACTCCTATTCAACGTAGTGTTGGAAGTTCTGGCCAGTGCAATCAGGCAAGAGAAAGAAATAAAGGGTATTCAATTAGGAAAAGAGGAAGTCAAATTGTCCATGCGTGCTGATGACATGATTGTATATTGAGAAAACCCCATTGTCTCAGCCCAAAATCTCCTTAAGCTGATAAGCAACTTCAGCAAAGTCTCAGGATACAAAATCAATGTGCAAAAATCACAAGCATTCCTATACACCAATAACAGACAGAGAGCCAAATCATGAGTGAACTCCCATTCACAATTGCTACTAAGAGAATAAAATACCTAGGAATCCAACTTACAAGGGATGTGAAGGACCTCTTCAAGGAGAACTACAAACCACTGCTCAACGAAATAAAAGAGGACACAAACAAATGGAAGAACATTCCATGCTCATGAATAGAAAGAATCGGTATCGTGAAAATGGCCATACTGCCCAGGGTAATTTATAGATTCAATGCCACCCCCATCAAGCTACCAATGACTTTCTTCACAGAATTGGAGAAAACTACTTTAAAGTTCATATGGAACCAAAAAAGAGCCCGCATTGCCAAGACAGTCCTAAGTAAAAAGAACAAAGCTGGAGTACACGCTACCTGACTTCAAACTATACTACAAGGCTACCAAACAGCATGGTGCTGGTACCAAAACAGAGATAGACCAATGGAACAGAACAGAGGCCTCAGAAATAACACCACACATCCACAACCATCTGATCTTTGACAAACCTGACAAAAACAAGCAATGGGGAAAGGATTCCCTATTTGATACATGGTGCTGGGAAAACTGGCTAGCCATATGTAGAAAGCTGATACTGGATCCCTTCCTTACACCTTATACAGAAATTAATTCAAGATGGATTAAAGACTTAAATGTTAGACCTAAAACCATAAAAACCCTAGAAGAAAACCTAGGCAATACCATTCAGGACATAGGCATGGGCAAGGACTTCATGACTAAAACACCAAAAGCGATGGCAACAAAAGCCAAAACAGACAAATGGGATCTAATTAAACTAAAGAGCTTCTGCACAGCAAAAGAAACTACCATCAGAGTGAACAGGCAACCTACAGAATGGGAGAAAATTTTTGCAATCTACTCATCTGACAAAGGGCTAATATCCAGAATCTACAAAGAACTTAAACAAATTTACAAGAAAAAAAAATCCCATCAAAAAGTGGGTAAAGGATATGAACAGACACTTCTCAAAAGAAGACATTTATGCAGCCAACAGATACATGAAAAAATGCTCATCATCACTGGTCATCAAAGAAATGCAAATCAAAACTACAATGAGATACTGTCTCATGCCAGTTAGAATGGCAATCATTAAAAAGTCAGGAAACAACAGATGCTGGAGAAGATGTGGAGAAATAGGAATGCTTTTACACTGTTGGTGGGATTGTAAATTGGTTCAACTATTGTGGAAGACAGTATGGTGATTCCTCAAGGATCTAGAACTAGAAATACCATTTGACCCAGCAATCCCATTACTGGGTATATATCCAAAGGATTATAAATCATTCTACTATAAAGACACATGCACACCTATGTTTACTGTGGCACTGTTCACAATAGCAAAGACTTGGAACCAACCCAAATGTCCATCATTGATAGACTGGATTAAGAAAATGTGGCACATATACACCATGGAATACTATGCAGCCATAAAAATGATGAGTTCATGTCCTTTGCAGGGACATGAATGAAGCTGGAAACCATCATTCTCAGCAAACTATCACAGAAAACCAAACACCACATGTTCTTATTCATAGGTGGGAATTGAACAATGAGAACACTTGGACACAGGGAGGGGAACATCACACACCGGGGCCTGTCAGAGGGTGGGGTCTGGGGGAGGGATAGCATTAGGAGAAATACCTAATATAAATGACAAGTTGATGGGTGCAACAAACCAACATGGCACATGTATACCTGTGTATCAAACCTGCATGTTGTGCACATGTGCCCTAGAACTTAAAGTATAATAAAACCATTAAAAAATAGATAATACAATGTAAAACAAAATTTCTGTGGGGATAAATTTCTAAAGCTTGCTTATTACCAACAAGGGGAATGTTTAAAAGCCAGACATTTTAGTATATCTTTTAGGATTTATTTTTTTTTCCAGACAGTCTCACTGTTGCTGGAGTGCAGTGGTGTGATCTTGGCTCACTGCAACCTTCGCCCCCCAGCCTCAAGCAATCTTGTCATCTCAGCCTCTCGAGTAGCTGGGACTACACATGTGTGCCACCACGCTCCGCTAATTCTTTAAATTTTTTGTAGTGATGAGTTCTCACTATATTGCCCAGGCTGGCCTCAAATTTCAGGGCTCATGTGAGCCTCTTCAGCCTCCCAAAGTGCTGGGATTACAGCTGTGAGCCACCATGCTTAGCCAGTTTTACCTTTGTAATGGTCATGTTCATAGCTCATCAGCTAGTAAGTTTGCACTATTCACTTGTTTTGGTTAGTGGTAATTGTTGGAATATTACATTTTGAGATCCATCCTTAGTTTCTTTTCATCTTTCTCCCTTTTTGAGAGTGGTTTAAGAAAATTCTAATTGAAGATCTCTGCCATTTTTTCTCCTTCCCACTTGTTCTTATTTCAGTTCTTTGATTTACTAGAAATTTCTGTTTGCAAACAGAATTCTGTATTTTACATTTTTGCCCTATATTTTTGGCAAGCTTCATAAAAGTAACATGATTTTCCCCCTTATTTCTCTGTTCCCTTATCCCCTTTGTGGCACATAAGACTACTGATGTTCATTTGTTGATTTTTTTTAGACTTGTATTCTTGTTCATTTGCTCATTTATTCTTGCATGCATATATTTACGCATTATTCTTATTTCCCTCCTTCCTAAGAGCACATTTACTAACTGCCTACTGTGTGCCAGGCACCGCACCAGTCACAGGAGTAGTAATGAAAACTGGGCTCTGACAGTTAACAGTGCTTTACTGAAGATGTGTACATTGCAGAAATCATGTTGGCTTTGTGTGGAGCTAGGCAGCATCGAGCCCCAACAAAGATAAGATCACTATATACCTCAGACTACTGAACATATAATGTGTATTACCCCTTGAGGAAGTAAAAAAACCAGAAAACCAAAAAATGTTTTGCATCAATGAACAAAAACCTAGACACTATCAGTGATGCACAAACATCTCCAGAGCAAGATCAGTTTGGCACGTCGGAGAGGGAACTTGCCTTGACACCTTGTGGCCACTTGGTTTTCTGTGAAGTTTGGAATCGGTAGAAGGTTAGGTTTGCATCTGCCTTGCCGTACCTTGACCCCACTGGTGGAGAGCACATTTGTTTGCGCATCATTTTCAGGACCAAGCTTCGAGTCTCCCCTCTAATTGTATGCCCGATTTTCTATAAATGTATGCTGTGACAAGAAGCCACAGCTGCTCCGTTAGTCTCAAAGGACATGACCTGAAAAAGAATAAAAATCACAGATTGCACATATTTGCTCTAATTTTTGACAGGAAAGCTAAACAAAAAATTTAAAAATTCAAATTACTCTGTCATTTGCCCATTTAAATCACAGCTCTGTAGAATAGTGTTTTTCAAAACTAAAAATAAAAAAAAACCTGAGATGAGAAGGCAAGTTGGATGCGTATTTTTTTTATGCAGAAACATATTTCATGTCCATTGGGTTGAACAGGAGGGGGAAGAGGCAGAGAAACAGATAATTTAAGATTTACATTGCAGTGTCAGGTGTATTCAAGGGACATTATAGACGTCCTAATTAGTCTAATATTATTTTAGAGTTTTCAGCTAAGCTCATAGTGTGCACAAAAACAAACAGAACAGACTCACAAGCTAACAATGGAGAGAGCAATAAAAGCAAGAAATCTGCTGGATACTTACAGAAATGATATTGGCATTGGTGGGAAAAGGTTTTGTTATACTGACATAGATTAAAAGACTAGCATTATTTGAATAATGTGGTTTTAGAGTTTTTGAATTTAATTTATATGTCATTTAAAGTCTTTGTGTAGTACAGCTGTCAAAAAAGATGCCCATTTTTATGATTTTGTTAATAGATTTTTCATGTTTGTATTTAGAAATCTGGAAGATGTTCAAAATATTAAATGGTAATTTTCTGAAAGGTATATTTTCAAGTATATAAAAATTAAAATAACATTTTTAAAATATCTGTAAGAAGTACATCTCACCTGAGTTATATGAAAATAGCAAAAAAGAATTCCAGGCTGGGCGTGGTGGCTCATGCCTGTAATCCCAGCACTTTGGGAGGCCGAGGCAGGTGGATCACAAGGTCAAGAAATTGAGACCATCCTGGCCAACATGGTGGAACCCCATCTCTACTAAAAATTCAAAAATTAGCTGGGCGTGGTGGCGTGCGCCTGTAGTCCTAGCTATTTGGGAGGCTGAGGCAGGAGAATCGCTTGAACCAGGGAGTCAGAGGTTGTAGTGAGCCGAGATCGTGCCACTGCACTCCAGACTGGTGACAGAGCGAGACTCCATCAAAAAAAAAAAAAAATGCCAAAAGTATTTTCCATAGGCAATTTAATATTAATCACATTGGATATAAATATAAATATTAAATATATTGAATACAAAACATTAACATTAGTAATTTGATTGGAATTACATTGACTATAAACATTAATATTGACATCTTTAGAGTTGTAAAGTTTCATCCAGGAATGTTCCACTTTTCCATTTATACCTTTGTCCTTATATTTACCTTGCTCAAATTTTATGCTCTAGTAACAGCAAATTGCTTGCACATCCCACAGTACCTGCATTTTCTCCTTTCTGATTTTGGCCCTTCTTTTAGTTACCATCTCCTTCTGGCTTTTTACCTGGGCGGCTCTTTGTTTTCCCTTCAGATCAGCTGTCACTTCTAGGAAGTTTCACTGACTCTGCCCCAACCTGGATTCACTATGCCCGCCTTTCCCCTGCCACACACACACACACAGTGCTCCCATAAGACTTTGTGTCTGTTATTGTATGTTCTGTAACTGCTTATTTATGTGATCCTTAACTCATTAGGGTATGGCACTAGTCTATTTAATTTTATATTTTCAGCACTTAATACAGTATCTGGCTCTTAACAAATTTTTGTTAAATGAATAATCAAGGATCTTTCTGTATAGTTTTATATTTTTTTTCATATAGGTCTCACCCATTCTTAAGGTTTTGTTGCTGTCACAGAGGGGTTACTTTTTTCTGCTTAAAGTTATCTACTTGTTTATTGGTAGTATGTGGGAAAGTTCTTTCTCATCTGCTCTGCCTGGGGGGTGAACTAGGTGTGGTTGCAAGATTGCTGATGGTGTTGGTGGGCTTTCAGCTCCAGGCATTGGACCTGGAAGCTTTGATTATTTGTATGGTGGTTTTCACCAACCAAGTTAACTAATAGTCAACATTTTAGGTGTCAGACAAGTTATTAGTGGGACACACATAAGCTTCTTGGTGGACCAAATCTTTTCTAAGTAAATTAGCATCACGAGCATATCATTCTGTGTATAAAATAATAAAGGGAGAGAATGTGACCCCCTCTAAGTCCTTGAGGAAAGAATTCAGATTTCCTTTAAATTTCTTTAGATTTTTTTCAGATTTCTTTAAATTTCTTTAAATTTAAATTTAAATTTCTCTAAATTTTTTTCAGATTTCCTTTAAATTTCTTTTTTCTGTTTCATGTTTCATGTTTTTCTGTTTTTTTTTTTTTCTTGTTCAATTCAGTCTGAGAATAAGGAGAGCAGGAGTGTGTCTTCTATATTTATGTTATAACATACAAGAGTGTTTGGCACATAGTTGTGCTAAAATGTATGAAAAATGAAAATTAATAAATAGAAGAATCATTACTCCTGAAGTCATTTCCATTTTCCCCTAGAAAGGTAGTAAACAATACTTATTTTGGTAAAAGCTGTTACATTCTGCTGGAAACTAGAATTTTACCCCATAATTACCCTATGTTAGAACTGAAAAAAATGTTGAAAGGCACGTTGTCTAAAATCCCAATTTGAGAAGTCTGAATGTTACAAGTAGTTTTCAAAATGATGGGGAGACAACTCACGGTTTAGTGAGCACAATCCCTCCCCAAGAAGCTGACCCTTATTAACCAGCTATTTCTCAAGTAGTTTGGTCCCATACCTGTCACAGAGAGTATTTGCTTCCTAACCCCATATTCATTCTCCCTTTTTCTCTGTGGTAATAGAACCTCTGATTCTTATCTGGACTTGTGGCCACCTGAAAAAAATTATCTTACATACTTTGTGGTTTGATAGAACTATGATGTTATTTCTTATATTTATGATATAGCTCTGTCCAAAAGAGAAATGAGTGCAAATGTTCTATTGTAGTTTCTAGAAAACCTTAACTGATAGATGCTGCATGCCTTCTGCCCCTTTTTCTTCAACTATTTTTCCATCTTGCTGTCTGGAATTTTGATGGGATAGCAGGAGCTCTAGTTCTCATATTGGACTGTGGCAAGAATGGCCTCCCCAGGCATGGCAGAGCAATGGGAGGAGCCTGGGCCACCATACCAGCCTTTGACTGCTGGACTCTGTACTTCATTTAGTTGATGAATGTATTAGTCCATTCTCACACTGCTGTAAGGACATACCCAAGACTGGGTAATTTATATAGGAAAGAGGTTTAATTGGCTCACAGTTCTGCAGAGCAGCGGAAGCCTCAGGAAACTTAGAGTCATGGCGGAAGGGGAATTAGACATGTTCTCCTTCACAAGGTGGCAGGAGAGAGAAGAATGAGAGCTGAGTGAAGGGGGAAGCCCCTTATAAAACCATCAACTCTCCTTTGGGAGGCTGAGGTGGGCGGATCATGAGGTCAGGAGATCGAGACCATCCTGGCTAACGTGGTGAAACCCGATCTTCTACTAAAAATACAAAAAAATTAGCTGAGTGTAGTGGCACATGCCTGTAGTCCCAGCTATTCGGGAGGCTGAGGCAGGAGACTCGCTTGAACCTGGGAGGCAGAGGTTGCAGTGAGCTGAGATCGCACCACTACATTCCAGCCTGGGCGACAGAGCGAGACTCCATCTCAAAACAAACAAAAAACTATCAAATCTTGTCAGAACTTACTATCATGAGAATAGCATGGGGGAGACCGCCCGCCATGATTCAGTTATCTCCCACTGGGTCCCTCTCATGACTTCGTGGGGATTATGGGAACTACAGTTCAAGATGAGATTTGGGTGGGGACAGAGCCAAACCATATCAACAGAGATAGAATCTTTTCTCTTGTTTGGGCCGTGATATACAGGTACAGGTCTTTGTTACATGCAGCCAGACCTTATCCTGACACACTATACTACCGAGCAGTTCTAAGATCTTATGACTTCATTGTCCATCCAAAGACTGATCTTTGTATTCCCTTATTTATTCAGCCTTGTCAAGTCATCTACTGTCATCTTGGAGTTCTGTGCCAGGGTTTGATGCTGGCCTTGTTCTGAAGATGATTGATCTGAGAATTTTTACTAGGTCATATACAGTGGTACAGGGTTAACAGAATAGCCAACTGTTTTGGGGAAAACAGCTGGATTCTAAATTCCAGAATGTCATCATCCCGTTCTCATAAAGCCTAGAATCCCTTTAAGGTTCCTTAGTGTATTTGGCATTTCCTTCAACAAAATCCATGCAGATGGGGAAGCAGCTTTTTAATGGCATTGGGAAGATAGGCACATCCTATTCTGTAGTGCTCAGTGTGGATGTTCGATGCTCAGGGGCTTTTTGGGCCCTGCACTTGGTGAGAAAGCTAATTATAAGTCACTGCTGAGCAGAAGGAGAGATTTTCATTATTATCATCTTGTTCATTTAGCTCAGCCTAACTTTTAAAATAGTCACTGTAGTGGCTTGCATAGTCTTCCTCACAAAGACAAAGTGTTAGGTGTCGCTTGTTTTAGGGTAAATATTGAGGTGAAGGACATCACATCTGCATCTACAAAGGCTGAATCATGGAAGCTAGAAATTAGAAGTGGTGAAGAATTTTTATGTCCTGTAGGCTGAGCTGTGGATTTTCCCTGGATTGATCTGTGTCAGCGTGGAGACTTAGGATCCACCTTGACCCTCCAAATATGTCATCTTTCATAGTAGATGAGATTAGAGAAGTTCAGAGAAATGAAAGAGGACATTTTATTTTTGGTAGCAGCCATTGTGGTGACTGTTGGACATTCTCTCCTCCTCTGTGAAGATTGGGGTCTTCTCAGCCTTTGTAGGCCTATAAAGTTCATTTGTGATTTTTCAGTAACTAGGTGTCCTGGTTGAGGACATGTTCTGCAGGGGCTGTGGGATAAATAAAGGAAGATGATCATGATGAAGAGGAGCCAGGAAAATGGAGCTTAAAATGAAGTACTTACTCAGAATTGGTGACACATTCCTCTGCTTTCTAGAGTTGGTTTCCGAAAGGAGACACCACAAAGATCCAGGTCAATTATATGACTTAAAAGATCCAAATAGCCAGGATGAATGAGTTGTGGGAATTGCTACTATCAAATGATCAGAATTGGGTGGTAGGCTTGGGAAGATTTTCCATCTTTCACATTCACTCTTCACATATGCCTGATCTGTATTGTTCATTCTGAAAGTCTTTGCAGGTTTCCTTCTGCCTGAGTAAAGATTGTTCTTGTAATCTCTGAATTCTCACTGGATAGCTTTGTTAAGTACTTTTGCTTGACTGAAAGCTCTTTTTTTGTTGATGGGGCTGAAAGGGTAAGCTTAAAATTGATAGCCGTATTATCTATGACTAGATGGTAAGCTTTTTGAAAGCATATTAGTACTGAGGAATTCTAGCAAGTTTAGTGTCCACTTTGCCACTGACCATAAGACATGTGTTAGGCCAGTTTGGGAAGTTAGGCAGAGTGAAAATCCTGGATATTATAAACACAGTGATGGAATTGGTATGTCACCTTTATTTCACTAATACTATCATTATTAGAATACTTAGAGTTCTATAATACAGACTATTTTTAAAAGTACTATAGGCATAATTTTAGGAAATTCCTGAGGTGATTTCCTAAAAAGAATTCTTTATTTCTTAGTTTGGACTTCCATTTCTTCAAACATGTCTACAAATCAAATATTAGTATGTTAAGTATCATAAAATATTTCCTGAGCATTTGCTTTTGTTTTGGGACACTCAAGACAGCCAAGAGGCCTAGCAGAAACAGTGGAAAAAAGAGCTTGGTTACTTAATAGTTTATTATTATAAATGCTCTCTGGGCATGGTGGCATGCACCTGTATTTCTAGCTACTTGGGAGGGGAGGCTGAGGTGGGAGGATCCCTTGAGCCCAGGAGTTTGAGAAAAATCGATGCCAGGTTGTCTTTTGGAGAAGCAGAGTTAAAAAATAAAATAACAAATGCTGTGAGCCAAGAGTCTTGGTGTCTAGCCATTAAATGGCTGTGTGGTCTTGGTTAGAACATTGAACTTTCTAGAGCTAAGGTTCTTCATAGCTCTATAAAGTGAGGGTTAGAATGAATGATGTCTGCAGTTCCAACTTTTGAAGTCTCTGAATATTTTGTCTCAAATACATTCTGAGAAGGTCCCTGCCCTCAAGAAAATTCAGCTTTTTCTCTAGATTTTCTTCCATTTTGTTTAGTTCCAAAAGGAAAAATCCTTGTTGTTTACAAAGGATGATTCAACTGGAAAACGTATTGTGTCAAAAGGAGAGGTTTCCTTCAATCCCACACCCTGAGATAGAATCATTTTAAAAATAGGTATTATTTCGACTAATTTCTATGCATAAATTAGTATTTTTTGTAATATATATACTTATATATCTTTATATCTATATATGTATCATTCATACTATACTGAAGCTTGCTTTTCTCATGTAGCAGTTGAGATAATGGGTATCTTTCTGTGTCAGTACATACAGACCTACCAAATGGAGTGCCACTGATTGAATATTGTTGTTCACCAAAACACATTTTGGCCAACTGATCAATATTTAGCTGAAGTTAAAGCTCAATATCAGTGTTGTAAAATGGACTACTGGGATACAAGAAAAAAACTGAAATTAAAGACTATATTAAAATTTTAGTAGCCAGATTTAGACAAATGGGCATACTGATTTCTGACCACCGTCAGCTATTTGGTTATTCCTGTAGTCACCATACACTACACTACACCTTTGCAATACTAAAGTTGGTAGCTTTTAACTGAGGTGTCTAGAGGAACAAGATGTTGTTTGGCTGGCTCTGCCAGAATAGAGTACTTGTTCCTCAGCAACTACGCTTGTCTTCTCAAATAGTAACTGCCTAGGTAAGGACTTGATCTCCTTATCAACCCTTACCCTTGGAGATTTGTTTGATGGTCATGAGTTTCATGAAGCAATCCTAGAAATTGAAGCATTGTATACTGCTTGAAACATTCTTTTTGAATATTTTCAGAAGGACTTGTAAGATTGCTGCCATCTCTTACATTTATTTCTAATTTTCTTTCCTTTTTTTTTTTTTTTTTTTTTTTGTTTGAGACAGGGTCTTGGGTCTTGTTCCGTCACCCAGGCTGGAGTGCAGTGGCATGATCTCAGCTCCACTGCAGCCTTAAACTCCTGGGCTCAAGCGATCTCCCACCTCAGCCTCCTGAGTAGCTGAGACTATAGGCGTGGGCCACCGTGCCTGGGTAATTTTTTTTTTTTTTTAAATAGAGATGAGTTCTCATTTTGTTGCCCAGGCTTGTCTTGAATTCCTGGCCTCAACTGATCCTCCCACCTCAGCCTCCCAAAGTGCTGAGATTGCAGGCGTAAGCCACTATACACCCAGCCTTATTTCTAATTTTTTTAACATTTTTGCTTCTTCACACAATTATTTGATTTAAAAATCTCTTACTAATTTTGGCTCTAGAAATGTGGCAATAGAGGAATGTAGTTGACTTTCAAAATACACCAAATTGTCTCTATATCTCCTGTGTCTCAGCTTTGATTGCATGCATACCAACTCTAGCATTGTTGCTGGAGTAGGATGAGATGAGGCTTTTTATCATGTAAGGAAAATGTGAACTCTTCAGGTACATCAGTTTTGCTACCCCTTCCCCCTTTTAAACAGATTCCAGTAAATGCCTTCATAATAAGCAGTCATTGGATTTTGTAGGCCTAATATTTTGGTATTCTTATCTATAAAGTAGTAGAATATTATGGGATTTTTATTGTTTTTTAATCAGGCTATGTAATAGGCACTAGCTGCTCTTCCATCTTGTTTGAGGATATTATATAAGTACACCACAAGGCCGTTCTACAGTCTTCTATAAGTCATACAATTAGTCTTTACTTGAAGAAGAGGGAAGACAGTGGTATACTCCCTTTGAGCTTCCTAGTTCTTTCTAGTTCTATTCCTTTCACCAATTAATTCAGGACACACAGCTGTTGAATCTTATGACTCCTAAGACACACTTCTCCATGTTTGTTCCCTTGTCAACTACAGTTGGCTGTCACTGTTCTTTTCTGGTTTTCTTCTATACCTCTTAGTCAGATTCACCATGTCTTTAGTATGTGAGAGACCAGGAACTCTTCTGGCAAACAAATAAAGCTGGAGTGGAATGGAATGTGCTGTGAATACCCCATACTGTCTTGCTTAAAGTAGGTTTCTAACTGTCCATGCATGTCCAAATGTCTGGTATATAAGATATAAAAGTAGCACATTTGGTAAATCACCATACTTTGTGTGTATGTAACAACATAATGCAGAAGAATTTTGGTAATGTTTTCCAGAAAGACTTTTAGTTCTAGGATTCACAGTTTCATCAGGTTTGTACAATTTCATTTTCATTGCGAGAATCAGAGTGGTTGGTATTCTATAGTAGTCATTTTACCAAGTTTATTACTTAAAATTAGCCAGGAAGATCAGTTGAGCCTCAGAGGTCATGGCTGCAGTGAGCTATGATTGTGCCACTGCATTCCAGTCTGGGTGACAGAGTGAGACCTTATCTAAAACATAATAAAATTAGCCTCTAGGCCACATGCAGTGTCTCATACCTGTAATCCTAGCTCTTTGGGAGGTTGAGGTGGTGGATTGTTTGAGGCCAGGAGTTTGAGACCAGTCTGGGCAATATAGCAATACCCTATCTCTACAAAAGATAATTTTGCTGAGCATGGTGGTGTGCACCTGTAGTCCCAGAAACTTGGGAGGCTGAGATGGGGGAGATCACTTGAGTCTAGGAGTTTGAGGCTGCAGTGAGCTCTGATCATGCCACTGCACTCCAGCCAGGGTGACAGAGTGAGACCCAATCTTTACTAAAGTAAAAAAATAAAATAAAATTAGCCTCTATATGCCTTATCTGTAAGGATTTTTTAAAGCCTTCTTTAAATTGTGTTATATTTTGAAGTTTTATTCCTGGAAACAAAATGTGGTAACTTTTGTGGTATTTAGGTAACTCATTTTTCTCTAACATTTTCTTCTTTATATTCTTTATGTGTATTTTATTTTGTGTGCATCAAAGATGACTTCATGGATGTCATTGTTTATGATGTTATAGTTTTTCCTGTTCTCGAAATTTTGACATGGCAAAATTACAAAATCCATGTCTCATGTCCCCAATATCCTGATCTCTGTGGATCTTTTTCAGTTAATTCTTGTTTCTTTTTTCTTTTCTCTTCGTTTTCTACTATTTTGGTCTCATCTTTTGGTAGTCCTGATCGTTTTTAACGAATTTTGGACATTGTAAATTAAAAATTGTAGAGATCATTGGAGGCTATTGATAGTGTCATTTTCCTCCAAAAATGATTTACTTTTGCTTGTAGGCAGAATCAGAGATTGAGCTGACTCACAGCTGGACCTCAGACTTGGTGAGGGCTGATCAATTCCTACTTTACTCCTACTTACAGGATGCAGTCATCAGGGGGTTCCGCCTGAAAGCCTTGGTTTTCCAAGACTCTTCCTCATCCATTGGCCCTGAACTCTGGTTTTTGTCCTCCCAGTGCTGTAAGACTAGCAGAGCTTTCTTCAGCTTTATGACTTCCTGGATTGTTTTTTAGCCTCTCAATACCACCTTTCAAAAATTGATAAATGCCTTAGGGGGATAAGCAGCCCTAAATGTTAGCCTGACCTCCTTGTATGCTTCTCTTCTCTCCAGAAATTTCATCTAAGTCCTCACTGCCTTGGTAGCTCTCATGTCTTCAGATAAGACTTTTTGGGTCTTTTTGGGTAGGGGCGCCTGGTTCCTCGTTCTCAGCAAGACTGGTGGAATAAGATAGTCATTGTTGGATTTTACCTATATTTTTAAGTGAATATTCAGATATTAAAAATAAGTATATATAGCATGCCTTATTTGCATTACTGAATCTTGTACCAATTATATATTATTCTGTGAAATCATATGATCATTTCTAATATAGAAGTTCAGGAATGTCAAAAACAACACTGAATAAGGCATTCAGCAATTTGGCCAATTTAAAAAAATCTACCAGATTTTAAATTCATACATCTGTCATTTACTTCATATATATTAGCAATCATATTTCATATATTCTCCCCTTTTCCTATTTTCCTACTGGGTTGCTTTATTCTAATGGATTTGTGGAAGTTCTTTGTATCTAATACACAAAGATCTAATATACAAAGAACGTCCACATATTCTTTGCCAATAATATTTGCTACAAACGTTACTTCTCAGCCTGTCATCTTTTGAGTTTGTTTTATAATTTCTGTAATTCAAAAAAAATTTTTTTTATGTATTAAAATTTTTTCAGTGGCCAAAATTTGCCCTCCCTGCTTTCTTGCAATAGTGTTATGATTTCCTTTTTTTCTAAACACTTAAATATCTGATTCATACAAAATATGTTTTACATCTGAGAAATGAGATACTGGTAACTAGCCTAGTTTCTCGCATGGCTGGTCAGTTGCTTTAACACTGTTAAGCGATTTCTGCACAGATATCATCTGCTGCTCTTACAATATCTAAGTATCCATATACCTGGGGCTGTTTCTAGACACTCTTCTGTTCTTATGTTTTTTACCAGTGGCTATTCATTTTATTTATTGAGACTTTTGAATACATTTTTATAATCAATAAGACAACTTCTTTACCCTTTAAAAAAAAGCATATCTTCGTTTCATATATTTTAAAAAATGAATTTGAGTAATTTGGACAAATTCAAAAATCTTTTTGGGATTGAATAGTGAATTCATAGACTTCATTAGGTGAAACTGGTATCTTGGTACTGTTGAGTTTTTTGTTTTCCTTTTTAAGTTTTATTTTTTAAAGTTTCTTTTAATAAATGTTTATTCCTGATTCATTCCCAGGAATTTTTTGTATGTTATTGCTATTATGAATGAGATATTTTCTTCCATTTTGTTTTATTTATTTATTTGAGACAGAGTCTTGCTCTGATGCCCAGGCCAGAGTGCAGTGGTGTGATTTTGGCTCACTGCAACCTCCGCCTCCCGGGTTTAAGCAATTCTCCTGCCTCAGCCTCCCGAGTAGCTGAGATTATAGGCATGTGCCACCATGCCCGGCTATTTTTTGTATTTTTAGTAGAGACGGGGTTTTACCACGCTGGCCAGGCTGTTCTCGAACTCCTGACCTCATGATCCGCCTGCCTCGGCCGCCCACAGTGCTGGGATTTACAGGCATGAGACACCGTGCCCAGTCTAATTTTTGTATCTCTAGTAGAGATGAGGGTTCACCATATTGGTCAGGCTGGTCTTGAACTCCTGACCTCAAGTGATCTACTCTCCTCGGCCTCCCGAAGTGCTGGGATTATAGGCGTGAGCCATTGCGCCCGGCCCCATTTTGTTTTCTCACTGGATTTTGTTTGTATATGAGAGAGCCATTTATTTTTTAATATAAGTTTTATGACCGGGCCACCTTTCTGAATCCCTTTCACTCATTCTTTTGGTTTTCCAGACACACAGGATTGTTTCTTCAGATTATCATGCTGTTGTCCCCTGCTTTTCAGTGTTGATGCCTTTTAATTCATCCTCTTTTCTAATTGCATTGGTTACTCTTTTAAAAAAAATGTTAGATGACCATGGTGTTAGTTTATATTTTTGGGTATAATCCTGGCTTTCAGTTATTTAGATGAGAAGATTGCTGTGTTTGTGTCTTTAATTAAAAAAAAAGAAAAAACAACCCACAACTCTGTTGGTTCTTTTCATCAGCTTCTCTGTTTGGCTTTTTAGGAAGTTAGGAAACTTTATAAAACTGCTTTATTTCTTCTTAAAGTTCTTTCTTTGCTTAGTAATGAAAGTATTTGACTTTAACTTTTTCTCTGAGAACAACTACTTATTTCTTATGGATTGGTTTATATCAATTTATTACTCTTTTCTGTCTTCTAATTCTACAGTTTTAGTTCTGTTTTTTTCTGATCAAAAAGTCATGTGGGAAGGAATTTAAATTTATAAAAATGTGGGGGCTTTTACTTTTGTGGTTAATTTCTTCTTGCTTACATCAGTGAATATGATTTGTATGGCTGCTACATTTTAGAATTAATTTTTTCATGGTCTTATTATACAGTCCTTTTTAAAAATTAGTGTTACATTGATATTTATAAAGTAAGTACACATACCTATCAAAATATGTTTGACATTCTGACCAGGTGATTTTTGGAGTGACAGTAGAGGTCGATAACCTCTTCTCAAAGAGAAAGTTTAAGTCTGTTATGGTATGCACATATACACATGTATATCCACAAATAAAAGGTCTTATTAATTATATTATTCAGAGCCTTTATGTAATAATTTTTTTTTTTTGAGATGGGGTCTCACTCTGTCACCCAGGCTGGAGTGCAGTCGCATGATCTTGGCTCACTGCAACCTCCGCCTCCCGGGTTCAAGCGATTCTCCTGCCTCAGCCTCCCAAGTAGCTGGGATTAATAGGCACGCGCCACCACGCCCAGCTAATTTTTGTATTTTTAGTAGAGACGTGGTTTCACCATGTTGTCCAGGCTGGTCTTGTACTTCTGAACTCAAGTAATCCACCCACCTCGGCCTCCCAAAGTGCTGGGATTCCAGGTGTGAGCCACTGTGCCTGGCCTATGTCATAACTTTTTGAGGGATCAAATTTATTTACCAATGACTAAGAGTAGTGATTTTATCCTTTTTTCTTGGTCCTTTTGCCTTACATTGAATCTTATCAAATGTTAACATTGTCATCTGTGTGTTTTGTAATTTTGGAAATGGAGTTGGAGGTATGTTCCAGTTTTATCCTTATCTCTCCCTTCGAGTTTGAGCACTTCAGAAATGGCACTTTTGCACTAGCAGGGAAATTTAGAGAACTGAGAGTTTCCTTTGGCTTTTGCATAAATTTTTTTTTTTTCCTATTCCTAGGGGACTCCTTCTCACAGTTCCGGTTTGCTGAGGAGAAAGAATGGGATAGTGAAGCTTCTTGTCCAAAACAGGTAAGATAAGAGTTGTCTTAAGTGTGGACTGGCTCTTCAAGGCTGAAGGCTAACACCTTTTACATTCTTGAGATAGAGTCTTCATGTAGAAAAGAGTAGTAATTCTTATACAGTGTACTCTCAGCTAAACTTTTCCGAAAATTTTCAGGGGGCTGATATTCCACAGGTCCTTGAAGCTAGAGTTCACCTTTCTACCTGGCCATCTGTGTGAATTATGCAGCCCACATGAACTGGGTCTTGAGGTAGAAACTTGATAGCTGTGATTTTGACAGAGTGGATTACTTTGCCATTTGGTCTTCCTCCCTTGCCACTCTTTGGCAATTCCCTTTAGAGTTGAAAATTAGTTTTCTGTCTCTCACTGTTTTTGGTGTTAGACTGAGAAAACCCTTAACCTTGCAGCTTTAAATAACACTTCTCCTACAATTAGGAGAATAGAAGTATAAAATAAGGACAAATATTATAGAAGTCTTTCAGCAAGTCTCTAAACCCCAAATGCCTTATTTTCTTTGTGTGTATGTAATATTTTCTTCCCAAGGAGTTCTGATTATTTTCCAAGCAGGCTTCCTCTAATTATTTTCATATAAGAGATGACAGATATTCTCCCCCTTTTAGGATGCACATAGGGACATAGTGGTGACTTGCGATATGCTCCCCAACTCCAGGCCTAGAGCATACTGTCTGATAAACTGATTACCACCTGCCCCCAGCTTCAGAGAGGTGGCTGAAGCTGCAGACCCGAAGCCCATAGGCACTGTCCTTCCTGTTCTGCTCCCACATCAGCATATGTGCTGTGGGCCGGTTTTAGGCTCACTTGTTTGGGATGGCCTTCAACTCTTACAGATTACGAGGAGAGGAGTCTCTTAGAAAATGACTGCCTGGCACTTTACAAAGAGCGTGTTATATAGGCCATAGAAAAAGGTGAGAATTACAAACATTTGTCTTTGCTTAAGTCTGGGCCTACGCCTGAGGTACTGTTTAGTATTCTAGGACACATCGAGGATAGATTGTTGAGGAATATGGTAGAAGCCGAACAATTTACATTTCAGCTCCTTTTGAACCACACTGATTACCAAAGAATATTTCAAGTAGCTTCAGAGTTTCAAATAATTCTAAGCTTCGTCATTCATCAAAACATAGAGCACTTGTTTACTAAATGTTTTTATTAAATGGAGCTTATTCAAAGTGAATGAGACAGACCATGTCTGTTCATTGCTCTAAGCCCCTTACCTGGGCACACTCGCTGACCTGTAGTATGGTAGATGCTCAGTAGATATTTACCTAATACATGCAAAAGAATACAACCTAAAATAAGGGGTGTGATAAATGAATTAACAGTACTGAGAGAGATAGCTACTTTGCACTGGAAGTGATTAGAATTGGTACCATGGGGAAAAGATCATTTGAACGGGTCTTGGTGGACAAGTGTGACTCTGGTAGGTCGTGTCTAAGGAAACAACATGAAAATGGTAATCAGGAAAACGAGGTTATGCTCAGAGAAGGGTGTGGCCAGAGTGTAGTATTCCCAGAGGAGGAGGCCTCAGGAGCAGGTGTGGGCCAGTTAGTACCAGCAGTTTCAGACCTGAGTGTAAATTCTAGATCTAAGACTTGGCAAACTTTTTCCTTCTCTATTGCTTCACCTGTAAAATGGAGGTAATAACAAAATATGACTCAGAGTTATAAGAAGGACTAAATTAGATAATAAAAAGCCCTTGAGTACAGTTCCTGATGCATATGAAACACTCAAAATGAGCTCTTTTATTACTAATATTATTTGTTAACAAAGTTTTGTTTAGCAAGAACATGGAAATGGTTAGATCTAACTTCTGCAGTATTGGGAAGGATGGGGAGGGATTGAACGGATGAGAGGTTAGAGGCAGGGAAACCAATTAGGAGGATGTGATGTTGGACGAATGGGAAAGAACGAGAGCCCGAGAGGGTGCAAGCAGTGAGCATGGGACAGGGGTTACTCATAGACAGGACTTGAGTGGAGGATGGGGTTAACTGTGGTCACTGGCCAGATGTGAGACACAAGGACAAGAAAGATTTGCAGTGGCACTATGCTTTCTAGCTTGAGTAACTAGGTGAGTGGTGATGCCATGAATGGAAAAAATAAGAGCAGAAGTTAAGTTTGATTTTGAACAGTTCGAGTTGGAGGTGTTGGTAGGACATGTCTGAAACTGAATTTATTTCACCATCAAAACGATTTCCTGTCTGACTTAACTCCTTACTAAATTTTCTTCCTTGTTGATGTAAGAGAAAAAACTGGATATATATATAATATATAATACGTATTATATATAATTATATGTAGTATATAATACATATAGTTATATGTATTATATTATATATTAATATATTATATACTACATATAATTATATGTAGTATATATACATATATATACACTACATATAATTATATGTAATATATAATACGTATTATATATTATATATTGAGTGCATATATATATGTTGAGTGCATATATATTATATATTTTATATATATGTACACATACACACATATATGTAATTTGTTGTTGTTCCTTATACCATCCCCATGTCCTCAGTGTGACATATATATACATATATATACTACATATAATTATATGTAATATATAATACGTATTATATATTATATATTGAGTGCATATATATATGTTGAGTGCATATATATTATATATTTTATATATATGTACACATACACACATATATGTAATTTGTTGTTGTTCCTTATACCATCCCCATGTCCTCAGTGTGACCAGTGACGCAAGACAATAGAGAGGGGCCGGCGCAGTGGCTCACGCCTATAATCCCAGCACTTTGGGAGGCCGAGGTGGGTGGATTACTTGAGGTCAGGAGTTCGAGACCAGCCTGGCCAACGCAGTGAAACCCCGCCCCTACTGACAATACAAAAATTAGCTGGGCGTGGTGGTGCACGTCTGTAATCCCAGCTACTTGGGAGGCTGGGGCAGGAGAATCGCTTGAACCAAGAAGGTGGAGGTTGCAGTGAGCCGAGATCGTGCCATTGCACTCCAGCCTGGGCAACAGAGAGACTCCATCTCAAAAAAAAAAAAAAAAAAAAAAAAAAAAAAAGGAAAAGTAGAAATATGTTTTGTCTTTGCAGTTAAAGGGAGTGGGAATTTGATAGGGAGACATGTCCAAAATCCTCAAGGGAATCCTGGCAGGAGAGGGACCGGGCGTCACGGCTTGGACTTGGCGTTCGTTGCTCTGTGGCTGATACGCAGGGTGAACGGACACAGGCCAGCGGTCAGAGTGCTCTGATCTAGCAGTGTTGGCCTCCATGACCACAGGGGTGTGGGTCTCTTAGATCCACAAGTGGGATTCTCACACCTTTCCTTTGGGCAGGGTGGGTACCATGTAAAGAGAGGATGAGTGGGAAGGTAATTTCCCTGGGTGAACAAACAGATTTATTATTTTTTAAATCACCTACGTTTTTTAAATTCCACATTAAATTTCTGTTGACATGGTGACTTATCCAGTAGGACTTCCTGAGTGATATGCTGGCTGCTGAGCGAACTGCTGGCTGCTGAGCAAACGGCTGGCTGCTGAGTTCCTGAGGGCCTGGCTTTTAAAGGCACAGATTCCCGGCTCCCCCCCACCCCACCCAGAGAGTCCAGTTCTGTGGGTGAGGCCTGTGAACCTGTATCTTAAAAAGTTGCCCAGCTTATTACTCCACCATACCATGTACACATGGTCTCTGGGCCCCAGGCTCATATGGACAGTAATTGCTGTAGATTCTGGGGAGGATGTAATGGTCTCATTGAAGGGTATGTTTTTTAGCTGCAAAGTGAAGTATATAGCAGGTTCTTTTCTTACTAAAGAGTGTGCCTTCATACAGATACTGGAGACTCAGAGTCTAAGATTCCTGGCCAGAGAGGAAGCTTCAGGCTTGCAGATTCTCACCACACAGACAGGGTCCTGTGCACACTGATGGCAGAGAAGGGGGACAGAAAGGCTTTGTCCTACAGTCAGGACTGGCTCCCCTCTCCCAGCACTGGTGTGTCTCCTTTCTCTTTATACCCCTCCTCATAGCATCCTTAGTGGGTGTTGTGTGCTCCTGTCTGCAGCCAGATATTGTAGGCCAGGCCCTCTACTTCAACTGCGAGTGGCTGCCAGGGTTGACTAGGCTGACATGTGAGCTGGGTTACCCAGGCAAAAATAATGCGCCGAATAGTTTAAAACGTGTAGAAAATGTGGATTTATTATTATTCCAATTAAACCTATTTTTAAAATTCACAGTTTAGTATTAAAAGCAATTCACTGCAGCTAACTTTATATCTAAGGCCTTCTTTAGCTTTAGCCCTTTATGGGGCAAACTGGTGACCAAAAAAGAAAGCCTTCTTACAAAGTGGCTTTTTTTTTTTGAGGAGACCAGCTCGTTTGAAACCTTCGCAACACCTGTCAGTCCCTTCTCACTGCCTCAACAGCCCTTTCCTCTTCTGAGGCCAGCAGTCTGAATTTAGGGAAGAGATCAGGTTAGATTTCATTAAATGCTTGCTTTTCTTTCAGCTTGTCAGTCATTGCAAAAGCCTCCACTGTTTCCAGGTTACTGGACAGTTTTTTTTTTTTTTTTTTTTGAGATGGAGTTTCACTCTCGTTGCTCAGGCTGTTGTGTGGTGTCGCGATCTCGGCTCACCGCGGCCTCTGCCTCCCAGGTTCAAGTGATTCTCCTGCCTCAGCCTCCCAAGTAGCTGTGATTACAGGCATCAGCCACCATGCCCTGTTAATTTTTTGTATTTTCAGTAGAAACAAGGTTTCACCATGTTGGCCAGGATGGTCTCAAACTCCTAACCTCAGGTGATCCACCCGCCTCAGCCTCCTGAAGTGCTGGGATTATGGGCATGAGCCACTGCGCCCAGCCTGGACAGTCTTGATGGGAAGGTGATCATTGCCCTGTTGTTGCTCTGACAGTGTGAGCTGTGACTCAAGAAGGTAGCTTTGGTTTTACTGATCATAATGTGGAGATGCAGAAACTCTAACACATCAAGTGTGATGTATGGTGTGACTTATTCCTAGCCAAATGTAACTCCAGTGGATTATTTATTTACAGTTTCTTCTTTTATTTCCAAAAGGTCATAATCATCACCTGACATTTTATTTTTTTATATATATATGTAGAATTCAGCATTTTACGTGGATAGTGAGTTATTGGTTCGAGCCCTTCAAGAGCTGCCTCTCTCCCTCCGACTCAACGTTGCTGCTGAACTGGTCCAGGTAAAAATCCCGAAGCCCTCTTGAAGCGGGTGGATTAGGGCAGGAGGAGAAAAAGAGGGGAACACTTCTCTCAGCAGGATGTCTCAGTGTCAGCTTCCCTTTATAAAACTGAGGGTTTCATATCAAGGTAGCATTTTGTAAAGTTTAAAGGAGAATCCAAAAATTTTTTGAAGTTACTTTTTTACATTTTATATTTGAAACATTTTAAAGGATCAAATGTAGTGGAATTGAGTGAAATGTAAAATATAAAGTCTGGCTATTTTACTCAAAATATTTATGCATCACGCTCTATATTCGGCACTAGGGACACAGTGGTGAACAGACAGATGTCGTTCCTGCCTTTCTGGAACTTAATCTATTGGGAAGGATGAATATTAATCAAGTAGTCACACAAACATATACAAATTGTAATACATCCTGTGAAGTACAGTGTGCTCTTAGAGTAAATCAGTTTCTGGTGTGGTGTGGTTAGGAATGGCTTTCTGAAGCAGTGATAGATGAGCTGAGGTCTAAAGCATAAGGACATTTGAGCCGGAATTTAAATGAGAAAGACCCAGTCAGCTTTGCGTTAATAAAAATGATGGGGCTGCCAAGTAGAGAAGACTGTGGGATCGGAGTGCATGTGTGGGGGTAAGTCTGCATGTGCACATACACATGCACAGAGCAGGTGAGGGAGGCACATGGGGAGGCTGTTGTACAGGTGCAGGTGAGTAGTACTGTAGCTTGGACTACAGTAATGATGGTGGAGATGGCAGAGAAGAGGGCTGTACTGAGGTACTTCAAAGGTACAATTAACAGGATTTGACGATATGTTGGAAATTGGGAGAGAGTGGTCAAGAAAAAATTCAAGACTTTGTAGATTGTGCAACTCAGTGGTAGGTAGGATCAGGAAGGGTGAGTTTTGGACTTTGTGCCAAGTGGAAATGATAGTCAACTGAATGCTGAACTTTATAGTTCTACATCAAGGGCTAGAAATACAAATTCAGGAGGTAACAGGATGAAGTGATAATTGATGATAATTGATGAACTAAGAGAGGGAGGAGGGGCCCGAAGATTATGCCATGAAGAACTTCAAAATTCTGGCATGATCCAAAAAAAAAAAAAAAAAGTGAAACCCTGGGATGTACTGATTTTAAGTAGAATCCTGGCAACTGAAATTATCAACTTCCTTCTGTGGGTGAATGTGATGCTAAGCTTGAGCATAGCAATGAATTGGTTACCCACTCATTTGCTGTATTGCATTTACTAGTCTAAAATTTGGGACAGCAGGCAGAGTTCAGGGACGGAGGACAGTTAGGGACAGGGTAGAGAACTAGAAAGAATTACATTTGCCTCTGATGGGGGGTTGCCCTGGGGGTTCTTTGGAAACATTTGGGGGTGTTTGGGAGAGCACTAGTGGCTCTTCTGCTGATGTCCAGTGATGTTCAAAGTTCTGAAGTGCTTGGCTTGATCTCATATGATGAATGTTTAGCAGAACTCACCAGGGAAATGCTGAGATAAAGGCTTCAGGAGTCAGGACAGAGAGGAAGTGGTTGTGAGCATTTGAAGTGAAGGATGTAATGTCAGTGGCAGGCATTAGAGTAAAGGTATAAAATAATTATGTGACATTGAAATCCTGGCTAAATCACTTACAAACATTTCTCCCCCACCCATGCTGTAGAGCAGTATTCTCTACCTTGTTTGCACATTAGAATCACCTGGGGAGTTAAAAACAAACAAAAACAAGGCCAGACACCCACCCCAGACCAATTAAATGACTCTAAGATTAGAATAGAGGACCATGTCCCAGCTTTGCCCTGTACAACTGACTGACTCTGCTGGATATTTATTCCTGTTTGTATATAAAGCCATACCGTCTTACATGTCTGCTCAGGATGTTTATGTAAAAATAAGGGGTCAGGACCTCCAGTAGAGGTTGAACTTCTGAACCTGCCCACTATGAGGCCTTGCTAGTCCCTGGAGCCTTTTCTCGAGAGCAGTGATTCTCAGCCTTAGATTGTAACCTTATATTACAATCACTGGGGGAGTTTGTAACTTCTATTCAAGTATAACATCAATTCAGAAAAGTGCACATGTAAGTATAACCATGGAATGAGCATCCGGATAAAGACTTAGAATATTGTCAGCACCTCAGAAGCCACCATTCATACACACTCCACGTCACTGTCTCCCCAAAAGGCACTCGCTCACCTAACTTCTAATACTGTAGCTTTTGAACTTTTTACAAATATAATCATCAAATAGTGTATTTTCTTTTGTGTCTGGCATTTTTTACTTGATGTTGGTAAGAGATTCTTCTTGGTGAATTTGTTACTGCACCTTTATATTAGTGCGCTTAAATACAATGAACAGATCTGATTTGCTAATTACTTCTTGGTGACTTTTTTTTTTGAGACGGAGTCTCGCTCTGTCGCCCAGGCTCGAGTGCAGTGGCGAGAGCTCGGCTCACTGCAAGCTCTGCCTCCCAGGTTCACGCCATTCTCCTGCCTCAGCCTCCTGAGTAGTCTCCACCACTCCCAGTTAATTTTTTTTTTTTTTAGTAGAGATAGGGTTTCACCATGTTAACCAGGATGGTCTCAATCTCCTGACCTCATGATCAGCCTGCCTCAGCCTCCCAAAGTGCTGGGATTACAGGTGTGAGCCACCGTGCCCGGCCACTTCTTGGTGACTTTTTACAGATGTTCATGTCTCATTACAGATTTAAGTGTAAAGCCAAATAGATGTATGGTACTGGCAGTTTTCAGGCCAGGGCTAGGAAGACATGGATCTTTTCATTCCAAATCTGAGCTAGTTAGCACATGGTCGAGGTAGAGAGAGTGGGAGGCACAGTGCTGGCATGTTTCAGTGAGGTCTCCCACATTTACCCCAGATATTAGGAAGGGTGCCCCCCACCAGGGCCTGGAAAGGAGCCACTTTGTGAACTATCTGAATTGAGTTTCCTATGTCACAAAGTTTGATGGCTTCCTTTAGCCTCCTATGTATTTACTTAAGCCAGTATGGCAAGACACATTTTTAACTCAGTTTTTATACTTCTCTTTCAGGCTACAGTTCCTTTAGAGCTTCCTCAGGTGAAACCAAAGAGAACTGATGATGGCAAGGGATTAGGGATGCAGTTAAAGGGGCCCTTGGGGCCTGGAGGAAGGGGGCCCATCTTTGAGCTGAAATCTGTGGCTGCTGGCTGCCCTGTGTTGCTGGGCAAAGACAACCCAAGCCCGGGTCCTTCAAGGGATTCTCAGAAACCCACTTCCCCACTGCAGTTAGCAGGAGACCATCTGGAAGAAGAACTAGATCTGTTGCTTAATTTAGATGCACCTATAAAAGAGGGAGATAACATCTTACCAGATCAGACGTCTCAGGACCTGAAATCCCAGGAAGATGGGGAGGTGGTCCAAGAGGAAGAAGGTATGGCTTTCATTTTATTCCCCGTGAATCTTGATTCTGGTGTTTTTTTAAGAACAGCCCCGCCCGCATCACATCCGTACACATCCCTCTGGGTGTCTGACATCGATCCAGTGTTGTCCACTGACATCTATTTCTGTGCTCACATCTCTGCTTCCCCCTGAGCTGACCTTTCTGACAACCTTCCTCTCATGTGACACACCGAGCTTCCAAAGCTGCTACCTGCCTGACTGCAGTAGAAACCTGGGGCTGCAAATGGAATTTTCGCTATCAGAAGGCATTAGGATACCTGTAGCCTTCAGCTTTTTGGCAGTGGCCCTTTTAATCGACTGACAGGCCACCTCTTCATACTTTTTTCTTGTTATTTCAATCTTATATTTTGACAAAAGAACACCACATTCTGATTTCTGCATGTCCTGTGAGATGGTGGCCCATCTGATGTAGAGGGGCCCAAGGTGATTGCCACATGCATATATTGCATTTGAGATCCTTTAATTTTCCAGGACTGCTGCAATAATAGTAAAAAGGAAACTGAGCTGTTGGTCTTTAAAAAAAAACCAACTAGCGAGGTGTGAAGTTCAACTTCAGAATAAAGAGCAAATCCCTACCCAGCTTTGTTTAGGTATTACTGTATCATCATCTTAGGGAGTAACGATAATGAGAATGTTTCCCCTCGTTGTAAGGAAAGTAATAATTAGGGCTGAATTATATCTTCAATTTTAGGACTCATCTGAGGGTGTTAACATTGTTTTTATTTCCCCAGTTTGTGCAAAACCATCGGTGACTGAAGAAAAGAACATGGAACCTGAGCAACCATGTACCTCCAAAAATGTTACCGAGGAAGAACTGGAAGACTGGCTGGACAGCATGATTTCCTAAAAAGGGGAAAAAAAGTGCCTGAAGCAAATCTCGGTTGCCTTCTAAGGGCAGGTGGGCATAAGGCTGTCTGTCCTTCAGGATCAGCCAGTTTACAAGCATGCCCCAAGCTAGTGTGTTCCATTATGCTCACAGCAGTAAATGCCTACCTCTGTGTTTGACATCTGAAAGAATACATTGAAGCAGCTTGTTGCATTTGTTTTTCTGGCTTAGTAATCTAATAGATTTCCTTAAGGGCAGGAGATAGACTCTGGCCCTTGTTTCTAGCCTCCTTCCTTGCAGTGTTTACAGCATAGCCAGTGTTTACAGCATAGCAGGTGCTGCTGCTGATTAAGAGAATAGATGCAAACAAGGCATGCATTTGGCCAAAATAAAATGCTGGTCTGTCCAGTTTTCCTTTCCTTTCTTGTGTGGGGCCCTGGGCAATTTGTCTGATGTCCCCTTTCCCAGCAGTCACAAAGTGGTTGTAGAATCAGCCAGAAGTGGTACATTCCAAGAGGCCAGACCATGGAGGTATTGGTACGTATTACTTTATTGCAGTGGGCACTTCATTGTATTTGAGGAGATTCACCTAAACAGAGCAGCTCCACTACTTACAAGGGACCATAAAGCATTACTCCATTTTGGCATAAGGTTGAGATTTTTTCTGAAGTTTCAGTACAGTACTTTTCTTCTAATAACAGCAGTTGACTGACAGCTGTTACTAAAAAAACTTGTATGAATAACCTTCAAGTGCAGTTTCACCTTCAAGTGCAGTTTCATAAAGTAAGACAGAAGATCACAACTAATGAATGGAACTGTCCTGGAACACAAACATAAAAAACTTGCATAGCTATATCTAAAGAGGTTTTAAGGCACTTAATCGATATTTCAGTGTCGACAAAGTGTCGGTTTTTTTCTGTTTCTTTAACTGCTTAAAGCTTTTCTGGATACAGTCACTAGCAAGTACCATGGGAGAAATTAGACTGCAGTTATTATCTTTTGGATGAGTCACAAATCGGATACCATGACGACATTCCAGTGTTTAAAATTTCAGGTATGACACATTCAAGACTTCATACTTCTCTAGCCCTTTCCTTCATGCTTCCATCCCAACAAAGTAGTTAGCTCAGAACTGGAAAACTTGAAGGCCATTTGCCTAGAGACTACTTGATTCTTCGCCTTCCTTCTTCAACATTTTGACAGGTTCTCTCCCACAGTGTATGTCCATTAGGCACAAAAAGCCAAATCAATTTCAAAATATCACAGATTTTCAGCAAACAGTTTTTTTTTTTTAAGGGAGGCATTTAGAAAATGTCACATTTCAGATATGTTGCAGAACTGTAAAAGGAGGACTTTATTTCATGGGAAGTTGACTGTCCAGAATTGTGGCGCTTCTTTCATTCAGATTTATCCAAGCTGATCTTCATATTGTTTACGAAAGCAGTCACCGGCTGGGAAGAAATCCCAACACCTTTCTTGGTACATCTTCCAGACATAAGATTCCTGAAATCATGTGAACAATGGGTGCTTATTTTTAAACCACAGTAAAAGCTAAAACCCAGTTTGTTTTTGTTCTTTGTGGCTCCCTTTAGGAAGACTGATGTGAATTTATATGAGGCCAAACCTGCACATTCATTCTTGCTCTATTCCCAGCACAGGCTGTTTGGGAAGCAAGAAGCCATGTCTCCCTGACACATGCTGGCAGGGAAGGAGAAAAATCCCCCTCTGCCCCAAGCAAAACTGAAACCAATCAATGTTTGCCACTAAACATACTTAAAGATTTAGCAATAAGCTGATTCCATGCCGCTGGTGGAAGACGAAGGAATGCATGAGGGAACGTTTATTGCCTGCTAAATCCAGAGCTGGAAACCAGGTACCTCTCCCATTGAATGAGTGAGCTGTAAAGTTTTCCTACAAAGCCAATGATGTTTGAATATTTGATAACTGACTTTTTCCTCCCTTGCTCTCTACCTTTCTGTTTCTTTTTCACATTTAGTCACAAAATTTGACACATCCTTTCACTCATCCTCTCACATGCACACCTCCAGGCTCCTGTGTCACCCACACATGAGGTCTTTATTGTTCTTAGCCTGTCTCTCACTCTGTTGTACTCTAATTTTTCTGCTCTTTGTTACAGCCACCCACTCCATTTCTCATTGTCTTTTTCTCCATAATGTTCTCCCCACCTCCAGCTCTTCTAGTCTGAAGCAGTAGCTATAAGCGTTTAGAAAATGTCAGTGCTTGTTGGGAAGGATAACCAGGAGGACTTTGGCTTCTTACTAAGTCACAAAAAGGTGATGGAAAAATGCATACACGGGATTAATGGGGCCATCTATCTATTTCAGATAACCTATGCCCTACTAAGTCTCAAGATTTAGGAAAGGGAGATCTAACACGGGTGTATGATTCTTAATTGAAGGCATTTTATTTCTTACCTGACCTGTGTGCTCTGTTTCATCTTTATTAATCAAATACATCAGAAAGAACCTGGAATGAGGAAAAGATAGATAGTATTAGATACTCTGGTCAAGACCCAAGTTCATTGGCATGGATTAACTGTAATCAGGGCTCTGAAAGGCTACTTGGTCCCACGCTGTCTACAGTGACTTTAAGGATCAGGGAAGTGTGGCATAAGGACACAAACCATCATTTTCTAATAGTAGCACACACGAATCCCGAAATTAGCCACTTTGTGAGGAGAGATGCTTTTTGACATCCCTAAACCTTGAGCTAAGTAAGATCACTTGCAAGGTAGCATTTTGGCCACCATTTTATTGTTAACAAAATTCTAATAAAACAATAAAAATGGTAGCCCAAATTCTTACCATAGAATATTTAACAGGCCATTTATCATCTCATAAAAATGTAGAATTGAAATTATGTGTGTGTCTCAAGAATATGTCATGGAAAAGTTAGAAAGTATTTAATCTCATGGAGTTGCTCTGATTCTTCCAGAAGTATAGTTTTGTTTTTATCATAGATAGCTGGGGGAATGCCAGTGTAGTTTCACTTGCTCTGTGATCCGTGTCTTGGGTTTGAGTTTGTCTGTGACACATAAGTATCCCAGGGGGCAGGGGCTGAACTCTCAGCTCACATTACATGATCTCAGAGACAGTTTCCAAAGGAACCAGGCTCGTGCCCTTCAGGAAAAGGATTGTGAGGTTAGTTATACGAGAAAGTAGAAATTATGTCCTTCTGAGGGTGGAGAGTCTGAGCCCCAGATCTTGAGTTCTGTCAGGGTAGTACTGTGTTTAGAGCTTTAGGTCCTGGCCCACAGTAGCAGCTCTAAGTATGTTCATTGTCTTTCCCCTTCTCGTTTACTGAGAAAGAAAGTAGGGTTAATCCCTTTATCCTGTTTGATACTTAGGGGCTTAGGACATCATTCCTTGCCTAGCACATTTACTTAACAAAGCACCATTTTGGGTGGGAGGCTCAAACACGAATAAAGTTGGGTTCTTTCCCCTCAAGCTTGCTCCTAGAGGGGATAGAGACAGGAAAGAGACCAGTGTAACAGTGCCATGGGAAGGCACAGAAGGGGTTCCAACCCAAAGGACAGCATCCTTCCACTGGTCTGTAACCCATGGGTACTGACACGTGGCCATGGGCTCATTCACGTCCATTAAGATGTGTATTCTCTCAATGGGAATTGATGATAAATACTCATGAGGAAGGGCACATTAAAGTTATCTTTTTAAAATTCAAGTTTTTGAGGCCGGGTGTGATGGCTCACGCCTGTAATTCCAGCACTTTGGGAGGCTGAGGCCAAGGCAGGTGGATCACTTCAGGTCGGGAGATTGAGACCAGCATTGCCAACACGGTGAAACCACGTCTCTACTAAAAATACAAAAATTAGCCCAGGATGGTGGTAGGTGCTTGTAGTCCCAGCTACTTGGGAGGCTGAGGCAGGAGAATCACTTGAACCCAGGAGGTGGAGGCTACAGTGAGCCAAGATGGCGCCGCTGCACTCCACACTGCACTCTCCACCCTCAGAAGGACATAATTTCTACTTTCTCATATAACTAACCTCACAATCCTTTTCCTGAAGGGCACAAGCCTGGTTCCTTTGGAAACTGTCTCTGAGATCATGTAATGTGAGCTGAGAGTTCAGCCCCTGCCCCCTGGGATACTTATGTGTCACAGACAAACTCAAACCCAAGACACGGATCACAGAGCAAGTGAAATTACACTGGCATTCCCCCAGCTATCTATCTATGATAAAAACAAAACTATACTTCTGGAATAGTATAGAGACAGAGAGAGACTGTCTCAATAAATAAAAACAAAACTCATGTTTTTGACTTAAACTCATCCCCCAGCAAAAACATGTATCTTTGCCACTTCTGACAATGCCTTCTCCAAAGGCTGAGCCTGCTCTGTCCTAAAGAAAGATGAGGCCGGGCGCGGTGGCTCAAACCTGTAATCCCAGCACTTTGGGAGGCCGAGGCGGGCGGATCACAAGGTCAGGAGATCGAGACCATCCTGGCTAACATGGTGAAACCCCGTCTCTACTAAAAATACAAAAAATTAGCCGGTCGTGTTGGCAGGCGCCTGTAGTCCCAGCTACTCAGGAGGCTGAGGCGGGAGAATGGCGTGAACCCGGGAGGCAGAGCTTGCAGTGAGCCGAGATCACACCACTGCACTCCAGCCTGGGGGACAGAGAAAGACTCCGTCTCAAAAAAAAAAGGAAGAAAGATGAGGGCTCAGCCCAGTGGCTCACGCCCGTAATCCCAGCACTCTGGAAGGCCAAGGTGGGTGGATAGCTTGAGCTCAGGAGTTCGAGATCAGCCTGGGCAATACGGCAAAGCCCCTTCTCTACTAAAAAAAAAATTAGCTGGTGCTAAATTAGTGGTGCACCTGTCCCAGCTACTCAGGAGGCTGAGGCAGGAGGATGTCTTGAGCCTGGGAGGTGGAGGTTGCAGTGAGCCAAGATCACACCGCTGCACTCGAGACTGGGCAATGGGGTGAGACCCTATCTCGAAAGAAAGAGAGAAAGGAGAGAAAGAAAGATGAGGACTCTAAGCTGCAAAATATAGAGAGAAGCGGGAAGAGCTAGGCTGGGGAGCAGAGCCCAGCATTTTATTTTTTTTTCTTGTAAATGATCAGTTACAGGGTCTGAGTTATCAGGTAATAAAATCTATACACTCTCTAAATTCTGTTAAGTTTTTAAGTTTTATAGGCAGTCCCTAGCACCCAATAGGTTCAAGTAACTTGTTATTCAGTGAATGCTTTACCGTCGAATAAGTGAAACACTTATTAGTTGCCTACTGGGTGCCAGGCATTGTGCTGGGATAAAGCAGTATGAGGCTGGGCACGGTGGCTCACGCCTGTAATCCCAGCACTTTGGGAGGCTGAGGTGGGCGGATTACAAGGTCAGGAGATCGAGACCAACCTGGCTAACACAGTGAAACTCCATCTCTACTAAAAAATACAAAAACTTAGCCAGGCGTGGTGGCGGGCACCTGTAGTCCCAAACTCGGGAGGCTGAGGCAAGAGAATGGCGTGAACCCAGGAGGTGGGGCTTGCAGTGAGCCGAGATCACGCCACTGCACTCCAGCCTGGGCGACAGAGCAAGACTCCGTCTCAAAAAAAAAAAAAAGGCAGTATGAAAGGGCCGGGCACGGTGGCTCACACCTGTAATGCTAGCACTGAGAGGCTGAGGCAGGCGGATCACCTGAGGTCAGGAGTTCAAGACCAGCCTGGCCAACAACAACAAAAAAAGGCAGTATGAAAACAGAAATGCCCGAAAATATCCCAGGTCATAGGGCTTAGCTATTAATGAGAAAAGACAGACATGTTGAGGCCTGAAAACTGACCACAGAATTTAGCAACATGCAGGTTAAAGGCCCCTTTGACAAGACCCAATCTTAAGATGTAGTGGGGAGGAAAGCCTGCCAGTAGGAGGTTCACAGGAGAATGAGAAGAGAAAAATTGAAGACAGTGAGTGAACATGGACAGCTTTCATTTGTGCTGAAAGGGAAAAAGAAGTAGGGCAATAGTTGGAAGTAAAAGTGGGGCCACAGATTTCTGTTTGTTTGTTTGTTTAGGATTTAAAAAAAAAAAGCATATTTATATGGTGATAGAAGAAGTCCAGTAGAGAAAGAGAAATTGCTGGAGGTATGTGTCCTGGATGGAATCCAATCACAGGGTGAGGGGCTGGCCTTTTGCTAGGAGCAGGAATTGTCTACAACACACGTCTATCACACATGGGAGAGACAGAGTCTATGGACAAAGGTACAGGCTCATGGGGACTCCTGGAAGTTCCTTTCTGGTTACTCTTTTTCCAGCAGAGACAACTATATGACATAATTGGCTTTATTTATGCTACAACTGCCATCACTTTTGTTAACCAAGAATACTCACAAGTAGTTGGCTAAGTTGTGCTCTTGTAATGTATGTGTTTCAAAACCATGAGGGGTTGTGTCAAAGTAGTCATTGCCAATCCCACAGATGAAACATTTAGTCTAAGAAAAATAACAGGCAGAAAAGGCATTTGTTGGCATAATATAGGCAGGAGAGAAAACTGTCATGATTCTATTGAATTGAGGGACAATGAAAACTTTCTAGTGCTTTTGGCTATTAGTCGTTCACTCAGTAGTGCCACACACTTAGCTCCTGATTAGCTGAGGATACTGCTCCCTCCGATTGTGGGACAGTGGAGGAGGCAGCAGAGTGGCAGGTATGGCAGGGTGCAGAGCACAGGGCATGGAAAACAAACTGTGTTCTTGCTTAGTACTGGCCCTAAGTAATAGTAAAACCTATTGTTTAAAAAATCTATTTGCTTCTGGGGATATTAAAATAGAGCTAGGATTAGTAGTTAGAGGAACATTACCTCCATATCTTCTCGCACTTGTTCCTGCTGGTCTCTTAGCTCTCCGAAAGCATCAATAATAAGACCTGGAATTTTAAATACAAAGACAAAGCAATCTGTTTAGTGGTTCAGGGGTAGAGGAATGATAAAGGAAGAAGCTACTTTGTTCTGTTAAAAAAAGTGAATTATCAAAGCAAAATTAGAAAAATAATACTCGTGTTTCTCAGTGTTACATCCTGGCTAACAATTTCTCATTGTTTCTCCTAACTCTACCTTTCTACACTATGCAGTGCTGTTAACTGCATGCTCCTCCCTGAAACTCTTTCCTCTCTACTTCTCCCTGGTTGGTCTCCTATTTTGCTTAGCTATTTGTGTTCAGTCTGTGTGATAGGCTCTCCCTCATCCCCCTCTTCTCCTAGCGCCGCTGACATTGAGCCACGTGGATCAGGGTTCCTCCTCAGTTCCTTCACTTCTTAGCCCTCAACACCTGCATGTCTTACAGGTTCCTCCACTCAGCATGACTCAAGCTAAATTCGTCATCTTTCTCCAGTCTTGACAAGCTATTGACTAAAATATCATTCTTTCCCTCCCCTCCCCTCCCCCACACTGCCCAGCTCCTCTGCTCCTACCCCACCTCCCTCTCTGGGAAGAAAACGAAGAGGACAAGACTAGCCACAGGAGAGATCTCAGAAGCAGAAGTGAGGAGGAAATAATTCAGAGTAGAGGAACAGAAGGAAGGGGCTCCTCTGTATGGATGAAGCTTCTCATAACTGTGCCTGGTTGTGTCTTTGGCTTTATATATAGCCAAAGCCTCAGGTATAGTAGATGCTAAATTAGCTCTTGCTAAATTAACAAGCAACTGAATACACACACTTCTTCATAAACCAATTAAGTCATAGATGCAAGAAAGTAAAAAGAACTAGATTAAACCCTGTTCATACTCAACATAATTGGCAATCATACCTTGAATGATGGCCAGCAAGATGACAATGACAAAGAAGAAAAAGGTAATGTCAAAGACAATGCGATACATTTCATAAGGATCACCAGCAGGGTCTTCAATTTCATCACCAATGCCACCTCCTGCTCTCACTCCCACGTACATGTGGAAAAGGTAACACTAGAGAAGAAAAATAATGGAGATTTAGGCAAAAGTCACAGTTCTGTTTTTAGCAAGATGCTTAAATCATTCATATGATTTGGTCAGATTGTGGCAGCCCTGAGCCAGGAGAGGGGAACTCTTCAGAGGTACCAGTATTCATGCTGCTAGCTGCTGTCCACTGCACCCTCTGGACAGTTTGATATCTACAAAGATGGAAAGACTGTTGTTACATTTAGGCTTTTAAAAGGTATTTTTAGGCGCATTAAAAAAAGTTTTGAACTATTTGATAGAACAGAATTCATTTAAGGTGTATATAAGTTAAAAGATCTTTAAGCCTTGATGAGTATGGCCTATGCCAGATATTAATTTTTCCTCATTTAATTTTAAGCGTGTTAGCCTGGCCTTCAGGCTGTGCTACAAACTGCAAAAACGGCCCCCTCTCTTCTTCATCTGCGTTCCCCTTATACCAGGTAGGGCAGGGATTCCTGCAGCAGGAAGGTCAAAGATAATGGACCTTTCTGCTCCTCCTGTTCTGCAGGTTCGAGCCAATCTAGGCACTGACCCTGTCTCTCCACCTGATGGGATGGGTTAGATTCACAAAAAAAGGACTGTCTTATACCTGGAAAATCAAAAGCCAGGGGCAGCCTGAAGACATGCTGCTCATGCTAGCACTCCAGGGGCTAGGGTTGCTGTCTCATGACGGTGCTTGGCCCAAGAAAGCACATGGAGAGTTTTTTGTCAAGAAATGTTACCTCTTTTATAGAAATGCTCACAGACTGGGCAGTTCACTGTTCCCTGACCCTGAGACACAGGTTCTTTTTCTGAAATCTGGGCAAAATAAACTGGAGATGCTGCTGCAGCCAAGCTGGCTTACTCTGGGCGGTGCCTTTTTTCTCATGAAGATCTGGCCTGACAGGACTCCCCCTCCCCACCTCCAAACCTGATCCTGCTGAGGTCACGTTCTTCAGCCAATGGTGGCTGTCCGCAAAGAACCCCCGACTGGCTTGCTGAAATCAATCAAGTGCTCAATCCCGGTCCATGGGACTTTGCTCTCTGTTCTGAGAGACAACGATCAAAGCTCGACTCCCATGAAATTTAGACACAGGTTTCATTCATAATAATGTCTCACCTTGGCCAGGCACTGTGGCTCATGCCTGTAATCCCAGCACTTTGGGAGGCCAAGGTGGGCAGATCACCTGAGATTGGGAGTTTGAGAACAGCCCGACCAACATGGAGAAACCCCATCACTACTAAAAATGCAAAATTAGCCAGGGGTGTTGGCCTATGCTTATAGTCCCAGCTACCAGGGAGGCCGAGGCAGAAGAATCGCTTGAACCTGAGAGGCAGAGGTTGCAATGAGCCGAGATGATGCCATTGCACTCCAGCCTGGGCGACAACAGTGAAACTCCATCTCAAAAAATAAAATAATGTCTCATCTTTACCCCAGAAAAAAATAGATTAATGATGACCCCACTGTGCAGGGTGCTTCCCTTTCCACGGGGCTCAGATGTGTGGTAAAGAAACCTACCTCCATCACTTCTGTCTTCCCAGAACACTCCTGTTCGGAGGAGACATCTGTCTTCTACTCTAATCTCTGCTGTGCTCTGTAACTAACTCTACAGCTCTCACTTAGTTCTCCAGAGCACCCCCACACAGCCCTTCTTCCCAGTGAGGTGGTGGGGCGGGGTGGCCCCGCAGTGCGTGGGCTCTCACCGTCATCATGTCGTCGCACTTCATATCGGGCTCGTCATCATCTTCACTTTTGTTGTAGAACTTGCGGAAGAAGTTGAAAGCCACCACAGTATAGAGATAAACCACCACGGCCAGGAGACCGACAGTCAGAACCAACTGGGAATGAGAGGACAGAGAAAGGAAAAGGAGTGGGGTCTTCTCTACCTCGAAAGGTTCACAGGAGACTCTAAGAAAACAAGGAGGAACAGTGAGGACCAGCAAGGAGAGGAAATGGGGAAGGGGTGGAGGGCAGCTAAGAAAGCTATCAGGCCATGAGCAGAGGAGGAAAGATGGGACCACAGGTAAAGAGAAGTGGACTTACTGGGAGAAAAGAGTAATGATGGGGTGTTAGGGGCTGAATTGTGTCCCCCCAAATTCATATGCTGAAGTCCTGGCCTCCAGTACCTCGGAATGTGACTGTATTTGGAGATGCAGATACAGCCTTCAAAGAGGTGAGTAAGTTAAAGTGAGGCTGTTAAGATGGGCCCGCAACCAATCTCACTGGTGTCCTTAGAAGAAAAGGAGTTGGGGACACAGAGAGGCTAGACACAGGCACACGTGAAGGGACGGTCAGGGGAAGCAGCAGCAAGAGGGTGGCTGTCCACAGCCACGGAGAGGCCCCCAAGGAGACCAACCCTGCCAGCACCATGACACTGGACTTACCGCCTCCAGAACTGTCAAAAAGACATTTCTGTTGTTTAACAAAATACCAGTCTGTAGTAATTCGTTCTGGCAGCCCAAGCAGACTAATGTATAGGGTATTAGATTGGGCGTAAGTAAAATATAAAGGAACTTAAGTATTGAACAGTGCAGGTGCTGTGAGGAGGGATATATTGTGTTTCGTTGTTGTTCATACAGAGCTAGCTGTTACCTGAGGCTTCACAATGCAGCTTCTGCTCTAATGCTGCTTCTTAAAAAACCCCAGGCTGGGAAGGGGTGGCTCACGCCTGTGATCCCAGCACTTTGGGAGGTTGAGGTGGGCGGATCACGAGGTCAGGAGATCGAGACCATCCTGGCCAACATGGTGAAACCCTGTCTCTATTAAAAATACAAAAATTAGCTGGGCATGGTGGTGCATGCCTGTAATCCCAGCTACTTGGGAGGCTGAGGTAGGAGAATTGCTTGAACCCGGGAGGCGGAGGTTGCCGTGAGCTGAGATCGCGCCACTGCACTTCAGCCTGGTGGCAGAGCGAGACTCCATCTCAAAAAAACAAAAGAAAACAAAAAACCAAAGGTTCTTTGGACTGGTGGGTATCCCTACCTTACGCTGTTTCATAAATAATCATGCACTGGATAATTGTCACAACTTTGAAGTTACTCTAAGAATTACGATGGTGGAGCTGAGTCACACTTTTTATTACAGAGAATTCTGCCCAGGCCCTTTGCAGTGTCCTGGGGCACGCTTACTTCCAGGCTTTAGGAGTGAGAGTTCAGTGGCTTAAGTGAGGAGTACACAGGACCTGCACATCTGACCTCTCTCAAGGACTAGGCATTGAGCTAGGAGATATGAAGATCAACAAGATCAGAACTTTGCCTTCAAGGAGCCACACAAAAGGGAGTGGGCATTTAAGTGTGAAGATCAGCACCAGAGGAAATATATTCAGCAGACTTGAGAGGAATAGTCACTCAAACCTTGGAAAGCAGACCTCACAGAAGGCAGGTGGTTAGGAAAAAAAGAGAAAGAACTTGGACTTTGCATCAGGGAAGAAAAGGCGTTGAATCTAAGCTCTGCCACTTAGCAGCTGTGTGGTCTTGGGTGAGACATTTAGCCGCTCTGAGCCTCAGTTCTCTTATCTGTAAAGTGAGCCTAATGTCTACCTTACCAGGTAGTTGTGAGGCTGTCAGAGTAACTGGGACACGGCATGAGCTTGGCACACTGTAACTTCCGTCTTTTCTCCTTCTCCCGTACAAAGGTTTGGAGATGTGAGGGAGCATGTCTGTCATACGCAGACTTGTACTTACTGAGGAATGAAATGCTAAACAGTTTGAATCTGTACACAAGGAGAAGCCATTAGAAGATTTTAATATGGTTATAGCCATTGCTATATCCAGTCTCATCAATATCCAGTCTTCTATATAGTGTCAGAGTCAATTTCTTGATTATATATATATGTATTAACTATATAATATATATACACACACATAAAATGTGTACTATGTGTATAATACATAACAACCATATACGTGTGTGTGTGTGTGTGTCTGAAATCATTGGCTCTTAATTGGATGCAGATACCAGAAATACCTGGGGAGTCTTCTGTGTACAGTATGTCTACTTGCTAACCCTCCAGGGAATAGATCAGATTCATGGAGGAAGGGGTAGACCTTAAAAAGATCTCCGCCCTGGCACAATGGCTCACACCTGTAATCCCAGCACTTTGGGAGGCCGAGGCGGGTGGATCACCTGAGATTAGGAGTTTGAGACCAGCCTGGCCCACATGGTGAAACCCCCTCTCTATTAAAAATACAAAAATTAGCTGGGCATGGTGGCATGTGCCTGTAATCCCAGCTACTCGGGAGGCTGAGGCAGGAGAATTGCTTGAACTGGGACCTGGGAGGCGGAGTTTGCAGTGAGCCAAGATCCTGCCCCTGCACTCCAGCCTGAGTTACAGAGCGAGACTCCGTCTCCAAAAAAAAAAAAAAATCTCCAAGGTTATTCTGACATGTCCATCACCTCACTCCCTCCCCTGCTTGATCTAAATGTCACGGGTCAGTGAATCAAGGTCTTATGCTTTTTACATGATGGTTGCAGTTACATTTATAATTGGCTACAATTTTGCAAAAACAATCACCATTAGTTCAAACGTTTGGCCAAGAAAAGTACATTATATACCATGACACATTCCTTCCTGTCATACACTGTACACTACCTGCTGGTTTTTTTTCCTATGCATATACAGGTCCATTCTGTTCTGCATCAGTAGAAACCATACCTGTTTGCCATTGTGAGTTACAGATGACAGAATGGTCCTCAGTGTCTTGAAGCCCATTGCTATGTCCAATAGGTGAGCAGCAAAGAAGAAGTTATTGTAGTGGCCCAGGACTGACATGGTTGTATACCAGGCAAGGTAGAGAAAGGACTGGGAATGGAAGAAAGCAGACTTTTAAGCATTTTTGCCTCATAATGTGCTCATTAAACGATTTTTTCTTATTTTGGGGGACACACTGAGGATAGAGGGGGTTTAGGTACTGAAGTGCTGTGAGCTGGCCCAAGAACTGCCAAGTGAGCCCCATCTACCTTACACCATTGTATAAGTGTTCCCCCAGCACGTATAAGGCTCTTGGTCTTTGATAAGCAATCCCTGAACCCTTCTGAGCATCCTGCATAACTTGCTTCTCTGTGACATCCCTGAACCTGGGGTATAGAATTTTGTTTTTCCAGGTGCAGTACTTACATTGTCAGTAAAAACAACTCCAAGCTTCCAGATATGGTACTTCATGTCTATGGAACTTAGCCTAGAGAAGAACAAGTAATTTTAAAACTTAAAAATGTCAAGAGGTAGTTAAGTGCTTAATAAGGGGGAGAAAGTAAGTTTTTTCTCTCAGGTTTAATAACCTAAATACGGCTCTCAGCTTTATCAAGTTGTACATGTTCCCCATGAGACAAGAGAACACTTGAATCACATAGCCTGAAATTTTTTTTTTTTGAGACAGAGTCTCAGTCTGTCACCCAGGCTGGAGTGTAGTGGCGCGATCTCGGCTCACTGCAACCTCCACCTCCCAGGTTCAAGCGATTCTCCTGCCTCAGCCTCCCAAGCAGCTGGGACTACAGGTGCCCACCACCAAGCCTAGCTACTTTTTTTTTGTATTCTTAGTAGAGACGGGGTTTCACTATGTTGGCCAGGCTGGTATCGAACTCCTGACCTCGTGATCTGCCCACCTCGGCCTCCCAAAGTGCTGGGATTACAGGTGTGAGCCACCCCGCCCAGCCCAACCTGAAATTTTAATTAGTCTTTATTTTTCAGCTCTATAGGGCATCAAAATGTATTAGTCTTCAAATTTTTAAAGCAGTGCTCTCCCAGTATGTTAGAACCTAGAAGAAACACCTAAGCCAGACCAGAGCCTGAGAGAACAAAGACACGGTTGTGATTTTTCCCTGGAGCAACTGAAGAGGAATAGAAAAGCAAAGATCTATTTTAGCTGCTTTGGATTTTAACTCCTAAGCTTTTTGTACCATGACACCAGAGAAGCCGCTTCTGCTTTGGTCTCTTCTACTGGGCTAAAGTCAAGAGCATTTTTATCCAAACCCAGAAGTTCAGCAATACGTTCTGCTCCGTAGAGATCTCCATACTTGTTGATCACCTGAAACAAAGGATGACAGGGTGAGCTCAGGCCACACACCACCACCAAATACTTTCTAGCTCTGGGGTCTTCAGAGCTTTGCTGCCCTATGGGCAATCTTCCAAGGGATAGATTAAGACATAGTTCAAAATGTAGAAAAAAGAGAAAACCCAGAGAAAAAAGCAATGAAGACAATTAAATAACTGCTTTTTAAGCTGATACTGATATCTTGATTTGCAGGGGAAAAAACATCTACTACTATGCAGAAAACAATGAGGACTGTGTTAACTTGTTTAAGGCAGATGAGTATATGAATGAAGCCAAAAACCTACGTATGTTCATATCCAACCCCTTCTGTGACCTACTCTTCTTGAGATATTATCATAAAAGTAGCATCACATTTACTCATGTTTGTATGTGGAAAACTTAAAAAACATACACCACTTTTTTTTGTGATCACAGAACTCACCCCCACTAACAAGGCATACCTTTCTCTTTACAAACTTGTCCCAGTAGTTATTAGGAAAAGATCTGAAAAACAAAATGAAAAAGGTTAGTTCTTCATTCTTAACATCAAGGAAAACACATCAAGAAACGTTTCAGTTTGAGTGCTTGGATCTGGGATCCTTTTGGTTTGTGTCCTGCTCACCAAAGAATTTAAGATCTGATTGACGTTCAGAGTCATCACAGGTCTACAATACTTTGTATTGGCTTCTGAAACACTCAGAAGGCCACTGGGCAGTTTCTGCCTCAGAATTATGATTTGGAGCCAAGAATTGTAATGACAGATTAGACAGAGACAGATATATGTTTCTAAATCCTTTCCCTAATCCCAGTATAACCAGAAACAAAATGCTACAGAAAACACAGGCATTCCATTCAATGAGTCACTAGTTTATGTCAGCTACTGGGGTAGATAATGGGGATGCGGGATGTGGGATGTGGTGGAAAGTGCAGACAAAGTCCCTAATTATATGGAGTTTCCAATCAGGGAATCACCGTTAGTTTATTTACATCGGATTTTTTAAGCCGAGTGCTTTTCCACTCTATTTTCTATTCCCACATAATGCCGCAGGGCCTGCTTTCCTCCAGGAGTTGGATCCCTTTCTTTTTTGGAGATGGTTCTGTACCATCCCCTAACATCCCCAGAGAGATGATCTTTCTTCTCTCTGTAGCTTGTACCAGCTCCACTGCAAATATTTCTTATTGTTAAAGTTAAGAAAGCACTGTCATCTTCAGGAATGTTGGCAAAAACCATTGAAAATATGTTGTTCCTATCCAGAATTACTGAATCCTTCCTGTGGGCGTTCCTTGTAAGGCTGGATTGCAGCCTAGGAGCCTCTGGCCTCTGGTGCATGCATTCTTACTTTCGTTTTCCTTTATTTGATTCATTCTTTTTGGTTCTAGAACACAACAGTTCCGTATTCTCCAGATACCACCCAAGTTGGTGATAAGGAAATGGAGACCTCCCATTATTCACTGACCTCTCAGAAGAATAACCCCAGCAAATGCTGCCTCTCCTCCAACAGGTTGGCAGTATTGCTTGTTTTTGGTTTGTTAAAGCAGTTTGTCTTAAACATTTAAATGCCACTTGAAAGCAAAAACGAATGCTGGTGTTACAGAGTAAACTGCTAATATTTTATCTCTGGGGGATGAAAATAACAATTATTTTGACTTTCTTCCTTGTACATTGCTACTTGATTTTTTTATGCACTGCATTTAAATTGAAAACAAAACAAATAAAAATCAAGCCATGCTCTCTCTGCCACACTGATACCTCCTTTCTCTTAAGGAGGTATTCATTTATACAAATGGTAACATACAACTCAGCCTGGTCGTATATTGTCCTAAGCAGAAGATTCCACAAGTGATGCTGAAGGGCCAAGGACCACAGGCTCTGGGCATGACCCCTTCATAGATACGGTCTTACCTTCATCTGAGCATTCTGAATTTCTTGTCCCCTGACTAGGTATGCAAACTCCTTGAAGGTAGAAAACAGATTTTTACTTGTTACTAGTCCTTAAAGTGTGGCATAGAGAACAGTCCTTCAGAAGGAAAGTTCATAAATAAAGAGTGCATCTATACATGAATATTCAGGGGAAAAGTACAAGATGCTTAACCCATTTCGTAATCAGGGAAATATACAATGAGGTGCCATTATACACCTACTAGATCAGCAAAATTATCTGCCAACAATAAGTGCCAGCAAAGAAGCAGAGAAGAAGAAACTCGAATATAGTACTGTTTGGAGTATAAATTGGAACAAACATTTTGCATATCCTACTATTCAGCAAATTTCTCTCCTGGGTCTATACTCTAGAGAAATCATTCGAATTGTGTATCAGGTATAAGAATGTTCACTGTAGCACTGTTGATAAAAGCCAGAAACTTTAGAAAACAAGTTGAAATATCTACTGTCAGGAAAATTGATCAATGTGATAATATACATAATGGAAAATGCTACAGCTTTGAAAATGAACAAACTATAGCTATATACATCAACATAGGTGAGTTCCCCAACATAATGCTAAAAAAAATTCAAGTGACAGTATAATGTATATAGTATAATTCCATTTATATTAAGTTTCAACTAGTCAAAATAGTCAAAATATATTTAGGGACAAATACCTAAGTGGGAAAACTATAAAGCAGGAGAATGAATATCACTAATATCACTGATTGCTAATTATTTAAGAATTAATATTACTAACCACTAATGAACATCAAAAATGTAGATAGCTGTGGGTTGGGAAGATATGATCGGGGGGATAATACACGGGATTTTTAAGCTGTCAGTAATGTTCTATTTTTTAACCTTTTTGGTTTATAATTATATTGTAAAATGTACATATACATTTTATATGTTCTTATGTGTGCTTAACAATATAAAAGTAAAATGTTTAAAAAGAAAGCTCCCATGACATACAGTTAACTGAAAAAAAGCAAGTTACAAAACATGAACATGTACTATGATGCCATTGTGAAAAAAAATTAAACATTGGTCTATCTAAAATGTTAAAAAATAGCTATTTATTTATCCATTTCCTACTCATGGACGTTCAAGCCACTGTAAGTAAAAAATATTACAGGCATGAGCCACCGCGCCCAGCCTGAAGTCCTCAGAAATGCCTTTGCTGGGACATTTTAGCGTACTTGTCTCATTATCTCCTTAGGATACATTTCTAGAAATTGAACTGCCTTCTTTTTTTTTTTTTTTCTGAGATGAAGTCTCACTCTGTCGCCCAGGCTGGAGTGCAGTGGTGCGATCTCAGCTCACTGCAACCTCCACCTCCCAGGTTCAAGTGATTCTCCTTGCTTCAGACTCCCAAGTAGCTGGGATTACAGGCGCCCACCACCACGCCCAGCTAATTTTTTTGTATTTTTAGTAGAGACGGGGTTTCACTATGTTGGCCAGGCTGGTCTCGAACTCCTGACCTCATGAACCACCCGCCTCGGCCTCCCAAAGCGCTGGATTACAGGCATGAACCATTGCGCCCAGCTGAAATTGAACTGCCTTCTTACTGGGACTTTTAGGCCATATCCCCTTGTATAACAAGACACAAGCATTACTGATGATTGCACAAAGCTTACCAAAGGATTAAACTGTTCAATAGTGTCTAAGACTTCTGTAATGTAATGACAAAGCATCAGAAACAGTGCTTTTCCTTGTGTGAGAAGATTGGCAGGGGACCCGCAGGCAGGGACGGACTTAGGATGTGAGGATGTGCCTGTTCACATGTTCCCCCTTCTAAGAGAATAGCCTTCTTTTTCTGGAGAATATAAAGAAATATGCTTCGTTGTACCTTTGCAGAGCTGCTTCTTAGTTTGCCTGATCATCTTTGGATAGGACACAGTTTTCTTCCCCTGGAGTCAGGGTTGCTGTTTCTTAACATGCCTATCTTAATTGGCACACCTAAGAGTTTCAACACAGTCACCTTTGTTTACTATTTGGCCCTATTTCTTTTACTACATTATCTTGAAACCGTCACTTACTTTGTGAATCAACTGTCATTACAGCGTGACATTTTCTAATGGTGATGGCCATTTTTTGGATAGTTAGGAGAAAGAGAATGAGTAACAACTTAATGCCTACCACGTGCCAGGCATTTGCCAAGCATTTGACACATACACTCATTAATCCTCTGCAGGATGATATTCTCATCCCTCTATTACTGATCAGGAAACTAAGGCTGAGAAGGCTTGATTACCTTGTGCAAGTTCACAGACCAGTAAGCTTCAGAGCCTTGGTGTCATCTGCCTGTCAATCAGTGCTCTTCCTTCTTCCCAACACAGCGCCACATGCCTACAGGAAGGCAGGCTTGCCTCCACGGGTCTTCACATCCCTACCAGACGGCTCTATTTACCTGCCCATGTAAGTGCCTCCCAATCTTATGTTAAGATGAGGTCTCTTACCAAGCAGGCTATTTGGTTAAGAAGAGGACTTCAGGCTGGGCGCGGTGGCTCATGCCTGTAATCCTAGCACTTTGGGAGGCCTAGGTGGGCGGATCACCAGGTCAGGAGATCGAGACCATCCTGGCTAACATGGTGAAAGCCCGTCTCTACTGAAAATACAAAAAAATTAGCCAGGCATGGTGGCGGGCACCTGTAGTCCCAGCTACTCAGGAGGCTGAGGCAGAAGAATGGCATGAACCCGGGAGGTGGAGCTTGCAGTGAGCTGAGATCACACCACTGCACTCCAGCCTGGGCAACAGAGGGAGACTCTGTCTCAAAAAAAAAAAAAAAAAGAAGACTTCAGAGATGGCAGTTACAGCAGTGCTGTGCCATGGAAGGCTATGGAAAAGCTGAAGCTGATCACCTTGATCTCTAGACTCCTTGGCCACTTAAGCCCTGGAAACACTGTGTGACTCGAACATAGAAAACTAGTTTAAGCAATATTGTACTGGACTGTCTGGTCTAAATCAAATATACTCAGTACATTCTGATAATATCTTCTGTCCCCATTAAACTAATAGAAGTCTGTACAAGTATTTGATGGGCAGTAAGTGGCTTTATTGAAGAGGCAAGGGAGAAGAGTCCCAGAAACCAAAAGAAAGTTTATATTAACCAGTTTTAAGGCCAGGAGGAAAGAGTTACTCTATTTACAGCAGAGACTCCATCTCCCTTTCAGGTTGGGGTAGAGGGACACTCACGGTGTGTTGATCACCAAGCGGTCCCACTGCCCCTTGATGTCATCTTCAGATGGCTGTTCGGTGATATATAGGCCATCAAACTCCAGCTTCCTGGCGATTTCTTTTTCCCTTTTGAATACCACCAAAGGCACCTAGGAGTGGGAAGAAGATGGTTACTCAGAGCAGGCTTTGTGATTAAAGCACCTGCTCCCAGGTATTTGTCACAAATTAACCTTCCAACTTCAGAGCAGCAATCTCCTTATAGTGGAATTCTTAGGGTGCCTAGTTGTGGGATCAAAGCCAAATGATTTTCTTTGGCTAAATACTTACCTCTTTAAAGCTGATCTGATTTGGGTCACCCTTTAAGTTTTCAGTTAGATAGCTAATACTAATACAAACTAGACTCCTTGACCCATGCTAGCGTACAGGCTATGCCTAGATGAGCCCCAGGGCTGAATGAGTTAGGACTCCTAAGACTCCTCAGCTGGAGTTGAACCAATATTTAGAAATGACAATAAACCATTCTAGAATAGATCGGCCAGCCACAGGAATATGATGAAATGTTCCAACTCCCTTCAATGTACAGGGTCATATTTATCTCATGGCTTTGAAGGTAGTTAATGAAACATGGTTTCATAGTTAGAATGAGAGGATTCAGTCTTTCTGTATTGAAGTTTTCTTCCTGAGATTCTGTCCGTAAGGAGCTCCTTCCAGGTAGTGGCGTACTTGTTTCCTACTATCACTCTCCATTCTTTTATAATTGGAACTTTTATTTTAGACTAGATATAGTGGTATGGCTATAAGGACTTACTGCCAAAGGGGAACGCAGAAAGGGATTGGAAAACAATCCACTTGCCCCAACCATCACTAAGTGCACACACACTCCAAACATGGGACAGTTAATGAGGCCAGAGGATACTGCTGAAATCCCAGGAAATGAGAAGTCACAATCGACACAGCTCCTCTAGCCAGAAAAGCTTAATTCAGACAGAGCTAGGGCGTCTCATCTCATCTCCAGCTGAGATGCCACTGGCTACTTGGCAACATCCTTGAGACCTTTATCTCCAAACCCACGATATGCATGTACCCCACATTGCTTTTGTCCAAAACAAAAGAACAAAATTCAGACAGTGATTTGTAAAGAGTTACCTCTTGCCCTGTTTTTCTTTAAAACAATGAAATAACACTGATAAAATGAAAAACTCACGATAGGAAGGTGGCAAAGGTTAGTAGCCACTGCACACTGTGAGGAACTGATGATGACTGTTAGTACATAGATGATGTGGGAGGTGAGGCAAAGCTCAGCGACTAATGCCTGCTGCGTTTTGGATGACTGTGAAGAACAGTAGTCATAATATAAGTTGTAGAGCGGTGCTCATTTCTGGGATTCCAAGCATTCCCCTTCAATCTCCTAGAAGTTTGTATACTCTTGCAAACAGAACTTCCACATTCTTTCCTTGCTAAATAGTGTTTCTTTTTTGTTTCTCCTGGTCACAGTATAATCTGTACTCCATCTAATAAGCCGAACTCTAGGATCTTAAACTAAGGAGCAGCAGCGAACATGCTTGAGGGTTTACTATGTATTCTGAGTACATTTACACACACCTCTACATTTAATCCCCCAGCAACTTTAGCAACAATACTCATTTTTACGTATGAGAAGATAGAGGACTGGGAGTTTAAGTGGCAGAGCTGTGAGTTCAACCCAGGCAGCCTGGCTCCAGAATTTGCACTTTCATAGTTGCAATGGAGTCCTTAGTGTAGCCCAAGGCACAAGGTCTCTTCAGCACAGTAGCTGAACTTCCTACATGACACAATAGTTCACTGAGGGAAGAAAGGACCACAATATAGGAAAATATTTCCTGGACTCTTCCCGGGAAGAAGATGGCTTGCTGTACTTAAGGAGACTTCCTACTCAAGAGAAGGAAGAAAAAAACGTAATGAGAAAAGCAGTGAGAAAAACACAACTATGATGTGGCAGAACTAGAACTGGACTTGGGACACCAAAAATTGAATGACTGAAGATTGACATAACTGTAGTGGTTGTGAATATGGCCCCCAAGGAACCATGCCTCCTGGAATTCATGCCTTTGTGTAGTGCCTCTCCCCTCTACCATGCAGCAGTGCATCTGGGATGGCCATGTGACTTGCCTTAAACAACAGAATGCAATGGAAATGACACTGTACCAGTTCTGGGCCTAAGACTTAAGAAGGCTTAGCAGCTTCCACCTCCATGCTCTTTTTGGAAACCCAAGCCATCATGCAAGAAGTCTAGCTACCCTACCGGACAGATCATGTGGAAAGGCCACATGGAGAAGGAGATGCTCTGAATCTCCCTGGGAGAAAGAGGGAGAGAGAGAGAGAGGCCCAGCTATCCCAGCTGCGCCCATCCTTCCAGTTGTCCCCCTATGGAGCTGCCAGGCACGGGAATGTGCCATCTTGGCCATTCCAGCCCAGCTGAGCTCACGGATGGCTGCAAATGTAGCCCCTTTACATAGAACAGAGGAACTGCCCAAATGTGCCCAAATGGCACATCTGTGAGATGTGCCATCTCACAGAATCAGAGAGATAGACAGTTGTCATTTTAGACCACTGAGTTTTAGAGTGGTTTGTTATGCAGCAACAGATAACTGAAAACTAACACATCAGTAAGCTTGCTTCTGAGATCTTGAGTGGTTACCACCTAATGAAAAGGTATTTTTATAAAAATTTTGACATCAATTCAAAGATCAGAAGACTCTCTCATGACTAGCTCTCCATGTGACTTTAGCCTGATGACTCTAGTTCTCTGAAATTCAACAAGAGGTACCTGAAATGGGACTCCTAGCGCAAGGCTTCTCAAACTTGAAAGTGCGTACAAATTGCCCAGTGATCATGCTAAGTGGTAGATTCTGAGTTAAAAGACTCGGGGGCTGGGTGTGGTGGCTGATGCCTGTAATCCCAGCACTTTGGGAGGCCGAGGCGGGTGGATTACCTGAGGTCAGGAGTTCAGGACCAGCCTGGCCAACATGGTGAAACCCTGTCTCTACTAAAAAATACAAAAATTAGCTGGGCATGGTGGCAGGCACCTGTAATCCCAGCTACTTGGGAGACTGAGAGAGGAAAATTGCTTGAACCCAGGAGGCGGAGGTTGCAGTGAGCCGAGATTGCATCATTGCACTCCAGCCTGGGAGACAAGAGCAAATCTCCATCTCAAAAAAAAAAAAAAAAAAAAAAAAGACCTGGGGTAAGGCCTGAGACCCTGCAGGTCTAGGCAGCTCCCAGGTGATGCGCTGCTGCTGCTCCATGGACCTTACAAAGACCTTTACAAATAGCAAAGTCTTAGAGCAAAGGGCTGGCTGGGCTCAGAAAGGACACTTCTTCCTCAAGGAGTGAGATTAGATCCAGAGTGGCAAACAGCTCACCTTTAGGCAGTAGTAGCCCACCACACAGACAAGAGAGATGATGGTGTGGATGATGGCCAGGGCCCGCAGCGTTGGTGCCATATACCCGGTGCTCTCCTGAAGGACAAAGAATACCATCGCTTCTTCCTCTTCCTCGTCATTAAAGGAATTCCATAGGTTTGCAACATCCTCTGTCTCTTCTTCTAAAGGTTCTTCAGTGACCTGGCTCAAAACACACACTCGCTTATTAAACATCAAAAAGAACCTCAGCCATTGGGCTCTCCCCACATATTTTATATTGGTAGCATATGCTGTACAAATAGTAGTGACTCAACATTACTTGCTGAATGAATGAGGTTTTTAGGTAACTTATTACTAGGAATCACCCAGTATCTCTAATAATTGCAAACAAACTTTTAAAAAGGAGACAAAACCTATCTCTTGAAAAGAAAGCAAAAAAATTAAAATTAGGAAACTTTTACTACATATGCTTATAATCCTTATGCCACAGAAGGGAATCTCTGATCATGCTGTGGCCTGAGAGGAGGCGAAGACACACACACAAGCATGAAGCATGTGTGTGCCTGCTCCCCCACCCACCACTGCCACCCAGCCAGAGACCAATATTTTCCATTCTTTCTGAGATGCCATTTACATTCATGGCTTCAGCCGCTATTCTTACACAGATGACTCTCAAATCTACAACTTTGAGGCTTTGTCCTATAGCTCCAACTGCTTGCTTTCTCTACTTGGATGGCTGTCTGAAGTCACCTCAACCTCAGTGTGTTTAAAACCAAGCTTTGCCTCTCTTGGCTATAGACTTCCATTTTTCTTTTATGGGCAACAGAAGGTAATTAGTTTGTCGAGTGGAAAGTTGAGGTGGATAAAACAATGTTTCATACAAATTAGATTGGTGGTTTTAAGTAGAAAGGGAGATAGGCAAGAGATAGAAAAGCCAGTTAAAAGACTATGTCAAGAATTCAGGACCCTTCATTAATTCATTGCACTAACAATTATTACATGCCTACAGCATGCAAGACCCACTTGCCAATGTTCAAAACCTTCATTTAACTTGAGCAGTCCCCTCTCTTTCCAAATCCTGTTAATTTTTCCTTTATAATGCTTCTAACAAATAGGCCAGCTATAATGGCTCTTGGTTACCTTATTCCTTGAAGAAAGAATTGTATTTATTATTCACTTTGAAATACCTTGTGGTTCCTAATATAGGGTCTAGTTCATGGTAGATGCTCAGCAAGTATTTCAAGACTAAATTAAGTAATGACTAAAATAAGCATGAACTATTGAAATGGTCCCCTCACTGGCTCCCTTGTCAGTAGTCTCTCCATTGCTAGAAATTGTATTCCTTTTAAAAGCCAATGTCTTAGAAATTTGCTACCTATTAGAATGTTCGCTACAATTAAGAACACAAATTCTGTCGTGATTCTTTTTCTACACATAGTATACTTAGTATACAGCATATTTAGCAAATAACCCCTGAATGAAGTATCACCTTATAAAAAAGCAGGATGAAGTTGATAGCGAAGGCTACAAACAGAGCAAGGAACCTCAGGTTGTAGAAATTCCTGGCCAGGTAATGCTGCAAAGAAAAGGACAGGCAGAAGTAGAAGAGCTTTGGAAGGAAAAGAGAACTTCCTACTTTCACACTTCTAGAAGGACAATTCTGGTTAGAAGTTCACACATGACTCGTCTTACTCTTTGATGACCACTCTTCTAGAGCAACCCTGGCATTCTTAACACAGCCATGGCATGACTGTGTCATGTCATGAACATGGAACCAAAATGTTGATTTAAAAAAAAAATTGCCTAGAATTGGTATAAAGAATCCTGCTCTGGCTTATTGCTCAGGGAGCCAAAGGCCTAAACACGCCACCAGCAGAGGACTCGAGCCTTGCCTTGAAGTGCTTGTGTGATTGCATTTTCGTGATCACTCCACACAGCAAGCAGTCTATTAGGAAACTGTAAGTGATCTAGGCTCGCAGAAGACGCTGGCAACTCCCAAACTGGATGTAGCCATTCTGTGGCCTCAGTCCTCATTCCTTTCCAAGTTACAGTCCCAGGAGCCTCTTCTTCTCCCTTGTTGGGAACAGCATTCCCATTCTTGCTGCCATTTTCCCCAGAAAAATCAGCATCCGCAGACTGGAGTGGAAGCTGCCTGGGTAACATTCCCAATCTCTCTGTGGGGAGCCCTCACTAATGGTGCTAGGGAAGGTGTGGTCCTGGCCTTCAGCCACTGTACCTCAGAGGGCAATGTATCAGAGAAAGAATATTACAAGCTGTTCTAAGCTTTGATTGCATATAGAACAATCAAGGTTTGGAGGACTAGTGTGGGAAGCTAACATAAGAGGAACATTCTTTCTGATTCCCACGTGATCAAAACACTTCTGAACTTTTGGACTAGGATTGGCTAAGTCTCCACATAATGCACATAAAGGACTGGGTAGAAAGAGGTGTTCCTGCTCTCCTGGTAAGGAAACAGGTGAGAGAGGACACCCTGCTGATAGCAGAGCTGTTGGAGGACTGTGGTTCTTTCCAAGCTCTCCCCCTTTTCTTTTCCTCCAACAGAAAAGGAATAGGTAGACATATGGGAAGAAGAAAGTTTAGGAATGAGAAAGGGGAGGAAGTGTAACTGACCAAACAGTGAAACAAATCAGCGGCACCTCTCTGCCATCTGCCTGGGCCAATGCCTGCACCATGAACAGGGCCACGGCTAGAGCGCTTACCAGTAACTTGGTCTGATAGATTTCCAGCCCTTTAAAGAAATTGGCTGTGAAAGCTTCCGGCTTCTCAACCTTCTGACCACACCGCCGCTTCTTCTTTTTTGTCACTTCTGTCCACAGGTACTCAGCTTGCTCCTCTTCTTTGTCTTTGTCTTCCTTCTCTCCATCTTCCATGCTGCAAAAATGGGAAACCCACTCAGCAGGGAGAAGGGAGAGTGATCGGGCCCAAAAAGGGAGACTAGATTAAAGAGAAATCTGGATTGAGAGGGCCGGGAGGTAGAATCATTCCTTGAGGGTGGAAACTTCAGGTCTTTTTCTGTCCACAGTGGCTGGACATTAGATTTATATTCAGTGAGGACGAGCCATGATCTTGGTGAACACCAGCTATATACAAGTTTGTACTCTTCTGAAATTAGACTTAACAATTTTTTTCCCTTTCTGAAGTTACCCTTTATTTTCTAAGCAATAGTACCTACTCTTCTACACTTCTGGCAAGATTTAATAAGATATTGTATAAAAGACCTGAGCACAGGCCTGACAAATAGTAGGTATTTAATACTAGATATCATTGTCATCAATATATGAAGTTGCAAAGTCATCTGGCCAGATAGTGAAACTGTGATCTGCTAGTGGGATTATAAACTTAGCATGATGAATATAATGTATTTATTATATAGCTACGGTAAAAGGAAATATACCCAGGGCTTGCAGAATAATTCCTTGCATTGACAGAAATCAAGTTTTCTATTTACTATAGCAACAGAATATCAGATGCTATCAATAACTATCTTTATTTTTTTTCTTTTTTGTTTTTGAGACAGGGTCTTGCTCTGTTGCCCAGCTTGGAGTGCAGTGGTGTGATCTTGGCTCACTGCAGCCTCAACCTCCTGGGCTCAAGCAATCCTCCCACCTCAGCCTCCCAAGTAGCTGTGACTACAGGTGCACACCACCATGCCCAGCAATTTTTGTGTCTTTTTGGAGAGATGGGGTCTCATTATGTTGCCTAGGCTGGTCTCGAAGTCCTGGGTTCAAGTGATCCTCCAGCCTCAGCCTCTCAAAGTGCTGGGATTACAGGTGTGAACCACTCTGCCTGGCCTAAGAACTATCTACCATAGCAATTAGAGTAGTTGATGCTACCAAGAACTTACTCTGCCTTCTCGGATTCTTTTCCTTCTGCTTCATTTGCTGCTTTCATCTCTGCTGCCTAGACAGAAATAACAATCAATCAAGCTTTCCTCAAAGAAGCGAGGTCATGATGATGAGACATTTTCTTGGCCATTTGCTTCTTGGTCACAAATTTCAATGACTTTTCCTTTTCATGTTTCTGCTTCTCTCAGGATCACCGAACATGAGTGTCCTGCTATATATATCAAGTGACTCTGAAGAGATGCCAAGACAAAGATTTGAAACTTGAAAACTCAACCTCCCTTCTATAACTTACTCAACTCAAAGAGGAAACTTGTGTTAGGACATTGTGAGAGCCTCAAGGCAGTGGTTCTACTGCTCCATGGGGTCAGAAAGAGATGGGACACAGATCAAACCAAGTTTGATCAGCCTGCCTCCATCTGACAGGCTTCTTCTTGCCTTGTCTTTAATCCTCCTGCCAGTATCCCAATTCCTCTGACTGAGGACCACTGCAGTTAGAGTAAAATTCAAGCTTCTCAACACAGCCTATGAGTCTTGCATGATCCTGGTGTTTCTCTTCATCCCTGTCTTGTACCATCTGACTTGTGTCCCACACCCAAACACGCAGACTTCCTGGAACATTCCCGATCCTTCCAGGCGTACTTCTAGAGGATACTTAGCCATATCCTCTGCCTGGAGTATGCCTGCCCCAGCTTTTCATGTGCCTGCTGCCCATCAGGACTCGACTCAGATGATACCTTTTCAGAATCCTCCTCTATTTCTGATGGGCCTACATTCACTCTGTAACTCACTGCACGTTCATGTGTTCTAACACGCAGCACAAATGATAATTATCTTATTTGTTGTCTTCTCCCACTAGAAGTTAAGATCCATGAAAGCAAAAATGTTGTTTTCTGCTTTGAACCTATGTATTCCTGTATCCTAGAACACAGGCTGGCACATAGCAGTCCTGGAATGGGACCCTATTATGTATCAAACTGTATTCTAGGTTTTGGGGCTACATCAGGGAGCAAAACAGAATAATATTGTAAGAATGCTGATTCTGATGTTTTCTTCCCTGAATCTTCAAACCAGTGTTCTCTCCTACAGAGAACCATAGTACCTGACATCTCTCCTTCCTAGCATTCTTTATACTTGTCTTGACTTGTCCAATGCCTTTATTCTCCACTAAACTGTAGGGACAGTGTGTTTCTTATTCACCACCATATTCCCAGAGCCTAAAACAGTGACAAAGCACATTAACTTTTCAATAAATAATAACGGAATGAATGAATGAATGTTTTTGGGCTTGGATCTTTTCACACTTCTCTACTCTCTTTGATGCTAGAATGACACTGTGAATTGGATACTACAAGAGAGGGGAACACCCAGAACCTTCCATGGTCAAGGGGCTCTGAATTCCTGCTATCTTGTTCACTTAATCTTGTTGACTGACATGAAGTACTAACTGAACAGTGAGTGTATCACAAGGATAAAAATGTCCCAAGCATGATCAAACTCATTGAGAGGCCAAATCATAAGGATCATTTTGACCTTTTATGACACTGAGACAGCACGGACTCAAAAGGAAGGTCTCCTTTTATGTTATTCTTCGTTTCCTATGCTTTCAGTTCACTGAATGCATCTACACAGCATGAGAACTAACCTTCTAATAAAAGTCTGAGGCAAAGTATCACAGGCCATCATGTTTGAATTCTACAATATAAACTAGAAGAACAACCAATGATTAGACACTGAGATAACCATCTAAGTCTTGATTTCTGCAGACACGTCAGAGGTGGAATTATAAGATCAGCATAATCACACCAGAGCCACCATCTAATATAGAGTGTTGGCTCCTGGCGAAATGGTGTCAGTACTGATCACAAGATACGGTGGCAAGTCTTATTCTGGGGATAAAGGAAGATGAAAGAAACAAATGACACTTACCTGAGCTTTCCTTTTCTTCTGTACAGTACTCTCTAACGTAGGGGGTTCATCCTTGCCAATAATTTCTGAGAGGTCACCCAAACCCACTTCAGGCCCATGCTTTAAGCTGCCCTCTTTCTTTGGGTGGAGTCCAAAGAGGTCTGACATGATCTCTGTATCTCCCTTCTCCCCCTTTATGAAGTGTACTAGTTCAGTGGTGATACCTGGCTCCATCACCTCTGCCCTCTCAGCCTCCATAGTGTCATCATGGATACCAAATTGGGTTGGGTCAGGCATGTCACCCAGGATCTTGGTCACTCTGATGTTCTTTGCCCCTTCTACCAGGCCCCCTCCAAACACTGTGCTCCAGAGGATCTGAAAGACTCCTCCCAGGATGGTGAAGAGCAACTGGAATAGCCCCACGAACAGCATCCAGAAAAAGGAGAAGAACACCTTCACCAGCTCCTTCGCAGTCATCTTCTTCACGTTCCTGTACTGCTTCCTGAGGTTCTTCAGGGTTGCTTTCTTCAGGAAGTCGGCGACATTCCTCTTCACAGAGGCACAGGCCATAGCAAATGCAGAGGCCGGCTCGAGAGACCCGTCTTCCTCCTCTTCACCCGCAATTTCTAACACGTAAGAAGAATCTTCATCTTCTTCCTCCTCTTCTGGCCTGTCAGCTGAATCGGATTCAGAGATCTGAGATGCTAACTGCATTTCAAAGATGGTGTCCTCACAGAAGTTCACAAACAGCTCCATCTTTTCCTGCTCCCCGCCTTCGTTGACAACATCAAAAATGAACTGTCGCTTAGATTCCTTCACCTGGGGCTTCTCCCACTGAGTGCGACTGGATTCACTGATCTCAAAATAAACACGCTCAATTTTCTTGGCCCCACCCATGATCTCGATGCGTCCTAGGTAGGGTTCGAAGTAATTTAGCACACTTTCTGCTGGGTCCAACAGACACTTCAGGCGGGAATCGTTTGGCATGTGTTCAGAAAGATTTGTCAATAACACAGCCACATTAAACCCTATGTCCTTGGCTGGCTCATGGAACCGGTCTACAAAATCAACGTAATTAAACATGTCATTCTCATCAGCTTCTGCACACGACAGGAGAAAGTCAATCTCTGACTGCGTGTACTGTTTTTGCCCTTCCATGGCCTTCTGGAATTCTTTTTTGGAGATAATTCCTTTACCATCTGGGTCATATTCTTTGAAGGTGTCTGAGCTGGTTAAGTCTTTAAGTTTCAAGAACATGTCAAAGAATTTCAAGATCATTTCTACATTGGTAGATGATTCTACCAGTGTGTCAACCATCTGCTTGCCAATGGTGCCATTTACCACATTCCCTGTGAGGCAGGTTCAAAAAGACATACAAATATATAAATAAACCCAAGCTATCATGTCACTTGTCAGGTAGCTATTTTTAGAAGACTTTTGTGCCAAATTAGTCAGCTCTTCTCTGACCGTGATGATGTAGGAGGGAGCAGCAAGCCATAAAGACTACACCACTAGGAGCCAAGGGGGAAAGAAACAAAGGGAAGAAGGAGGTGGCCACACCACTGCCTTTAACATGGCCTGGGGCCTGGGAAGTGGTTTCATTATTAGATTATCAGGGACACATAGGGATACATGGTGTCCCTTTGATCCCCTTAGACCTAGGAGGGTGCCCAACTAGATGGCTGGCATACACACTGGCAGCCAGATGTGTTGAAAAGCAATGGGGAGAGGGAGAGGATAGGGAAGAGCAAAGCTTGGAGGTTTTCCCCAGTTCATTCTGGCTTTCCTACTGATAGAAAATCAATTGATTTCAGGCTTCGTCCGTCAGACCAGGTGCCCCTCATTTTATTTTTTGTTTCTGAAAATTTGGCTTTCTGACCAATGTCATATGGCATCAGTGACCTGCCAGAAGGATAATCTGCACGATCAGTAAGGTTAGTGCTCAGACCAATTACAGTTGTGTGAAGGCCTAGTTATACCAAACAGCCCAACCTTCCAGGAGGGACAGAAGCATCACCACCATGTCCTGAAGGAGATCCAAGAGTTCCTTCAGCAGCTCGATCTGACTGGAATCCTAGAACAGAAACAGGAGATACCCCTGAGCTATCTGATCCCTCAGTAAAGTACAGGGCAGTGAGCGAGAAGAGCCTGCTCTGGAAAGGTTAGGTGCAGGCTGCATCAGTGTCGGGAAAGAGCTTCCTTCTCATTCTGAATGAGGATGCCTTATCGTCCACTGTTTGCAGCACCGGGAGACTCACTGTAGCAGGACTCATCCAACAAAGCTCCTTTACATTTTTCCTTTTATTAGTACAATGTGGCAGATATACCAAGTGTTGTCCAAAACGACTGAACAACCCAATGCACCAAAGAGCCTTCAGCTGTCTCTAGTAGTTTACATTGTCATTTTCTACACTGGAGAATTACCAGTGAGCTTTATGGGAACACTGGACATCTGGTAAAGGTATCAAGGTTATAATCACCAAGTGGGTTCTCCTTTCTTTCTGGATTAATTTAGAGTTTCCCAATTCTAGTTGGTGGTGATCTGGGTGCCACTTGTCCCTTTAAATGGAATAAAATGGAGGCTATTCCTCTGGATGGTTTTGATACCAGTCTGTTTGGTTTTAATTTCAGCAATGCAGGAAGAGCATCGCTAAGCTAACTCCATGCTTTATACCCTATGTCACAGTAGGAAACAATTCTTGGAAGATCTGAGGTGGGCAATCTGGGGATTCAATTAAAAATGTATTCTGAGTCACATACCTTTTACAGACCGCCCCCCCCACCTCCAAAAAAAAGAGAAAGAAAAGAAAAGAAATAATAAAAAAAAAAAGAAAAGAGGAAAAAAAAAGAAACCAAAAACCAAAAACCCAACCATAGCTCTTTGCCTAGCCCTTCAACTTTCAGAGGAATCTTCATCACCTATGGTGTGTATCACAGCTATATACAAAATATCATAGAAGTGTAGGATATCAGAGCTGGGAAGAGACCTCAGAGATCACCTGTTCTAACTTTGGATATTTTAGAGATGATGAAACCAAAACCAGAAAGGGAAAGTGGCTTTCCAAAAGTCACTGGTGAGGAGGTGGCAGGGCCAGGGCTCTCATCTCGAGACTCTACACCACACTGCCCAGCTAACATAGGAATGGACATCTTACTGTCAAATTGCAGCCCTCCCAGGAACTCTCTCCTCCCATAAGGCCAGAGTCAAAAGGGGAAAAATGAAAGGTTAAATAGCACATTCCAGAAGAGAGGAGGCAGATGTGACAGCCTTGAAAATTTTAGATACACATGATTTAAGTTAAAGCTGCAAATGTTACTCTAATCAGCCTCAAATACCTCCTGAAGGTCTCCCTCATGTGTTGCCATGGAGAGAGGCAATAAACTGCTACATATGCTACATTTATTTGTTCATAATAAATGCTCTGAGCGGTTCTGATTCATCTTGCCAGAGAGATGGGGAGTGAGAAGGAGAGGCAGAGACGGGGGGGAGGGAGGAAGAAGCAGGGGTGAGAGAGAAGAGGGATGTGGATTATACAGACATGCAACCTGAGACAGATCACACAGGGCTGGTAGGGAGTGTTTATAAGTTGACAAAACAGTGACAAGGAAGCAGAAAGGATTAGCACCATAGAAAGCAAATGTTGAGGCAATAATAAAAAGGGTAGGTTGGTGAGACACAAAGAACGAAGCTGCGTTCATGCAAAAGCCTGTCTGGGACCCCCCCGGAGGCATTCATTTCCATCTCCCATTTTGGCCTTCAGTTTAAAAAACTGAGACCTAATATGCATGGCTTGTTCAGCCTTTGATCAAACAGCCACATCACAATGGGAACACCAAGGAGTGAGGACTGACTTAGCATTTCACAACAATGACACGTGCAGGGAATGGGCCACAGTACCTGAGAGAGTTTCATCTGCATATTCGCAAAGACATGGAGGAAGCCAACCACTGCGTCCCACAGCCTGCTGTGAGCCAGGCTCTGCTGATTACCAATGCAAGGGCCCTGCGGAGAAGAGGACATTCTTATGTCACTTAAACATCACAAGTTGCTCTGAAATCTGTCTAGTAAGGGCATCTGATACCTACTTATATGAGCAGACTTTCCAAAAGTCAAATATTTCATAGCTCAGTATTTTCCCAGGATTATTACTTTTTTCTTTTCCTGATTATAGGATACCATATCTAGGAAAAACCACTAGGGATTTCACAGTCCAGCGATTTTCAGAGACTTTCTTTTAGCCTCAGAATGAGTTTTTAAAATAAAAGCTTACACTGGAGAACAATATTTAAAACAGTGAAATGCTGTGGTTGACACAGGGCTGAAGGGCACACTCCCCACCCTCACCTTGGCCTCAGAGGCCTTTGGAGGAAATCAACGGTGCTGTGAAGCACAGTGTGAAAACCAGGCCCTCATCTACCTATGTTTCCAGGCACAGTTACACATGCTGATAACCACACAGCTATCTAATTAAGTAAAAAAAAAAAAAAAGAAATCTGTGTAATAATCTTAGCATTCAACCACTTCTAGGATTTTCTTACTAACCTAAACTTCAGATATAATAGCATCTCTAACGAACTTTTCTGAAAATCAAATGTAGAGGAATAACTTAGTTTGCATTTTCCATGTTAATAATCTCACACTGTGTGTGTGTGTGTGTGTGTGTGTGTTTAAGACAGAGTCTCGCTCTGTCACCCAGGCTGGAGTGCAGTGGCACGATCTCAGCTCACTGCAACCTCTGCCCACTGGGTTCAAATGATTCTTGTGACTCAGCCTCCCAAGTAGCTGAGATTACAGGCATGTGCCACCATGCCTGGCTGATTTTTTTGTATTTTTAATAGAGACAGGGTTCTGTCATGTTGGCCAGGTTGGTCTCAAACTCCTGGCCTCATGTGATCCGCCCGCCTTAGCCTGCGAAAGTGCTGGGATTACAGGCAGGAACCACAGTGCGTGGTCAATAATCTCACTCTTTTTGAAGATCATTATTGAGCCAACATTTCTTATCTTTTCTTTATAGTCTGTTTTTTTCTATCCTTTAACCAATCTCCAAATTACTCAATAAGAAAGTTCTAAAAGGAACACATATATTACCCGAATTTCTAGAAAAGTCTTGGCAGGATTCCCAAGGTTTAAAAGGTAAGCAGTAGAAATACTGCCTGCATTCCCAAATCACGTAAGTTTGTTAAAAATCACTGTTTATGTACATTCAGTGTCTGATCCCTAGAAACCATTAGATTCTTTTTGGAACAAAGCTGGTTGCTGAAAGAAACACATTCACCAAAAATGAGCTTCTCCTTTACTTTTGGGTTCGTGCTCCATGGAACGTTCTGAAGATAAGGATGGATTTTGCAGAGATCAAATCAGATGCTTAACAAATATATTCAATGATCTCCTTAGGTACACTGCATTTTGTGAAACTTCAGATCAGTAACTTGTTTTTAGCTTTATCTCTTCATGTCCTTATAATGCTTGAGTGACAAGGATATATCTCCCCTCAAAATCCTCCCTTTCAAGTTGACAGCCTTAGTTTTGTGTTTCTTTTAATGAGCAAATATGATCTGACTGTGCCAGTTGGCTCATCACATGGATCTTTCTTTGATGAGAATTTAATATTTTTCATAGAACAAGTTTTGGCTCAGTCATATTACCAGTAAAAAAAAAAGTCACTAAAAACTCATGGACTCTTGGAATATAAAAAGTTCTTTGGGAAAGAAATGAAGGTGTACGGGAAAAGGTAAAAAACATTCTCCACTTCTTCCCTCACCTATATCTTCTGTTTTAGCAAGATGGATATAATTGCTGACATTATTTCTTATAAAGCCATGCATAATCCTATCTCTAACTTTTCCAAATCACTGACACAGAATGTACTTCCTCCTTTGCATCTATCCATAGCCTGCGTGGTCCTATGGAGACTCGGAGCCCTTTGGCTCTTTTTTTTTCTTTTTTTTTGAGACAGAGTTTTGTTGCCCAGGCTGGAGTGCAACGGTGCGATCTCAGCTCACTGCAACCTCTGCCTCCCGGGTTCAAGCGATTCTCCTGCCTTAGCCTCTTGAGTAGCTGGGATTACAGGCATCCGCCACCACACCCAGCTAATTTGTATTTTTTAGTAGAGATGGGGTTTCGCCACGTTGGCCAGGCTGGTCTTGAACTCCTGACTCCAGGTGGTCCGCTCACCTCGGCCTTCCAAAGAGTTGGGATTACTTGTGTGAGCCACCACGCCCGGCCACATATGTGGTTCTTAATCATAGTATGTATGATTATTCTAAATCATGTATTTTTTTTTTTTTTTTTTTTTGAGACTGAGTCTCACTCTGTCACCCGGGTTGCAGTGCAGCAGCGTAATCTCGGCTCACTGCAACCTCTGCCTCCCGGGTTCAAGTGATTCTCCTGCCTCAGGCTCCCAAGTAGCGGGGATTACACGCGCACGCCACCTTGCCTGGCTAATTTTTTGTATTTTAGTAGAGACGGGGTTGCACCATGTTGCCCAGGCTGGTCTCGAACTCCTGAGCTCAGAAAATCCACCTGCCTCAGCCTCCCAAAGTGCTAGGATTACAGGTGTGAGCCACCGCATCCAGCTGTATGATCATCTTATATTGAATAATTTTCCTTGTGCATAAGTATTTTCTCAATTGCACTGTAAGCTCTTTACGGGTAGAGGCAATATACTGTGCTTCTTTTCATGAACCACAGTGCAGAGTACAAACTGAGCGTTTTGTTGAATGAATGAATAAAAGCCCTTTTCATGAGTCTCCTGATTATGGTAATCTGAAGATGAAGTATTACTTTTGCTTTAAAAAAAAGCTTGTGTCACAGAGGGTAATGATATGCCTACTAATTTTATAGCAAATTATGCCTGAATATATCCTCTGTTCCTTTTCCAAAATAGCTAGACCACCACAGACAATGAACAGAAAATACTACGAATAGAGAAAGACTGCAGCAAGATCTAGACAGTTAACATGAAATTCACTTGCAGATTTGGCCACCACTATGTAGTTTGTGTGCTTCTGAAGTTACTTCTTCCAGAGTTAATTTCTGACAAATCAGTAGGATCTCATGGATCCTCTTTTTAATCTCTATCAAGAGAACATCATTTATCCCTTAATTCCTTCATTCTATGAATCATTTCTCCACTCCATTCTCCATGCTTACTGAACAGATATATGCCAGACATTGTTCTAGATATAGTTTTGAGTAAGACATTTTCTTCCCATGAAAAATTTTTAGTTTAGGAGGGAAAGCAAAATGTAACTAGATAAATGCAAATAAAGTGTGAACACTATAAACAGGTCCAGTGGGGGGACCTGCTTGTGGAATGCAGGTACTATTGCTTCCTATTTATAGAAAATAAGTATTGTCAGCATTAGGGCTGGATGGATAGTGCACTGTGTACAATCAAGTATTCTGTAGGGAATATAGAATATGGGCATATCAACAACGTTCTCTTTCTTTTCAACCATGCACTCTGTAGCACATACCTGGATGTATTCTGTAAGAGAATTGAAAACCTGCTTGGTGACTGCCAGAGCTTTGGAAAAATTGTGCTGTCCAGATTCATCAATGATGTCCTTCCCTGAATAATACCAGTAGAAATCACTGATTGATTCCTAAAAACAAATGAGTAGAGCTTAGTATTTCTCAGACTTCAGTCAGTGAAGCTAAACTTGGTGTTTGGGAATGGTACATGAGAATCCTGCATCTCTATGACTCTTTGCTCTGACAGGAGCCAGGGACCCTGTGAAGAACTGCAGAGATACCAGATCTCTAGAACCTTTCAAGCACAAATATCCCTCCAGGGGAAAGAATAGATAGGAATGAGGACTGCCTTCAGCTAGAACTTGGAGACTATGAAATAGGATAATTTACTCAATGAGAAATATGTGAAGATAATGGTAATTATCCAAATAATCACAATAACAGCAACAACATAATAGCTAACATTGTAAGTGCCAGACATTGTTCTGAGTACATTACATATAGAGGCATACAGAGATTCAGAGATAATCCGAGTGTGATTACAGATAAACTACAGTAAAGTGAACATTACAATAAAGTGAGTCGTACAAAATGTTGATTTCTCAGTGCACATCAGAGTTATGTTTACAATATGCTGTAGTCTATTAAGTGTGCAATAGCATTATGTTTTTAAAAAACAATGTACATGCCATCATTAAAAAATATTTTATTGCTAAAAAGTGCTAACAATCACCTGAGCTCTCAGCAAGTTGTAAGTTCCACCATCGTTTTACTGGTGAAAGGTCTTGCGTTTATGTTGACAGCTACTGACTGAACAGGGTGGTGGCTGCTGAAGGTTGAGGTGGCTGTGGCAATTTCTTAAAATAAGGCAATGTTAACTGCATCAATAGACTTCCTTTCATGAAAGATTTCTCTGTAGCATGTACTACTTGATAGCATTTTACCCACAGGACTTCTTTCAAAATTGGAGTCGATCTTCTCAAACCCTGCCACTCCTTTATCAACTAAGTTTATGTAATATTTTAAATCCCTTTTTGGCATTTCAACAATGTTTAGAGCATCTTCACCAGGAAGATTCCATCTCAAGAAACCACTTTCTTTGCTCATCCATGAGAGGCAACTCTTCATTTGTCCAAGTTTGATTATGAAATGGCAGCAATTCAGGTTCATGTTCTTCAGGCTCCACTACTAATTCTAGTTCTCTCGTTATTTTCAGCACATCTGCAGTTATGTCCTCCGCCGAGGTCTTGAACCTCTCCAAATCACCCACAAGGGTTGCAATCAACTTCCTTAACTCCTGTTAATGTTGCTATTTTGACCTTCTCCCACGAATCACAATTTTCTTTTTTGGAGTCTCACTCTGTCGCCCAGGCTGGAGTGCAGTGGCATGATCCTGGCTCACTGCAAGCTCTGCCTCCCGGGTTCACGCCATTCTCCTGCCTCAGCTTCCCGAATAGCTGGGACTACAGGCATCTGCCACCACACCTGGATAACTTTTTTTGTATTTTTAGTAGAGACAGGGTTTCACTGTGTTAGCCAGGATGGTTTTGATCTCCTGACCTCGTGATCTGCCTGCCTCGGCCTCCCAAAGTGCTGGGATTACAGGCATGAGCCACTGCGCCTGGCCCACAATGTTTTTTAATGACATCTACAATGTTGAATCCTTTCCAGAAGGTTTTCAACTTACCTTGCCCAGATCCATCAGAGGAATCACTATCTATAGCAGCTGTAGCCTTACAAAATGCATTTCTTAAAAAATAAGACTTGCAAGTCAAAATTACTCCTTGATCCATGGGCTGCAGAATAAATGTTGTATTAGCAGGCATGAAAACAAGATTCATTTCCTTGTATATCTCCATCAGAGCTCTTGGAACCAGGTGCATAGTCAACAAACAGTAATACTTTGAACGGAATCTTTTTTTTTTCTGAACAGTAGGTCTCAACAGTGGGCTTAAAATAGTAAACCATGCTGTAAGCAGATGACAATCCCAGCTTTGTTTTTCCACACGTAGAGCATGGGCAGAGTAGATTTACCGTAATTCTTAAGGGCCCTAGGATTTTTGGAATGGTAAATGAGCAGTGGCTTCAACTTAAAGCTACCAGCTGGGCTGCCCCTGACAAGAAAGTCAGCCTGTCCTTTGAAGCTCTGAAGCGAGGTATTGGCTTGTCCTCTCTAACTATGAAAGTCCTAGATGGTATCCCTCTTCCAGGAGAAGGCTGTTTCATGTACACGGGATATCTGTTGTTTAGTGTGACCACCTTCATCAATTATCCTAGGCAGATCTTCTGGATAACTTGCTGCAGCTTCTATATCTGCACTTGCTGCTTTACCTTACACTTCTGTTTTGGAGATGACTTCTTTCCCTAAACCTCATGAACCAAACTCTGCTAGCTTCAAACTGTTCTTTGGCAGCTTCCTCACCTCTCTCAGCCTTCATAGAATTGAATAGAGTTAGACCCCTGCTCTAGATTAGATTGTGGCCTACGAGAATGTTGTGGCTGGTTTGACCTTTTATCCAGACCACTTGCACTGTCCCCATTTCAGTAATAAGGGTGTTTTGCTTTCTTATCATTCATATGCTCACTGAGGCAGCCCTTTTAACGTCCTTTAATAACTTTTCCTTTGCATTGCTGTTTAGTGCAAGGGGCCTAGCCTTTGGCCTGTCTTAGCTTTCAACATGCCTTCCTTACTAAGCTTAATCATTTCTAGCTTTTGATTTAAAGTGGAAGATGTGTGACTCTCCTTTTCACTTGAACACTGAGAGGCCATTGTAGGGTTATTAACTGACCTAACTTCAATATTGTTATGTCTCAGCGAATAGGAAGGCCTGAGGAGAAGGAGGCAGATGGAGGAACAGTTGGTGGAGTGGTCAGAACACATGCAACATTGATGAAGTTTGCTGTCTTACATGGGCATAGTTCATGGCACCCCAAAACAATTACAATAGTAACATCGAAGATCACTGATCCCAGATTACCATAATAGATATAACAGTGAAAAGTTTGAAATATTGTGAGAATTATCAAAACGTGACAGACACAGCACGTGAGTAAATGCTGTTGGTAAAACGGCAGATAGACTTGCTTGATGCAGGGTTACCACAAACCTTCAATTTGTAAAACAGCATCTGTGAAGCACAACAGAATCAACTGCAATAAAATGAGGTATGCCTGTATTCAACCTCTCAATCTTTACTACCACCCTATGGCATAGGTCCTACCCCTTTTACTGATGAAAAAACTGGAACAGAGGCATGTTAAACAGATTGCTCTAGGTTACAAACCAGTAAGTGGCAGAACCAGGATGAGGAATCAGCAAAGAGGAAAAACATCCCTTTTTGTTAATAGGTTTGTGTAGATTTTCTCAATATAATTTGGACTTCCTTGAAACAAACCATCTGACTTCTCAACACAAACTTGTAAACTCATCCTATTCCTATCATCTTGTGTAAGTCTTTTTTTCTAGTGAAATCTGTTCTCATTCACAGGTTATTTTAGAGCTCTTGGTTGTGTTATAGCTCTTCGTTGTTTTATAGCAACACAGATTGGTTTTCACTGGCAAAACTAAACTAAACTAGCATTTTATAACAGATGATTTGGTGTTTAACCACGTCTCCCACTTCTGTCTTCAAATGTACTCTTTGGGCACTGGACTTCCCATGCATCTGTGGATATACATTACAACACCTTCCTTATAGGGGCTTGACTGTATCCTGGGCTGTCCCTGACCCTGTGTAACTGTGTTTATCTTTTGGAAGCAAAGGTGAGAGGTCCCATTGTCCAAGGCCCTCCCACTCACCTGCAGACGCAGAAGGTAGTCCACAGTGCTGATGATGACATTCACGGTGGTGGTGTTGCCCATCTGAGTCCGCAGGAAATTCTGAAAGTCTGAGAGCACCAGTGCTGGGTCAGAGCTTGTCCCTGCCATGCCGAGGGGCCCAGGCATGCCTTCTCAGCTGAGCTCAGATAAGACATTCTATGTGAAAAGGCTTACAGGAATACCATGTTTGGGTCATGGCAGATCCTGCAGGGCAGAGCTCTGCTCTGAGCACCCCCCAACCTGCCAACACCAGAAACTGGACTTAACGAGCCCCAAGGGGCTAGATGGAAAGGGTTGGGTATTTAGATTTCTCATCTGAAGATTCTGGAAGCAGCTTAGCCTTGGTGGCACTAAATATCACTATCCATGATATTTACATAGCTTCTTATTGAGGAATGCATTAACTGAGGTCCTTGAGTTAACAACTAGTTGCATCAAGTGGGGCATACTGAACGGAATTCTAGTTTTGCCCCTGAGTGCTGTGTTTCCTTGGCAGATCAATCTGTTCCACTCACCACTGTTATGTCCCTCACAAAGTAACTGTAGGAATCTAAAGAGATCACGCGTGAACTCGTCATTCTGGAGTACTTTTTCACCTTGAAAACATAAAACGTTGATGAGCATTGGTTTGGCTTCTCAACAGGGAATACTTTCTAATGCAAATGACTACACAGATGATAAAGGAGTTGTGTCAGAATGGTTTGGAAAAGGAACTTTGGATGAATGGTGAAAAGCCCAATTAAACTGAGCTGGGGCTGCAGGGCACAGTGCCCAACAAATGCATTTGTAATGAAGACAACTGGATAAGGACAGTAAATGGCTCATGGTCCATAACCCATGCTTTACAGATGGAAGATACTTCTTTAATTAAGCATCTAACTGCTGAGTTCAACTCAACATGCAACCACCAAGCCTAAAATGTTTCTGCGCTGAGGCAATTAAATGAGATCTCCTAGGATTCACACACATGGTAGGAACTCAGGCCAGAAACTGAAACTTACCACGTTCACGAACAATGACTGGTAATGAGAGAAAAATAGAAGAATACAAAGTAAGAAAACTGTAAACATCATGATAAACTGTCTTTAGTTACAACTGGCTACGTGAACACATCCATCCTAGATGATCACTTTATTAAAGCTACTGATGGAAACATTTTGATGAAACAGAGCAAGTCCTTGCATATTAAGCAAAGACATGAGCTCTGACCAGAAATAGGTAATTAAGATTTTAAATGGCCAGGTGCGGTGGCTCACGCCTGTAATTCCAGCACTATGGGAGGCCAAGGTGGGGTGGATCACCTGAGGTCAGGAGTTCAAGACCAGCCTGGCCAACCTGATGAAATGCTGCCTCTACTAAAAATACAAAAAATTAGCTGGCTGTGGTGGTGGGAGCCTGTAATCCCATCTACTCGGGAGGATGAGGCAGGAGAAGTGCTTGAACCCAGGAGACAGAGGTTGCAGTGAGTTGAGATCGCGCCACTGCAGTCCAGCCTGAGCAACAAGAGCAAAACTCGGGGGAAAAAAAAGAAAAAAAAATAAGATTTTAATCAGGAGGAGAATGGCCTTCACATTCACTACTTACGTGTTCCTTCTTCAGTCACCATCCCCAGGCCTTCGGCTTTATTCTGCCTCTCAAACGCATTCAAATCAAGGACACTTTTAATAGACAGAAAGAAACAAGGTTCAAGGCTACGCACACCGGGAAAGCAGATTTCTAACGTTAATGTACCTATCAACTAAGCATATCCTGCTCCTGTGTTATCATAAATAAACTAACACATTCCAGGGTGGTTGAAAGTAATGATTCCTTGGTTTCGTGCCGAGCAGTGTTGTCTTAGGTGCCTGTAGCTCACAGACTTTGTTACATACAGGTAGAGGGGTCATGAACACTTATGGTGACTCTGATTGTCTGTCCAGTTTGAGTCTTTTGGTGAAGACTCAAGGTCTTCACCTTGGTGTGAAGGTTTAGAAAGGTTTTCCAAATAAAGAAGGAATAATCTGTTTTTAAGATTTCTCGAGGGAAAGTTTACTTTAAACTGCACTGATTAATGTTTGCCTCCCACCTTTACCTATTTTCTCTGAGAATCGCATGGAATTGTGGTTTCCAGAGCTTAGGATGAGCTACAAACGTCCAGATTTCAAAGGGCCACGCCCTTTTATGATTCTACATCATGCAAAAGCCTATAGAAGCTGAGGTTCCGCTTTCCACAGGGAACAGTGCCTCCAGGTATTCCTGAATTTATGACAAGTTGGCCTTCATTTTTGTCCCTGCTCCCCCCAACCTTCCTAGTCGCAGCCACTGCCAAATTTTACTTAGCCAGGAAGCCACAGTGCAACCACAAACTTGCTGATGAGACCACTATATGATCATGTTATTTCTAAGTGGGGCTCATTCCATTTTACTAACGGAGTCTAACTTATTCCCCAATCTGAAAGGTTTCATACAACATAGAACATAGCTCTTAGGAAAGTTTATGGCTAAGTCCATTAAGACTGCAAAACTTAGCTTTCCTTCTACCACGGGGCAAAGGCATGGAGAAAAATCTGGCATTCCTGTTTTCTTTTTAAGGAGTCACGTGTTTTGTGATTTAGGTAAATTTCATTTACCTAATTTCATCATTTAGGTAAAAATGATTTAGGTAAACAGTGAAATCTCTATTGCCATTTTTTTTTCCCCCAGATTCTTCTGGCAAAAGGGCTTGCTCATCAACACAAAACTATCTTTCTACTTTGGTTTAGCCGTCAGGGGAGGAAAACATGGGAAAGAACATTTGGACATAGTTGCCCTGAAGCAGCAGTTTTGAATCTGAATCTGTGCAACACACATTTCTGATCCTTACTCCATTCCTAAATACCCATTTTGAATGTTTTAACTTCCCTACTGCTTAAATTTTTAAAAAACATATATTGTTTTTATAATCATAAAAAACCCAGCAGTAACACATCTTAAAACTTCTGTTAGAACTCAGTTGGCATCTAAGTGTGTATCACCTGTCTCTCCAAGCTGTCATTATAAATGAGTTTAGCAATATTAAGTATTACAGGATACTGAGAGAACTCTTAGAAAGTAAATGGATAACTTTATGAGCAACATGGAATTGAGTTGCCTTGATTTTTGCCATCTCTAAGTTCACATGTACTATTTTAGCCTGGAGAGTCAGGCCTGGAAATATTCCTTTTTGTTTTCCTGAGAGAGATAATAAATGAATAGACTGTTGGTGGGGAAAAGCCCCATAGAGCGGGGAATAAAGAATTATACTGCAGCTCAGATACACTCCCTACTGCCCAGGGTATGATATTTTACCCAGTGAAATACGGTTAGCAAAAGTATGTAGTCCACCAAGAGAAAGGATGTCCATCCTCCAAATTTTTAAGTGGAAAGCATAATTGGAGGCAAATGAGCTAGGTGATTAAAAGTTTAATTTCTTTTAGAATTATCTGCAGACTATCCAAATACATATGAATCTTAGACAATAAGCTGACACTTTTCTTAGATTCTGGCTCATCTCTGAATTGAGCAAGTATCATGACCTATGACTCTGGATTATATATTATTTATGTGTCAGAGCTGCTCAGCCATGAGGGGTGGCTTAAACAGCTCAATAATATGAATGGAAAGTTCAAAGCCTTGTTTTTCAGGCTATGTCAAAATGTTCCCATGCTAGGACGTACCGCTGTCAAAATGGATGTGTCAAAATACATACCACCCTAACACACATTCAAGCTCAAAGAATTGTTAAGGATAAAGATTAATTAAGTACCTAGTGGGTTTAATAAAACATAGCCTTGAATCATAGTCAGGAATCCCCCCTCTTTTCCATTCTTTTCTGGTTTGACTTTTATGGGCATACATGTTTGATGAGAAACTCAATGTGCACACTGAGCCTCCAGGGAAAGCAACATAAACATGGAGGTAAGGAAGGGAGATCAAACACAACAGCAGTGGGGGAGCGTGTGTATGTGGCTAATGGCAATCACATTTTCCCCTCTGAATGCTAGCTGAATTGTAATCCTGAAGGCTGGAGGAACAACACCTACTCTCTCAGCTTTCTAAAGTAGGTGACTCCTCTCTCAAGAATTCTATGGTAGGCCAGTATATTTTGTGCTCCCCTTCCCCTGCCTCCTATGCTTAGAGGGAAGAGTGTTTTAAATGCTATGGTAGTTTTCCCGCATTTACCTGCAAGACTGCATAAGACCAGAAAGGCTTTGAAAGAATCCAGCATCCTTTTTCTCCTTTAGGTAATCTAGCATTTTCTGCAAGGGAGACACGTTGTAAAGGGAAAAGCAATGAAAACTATGCCACAGAGCTGACCCTCCTAATCCTGATAGAGAAATCCCCAGCCACAGAGGTGGACCCTCTACTTATGGAATCAGAGTCCCTTGGGGGTAGACCATGTTTATTTTATAAAGGCCCACTGGCATTTCTTCTAGGGCAGAATTAACATTCATAGACCTACTGATTGAAGTCCCTTCTATTTGGGAACAAGCACCAAGGCCGTGATATAGTAATGTATCACAAAGCTGAGTTATAATCTGAATAGCTTATGCTATGAATTTGGCACACAGGAGCAAGGAGCTTAGCCAATAAGGAGCCTGGCTGAAAGCTCAGTATTTCTTTCACAGTGAGGCTTTGTTTCCTGTGTTCTCTCTTACTGGAAGGTAGGAACTTTGTCTGACATAATAAAAATTTTGTCTTTTAAAAAATAAACAAAAGGCCCTGTAAGAAAGTCAACTGACAGCTAGTGGTAGGTGGTAGAAGGGAACAGAAAGTGAATGGTAACTTAGAAAATGACAGTTTTTAATGAAAAATTGGAGAAATTTTGGGGAGATGAGTTAAAGGCTGGGAAAAGCTATATGCAATAATGGTAGTTGTGAATCTGAAGACTCTCACAGGCCCTGGGATATAACCCTCATGAATGCCAAGGGTCTGTTTGAAATTTCACTTCCCTGTACACACAGATGCTTTTATCCAGAACCCGGAGTGCCTGAGAAACACCGGTATGTTCCTGTCTTCTGCAGCCTGTTCCAATTCAGATTGTTGAAGGAATACCATGTGTCAGGTACTTGGTTGTACGCTTCTATGTGTTGTCGCATTTAATGCGACTGCACGATGGCAGGAGTTTTTATTTGTATTATTCACTGCTACACCCTCAGCCCTTGCAGCAGAGCCTGGCATGGTCATCGGTCAGTAAACAGTTGCTCAGTGAATGAATGAATCAACGAACAAACGAATAACAGGTTTGTGAGTTTCTCAGTTCCACTTAACTGATGAGGCTCCTTGCTCATAGTAAAGGCAGCTAATAAGTGAAAATAAAGGGCTAAAGTAAAACCTAACTCTTAGGAAATTTTTCTAGAGAATATTTATACAGAAAGTTATCTACTGGTGAAAAACTAAATGTTTTTATCTTTAATCCTGGGTAAAACCTCTTTATTAAAGACACATTTGCCTGTAGACTCCCAGCCATGGTTGTGCTCCCAGCTACTCTGATATAACTGGCCACTAAGGACAAATGCCAGCTAAGTGATTCTGGGTGGCTCCCCTCTGTAGCAGTCAACTCCTCTTCCCTGAAGCATGACAGGTGTCCAATGGGAATACCCCGGGAGCCTGCCCAGCCGCTGTGAGTTCCCGTTACCTGTTGCACACCAGCGTTGCCTCCGTTCAGAATGGCGATCCCCAGCTTCAGCGTCTCAACCACCATGGGGCTCATCTCACCTGCCATGGTGAAGATTCGATTGAATCACCAAGGAAGCAGATGGTAAATCACGCCTCCTGGGCCTTAGCAGGGCTCTTTAATAATGGCTGTATGTCACAGCATGATATCTTTGTGGAAGTTACACGGGCCCATCCAGAAAGTAGGGTAATCACCTTTGCTAGCGCTTATCATCTGAAGGACCATCTCCGCAGCACCACGCTCATGCAGCCGAGCTTGCTGATAGAGGGTTTTTTGCTTCTCCATCTCTTTCTCCTGGGGGGAAAAAAAAATCACAGGGAAAGATTGGTTCCTACCCAGCTCCAGGGAGTTCACCCATAGTGAGGTGAGAGAATTTTCCAGTTACCTAAGGAAGGTAACACACATCAACTTGGATAAAGCAGACCTCTGAAGTTTATTTCCAGACACTAGCCAGCTTTCTAAAACTGTCTACCCATCACTCTTATTTTGATGGTACATTTTCCATTTTTTGTACTGATAGAACACACAGTCCATTTCTTTTGGATACCACAATTGTGCGAAGCAAACCAACATTAAAATGTGTTTGTTTTTGATGTTCTGTTACACAGGGAAACCTGCTGAGGGGTCAACTTGAGTATTTCTGGCTGAATGCAGGAAATGCTCACTTATCTGGAATGCTCAGACCACAGCTAACACATTTCTTTTTGAGACGGAGTCTTGCTCTGTCGCCCAGGCTCGAGTGCAGTGGTGCGATCTCGGCTCACTGCAACGTCTGCCTCCTGGGTTCAAGCGATTCTCCTGCCTCAGCCTCCCCAGTAGCTGGGATTACAGGCGTATGTCACCACACCCAGCTAATTTTTGTATTTTTAGTAGAGATGGGGTTTCGCCATGTTGGCCAGGCTGGTCTTGAACTCCTGACATCAGGTGATCCACCCGCCTTGGTCTCCCAAAGTGCTGGGATTACGGGCGTGAGGCACCACACACTTTCTATCAGACATGGGTTATGAGAATGTCAAAGCTTTCCAGACTGTAATTATAGTCATTCACTTCTGCTGTGTTTTGTCATGTACTTTGTCTACAAAAGAGTACAAGTAACCTAATATAGTTTAATCTTGAGAATTTCAGGGTCCTGTACTGCCTCAAAATAAAAATCACTATCAACTTGCATTTATAGAATAATAGCGCAAAAGCCAATCAAGTGTCTCCATTCCTCTGATTTTTTAATCTTTTTTTTTTTTTTTTTTTTTTTTGAGACACTGGATGTTACTCTGTCACCCAGCCTGGAGTGCAGTGGTGCAATCAGAACTCACTGCAGCCTCAAATACTTGGGCTCAAGCTATCCTCCTACCTCAGCCTCCTGAGCAGCTGGGACTATAGGAGCACGCTACCATACCCAGCTAATTTTTTATCTTTTGTATAGATGAGGTAGGTCTCCCTGTGTTGCCCAGGCTGGTCTCGAACTTCTAAGCCCAAGTGATCTTCCCTCCCCAGGCCTCCCAAAGTGCTGGGATTACAGTTGTGAGCCACCACACTTGGCCTGATTTTCATTTTTCTGATTTTTTCATTTCAGATGTTTCAGTTTATCCTTCTATGGCCCCTGTTGCTACAGTAATTGAGTACAATTTCCCACAAGAACAAAGCTAGCGGTTTGCTGACTGGCATACTACCTGCTACCTTTTCATGGGCAGAGAGACAAGAGAACCACGGCTGCTGAGTGTGCTTTATTAAGGCAGATTTGCCAACTCACACACTCCTGGTGGGTGAGCCACATATGCTAATGTCAGCACCCACCTCTGAAGGCCTGGCCTAGTGGCCTTGGAGGGTGGCTCTGTTTTTAATCTTCATGAGAACTTACTTCGAATGTTTTTTCCTTGTCTTCATCTTCTTCTTCATCCTCACCACTTTGACAACTCTGGATTTCAGGGAGCAGGGAAGGGAGAAGACAGATAACCAAATTAAAGGTGAATCTAATAAACACAACTCTGCAAGGGCAGGAGACAGGATGTAATTCACAGGCACCTCAGGACCTCAGCATTGTGTAAAACCAGGAACATTTTGGCCACTGCTGGGCAACATTTCTACTGTAAATGCCATCTTCCCAGTTATCATAGAGTTCAGAAATGAGCAATGAGAACACAGAGCTCACATCATCAGTGGTGACCTAGCTGGTTTAACCACAGACTTGAACTCTTCTACCTTAGTAAAGTTCTGGTGTAAATGGGAGACAGGAATGCAGGGAGCTGCCACTTCCTAAATACAGCCCCACGGGCATGGCAATAAGATTGGAGACACATCATCTAGGATGTGAACCCTGAAGTGCCTCTTCCCACTGGGGCCCTGTGGTACAGCTAGATCAATGAATAGGTGCTCCTATACCCCAACACACCCTTTCTGCCTGACATCAAAGTTTCCCTTATTCACTCAGCATTCCAGAGGTCACCGTCTTTCTAGGTGATGTAGAACATCTCTGGTCACACTGCCTCTTGCAGAACACAGGGAGCTCTCTCTAGTTCCTAACCTTCACCTGTGGATGTGTTTGAACTGTTTGATGTATTCTGAACATTGAGTGAAAACACAAGGGTATGCTGTATGCCTAAGCCCCATTTAGCTGGCTTTAGAAATCCCAGTGTGAACCTATCCACCAGCACCCATTGTTTCTGCAAAGCTTCAAGGTTTCCTTAGGAAGACGGTGAAGTGGTTTACTAATATCATCTCTATGGCACATGAATTGTGCAATGCCTGAAACCTATGTCATGACAAAGTCCCAGGCCTGCGATTCAACATGACAATTTTCATGCACCTAAAGAAATCTAAGGGAAGACAGAAAGACAGAGACAATGGGCAGAAAACCTGGGTGTACCTTGGCCATCATGCTGGAATAGGAGGTGTACAAAGGGTCGTCTTCCAATTTGCTGGAAAGAATGGAGGAAATATTTAGCAGGCTACTTTTTTTTGTTTTTTTTTTTTTTTTTTTTTTTTTTTGAGACAGAGTTTTGCTCTTGTCCCCCAGGCTAGAGTGCAATGGTGCGATCTCGTCTCACTGCAACCTCCGCCTCCTGGATTCAAGTGATTCTCCTGCCTCAACCTCCCCAGTAGCTGGGATTACAGGTGCCTGCCACCATGCCCAGCTAATTTTTTTGTATTTTTAGTAGAGATGGGGTTTCACCATATTGGCCAGGCTGGTCTCAAACTCCTGACCTCAAGTGATCTGCCCGCCTTGGCCTCCCAAAGTGCTGGAATTACAGCCATGAGCCACCGTGCCCAGCCTTAGCAGGCTACTCTTTGGACCCCACAGTAAAGACTAAGAGTCATATAAATCTCAAATTATAAGTACTAGTGAATTAATTAGAAAATCCCTTCCCCCACTCTGACTCTTAGAAACCACTCTGAAAATGTGAACCAGCAGTGGCTTAACATGGAATTCAGAGATGAAGTTTATAGTTTCAGGCTGTTTAATCTGCAGCTCAGTGTCTGACATTACGAAGAGCAGGCTGTGGCTTGATGTAGTTTCCCTAGACATATCTTTTTTTCTGGAGACGGAGTTTCGCTCTTGTCGCCCAGGCTGGAGTGCAATGGTGCAATCTCGGCTCACTGCAACCTCCGCCTCCCAGGTTCAAGCGATTGTCCTGCCTCCGCCTCCTGAGTAGCTGGGATTACATGCGTGCACCACCATGCCCGGCTAATTTTGTAGTTTTAGTAGAGATGGTGTTTCACCATGTTGGTCAGGCTGGCCTCGAACTCCTGACCTCAGATGGTCCGCCCGCCTTGGCCTCCCAAAGTGCTGGGATTACAGGCGTGAGCCACCACGCCTGGCTCCCTAGACATATCTTGATGGCCAAATATAAGGCAGCAAGGAGGGCTGCTCAAATCTGGCTTCCCTTTTCCACCCACTGCCATCTGAGAGAGGAAGGTTAGGAGTGGACACAAGTATCCCTGGTGCCTGGGAGAAGCAGGTGAGCTGGTGGTTCTGACCTCCTCTCCGTGAGAGCGTTGCGGCTAAAATAGAGAATGATCTGATGTAGTGGGTCAGGTTGTTTTTCTGTCTCTTCCTCCTCCTCCTCTTCCACCTTTGGAGATTTCTACACAAACCAACACAGGTAGGTTTTAGGCATGAATATAATCTCGTGCCACGTGACTGCATGCGAACAAAGAGAAGGTAAAGCGCAAGGCACAGAGTGCATCAGACTAAAGCACAAAACAAAACCACTACATCATGTATTTATTTCAGGATAGAAGCCCTAAAGGTGCGAGGTTTGAGATATATGTGTATATATGTATATATATTTTTTAATTTTACAGCCACTCAAAGAAACATTCCAATTTCAGGTTAAAACAAAATAAAAAGCAAAAGGCTGCCCATAAAGGGAATAGCTACAGACCCCAATCAGCTGACCTCTCATGCAAGCTCTGGGCACCCCAGTTCAGGAGGAAAACCCCAGAGTCACCTGAGAGACTGGCTCTCTCAGGCCAACAGCTGACATTTCTTTTGAAGAGCTGGGCTCGACATGGAGGTGGGGCAAGAGTTACAAAGCAGTGGGGCCATTTTGGGTCTAATACTATTCTAGATTCAACCCAGCAAAATATCTCTCTTTCCTGACCTAACTCTTGATTCTAAAATTCTTGTTGCTCCTGAGAGCTGCCATCCTGGAGCTGCAGGCCATGCCCTTCTTTTATCAGGTCTTTTCTTTATCACTTTTCATGGAAAGAGAAATAACAGCTAATGTCAGAGGTAAAAGTGAATTTTCTAGCAGTGGCAGAGCCAGCAGGGTGGACCGTATTTGGTAAATTGGTGAGAACTACGTGGGTTGGTATGAATGGTTCAGAAGAAGTAGAGGCTGAAGTGATGCTCATTGTCAACTTCACACTCATCAAGAAACTGAGAAAACCAATGGAGTGTCTTTCTCACCAACAGGAATATATGAGAAGAATGAAAGACATAAAGACAAAGAGAAAGAAAACAATAGGAAAAGCCTTTAAGAAAGAAGGAAAGAAACAGAGGGTGACAGGGAAAGATAGAAAGAGAAAGACATTTGGAAAAGAGTGACTATCAGAAACACAGGACAAGATGAATGGAGAGAGTGAGTGGTAAGAGAAAAAGGTTCGTGGGAGAACGAGAAAAAGAACCACAGGCCGGCCAAAGAGAAGGAGGGTTTATTTTCTCTCTGAACCAGAATGAGGCTCTGTGGCACCTCTGCAATAAGTTTTCCCCTCGTGTGTCATTTTAAGTGGCTTTAGAGCATGAAGTCTGTTAGAGACAAGGCATGCCAAATTTTCTGAAAGGCCAAATATAGAAATGCAAGATGCAGGAAGGGTATTTAGATGCATCTTCCCCAAAGCAGAACTACAGAGTGGGAATGTGGGGCTTTGGCTGGGGTGGCCTCCTGCAACCAATGGTGCTCAAAACTTCACTTAGCATGAACCCCCCATGACATGGCTGTGCATTTCAAGAAATATTAGTTGTTAACAGCGACAATGAGGAGGATGATGATAGTATTAGCACCTCCAAGTAAAAATTCATCCTCTGGCTCCTATGACCATTAGCAGGGCCTCCCCTGAGCGTTTACGCCGTTAGTGCTTTTCAAATGTATACACACGATTCCTTGTGAATGTTTAACTGTTACAACCACACACATGAATTCGAAAATCAAATTCATCCACACCCATATCTGCTCCCAGGGGAGTCAGTACTTACAGCCAAATCCTGTACTAGTTTCTCTTCAAAGGAATACTCCTCTGTTTCTATCCAAAATCTCTGATAGCCATGGAGGAAGAGGTTAATAGAGCGGTGCCTGAGCGGAAGGGGTGAGAGGGAGGTCAAGAGGGATCCATGGAACTTGTTCTTTTAGTTTGGGCAGTTAATGGTTAGTAAGCAGGACAGACTTTTGTACAATTCTTGTCTTCTGATTGGTCAGGGTAGCCAGCAGCATACCACAGAACTCACTTCAAAGAAACCAGAACCCTCTACCGTGACGAGTCTTGAATATTAGAGCACCTTCTGAAAATGGCAATGGTTAGCAAGACATGGCAGTTATCTGTCATCCTACTCTGTTCTCATAGGGTCTTTATCACATTTCCTCTCCAATGAGAAATCAATCATTAGGCCAAGTAACAGTCCTGAAGTATTTGCTTCATATGGCAATTTAGGTATTCCTTTAGGCTGATCACCCTTCTAGGTAATCCAATTTAAGTCATACCTATGATCAGTGGTTTCGTCTTAGAGATACCAAAATACCAAAATGTGGCTTCTTTTCATTCTCCAAGTAACCACACTGGTAAGGTGCTCTAGCTTTTACTTAGCAAGGCAAGGTTTAAGCACGTTACGTCGTTGGCGTATTTTCTGTGTGCCTCATGGATTCTAGCTATGTCCCTGGTATGTGGGTGCACTGAATAACTGGCACGAGCCACTCCCGATAAGCCAGGATTGACTTCTGGGAATATTAGCCACTGCAAAGCAAAAGCAGCCAAGTGTTTACAAAATGTGAGGACAGTGGTGAGGAGGGAAGGAGAGGGGAGGAAGATAAAAGTCAACACCAGAGTCATTAAGCTCCGGTCATGGTTTTCGGTAGGACACAGCCCTTGCCATCTTTCTTCAAGTCTGACCAATCAGAATTCTTCCTAAAAATTGTACAAATTCGTGTTCTTATGGTAACGTTAAATCATGGTCAATAAAGGAGGAGTGTGCAGAGAATGAGCAGGTCTCTCCACAGGTTACATTACCATTAAAATGGGTATAAGCCTGTCATACTGAGTTTGTTCATTAACTTTTTCCAGCCAAACTTGTTGAAAGGTGCTCAGGAAGAAATTATTAATTTTGTGTCTGGAGAGAAGCATACAAGTTTTCTTTTAAAAACTAGCATCAGAGACAGTTTCCACATAATAAAATAAATCCCTTTAGCCCTTTCGTTTGGGAGATTCTATGCAGCTAGATGATCACAAGCTGGAGAAGAGAAGTTGTCTCCATCATCAGCTTCTCTGTTGTTGTTATGAAATCTACTTACAGTCCTCCATACTAGAGAGATCACCCACAGCAGCTCCTCTAAAACAACTGAGTTAGGGACGGTCATGCTTCATGAAGGACATAGTGAATTCCTCGACTTACTCTTACCCATACAGAGTAAAACTACTGAAGGCACAGCCCAGATATGTAAGGATGGTACTAGTATCTTCAGTGGATTTAGAAAAAAAATGCTTGTTTTTGAGAGATGTAATTTCTGCCTAGCTGTCCTGGTCCTAGAGACATGTGCTTTAGAGCTGGGCTCTTTCGAAGGCCAACTCAGCACAATGTCAGGTAGAAATCTCAATCAGATAGGGACGGAAACACTTTCTGATGTTACGACACTTCCAGAAAACAAAGACAAATTCTATGCACTTTTGCTTTTTCTAACGGGCTATGAATTTCACTTTTCTGTTAGGACTTCAGCAGGCTTAATGCCCATGACTGCTTGAGCTTTTCATCTTTTCATTCATGAATTCTACTTGATTTGGTGGTGCCTCATTCTCTTCCAAAGATAGTAATCTGTTTCTTGAAAGAGATCTGTTGGAGCAGGTGTGTGTCTCAGAGACCGTGATTCTTTTTTTTTTTTTTTTGAGACAGAGTCTCATTCTGTTGCCCAGGCTGGAGTGCAGTGGTGTTATCTTGGTTCACTGCAACCTCCACCTCCCAGGTTCAAGCGATTCTCCTGCTTCAGCCTCCCAAGTAGCTGGGATTACAGGCTCCTGCCACCACGCCTGGCTGATTTTTTTTTTTTTTTTTGAGACAGAGTCTTGTTCTGTTGCCCAGGCTGGAGTGCAGTGGCGTGATCTCAGCTCACTGCAACCTCCGCCTCCTGGGTTCAAGCGATTCTCCTGCCTCAGCCTCCCAAGTAGCTGGGATTACAGGCACATGCCACTATGCTTGGCTAAGTTTTTAAAATATTTTTAGTAGAAATGGTTTCACCATTTTGGCCAGGCTGGTCTCAATCTCCTGACCTTCAGTGATCCGCCTGCCTTGGCCTCCCAAAGTGCTAGGGTTACAGGAGTGAGCCACTGCACCCGGCAGAGACCATCATTCTTAACTATCTTCAAAGACCCTAACTAAGAAAGCCCAGGTGGCCAGTTGGCTCAGGACGAGGTTATAGGCTACTCTGGACAAATTACGGCCAAGATCCACAATTTGATGAAAACAAAATGTCAAGCATAGGAAAAGTCCTTTATGTGATATTCCAAAGAAACACAGTTATTTACATAAGCTTCAGAGTATACTTGTCTAAGTCAGTTTAGTTTCCCTGAGCAAGTGAGAATATTACTACTGATTTGATAAGTCAATGAAGCAGAGGCTGATATTCAATTACTAGCTTTGTTTATTGACCCAAGACCTGACCATACCTACTCTGCAATAAGTCTGAGGACAGGAATGTCACCACATCACCAAAGACACTGAATCAGTCTGGGTGGTCAACTCTGGGCCAGTCTGTCACTGATACTATTCCCTATGTTGACAAGGATATGTCCCAGACTTTTCAGCAAAAGCTTCAAATATATTTTACTTCAAAGTATAAGCTAAAACACCCAAAGGCATCGTGCCTCTGGCATGCCTCTTGAGGCATCTCCAGCCTTTCTATATTTTGACAGCTAGTACACTGTGCTAAAAGATTGTCAAGTTACATTTCTGTACCTGCTGAGGAAATGGTAATTTCAGTGTCAACTTCCTGAGCAGAGAAATACTATCGGACATGTTGATGGAATTTGGGGTAAAATGTTTCAGAAAACAGTTTCTTTTTTCCAGAAGCCTTTATGTGCTAACCAAGAATCCCACCTCAGCAAAAGTAGTGTACTTCCATATGCTTACTTGGCTGACTTTAGGGTACAAATGGTGAGCCCGACAGGAATGGGCCCTAGAGAATCTCATCTGGTTTCAGTTTTTATGCTTACCTTGATTGTCTTAGCCAGGCCTTTATACTATGCAGACTGCAATAGCTCCATAGGCCAAGGATTCCAATTTCTATTCCTTGGATTAAGAGTGAGAGAGCACAGCTGTGGGAGGATACCTCCATTCCCATCGCTGGCTTACATGCCAGGAAAAAAGACAAAATACTTGCCTGGGCAGGTTGTAGAGAGGGGCCATCCTGAAGCAGGCCACCACTGCCCGTTTCCGTTGCTTTGATAACAGCTTGTGCCAGACGGCCTTCTTGGACCTCAAAGGCTGTTCCACCTGAGAAGAGATCACATGGGTTGGCGCACATTAGGCTGATCTTCTGGTGGCAGAAGCTAGTCACCTGTAGCCCAGACTTCTTCATTCTGGAAGAATTTTGGCTTCTCAACTGTAGTTGGCAAAATGCACCCAGGAGCAGATGATTTCAGTTGTGAAAGTCTTAGGTTTTCCTTTCTCCCAATTGCTTTTAGTCATTTATTCCCTAATAGCAGCTTAACTGACAGTAGGGGACTTAAATAGGGCATTTGAGCTAATGGCAAGAATGCACAAAACACTGGCAGGGGAAATAATGGGGAGGTCTCCCATTACAGGGCATCGAGATGGCATGTGGGGGTGATTTGGGATGATCCTTGGTCTTTGTTTTCTCAGTCTTATGAGGGCACTTGTACCTGACAGCTGAGTGTGGAGAGCAGCTTTGTACTGTCCAGGGTGTTTCTGCTTCCCCATTCCTCAGGGCAGATGCTCCTTACCTGTTCCAGGTGGAAGACAGCTGCTGAAATTCTCTGCACACGCTCCACTGTCTTTTCCGGATTGAAAGGTTCTTCACTCTTCAGAACATCCTTGTAAAGGTTCAGTTGCCATTTTACAGCTGGGTCATCAGACTGAAAATTGAAGCATACTCCTAAGATGAGGAATTTCCTGTACCTCTTATACTGAAGAAGCCTTTTGGTCCTACCATGGTTCTGTAGGAGTCAAGACTCTCCTTCTATTATCACTTCACTTTCATTTTCTCAATTATCATCTGGAACACTGTAGATGCTGTATAGGAGCTTCTCATTCTAACTTCTATGTCTCTTAATGCTTCTGTCATATTTTCCATCTCATCATCTCTCTGTGTTGCATTTTGGATGATTTCCTTAAAGCACTCTTCTAATTTATAAATTCTTGTTTCAGCTGTGTGTAGCCTATTTTTAACCCATTTATTAGGTTTTTTATTTCAACGATTATTTTTTATTTTTATAATGACTGTGAAGTCTTTTTTCAAACCCATTTCCCCTTCTCCTCTTTAAAAATATAACATCCAATTATTGCTTTACGGGTTCGATTACTTCCTTTATATCTCCTTTAAATGTTTTGATTTTATTTACATTTACATCTCTTTCAATTGCTCCTTATGGTTGAATTCTTCTCTGTTTCCTATGCTGACTCTCTAATAGTAGATTTCCTGATGTGCTTTGTAATTTAAAAAAAATATGAGCTTGTCTTCAGGAGGAATTTTACCTATTGGTATCTCAGCTTATATTTTAGGAGGTGGAGGCTCTCCAAGTGGTTATTCCACTTGGGTTTCTCTGTGGAATATTTGTGGGTTTTACTGGTTCAAGGCTAACTTTATGGAAGTTTCTTGCTCTGTATTTATGCATAGTGTGGCTAATGAGGTCCCACACTCCCCTTCCTTTACAATGGTTAAAAAACCAAGCCCCTAAGATTTTTTTTCTGGCCCTAGAGATTTCTTTTTATTGCCTTTTTTGTTTTTCTAGTATATTTTATCCACCATTCCTATATGTTTGGGGTGGAAAGGAAAGACTTTGCGTGCTGGCTTAGTTCTCCATCTCAGGGCATAATGTATCTGAGGTAAGAGTTGTTCAGATTCACAGGCTTTAAAACATCTCAAATAGCCTTTAACATGAAAATTATATTGTTTTATTGTACCAACTAGACACAAAATTATTTTGTTTCAAAATCTCTTTAGAGCAGGAGGTGCTAAAACTTCCCCCAGGTGTCCACTGCACTGTTTAACAAGACTTACAGTCAGTAAATTCTGAGACCTAATCTACATCCCACTGCTATGGCCTGACGTTCCCATAATGGGAAATTGGAATAGATGCTTTATTGGGTGCCTCTTTGTATCCTTTTTGTAATAGCTAAGAACAAAAATTAAGGGCAAAAACAAACAAACAAACAAACATTAAGGGCAGTTTATGTACCAGTACATTTTTTTTTTTTTTTTGAGGAGTCTTGCTCTGCCACCCAGGCTGGAGTGCAGTGGCACGATCTCGGCTCACTGCAAGCTCTGCCTCCCAGGTTCACACCATTCTCCTGCCTCAGCCTCCCAAGTAGCTGGGGTTACAGGTGCCTGCCACCACGCCCAGCTAACTTTTTGTATTTTTAGTAGAGACGGGGTTTCACCGTGTTAGCCAGGGTGGTCTCGATCTCCTGACCTCGTGATCCGCCTGCCTCGGCCTCCCAAAGTGCTGGGGTTACAGGCGTGAGCCACTGTGCCCGGCCATGTACCAGTAAATTTTTTTAAAAAAATTTAAAAAAGAGAGAGCTAGTCCTACCAATTAAACACAAATACCCCAAAACTGATTTTGGAACACATATAAGAAGCATGAGTAAATGAAGTGAAAAGCCGGAACCCTGCAGCCAGAAGGAAAGCCTATGTGAGTTCTCACTGCCATCCTGAGTCATCACCTTTTCCTGCAAGTGCAAGTTGTTCCGCAGATGTTCTCTGACCTCTTCATCTGTGTCCCTCTGTGGAAAGAGATGTCAGATTTTATTCCCGGAGATCACCATGGAACTGTCAAGTAGCACATGGGGATGTATGGAGAGTCAACGCACAGTTTTGCTGGGATCTTTATCAGAAGAACAAAAGAAAAAATATTCCAGAGATTTGTCCCAAAGGGCACACACTGACTTCCAAACCAGTTTTAAAGATGAGGGCATGTTGCCTCCATGTACACTGGTTTCTGCTCATCTGCTCCCCGCCCCCCAGGGGAGGGGGACTAACCCTTCAGGGGCTGAATGCCTATCACTACACCACGTGGATCACACACTCAGCCCAGGCAGATGGGCAGCTTACATGGCCGTATCGAGATTTTGCGAGGGAGATCAGCTCCTGGTCGCCTGGAGTACACATATTCAAACCAATGGGCAGCATTTTCTTGAGTGCAGCCACGATGAGGGAGGTCTGGATGGAATACAAGTCTCCCCGCCTCTTTGTCTTCTTCCGCTCCTGGTCTTGTCCTCCAGACTAGGAGATGATGTTGAAATAAACAGAGAGGGGCTCAGTGATTCTCCCAAAGGAACGGCCTCCTGTCAGAGGCAGCCTGCCTCCTTGTGGCCCCGTCAGTATAGGGTGGGCCTTACTACACTTCAAAGGACAGTGAAAAGAGTGTGTTGAACAAAGATGAATTAGGTAGCCATCAAAGACCAGCCATAACCCTGAGCCTTCTCCTTTTGCACATGCACACAGAGCCACATAACTAAACACACATCACCAACGCCTATTGCTCACTCAGTTCTGGACTGAACAAGTAAACTGGTGTTCTACAAAAAGAATGATTTGTTAACTGACAAAAATGGCCCCAGAAAAGTTCTGAGAATTCTGATGCTGGGGAATCACTAAAAATGTGAAAGAGCATCCAGCACAGAATAACTGCTCTGTGTTTTCAAAGCTGAAGCTGGTGTTTTGGAGCACCTCACCATAGCCTCCTCACCATGAGCCCGTGCAAATTCTTACAAGAAAAGGAAAATCGGAAAGTAGGGCTGCTTTGGAATCCAGCTGAAGGAAACTTAGGAGAAAAACTGAAGACATGAAAGAAAGGAACTCCTCAGTCCATGGAAGCTCATTCTTTGGCTTATGCCTTCTCATCCTTTTCAGAGAGAGTTCACTCAGTGAATTTGTAGGTTTAAGAGAGGAATCCAGGCCAGGTGTGGTGGCTCACACCTGTAACCCCAGCACTTTGGGAGGCTGAGGTGGGTGGATCGCCTGAGGTCAGGAGTTTGAGACCAGCCTGGGCCTACTAAACATATAAAAGTTAGCTGGGCATGGTGGCGCACGCCTGTAATCTCAGCTACTTAGGAGGCTGAGGCAGGAGAATTGCTTGAACCCATGAGGCAGAGGTTGCGGTGAGCCGAGATCACGCCATGGCACTACAGCGTGGGTGACAGAGCAAGACTCGGCCTCAACAACAACAACAAAAAACATTAAAAAAAAAAAAAAAAGAGGAATCCAGTGCACTGGGCTATGACACAATAGTTGCCCCAGGGAACCCACTGAGAACCCTCAGCATCCACAGCACAGGGAAATCACTTGGTGGGTCCAGGTGGGCTCAAGGAAACAAGGCTCTGCGGTGACTCAGTTTTCATAATTCCAGGTTCCAGAGACGCAGAGCTGCTCACGTGGTACGTCCTTGCAGGACTGGGCCTCAGTGGGCACTTGCTGGAAGTGGGGAGGGCTGGGCAGCCAGAAGCAAGTCAGGGACTCCGGGAAAGAAGCGGTGCTCACCAAAGCTTTGCGCTATGAGGTACCATGGAGTGTTTGCAGCAATGAGGGGGCAGCACTGTGGTTTATCATGACATACAGATACAGAGCTCTGGGAGCAAGCCAGATGCCTCCCCTGGAACTGGCACGCAAGACCTGGTCCTCCTGGGCTTGGGCAGAATTCATTTTATGGGAAAAGGCTTTTGGAAGAGAAGAGTAGGGTCAGAATTAACACTGTCTTGGGACTAATCTCTTGAAATTGCTTTCCAAAGGGCAAAAGAGTTTCATAATTATTAACGGACACTCTTAAGAACAGTGTAATTTCTTTCAGCACTTGTGGTGGCCGCAATTTCAGGTGGTTGTATCACAGTATCACAGAAACCACAGCAAAATCTCTGGCCAGCAGAACCCCAGTCTGGCCAAACATTGCCAGAAAATTCTATTGGTTGCAGGGGTATCTTGTGTCCAGTGCTCCAAAACACCAGTCAGCCCCTGGACAGCAGTGGGAGGGGCAGTAAGAAATATAAAGAGGGAAAGAAATGGGGCTAAGAGGAGGAGGCTCCTGGTGTTCCAGAAAACAGCAGGAAGGGAGAGCTGCTTCACTGAGTGTGTGCCAACTATCACTGGCTGAGTGCTTGCTGGGCTCCTCACCATTCTACCACCAGGTTTAAAATTCTAAAGGTTGCAACTCAGGGCAAAACTCATTTATAGTCTAAATTACCCTTGAAAATGTTTCAAATCATCCATAAAACAGAACCTGGTTATATGTATATGAAGTATGTGATATCACATATGTATACATGTAAAATATAAATGGTAATACACAGCATGCAATCGAATAAATATGCCTAAAAGTGTAATTACGTGGATTTGATTACACACTCTAAATTATTTCCTGCTCACTCTCTATTTGATTGGGCCAATCTCATGTTCTTCTAATCATAAATGCTGCATATGCAATATGACTCCAAATGTGCCTGCTACTTATATAAAACATTTATGATCCTCCCAAAACCCCTGAAACCAGTCAGTTTTGTAAATGAGAATGGGATTGCTCAGGGAAGTTAAGCAATTTTTCCAAGATCACATAGCAAGTAAGCCTCTGAGCTATCCAGATGCAAGTCTATCTCGCCTGGGCTCCATCTTCCTTTCCTAACTAACAGCTGCATGTGCCCTAGTTCCTGCGCATCTCCCCTTCTTCACTGCATAGTGTAGAGCGGAGGTTTGGGAGAATGGCAGCCGAAACACATTAATTAAGAGGAAGAGAAAATGTTCAGTTATAACCTGAAACTGTAACTGGGAAATTCTCCCAGGGTAGTCTTTGGAAGACTCTCTTTGAATCATGGGAGCCTTATACAGGAGGCAGGACACCTACAGTGTGAAAGGGCTGAGACCACTAATAAAAAATAGGACTCTGACCCTGGGTAGCACCACGAGGAGTAGTCCCCTGGGTTCTCAAGCCCTGTCAGTCATCCCTATCTCTGTTAGTGTGGTGGCTGCCGAGAGGGCAGCTGGAGAAGGGAGCAGAGATAGCAAGGAGACCTCGGTTAGGGTGAGGCTTGGCTGGCTTCCCCGGCTTCCCCATTCCAAGGGTGGGTAGGCCTACATTCACTCTTTGACAGGCAGTTGTCTTCCCTGGTGCAGGCCTGGGGGACCTCCAGGAGGGAAAATCCATTCTGTACCACCCCCATGGTGATCACAGTGCAGAGGGGGCCAGAGCCTGGCACCTCTAATACTAGGACAGAAAAGACACGTCATGCATTTGACCTGTACCTTTACTTGCATGGCCTGTGTGGAAAGACAAAAGGAAAGAAACAAGGAGAAGAGTCAGTCAGTAAAAGCAGGGCTCTAAGGCATAAGGCACTACATGTTAGTTATAGCTTCTTAGCCCCCATTTCTCAGCCAACACAACAGAAACTCAGTGGTTCTGGAAGCCAGTTGAGCATAGCATGAAGAGTGAGTGGGAGGTTAGGACGGAGGTTAATTTGGTCAAAGGACTTACATCCAGACCAAGCAATCTACTTCTCAGGTAAGGTCAACCCAGAAGCAGCCTTCCAGAGTGTATGGCACTCAGACCCAACCCACGCTGGTCTTTAGATCTAGCGAGTTCTTGTGGGTGGCCAGATCTGAAGTCTTTGCCCCTTCTACCTCCCTCCTTTCACCTGGATAGGCTATAGACAATCTGTCATATAACCAAAGAGCCGAGTTTTCTTTCTTCCTTCTACCCACCACATTAGCAACATCTGTGGCTACAGAGAGGGGAGAACTGAGCTAAGGGGCAATGCTTGTGCTTATGTTAAAAGAAGGCAGCGTAGGCCAGACACGGTGGCTCATGCCTGTAATCCCAGCACTTTGGGAGGCCAAGGTGGGAAGACCACTTGAAGCTAGGAATTTGAGACCAGCCTGGGCAACATAGCCACTGTCTTTACAAAAAAAAAAAAATTCAGCTGGGTGTGGTGGTGTGTGCTACTAGGGATGCTGAGGCAGGAGGATCACTTGAGCTCAAGAGTTCGAGGTTGCAGTGAGCTATGATCACACCACTGCACTCCAGACTGGGCAACAGAGGGACACCCTGTCTTAAAAAAAAACAACAACAACGAAAAAAGAAGATTTATTAACAAAAAGTACTCTAGGAATATCCAAAGTGATTCAGGATCACCAAAAAAACTAAAAGACGGAGCGTTTCCCTTCTTGTGCCACAACGTTTAAACATACCTTAGGGTGGGGCTACAGATTCTAATTTTATTTGTTCTGTCACATATTGCTAAGATTAGTTAACTCATTGCAATTTTCTAATGAAATGCTTTTAAAAATTTGGTGGTGGAAACATTTTATTTTCTTTCACTTTCTTCCTTTTTTTTTTCTTAAGAGACGGGGTTTCGCTATGTTGCCCAGGCTCGTATTGAACCCTCGGCCTCAAGTGATCCTCCCTCCTTAGCTTCCTAAAGTACTAGGATTACAGGCATGAGCCACCACACTGGCCCATGTTTTATTTTCTTAATAGAAATGTACAGATTCCTACACCTTCAAAATCATTTCATCTCCCCACGCTTACATCATAAACTAAACTATCACCAGTAGTTAGCTTATAATCAGACAGTTGATTTTGTGTGTAGAACTTAAAAGACAGACACAGGCTTTTGTGGGGTAAGTGACTTTGAGGACACATCACAAGGGGACGGCACAGGGAGAGCTGGTGTCAGGCTTCTGAACAAAGGCAAGCCCGGGCCATGGGAAGCTCTTGTCCCACTGAGAAGGTAACCGAAGCAATGACAAGTCAACCCAACATTAGACAGAGGAAATGGAGACTTTCTGTAAGTCAGTCTGAGAATGCGAAGCAAGAGATAGAGTGAGAGAAGGAGGGCAGGAGGGAAGGAAGAAATGGTGGAGAGAAGGGGGGGAGAGGAGGAGAAAAGGGGGGGTGAAAGGGGAGGGGGAGAGGAGAAGAAGAGGATGAGTGTGTGTTCCTGTGTGCATGTTTACGAGAGAGAGAGACAGAGTATGCACACATGCCTGTAAGTACACAGCAGAAGTGCAAGAACAAAGGGAATAAAAACAAAAGAGAAGGCGGGGTGCGGTGGCTCACGCCTGTAATCCCAGCACTTTGGGAGGCCGAGGCGGGCGGATCACGAGGTCAGGAGATCGAGACCATCCTGGCTAACACAGTGAAACCCCATCTCTACTAAAAATACAAAAAATTAGCCGGGCGTGGTGGCGGGCACCTGCAGTCCCAGCTACTCGGGAGGCTGAGGCAGGAGAATGGTGTGAACTTGGGAGGTGGAGCTTGCAGTGAGCCGAGATCACACCACTGTACTCCAGCCTGGGCGACAGAGTGGGACTCCGTCTCAAAGAAGAAGAAGAAAAAAAAAAAGAGAAAAGTGGTAGGGGAGGGAATGAATGAGGGAGAATGAGCAAGAAAATTCACTCACACATGTAAGTGTCAATGCCCTTGAAAAACTCAAAGATAGCTTCTAAAATATTTCCTGTCCTTTTTCGATCCACTGAAATCACGCTTCATGGGGTGGAGTGGCTTTGAACCATGAGGCACTCTAATATTTCCTGCATCACAACACTTTTTTTATTTTATTGTTTATAACCTTGGTCAAGGAACTGGCATTTCTTGGGCTGAACACATTCTAACTTACCATTCCCTTCTGAAGAAGCTGCTGTCATTTTTCCAGAAACAAAAAAAGTTTCAAAACAAAACAAAACAAAAAACACTTGCTAAGCTTAGTTACATTTAGCTTAACATACATTTGCAAACTGGTATTATATACACAAAATATACAATGAGCTCTCACAAGCAAAATCTGCTTTGACTGACCCAGAAAAATAACGTTATCTTTGAAGTGACCTTCGACTAATCAAGTAGTAACAGCATGGCTCACTGTATATTTTCTTCACTTCCTTTCCATTCGCAATGGCATATGTGGTGTGTGTGGCATAGGGCATTCATATACACATACCTCCACAAAGCCTGCCATATGCACTGAGGCTAACTTCATTTTTACAACACCAGAATTCAGTTAAGAGTGGAGATAAAAGCAAGTACAGGTCACTGTTCAGATCAGGTAGTAGAGAGAACATCTAGTTGCAGGGAGGCAAAGGCAATAGGGAGTCAACTGATAAGGAGGAATACTCCTGCCCTAACCCCTCAATATGTAGTTCCACATCCAAAAAATACCAGAAATGGCTAGGAGTTATTGCTTATCAGAGGCATGGTATCTCTTTGTCTGAAATAATGCACTGCATTTCTCAAATATTACTGTATCCTAGAGATACCGTTGAAACTGACTTTCAACCAGAACGTCTCAGTAGAGCTGGGAGAAGTCAGGTAGTAAGCTCAATCCCATTCTGCAGATTGGTAAATTGGGACCCAGAGGAGTTAAGTGAATGATGCAAGGTGTAGCTCTAGCCAACAGCTGGGCCAGGGGCAAGACTTAGCTTCCTTTCACCTTCTGGTCTATTTACCACTACACGGTGTCTCAACTCAGGCAACAGGAACAGTATGAACACTTGTTACCCTGAGGATCATGGCAAATATTATTCAACATCTAGGGAGTGTCCTCTCATCCATTCTTACATTGTAATTTTGATCCTATCCCATGTAGCTCAGAAATAATTGGCATATGACAACAACAGAAATGAAACAAAGGACTTTGCTTCTACAGACTAACTGGACCAGCAAGGAAGAAGCCCACCTTCTGAAAATGACCATTCTTTGTCAAGAAGCAAACACCCCCTTTTCCTCATTCAGTGATATGAATGAACAAAATGTCAGGTTAGTTTGTTAGTAGGTGGGTTTTGAAATGCCATTTTTTGTTACCTCATCTTTTTCCAAATGTAAACCCAAGGACCTTGAGCATTCATTCATTACCAGAGGCTTGAGATGTCTTTGCCATTTCTGCTCATCCAGGATCCAAGTCCTGGTATCAGATTCATTTCCATTGCTTTGTGACCGTTCCCTGACAATCCCAATGGACGTTAGCTGGTTCAGTCCTGAGCCATTCAATCTACCCCAATTTGAAGATAAGGCCAGGAGCTGTGGCTCACGCCTGTAATCCCAGCACTCTGGGATCACTTGAGGTCAGGAGTTCGACACCAGCCTGGCCAATGTGGCGAAACTCCATCTCTACTAAAAATACAAAAATTAGCCGGGTGTGGTGGCGTGCACCTGTAGCTCCAGCTATTTGGGAGGCTGAGGCAGGAGAATTGCTTGAATCTGGGAGGCAGAGCTCACAGAGAGCCGAGATCACACCACTGCACTCCAGCTGGGCAACACAGTGAGACTCCATCTCAAAAAATTTAAAAAAAAGATAGTATGGAATCTGTCTGAGATTTATTGACTTTCTGTAGGTAGATGAGTCAAAGAAGAGGCTGTGATACCTATAAGAAGACCTGCAGAGGCAACTTAAGATAAGCTAGCTGTCCCAGAAAGGTGGATTTGAAAGAACTCAACCTCGTCTACATCATATGACAATAGTGTTTACCAAAAGACAAATGCAAAATGAATTTTGAAAAATCAAATAAAACTAAAGCACAACGGATCCCTTTGCAGCAAAGATTCCTCATGAATGTGATTGCTCTACTTTGTATGTACATAATTTTGTTTGTCAAACTTTATGAAGCAATGTATACTAAAAGTGTATACTTAGAGTATACTATAAACTCTAACAGTCAATTTCTATATGTTGGAAGAAATGTGTCAACATAAATAAAAGCAACAGAAAGCTCAGAATGATCGCAGCTGACTAGAGCTAGCTATGCTTGGTGGAGCTCTAGGTGCTAAAGTTTTCATTTTTGGTGTCATACCAGCCCCTTGTCTGCAGCTTATATATGAAACCTCCATCCCAAATGGTTATTTGGAAAGATGCCCAAGGGCTTTGTTATAAAAACCCACGATTCTCAATCTTTCCAGAACTGACTTTTCCTTCTGAGGGTCCCCATGCACACTCCACCTTGATGTTCCTCAAAGGCAGCACTGTACCAGCAATGAGAGAGATGCACATCTCAGGTATTAATGTCACTTATACTTGACATATAAAATCAACCCTCATTGAGGCACATTTCTCAGGGGTACAGAGTCAAGGGTAAACCATAACAGCTGGTAACAAAACATCACATTTAAGTAGGCTTTGCTTTTGTATGTACACTTGAAGAAGTATGTCTGAGAAGTCTCTTAAATCAAAATAATGAAGCCTCAGTGTGCAGAGCTGACGCAAGAGGAGCTGGGAGGCTAACTTGTGCCCCTTGTATTCCCGCTATGCTCCTCTCTATAGGTTACTCTTTTTTCAGACTGATGTCTGATATGCCCTTTTTCAAACATTTCCTAAAGGAAATGGACAAATGTTTGGCTTTCTGAGTGCAACTGTCATGAAAAAGTAACAGAGGGCATTAAGAGATCAACACAGCTGAAATAAAACAGGTATTGGATATTACAGATAGGAGGAAAACAAGCATGATGTAAAAGTACGTGCTGTCAAAATCTACAAAGCAAGGTAATTTTTTCCTAGCTATCAAAAGGTGGCTCTAGGCATGTGTATTTCTGTATCCTCACTACACAGGAAGTAGTTCTATTTTAAAACCACTAACAGTAGCTTTTGTTTTGGAGACCTCTCAGATGCCTCAGGCAAGTCTTGAAACTTAACCTTTTTGACATACAAGCAGCTATTTATTCATAAAATGTGACGACCATGCTTATTTGAGAGCAGTTTCTTTTGGCTCGTTCTCAAAGAAACAGCAGCAGAGACTGTTGATTATGTAGTTTGGCCTAAATGAAGTATGGTGTTAATCCCCAGAAAATATGAAATAGATCCAAGTCCCGGCTAAGGTTAAGGTTGAGGAGTTTTTGGAATTGATTTCTAAGGACTTACTTTTGACATCTTGCTTTTGCTGTCTCCAGTTAAAAATGCCAAATTATTAATTTCATTCTGAATCACAAAATTTTGCTCTTCCCTCTTGAAGTTCTAAGTGGGAAAGAATTGAAAAAGCAAACATTACAAGAAAGTTCTGTAAACCAAAAATAAGATTCTAAGCTCCCCAAGTAACTGAATAGACCCCTCCTCTCAGCCGAGGTGATTCCGAAGACACCCGAAAAACTAATTCATTCCATGATGGGAAGAGGAGGTCAGGCATGTCTCATTATACCCTCTCCCTTTTAGAGTTTAGGCACATATGACCAGCATTAACATTAAAATAGAGATCTTAAGACTGACAAAATAGATTCTTGGTAGCAATAAGACACCAAATTCCAACCTGACTGTAGTATAGCATGACATGACAGACAGCAGGCCTTAAAGGAAATAAAAATATTTGACCCCAAAATATATTTATTTGACATATTTTGAAAGGGCTCTGGAAAGCTGTCTCTCCTGTGGTGAAAATTCACATTCTGGAGAGAATCCCCTTCCCTTTCCTGGTCTTTTCCTGATCTTGAAGAGATTAAATGAGAGTCTAGCACCTTTTAAATGTCTGAATATGAAACAAATGTCACCTGTTGTCTCTATGGGTGGCCACATATGAGACTTCATCTACATAATAACAATGTTGGTCTCCACAATCCTTTGTCTTAACTCAGATACTGTTTCTATTGATTCCAGGTTTTTAGATAATAACCCTTTCTGACTGACAACTGTCAATCAGAAAATCTTTGAATCCATCTATGACCTGGATGCCCAGTACCTACCCCTGTAAGATGTCCTGCCTTTCTGGGCTAAACCAAGGTATACTTTACATGTATTGATTCACGCCTCTGTCAGTAACTTCTGTCCCACTGAAGTGTATAAAGTCAAGCTGTAACCCAACCACCTTGGGTACATGTTCTCAGGACCTCCTGAGGCAGTGTCATGGGTCATGGTCCTCACATTTGGCTCAGAATACATCTCTTCGAATATTTTACAGTTTGGCTTTTTTTTCATCAACAGTTTTCCACGGTCTGCAGCTTTCACAACCATTCTAAACCCAGGGCCCAAATGTGTTCTTACATGAGATTTACACCACAGGATGAAGACTTCTGCCACCATGCGGAAGAGCTGGTCAGAATCAGCGTCAGGGCTTTTCAGCCAGTTAGATCTGGGTCCAAAAGTAAATGAATAGGCATTTGAATTTCAGTAGGGATTAAAATATTCACACCCTAAAAATTATACCAGCACTGGAGACACACATTTATCCAGATCAAACTGCATTCTCATATGAAAGCAATAATCAGAGAGACTAAATAGCAATATATTCCTTAAACATTACATATAGGTACATAATTACAGTAGATTTCTTGAAAGATCTACAATAATTATTTCCATTTGCCAAAGGTTTCAAGAATTTTCTTAGCAAACTGATGTCCGAAATCAACATTTCAAAATGGTCAAAAGTAGGTTATGTGTTTTCTTTAAACTGATTAGTTGATTAAGGTTACACTCTAAGTTTTGGGACATGCTTCCTTTAATATATAAGGCTAGCAAAGGTAGGCAAGTCTTGGTCACTATGACATCTAACCTTGTCCTTGACACTTGTCATTGTCAAATCTCTGAAATTCTGAGCACTCATGTCCCACCCTTTTTCCTTTAAAGCCAGTTTCATCAATGAAATTTGTAAGATAATATGTTTTTCACTGTGATCTGAAGTGTATAAGCAGAGATCAATTATCCTCAACTATGCCCTCTAAAATGGTTTGAAGATTCCCTATAAATAAGCATTACTCATAAAAAAAAAATAGACTGGTTAAGAAATTTTGCAGTAGCACCAAGAAGGCTGAACTGCAGTTTCAGGAATTCAGTCGTTTCTGTAAGCTGTCTTGCCATGAAGTAGCTTACATATTCAAATTAAACTGTATTTCCAAGGGCTGGGTGAGTTGTCATTTTCAAATGTCTACATAGAGTAACTAAACAAACAAAAAACAAAAAAACCTCACTGTTTCTCTGCTCAACACTTCTGATACCAAATATGTGGGGTTTTTCTCACATAAAACAATTCTTCAACTCTTCAGACACTGACTGAGTGCCCTACAATTCAAATATGACACTAACTACCTGGATTTAGTGCAGTCCCCACAGGTGAAGGGCTCAGACGCACAAGCCTGCCTCTCACTTCAGATGCCGGTCTCAAGTCCCAGGTTGTGACTTGTACTTCTGACCAACTGGCTATAACCAACCCCTTCATTGGGTTCAATAATTTGCTAGAGCAGCTCACAGAACTCAGGAAAATACTTGATTTACTATTACCAGTTTATTGTAAAGGACACAACCAAGGAATAGCCAAATGAAAGAGATGCATAGGGCAAGGTATGGGGGAAGAGGCAGGGAGCTTCCACGCCTTCTCCAGGCACACCACCTTCCCAGTACCTTTGTGTGTTCAGCAACATGGACGTCTCCAAACCCCATAGCTTAGGGTTTTTTTTTGTGGTGGCTCCATTATATAGGCATGATTGGTGAAACCACAGGCCACTGGTTATTAAACTCAATATCCAGCCCCTCTCCTCTCCCCAGAGGTTAGGGGAGGGTAAATGGTGGTGGGGCTGAAAGCTCCAACCCTCTAATTGCAGAGTTGGTACATCTGGCAACCAGTCTCCATTCTCCAAGAGTCACCTCATTAGAATAAACTCAGGTATGGTTGAAAGGGGCTTAGTATGAATAACAGAAGATGTTCCTTTCATCCCTTTCCCTCAGGAAATTCTATGAGTTTTAGGAGCTCTGCGCCAGGAAGCAGAGATGAAGAGCAAATACATATTTATTATATCGAAATATCACAGTGACACAAGTTAAACTATTGTCTTTCTTTAGTTAAAAAAAAATTGCGTCTCAAAATGGTTTAAAAAACCTGATGCCTCTTGCCTCATGTAGGGTAACAGCTACCAAAAGCCAGTTCCCTAAGCCCTAGGACATCAGAATGAATTGTTGTGGGTAGCCTGTACCTCCTTCCCATTCATGAGGAGCACCAGCCTAAGAAATGTAAAGACTCATGAGGCCAAGATCACTCTGGGATCCTTCTCTTATCTCCTGAATTCCTTACTGCCCTTGGTTCCAGCCTCAGGGACATTCTTATCTAATCTCTCTTGTTTTCAGATTCAAGCAGCCTCTCCTTCATATAGCTGACATTACTGGTTGCCTACTCAATGTTCATTCTCCTCTTCTTCCATAGTAACAAACCCCATTTTGTTCAGGGTGGAACTATGCCCTGCTAAAGATCACATTACACAGCTTCCCTTTAACTATAGGTATGTAACTAAGTTCAGATCAATAAGATGAATGTAGAAGTTGTTGGATGGGCCTTCTGGAAATAAATCTCTAAGAAGGGATCAGATAGCTGAAGGTGCCTTTTTGCCTTTCTCCTGTTGATTTCCTACTTCCTGTCTGGAATGAAAATATGATGGCTGGAACTCTAATTGGCTTATTATATCATAAAGTAACTTCAAAGATGGAAGGCAATGTTGAGAATATAAAGACAAAGGACTGAGGCTGGGCATGGTGGCTCACACCTGTAATCCCAGCACTTTGGGAGGCTGAGACAGGTGGATCACTTGAGGTCAGGAGTTTGAGACCAGCCTGGCCAATGTGGTGAAACCCCGTCTCTACTAAAAAAATACAAAAATTAGCTTTGCATGGTGGTGGGCACCTGCAATCCCAGCTACTCGGGAGGCTGAGGCAGGAGAACCACTTGAGCCTGGGAGGCGGAGGTTGCAGTGAGCACCGAGATTGTGCCATTGCACTCCAGCCTGGGCCACAGAGCAAGACTCTGTCAAAGAAAGAAAGAAAGACAGACAGACAGACAGACAGACAGAAAGAAAGAAAGAAAGAAAGAAAAGGAAAGAAAGAAAGACAAAGGAATGAGGCTTTCTAACGAGGAACAATATTGGTCCTAGCTCAACTATCTTTGGACTTCTTTTCCGTGTGAGATTAAATTTCTCATTTGTTTAAGCCACTATAGCCAATTCTCCATTACTAGCAGCCAAATGAAATTCAAACTTGAGGCTTAAGGTTGGCAATGCTTTCTGTTTTCTTTTCTATTGATTTCTCAGGGTCAAATTTCAAATTTTATCACAACTACCAGCTATTCATTCCTTAGTGTTTTGGTTTAAATGAGCTTGACAGGTTTTCGAGATGCCTTCAGTGGGAAAAGATGAGGGTCATATCCTATCTAGCCAAGGAAAAGCACAGCCATGGGGACTATGAGTAGCAAGAGCATCAGGAACAAAATCTTGGGTAACGTTTCTTGGTGGGAGAAGGAAGAGGATTTTCATCTTGTTGCCTTTGTGTGAGAATGCAGTTTCAGCTGAACATATTTTTCTTTGGCCATCCCTCTTCTAAGAGGCAGACATTTGCTCTTTATCTCTAGGGAGGTTCTTTCTTCAAGCTCAGAGTGATAAGTGCAATGAAAAACATCTCATTAAAGGTTTTCCCCTAGGCACACAAGTCAAGGAAGGTATTTGTGGGAGAATGGAAGATCCTTACCCAGCTGTTCACATTCGCTCATACCCTCTCTGCCCCCAATTAATGCAACAAGGTGCTTCCCCTGCTTGCTCCCAGTCTCCTACGGGATTCATCACCTCTGTCAATATTTAGTCGCTTGATTTTCTTATAGATACCTAGCTGATCTATGGGTCTCTTTTATTATCTGCACTGCTTGCTGCCAAAAGGCAGTTGGAAAACTCAAGGCTGTAGGCAGAGAAGAAGGCTGGGTTTAGAGGTAACCATCAGAGATTCTGCCATATGGAGGAGATGGCACGTCACTCAAATAAGGCACATTGTCCTCATTAAGTAATTTCTCATCCCTCAGCTCCATCCAACCCTTCCGAATCTCCAATGTCTATTTTTCTACCCTCTATGTCCATGTGGACACATTATGTAGCTCCCACCAAGTGAGAACATGTAGTATTTGAGTTTCTGTTTCTGAGTTGTCTCATTTAAGATAATGGCCTCCAATCCATCCACGTTGCTATAAAAGACATGATTTTGTCCCTTTTAATCACTAAATAGTATTCCACTGTGTATGTATATGTGTATCCCACTTTTTTTAAATGCAGGCATCCATTGATAGATGCTTGGGTTGATGGCATATCTTTGCTGTTGTGAATAGTGCTGCAATAAACATATGAGTGCAAGTATCTTCTTGATATAATGATTCCTTTTCCTTTGGGTAGATGCTTAGCAATGAGATTGCTGGACTGCATAGTAGGTCTAATTTTAGTTCTTTGAGAAATTTCCATACTGTTTTCCAGAGAGGTTGTATTGGGTGATGGTCACACCAAAAGTCCAGACTTTGCCACTAAGCAATGTATCTATGTAGCAAAACTGTACTTGTAACTCTTAAATTTATAACAACAACCAAAAGAGCAGCAGCAACCTAAGTGGATGAAATAACTGAGCACAGTCACAGGAAAAACAAGAAGCATAAGAACAGAATCCTGGGGGGTAGCAAAAGTAAGGAGATTCAGACTTCCATTTTCTTTTTTTTTTTTTGAGATGGAATCTCACTCTGTAGCCCAGGCTGGAGTGCAGTGGCGCAATCTCGGCTCACTGCAAGCTCCGCCTCCTGGGTTCAGGCCATTCTCCTGCCTCAGCCTCCCGAGTAGCTGGGACTACAGGCACCCGCCACCATGCCCGGCTCATTTTTTGTACTTTTAGCAGAAACGGGGTTTCACCGTGTTAGCCAGGATGGTCTTGATCTCCTGACCTCATGATCTGCCCGCCTCGGCCTCCCAAAGTACTAGGATTACAGGCGTGAGCCACCGCGCCCGGCCCAGACTTTCATTTTCAAAAAGACAAATGGGGCTGGTCGCGGTGGCTCACGCCTGTAATCCCCAGCACTTTGGGAGGCCAAGGTGGGTGGATCACCTCATGTCAGGACAAGACCAGCCTGACCAACATGGTGAAATCCCGTCTCTACTAAAAATACAAAATTAGCCGGGCATAGTGGCACATGCCTGTAATCCCAGCTACTCGGGAGGCTGAGGCAGGAGAATCACTTGAACTCAGGAGGTGTAGGTTGCAGTGAGCAGAGATCACGCCACTGCACTCCAGCCTGGGTGACAGAGCGACACTTTGCCCCAGAAACAAAAACAAAACAAAACAAAAAACAACAGACAAATGATCAGGTTTTGAAAGAAAATGAAGCCATGCTCCTGTGTTCACAGTCAGCATGTCTACTTCGGAGGTAAGAGCTTTTTTCAGCTTTGTTCCAAAGCCTCCCCTAGAGGACCAAGCCTGAGGCAGTTGCTGCATGGGATTTACTCTAACTCCCTTCAACAGTTTGAGAGATAGGTTTTCACCAAAAATCTCACTATTTAAAGTTCAATGCTAAGTTCCAAATATTTCTGACTCCCAGGAAGGAGGCTAAGAAGCTGATAACCTTTTAGAAAGAGAGACTTGTTTAGGTCGGGTGCAGTGGCTCATGCCTGTAATCCCAGCACTTTGGGAGGCAGAGGCAGGCAGATCACCTGAGGTCAGGAGTTCGAGACCAGCCTGGCCAACATGGTGAAACCCTGTCTCTACTAAAAATACAAAAAAATTAGCCAGGTGTCATGGTGCATACCTGTAGTCCCAGCTACTCAGGAGGCTGAGGCAGGAGAATCGCTTGAACCCAGGAGGCGGAGGTTACAGTGAGCCAAGATCGCACCACTGTACTCCAGCCTGGCTGGGCAACAGAGTGAGACTCTGTCTCAAAAAAAAAAAAAAAAAAAAGACTTGTGTAATACGTCTTGACTTTTATCTCCTGGCGTGAGAAAACGAAGCACTTATGTGTCCCCCACTGAGCACACCACAGCTGGTTCTTGCTTATTCTGGGTCAACTTCAGGTTGGACACTGACCAACAGAAGCCGCTCTTCAGAAGAGTATTCCAGACACAGAAGAAACTTTACACACTGCTGTGGCAGGGCAGAAAAGAGTACAAAGGTTTAATATGACGAGAAAAAGCAGGGAAGAGGAAAGCCCAAGATGGCTCTGTTACATATTTAAAGAGCTGCCACAAGAGGGATTAGAGTAATTTTGTGTGGTTCTGGAGAGTAAAATTAGAGCTGATAGGTAGGAGTTATCCTTTGAGCTCAAATGGTTTGAACTGTCTGAAACTAGAATGGTATTGCATGCATGGCAATGCTGTCCCTGTTGTCTTTTGCCCTCCACTTTTCCCAATAACCAGAGGCAGAAAGTCATGATAGGAAAAAAGAAGGGGTATTTCTCCATCCACTGGGAGGTAAGATGAGGTGACCTCTAACAACCCTGCCAAGGCCACAATTCCATAATTCAAAGCCAGCTAATTTTTTGGATGAAGAGAGGACCTGAAGAAAGTAAAGGCACTCACGTTGGAAGCCTGTGTTTCTCAGCACAGCTCATATGACCGTGATGCTCTGGGAAGAACAGATTGAAAAGTGGGGATGAATGAATTAATGATGATCTCAAAGACTCTCTGACATTGCCATTTTTAGTAACTGTCAAACACTGCATAAGTACAACATACGCCGTCTTGAGTCTTGATCGTCAATAGAGACAAATGCAATTAAACAGCTATTCCAGGAGCAACCTTACTCTACTTTTGTTTTTCACTTCAAACTCTGGCGATTTCCTTCTCTACACTGCTAACATTATTATGATATGGGAAATGACTAAAATGATGACCCTCAAAAAAGCAGGGATTTTTGTGTGTGAAAATGAGTACAATTTCCCATAGATAGGTAAGGAAAGAAAATATTTTTTATATATATGTGAAAAATATTTTCTTTCTTTACCTATGGGAAATTGTACTCATTTTCACATAAATATATTTATATATAAAATATATATTTATGTATATTATATCTATATATAATATATATGTATATTATATCTATATATAATATATGTATATTATATCTATATATAATATATATGTCTATATCTATATATAATATGTATGTATATTATATCTATATATGTATGTATATTATATCTATATATGTATGTATATTATATCTATATATTATATATATTTATGTATATTATATATTATATATATGTATGTATATATATTATATAATATATATGTATGTATATTATATATTATATATAATATATATGTATGTATATTATATATTATATATATATTTATGTATATTATATATAATATATATTTATGTATATTATATATAATATATATTTATGTATATTATATATAATATATATTTATGTATATTATATATAATATATATTTATGTATATTATATATTATATATAATATATGTGTATGTATATTATATATTATATATAATATATGTGTATGTATATTATATATTATACATTTATTTATATAATATATACATTTATATAAATAAATATATATTTATATATTTTTATATATATATATAGAGAGAGTGTGTGTGTGTGTGTAAGGTGTTGTGTGTAAAGTGTTTCTATTGGAGTGCTAAATATAAGTAATCTTAATTAGGTTATTTTAAATAGTAAGTACAATTTGCCTTATAAAATAAATGCTAAAATGAGTATATCCAGGTCCATTTCTTGCCCATGATAGAATGGGTTACCACTCAAAAAGTTACCAATGTTCCCCCAAATATTCCTGCATCCCTTCAATATCTATAATGGGTACCTTAAAATTAAACATTTTCAAATTTGTATTTTAGGGCCTTAAACTTTATAAGGGTATGGTATAATAAAAATATGTATTAGTCTTTGCCCGTTTCCAGGCACAGAGCTACTAGAACTTGTGGAATTTCCTGAGTAATAGGACTTTTTTTTGTTATATATAACGAGCCCCTTTGACCATACCTGGATTTATACTAATGAAGCGACCCTTGAGTGGGGAAGGGCTAGGTAGCTTCAGGATGGCGCTGGTTACCAGAAAGACCAAGCACATGGTAAGAGGGTTGGAACTTTCAGCCTCACTCCCTACCTCTGGGGAGAGAGGAGGTGCTGAAGATTGAGTTCAATCTCAATCACCAATGACCAGTGATTTATCAATTAAACTTACACAAAAGCTCATATGAGATGCAGGGAGCCTACAGGTTGATAAACACATTGATGGGCAAGAAGGGTGGTGTGTGCCAGGGTGGACACAGAGGTTCTGCACTCCCCTAAACCCATACATTTCCCTATGCGTCGTTTCCATTTGAATGTTCCTGAGTTGATTCTTTTCTAATAAGCCTGTAATTATTAATGTGCTTTCCTGAGTTCTATAAGCTATTCCAGTGAATTATCAAATCTGAGTGAATTATCAAACCAGGTCATGAGAACCATGGAATTTGCAGTTCGCTGGGCAGAAGTGTGAGAAGCCTGGGCAACTCATTTGTGGCTGGTGTCTGAGGCAGGAACAGTCTTACAGAACTGAGCCATTGACCTGTGGGATCTGCACTAACTCTGCGTAGTTACTGTCAGAATTAAATTGGATTGTTGGATATCCAGTTGGTGTTGGAGAACTGGAGAATGGACTTGGACAACTGACACATATTTGGTTACAGGGAAAAATGCAACAAAACCCACAAATAGGGTAAGGGTCATACCCTAAGATACAATGAAAACGTCTGTGTTCACCCTATCAATAGCTTTATGATTTTATAGACTTATATTCCCACAAGCCTTCACATTTCTCATATAATTGTTGTTTATTTATTTTGACTCAGCTAAATTTTGTGCACCAAATGAACACTGGGGAAAGAGTGAATTACATTAAAAATTTATCTTATGACATGAATTAATTTGCCTAATTATGACATTAGAGATTTTCAACCTTTGAAGTTCTATAGAATAGGAGTGATGACGGTGAGCTGGGATATGCAGGCTGTCCAGCACAGCATATGGTCACCACCCCAGGGGACTGACTGATGGGAGAGAAGGGAAGGTGCACAGAGTCAGTGTGAAGGGCTGAAGGCAAGGGATAGGGAGAGAATGAGGATTCTGGGTGACCGTCCTGAAGGACTCAGGCTGGGGAAGAGGCCTTGAGAGAAGGGAGCAGCAGGTTTGGGTAAGTTCATTATATTGTGCTCTTTTCCACCTCTCGTCTGTAAATGGAGCTCAAATGTCAAAACAGAGACACGCACCATGAAGTGTCTCCGAAAGTCTCCAGTTTTGAATTTCATCTCTTACCAAGGTGTCCACTAATCTGAGCCATTCCCCTTCCTTTATCCATGCTTTTAGCACATATCTCACTGATATTCTCAACATGTCACCGTCTTCATTCTCAGTGACTTAAATATATGTGTTTATGATTTGCCAGCTCCATGGCCTTTCAGTCTGTTGATTTCTTCTCTAAGGTTCTTGCCCTCCACCTACCTCAGTATGCAATCCCATGGTCATTACTAATAACTGCAACCTCCCCTAATCCCCTAATCTTAAATCCATGCATTTCACTTCTCTGACCACTACCTTCCTCCTATCTAGTACCCACTCTCCAACAATCCTTTGATCTTTTGTCTGTTCATGCACATTAGGCTTTCTACGTTCTGTCCTCCTCATCATCCAGCTTAAATTCCACGGTAAATCTTTATAATTACCTCCTTACATGTACCCTTAACTCCCTAACGTGTTTTTGTTATACTCACTTTGCAAAACCTTGCCTCTCATTAAATGCAACTTACTTCCTGTTCTTGGTTGATATCTGACAACTGAATTTGGCTGGAGAAAAAGACAACCTGCTGACGGGTCTTGCTATAAATTCATGACCAGAGATCTCTTAATGCTGCCTGGTAATCACTCTGCATTTCCCTGGTCCATCTACTCTTCCACTCTCCCTGGGAACCACCTCATACCTTCTTTTTACTCTGCAAACTTCTAGGCACCTTTCCCCATCTTCATTCCCAACTGATGATCTTGCTTCCTACTTCACTGAGAAAATAAAAGCAATCGGAAAGGACCCCAAAAGACCTCTCTCTCTCTCTTAACGTAGGGGTGTGTGTGTGTGTGTGTATATATATATACACACACACACACACACACCAACCAGCATCAGCACCCGTAGTCTCTGCCCTCCTGTCTGTTCTGTGGATGAACTTCCTAAAGCTGACCTTTTACCTGCTCAAAGGCATTGCCTTAGAAATTGTCTCTCTCTTACATGTCATAGCCCCCGTCTCTATTGGATCCTTCGCATTGGTGAAGAAACAACCTATGTTTCCTATGTTAACAACTCCTCTCTTGACCACACTTCTGCCTGTGGTTAGTGTCCCATTTCTCTGTCCTCCTTTAGAGTAAAACTTGAAGAAGTTGCCTGTACTGCTAGATCCAAGTCCTTTTCTCTCGTTCTTTTAACCCATTCCAAAGAGGCTTTTTATCTTCAATACTTCATAGACACTGCTCTTGTCAAGGTCACCAATAACTAATGAGCTGCTTAATATAATGCCCAGTCTCAGTTCTCATCTTACTTACCAGCAGCATTTGAAACAGTTGGTCATTCTTTCCTTCTGGAAACTCTTTGTAAAGTTGGAACCCAGGATACAACATTCTGTTGGCTTTCCTACTGTCTCGTTGGTTTCTCCCTCTCAGTCTCATTTGCTGTTCCTCTTCTTCTGCCTGACCTCTTAGTACTGAGGAACTCTTCTGTCCCTTCCTCAATCCTTTACTTATCTCATCTAGTCTCACAGTCCTTAAATGTATCGATTACTCCCAAATTCATATGTCTACACCAGACCTCTCCTCTGAACTCTGAATCTTATATGCAATTGCCCACTCAACATTTTCACTTTTCTATTGAATAGGCAACTAAATTCAACATGTCTGAAAGTGATCTCCTGATCTTCCCCTCAACAACGTCACTCCAACCTTGGCCAAATCTGATGTATCCACAGTCTTCCTCAATTGCCAAAAAGGCCATTCTTCCATGTATTCAGGCAAAATTCCTGGAAGCATTTTTGACTCTTCTCTTTTCTCTCATTCCCAATTTGGAAATTCCAAGGGCTCTACCTTCAAAACAGACCCAGAATCTGATAACTTCTGGTTAGCACCTTCAGCACCTTCACTGCTACCATCCTGGCCTCAGCCGCCATCAACTTCAAGAAAAAAAAAAAAAAAACAACAAAAGGGCCAGGCACAGTGGCTCATGCCTGTAATCCCAGCAGTTTGGGAGGTCCAGGCGGGTGGATCACGAGGTCAGGAGATCGAGACCATCTTGGCTAACATGGTAAAACCCTGTCTCTACTAAAAAACACAATAAAAGTTAGCCAGGTGTGGTGGTGTGCGCCTGTAGTCCCAGCTACTCGGGAGGTTGAGGCAGGAGAATGGCGTGAACCCGGGAGGTGGAGCTTGTAGTGAGCCGAGATGGCACCACTGCACTCCAGCCTGGGTGACAGAGCGAGACTCCGTCTCAAAAAAAAAAAAAGAAAAAAAAAAAAGAAGGCCAGTAATCTGTAATCCCAACACTTTGGGGAAGCCGAGGCAGGTGGATTGCTTGAGCTCAGGAGTTCGAAACCACCCTGGGCAACGTGGTAAAACCCCATCTCTACAAAAATACCAAAAAATTAGCCAGGCATGGTGGTGTGTGCCTGTAATCCCAGCTACTCAGGAGGCTGAGGTGGGAGAATCGCATGAGCCCAGGAGGCGGAGCTTGCAGTGAGCCGAGATCGCACCACTGCACTCCAGCCTGGGTGACAAAGCGAGACTTCATCTCAAAAAAAACAAAAACAAAAACAAAAACAAAAACATATATATATATATAAAATAAAACCTGGTAAAATGCATATAACATAAAATTTGCAATCAGTGATGTTTAGTACATTCACAATGTTGTGAAACTACAATTATTATCCAGTTCCACAATGTTTTCATCATCCCAAAAGGAAACCCCAGTGCTTAAAAAAAAGCATAAAGCAGTCCCTCCCCATCACTCTCTCCCACCCCTGACACTGCTAATCCACTTTCAGTTTGTATGGATCACATTCCACTCTCGCCTGGATCATGGAGAGCCTCCCACTGGTCTTCTTCCTTCCCTACTGCCTCCACCTTTTGCTACAGTGCTCAAAGAGTGAATCAGATCACATTACAGACTCCCTCAAAATCTCCAGGGGCTTGTTATCTGACTCAGAGTAAAAGTCAGAGTCCTCACAGTGGCGTCCCAGGCCTGGACTCTCGGCCCCATGTTGCCTCTCTGACATCCTCTACTGCTCTTCCCCACCCCTCCCTCTGCTTCAGCTACACTGGCCTCCTTTTGGTCCCTTGAACATCCCAAACACGCTTTTTTCTTGGCGCCTGCACCAGACGTTTCCTCTTCCCGCAACACCCTCGCCCCAGATTTTTCTGGTTCCAAACTTTACTGACTTCAGGTCTTTGCTCAAATGTTGATTTCTCAGGAACATCCTATCTAAAAACACAACTCCCACCCCACCCTGACCCTCCTAATTCCCCTTACCCCGCTCTAGATAATTTACTTATATGGGTTGTTTATTGTTTATGCACCTCTCCTAGCCCCAGAAATAAATCTCCCTAGGCAAGAGAGCTTGTCTCTTCTGTTCACTCCTATCACTTAAAGCCTAGAAGAGCGCTTAACACACAGTCAGGCAGTATTGGTTGAAGGAATACATTAGTGAACAGCAGAGGGGCAGAAGTGAGTCACTGCTACCTTTATTTGACCAACTTCCTCTGACCTGTGGTAGCCCGTAAGGATGGAGGGGATGGCCACGTCACAGACCATACAGAATCGTTGCTCCAGGAAAGCACTGCCCAGAGCTCCTACAGCAGGAACCATTGGCGTTGGGAAGGAGAATGGTGGGAGCGGCTATCACCTCCTTTATCTCACTGTTAACAGCCCAACACCATCTTTCCGTTGTATTCTGTTGCCTAAACTAGCCCCACAGAGGGGCAGACAGTCTCCTAGTGGTCTCCTCTGTACCTGTTGTTGTCCACGTAGCGGATCAGCATGGGGTAGAAGGCATAGAGATCTCTGCAGAGGACCGCGAACTCATCCAGGATGAGGAGTTCCGCCTCCTGGGTGTCCCCTTTGCCATCGGCTTTCAACTGCTCCTCCTCCTGCACCGTCTTGACAGCCTTTTTCTTCAGCTTCTCCAGAGTTGGGATGAAGTGGCTTCTCAGCAGGTCGGGTCTGGCTTTGCTGATGATGGGCTGTGCATACACTGCGTTTACAAAGAGCCTCCCCGTCATTTCACGTATTATGGCAATTGATGAAAATGAAAGACATGACTGAAAGGTGAGGCCATGGAATCCCATCAACTCAGGATGGCACCTGCCCCTCGTTTCCTTCCTCCATCTTCACCTTGATACCTCCCTCTCATAGAGTCACCTCAGGGGATGGGGGACCGAGGCCACTATGGGAGAAGGTCCATATTCCTGCTCTGCTCTTCCAGGCCATGGGGAGCCCCTGCCTCCCTCGAACCTCTCAAGCACACATGGCCTATGCCACACCCCTTAGCTCTTCATGACAGACTATTTTGTATTATTTTATAGTCCATTCTTTTTGCTTTCGGCTCACTAGCAGATTGTAAACTTCCTGAAGGAAGACTTTTATTAACAACAAGTACTGTGCTAAGAGTGGGCACTCAATATATACTTTCTGGTTATTTTACAGAACAATCTGTTGTTAAAAGCACATTAACCCAACTACCATCCTCAGCCTCAACACTTGAAACCTGCCAACCTATTGCCTGGAGACTCCTCTGGGCTCTGAGGGAGGGATATAACTCCGGTATCAATTATAAATGAATAAAAAGAGGCTGGGGTGATCACTAGAAGCTGAAAAGCAGAAAGAAGCAATCAGAGAAAGAGCGATATGCCATTCCATTGGTCTTTTTTTGTTTTGTTTTTAAAAAGATCAGAGTAATTGTAAGAAAAAAATGAATGAGTGAGAGTTGTGAACCACTGACAATCTACATTCACATGTTTTCAAAGTGTCTTTAGCTTAAGGCATTTCAGTTGGAAACAGCTTGCATTCCAGCAATTTTCTTCGAAATATCACTTTATGTTTTACTTTTATAAAAAAGATACTTTTAGAAAGAGAAGGTTAATGGCACTCTCTGCATTAACCAAGAAGTTGTGACTTCTTAGCCTTCTTCAACGAGCAACTCTGCTTTAGATATGTAATCAGAATGGCTATACCTTATGTGGGCGATTTGGGGTTACTACTTAAAATTGACTTTGTTTAGTCACCAAGAAGTAAGTAGCCTGTCTGAATGAAGTCTAGATTCACCTGTGGAATAACAGGCCAAACTTCAGTTTCCATCAGTGGCCCTCATGCTGTGACACCTTCCCTCTGTGCACCTCTAGGGAGGTAAGGGAGGAGATTTTTTTTGAAACCCTTCCTTCCCTTAATTCAGATTTACCAAGTAAAACTCATTGAAAAATTACCTTATGGTTAACAATATTTTAGGGCTAATGGGTAATAGAGGAACACCAACTCTATTCAAATGTCCACAGAGGCTTATGTTATCTAGCTGCCATTAGCACCCAAGATATTTATAATTTTGATCTCAGTTCATCTGTGAGACAGGAAGAAGCAGTAACTTTTCTTCTTTGGTCCTGCAGAAGGACATTGATTCCTTTGTCCAGGAAAGTAAATATCAGTGTTGGATTAATAGTTCCCTTTAGCCTAGCCATTGTTTTCATGTCCAGGAGACTATATGGGTAAAGATGTTACTGGTGGACTCCACTACCTAAATCATAGGTCCATCAAAAGCAGTAATTTTGCCTTAGCTTCTATCTCCTTGGACTGTAGTTTGACAGAGAGGACACAAAATATTTGTGGTTTCCTGACTGTGGAAAGTATAGTTATTGATTTTCCAAGCCTGTCCTTTTTTTGAGGTTGCTTCAGGAAGAGAAAATTGGCTAATAACATTCATTGAGAGCTGGCTGCATGTAAGTAACTTTAGAGGGATACAAAAGAAAAAAAAAAAAACAGTGCCACTACCGTGAGCCCACATGAGACAGTGTCTTAGAAAGCATAGAGTGAAATACAAATGCAGAGTGACAGTAAGGAACTGACAGTGTAGGTCAGATGGGAGTGAGTTTTATACAAGTGGAAAACACACAGGATTACTTACCAGGAAAATTCTGGACAGTTATTACCGTAAGAGCAAATGGGATTCTTGAGTACCAAAATCAAATAAAGCAATGCTCATTGGATTTGAGTGGAGTTGATTAAGAAGGGCTTCCTGGAGATTTGAGGGGCCTGGATGAGTAGGGGAGTGGGCCAGGAGCATTGGCCCCAGGAAGCTCTTCAGGGGAATATGTCAATTCTTTTTACTGTTAAGCAACTGGGGTGGGCATGGGGAGGTTTAAATATAGAATACAGCTTGTGCAAAACCATCTTGGAATTAATAATAGAGATGAAAAGAGAATACAGATTATCTTGGCCCCTGGGCTGGGGACTGGGGAGAAAAGGCATCGGTACCTGCAATGCGCTTCATCCAGGAGGCCTCATCGATGCCCAGGTTGTTGTTGATGATTTTCAGAATGTTGCCCAGGATGAGACTGAGGTGTTCAGAGGTGACCTTGGTGCAGCACGGCCCTGTGCTGGGGGGCAGGTTCTCAGGCCCCCGCTCCCACCAGTAGGACAGGTAGTTGCAGAGCATGGGTAAGATCACCTCGATGACATGGGGCATCTCTGTGTACCGGGCCCCTGACTCGGCCAGGTCATTGATTTCCTTCATCAGGCCTTCCAGCTGGGGGATGTCAGGACACATGTCTTCCACCGTGTCTGGCATCCCCAGAACTGATTGAGAGGAAGAATAAAGGGACAGAAATTCAAAAGCACAGTGGGTGCAAGCTTCTTTCTCTCTGCCCCTCCTTTCCTTTGGTCTTTAGAAATAAATTTCTAGAGCTTCACAGCAGTGAGCTTGGATGTGGAGTGGCTTTTGTCCTCCAGCTGTCTGTGAACAGACTGCAGCTTCCAGAGGCTGCATTATCTTCCTAAATGTCATGTTGAGGTGAGGTTAAAACAAACACGTGGTTAAAGGAGTACAGCAGACACAAGGATGAGGGATAGTTAGTTCCTGAGACTACCCTGTGATGAAGCCAGTCTCTTGGCTTCTCCCTCTTGGCCTGCCTGCCTGGGCCTTAGTGTGTCCCCTGCAGGAAAATCAGTAATCAGAAGAGAAAAGCAACTGATCAGTGTTTAGTTGCAAGTTGTGGTGCCACTGCCTGGATCACATCTATACTCGGCTTAGGAAAGGAAAAATAAAAGTCCACTCATCTAATAGTCCTTCAGCTGGACCAGAAACAACTTTCCATCCAGCTGGAATTCTGGGGGGGGGAAAGCATCGCACATGGACTGATTTCTGACTTCACAGTAGAAATGATGGATGACTTGAGGTGGCTTGATTGACTCCCTGTCAATCACTTAATCCTTTTTGTTTCCAAGGACTGATTTGTAAGGAATCGTGGGAGCCCTATCTTTTCCTCACTCTGAATGATTGAGGGTGCTGCTCTAGACAAGGACACACAGGCTGAAGTATCAACAGACAGAGTTCAATATTCAACCAGGGAGGGTTGTCAGATGCAAGAACTGTAAACAGAAAAATCCAGGGCTTATCTGTCCTGCTTCCCTTAGGTTAAGGACACTCTTTCCTGCAAGACGGGAGGAAGACTGGAAGCTTCCTGAAGTTCCTGACACATGAGAAGATAACAAGGGCTCTGAGGGGAGGGAGGGACATGGACAATTCTGAGTAAGAGCCACAAGCCCAAAGCTTTGCATACTCACCCACTGATCTAACTGCTTCCTACAGAATGTGTCTACTTCATCCTCAGGCCAAACTTCTCAAACTGGGGCAAAAACATCAGGCACTGAAGGAGCTAGGCAGTCTGGGAAGCCACAGGAAAAATGTGGTGTGTTTTCCCAGAACATCAGTTCACTGGAAGATTTGAGGAAATTATTTTTGATATTTGGAATCAAATGCAAAGTTCTCAGACATTTCCAAAGATAAAGCAGAAGACTGCAAATACAAATGTATGTTTAGTGAATTGGGTTATGCCTGCAGGCCCTTTGCCATTGGGATTACCATTGGCTTGAGGTCTTTCTTCTCTAGATTTTCAGATTTTATATCCATTAGAATTGAAGGATTAATAAATAGGAGAGGCCATACCAAATTCCTTCGCCTTTAGGAATACTGGTCAATTGAAAGGGACTGTCTCAATTTCTCTCATGGTTATAGCGCATGGAGCAGATATACAGAATAATCCTGGCTTTCTTGGAGAGAATGAATCTGCAGCTGAGACAAGTGGTTCTACCTGGACAGGATGTGCAGTTGGAAAGCAATGGATCCCAGCAGCCTTTATGCTATGGAATAGGCCCAATGAAGCACTATTACCCTTTTCCTAGTGATGATTTTTGTTGCTATCACTAGAGCCTTTTGGTGGATAGAAGGTTAAAAATCTCTCCTCCTTGGATGTCAGGAGTGGACCAATATCTTTTAAAACCCAGACAATTGAAAAGGATTAATAGCATGAAAGCCAAAGAACCCCGAACTCTTGTGATTTGCGCAAGGAAATTATGGGTCAGATATGGTCATTTGCAGAGAATGAGTCTGTCCTGCATCTCGCAGCAGGACAACAATGGTCATGGGTAAAAAGAACAAGGGAGTCTAGAGAGACCCTTACAAACAAAATAATTGTATACACATACTCTCAGAGTACAGAGGTAAACACAGGGAAGTCAAACGTTCTACCTTGAGGTTCTACACACAGAACAATGCCACTGCCATAAATGCAACTGAAATTTACAACTATTTGCCGTGGGATTATAAACGATAAGGCTCAGGTGCGTTTGTTTAAATGTCACATAGACAATACATCATCATGAACACTTTTTGCCCGCTGCCTAAGAAAAACAGAGTTGCTTGAGGTTGCTGCACTGGAGCCATTATAATGACCTTTAAAAGTTATTTATACATAATTGGTCCTTGAGTGGAACAAACATTTGTGATTCAGGGTGTTTTGTACTTCAAATGCCACAGCATAAACCCACAGAATGAATTCCGAGTTAGCTGCTAGAAAAACAGCCTCAGCTGTGTCCTCTTAGAATCAGACACAAGACTGTTAGGGGGAATCTTTAGGATCACTGTCCTTTTATCTTCTAGATTAATAATTCTCAAAGTATGGTCCTCCTACCAGCAGCACCAGCATCACCTGGAGACCGGCTGAAAATGCAAATTCCTGGGCCTCACTCCAAACTGACTGCCTGCATTAGAAACCCTAGGGTTGGGGGCTCAACAGTCTTGAACAAGCCTCCTGGGTGATTCTGATGCACGTTAGAATTCAAGAATCACCGGATTAGATTCTAAAGTCCTGTGTGCCTCACCTTAGCACCTCTTCTCTTTGCAACACAGACAGATGGCTTACATTAGAATTGGAATAATCAACCAAAGAGAAAAGAGTTCCAATAGGGTACAGAAGAAAAGCAAACTGACTGGTAATAGGATGCTTTGGTCCGACATCTAGTGTTCTGATTAACAGATCACTGCCACCCATAACTAAGGATTTAACTAGTTTTGAATAACTGGCACTTAACAGTATGAAACTTTTTCTAGGTATATCTTAATAATTTTTGGATGAGGAAGAAAATGCACCAGGATGTTACAGGGCATCAAAGATACTAATCTGAGTAATTCTGCTGGCAAAGCATCAAGTGTCAATTAATAGAGATGCCCAATTAACTGAAGACATGATAAATCAGTTCATATTGTATTTCTAAACCACAGGCTCACATCATCTGTCACCTTATACATTCCTCCCCGCCCTTTATCCCTCAGGCCACCCACTTTGTAATGAATGAAGTCTACCTTCTTACAGCTCATTAAGCCATCAGTCATTCTCTGGCTCTAGACAAACTTTTTAAGAGCCATACACACGGTCAGCATTCACTCTTTGCTGAATTCAATGATAAAAAACAAGGGCTCAGGGGAGCTGGACATAGAGTCCCACAGTGTGTCACTAATGGAAAAAGGACTGTGTCATCTCTAATTACAACCTTGTCTCTTTTCTTCCTTTGGAGTATGCAATGATGGGGAGTCATTTATTATTTATGAATATGTCTTATCAAATCAATGCAAAGGTATATAGAATGAGAAGGAACTTTTCAAATAGCTCTTGGGAAGGAGCACAATGCAAGAGACTAATTCCCCTCCCTGCCAAAGCTAACCGAGGCTCTCCTCTATCTTTGTCACACCCTCATTTCGCCCTGCTACTGTGCCTTTATGAACTGAAAAGCCGAGGCAGTTTCCCTCTGTCCCCAGGTGAAGCTCTACACAGTGCTGGTATAGAGACAGAGGTACACTATTTCTCAAGTCACAGTTGAAGCAGAATAAATGTATACATATCCAGAACTGTCATGACTGGGCCCCATGTCCCTTTGGAGTCAGGGAGCAACACCTGGGTTGGCATTTGCCTGGAGATGTCACAGCCACTTCTCAACTTCAGCGAAGTCTGCTCTGTTGCTCAGCTTCCACTTTGGTGGAAAGCTAGGACTCATTTGGAATCAGGAGTGGGAAGAACAAAAAAACAAAGATTGGAAATCCCTTTTTTTTTTTTGCTAGTTTCAAAGGGAAGAAAGGGTGAGATGAGGCTGAAGCGGTTGAGGAAAGGTTAACATAGATTTCATATGGGACTTTGGAAAGTTGAGGCATCTTGGCAATGTTTCTCTTGACTACCTCTGAGAACACTAGTCTCCACTGTATTCTACCTCAGTGAAAGATTTTTATTAGTGGCCTTATCTGAATTGTCCTGGTGATCATTTCTGGGGGGCAATGTGCTCCTCTTACCTGAAGTAACAAGAAGCAAGTGGGAATAAAGCCGCCATGGCTTAGCACTTCACATTTTTAGATGAAAAAAACAGCGGTGGCAAAGCAAAGTGTGGCATGAGCCCTTTCTTGCTCAAAATGCTTCTTCCTTAAATCTCATGGCAGTTTGAGAAAGGGGGCTTGAACTAAATGGAATTGCTGCCATGTCCAGACATCTACTGGTAGTGTATAGTATAGCAATATTTTAAGAAAACAATGGTTGTGAATAGAAAAAGTTCTGGTTGAAAATAATTGACTGTGGCTTTTTTCCCCTTAACATTGATTAGCCTACAGTTTGGTAATTTTTGCTTCAGAATAGATGGAATCATCGCAGTTCTTTCTAGTTGGAGTCCAAGCTTGATTCAAGGCTCCTACTTGAAGCTCCTCTATTCTATTCCCTTGTCCTTAGGCAGGATCACAATTAACCCAGATACAAGGACCCTCCAGAAGCAGATTTACAACTTGCCTTGGATTTTAGTTCCAGGATCCTTCTACAAAAGAGGGTGGAAAAGGTTTCCTGTAGAGGGCCAGATAGTAAATATTTTAGGCCTCGGGGGCTAAACTTTCCTGCCTCTACTCGACTCTGCCATTGTCATGCAAAAGCAGCCACAGACCAAATGTAAACAAGTAGGTGTGGTTGTGGTCAAATAAAACTTTATTTAAAATTTAAAAATTTAAATTTTAATTACTTAAAAATGGGCAGGGGGCCAGATTTGCCCTGTGGTCATAGTTTGCCACCTGTTGTGGAACCTAGTGTGTCAATACTTTTGCTAAGAAATACTCTTTCTTGTATACTTTCTCTTCCTTTTGGTGCTTTTCTATGTCTTATCTTCCACGAAGATGAAAATGTGTCGTCAGCATCTTTAGAAGCACAGTTTCTCCATGGACTTGAAGAGTATAATTAGGTTATGAGTGTGGATGTGCACCTTCTGATACCACTCTGGAGAGGGACTGCAAAAAGGAGTCACATCCCCAGGTGCAGAAGGGGAATTGAAACCCAGAGCAGACAAGAGACCCTGAGGTCTTAGGATGGAAAGGATTTCAAAATCAGCAACACTGACTCCTCACTGTACAGAAGAGGAAATCACAGCCTAATTATAACAAAGCCTTGCCCATCCTTATTTCTCCAGTAAGATGGAGACCTGCAACCTATTCCCTAACCTCACCTCCTGGCTCCTCTCAGGCCAAGAAAGCCACAGTGCTGCAGGGCTGCTGCTCTCTGCCTGTGTGGCTCCTCTCCTCTCAGCACATGAAATGGGTTGATGACCTTTGAGGGGAGATACTTACTAGACCTCTCCCTGGGGGTTTTGGTGTTGAAGACCGAGAGTAGATTGTAGCGATTAAGGGTGGGCTCCAGGAATGCCACTGGTATGGCAGCTGCCAGCGAGGCCAGACATTCTCCAAGGGCAGGGCGTTGCCTGGAAACAAAGAAGTCCATTGAGAAGTGTTGCCCCGCACATGCTGGCCCCATGCATTGGCGGACCAGGCCTTCCACACAGATTAATCCATGGACATCCCCAGGCACTAGGCTTAGCAAGGTTGCATGCACTTCTTCCCCTCCTCTTTCTCTGGACACTAACCAATGCTCTCACTACTTAGATCCTAGTTCTTTTTTTTTCTTTTCTTTTTGAGATGGAGTCTTGCTCTGTCGCTCAGGCTGGAGTGCAGTGGCGCGATCTCAGCTCACTGCGAGCTCCGCCTCCCAGGTTCATGCCATTCTCCTGCCTCAGCCTCCCGAGTAGCTGGGACTATAGGCACCTGCCACCACGCCCGGTTCATTTCTTTTTGTATTTTTGTTTTTTAGTAGAGATGGGGTTTCACCACGTTGGCCAGGATGGTCTCGATCTCCTGACCTCGTGATCCGCCCGCCTCAGCCTCCCAAAGTGCTAGGACTACAGGTGTGAGCCACCGCGCCCAGCCAGATCCTAGTTCTTAACTGGTTAAGATGATATAACACACTGTGCGGCTTTGTCCCTCTCTCCTAGCATATGTGAGAGCAAGTTCTGCTGGTATCCAAATTGAGATGGATCCTCCCTGTTCTCAAAAATGCTTTGAAATCTGTGTAATTTCTCTGTGTCTATTCTCTGCTATGGATGGAGCCTGTGTCCACTAGTGGGAACAGTAGGTAGCACACCAAAGCACCCATGAGACACAAAAATAAAAGACCTGCCCTTACAACACAAACAATAGGTCCTAAAACCTACTGCTTGATTTACAAGAGAGACCTCAAATAACGGTTACTCCTTTCCCTCTTTTGTACAAATAGTTAACTGTTCACCATATCTTAAGGTCTGTTTTTTTTTAAAGTTTTTTTATTATAATTTAAGTTTGAGGGTACATGTGCAGAACGTGCAGGTTTGTTGCATATGTATACATGTGCCATGTTGGTGTGCTGCACCCATTAACTCGTCATTTAACATTAGGTGTATCTCCTAATGCTACCCCTCCCTACTCCCCCAACCCCACAACAGGCCCTGATGTGTGATGTTCCCCTTCCTGTGTCCATGTGTTCTCTCTGGCTGATCAACTCAAGTCAAGCACTGATGCTCTGCATATGAGCTCATGAGCAGAATCCCTGGGAACTGAGGGTGCTGGGCTGCATCTCGGGGAATGTTACAGGATCATCACACAACAATGGCCAGCTTGAGAAAGGGCACTTGGAGCCAAGAGCCAACACTTGCCACATTACTGTGATTCTGTGGAAGCAGAAGGGCATCCAACTCTTGTGGGTTTCCTTCAGTTCCCCACTAAGACCTGTGCCCAAGACTTTGTGTTAATTGCCTCTCACTGTGACAACAGCCAATAATTCCAGCAGCACCAAGAAGCTAGAATGCCAAAAGCATAGATTGTCTTAAAGTGGATAACAAGTATTTATTATGGGGAGGTTAGGGGAGCCTTTTATTTTTTTTTTAAACTGAGAAGTAAACCAGATAGTCTTAACCTTAACCTTTGTCCTCCAGATTCTTTCTCATTAAATGCAGGGCAAATATAGAACCTGTGTTCTATATTGAACTCTACATCAACAATGTGATCAAATAACATCTGTATGGACTAATCATAAGGATTAGGGTCAACCTGCAGCTTTGCTCTAACAGAGAAATAGACACACTTGAGTTAGGTTAAAAATATGATCTTGGCTGGGTGCAGTGGCTCATGCCTGTAATTCCAGCAATTTGGGAAGCCAAGGCGGGTGGATCACGTGGTCAGGAGTTCGAGACCAGCCTGGCCAACATGGTGAAACCCTGTCTCCACTAAAAATACAAAAATTAGCTGGGCGTGGTGGTGGGCGCCTGTAATCCCAGCTACTTGGGAGGCTGTGGCAGGAGAATCATTTGAACCTGGGAGGTGGAGGTTGCAGTGAGCTGAGATCACACCATTGCACTCCAGCCTGGTTGACAGGGCAAGACTTCATCTCAAAAAAAAAAAAAAAAAAAAAGAAAATTGTGATCTTAACTGGTCTTGAAAAAAAATGACTGCACAAGACAATGATAGAATCTGCAGACAGCAAATCTAGGGTATACAGAAGCGCTCTCCTTGAGATATAAGATAAATCTGCTGAACTAGAGAGGAGGAGGAGGGAAGGATGGGTGAGTTGGCAGAAAGCTGTGTATTCCTTCGAAAACCCACCTAGTCTTCATTCAAGTTACCAAACGTATTTTAAAAAGTGATCTTTTAAATTACTATAAGGGGAAGTTAATATATGTGGTTTTATGTTTTATCTTCTTCTTAGGCTCGGCTGATAGCCTACTTGGCCATGAAGCATTTGAACCGATAACTTTAAAATCAGCCCCCAGTCAGCAACACTGGATTGACAGGTCCTCAGTCAGGCAATCTCTTCTTAGCTGATGGCTCAGTCTTGTCCTTTGGATGAAGGTTTGACTGCTAAAACCTCCCCACCCAGGACTGCTCCAGAGACAGAGTGGAAACCCTTGGACAAACCAATCCTGTTGTGCCCTGTGTATCAATGCTGCTCAGAGACCGAGACCGCTGAGAAGCAGGTGCTCTTGGCGAAGCTTTCACAATGCAGCTTCGCTTGTGAACAGGCCCCAGGCCAGGCCTATTCCCCTGCGTTTCCTTCTCAGCACTTGCTCTTCTCTGATTATTTCTCTTCTTTACTAAGCTGAAGGTCGTGGCCAGGCGTGGGAAGAGGGGCATCATTTTAACGTCAGACTTGAGTTGCCAATTCCCTCGGTGATAACTGAGGATAGTGAGTGCTTCTACACCTCAAATACAGGCATTCACAAGGGGCAATTTTTTTCAGCTAAGAGTTTTACCATCTTTACCACAGTGGCCAATGAGGAGAAATACGGTGTTTTCTCTCTTCAGTCTTGCTTTGTGAATTGGAGGAAGAAATAAGGAGATAAATTGTTAAAGGACAAGAAAGGCCACAGGGAGAGCATTGGGAAAGAAAACCTGGATGAAAATCAGGAATAACAAGAGGTAAGATTTCAAATCTGATAGCTTTATTTATTTATTTTGAGACAGAGTCTTGCTCTGTTGCCCAGGCTGGAGTACAGTGGTGTGATCTCAGCTCACTACAAGCTCTGCCTCCTGGGTTCAAGCGACTCTCCTGCCTTAGCCTCCCGAGTAGCTGGGACTACAGGCACCCACCACCACACCCGACTAATTTTTGTATTTTTGGTAGAGACGAAGTGTCACCATGTTGGCCAGGCTGGTCTCGAACTCCTGACCTCAGGTGATCTGCCCGCCTCTGCCTCCCAAAGTGCTGGGATTACAGGCGTGAGCCACCGCATCCTGCCTGATAGCAAATTTTACACAGAGATGAACCTAGGAGACAAGGGGTCCCGAGGTGGCTTGGGACTGGATAGATCCATTATTGTTCTCTTTTTTTTTTTTTTTCTCTTTCTTTGACCAAAATTAAAACCATGATCTCCTGAAAGTGGATTTCTAGAAGGTTAGTCAGACACGAAGGCAGTCCTTGGGGTAACAGGCTGTTGCTAAGTCTCAGTTCTCTGGTGCTGTGTTGACTCAGGGGACTGGCCCTGGGCTCTCATATTAATTACTGACAAACCTGACCACTCCACAAGCTCCACAACAGGGCATTTTCTAGTCTGGGGTGCACGATGGTGCTAATTAGCTTCTTGCCAAGAAATAAACAACAGCTCTCTTGGCCTAGCTGTTAAAAGTTAAACCCAGGAAAAAAAAAAAAAGTAAAACTGAGAAGTCTGTAAAAGTAAAACCCAGAAGTCTGCCAATTAATGCTCCTGGCTGTGAACTATCAGTGTGAATGACTTTGGCCCCAAAGCCCAAGGAGGGATTGAGCCAGGCAAAGACTTGCTGTTATTAATATAAGGCTCACCGGTCATTAGTGCTCCCCAGCAGGGAGTGTTGGTATAGGCCAAGCTTCTTGCAGAGAAAAGCCTACAGAAACAGCTCCATAATATAACCAGAGGATATACTGGAAGGGTTTATCATTGGATATGGAAACTCTCTTTATTTAGAGACAAGTTCTTGTTTCATAGCCCAGGCTGGAGTGCAGTGGTGCTATCACAGCTTACTGCAGCCCTGAAAGCCTGGGCTCACACGATCCTCCCACCTCAGCCTCTCGAGTAGCTAGGACTACGGCATGTGCCACCATGACTGGCTGATTTTAAAAATTTTTGTAGCCACTGGGTCTTGCCAGGTTGCCCAGGTTCATCTGGTCTCGGTTCTCACTGCCTCATACAGTATTTTTCACACAATACATACTTGGTCAGTGGTGACAGACTGGACAGTGTTCAGTTTGTATCTCAGTTTTTGTTACATCCTAATTTGACAAGTAGCACTTTCCTTTTCAATCTCTCAGTTTTATTTCCATATATCTGAATCTTGCCTCTCAAAATCGATTGTTAGGGATACAGGAAAAGACAAAGTCATCAAGGTAATAATAATAATATCTTGCACATAAATGGTGCTTTGCAATTTTGAAAGTTCATTCATTTATATTCCAGTGGGTACTAAAGAGAGGAAATAACATGTAACAGAGAAGCAGAAAGCACAGTGGGGACAGGGCAGGACACGGGTCTAGACAGCAGTGCTGGTGACCTTAGAGGTTTAGGGAACATTGGTGCAATGTCTGATCAGAAATAATTGGTCAAAGGGAGCCAGGCGGGATGAAAGAAACAAAATAGCTTTAAAGCATGAAGTAGAAAACTCAGTCTTCATTTGAAACAAAACTGAGACCCAGTGTTTAATGTTATCAAGTTTCAAGCTTTGCTTTCTTGAATAACCCCCATCAAATGCTCTTTCAGTTCACCAAAGTATCTCCAAGTGAAATAATTAGGTATTCTGCGTGATGAAATGCACAAACCATTACCCTTCTCTGAAATTTTGTGTCTGCAAACTCCACTTGTCAATGACATTCTCAGTGTTGTTGTCTCAATTAGAAAATATTCCAAAAGAAATGTCTGTACTCCATTTCAATGACTTTGCCCCTCACAGTCAACCCTATCACCAAGGTGTCTTGAATCATTTCCATCTACAAAGCATACTTCAGGTGTAGCTGGAAAGCAAGTATGTAGTGATTCCCTTACATACGTTCATCAGTCAAGGAGACGTCAGCAAAAGGTGGTAGAGAAATGGTGGGTTCATTGTACTTTCCTCTGTGAAACCCCCAAGAAATGAAAAGAAACTGGGAAGACATCTTGATCTATGCTAAAATTGGAAAATGTACAATAACTCTGAACCCATAAAATACGAACCAAATCAAGTTAGGACACCGAAATGGAAACATACTTTCCAGACCTGGAAGAGGACTTTGGCCTCTGGAAGTGAATATAGGGACTTTAAGGGGGCCAAAAGTTTTGCCTGAAACAATGAGGATGAAGGGTGTGAGCAGGCCACAGGAGACCCGGTGGGCAGCATGCGTGTGGGGCCACGTTCCATATTACAGAGTAGCAGATGGGAACAGAGTAGGGGAAAGTATACATGTCATCTGCCATTCTCATGACCTGGACTACTAGCCGAGAGAAACCCTGGAGGTCAGGCGAAGTGAAAGGGTTAGAAGTAGCCTGTTTTGTGGCCGCTGACTTGAGTTCTCTAAGTAGGGAATACAGTTACATTAAATCACTAAACACAAGTCCTATGACTCTAGGATGCACTGAGTTTCACCAACCTCTCACCTGGACCAGCTGCTTACTTTAGTTGGGGGAGAACATCAGAGGCTGAGCATTGGTACATTGCTAGGGCTAAACACACGGCTGATTTAGGGAGAAAGAGTGAGTCCTGAGCCAGCTTCTCAGATGTGAAGCTGCCTGCTGTTCCTTCCTGTTCATTCTCCTCCATTTTAAAACACACAAGCACACACATCCTCTCCACTCTCGAGAACTAGCCATGTACCTAATAACCAACACACAGATGAGAAACATAGTTCAGGGGAAAAAATATCTAGGAAAAAAATACAGAAAAAAGCAATAGGGACAGCCTTAACCTAGGGGCTTCTCCAAGCCTTGACTTCTACCAACATGGAGTACGAAGCACAGGCACAATTTTCACGGTGCTGCAGATACACAATCAACCTGGAATGAATCCATGAATAAAGGATAGAAAGTCACATGAAGAGCAGTCTTTTTCTGGTCTGACATTTCAGAGTTGACTTTTCTTTGACTTTTTTTTTCAAGAGAAGAATGCATAAGCTTTACAAAAAATTGTACCAAGAAACATACAGACATATGGGTGAATGCATACTTATATACATATAACGAGAGAATGAGAAAGATACTGAGGATGTATTTACAAATGCTCAGTGGGAGAAATAAACTAAAAACATCTGCCTCAAGTGAAATTTGGCATTAATGGAAAAATTTTTTGCTGATTTTTCTGTGATTTGGTATAAAATATGGATAAAACTTTGTCTGCCCAGTTCCTATCCTAAATTACAAATGATTTATCTATATTTTATGTAAAACAGTAAGGAAAGCCTGACAACTGTTAAAGACTTAAAATCGTAATAAAAACAAATGTAGCCATTAGTTCCTCAATTTCTTGTGTTCTGGAAGCTATTTAGAAGCCGTGATTATGAAGAAACAGACATTTCTACAACATGTCTTGGTTTCTAGTACATGACTTCAAGTCAGTAGTTCCTTAGTTCTTGAAGGGGCTGAAGTCTTTTATTTCATTTTTGGCTTTATTGAGAAATTGCAATTTGAATAAATATAAGTTTTGACATGAGACAAGGGTTCACTGCTGATTTGTTTGATAAAAGCATCATACATAGAGGCAGCACATGGAAAGCAGATACCGAAGGATTTTAGATTAAGTAACTGTAAGCACAGACCGAATTCTTTCCAGTTTGCTTCTTTGAAAAGGCAAGAAAGAAAACAAAAATCTTCCAAGGATAAGAGTAAGATCTACAGTTTTGTTAATACTGTTTATCCTTCCAATCTTCCCCATGGATTAAACAGAACAACAGAACACAAGGCATTTGATGCTGAAAAGCAAGGGGTCACCGAGGGCCTCTGCTGCGACAGGCAGATTAGAGAGGCAAAACTGGAACCCACGCACTTCTGCAGTCAGCTTGCTCAGACTCAAGAGTATTGACTAGCATTGCTAATACCAAAGCGTGCACTTGTTGAAAACTATAGCAAATCTGACAGCCAAGACTGGTAAAGGTCCAGGGTTGTAGCACACAGAAACTCATTAAACACTAAAGCAACTGTCTCATGTCTCTTGAGCTTCTCAGCAAACTTTAACCTCAGAAACTCTGGAAGCTATTTAGAAGCTGTGATTCTGAGGAAATAGACATATCTCCAACACATTTTGATTATGAGCACACGATTTAGCTTGGCTATATTGCTTCTCCAGCCACATACATTCACCAGCTATCTCCACAGGAGTCATAAATCTCAATAGCCTCATCATTGCACTTCTTTATGTTGCCAAAAGCATGTCATAAACAAGGCTCAAAACCACCACTCTATATCAGGGAGCATTTTGGTCTTGCTGGATTGAAATGATATCATTAAGTGTTCAAAAAGCTGTAAGTAACATTTTACTATGCTTGAAAGTGTTAGCCTCTTCGTTCACTAATTACCTTTCAACATAAATGTTCTTTCCCGTCCCAAGGGAGTAGAGGCTGCACAGTATGTGGTAGCATGAAATCTGCACATCACCCACTGAAACAAAGAAGAAATGTCATTGATTTGCATCAATCCTGAACACAGAAAGGATCCATGAAGAGGAAAAAAAAAAATGCACGAGCATTTTTTGAGTAAAGAGCAAAAGAGTAAAGAGTAAAAGATCTCTCCCTTTCTCTCTCAACAAACATATTCCTTTTCTACCCAGATGCCAGTTTGCTAATCGCTGGACTGGGAAAAAAAAAAAAAAAGATAGGAAAAATCCTCCACTGAGCAATCCCAGTTCCTTTGTGGGGCTTAACATGAAGATTACATCACTTCACAGGGAAAGGAATCATTTGACCAATGGGTCCTTCCATAATGGGATTTGGTTTGTTTCCAATAGAGAGAGACATTTTAGCCCAATTTTATCCAGTGCAATATTTCCTTCCTTTGGAAGGAAGAATGCAGAAAATCTGAAGCTTGAATGAGCCTTTTGCTCATTTCCCAGGAAGATACGTCCAACTGCTAGACTTCCCTTAGAGATACAGCAAAATCCCTCACATCTGCCTATCCCAGGTTCTCTGCTGGGTGTTCTGCAAAAGGCAATTCAATAGTATGGTTTTATCATGTTTCCTAGGGGAAGGGCATGTTTTGCTTGTGAATCTGCAGGCTACCCATCCCTAGCCATGTCTGGAGCTCATACCAAGGCTGGGACTACTTTCAGAACTAATTTAATGTTTTGTTTTCGGACCAAGGAATTGCATTGTTTTTATAACACAAAATAATGAGTTTGGATGTTCTCCCAGCCCCCACACAACAGAAATCACTGATTTTCAGTTGTTCAAGGATATGAAAGACATAGTCTTAGCTATCAACAACTGGTCAAATTAAATCATGTCCCAATATTTAAAGTGTAAAACTGAAGTTTGGTGGCAGACTATCGGCACAGGGGGCTGGAGGAGGTGTTGGCACTAAACATGGTGTTAATGCAAAGTAAAATAAAACCAACCAGCTTTGGTCTTCTGAAAGCTCAGATAATGAAATGTTAGCATTTTTCCTTTGCTCCTGGTATCCAATGAATAAATTAAGTCTTCTTAATAAGAAAAATGGTGTCTCAAAAACCCAGGAGCAAATCTGTATCTCCCACTGTATTACTCAGATAACCTTTCAAATTAAGCGAGAGTACAATAGCTAAGAGCTAGACCAGCAAATGGGAAATTCTGGTCCAGAACAAAAGTGGAAAAAGATAAATATTATATATTCAAATTAGGGAATTTCTTTCCATTCCAAGAGTATATTACTTCTTCTCCTTCTTCTTTTTAATCTAAGAAGGAAAAGGCATGGAATAATTCTCTCTCTGCTCTGCCCTCAAGGTCAACATAAGAGAATGGGCCCTGCACCTCCTATCTGGGGCCATGTGCACATAAATCCATGACAAATACCAGTAGAACTCACAGAGTAGATCCATTCCAAACTGATGCTGAGTGACGTGCTCAAAGATGGATGTCAGGATGGGGAGCAGAGCCACTGTAGTATAGTTAATATTCTGAGAAACGCCTTTAATCTGCGTTCGGGAATGGGTGAACTTCCCAAGTTTCAGGTTTTCTGAAGTCTTCTCCAAATCTTCTGCAGCATTTTCAAAGAATGCTCGTAACCCAGCTTTCACCAGCTCTGAGCCTGACTTCATGACAGTCCTGCAAGCAAACAATGTTCAAATCTAGAAGCATAATCTGAACTTTTGTCCAATCCCCTTCTTGAAACTGGCAGTGTCGTCTGGGCAGACATTTGCCACTCCTGTCACTCAATGACACTGTGTCAGGAGAAAGGGAGAGAGCAGTTAACATCCAGGAAGAAACCTGAATCACATAATCCCAGAGGGGCTAGCCACTGGACAGTCTGAGGGAAATATTGCTCACCTCTTCAGGAAATGCAGAGAACAATCTAGAATGAAGCCAATATTGGTCACCCGCTATTATCTACAGTAAGTTGCAACTGGCTAAAGTCTTCTGTAAATATCTAGTTAAAAGAACAGGGAAATGAGCTTTAAGAAAAGTTGTGGGATAAACAACTTTTTGTTTGTTTGTTTGTTTTTTTGAGACAGAGTCTCACCCTGTCACCAGGGTGGAGTGCAATGGTGTGATCTCGGCTCACTGCAACCTCCGCCTCCCAGGTTCCAGCAATTCTCCTGCCTCAGCCTCCCGAGTAGCTGGGATTTACAGATGCCCGCCACCATGCCTGGGCTAATTTTTGTATTTTTAGTAGAGACGGGGTTTCACCATGTTGGCCAGGATGGTCTCCAACTCTTGACCTGGTGATCTGCCCGCCTTGGCCTCCCAAAGTGCTGGGATTACAGGCGTGAGCCAACACGCTCAGCCTAGATAAACAACTTTTATAAAGGCTAGCTAGAAACATAAACTCTTCTGATGTAAGACCTCTTAGAGAAAAAGAGCAAGGAAATAAGTCAACAGAAGCTTAGATTTCTGTTAGTTTGCAGGAAATGTCTTAGGTTGGATGAGGAAAGAGAAAAGAGACACCTAGCCCTTTTAAAGTAGATAGCTTAATCAGATCTCTGGAAAACACAAAACAAAACACTGAAATGTGATCTACAGGGATGAAGATCAGCTATGGACATCTGAAGCCTTCCCTCAAAACTACAGTATTTCATAAAACTTAGAATTGGAACAAAGCTTACAAGTCATCTATAAGTTTTGTATTTCTATATCTTATTCAGAAGATTATGAAAGACTTGGTTCAAGGACAGATACTTTTTATCTACATCATTTTCCTGATAATCATTCAACTCATCAAGACAATACAAACAAAGAAATAAAGTCAGTTAGGCTTGTTCTTATCCTATAAGTATTCATGAGCTATCTTCCTAACTTTTTTTTTTTTGAGATGGGGTCTCACTCCATTGCACAGGCTGGAGTGCAGTGACCTCTCATGAGAGCCTCCCATGCTCAGCAATCCTCTCACCTCAGCCTCCTGAGTAGCTGGGATCACAGGCATGTGCCATCATGTCTGGATAATTTTTAAAAATTTTTTGTAGAGATGGGGGTCTATGTTGCCCAGACTGGTCTTGAACTCCTGGCCCCAAGTGATCCACTCACCTCTGCCTCCCAAAGTGCTGGGATTACAGGCGTGAGCCACTGCATCTGGCCCTTCCTAACTTTCTAGTCCCAGGTTTTGTTAGGAATAATTACTAAACACACCAACCTGCAACTGACCTTCATTTAGAACAAAATAAAACAAACAAACAAAAAACTGGACTCTCTCAAGACTTTGCCCAAGTTTCTTGGAGTAAAGATTTCTCATCCCTTTAACAGTCCTTACTCTCCTTTTTTATAGCCATTCTCAGTTCATTGTGGATTTTCGTCTTTGGGACACTCTTTTAGTGTCCCACTCTTTTAGGTTGGTAACCTCTTTTGCATTGGGTCTTAGGTGTGTGTCCTCCTCCCAATTTTGCTAAAGACGTTTCTTTTTTTTTTTTTTTAAAGATGAGGTCTGTCTACATTATTCAGGCTGGTCTTGAACTCTTAGGCTCAAGCAATCCTTCCACTTCAGCCTCCTGAGTAGCTTCAACTATAGGCAGAAATCATGGTGCCCGGCTCTGACAAGGACCCTTTTTAATGGGCATGTTAAAGAAAGGTCCCTGTCAGTTCTTTCCACTGTTTCTCTCTTATTTTTTTTTTTTTTAAGACAGGGTCTGGCTCTGTCATCCAGGCTGGAGTGTAGTGGCGTGATCTCAGCTCACTGCAACCTCCACCTCCTGGGCTCAAGCCATCCTCCCACCTCAGCCACCTGAGTAGTTGGGACTACAGGCATGCACCACCATGCCTGGCTAATTTTTGTATTTTCTGTAGATAAGATGTTTCACCATGTTGCCCAGGCTGGTCTTGAACTGTTGAGCTCAAGTGATCTGCCTGCCTCGGCCTTCCAAAGTGCTGGGATTACAAGCGTGAGCCACCGCGCCCGGCCTGCGTCTCTCTTTTCAGTCTCATCATTTGTGTTATTACCAGAACTTATGTATTATTTTTTAAGACTTCTTCCCAAATCCCTAGGCCACGGGATCAACATCTTTGTCTCTGATTCTTTTGAAGCCAGATCTCTGTGCATTTCCTTCCTTGGCCGTTTTGAATTCAGAGCGCTGTGGTTCATCTTTCCCATAACGTTTGTAGATTCACCACCCACCAGTGGGGTTTGCCACATTATATATTTTATCTTCTAAAAGACGAACTTCTTAGGAAGGAAAGACAAGAATGGATCAGGCCTTTGCATTCCGTCTATGCGATAGCAGTGGCTCTCGTTATGTGAACTGAGAAAAAGAGTGCTAACTTCTAGGGTCTTCGCCCTGTCTCCCCTCTCTTCTCAAACCCTGGCAGCAGCGATCTGTCTCCTCTTCAGTATAATTGGTGAGATGAGAGGGTTAGAGGAGAAGTCATGAGGAACTATTGGGAAAAACTGGGCAGACTTACCTTGTGTCAAGTGTCTGAGCTAAGATGTGAAGACAGCTCACCATTGTAGTAGAATCACTACCTAGAATAAAAAATATCATCTGTGATTCCCTCAAACCACTCAGCCTGTCTTTCAAATGCAATCTTCTCCATATGCACAAGCCACAGCCCAGCATAATTAACTACCAACACATAAAGTGCTGGGCCTGTGTTCAGAGACAATGCATTAATTTCTAGCCTGACACAGCCTTTGCTTTATGATGGATGTCAGAGACAGAGCTTAAAATTTTCATTGGTGTGGAAAATCTGAGCAGTTAAAAGGGTAAAGAGGTCATTTATCATGCTTCAGACCAATTTTCTATGGCAAATTTAGGTGACACCTTAGTCCCAAGGCCCGGGTTGTCTGAGGAAGACACAAATAAAGGCAAAGTGCAAGTTCAGGATAATTACAGGGAGGAGCGGTGCAACACTTCACTTACCAAAGAGGGAAATTCTGTGTCTAACAAGAGCAGCAAGTTTGCAGAACAGGCTGAAGCAGAAAAGAAAGCAATTCAGAAAGTCACAGAGATTAAAGGACTCATGCTTTTTATCCCCCACCCCAATGTCCCTTACACTGTGAAACAGAGAGCACAGGGTGGCATTCTAGGAAGATGCACTATGTTCCTAGCAAAGAATCCTCTGGTCCGCACTCAGGAACATGTGTGGTTCACACTGCCTTGGAGAATCATGAAAGGTACCTTGCAGGCAGCTCCATCTTTATTAAACACAATCCCTCTGAAACAGTTATAGTATTTTGCAGTGACCTAGTGCAAAGTATCCTTTGCTATAGAGTACCATGTATTGAAATGTTCATTTGTGTGACATTCAGGGATAAATGAGGACTCCGGAAAAAAGCATGATTTTCCCCTTGTTGCAATGGATTGCAAACCATTTTGTAGCCTTCCATTGAGGGTATGAAGTTTTAGTTGGGAGGCTGGCAAGAAGCTGGGATTGGAAAAGTGTTAATGGTTCAGGTACAAGGTGAGATTGTGTTAAACAAAAACATTTTAAGAATTGTATATTCTCTGTCATCTCCAGTTAGTCTCCAGGCCTGACCAGGTCACTGTTCTAACTGGGTCCTTGGAAACTAGGAAAGGCCATGTTGTATATTTTTGTGGTTTTTGACTCTCCTTTATGCTTTCACCCACATTTTCCACTGTGGAACCGCTGAAGGTTCAGCTGTGCCTCATTGTTTGACTTTCCTCAGTGCCTAACGAGGGCCTTGTGATGTTAGACAGGAGTCTATCACTGTTTCCGAACATGCTGCTAATGGACCTCATCTAGGGGCACTGTGGCCATCATTTGACCTGTGTTGCTGAAGCTCTTGGGAAGAGATGGCTTAGAACTGACATTATTGACACTGGCATGGCTAGACAAGAACTTTGCAGTTGCTTCAGAAAGCAGTGGAATAGAAAGAGGGGAAAAAAGAGAGAGAGAAAAGCCGCCTGTACAGGCCACGGGGTCCTCTGGTGACACATTCCCAGTTTCTGATTCATAACTTGTCATGGAGCTCCTTACCCCATTCAGGGCGGAAGTCTTCCACAGGACAACTCAAATGGGGAAGGAATACATCCTGAGTGTTGATGGGGATGAAAACCTGCTCACCTTTAAATGGTTTTCAATAAATGTCCTGAGTCTTTCTGGGCTGTCTACTGGAAAATCACAACAAAAGTTCCCATGGCTAGCTATTTGGTTTTGCAGTGGAAAAGAGTTGGGATCCCCTGGCCTATAGCTTAAGAGAACACACAATAAGTTACCAGAAACTTGGCAGCCATTTAGGGTGAAATTAAATATTGGCTGCTCTTTTTCTCTTCCCATGGTGTTTTTTTCAGAGACGGGTATTTGATGCAAACTCATGGAGCTGGGGCAAGGGGCTAACCCTGTGGAATGTGGGCTCTGTAGCTCTGTGATTAGCTGGGCTGTCTTGGGGAAGCCCTTAACTGCTCTGTGTGCTAACTTTCTCACTGTAGAGAGTCATCACAGGACTCGGGTTTCAGAGTTAGGGGCAGGTAAACTCAGGTATTTCTGGTGAAAATGCTTCAAGTTGGACACATGTTCTGTGTAAACACAAAACAATGTTTTTCTAACAAAGTCAGAGATTTGGGTTGTTTGATCCTAATACTAACATGGCTAATCTCATTGTCAGAAGTGCTTTCTCAGGCATGCCAAGGCCAGGATCTGAAATTTCCAAAGGCTACTGCTTGTTCCCTATGGAGCCTGGGATTTAACTGGAAGCACTGTCCTCAGCCCAGAGTTATGAGGGGCCCGAGTCCCCAGGTGCCTCTCCTCCATCTCAGAGTTTGAAGACAATAAATGAAAGGAATCTCAGGGAGAGCGTGAGACCCACAGGCGAAGGGCTGCAGATGCAGAAGAGGTGGGGCGAGGGCAAAGGCTACAAAGAAGAGGAATCTGGCAATGCAGACAGAGTCAGTGCAAACACAACTGCTTCTGCGGGAGGGCAGCAAGCACACTGATGGATTTGAAAGCTATTTGCAAGGCTGATCAACTCTAGGTTGTATTCCAGCCATGACAAATGGTGCCTGGTTGAACAAATGTTACATTTCCATGAATTAATAATCTAAGAAAAGTAGATAAAGAAAACAGGCACACCTGCCCTCTGTTGGATTATCTGAATATCTCACTTTACTCACTGTTGCCCTAGCTTCTTACAAAACACACTGGTGCATCCTGCAAATGTTTAGGAGGTCTTTGGTCAGCACCTGATTTTAAGAGTATCTCGTTTTGATAGCACAGGGCGTCGCCTGTCTTAACTTAGAGTAAGTAATTATAGTGCAGAATAAATCATACTCGATGTGGCTAGACAGGACTGGTTTTTCTTTCTTTCTTTTTTTTTTTTTTTTTGAGATGGAGACTCAATGTGTTGCCCAGGCTGGAGTACAGTGGCGCGATCTCAGCTCACTGCAACCTCCGCTCCTGGGTTCAAGCAATTCTCCTGCCTCAGCCTCCAGAGTAGCTGGGACTACAGGTGCGTGCCACCATGCCCAGCTAATTTTTTTTGTATTTTTAATAGAGACGGGGTTTTGCCATGTTGGCCAGGCTGGTCTCAAACTCCTGACCTCAAGTGATCCACCCGCCTCAGCCTCCCCAAATGCTGAGATTATAAGCGTGAGCCACTGCACTCGGCCAGGACTGCATTTTTATTTTTGTCCAAACTTAGAAGAGTCACTTTGGACAGTGGAGTGAACCCAATTGAATTTCAATTTCTTCTTCTGGAAAATGGAGATCATACTACACAGGCAGTTCTCAGAATTTAAAACATGATGTTTCACAATGATTTTTACACAAATGGGCAATAACTCTTACATATAAAAAACTGTGCTCAATGTTTAGTTATGCTAAGTGTTTCATAAAAGTTAGCTAAATCTCAAAGTTGAATATCCTCCCCAAGATGGTGATATTTAATGGCTGGGCCCTACAATGTACACTGTTCACTGGATGCTAGGGAAAGCACTTTTAGACTATTTTCTTTTTTTTTTTTTTTTGAGACGGAGTCTCGCTCTATTGGCGAGGCTGGAGTGCAGTGGTGCCATCTCAGCTCACTGCAACCTCTGCCTCCCGGGTTCAAGTGATTCTCCTGCCTCAGCTTCCTGAGTGGCTGGGACTACAGGTGTGTGCCACCATGCACGGCTAATTTTTGTATTTTTAGTAGAGACGGGGTTTTATCATGTTAGCCAGGCTGGTCTCAAACTCCTGACCTCAGATGATCCGCCTGCCTCGGCCTCCCAAAGTGCTGGGATTATAGGCGTGAGCCACCGCGCATGGCCTCCTAACTATTTTCATTAGGGTCTTAGCTTTTTGCTACTTAAAAGTCTAGTCCATTCCTGTATTTCTTTAATAAAATACAGACAGAACCGAAGGCATAGTAGAATCCATCTTTTAGCCCAATCATGATATATCCCCTCTTTTCTTATTTCTGTTAATGTGTCTACATGTTAGCCCAGTGGAATGAGTAGGAAGGCTGGTGCTTTTGATGAAAATTTCTTTTCCTATTAGGAATTTAAATTGAATTACGTTGCTTTAGACTACAAATTTCAGCTCACTCACACCAAGACTTGCATGATCTAAGTTTTTTTTTTTTTTTTTTTTTTTTTTTTCCCGAGACAAAGTCTCGCTCTGTTGCCCAGGGTGGAGTGCGGTAGCATGATCTTGGCTTGCTGCAACCTCCGCCTCCCAGGTTCAAGCGATTCTCCTGCCTCAGCCTCCGAGTAGCTGGGATTACAGGCAGATGGCACCACGCCTGGCTAATTTTTGTGTTCTTAGTAGAGACGGGGTTTCACCATGTTAGTCAGGCTGGTGTCGAACTCCTGACCTCGTGATCCGCCTGCCTTGGCCTCCCAAAGTGCTGGGATTACAGGCATGAGCCACCGTGCCCAGTCGATCTGAGTCTTTTTAAAAGTTTTAATCTTATAGAGTTTGATAACCATGGGATGGAAAGCAGTGTCCACCTGTTTATTCACAATGTTACGTGTTCACTTTTCCCAAGCTTCAGAATGATCTTTGCCTTCTTCTCAATGTTGTCTCAGGACAGATGCTTTTTTTTAAATTATAGTTTAAGTTCTGGGATACATGTGCAAAACGTGCAGTTTTGTTACATAGGTATACACGCGCCATGGTAGTTTGCTGCACCCATCAACCTGTCATCTACATTAGGTATTTCTCCTAATGCTATCCCTCCCCTTGCCCCCCGCCTCCCGGAAGGCCCCGGTATGTGATGTTCCTCTCCCTGTGTCCATGTGTTCTCATTGTTCAACTCCCACTTATGAGGGAGAACATGTGGTACTTGGTTTTCTGTTCCTGTGTTAGTTTGCTGAGAATGATTGTTTTCAGCTTTATCCATGTCTATGCAAAGGACATGAACTCATTCTTTTTTATGGCTGCACGGGATTCCACAGTGTAAATGGCCACATCTTCTTTATCCAGTCTACCATTGATGGGCATTTGGGTTGGTTCCAAGTCTTTGCTACTGTACACAGCGCCGCAATAAACATACGTGGGCATATATCTTTATATTAGAATGATTTATAATCCTTTGGGTATATACCCAGGGATACATACCCAAAGGTATATTGGGATTGCTGGGTCAAATGGCATTTCTGGTTCTAGATCCTTGAGGAATCGCCACACTGTATTCCACAATGGTTGAACTAATTTACACTCCCACCAACAGTGTAAAAGCATTCCTATTTTTCCACATCCTCTTCAGCATCTGTTGTTTCCTGACATTCTTTTTTTTTTTTTGAGATGGAGTCTCACTCTGTCACTCAGGCTGGAGTGCACTGGTACAATCTTGGCTCACTGCAACCTCCACCTCCTGGGTTCAAGCGATTGTCCTGCCTCAGCCTCCCAAGTAGCTGGGATTACAGGCGTGTGCCACCACGCCTGGCTTATTTTTTGTATCTTTAGTAGAGACAGGGTTTCACCATGTTGGCCAGGCTGGTCTCAAAATCCTGACCTCGTGATCTGCCTGCCTTGGGCTCCCCAAAGTGCTGGGATTACAGGCATGTGCCACCGTGCCTGGCCGCCTGACTTTTTAATGATCGTCATTCTAACTGGCGTGAGATGGTATCTCATTGTGGCTTTGATTTGCATTTCTCTAATGACCAGTGATGATGAGCTTTTTTCATATGTTTGTTGGCTGCATAAATGTCTTCTTTTGAAAAGTGTCTGTTCATATCCTTCACTCCCTTTTTGATGGGGTTGTTTTTTTCTTGTAAATTTGTTTAAGTTCCTTGTAGATTCTGGATATCAGCCCTTTGTCAGATGGATAGATTGCAAAAATTTTCTCTCATTCTGTAGGTTTCCTGTTCACTCTGATGATAGTTTCTTTTGCTGTGAAAAGCTCTTTGGTTTAATTAGACCCCATTTGTCAATTTTGGCTTTTGTTGCCATTGCTTTTGGTGTTTTAGACATGAAGTCCTTGCCCATGCCTATGTCCTGAATGGTATTGCCTAGGTTTTCTTGTAGGATTTTTATGGTTTTAGGTCTTATGTTTAAGTCTTTAATCCATCTTGCGTTAATTTCTGTATAAGGTGTAAGGAAGGGGTGCACTTTTAGTTTTCTGCATATGGGTAGCCAGTTTTCTCAACACCATTTATTAAATAGGGAATCCTTTCCCCATTGCTTGTTTTTGTCAGGTTTGTCAAAGATCGGATGGTTGTAGTTGTGTGGTGTTATTTCTGAGGCCTCTGTTCTGTTCCATTGCTCTATATCTCTGTTTTGGTACCAGTAGCATGCTGTTTTGGTTACTGTAGCCTTGTAGCATAGTGTAAAGTCAGGTAGCGTGATGGCTCCAGCTTTGTTCTTTTGGCTTAGGATTGTCTTGCCTATACGGGCTCTTTTTTGGTTCCATATGAAATTTAAAGTAGTTTTTTCTAGTTCTGTGAAGAAAGACAATGGTAGCTTGATGGGAATAAAATTCAATCTACAAATTACTTTGGGCAGCATGGCTATTCTCACGATATTGATTCTTCCTATCCATGATCATGGATTGTTTTTCCATTTGTTTGTGTCCTCTCTTATTTTCTTGGGCAGTGGTTTATAGTTCTCCTTGAAGAGGTCCTTCATATCCCTTGTAAGTTGTATTCCTACATATTTTATGCTCTTTGTGAGAATAAATGCAATTGCCAATGGGAGTTCACTCACGATTTGGCTCTCTGTTTTGTTTATTATTGGTGTATAGGAATGCCTGTAATTTTTTCACATTGATTTTGTATCCTGAGACTTTGCTTAAGTTGCTTATCAGCTTAAGGGGTTTTGGGGCTGAGTCGATGGCATTTCTTAAGTATAGGATCATGTCATCTGCAAACAGAGACAATTTGCCTTCCTCTCTTCCAACTTGAATATGCTTTATTTCTTTCTCTTGCCTGATTACCCCAGCCAGAACTTCCAATACTATGTTGAATAGGAGTGATGAGAGAGGGCATCCCTGTCCAGTGCTGGTTTTCTAAGGGAATGCTTCCAGCTTTTGCCCATTCAGTATGATATTGGCTGTCGGTTTGTCATAAATAGCTATTATTTTGAGATACTTTCCATCAACACCTAGTTTATTGAGTGTTTTTAGCATGAAGGGGTGTTGAATTTTATCGAAGGCCTTTTCTGCATCTATTGAGATAATCATGTGGTTTTTGTCATTGGTTCTATGTGATGGATTATGTTTATTGATTTCTGTATGTTGAACCAGCCTTGGATCCCAGGGATAAAGTCGACTTGATTGTGTTGGATAAACTTTTTGATGTGCTGCTGGATTCAGTTTGCCCGTATTTTATTGAGGATTTTTGCATCGATGTTCATCAGGAATATTGGCCTGAAATTTTCTTTTGTGTGTGTATGTGTCTCTGCCAGGTTTTGGTACCAGAATAATGCTGGCCTCATAAAATGAGTTAGGGAGGAGTCCCTCTTTTTCTGTTATTTGGAATAGTTTCAGAAGAAATGGTACCAGCTCCTCTTTGTACCTCTGGTAGAATTCGGCTGTGAATCCGTCTGGTCCTGGGCCTTTTTTGGTTGGTAGGCTTTTAGTTACTGCCTCAATTTCAGAACTTGTTATTGGTCTATTCAGGGATTCAACTTCTTCCTGGTTTAGTCTTGGGAGGGTGTATGTGGTGTCCAGGAATTTATCCATTTATTCTAGATTTTTCTAGCTTATTTGCATAGATGTGTTTATAGTATTCTGTAATGGTAGTTTGTATTTCTGTGAGATCAGTGGTGATATCCTCTTTATCATTTTTATTGCGTCTATTTGATTCTTCTCTTTTCTTATTTATTAGTCTGGCTAGTGGTCTATTTTGTTAATCTTTTCAAAAAACCAGCTCCTGGATTCATTGATTTTTTGAAGGGTTTTTCGTGTCTCTATCTCCTTCAGTTCTGCTTTGATCTTAGTTATTTCTTGCCTTCTGCTAGCTTTTGAATGTGTTTGCTCTTGCTTCTCTAGTTCTTTTAGTTGTGATGTTAGGGTGTCAATTTTAGATCTTTCCCACTTTCTCCTGTGGGCATTTGGTGTTACAAATTTCCCTCTAAACATTTATTGCTTTAGCTGGTGTCCCAGAGATTCTGGTATGTTGTATCTTTGTTCTCATTGGTTTCAAAGAACATCTTTATTTCTGCCTTCATTTCGTTATTTACCCAGTAGTCATTCAGGAGCCCGTTGTTCAGTTTCCATGTAGTCGTGCGGTTTTGAGTGAGTTTCTTAATCCTGAGTTCTAATTTGATTGCACTGTGGTCTGAGAGACAGTTTGTTGTGATTTCTGTTCTTTTACATTTGCTGAGGAGTGCTTTACTTCCAATTATGTGGTCAATTTTAGAATAGGTGCATGTTGTGCCGAGAAGAATGTATATTCTGTTGATTTGGGATGGAGAGTTCTGTAGATGTCTAAGTCCGCTTGATCCAGAACTGAGTTCACGTCTTGAATATCCTTGTTAATTTTCTGTCTTGTTGATCTGTCTAATATTGACAATGGGGTTTTAAAGTCTCCTACTATTATTGTGTGGGAGTCTAAGTCTCTTTGTAGGTCTCTAAGAACTTACTTTATGCATCTGAGTGCTCCTGTATTGGGTGTATATATATTTAGGATAGTTAGCTCTTCTTGTTGCACAGAACCCTTTACGATTATGTAATGCCCTTGTTTGTCTTTTTTGATCTTTGTTGGTTTAAAGTCTGTTTTAACAGAGACTAGGATTGAATCCCTGCTTTTTTTTTTTTTTTTTTTTTTTTGCTTTCCATTTGCTTGGTAAATATTCCTCCATCCCTTTATTTTGAGTCTATGTGTGTCTTTGCACGTGAGATGGGTCTTGACTCTTTATCCAATTTGCCAGTCTGTGTCTTTTAATTGGGGCATTTAGCCCGTTTAAATTTAAGGTTAATATTGTTCTATGTGAATTTGATCCTGCCATTATGATGCCAGCTGGTTATTCTGCCCATTAGTTGATGCAGTTTCTTCATAGTGTCAATCGTCTTTACATTTTGGTATGTTTTTGCAGTGGCTGGTACTGGTTTTTCCTTTCCATATTTAGTGCTTCCTTCAGCAGCTCTTGCAAGGCAGGCCTGGTGGTGACAAAATCCCTCAACATTTGATTGTCTGTAAAGGATTTTATTTCTTCTTCAGTTATGAAGCTTAGTTTGGCTGGATATGAAATTCTGGGTTGAAAAGTCTTTTAAGAATGTTGAATATTGGCCCCCACTCTCTTCTGGCTTGTAGAGTTTCTGCCGAGAGATCTGCTGTTAGTCTGATGGGCTTCCCTTTGTGGGTAACCTGACCTTTCTCTCTGGCTGCCCTTAACATTTTTTCCTTGATTTCAACCTTGGTGAATCTGATGATTATGTGTCTTGGGGTTGCTCTTCTCGAGGAGTATCTTTGTGGCGTTCTCTGTATTTCCTGAATTTGAATGTTGGCCTGTCTTGTTAGGTTAGGGAAGTTCTCCTGGATAATATCCTGCAGAGTGTTTTCCAACTTGGTTCCATTCTCCCCATCACTTTTAGGTACACCAATCAAACATAGGTTTGGTCTTTTCACAGTCCCATATTTCTTGGAGGCTTTGTTTGTTCTTTTTCATTCTTTTTCTTCTCTAATCTTGTCTTTATGCTTTATTTCATTTAGTTGATCTTCAATTTCTGATTTCCTTTCTTCCGCTTGATTGATTTGGATATTGATACTTATGTATGCTTCATGAAGTTCTCGTGCTGTCTTTTTCAGCTCCATCAGGTCATTTATGTTCTTCTCTAAACTGGTTATTCTAGTTAGCAATTTCTCTAAGTTTTTATCAAGGTTCTTAGATTCCTTGCATTGGGTGAGAACATGCTCCTTTAGGTCAGAGGAGTTTGTTATTACCCATCTTCTGAAGCCTACTTCTGTCAATTTGTCAAACTCATTCTCTGTCCAGTTTTGTTCCCTTGCTGGTGAGGGGTTGTGATCCTTTGGAGGAGAAGAGGCTTTCTGGTTTTCGGAATTTTCAGCCTTTTTGTGCTGTTTTTTCCTCCTCTTCGTGGATTTATCTACCTTTGGTCTTTGATGTTGATGACCTTCGGATGGAGCTTTTGCATGGGTGTCATTTTTGTTGATCTTGATGCTATTGCTTTCTGTTTGTTAGTTTTCCTTCTAACAGTCAGGCCCCTCTGCTGCAGGTGTGCTGGAGTTTGCTGGAGGTCCACTCTAGACCCTGTTTGCCTGGGTATTGCCAGCAGAGGCTGCAGAACAGCAAAGATTGCTGCCTGATCCTTCCTCTGGAAGCTTCGTCCCAGAGGGGCACCGGACAGATGCTAGCTGGAGCTCTCCTCCGTGAGGTGTCTGTCGGCTCCTACTGCGAGGTTTCTCCCAATCAGGAGGCACGGGGCTCAGGGACCCACTTGAGGAGGCAGTGTGTCCCTTAGCAGAGCTCGAGTGTTGTGCTGGGAGATCCTCTGCTATGTTCAGAGCCAGCAGGCAGGAACTTTTAAGTCTGCTGAAGCTGCGCCCACAGCCACCCCTTCCCCCAGGTGCTCTGTCCCAGGGATATTGGAGTTTTATCTATAATTCCCTGATTGGGGCTGCCTCCTTTCTTTCAGAGATGCCCTGCCCAGAGAGGAGGAATCTAGAAAGGCAGTCTGGCTACAGCAGCTTTGCTGTGCTGCCGTGTGTTCCGCACCCAGTTCGAACTTCCTGGCGGCTTCGTTTATACTGTGAGGGGAAAACGGCCTACTCAAGTCTCAGTAATGGCGGACACCTCTCCCCCAACCAAGCTCGAGTGTCCCGGGTCGACTTAAGACTGTTGTGCTGGCAGTGGGAATTTCAAGTCAGTGGATCTTAGCTTGTTGGGCTCCATGGGTATGGGATCCGCCGAGCAAGTCCACTTGGCTTCCTGGCTTCAGCCCCATTTCCAGGGGAGTGAGTGAACAGTTCTGTCTCGCTAGTATTCCAGGCGCCATTGAGATATGAAAAAAACCGCAGCTAGCTCAGTGTCTGCCCAAATGGCCACCCAGTTTTATGCTTGAAATCCAGGGCCCTGGTGGTGTAGGTACCTGAGGGAATCTCCTGGTCTGCAGGTTGTGAAGACCATTGGAGAAGCATAGTATCTGGGCCAGAATGCACTGTTCCTTCACGGCACAGTCCCTCATGGCTTCCCTTGGCTAGGGGAGGGAGTTCCCCAACCCCTGCACTTCCCGGGTGAGGTGACGCCCCACCCTGCTTCGGCTCACCCTCAGTGGGCTGCACCCACTGTCTAACCAGCCCCAGTGAGATGAACTGGGTACCTCAGTTGGAAATGCAGAAATCACTCTCCTTCTATGTTGGTCTTGCTGGGAGCTACAGACTAGAGCTGTTCCTATTCGGCCATCTTAATCTCTGTCCCGATGTTGATTTAAGTATATAAATCTTTCCCAAGCCCCACGGGTACTCCCACATAGTATACCTCATTTAGTTGCTGAAATAATTCAGATATGTATGAATATAGTTTCTTTCAAAACTAAGATGACAAACCAAAACATTACCCAGTTTCATTTCTCCAAAAGACTCATCTTTTAGTCCACAGGAACCTGGCATTTTAAGTAAATTGCATCAGCACCATCATCTTCTCTTTATCTTGTAGACTCACCTGGCCACCATTTCTTTCTCCTTATGGGAGGCATATCCGCTGCTGCTAAGGGGCTTCAGAGGGGATGACAAGAAGTAGAGGCGATGATTGGTGAAGTACTGGTCAACCAGCGGGAGGAGAACCTGGAAAACGCACCACAAATCAACTTCTAGGAAGCTATCCAAAACTCTTCATTTGGTTCATTTAAAAGTGTTTATTTTCAGTGAGTGAAAAGCCTCTGAACTCTGGTCCTGTAATTTCCAGGAAATTCTACCCCTTTGGTCCTAGTTTCCATCGCACTTTCCTTTTCTATGCCTCAAACCAGAGTCCTTGGAGACACTTTCCTTTTCTATCTATGTCCTTGGAGACACTTTCCATCGCACTTTCCTTTTCTATGCCTCAAACCAGAGACACCCATGGACTAAGGGCCCAAAGAAACATGTGCACATTTGCAGAGGAGTCCTATGGGACAGCTGCACTCAGACAGGGCTTCTTGGGCACTGCATCCAAGAGGCACTCGAGGCATGGCTTAGTGCCACTAGCCTCAAGCATTCTGTCTGCTTCTCAGAGCAAGGCGACTCAAGCCCTTCTGTGCCTTTAGTCCTCTGAGTAGGGCTGTATGGAAGAGACTGCTAACTAGTGCCCAAATTCATTCTCCCCTTCTTCCTTTTGACAACAGAATCCCACTGTGTTTTAGCTGGGTAGAGAGCCACCCAGGCAGAAAACGTATCACCCAGTCTCCCTTGCAGCTAGATGAAGCTCAAATGGAACTTAAACAGGTCCTGTGCCTTCTCCTGGTCCCTGAACTTTTCCTTGGCATTTGAGGTATCATATGGTACCAGAAGAGGGTACCATATGTATCATAAGGGTAAACTTCTCATCTCTCACCTTACTGACCCCAGGCAGTATGTCTGGGGTCAGTAAGGTGAGAGATGACAAGTTCTAGCCATTGGGATAGACCTTTTAAAAAGCAACAGCTTGCCTTCCCTTCTCCTTTTCCCTTTCCCACAGATGCAGTGCAGGTGAGCCTGTCTGAACCACGTACACAGGCCACACCTCCGGAGACGGTGGAGTAGCAAGAGAGGAAGAACCTGGGTTCCTGGGTGATGGTGTGGGGCTAGGCAGGCTGCATCCCTCCTTGGACTGCCAGCCTCCCTTGGGACTGTTAAACAACAGAGAAATATACATGCACCTCACCAAAGCCACTGGAGTTTTAGATATCTTCATTGGATCCGCTTAACCTGTTTCCTAAACAGTAGAGATCCTAAGAAGAAAGTAATTTGATTAAGTGCAGGGCCACTTACTTTGGCAAAGAATTTGATCTCCTGGTCATGGGGAGACTTTTCAGTTTTCCCACTGCTGACAATGGCTTCTACAAAGACACAGGTAACACAGAGTTGGCCAGAGTTACAAAGTAAAAATCAGTCACAACATTTTAGAAACAGAGCAGCTTTTCTAAATGCTATTTAAAAAGGCTATCTGATTTCACAAAATGTATTTTACAAAGTACTTTACAACTGTGCTGGTTAGTTATTTCTTGTGTCAATTCTTTAAGCTGTTTCACTACCCTTTTGTCTACTTTAGCAATCAGAAAGCAGTTTCAAGGCTGGGCGTGATGGCTCACACCTGTAATCCCAACACTTTGGGAGGCTGAAGCAGGTGGATCACTTGAGGTCAGGAGTTCGAAACCAGCCTGCAAAACATGGTGAAACCCCATCTCTACTAAAAGTACAAAAATTAGCCGGGCAGGCGTGGTGGTGGGCACCTGTAATCTCAGCTACTTGGGAGGCTGAGGCAGGAGAATTGCTTGAACCTGGGAGGCAGAGGTTGCTGTGAGCCGAGACTGTGCCACTGCACTCCAGCCTGGGCAACAAGAGCAAAACTCCATCTCAGAAAAAAAAAAGAAAAAAAATGAAGGAAAGCAGCTTCAGAGAGGTTGAATCATATGTCCACAGTCATAAAGCAAGACAACAGGAAAATTAAAATAGGATAAGTTGTGCGAAAAAATGACAAAAGGTTCAATCAAGTCCACTAAAAAAACTAAGGAGTTTTTTGTGTGTTTGTTTTGAGATAGAATCTTACTCTGTCCCCAGGGTGGAGTGCAATGGCACGATCTCGGCTCACTGCAACCTCTGCCTCCCGGGTTCAAGTGATTCTCCTGCCTCAGCCTCCCGAGTAGCTGGGACTACAGGCATGCACCACCACACTCAGCTAATTTTTTTTTGTATTTTTAGCAGAGATGGTATTTCACCATGTTGGCCAGGATGGTCTCCATCTCTTGACCTTGTGATCCGCTCGCCTTGGTCTCCCAAAGTGCTGGGATTACAGGCGTGAGCCACTGCGCCCGGCTGGGATTGATTTTTTTTTGTTTTTTTGAGACAGAGTCTTTCTCTGTCCCCCAGGCTGGAGTGCAGTGGCGCAATCTCGGCTCACTGCAAGCTCCGCCTCCCGGGTTCACGCCATTCTCCTGCCTCAGCCTCCCGAGTAGCTGGGACTACAGGCGCCCGCCAACATGCCCGGCTAATTTTTTGTATTTTTAGTAGAGACGGGGTTTCACCATGTTAGCCAGGGTGGTCTCGATCTCCTGACCTCGTGATCCGCCCGCCTCGGCCTCCCAAAGTGCTGGGATTACAGGTTTGAGCCACTGCGCCCGGCTGGGATTGATTTTTTTTAAGTCGGGGGAAAAAATCTCAGCCACTGTTTTCCCCCTAAAATCATGCATCTAAATGAATCATAAAAAGTTACAGTCTGAAAGGATTATTTCTTGATAAAAGAATATTGAATTCTTTTGGGAAATTTCATGATGATTCTTACCTAAATGGGCAATAAATTCTTGAGCAGAATCAACGTATTTCAGGATCTTCTTCAAGAACTTATAGGCAAACCTCTTCTCCATGGAGGAGGCATCCAGCTCCATATCCTTCATACCCCTACATTGGATATGGACAGACCCCAGGAAGTAACAGAGACAACCATGTCACTCAGGTGCACCACCAGTCCTACCAGTGTTGAATTTAATTTCCAAATGTTAGTGGTTATTCTGGCGTAGTGACATGACTCATCATTTGACTGATTTCCCCTCTCACTTGGAACCTGCCTATGTGAGCACAGATTTTTCGGAAAGACCTTTATCATCATACAATGAGTACTGAGCTGGGGATGCCTGAGGGGAAAGCAAAAATCTCTACTCTTATGGAAAGAATTTACATGCTAGCTGTAAACAGACAAAAACAAAATATAAATTAGATGGAATCTTAGAAGTTAACACACTTTGTGAATAAAAGAAAAATTAAAGCAGAATGAAAAAGTCCAGACTGGTCCAGAACTGGTCCAGAAAGTCCGGCCACCGTGCCGCCCAGCCTCTGGGTATATTTTAAAGGTAAAACTACCAGGGTTTGCACACTGTAGTGTTAAATAGGGTAGTCAGGGTTGGTCTCACTGGGAGACTGATGCTTCAGTAAAGGCTTGAAGCAGATGACAGAGCGAGCCATATGGACATCTGGGGAAATAGTTCTTAAGGCGGGGTGAAGAGACAGTGCAAAGGTCCTGAGGCAGGAGCATGCATGCTGTGTTGAAGGTTAGAGGGATAAGGGGTAGGAAGTGGGGACAATCATGTACATCCCTACAGGCCATCCTTAGAATTTTGCTTTTGCTCTGAGTGAGAAGGGAAGCTATTAGAAGTTTTCAACAGAGAAGTGACATGATATGACTTGCATCCTAACAGGATCACTGGTTGCTGTGTTTAAAATTGACCATGGTGGTGAGTCAAGTGTAGAAGCAGGGAGCACAGGCAGGAGGATGAGGATAGCATGAAGTGGGTGAGAAGTGGTCAAATTCTGGGTATTTTTATTTGAGATGGAGTCTCACTCTGTCACCCTGGCTGGAGAGTAGTGGCATGATCTTGGCTCACTGCAACCTCTGCCTCCTGGGTTCAAGCAATTCTCTGCCTCAGCCTCCCGAGTAGCTGGGATTACAGGCATGCACCATCATTCCTGGCTATTTTTTTGTATTTTTAGTAGAGATGGGGTTTCACCATCTTGGGCAGGCTGGTCTTGAACTCCTGACCTCATGATCCACCTGCCTTGGCTTCCCAAAGTGCTGGGATTACAGGCGTGAGCCACTGCGCCTGGCCTCTGGGTATATTTTAAAGGTAGGACTGCCAGGATTTCCTGAAGGATTGGATGTAGATTGGGAGAAAAAGAGGAGTCAAGGTTTTTTGCTTGAGAAGGTAGAAGAATGGCTTGCCATCGAGTGATGGGGAAGCGGAAGACAGAACAGGTCTGAGCAGGAGTGTGGGGAAGCCAGGATTTCTCCTTGGCTACAGGGACCTTGCTTGATCATCTGTGTATCCAAATTCCTACCACAGGGTCTGGCACGTGGTAGACAACTGGTTCGGATATGTTTGCTGAATTCAATTATCTTTCTTCTTGATTTCCTCCTATTTCCTTGACTTCCTTTATCATTAGAGTAAATGGGAATTTTTCATTTCTGTGAGCAAGTTGTTTATCAGCAAATCACACCACAGATTCATCTTGGTGTTAAGAACAGGATTAAAATGACGACGGGAGTCTTTCTCGAATGCTTCCCCGGAGGCGATCTCCTGCTGTCTGACCTTTCCTGTTTGACAACATGGCAAATAAGTCTTGCTATTTTTTTCATATGAGATACAATAGAAATGTTTGTATAGATTTTTATTTTTATGTTTGCCATTCATTCAATGGCAAAAATTCTATAGGAAACTAGAAGAAACAGCAGCTTGCTCAGCAAAATGTTTCTTTTAGGAAGAATGGCTATATCGGAATAAAAACACTGGCTTTTCATTTGACAAAGAACTCAGCAAGCATGATCCTACATAGCACAGCCCACCAGCACCATTTGACCAGGGAGAAAACAGCCTGACTTTAAGACTTAAGCAGCCAATGCCATTCTATATAAAACATTCATCTAGATGATTTTGACTTATGTAAGTTTGAGATAAAACATCTTAGGACATCATGATGCATTCAATCTCTCCCGTAGAGTTGTATCTTCCTAAGAATCAATTCCCTTTGTTCCAAGACTGTTTATGTCAGTTATGCTTACTATTATTACTATGTAATTTAATATCATATAAAACAACAAAATAAAAGTATGAAGAGAACTGCTGATTCTATGAAAGCTAAGATGCATATTTTGTAAAGACTTGCAACTGCAGGCTTCCAAATACGTAATTTTTGAATTAGGTATGGGTGAGACAACTGTCAAAGATAAGGGAGGAAATCTGAAAAATATCTAGGGTACTACGTAATCCATCACATAAACAGAACCAATGACAAAAACCACATGATTATCTCAATAGATGCAGAAAAGGCCTTCAATAAAATTCAACATCCTTCATGCTAAAACTCTCAATAAACTAGGTATTGATGGAACGTATCTCAAAATAATAAGAGCTATTTATGACAAACCCACAGCCAATATCAAATAAGGTATCAAATGAGAGCTATTTATGACAAACCCACAGCCAATGGGCAAAAACGGGAAGCATTCCCTTTGAAAACAGGCACAAGACAAGGATGCCATCTCTCACCACTCCTATTCAACATATTATTGGAAGTTCTGGCCAGGGCAATCAGGCAAGAGAAAGAAATAAAGGGTGTTCAATTAGGAAAAGAGGAAGTCAAATTGTCCCTGTTTGCAGATGACATGATTGTGTATTTAGAAAACCCCATCACCTCAGCCCCAAATCTCAAGTTGATAATCAACTTCAGCAAAGTCTCAGGATACAAAATCAATGTGCGAAAATCACAAGCATTGCTATACACCAATAACAGACAAACAGAGCCAAATCACGAGTGAACTCCCATTCACAATTGCTACAAAGAGAATAAAATAACTAGGAATCCAACTTACAAGGGATGTGAAGGACCTCTTCAAAGAGAACTACAAATCACTGCTCAACGAAATAAGAGAGGACACAAACAAATGGAAAAACATTCCATGCTCATGGATAGGAAGAATCGACATTGAGAAAATGGCCATACTGCCCCAAATAATTTATAGATTGAATGCTATTCCCATCAAGCTACCATTGTCTTTCTTCACAGAATTAGAAACAACTACTTTAAATTTCATATGGAACAACAAAAGAGCCCGCATAGCCAAGACAATCCTAAGCAAAAAGAACAAAGCTGGAGCCATCATGCTACCTGACTTCGAACTATACTACAAGGCTACAGTAACAAAAACAGCATGGCTGGTACCAAAAGAGATATAGACCAACGGAATAGAACAGAGACCTCAGAAATGACGCCACACATCTACAACCATCTGATCTTTGACAAACCTGACAAAAACAAGCAATGGGGAAAGGATTCCCTATTTAATAAATGGTGCTGGGAAAACTGGCTAGCCATATGCAGAAAGCTGAAACTGGATCCCCTCCCTACACCTTATACAAAAACTAACCCAAGATGGATTGAAGACTTAAACATAAGACCTAAAACCATAAAAGCCCTAGAAGAAAACCTAGGCAATATCATTCAGGACATAGGCATGGGCAAAGACTTCATGACTAAAACACCAAAATCAATGGCAACAAAAGCCAGAATTGACAAATGGGGTCTAATTAAACTAAAGAGCTTCTGCATAGCAAAAGAAACTATCATCAGGATGAACAGGCAACCTACAGAATGAGAGAAAATTTTTGCAATCTATCCATCTGACAAAGGGCTAATATCCAGAATCTACAAGGAACTTAAATTTACAAGAAAAAAAAAATAACCTCATCAAAAACTAGGTGAAGGCTTTGAACAGACACTTTTCAAAAGAAGACATTTATGCAGCCAACAAGCATACCAAAAAAAGCTCATCATCACTGGTCATTAGAGAAATACAAATTGAAATCACAATGAGATACCATCTCACGCCAGTTAGAATGGCAATAATTAAAAAGTCAGGAAACAACAGATGCTGGAGAGGATATGGAGATATAGGAATACTTTTACACTGTTGGTGGGAGTGTAAATTAGTTCAACCATTGTGGAAGACAGCGTGGCAATTCCTCAAGGATCTAGAACTAGAAATACCATTTGACCCAGCGATCCCATTACTGGGTATACACCCAAAGGATTATAAATTATTCTACTATAAAGACACATGCACACGTATGTTTACTGCAGCACTGTTCACAATAGCAAAGACTTGGAACCAACCCAAATGCCCATCAATGATAGACTGGATTAAGAAAATGTGGCACACATACACCATGGAATACTATGCAGCCATAAAAAAGGATGAGTCCATGTCCTTTGCAGGGACATGGATAATGCTGGAAACCATCATTCTCAGCAAATTAACACAAGAACTGAAAACCAAACAGAAAACCAAAACCAAACATGTTCTCACTCATAAGTAGGAGTTGAACAATGAGAACACATGGACACAGGGCAGGGAACATCACACACCAGGGCCTGTGGGGGTTGTGGGGGTAGGGGAGGGATAACATTAGGAGAAATACCAAATGTAGATGACAGGTTAATGGGTGCAGCAAACCACCATGGCACGTGTATACTTATGTAACAAACCTGCACATTCTGCTCATGTACCCCAGAACTTAAATAATAATAAAAAAAATCTAGGGTACTGCATTTACCCTGTTATCATATGCTGCAAATTATCACCATTCTTTAAAGAAGCCCAAATTCCAAAGCTTTGAGGTTGTATTATGGATGTCGTTTACAACTCCAATAAAGAGAATACACAAAGAAAGGGCCTTGGCCCATAGCACAAGATTTGTGAATGAATGCATGCTTATATATTTTAAGTTACAATGAAATGTTTAAGGTATGTAGGTATAATTTGTAATTCTTTGTTGTCACTGATCTTTGAAAATTAATACCTAACATTTCTGCTTATGTCAAAAAAAGAGGGCTTCATCTTCCAAAATAAAACTGTTCTCATTTTAAAAGACTCAACTGTTCTCCTTACTTGGATGGGTTTTGTAGGCAGGTAATTAAATACCTGGGGAGGCACAGCCCTGTCCCACTAACATCACATAGAAGGTGACTTACCTGGAAACTATGACGCCATTCACTTGGAGGAACTTAAACAGGTCCTGTGCCTTCTCCCGGTCCTTGAACTTTTCCTTGGCAGTCAAGGTGTCATATGGTACAAGAAGAGGGTGACTGCCACCACCTGGGGTCAGTAAGGTGAGAGATGACATTTGGCTCTTCCTTTGCACTTCTGGGAGACCATAGCTGCCCCGGTTCAGCTTCTTTAGGGGATGCTGTGAACATCACTCACCTTTGCTCTCCAGCTCCAGCTTCTTCTTCTTGGCCCAGATATTGTGATAGTTCTCAGCCACGACCTCCACCATTCCCTGTGTCCCACCAAGAAGAGCCAAGTCAAAGAGAAAGAAAGCAGGCAAGCTGGCTTCATAGCTGCTAGGCCATTTCAGGCAGCCTCGGGAAAAGCACACCACTGAACACTAACAGCAGACGGCCAAGGGCTTCCCATCATTAATTAGTCTGTGCTTATATACCTCATTAGTTTCCTATCTTCTCATACACATAGAAAACAATTTCTAACTCTGTCCTTCCCTTGTAACTTATTACTCTGGCAGTTTGATGCATTTATGAGAAACATCCATTTCCACTTGAACCTGCATGCTGGCAGCACATCGTTTTTCACAGCAGCTGGGGATTGTACTCCTGACCTCAGATGGGGAGTTGGGAGTGCGGGCCAAGAAAAGTCTAGAACCCCTGAAAGCCTATAGCTAAAGCTTAATCACGTCTTAAAGGAAGTGCTGTAAATAAGATTTCTCTAGTAGAATCCATCTTTGTAAGGCTTGTAAAACAGTGACTTAAAATGAAGGACGTATTTTGGAAAGAAACTTTCTCTAAGGTCCAAGGGGCTGGTCTGATGGACTTCCAGAGGGTGAGTACTCCAGGCTAAGGCAGGCCACAGCCACCAATGTGTACAGGAGGGGAGCAACGGGAGGAAGCAGCTTAGGGCTTTCAGTTTCAACCCCTTGGTCTTACATCCCTATATCCTGCAATGATTGCCTGCCTGCACCAACACAGGGAGCTCCAGCAAACCCACTGTGGGACGTGTGGGCTGTCCTTATGTTTTGGGGGCCTTGCAATGACGAGCAAGCACCTCCATTGAGGCGCTAAGTTTCACAGATTTTGTCCTAGCTGTCTTATTTATTTTGGGTTTTGATACGGTATAGTCAGCCTTCCTTAACCATGTGTTCTGCATCTGCGGATTCAACCAATCATAGCTTGAAAATATTTGGAAAAAAATGTGTCTGTACTGAACATGTACAGACTTTTTTCTTGTCATTATTCTCTAAACAATACAGCATAGCAACTATTTACATAGAATTTACATTGTGTTAGGAATTATAAATAATCTACAGATAATTTAAAGTATATGGGGTGATGTGTGTAGGTTATAGGTAAAACTATGCCATTTTATGTCAGGGACTTGAGCGTTCGTGGGTTTTGGTATCTGTGGGAAGTCCTAGGGTGAAGCCTCCGTGGATACTGAGGAATGACTAGCGCGCTGGTGGTGCTTCCTACTGAGTCAGCACCCATCATGAAGTCCTTGGAAGAAGCGCAAAGCCTCCCCTTCTTGGAGGATTGGTTCACTCTGCAGAGACTTTCCCTGTGGCCTCTGCACAATGTGACCATCTTCAGTTTTGAATTTTAGTGGTGATATGTTCTAGGCATTCTTTCCCTTTTTTCCCCCTTTAACTCTTTGGAAGGTAATGCGTCCTGCACTTGAAAGCAAGTCATGCTGGACCTGGGGCACTGACCTGGAGCTCTCTGGAGAGCACAACGTTTGAGAGGTCGAGGGGAGCAGGGCTGTAGCTGTTGCCCTAGGAAAGCAAAGGCAGAGTCACTGGGTTGCCATTATTTTCCTTGTTCTTATCAGGCATCCCCAACTTCAGCTGTCAAAGATGTGCCCTGAAAAATCCCCAGGGTTCATCTTAGATGGTCCCACCTATGACGCCCCGGGCAGAACATTCCCAGATTCTCCACGGCTTCCATCGGCCCAGTGTGGGCCTCTGGGTGTGGTGTCGTACCTGGTTGGCCTGGGACACACTTCGAAGCTTCTCATTTTCCCGCTGTTGAACTAAAGCTTCTCCCTCTTTGGTCCTCTCCACAGTCCAGCCCACAGCCAGCATGGTTTTCAGGGACTCTCGGGCAGGCCAGCGATAAATTTCCTTCTCCTAGAAGAGAATTTGAGCAGAAGCACTTTGCAGAACACACCCCAGCATTCCCCCTGGCTCATCTCCGCATGGAAGGTGTCTCCCACTGTGGGTGGGGGTGCTAGTTAGCAACAGCCTTCTCTCACAAGGTCAAAGCATCCTTTGCAGCATCTTACCCAAAACATAGTCTTTCCGGTGTTTTTAGGTATAAGACCCTACAGTCTCTCCTGCCCTGGAAGGAAATGTGCCAGACATTATTAATGACATTATCTACATTCTGTAGACAAAGAACAGGAACAGGAGAGTGACTCCTCATGTTCTAGTAGTTGTTGAAGATGAGACCTTGTCAAAATGCATCTGCATAAAACTCTCCTGTGAGTTTGGGAAAGATAATTTCTTAGATTTAGAATTCTTGCGGGCTGGGCGCGGTGGCTCACGCCTGTAATCCCAGCACTTTGGGAGGCTGAGGCAGGTGGATCATCTGAAGTCAGAAATTCGACACCAGCCTAGACAACATGGTGAAACCCCATCTCCACTAAAAACTCAAAAATTAGCCGGGCGTAGTGGCGCATGCCTGTAGTCCCAGCTACTTGGGAGGCTGAGGCAAGAGAATCGCTTGAATCCGGGAGATGGAGCTTGCAGTGAGCCAAGATTGCACCACTGCACTCTCGCTTGAGTGCTACTCCGTCTCAAAAAAAGTGAAACTCCGTCTCAAAAAAAAAAAAAAAAAAAAAGAATTCTCTTTTGGTCTATGTACAATTTAATAGGTAGTCAACATGAATACAAAGATACATACATCATCCTTTACATGTGACACGAGGCCTAGGCCTAAAGCTCACTAAGAATCTTACAGATTGCAAGACAAGAATTCAGAGTTGAGTTAAACCAAATATGTTAATTAATTAATTAATTTTTTTAAGCAAGAGACGTGTTCTTTTAACCATATTTTCTTGAGGATTCTCTTCTCTATTACCTGTATCTTCTGTGTATTAGAAATCATTTTTGGCTGGGCATGGTAGTTTACACCTGTAATTCCAGCACTTTGGGAGGCCGAGGTGGGAGGATTGCTTGAGGTCAGGGGTTCAAGACCAGCCTGGCCAACATGGCGAAACCCTGTCTCTGCTAAAAAATTACAAAAATTAGCTGGGCATGGTGGTGCATGCCTATAGTCCCAGCTACTTGGGAGGCTGAGGTGAGAGGATCACTTGAGCCCGGAAGGTGGAGGTTGCAGTGAGCCAAGATCACACCACTACACTCTAGCCTGGGTGACAGAATGAGACCCTGCCTCAAAAAAAAAAAAAAAAAAAAAAAAAAAAAAGAAAGAAAGAAATTATTTTTGTCTGAATTTTTTCTTTTTCTCTTCTTTGAGATAGAGTCTCGCTCTGTCGCCAGGCTGGAGTGCAGTGGCATGATCTTGGCTCACTGCAACCTCTGCCTCCTGAGTTCAAGCAATTCTCCTGCCTCAGCTAATTCTCCTGCCCGGCTAATTTTTGTATTTTCAGTAGAGACGGGGTTTTGCCATGTTGGCTAGGCTGGTCTTGAACCCCTGACCTCAAGCAATCCTCCCACCTTGGTCTCCCAAAGTGCTAGGATTACAGGCGTGAGCCACCACACCCGGCCTTGTCTGAATTTCTCCAGTAATTTCACTGTGCCTTCTCCCTGCCCTGCCCTAACCAAACCCCTTCCTGGTTCAGTTCAGTTGCAGAACTACAAATGCATTTTAGCCCAGCCTCAAAGTGCTGAACAATGCTTCTTTGAAACCAATGGCCTCTCAAAGCCAAAGAACAGAAAGTGAGGCTGGGCTCTTGGAAACTGGTCCTGAGGCAGTTGCACACTGGCAAGCTTGTGAGCAGTTTACTGAGTCCTAGGTGATGTTTTAGGGACTTGAGAGTGAATGTGCTCTGAACTCCTCTGAGCTCCTGACAAAATCACTCAAGGAAGGAAAGAGCATGGCCACACAGTATTACCAGAGGCCTGTTTCTTACCTTCTCCGTTAATGTCTTGAAAGGCCTTATTAGTGGGTGGGTCTTCACATTTTCATCCAGGGAAATCCCATATTTCCATCCACTCTGACTCTGTAGAAATGTTCTCAGTTCAAATATCCTTGGCACACAAAGAACCCCGCCATGTGACCCAATCCCTGCTTCTATTTTCATGGAGCAAATGGAATAATGGATAGTGACAGGGCTTAGAAATTCTCCTCAAAAATGCCTAATTGATACTTTCAGGCCATCAGGCTCTCCGCCTCCTGAATCTTGAACTCTGCTCTTCTATTCCTTCTTGTTTCAGTTGCTGTCCTCTCCACTTTTTCGCTTGTATTTCAGGCCCACTTAAAACAGCATGTTTCAAAAGGCCCTGGGAACAGTGCTTCTCAGGTTAGTGTACCCCCCTCGCAGGAAGAACAGAGGCTAGGACTGGAAGGCCTGGGAAGACTGGACCTATTGCCACTGCCTAGAGGGGCCCATTTGCCTTGCAACCCTTGCCTGCCAGTGCCAGAGCAAAAGTGTAGTGATGTGTGCTTCCTAGAGTCACAGAAGTTTAAGAACTTTTAGGGTTATTCAACAAATATTGGGTGAATGTCTTCTATGGTACACACCAGACTCTGTCCTAGGTACAGTGGATACAGAGATAAGTAAGAGCCCCTGATTTCCATAACTTCATATCCCCAAGACTCCTGGCTGCTCTTTCTCAATCTCTGCTTCTGTCCATTTGTTAAATGCACGTTTCAGTTACCACTGAGAAGAGACAAGTATCAAATCAGTACTTCCAGCGCAGAAACTCCCTCCTAGTTTCAAACCTATTTAAGCTTTGCTTGGATGTTCCACAGGCACCCCTCAAATTACTTCTCTACATGTCTCCTCCTCTTGGGTCCCCTGGATGAAGTGGAGTGAACAGCCCCAGCTTACACTCACTTTCCCAGCCAATGACATGGGAGTCCTCCTTGACACCACTGCCTGTACCCCTCCCATCATTTGTCTGTCTGTCTGTCTCTCTCTCTCACCCACTTCCCTGCTAATGTGTTAGCTCAGGCCACCATTAGCTCTCACTGGGGTTACTGCAAGAGCTTCCTAAGTAGCCTCCCAGCCTCCAGTCTTGCTGCCTCTCTATGGATTCATTTTCTACACCAGCGTCAGGGGATATTCAAAAATCACAATCATTTGTGGGCACACAATGATTCTGACTTCGAATGTTTCTGACTTCGAATGTTTCTGACTGCCAGCTGCCATCCTGGTAAAACCCACGTGCTTTCAAATGACCTGTAAACCTAAAAAGGTGATCATATTGCCCTCTCCAGACTTATTTCTCACCCTCTGTCCCCATCCTGCTCCATGTCCTAGCTATACTGAACCATGGTTCCCTAAAGCCAAACTGTCTCTTGCCTCCCTGGGTCTGCACCTGCTGTTTCCAAGGCCGGCAGCGTGCTTACCTCCTTGTGACAAATGGCTCCCACTCATCCTTTAGCACATGCTGTAGATGTCACCAACTCTGGGAGGTGTCCCTGGACCCCCAGTCCTGGATTAGGGACTCCTATGTGTTCTAATCCTGTGCTGATGCTCACCATAGCCCTGAACAAGCTGCCCCACAATGGCTGGTTCATTTTGTTTCTCCCACAAGATCATGAGGCTTTTGAGGGCAAGGAAAATACTCTTTTTTCTTGTGAGATACTCAGTGCCGCCTGGTACTGGTGAGCAGCATGTATCTATGCCCTCGTGAAGCTTACAGTCTAGTGGCAGAAAGAGATATCAATCAAATAACCATACTAGTAAATGTAAAATTGATAAACAGAATAAATATATAGATGTATAACTGTTATAAGTACAAATACCTAAGCATGCTATGGAAGTACTATGAAAGAGAAGAACAAGGTGCTAAGAGGGCCCAGGGCTGAGAAATCTGGAAAAAAATGCCATCCTAAATGCCATCCTAGGAATTCATGCTTGGAGTGATACTTGCAGGATGAGTTGGTGAACGCTGTGAGAATGTGTGTGAGTACAGGTGAGTATCTGGCAGGCTCAGACAGAGGAGGGTCTCTGGCATGTGTAGCGCACATGAAAGAGAGAGTGAGTCTAAAATAAGGGGAGGTGGCTGGAGGGCAGAGGGCAAAGGAGGAGATGAGGCTAGAGATGGCAGCAGCGGTCAGATCAGGGAGCGCTTACCAGGCCATACCAAAGATTTTGACCATTATCTTCAGAAGAGTTAGAAATTATGAAAGGATTTTAACAAGGAGAAGGGCCTGGGTAGGAGGAGCAGTGGTAGAATATGCATGATTTAATTTGTGTACTGAAACTCTGACTTGCTTGCAGTATGAAGAACAGACTGGGCAAATGCACTTGGGGAGACCCGTAAAGAGCTTATCCCAGTCGTCTGGGTAAAAGACGATGGCAGCTTGGACTGAAGTCGTAAGAACAGAGACAAATGTACAGATGTAAGAGAGACTTGGGAGTTCAAATCCACATGCATGAGTGATAGCTTGGCTAATGCTGTGGGCTCCTGGAGGTGACTCTTCTCCCTAATTCACAGGCTGGCCAAATGGCCATAGGCAAAGAGTTCTTAGAAAACGCAGATGCTCTAGAGCAAGGGCCAGCGGCTATGCCCTGAGCCAAATCTAGCTGGCCACCTTTTTTAATTAATAAAATTTGATTGGAACACAGGCATGCACTTTTGTTTATGTTTTCTCTATGGCTACTTTTGTGCCACAACAGCCACGTGGAGTTGTTGCAGTGGAGATCGTCTGGCCCTTGAAGCCTCAAATGTTGATCATTCAGCCCGTTACAGAATAGATTTGCCAACTCTGTTTTAACTCCTTTTTAGAATCATGAGGTATTAGCCTGTTCTATAGTTACAATGAATAGCTGTTATCATCAGCCCCCAGTAGACTCCTGGAAGGATGAGCTGAGCCTACATCCACACAGAGGCTGAGCTGGTGGTTCACGGTGTCCCCTCTCTGTGGGCACATTGTATGGAGGTGGTTTTCTGTGGCTTCGCTGTGGACATGGGTCCACTGTTACACACTGTAGGCTGCAGCTGAGAAATGGCCCCAATCCTTAACTAGCAGCCCACGGGAATCCTGGATATCTTTGGCACAGTCTTCCCACTTTGCCTGCCAGTGTTAAAGGGTTGACACAGCAATGAAACTTATTAAACAGCCTGACCTCATGTGGTGAGGGATTTTAAACACCAGATGGAGAGCCTTATTAATAAGGGAGTGTCTGGGAGTTCTGCTACTGCCTACCATAAGAAGACAATTGCATGTCTTCCCTAGAATAAAATCCAGCCTTCCAGAAACATGCAAGGGTTAGGCTTTCAATTTCATTTTTTTTTTTCCAATCTGCATTCAAAGATAAAAATTAAATAGAAGCCTCCCCATTCCCATTAAGCATTTACATCAAACACACACAAGCCTGTGTTTGGGCACGACTCCAGTAAGTAAATGTTGAGAAAGAAGTTAACACTTCCAGAATTGATCATTTTCTTGAGAAATACAAAAGCAACACCAGCAGCTGCTGTCACCTATTTCTTTGACCTCCACCAACCCTGGGAAATTGCTGCTCCGAAATAATGAATGCTCTTGGCATGGAAAATCTGTTACTTAGACAAATCAGGCAGATTTCCAGCACTGGGCCCTTTAATGTTCTTGGGCTGTTTTTCCTTCCTGACGATTGTCAGTTGGATGATAATCCCTACCTTGTCACAGGCCCATTTATCATGTGAATGCTCAGCATACTTGGTGACGATGTATTCCAATTTTTCAGGCAAGGAAAAACTGTGAAATGAGGAAAAACAATTACAACCTCCCCAAGCACTTCAGCCAGACATAGCAGAAGATAGTCAGAACCACCAATCAACCAGCTGTCAGAGGGTGGATTTGATCAGCCAGCCAATCCCAAAGCTGAAGCTGGACTCCAGGCACAGTGACATTCCTCAGTAGGGGTGACACAGCCAGGGTTAGGTCACAGACACACCCAAGTCTAACCATGGAACATCTCTGCAGGAGCCTTGGCTGGGAAGGCCTCCTGCCATGTGCTCCGGGGTCTCTTGGCTCCTGGGCCAGACCTGTCTTGGTTAGACAGTGAGAATCCAAGGTAAATGGCCTGTCATCCTCTGGCTACAATCTGGAAATGGTAGAATTGGGTAGCCACAGAGTCATATGTTATGAAATAGTGGTTTTCTACCTTTTGGGGCTCAGTAGCTCATGGTAAAATACTAGAATTTTGGGGCCGGGCGCTGTGGCTCATGCCTGTAATCCCAGCACTTTGGGAGGCCGAGGTGGATGGATCATGAGGTCAGGAGATCGAGACCATCCTGGCTAACACGGTGAAACTCCGTCTCTACTAAAAATACAAAAAAATTAGCCGGGCGTAGTGGCTGGTGCCTGTGGTCCCAGCTACTCGGGAGGCTGGGGCAGGAGAATGGCGTGAACGGGGAGGTGGAGCTTGCAGTGAGTTGAGATCGTGCCACTGTACTCCAGCCTGGGCGACAGAGCAAGACTCCATCTCAAAAAAAAAAAAAAAAAAAAAAAAAAAAAAAGCTAGCTAGAATTTTCCAAGTACAGTAGACATCTGCCATTTGTTTTCCCAGAAAACAGCTCTTGTCCCTTCTGTTGGTACCAGCACCTACATTCCCTTTGCATTGTATAGTCTTCTTATATTGCATGCAGTGTTACGTGAAACTGTCACCAAGGATGGGCATATGACTAGGCAAATCAGACTTTCTCTCCACGGAATTTAAGTCTTGAGTTGGGTGAAACTAGGGCAGTAAATTCTTCAAGGTGATTCACCCAATGGGGACACCTGAAGATTGTCAATTTCCTCACTATGCCTGATTCCAGTCCTTCCCTGATGACTATGTGTGCTAAGGCCAGGTTGGCCTTTCACTTGGTCTTGATAATGACCCCATATTCTTGCAATAAGGTGCTTTTCTCCTTAAGCCAGGGTTAGTCTCCATTCCTCACATTCCTCAAGGAACTATATTGATGTCACAGCTATACTGGAATAAATCTAAACTCTCAAAATAACACAGAGCCATTAACACACAGTTGCTAGAGTATAATGTTTTCTCAGAATGTTTTCAAAAGCATCCAAGTTACTATGCCATTTGCTTTGTCTTTCTTTAGCACTGTTACATTTTTATAGGCAGAGTTCTCCCAAGTCAGCACCTGCCTTCTTTGGCCCCAGCTTGATGGTTTACCATGCTCCTTACCTCTTACTTACAGCAGTTTCAATTCTGTCCCACCATCCCCACAGCTCAAAGCTCTTTCCAATGGAATGTGTGTTTAATTGTCCCAAAGATGAATTTTACACATTATCAAAGCAGACAGTCCCCCTGGGAAGGGTTCAGGCTTTCATTTGAGAACTACCGCCATGAAGGACAGGTCCAAGGGGCTCATATAGGCTCAGGCTTACTTTCCCTGCTCACTCTGAAGCAGTTTTAGAGCTCTTCATTTAAAATGCACCTGGAGCTGACTGTATACCCTGCAGCACATATTCATAACTGGGCAGAACTACCACAAACCAAAATTTAGCAATATTTTGCCCAAGGGATAAGCACACCTCCATGGCCTAGTCAACACCAGTGAGAAATTCTGGAAAATTACAGGGAGAAAGTAAAAGGCACAATGGTAGGGCTATTCTGAAGTTCCAGCATCCCTCGGCATGACAAAGAGCAGGTCCAGCTTTTCCATTGAGGACCCCAGACTGTTCTGCCATCACACCCCAGCCTTGCCAGGACACAGCTGAGTGTTATTTATGGAGCTGTTGTGATGTATGATGCTATTAGAACCATATGAGCCTAATTCACCCAGAGCAAAGATATTGTCAAAAAGCTCATTAATAAATTAATTGCATAATTTGTCAGGGTAGTTCTCTCAGTGCCTCAGGAGACATTTATTTGTGGGAGCATCTATCTCTGGTAAAAAATAAACCAACCCTTTCCTCCCCCACCAAAAGCCCAGAATATAATAATACAGATATATATGGATTAAACCTTATGCCTGATGGGACTTGCCACGTCAAGAGAAATGATGAACAGTGTTGGCAGGAGGGAAAGAGGTAAAGCTCACATTTCTTGCTACCCTCTGGAAGAAAACATTGGCTACTGGACAAAATACAGGACCAGCTTAGAGATGATTCTGGACTCACTTCATGGTGTTGATAGGTTTTGGGTCAAAGTTGCCATCCGCATCCACTGAGATCTGTTTCTCCAATGTGGCTGTGATTCTGGTATCTAAATAATCTGGTGGCAAGGCCCCAGCTATAGCACTGAGACAAGGCAGGGCCATTCGGAAAAGATCTGGGTCATATTTCTGTGAGGGAAAAACAAGGCCACGTTAGTAGAGAAAGCAGAACCATGCCCTTAGACAGAACCAATCACCAATCAGCTGAAAACAGAAATAAAATATGCGCATTTATCCAGGTTAACCAAAACGAGAAATGTGTAACCCCTTAAATATTTTCTGGTGGAAACGAAGGTATCCTTGGAAAATGAAATAACACTCTATAAATCCTCAAGTCACCATTTGCTTTAAGTTGAAAAATCTTAAACAGGTTTAAATCAATATCTCCTAAATGGTTAATTTCAAGACTACCTAAGGGTTAAAGTGACTAGTTGCTAGGCCAGAAGCGACTATAAACTTGTCTGCTAAGGATGGTCATAGAAACGGACCCAACTTACAACTGGAGAGGGCACGGTAAGCTGTGCCAAGCTCTGCAGTAGCTAATATGGGTCATATGTTGACATCATCAGCAGGCTGCTCAATATCCATCATTGTCTCTTGAACTCAGCCAGAAATGAATTTCAGTCAAACAGCATGGGGTTGGGAAGAGCTTTTGATCTGCTTATACTAGACCAATGAAATCCAGGGGTAAAGTAAATTTAAATGCAGGTGAACAAGCTATGTGCATGTTCTAGATTTCTCTAAGAAAACCAGACCTACTCATTTTCTACCTTTAAAGCTCCTGACCTCACAAATTGGGTTAGGGGAAGTGGAGCAAAGTCTAAGAGTCAGAGCTCTACTTCAATCACACTGTTCAGTAAGGCCTGGGATTCAGAGGCTCTCAGTTCTCACTTGACGCCTCCTCAAATGAGTGCCTGCGAAGAACCTCTCCCAGAATGGCTTAAGGTCTTCTGGAAATCCCCTGTCCCACCATCACAGCAGATGTCAGGACTTTTCCTCTTGGCTCGAGCCTAGTGAAGGTTGGCAGACAGGAGCCGCGCCACATCAGGGGGAAACAAATGGAGAAGTAAGACATCAAAGACTGACATCAGATGATGCGTGTGTAATTCACTCTGGTAGTCACTTTCCCATGTATAGCTTTGTGAATGTGAAAATTTATTCAACTACTCCGAGGCTTTTCTTCACCTGTAAAATAAGGATTTTGAGAGTTTCCATTTCAGAGAGATGGGTAACGATTAGCATAATACGCTTGTGAAGTACTTAGCACAGGTCCTGGCAAATGGAATGCTAAACAGATGATGGCTGTTATTATCTGTAGATGCTGGAGCACTGAGATGCTCTCTTTTTGTTCAGAAAGTACTGTCATTACCTTATGGGAGAGCGAGTCAAAAATCCCCCAGAAAAGCTTCTCTGTTAGGTGCAGCTCTTCTTCCACAGCTAGCCCGTAGCTCCCCCATCCTGAAGGCAGGCAGTAATACTTCCAGCACTGTTCATAGTGATTTGTCAGAAGCTGGGAGGTGCAGAACAGGACAGACCAGCGGGGTGGGGTAGAGAAAGTCCACAGGCATCAAAAACATGCAGGAGAGAATCAAATAGTAAGCAGAGATCATGAGAATGAAACATGCGAAACAGCTGGGCTATTTACAAAGAGGCCCTTCAAACACCGCTGGGAACAGTCTGCTCTCTGCCTAATGAGCTTGAGCCTGAGCGGATCTGCCTGATTAATTCTTGTGCCTCCTAATGTGCCCCTAGCAGTTACTAGAAAATGGAGAGGAGCCGTTTCTAGTTCAAACCAGAAAGCGCTACCTTCTGAAAGTAGCCACTGTGTGTTGTTCTAGCCAGTCAGGGGTGGAAAGAATTTCTTCTGGGACCTTTGCTTGTAATTCTGGAAGATCTTGGGGGGATGCTGATATGGGGAGAGGATGGTGGGCTGCAAGTCGTGGGTCTGAAGATTTTCTCTCATCAATTACTACCCGTTGTTTCCTTGCCCCCACTCCCTGTGCCCACTCCCTCTCCCCTCTCTCACACCCCAGTGACTTTACAGCAGTTTCACATCTTGCCAGTAGAGGGCAGAAATTACCGGTAATGTTTCCATCTCAGCAGGTGTGATCCATGCCCTCCAAGAAAAATCCCATGGATTTGAGAGGTAAAAATGAGCTTATTGAGTGATATCAATAATGCCTCCTGAAAGCCAGTATCCAGCTGGCAGCAAAGGCTTGCAGAGGAAGCAATACCAAATTAAGATGTACACACTATGGTTTTCAGTTAAAGTATTTTTTTGAGATTAAAACTAGGGCTGCTAGAGAGAAGAATTGGCTGTTGGAGGACTGTGGAATCTCTGAGAACACACAAACTGTTTTCTGCCTGGCATGGAGACAGGGGATTGAACTAAAGCCCTCTGGGAATTCTGGTTATCACAGTAAAATGCTGCCTGAAATGCTTGCTTGGACTATAAAGAGAAGTGCTGTTAAAATCATTAGGTAGGATTTTCAGGTGTGAATATGGCAGGTGCCTCAGAGAGAAAAGGTAAAAAACACTGTCTGCTTGGGTGGATGGCTGATTCTGGTGGCCTCCCACCAGGCCCAGATGCCTCTAGTGATAAAATATTTGTAATGTATGAGAAAACCAGAAACAAGACAATAAAAAAAGGGAAGGCCAGGCATGGTGGTTCACATCTGCTGTAATCCCAGCATTTTGGGAGACTGAGGAGGGAGGGTTGCTTGAACTCGGGAGCTCAAGGTTGCAGTAAGCTGTGGCTGTGCCACTGCACTCAAGTGTGAGTAAAAGAGTCAGACTCGGCCGGGCGCGGTGGCTCACGCTTGTAATCCCAGCACTTTGGGAGGCCGAGGTGGGCGGATCACGAGGTCAGGAGATCGAGACCACGGTGAAACCCCGTCTCTACTAAAAATACAAAAAAAAAAAAATTAGCCGGGCGTGATGGCGGGCGCCTGTCGTCCCAGCTACTCGGGAGGCTGAGGCAGGAGAATGGCATGAACCCGGGAGGCGGAGCTTGCAGTGAGCTGAGATTGCGCCACTGCACTCCAGCCTGGGAGACAGAGCGAGACTCCGTCTCAAAAAAAAAAAAAAAAAAAAAAAAAAAAAGAGTGAGACTCTGTCTCAAAAAAATAATAATAAAAGAGAGGGGTCTGTGGTCTTTTTGTTAAGAAAGAGAGCCAGGCGCAGTGGCTCATGGCTGTAATCCCAGCACTCTGGGAGGCTGAGGCAGGTAGATCACTTGAGGTCAGGCGTTCGAGACCAGCCTGGCCAAAATGGTGAAACCCCATCTCTACTAAAAAACAAACAAACAAACAAAAATTAGCTGGGCATAGTAGCACGTGCCTGTAGTCCCAGCTACTCAAGAGGCTGAGGCAGGAGAATTGCTTGAACCTGGGAGGTAGAGGTTGCAGTGAGCTGAGATCTCACCGCTGCACTTCAGCCTGAGTGACAGAGCAAGACTCCATCTCATTTAAAAAAAAAAAAAAGTAGAAAACAAAAAAAAAAGATTTCTTACAAAGAAGAAAAGCACAAAATAGTATGGAATAGAAAAGGGACATTTTAATCAATTTAATGAAAAACCACAGGGCCTTCAAAACTTTTTGAGATGAACACATTCTGATAAACCTAATTACAGCGGGAAAGCACAAAATCTAAGTCCCCGTATGAACTGCAGCTAAATATCAAGCAGTCAGTGGAAAACAGTTAAAGAAAATTGGAGCAATTTTCTTCAACCTTGGCATTCAAGAAAGGACTTGGTTTTGTGGGATGTATCTTGTTAGCTAATCATCAACTTAAAGGGGTAAAACCCATTTAGCACGTATTTTTCCCTCCAAATTGTGAAGACATCACATATTACAAGGCAAGTTTCCTGTGCAATAGACTGTATTTCTGTAACCATAGTGATGTTTACCTTGAGAGGCATTTTGCAGTATTCATTGAGTTGTGGCACATCAAAAACGAGGCGTCGCAGGAGTTGCTGTAACATGGAAGGCCTCAAGTGACTGCAGTATGAAATAAGAAACATAGAAAAATAAAATGAAAACATAAGAAAAATAATAAAGGAGGAATGAAAGAAACACTCAACAATAAGCATATTATGGCCAAGCCTCAAAACAGCTCCTAATACACAAGATCTTGGATAAACAAGAGTAGATGATAAAACACTTGAAAACAGTACAGTTAAAATTCAGAAAAAGGGTGCTAATGAATTGGGATACCTGAGGTGGCATTCTAATTGCTATGTGACAAAATGTTCTAGGATATATGTATACTCAAAATATAGTCACTGATTATGTGCAAATAATATAACAGAAAGAAGGTGCAGTTCATTTTGTAGTCATCTCTAATGTCCCCTGAACTCTGCAGAGGGAGAAACTTGCGTTGAGCAGCTGCACAGGTGGAATCTGAGGCCACCTACTGGTGTGATTTGAAGAGAACTTTAAAGCCCTCTGCCTTACGATCTGGGCCATGAAATTCTCACTACTTGGAATCATTTGTTTGGGGTAAGGCTTTGTTCTCAAAACAACTCCATTAATAGGCAAATACAGTAACTATTTAAAGAATAATCTATCAAATTACAGAGTTCATGGCACAAGTACATTTTGAGGTAGAGGAAGGAGAGGTAAGCAACATGAATTTTGCTTTTTTACATTGCCAAATTTTGAAAAATCTTAGTGGAACCTATGGTTTTCTCCAGAGAAAGGTGTACACACATAAACACAATTTGGTATATAAGTTCAGCTCATGAATCCCTGGATTTTTTCCACTATTGCCTAAGGAGCTACGGAGGTAAAGCTAACACCCCTTTGTTAAATGTTGGAATGCCAGGGAAGAAATTCTTGGAACATCTACAATAAGAAGGATGTATGCAGGTGGAGAACAAAAGTCATCTGTTTCACAACTGTTTCTGGAGCTGGCCTTGTGATAAAAAGCCCCAGGGTGAAAATACACAGTGAGTAAGTAGCCTTGTCTCGGAATCCAATAGCTAGAATACAAAAATCACTCAATGTTTCACATTATTATTCAGCTCTTCAGCAATTATCACCTAAGATTCACTAACTTGAATACAAAGAGTGTAATACATCTGTAATTCTGCGAATTCCTGACTTATTAAAATAAACAATGAAAAAACCTAGTTAAGTATCAGTTCGCCTGCTACATCTAGAGCTCAAGTGATCAAGAAGAAAAGCTCTAAAAGTACAGTAATAGGGCTGTGAGCTCTACTTTTTGTTTGATGTAAAATTCTAATTTCTTGGCCGGGCGCGGTAGCTCACGCCTGTAATCTCAGCACTTTGAGAGGTCAAGGTGGGCGGATCACCTGAGGTCAGGAGTTCGAGACCAGCCTGGCTAACATAGTGAAACCCTGTTTCTACTAAAAATACAAAAAATTAGCCAGGCGTGGTGGCGGGTGCCTATAGTCCCAGCTACTCAGGAGGCTGAGGCAGGAGAATGGTGTGAACCCAGGAGGTGGAGCTTGCAGAGAGCGGAGATGGCACCACCACACTCCAGCCTGGGCAACAGAGCGAGACTCTGTTTCAAAAAAAAAAAAAAAAATCTAATTTCTCCAAAGTCTGATTCTTTTTTTTTTTTTTTTTTTTTTTTGAGACGGAGTCTCGCTCTGTCGCCCAGGCTGGAGTGCAGTGGCGCGATCTCCGCTCACTGCAAGCTCCACCTCCCAGGTTCACGCCATTCTCCTGCCTCAGCCTCTCCAAGTAGCTGGGACTACAGGCGCCCGCCACCACGCCCGGCTAGTTTTTTGTATTTTTAGTAGAGACGGGGTTTCACCGTGGTCTCGATCTCCTGACCTCCAAAGTCTGATTCTTTAGAAATATTTGCAGCTCAAATCAGTCTCACCAATGTGACTTTGTTATTAGGAAATAGCTTATGTTGGGAGGCAGGGGTCCTTGGTTGATGTGGTTTCTAAAATACACCCAGAGTTCAGCTCCAGCAAAAGGTAGAACAAGATCTGCAGCTGCTATTGATGCATTACCAGCCAATTACAAATTAAAGCTGATGCAAACGATTTCTTTTTGTGTAAACTCATTATTTATTCCATTTTCTACCATTAAGAAAATAGAGGCTCATAAAAATAATGGGGCATTAATCTTCCTTTTGAAGTGGCAAAGTGCAAAACCTAGGTAACTTATTAATTCCTGGAGGTTAATTGGTGTGTACACTGAAATTTGTCTCTCTTGAAAGATCAAAAATATTCTAATTAGCTTAATTGTCTGCCAGTTATCATAAAAATCTTGTGTTGAATGAAGCGGTACCATAGTATCAGGCCTGGTTTTGGAAGGAGATCTCTGGGAGAAAATCCTTTCTGGGGCCTGGGTCGAGGCCTCCTTCCCATCAACCAGCCTTTACTCCCCACCCCAAGAAAATAATACTATGCAATGACACAGCTTGTCCCATAGAGCAGTTAAAGCCTGTAGGCCTTAGACGATACAAAGACAGTAGGTATAGATTAATTTTAAAAAGTATTTTAAACATAGTGGTCATTGTTATATTTGAAATATAAGCATGAGATTATCCTTTTTACAACATTTTAAAACTGTTTTGTAACAGGCTTTATTTTTCAGAGCAGTTTTCGGTTTACAGCAAAATTGAGCAAAGGGTACTGAGAGTTCTCATATATCCCTGGCCCCATACAGGCACAGTTTTCCCCATTATCATTATCCCCCACCAGTGGCACATTTGTGACAACTGACAAACTTATACTGAAACATCGTTATCACTCAAATTTCATAATTTACACTAGGGTTCACTCTTGGTGTTGTACATTCTATCGGTTTGAACAAGTATTTAATGACATACATCCATCATTATACTGTTTCCACTGCCCTAAAAATTCTGTGCTCAGCCTGTTCATCTCTCCCTCCCCCAACCCCTGACACCACTGATCTTTTCACTGTTTCCTTAGCTTTGCCTTTTCCAGAAAGCCGTATAGTTGGAATCATACAGCATGTAGCCTTTTCAGATTGGCTTCTTGCACTTAGTAATACGGGTTTAAGGTTCCTCTATGTATTTTCATTGCTTGATAGCTCATTTCCTTTTAGCACTGAATAAAAGTCCATGGTCTGATGTACCACAGTTCATTTATCCATTTGCCCACTCAAAAACATTTTGATTGCTCCCAAGTTTTGGCAATTATGAATAAAGCTGCTACAAGCATCTGCAAACAGGTTTTTGTATGGATGTAAGTTTTCAACTCATTTGGGTAAAAAAACCAAGGAGTAAGAGTTGAATCATGTGGTTAAGAGTATGTTTAGTTTTATAAGAGACTGACAAATTACCTTCCAAAGTGACTGTACCATTGTCACTCCCACCGGCAATGAATGAGAGTTCCTGTTGTTCCACATCCTTGCCAGCATTTGGTGTTATCAGTGTTCTGCATTTTGGCCATTCTGATATGTGTGTAGTGCTATCTCATTGCTGAGATTACCTTTTGGTGTGATGTTCTACTCACATCGATGTGAGGACCGATGAGTCTTTTTTTCTAGGTAGCCCTAGCTCCCCAGTGCATAGTAATTTATGTGATCAGAAAAGAACTCATTCAACAAGAAATCAAGACCATACTCAGCTGGCCCCTAAAGGGGGAAGCCTGTTGATCCTCTCTCTGGAGTGACCTACAGCAGTGATTCCTAATCTTGACTACATATTGGAATCACCTGGGAAGTTCAAAAGCCAGAATCTTGGGTCCCATCCCTAACAGTTTTGACTTTTTGGGCTGGGATGTGGCCTGGGCACTGGGATATTTATTTCGTAACTCCTCAGGCGTTTCTGATATGCAGGTGAGAAGGAAAAACACTGGCTGAAAAACAGCAGATCACAGTCTTGGCCTGTACTGCCAAGACCTGCTGTTGAAAGAGTCGTCTTCCTTGGATTCTACCAGACTTGACTTAGATTCCTGAGGACCCAAGGCTCTTGGGGTGACTTTACCTTTTGTCCTCAGCTGGCTCTGATGCCTATCTGCAGTCTTAAAAATTATTGCCTTTAATTCCCCACTGTGACTGGAGGTTTTTTCTTTTATTTGCTGCTGGTCTTGGGAGGCCTAGAGGTAGGTCACTTTTATTCACACTCAGAGTCTGGCTTCTATGTAAGATATGCTCATGTAGAGGGCAGACACATCTGCTTCTGGCTCTATTTTGAGAATGAAGACAGCCCTTAATCTGAACACTTTAGGCCTGAAATAGTCTTCTGGTCCATCAACCGTGATGGGTAAAGCCTGAGCTGTGCCCTCTCCCTTCCCCAAAGGGGAAGATCAGCCTCAAGGAAGAGTCTGTTGCAAATAGGGGAGCCGAACACATCCTATGAGATGTCTGGCGGAGGGCTGGTGTATGACAAAGGCCTGGAAGCTTCCTTAGACTAGACTACCAGTTTTTAGACTACACAGGAAAATGCAGTTGACCTGGATGCATACACAGAAGTAACAACGTAGGATGTGTACTTACTTGCAAATGGCAAGCAAACATTCTTCTATAGTGTCCCTTTGTGCTTTGGTGAGGGAACGTCCCTTGGAAAGCCTGTATATTGTCTGCAGTGTGGAATCAATCAGAGAGGTGCAGTGTTCTGTTCCGGCAAAGAGAGGGGCACATCTTGTGAGGAGCGGGAGCACAGCAGAACATATATACCTATTTAGTGCAAGCGCAGCCTCTGCGGTGCTTAGGGAAACCTAGGGAAAGAAGATTGGGACACAGGTTAATCGCCCTGAGGAACAGAGCAAAGCCGGCTCTGCGCTGAGTTCCCATGTAGCAAGCTGTGGGAGCTTATATATGCCCATGTTGCATAGCAAGGAAGTGAACAACTTTCTACCTTATCAGCAGTTCTATTTTTCTTTTTGCATTTTCAGTGAAAAAAAAATCAAGTTAAAAGAACAAAAAAACAAAAAACAAAAAACAAAAAAATAGTAACAAAGGCTAGCTGGCTCTAAGTCTTCCCAAATGATCCTATAAATATCTGTTCCCTTCAAAAGAATTTTGAACTCATTAAAATCAGCCGATGGCCAGTCTAACCCAACATTTTGATGCGTGCAAAGTCTAGTTGCCAGGATACTACATTATTATTCTGGTTTTTGCTCTCTTTTCTCACCTACCAGGGGCTCACACACTGTTATCTTATGACTGTAAGATTAGTGAATGGTTATAGGCCAAGCAGTTTCTCAAATTCACCAGTTTTGTGAAAGAGAAAGTGGAACTCTGACTCCTTTCAGTTAATTGGTAGCGCTTCGAGCAATTCACAATCAATACTGACATGAGAGTAGACCCCACTAAAGGGAACCTAACTCTGCATGGGGAACATGGAAAAAGAACAGAAACTTGGGACCTTCTATACAACTCTAACATAGTTCTTGCTTACGATGCTCTTTTACGTACATTTAGATGGATGAATTGAATACAAGGAAAACCCATTTAGTGACACTAAGTATAGCCAAAGCATGCCTTACCACCATCTTTGAAAACCGTAGAACTTTCAAAAGAAAGCTTGAGATCCACAGAGATGAAATATTACCGTTTCCTGTGATTACTGCAGTCATTCTATCTGTAACATACTTTGTATAACTTATGATTTGAAAAACCATTTTCTTTGAACTATATACATGTCTCATTGTTCCTATAAATTATCTAAATTATCAAGTTTGTCTCCTAGGAACTTCAGTAATCATGCTGGGAGAAACAGCTAATCTTTCACATTTATCACTTTAATATACAGAGTTAAAATGAGAAAGGACAGAGCTTTGATTTCAGTAGATCATAAGTTTTCAAAAGAGAATGCATGAATGTCTATGTGTTAATGAACTGAATATAACACCTTTTTGTTGTAGATGGTGTTTGGACAAACATCTGATTGAACACCAGATACTAGAATAGCATTTGCTGTTTATTTGATTTACAAAAACATTAAATTATTTGATCAGGAAGCTTGGGGAGATCCCATGAGTTAAGAAAATTATTTTTAAAATCAAATAATTTATAGAAAAGTTCAAAACAACAGCAGTGGCAGAAGCATTGTTTTAATTATTCACAAATAATTATTCATAATTATTATGAATAAAAAATTATTGTTTTATTATATCAAAATGTTGGGTTAGACTGGGTTATTCGGTATTAGGGATCGTATACCCTAATACTGTCATATATACCATTTATCATCTCCATACCACACATGGGAATGCAGCTCCCACTGAGGTTGGGGCTCGTATTTCTTTCCATTTCTGGATAACCCGTGCAGGTGGAATCCACCCAAGTTAAGGTATTTGCCGCTGACAACCCATCACAGAGCTCAGATTTCTATCTCTGTTGGACACCAGGTGGAGCCTTTGAGAAATGTTTTAACTAAAAACAACCCTAAACTGGCAAGATGTTTTTTAGGCTTACGCCGATCTAGTTTGTCTTTTCTCCTTGGACCTATGACTCCTGGTGTACCTTTTTCTGCTTAGTTTTGACTTGTGGCATCTCGTATCTGAGCTTTGTAACCCTAGGGGCCTCCTCTCTTGATGTTTGTTGATGGTGAACTACCTTATCTATCTCACCCTTGATTTCCAAACTTATATTTGCCTTTGTCCTCTTGTACTGACCTTCGTCAGGCCCCTGGCTTCAGACCTATCCATCCTGGTGGTCAGTACATGAAACTAAGAAGTGAGAGTGGGAAGACTAATGTCAGCCTATAATGTCGCCAGCCAGCCTTTTTCAAAGGCAATAGAGACATGGTCTCACCAGAGGGTGCTTTTGTCCCCCAGGGGACATCTGGTGATATCTGAAATTGGTTTTGGCAGGGATTCGGGGTGAACTGGGGTGCTACTGATATCTAGTGGGTAGAGGCCAGGGATGTTGCTAAACGTTCTACAATGCACAGGATAGCCCCTTACAACTTACTGTCAAGGTTAAAAAAAACTCTGCAATTGAGGGAGTTGGATTTGGGGTCAAATTTACCTATGTCTAAGTCTCTGGCCCAATAAATGAAGATCTTCCATTTCATGGTACCTCTATTTTCTCACCCATTAAAGTAAGCTATTAAAATGTAATTGGTGAGTAAATAGAAAATACTTGCTTCTAAGTCCAACATTACTAATTTTACAATGATGGGAACAATAATTTTTGTTATTTTTGCAACTTACTGTATCTAGAGAGGCAGAAGCTCTTAGGTCAGGTAAAAATCCAACCTCCAGCAAGTGGAGCAGGAAAGTTTGATCCTTAATGCCATAAACGCGGTCCAAGAACAGCACCATGGGTGCCTTGTGGTCAGGGCAGAAGTTGGCCGCCATATCTGGCTCACTGACCGACCCATCTGAAAGACACATAGAAAATGTAATTTCCCTTTTTCTATCTCCAAAGTCTCAAAAGGTAACACAGAGCTTGTCTGTCTATAGCTTGTTCTCCCTATAAGGGACAGGAATTTTGGAAAAATACAGATTGAGCATCTCAAATCCAAAAATCTGAAACCTGAAATGCACCAATATCTGAAACTTTTTGGGCACCAGCATGATGCTCAATGGAAATGCTCATCAGAGTATTCTGGATTTTGGATTTTCAGATTTGAGATATGCAACTGGTAAGTATAGTGCAAATATTCCAAAATCCAAAAAAATCCAACATACTTCTAGTCCCAGGCATTTAGGATAAGGAGTACTCAACCTGTACAGTCCTGTGCTGAAGGCAGCTTGTACTTTGTTGAAAAGCCAGTTTAAAATTCCAGCCACTTGTTAAACATGCTTATTATTAAAAATTAGAATTTACAATTAAGTGGATATTTAAAAAAGGTAACAAATACTAGAACTCACTACTTCCTAATTATTTCAGTGTGAACTATACTCTTGAGGTTTTCTGCATCAATTGTATTTGTGTGTTAGGAATACAATCTAATGGTGTGCCATGTCCATTTTCTTCCCAACTCTGTGTTCAGTGACATTACATCAGTGGCTTGAAATTGGCCATGGTGAGAAAGTTTATACCACAGAAATGGGCAAATGCTAGGAATCAGGGCTCGATTTATTGCTTTGTTGATGTGAAACATAAGTAAGTGAGGGAGAAAACATGAGTGAAGGCAGATTAAGTTTAATATGTCATGTCTGTAGTTATCACATCATAAATAGAACACACTTTGAGGACATATTGTTGCAATATTTGGAAATTATCGTCTGATTTAGGTGAAATGTAAACCAGGTCATCCAAGAATTCTAATCTTAATCAAGAGGTTCAAAGGTGAAGTGGGGAAATACTATGAAGAAAATAAAAACTGCTTGAGCTGGAGAATAAAGACAGGATTTCGAGTGAGGATAGAAAACAATTTCCTCTTCCTGTTTTGTTGACACTGAAAACTAGGAAAGAGGACCCCCAAATGAGCACGCTATAGCCACAGCATATTTAAATACTGTACTGGAAAGGTGTGGGACTTCATAAGGAACCCTGAGAGGACAAAGATTAAGTCCAAGCCAGCCCAGACTCTCGTCCTGCCCAGGAATCAGCGTCAGGCTCCAGGAGAGCCAGAGAGAAGGGGCCTTCCAGACGGCAGGCTGCGGCCTCTCCTGCCCTGTGTACCAGGCGGAGCCAGGCCTGAACGGCTGAAATTGACTTCCTCTCTCACGCATGCCTGGTGTGGTGGGATATTAGTTAGTGTTTTGTGTTTGGGAAACACTGAGTTCAACATCTATTTGCTTTATCTTAAGTTTTCTCAGAGATGTAATCATTTTATTGTGCTTATACCAATGTGATGTATTCCACAGCATTTCCTAAACGTATTTGACCCCGGGCCCCTTATTAATATGCACACCTATTAATATCTCCCACAAAAACCTTCTGTGGAATATCAGTTTGGGAAACCAACGGTTGGAATCATACGTTTTCAATTCTTCCCTTAGCCTGGATAATGGGTGGGGCGACTCAGAGAAACAACACTTCGAGGAGAGTGTAAGTTTTGCAAAGATAACACTGACTGATGTCAAATGTCACAGGTAGCACTGGGGGAAAACACTTTATGATCCTCAGCCATGAGGTGTGCGACCGTGGCTGAAGACAGGCTGTGTGGGGGGCCCATCTGTGCCCCAACTGCCTACACAAGCTGGGGGACCCAGGGGAAAAGGAGAAGGGAGGCCGTGGGGAGAGCTTTCGCTTGTCCCATTCCATCAGCCTCCCTCAGAGGGTTGGCATGCTCATAGGAGGACAGCAAGGTCTGTCTGTACCTGTGGGACACAGGGTACAGTTGTCTTGACACAGACAAGAGAGCAGATTGAATTCATTACTTCCGAATTATTTCACTATGAACTATACTCTTGAGGTTTTTTGCATCAGTTGTATTTGCGGTTTGGGAATACAACCTAACGGTGTGCCATGTCCATTTTCTTCCCAACTCTGTGTTCAGTGACATTACATTGGTGGCTTGAAATTGGTCATGGTAAGAAAGTTTATACCACAGAAATGGGTAAATGCTAGGAATCAGGAGTCAATTTACTGTTTTGAGATTGCTTCTTGAGAAGACAAGAGAGCAGCCGGCTAGAGCCTAGAGGAGAAAACTCATCATAGGAAAAACAGCGAGACACTTGCCCTGTGCAGCCCGCCCTGCAAGTCAGGGCCTGGGGGCCGCTGTGGTGGGGACAGAGTCCTGCCCTGAGCCAGTGGCTGCTGGGAGACTGCTGCTGCGGCCTGCAGTCACTCCCCTTACCTTTGTTGAGGGAGGGCAGTTTCAAGGGGATGCTGATGATCCCAACCAGGTCTTCTGTGGGGACCAGGGAGCGCAGGATGGACCTGATGCGGATGGCTTCCCCCTTTCCTGTCTGGATGAGCTGGAAGATAGGGTGGAGAATGACATTAGATAAGTGAGGTTCCCACACCTCGATCCACCCCACCTCCAAACCTCTGGCAGTAAAATGGCTTAAGGGCAGGGGTCCATTTCTGTGTTTCCCTAATTGCTACAGACATTTGTGGCCACAGGGAAAGAGAAGAGTGGTCTCTTGATTTTCCAGAAGAGGTGCTACTGAGGAAATAACTAAAGAGGTTGCATGATTCCTTTGCTGTTATTAAAGTGGCCATGAGGTTGTGGTATCAGGTCCCAGGAATAAGTACACGACCTGCTGGTGGCTTCTCAGTGTGACTGCACTGCTGGAAGCGCTCAGTGGCCATGATAGAAGTGTTGGCAGTGTGGCCACAATGCCAGACTCTATAATTCTGTTTTATTTATTTATTTATTTACTTATTTTTTTTTTTTGAGACGGAGTCTCACTCTGTTGCCCAGGCTGGAGTGCAGCGGCACAATCTTGGCTCACTGCAAGCTCTGCCTCCCGGGTTCATGCCATTCTCCTGCCTCAGGCTCCTGAGTAGCTGGGACTACAGGCGCCCGCCACCACGCCCGGCTAATTTTTTGTATTTTTTTTTTTCTAGTATAGACGGGGTTTCTTCGTGTTAGCCAGGATGGTCTCAATCTCCTGACCTCATGATCTGCCACCTCGGCCTCCCAAAGTGCTGCGATCACAGGCATGAGCCACCACGCCTGGCCTCTAGAATTCTGTTAAACGTAGAAATGGCTTATGAATTTCAATTTCTAAGAGTTTGATTAATGCTGGGGATGACGAGGGGGCAAAAAGGGTGTAGAGAAGGTCAGAGAGAACTTGAGGGGCTCAGTGGAGTTATCCTGGCTTAAGTAGCCTGATCCACCCTGACACTGATGGGCCAACCAGCATGTACAATGGTGTGCACGCATATCCCCCTGCACAGGCAGTCTCTGGCAGGCTGTAGCAGGTGTTCAGCTGGGAACTGAATGTCATAGGGTCAGACTGTCCCCAGGTGGGCTCGATGGTATGCTGAGATATGATGCTTGGTGCCACCAGGGAAAGGAGAAGGCCTGCCCACCCACCCTGGTGCCACCTCCATCTCCAAGGGTAGAGAAGAGGTGGTCAGTGATGATGGCATCCTTCCCTCACCACTGATAGGGCAGGACCCACAGGAGGGGTCCTAAGAAGGGATGTATGCATGTGTATGTGCGTGTGTAAGGTGTTGGAGCAGAGGCAGTAAGGCAGGAAGAATGGGGCACCGCGGTTGGGGCTCTGGTGACTGAGCTATCTCACGCCGCCTTCTTGAGAAGCAGCGAACTATATATAATGTGCCTTCTGATGTGATGAGAGGTGATCAGGAAAGCTAGAGTATGAACACACAGGAGACCCTGACCCTCCCCACCCCCGCCAAGACTGTAGAACACCCTAGTGTTTTCTGGGCTCCCTTCCAAGTTTCCTGCATTTGCTTAAAGGCACTGAAATGGAAAAACCGAACTATGTGGGTAAGGCTCCTTTATCATAGTAGGAATTGGAATCCTAGGAATTCAGATCAGCCTCCCTTATCAAGATTTAGAGTTGCTTTTCATAGGAAAAGCAGCTATTTCCTCTCTTATGATGTCAGACCTTATATGAAATAAGGCTTATTCTTTCAGCCCTCAGTAGAGGTGAAAAAAGAAAAGAACATACTTTCTAGTTCAAAACTAGAAGTCTGAGAAGACATCTCATAAAACAGAACCATCCTTTTGTGATGTTTACAAACTCTACCTCTGGGGGAAAAATTCAAACACCAACCACAGGAAGAGCCTGCCTTCCCTGGGCCTAATGCCAGTCATCAGGAAAGGGATCTTCTACATGGAGCATCCTGATGGCCATGATCCAGAATCAAGTTGCTCCCATTTTGACGAAATTGAGGCATGTCAAATGGGAGGCTTTTGAAATAAACTGTTCAGAGGACATGCTCAACTAGTGCCACGGAGAAATCACACAAGACAGGGATCTGCCCAGGAGTCCCTCCCTGGAAAGCAGCAGAGTCACGTATCAGAGTGGAAACTACTTTTGAAATTAGCTAAAAGGGACCTAGAAAAAGGCATGTTAGCAAATGCCAGAGACAGAGGAAGAAATGAGGTTCAGGAAATCTATAGTGTTCTTGGTGTAAGTTTCTTAAAGCTGTTCTCTGGAAGCTCTATCACTTACGTGCATTTCAGGAGCACAGCGGCCCAGTAGATCTATAAGGGCCGAATAAAATGACATAATTGCATTGCCCATATGCACGATTTCTTCTTCCTCTTCATCGTCCTCCGTGCTGCTGAGAGAACCAACAGAGGGGAGGTGTGAGGAAGGTTGGCAGGCACTGCCACGCTGGGAGACATAAGCTGCTTGATATGGAAGCACTCTGCTCTTCTTGCATATCATACATCCTTTCCCTTGGAACCTCGTCTTCCTCTAGAAGTTGACAAAGTGGTTTCATTCATTAAGCTCAAGGAACCCAAATTTTTGTCCATGACATTCACAGGATTCCACGAATCTTAAGGCATGAGTACCGACATGAGCTGATCATCAGACCATAACTCCTACCAACCATTCATTCCCTTTTCCTCTCTGTGAGGGGAAGATACATGGAAAGCACATTGGACCAGGAGTCAGGAGGGCTCGGTCCCTGTCCTGGCTCTGTTGCGAATAAGCTACATGACCTTGGGCCTCAGTTTTTTTCTCATGTTGCTTGAGGAAGTGGCGAAAGCGTATGTGTAGGGTCCTTTCCAGCTCTACCAGGTCTGATGACAAAGAAAAAAGCCAACCGTCTAAAGAGTTTCTGCTGCTGGGTTATGCCCATGCTCTAGATTCTACAGTCTAATCTAAAGGCTGTGATAAAGAAAGAGACATGATCATGAGACTTGATAAAGGGAAAGTAAGACAATCAGATAATCTACCAACTATATCCTTAACATTTAAATAACAACATTATAGTGCTGTGACTTTTCACATTCTGCAGCTTTTTTTTTTTTTTTTTTTTTTTTGAGACGGAGTCTTGCTCTGTCGCCCAGGCTGGAGTGCAGTGGCGCAATCTCGGCTCACTGCAAGCTCCGCCTCCCAGGTTCACGCCATTCTCCTGCCTCAGCCTCTCCGAGTAGCTGGGACTACAGGCGCCCGCCACCAAGCCCGGCTAATTTTTTGTATTTTTAGTAGAGACGGGGTTTCACCGTGGTCTCGATCTCCTGACCTCGTGATCCGCCCGCCTCGGCCTCCCAAAGTGCTGGGATTACAAGCGTGAGCCACCGCGCCCGGCCGCTTTTTTTTTTTTTTTTAAGAAGTCAAATCAAAACACTTTCTTAATTAGTCCTTGTGCTTTCAGAAGAGGAAGTGGAGGCACTATCTGTTTTTACAAACGAGTTATGGGATGAGACACTGTGGGACAAAATACTGAAGGAAACATGCTGAAGTTAGACAAGGAGTAGAACCTTGGTCCAGGCCTTTAGCTTCCTACCCCATGGTGATACTATAGGGAGGCCAAGAGTTTGCCCACTTTGTGATTTCCAGCTGTGCTGAGCAGAGTAGAGAAAATGGAAGGGGATGAAGGTGAGGCTGATCACTAGGCTTACTGGGAGAGTCAAGGCAACACTGTGCTTGATGAAGGGCAAATATTTTAGCTGTAACTGTTAAGAACATGTGCTTTCTCTATCACCTCCTAAATCATCCGTATACCGGTAATATCTGAGAGCTCACCCACCGTATCCGTGCTGGAAGGCAACTCCATTCACTTACACTTCTCTTTTGTATCCTTGAGAGGGGAGGTCGAGCGCTGGGTTCTCAGAGATCTTAATGGCACCCTGCATGGCCGCCAACAGCCCGTTTCCCCCCTCACCCCGCAGGGCCGGGCCGAAGCACTCTGGGCGTCTGATGAGCAGCTTGACCACAACGCTGGCGTTTTCTTCCACACTCTCACCTAAGGAAGACAGACACTGTTTCCTTCTCAATGGAAAGGACAACCCCAGAATTTATTTCTAGTTGATGAGGCTGGGAGAACAGTATTTTGTTCAGCTTATCACCTATTCTTTTTTTGGTTTAGGTCAGTTAAGTGGGCAGTGGGAGTGGAGAAGGAACTAAGACATCTGTAACAGAGTGTAGTCAGTTAGTTATAAACCCCACTCACTGCATTTGAACCAGCCTCATCTACTCTTGAGATTAGGAGTTGATACTGATGGAGAAAAAGGTGGCTTTGATAAATTGGGTCAGGATCTGTTTATTTAAAGTATTAAGATCCACCATTACAGAGCAGGTTTTTACTCTTCGGCTCAGGATTTTGTACTGTAGAGATTATTTCCATATATTTAGGTCCTCAGAGGGCAATTAATAAACTACTGAGTCTACCATGGAATACTGATTCATTCCCAAATGACTTAGAGAACAGAAGGACTTTACATCTTCATTACCTCAATGAGGGCATGCAAATCTGCTTCCTTCCTTGAAAGGAAGTAAGATGGTTACTCGAGCTGGTGTGCTGCAATTAACGTTTGGGGAAGTGACATATCAGCTTCTGACTCTGTTACCCTAATACTCTCAAAGAGTCTAATACCTACCCTAGGACAGCCAGGTTTGTATGGATGGACTTCAGGTCATTTCTGGAATCATGTGTCCAGATGAAGAATCTGCTTGGTAAAGTTTTATTGGTTATTCCTAAACTTGCTCTGTGGGAAGGCAGAGGTTAGAGAATTGTATTCTGTGGTATTTGTTTTTGGATGAACCATAGATAATGAAGATAGGGTCTCATTTCGTGATCAAGTGATTAAGTGGTAGAACTGGACACTTAGGGATAGCCATTCTTTCTTAGAGCCAATATTTATATTCAAAAGTGGGTTGGTAGCTTGTTCAAACAAGTTAATAAAAAAAATACCTCTGTCTCAGATGAAATCCTAATTTGTATCTGAGAATTCATCTCTGAGCCAAGACTCAAGGGCAAGACTTTTTTTCACGTTGTGTTAGCTAAAGCCTAAAGAAAAACTTCTCTACAAAATCATAAGAGGTACCTCATTTGTGTCTGAGAATTTATCCCTGAACCCAATACCCAAAGGCAAGACTTTTTGATGTTATGTATTGGAAGCTTGAAGAAAAATTTTTCTACAGAATCATAGGGTATTTCTTGGAGAACTGAGCGATAACAGAGGTTACAATGTGATAAGCTCTCGTATTATTTATTCTTCTGCAAAAAGTTACCTCAAAATATTGGCAGACTAGAATAATAAACATTTGTTATCTCGCAGTATTTGTACAGGTCAGGGATTTTGAAGTGGCTAAGCTAGGTGGTCCTGCCTTGGGTCTCCCATGAGGTGGCAGCTGCCGTCTTCCGAAGGCCTGTCTGGGACTGGAGCATCAGCTTCCACGTTCACTCACACGGTTGTTGGCAAGAGGCCTCAGTTGTGTACTGGATGTTGGGTGGAGGCCTCAGTTTCTCACCATGTTGACCTCCCCCCAATAGGGCTGCTTGAGTGTTCTCATGATGTGGCAGCTGGCTTCCCACAGAGCAAATTATCCAGAAGGACAGTAAAGTGGAAGCCAAGCTGCCTTTAATAACCTAGTCACTTATTGTTACTTTGTCATATCCTATTCATTAGAAGTGAGTCACTAAGTCCAGCTCACATGTAAAGGGAGAATTAGGCTCTGTATTTTGGAGAGAGGAGCATTAAAGAATTTACAGACTTATTTTGAAACGATTTTAGCAGTTTAAGTTCTATTTAATAAAACATTTTATGAATCAACTTCGAAGTGTTGCGAGTAAAGCATTTTTTTTAAGAGACAGGGTCTGGCTCTGTCACCCAGGCTGGAGTACAGTGGCATGACCTCAGCTCAGTGCAGCCTCACCCTCTAGGGTTCAAGTGATCCTCCCACCTCGGCCTCTTGAGTAGCTGAGACTACAGGCACATGCTACCACAACTGGCTAATTTTTGTTTTTGTTGTTGTTGTATTTTTTTGTAAAGACAGGGTTTCACCATGTTGCCCAGGCCGTTCTCAAATTCCTGGACTCAAACAACCCCCTGCCTTGGCCTCCCAAAGTGCTGGGATTACACAAGCGTGAGCCACCACACCCTGGCAGAGCATCTGAATGAGGACCCAGAAAATCTTCTTGTTCCAGCTTTTTAGCTCATCACTGTGTGAGTACACACACTGCACAATCTCACTGGATCTTTCCCCTGTTCAGATATGCATGCTCCATCTAGTTTTAGAGTGACACTATTAGTCTAACTCAGATGCAGAGATTTCTCCCATGATGCTCAGAGGAATGGGGATGGGGTGGGGTGGCAGCTGAGCTTGCCGTCCGAATGCTCGTAATTAACTCAGGCTCACCTCTCACACCAAACTCAATCTTAAACATACCAAATGTGTCTCACAGCCTTGGAGAGTCTACCTCAGACCACAGGTGTAGTCCATTCCTAGAGCTTGGCTTGCTGACATCCTCTTTTATCACTCAAGCTTTTGCACTGTGGGCAAAATCCAAGATTGTAAGCATGTACCACTCTAAGTTTTAGAGTTGTGTAGCTCGATCCAGAAAAAAACTTATTAGACTGAATTTAAACAGCTAATCAGCTTCCATTCACGGTTTTATAGCTCAATCCTTCAAGAGTCTAAAATTTTTGTAAAGAAGTTTGTCTTCAAGTTCTATCCAATGTATCACACACCAAAAAAAAAAAAAAAAAATCAGTTTTTATTAAACCAGAATCCATGTGAAGAAAATTCTCAGGAGATACTAAAAGGGTAAAATTATCATAATAATGGGATGGTGGAAAGAATCAACATATTCTGGAAAAAGAGAAACCAAGGAGAAGTTGAGAGACATTGTACAGTTTGTAGAAGACCTCAGAGAAGGGTATGATGCCAAGTACTACGCCCATGCTCTCCTATCAGTTGAACCTACCATTTATACCTAATATAGTTTACTCACAGGAGGGATACTTACAGAAAAGCCCCAGGAGAATCTACATTTTTAAAAGCCAGTGGTCTCAGACATGGATTGGATGTATCTCACAGTTCACTACTTTCGAATGGTTTTGGCCTCCAATACTTATCAGGTAGCACATACATCAGCCCTCTCAGTTGTAATTTCTCACTACAAGAATAATAAAGCTAAAACGTTGAAATTTTAAATGTAAAAAATGAAGGAAAAAACCCAACTCTGTTAATCAAGCTTATTTGAATACTATACTCAGATTCTTTCAGTTACCTGGTGGAAATGCTTGTGGGTCAGCCACCGATTTTACCAGCATGTTGAATTCAACTTAGCTTTACCCACAGTGATTGGCATCACGAAGTTGGTGGGATATAAAACCACAATATGCAGAAGTTGAAAAATCAGACTGTGAGTTCTACGTTGAGCTTGTGATTGAAATTCATTTGCCCAATTAACCTTATTTTATTTGAGTCTCAGGCCTTCAGAACTGAACTAATTGGGTCTGCTCCTACAAGTGACCCAGGAAGCCGGCCCTTGATTACTGAATTGTGGACATCTGCGGAGAATGCAGAGCACACTCTAAGAGGAAGGAACTGAAGTGCAACCATTGCCGCTAATTAGACAGGGGACCAAGGAAAAGAATTTCCAAAGGCTTCCCAAGGCAAAGAGGATGGCATGATTAGGAGGGAGAGACAGTCTCTTCCTAATTACCTGTAGCTCAGCAAGCTTCACTGCTAACCAAATCCATTGTGGAAAAGCTAGATATTGACCTTGAGGGCATTTTTCAAGGGGGAGAGAGAGAGACTTGAGGTAAACTAGTTTTGCCCAAGGGCTTGCAACAATGCTTTCTGCTTGAGTTCTAACATGAATAATGAGCTTAATAACAGCATGAATGTTCACAGTGCCTTTCTTCAAAGGCTTCAACACTGTCTTCATGTTACTATTTTCTTTTCGACGTTCCCGAATAGTTGGATGGAAATGGAAATGATTCTCCCCACTTTACCCTGGTAAAACAGTCATACTCACCACAGGGACAGTTAGCAGGGAAATAATTATTTAACCTTCAGCCCATCACTTTTCTCACTCTCTGTGTTCTAACTCTAGTTCCTGTTTTAAAGTTCCGTTGTCTGGAACACTGTTTTTCTTCCCATTCTTTTGATGTAAACCCTCAACTTAGGTAACTCCATTTCATCCTTCAGGAGGAGCTTAAACATGGGAACCCCAGAGGACCTGTTCCTCTCAAACACCCTGTCCTCCTCCTTTGTGCCTGCTTTCCCCATTAGACTGTACATGCCATAAGAACAGGGCCTTGTGTCTGAATTATCTAACACTGTGTGCTCAAGGGTCTTGTTAACATCTGGCATATCACAAACATTCAAAAAATATATTTCTTCAATAAGTCAGTAGACTTCATTGAGACTCAAGGCAGAGACTTGAAATGACTGGATGGAAAACCAAAGGTGGCTACCCATTGTTGTATTATCCCAGGCAATTATCAGCCTCTGTTTACAAAAGCCTGCATCGTCTACTACCTCAGATTTCAATTAGTCCTAAAGAAAAGAAACATATGCCCAATCAAGTCCCACCTCAGTAAGACAGAACACGGGGCTCCAGCATGAATGAATGTACTGACACTCATTTAATTAATTTAGAGAATCCCACGGGCAGGGTAATGGCCAGGATCCAACACCTCTTTTTGCTAAATGCCATCTTTGATAGGGTACCAGGCAACTTGTATGAACTAAGTGATTCCAATTAGTAAGGACATACCATCTTCTTTTTAGGGCCTTCCAGCCTGGGAAGGGATGGACTGGAGATGTGTCTAACAGCCACTGTGATAGCACAGAGAGCAAACCAGGAATTGTTTGCCCATTTACTAATGAATTCAACTATTCATTGAGTCCATACTATATGCTAGTAACTGATCTAGAGACAGCAGACGAGCAGTAACCAGGACAGTCAAGCCTGAACCCCAGAATGAAACTAGTGGAACAGGGTCACCCCAGCAGACCTGTGGACCTGCAGCAGAGCTTTCCCACCATCTTGCAGATATGTAAGAAATAAATGCTTATTATTTTATGCCTTTGAGATTATGAAGTTATTATGTAGCAGATGCAGGCTGATATAAGAGAGTAGAAGGAGGGAATTCAGTTCCTACACAACTTAGAGTGGCCCAGGTATAAGATAATAACAACTTGGAGTAGAAAGTGGCCAGTGGAGATGGAGAGAAGATAGACTTCAGATATCTTTTAGATGCTGAATCAACAGAACTTGCTGATGGTTCCCTGATGTGGGAATAAGGAAAAAAGTTGATTCAAGGATGCTTTCTAGACTTAGTCTGAGTATCTGAAAAGTTGGTGGAGCTAGTTAAGGAGATGGAGAATCCTCGGGGAAGAACAGGTTTTGGGTGGTAATTACATACTCAGCTTTAAGATGTACAAAATTTAAGATGCGTATTAGACCTCCAAGCAGAAATACCAAGTAGATAACCAAGATATATATACAAGTCTGGGGCTCAGGGAAGAGGACAAAGCTGGCAAAGTACATCTGGGGGTCATCAGTGTATACGTGGAATTCAAAGCCAAGCGACTGCATGAAACCATGCAGGGTGGATGGCGCAGTAGTAGCCCAGATATTTTGAAGACCAGTATTTAATCACAGAATTGTGCTAAGATTTTGCCCATGTGTCTAGAGTTTGGGTCCATGTAGCTTTTTCATGAAATATGCCAAATAAAACTTGAATGCAATAGAAACCTGGAGTCAGAATTGCGGTGTGCTCTGACAAAATATGGGCATTCTCAATAAGATGATGAAAATCAGCCTTTCATGAGCACAAGGATCATAATACTGCCATTTTGTGTGAATAATGTTGATGAAGCAGATTTTTTTTTGTTTCATTCAGCTTAATTACATAGTTTTATTGAAGTATCAGGCTTCATTTACTACTCTTATCAATGAAATGGTTGATGAAATCCACATACATATATTAAGTAGGTTCTGGACTTTTGAGTCCACTGCCAAGACACTCAGTTACCACTACCATTGGAATCCCACAGGGCCCTTGGAGGCAAGCTGCTGAGAAATTCACTTAGTGTGAAAAGAATGTAGCTGACATCCTTTCACCCCAGCCAGCTTTTCTCATTTTGGTGCTCTGGGCCTAGATTTGCCATTGGCTTCTTTATTTGAGGAATTTATTTTCTATTACTGGTAGTGTTTTGACTGTCTACTTATTTCTGGACTTTGATGCTGTTTCACTTTGAATTTTTACAGATGGAGGCACATTTCCTTGTCTCTGTCACTAGGAGCCCTTTACCTGTCTGATAGATTTCCTTTCCTTTTCTCAGGTATAAAGATTCTAGGAAGTCCAGTGGGAGAATGAAGAAGGTGGGGTAGGCAAGACTGTACACGCTTTATACTATGGTTTCAATGATGGTGCCCCCTCCAAAATTTATGTGGAAACTTAATCCCTAATGCAACAGTGTGTTAGGCCATTCTTGCATTGCCATAAAAAAATATCTGAGACTGAGTAATTTATAAAGAAAAGAGGTTTAATTGGCTCATTGGTTCTGCAGGCTATACAGGAAACATGGTGCCAGCAACTGCTTGGTTTCTGGTGAGGCCTTGGGAAACTTTTACTCACAGCAGAAGGTGAAGGGGGAGCAGGTGTCTCAGAGAACGAGAGAAAGAGTGGGAGGAAGTACCACACACTTAAGCAACCAGAGCTTATGAGAACTCACTAGTGTGAGGACAGCACCAAGCCAAGAGGCATCTGCCCCCATGATCTAAACACCTCCCACCAGGCCTCACCCCCAACATTCGGGATGAGAATTCAACATGAGATTTAGAGGAGACAACATCCAAACCATATTAAACAGTAGTAGGAAGTGTGGCCTTTGGGAGGTGATTAAGTTATAAGGATCTCTGCCCGCACCAGTGGGATTAGTACCCTTATAAAAGGGTTTAAAATTGAAGGGATGTTCTCTTGCCCTTCAATTGATTCTGCCATGTGAGGACACAGTGTTCCTCTTCTCCAGAGGATGCAGCAACATGGTACTATCTTGGAAGCAGAGAGCAGCCCTCCCAGACATCAATCTTACTGGTGCCTTGTTCTTGAACTTCCCAGTCTTCAGAGCTGTGAGAAATAAATTTCTGTCTTTATAAATTATCCAGTCTCAGGTATTTTGTTACTGCAGTATAAATGGACTAAGATACCTTACAGTTAGTACAAAGGTGTAACACAGATGTTAAGAATCCAGCTGCAACTAGCCATATCTCAAATGTACCTTATATTCTACCTTCTTATCACTCTAGCATGATGTGTCTCCTGAGTACAACATTGCGATGTTGTTCCTATTTGTCTTAAACTGTTATTTAAATCTTTTGCCATTGGTTAATTTTTCAAGAGCTTGCTGAATCTTTTCAACTGTTTTATAAATTTGAGAACAAAACTATGTCTCACACATTTAGTCTTAACCATGCCTAGTCTAGTACCAATCACACTGAAGAATGGTTAACATGCCCTTTCTGACTCTAAAAACATGAATACAAGGGCAGAAATAAACCAGATGATTCTGAAGTGTCTACACCTTATATGCCCTTCGAAGCTAAGATGACACTTTGTACTCTCAACCCTAAAAGATGTATGTATCCCAGCACAACAGTCTATCCACATGCTCTCCCTTTAGGACTTTGTTAAACTATATCCATTTATTTCAAGACGTTATTCAACACTTTCCTTCTTCCTCATGCATCCCTTGACTAATTCTACCAGATTCCAATAAACACCATCATTTTGGCATGCCAACGTCTCATGTGTCACTATGTAGGTAGGTGTGGTTGATTACAAAGTTTTTAGTAATTATTCCACACATGTTTCTGATTACTCTACTTGGGTTTTCTCTGTTTCCTGCTTTGAGTTGCAGGAAGTGACTTCTGGGCAGGACTTCTAGAGCATCACGTTTCACAGCCCCGCATAGACTCGTCACATGTCGCATGATGGATGCCCAAGTTATGGCCACTGATAATAAATCTACCTAGGAAAGCAGATTCAGCAAAGCTAGGAGGAGATATTAGGTTCCTTAAACTAAGTTTGTAGTCTGGGGAAGATATCGCTGTAACTCTCCAAGGACTCTAAGAAAACACAGAATAACTTTTCCCTTTTTCTTGTGGGATTGATAGGAAACCTTTTCCTTCTCAGATTAATCTAATAGGAAGGGATTAATCACAGACATCCAAACACATCTGTGCTTAGCCTGGCTACAGTGTTTGCAACTGCCGGGAAAATAGAACCTTATTGACTTCATTACTTCTAGAGTTAAACACAAACCAAGGCTTCTCAACAGCTAATAAAAATAAAGTGAAGCAAATTATATGCCTTGAAACATTTTCTTAAAGACAAATATTTAAGAAGATTTACTACAAACATTAAGAAATAATAGTGAATTAATGTTAGAAAGAGTTTTCTATTTCCATTATTTTGATATATTAAAAGTTTTTGATTTGGCTTAAAATTTTTAAATTAGCACCAAACAGTGATTAAATAATACCACAATTTTTTACAAGCTCAAAGGAGAAAATGTTGTTTCTCCTTGTTCATTATGGAGACAGGAAGACAACAGTGCACAATGGTTCGTAAAATTTGGCCTCTGGTGTCAAACTGCTTGATTCAATTTCCGGCTTTACTTTCTACTACCTATGAGACTCTGGGCAAGGTATTTAATCTAAGCTTCAGGGTCTTCATCTATAAGATGAAGATAATTGTATCCACTTGCTATGGTCTGGAAATTTGTGTCCCCCCACCCTCCAAAATTCATATGTTGAAATCCTAACTGTCCAGGTGACAATATTAGGCAGTAGGGCCTTTGGTGGTTAATTAAGTCATAAGGGCAGAGCCCTCATGAATGGGATTTGTGCCATTATAAAAGAGGCCCCAGAGAGCTGCCTTGCCTCTTCCACCATGTGAGAACACAGTGAGAAGGCACCATCTATGAAATCAGGAAACCTCACCAGACACTGAATCTGCCAGCACCTTGATCCTGGACTTCCCAGCTTTCGGAAGTGTAAGAGATAAATTTATGTTGTTTATAAGCTACCTTGTCTGTGGTATTTTGTTATGGCAGCCTGAACAGACTAAGATACTTCCCTCATTGGATTGTCGTATAATTTAATATATGTGTTTTGAACAGTGCCTGGTACATGGTAAATGCTCAATAAGTGTTAGCTGTTGTCATCCTCACCACAACCCTCACCACTCCCATCATCACTCACCATCATTCACCACACTCACCCTTATAACCCCCCTGTATGACCATGCACCACCCAACCATCATATCCCATCATCACCATCATCATCACCCACCACCATCACCATGTCTACCTTCACTAACCACCACCCACCTCAATCACCCTACAGCTCACTATAACCACTGACCAACTATCATATTCCACTATCATTAGCATCATCACCATTCATCACCCACTATCACAACCCTCACCACCACTCACCATTACCACCATTACTCACTATGAACACCCCTATCACCCACAATAATCATCTACCACCACCCACCATCATCTACCATCACCCACCATGAATACTTCCATCATCTGCCATGATTCCTTATATCACTTTTATATTACATTGCTGAGCAGAGGTCACAAAAGTATTCAGAAAGTCCTTTTGAATCACCTTTTAGACATAAGGACTTATAAAGGGTTTTAAGATCCCAAAGAAATCTGTTTATTACAGTTTTCCCATTTCCAATACCCTACCACTCTCGTAAAGATCATGAACAAAACTATCATAACTATAAGTTTATAAGGTTTGTGTTACTGGGCTAATCTAAGTTTTCCATGGATTATTTCATTTAAGCCTCACAACTCTGTGAGGCATACATTATTATCATCTCTGTTTTACACATAAAAAAGCACTGAGGTTAGGCATTTTGACTAACTTGCTTAAATTCACATAACTAGTAAATGGTAGAGCCAAATTTGAACCCAAGATACTCCATTCTCCAGCCCAAACACTTCTGTAACATTCTGTTGTGAGTGAGCCACTATTCCTCCTCCTAAGTATTTAGAAATATTCTCATTTTTCTTTTTCATACTCTCCACATTTTTCTTTTTCATGCCTTCGCCTGTGGAAACCTACCGTGAAGCATTTGAGCTACTGATGGACTGCAAATCTACTTAGTTCTAATCTGTTGATTGATTGATTTCTATCCTACAAATTCAATTAGGGGTATCTCTATATGGATATTGTATACAGAAAAATCAATATGATGTGACCCAAGCCAAGCTTATTACCTTCCATCTCAAACCATTTTGCTTCTTCTGACATCCTTATTTCTTTCTCTCTACCCTCAAATCTCTAAGCTTCAATGTGACCTCTGTTCCTTTTCTCTCAACATACCTAGGCTCAGCCATCATCATCGCCATTCAGTGCTTGATACAATTTCTATATTTGTCCCTGCCCAAATCTCATGTTGAATTGTAATCCCCAATGCTGGAGGTGGGGCCTGGTGCGAGGTGTTTGAATCATGGGGGCAGATCACTCACAGCTTGGTGCTGTCTTCACGATAGTGAGTTCTTAAGAGATCTGGCCATTCAAAAGTGTGTGGCACCTCCCCCTTGCCTTATGCCTGCTTTCACCATATGATGTGCCTATTCCCCCTTCACCTTCTGCCATAATTGAAAGCTCCCAGAGGCTTCACCAGAAGCCAAGCAGATGCTAGCACCATGCTTCCTGTAAAGCCTGCAGAACCACGAGCCAATTAAACTTCTTTCATTAACAAATCACCCAGTGACAGGTATTTTTTTATAGCAATGCAAGAATGGCCTCATACTGACCATTTGTACCAAAGAGTGGGGTATTGCTATAAAGACACCTGAAAATGTGGAAGCAGCTTTGGGACTGGGTAGGCGGCAGAGATTGAAAGCGTTTGTAGGGCTCAGAAGAAGATGACAGGAAGTTTGGAACTTCCTGGAGACTGGTTAAATGGTTGTGACCAAAATGCTGACAGTGAAGTCCAAGCTGCTGAGGTCTCAGATGGAAATGAGGAACTTATTTGGAATTGGAGCAAAGGTCATGCATATTATGCATTAGTAAAGAACTTGGCTGCATTCTGTTCATGCCTTAGGGATGGATGGAAGTTTGAACTTGAGAGTGATGACCTAGGGTATCCTGGTGGAAGAAACTTCTAAGCAGCAAAGTGTTCAAGAAGTGGCCTGGCAGCCGGGCGTGGTGGCTCACGCCCGTAATGCCAGCACTTTGGGAGGCCGAGCTGGGTGGATCACGAAGTCAGGAGATCGAGACCATACTGGCTAATGTGGTGAAACCCCGTGTCTACTAAAAATACAAAAAATTAGCCAGGCATGGTGGTGGGCGCCTGTAGTCCCAGCTATTCGGGAGGCTGAGGCAGGAGAATGGCGTGAACCTCAGAGGCGGAGCTTGCAGCGAGCCGAGATCACGCCACTGCACTCCAGCCTGGCTGGCAGAGCAAGACTCCGTCTCAAAAAAAAAGAAAGAAAGAAGTGGCATGGCTGCTTCTAACAAACCTATGTTCACTTGTGAAAATGAATAAATGACTTAAAGTTGGAAATTTATTGAAACAAGAGCAGAGTGTAAAAGTTTGGAAAATTTGCAGCCTGGCCATGTGGCAAGAGAAAGAAGAGGCTTTTTAGAAGAGGAAATCAAGTGGGATGTAGAGCAACTACTTACTAGAGATATTTGCTTGACTAAAAGGAAGCCAAGTGCTAATATCCAAGACAATGAGGAAAAGGCCTCAAAGGCACTTCAGAGACCTTCGTGGCAGCCCCTCCCATCATAGGCCCAGAGGCTTATGAGGTAAGAATTAATTTGTGGGCCAGGCCCAGGGCAGCCTCATGACATTGCTCCCCATATATCCTGGCTGCTCCAACTCTAGCTGTGGCTCAAATGGGCCCAGCTAAAGCTTGGGCTGCCACTTCAGAGAGTGCAAGCCATAACTCTTGGCAGTTTCCACGTAGTGTTAAGCCTATAGGTATGCAAAATGCAACAGTGGAGAACACTTGTCAGCCTCCACCTAGATTTCAGAGGATGTATGGAAAAGCCTGGGTCCCCAGGCAGAATCCTGCTGCAGGGGTGGAGCCCCACAGAATACCTCTACTAGGGCAGTACAGAGGGGAAATGTGGGGTTGGAGGCTCCATGCAGAGTCCCTCCTGGGGTACTGCCTAGTGGAGCTGTGGGGAGGGGGCTACCACCCTCCAGACCCCAGGATGGTAGAGCCACTCGCATGCCTATAGTCCCAGCTACTTGGAAGGCTGAAATGGGAGGATTGTTTGAGCCTAGGAGGTCGAGGCTGCAGTCAGCTGAGATTGCACCACTGCACTCCAGCCTGGGCGACAGAGTGAGACCCTGTCTCAAAAAAAAAAAAAAAAAAAAGTGTATGGCACCTCCAGCCTCTCTACTCTCTCTCTCTCTTCCTCCTGATTTCACCATGTGACATGCCTAGTCCATCTTTGCCTTCTGCCATGATTGGAAGCTCCCTGAGGCTTCGTCAGAAGTTTAGTAGATACCAGCACCATGCTTCCTATAAAGCCTACAAAACTGTGAGCCAATTAAACCTCTTTTCTTAATAAATTATCAAGTCTCAGATATTTCTCTATAGCAATGCAAGAATGGTCTAATACAGTCCTATGAATTCCACCTCTGTAATTTCTTTAAAATGTATCTCTTCCAGTCCATTTTACCAACACCATAATAATTTAGAAACTCATTATTCTAATCTGAGCACAGAACCCATGAGTGGGTATCAACCCATCAGTCTCTATTCTGTTAAAAAGTTTTGCAGTTCTCTACACACTGAATCAATACTGAACTTTTCAACTTGGCATTTAGGTTTTCCCCATTATAATCACCTACCTTTTAAACCTTATGTCTTACCACTGCCATCCATGCATCTACCCTCCAGACTGACAGATCATTGGGTATCTTAGTCTGTTTTGTGCTGCTATAACAGAATATCAAAGACTAGGTAATTTATAAAATATGGAGGTTTATTTGGCTCATGGTTCTGGAGGCTGAGAAGTCCAAGATCAAGGGGGTGCATCTGTTAAGTGCCTTCTTGCTGCATCATAACATGGCAGAAGGCATCACATGGCAAGAGAGTGAGCACAAGAAAGCAAGATGTTGAACTTGTGGCCTCAAGCCATTTTATAATGGGCATTAATCCATTCACGAGGTGTTGGGTCCTCATGACCTAACACCTCCAATTAGGCCCCATCTCCCAACACTCAGGATTAAGTTTCTAAAACATGCTTTTTAGGGGATACATTTAAACAATAGTACTAGGTTTCCTGAGCACAGTATGCTTTAGCCTTTGAGCTACTGTACATGCTGCTCCTCAACTGAATCTATGTATTTGGGAGCTTGACCTTTCAAAGCTTATCTCTAACATCACCTCCTCCATTAGGCCTTTTCTGATCTCCTCAATAAGATATGTTTCCCGTCTTGAACCCCTTCAGTGCTCTCTCCCTGCCTTACGCCATTTTTATTGTAGTGATCTCTGTCCATGTCTCCTCCCCTTAGAAGACTGAAAATTCTTTGAAAGGAGAAGCTGACATCCTTTGCCAAAACTAGACATGGCTATGTATTAGATATGAGTTCTAAATTTCTTTTCAAAGAATATGTCAGTATGTTCAATTCTTTGCCTTCTACTTTTAAACTTAACTTCCTCATAAAGCAACATTTTTCGATTACCTGCTCCACCCTGACTCATTCTGATCACCTGCTCCACCCTGACTCATTCCAATTACCTGCTACCTGCTCTGTCCTGACTCCTGCCAAAGCCCTCACCCCGTCATTCTATTTAAATTAGCCAATGGGAATTAGTTTAGCCTGTGCTGTCTAACCCTAGCCAACAGGGGAAGTGCATCAGGAATAAAAACGCCTTCCCCTCCTTTGTCCAAGTGTGTGCTCACCATTGCTCCATCTGTAAGGGTGCACCCTTCTATAGAAGTACCTTGCCTTGCTGAGAATTAAAAAGAAAATTTTATATTCAAATGCTATTTCTTTTGCAGCACCGAAACTTTATATATAACACTATTATAGAGACAAAATAAACATTAAACTAAAATCCACAAATATTTCTACTGATGGGCCAGTTTGCCAGAGTTTGTTGCATTATAAAATTGTAGTGCAGAAAATATATTGAAAAGATATAAAATAACTTGAAAACAAAAGGGGTGCACTGAACATTTTGGTCTAGAGTTTAGTCCAATATGGTTTACCTAACCCACAAAAGCAAGTGTTAGAATTTATGCAATCTGGGTAGAAGAAGAGCCTGCCTTCATGACCCAGGTAGATGGTCTCATAAAATGACTCAAAAAGCTCTTGATCTTGACTGTGAAGATGACCAAGATGAATAAATTGGTCCTGCCTTGATCAGATTTGTCTGCAAACAATCTATTTACATAATTTGGCGAGCTGTATAAATTCTTAATCTTTATACATCCACACTTCATACTTTACACATACTTCATACATCCACTTCATACATCCACAAATTTGCTTTACTCTTACATTAACTCTACATTAATTCTGGACATGTGATAATTTGGATACAAAGTGAACGCGGCTATTAGAGGATACTGTAAAACTGCCCGCGAGAGAAGAAAATGGAGGTTAGCAAAGCTGGTGATAAACACAGAAGGAAGCAGTGATGAAAACACAGAGAGAAGCAGAGAGAGTTGATTAGGAAGTTGGCTGGGTGGGTCCCAGGGGAATAAAACACAACCACCTCAAGGCCTGCAATCTATCCAGGGCAAGGAGAAAAGAAAGCATTTAAATATTATGACTATAGTGTAGTACCGTGAAGAAAAGCAAGCAGGTGCAATGGGAGGGTAGAGAGACAACAAGAAAAGCACATGGGAATATAACGATCACATTATGTCAACGTATTTTGAGACAAATTGTTATACTTAGAACAATTGGCATGATTGTGTGTTAGCTACAATCTCTCTTTGAGATCACCTAACCTGCTTAGTGCAATTTGTTAGCCTGGAACCCCAAACTGAGAGAACAGAGAGGGACTATAACTATAATGTCAATACAAGTGAATTAGTATTATAACAAAAACTCTTAGGAGACAAGGCTCATTTTCAAGAAAGTACCCCACTTATTTTACATAATATTCAGCATATTATTCCAGAGCAACTAAAGAATTCTGGTAGTGTTGGAATTCACTATAAATGGGAGGTAAATTGTATTATGAAGAATAATATTTAGGGTTGCTATAGCAATTTTTTTCTCCTAGGAGTTTACTTATCTTTTACAGCTACTCAGTTATACTTGATTTTATCCATCCATCCATCCATCCATCCATCCATCCATCCATCCATCCATCCAGGGATCTAGATGTACATGTGCATTTAGCTCTGTGAAACAGGTGAGGTATTAATGATGATATTCATAAGGCCCCCTTTTACAGTGCAGAGATGACAAGTCCAACCTCAGGCAGTGAGTTTCTTGCTGGACCTGGGACTAATGCTCAGTGCTCTGTTCACTGGACTCTACTCTTTATCCTTGTCTGGCCTTATTCTGAGATTTCTCTTGCCAGCCACCAAACACTTGTGATTCTCCCTGAGATTTCTCTTGCCAGCCACCAAACCCCTATTTTCAGATAAGAAGCAATGGAAAGGATATCCTTTTCCTTGTACGTATCCATGATCATGCTATTCTGGGTATAAAAGGTATGGAAAAATGTGGGACTCACTGTTCACGAAGACGGCAAACCTCAGGAAGGACAGGTAGCGTTCCCCTTCAATGGGGTTCCAGCTGACATCAGGGTATCCTTTGGCCAGAAGCATGGGGCAGCTCTGTAGGCCACAGCCTGCCAAGTAGGTTACCACCTGCCAGAAATAGTACAAAAGTGTTCTCTCATATGCATTAGGATGGCTATTAAAAAACACACCTCAAAAAATAACAAGTGTTGGTTGAGGATGTAGAGAAGTTGGAACTCCTGTGCATTGCTGGTGAGAATGTAAAATGGTACAGCCACGGTGGAAAACAGTACTACAGATCCTCAGAAAATTAAAAACAGAATTGCTATATGATCCAGCAATTCCACTTCTGGGTATCTACCCCCAAATAATTGAAAGCTAAAATGTGGAAGCAACCCACGTGGCCACTGATGGATGAATGAATGAATAAGCGAAATGTGATATATACATACAATGGGTTATTCAGCCTTAAACAGGAACAGAATTTTGATATATGCTACAATGTGATGAACATTGAGGACATTCGCTAAGTGAAATAAGCCAGTCACAAAAAGACAAATACCATATCGTTCCATTCATAGGAGGTAATTCGAGTAGTAAAACCCATAAAGACAGAAAGTAGAATGGTGGTTGCCAGGGACTTGGGGGAGGGGAGGGAAGAATGAAAAGTTATTGTTAAGTGGGTCTAGAATTTCAGTTTTACAAGATGAAAATAGTTATGGAGATAGATGGTGGTGACAATTCAACAACATTACAAAAGTACTGAATACTACATATACAGTTAAAAATGATCAAGATAGTAAATTATATATTTTGTGTATTTTAACACAATAAAAAAATTTAAAAATAAATCTTACACATATATAAGAAACAAACAAAAAAAAACTGCTCAAGTTTTTATTTATTTTTTTTTTATGAGATAGCTGTGAGGCCTGTGAAATTCTAAGAACTGAAAGGCTTCCATTTCCCTAGAGGCTAGAAAGAGCCTCCAATTCATTTTTTGTTTCCAAGTAATTAACAAGATTGATTATCATTGTTATGTAGGAACACACCATGTACTGTCAGTTTCTGGTTTTCCCAGTTCTGGCAAGAGGGAGCTGTCATTTAAAAATAAGCCTAGCTAGCGTACATCTGGGGAGATAACAGTGCAGGAAAAGAAGGGCCCACTGGGGGCTGGCCATGTTCATTTGGCCATGGTATTGCAAGGCCACAATATTCAGTCACTGATTGACCCAGACTGGGCCCTTGAGTAATCAGGGGTGTCTACTCTCGTTCTGCATCCACCACAGTTGCCCAAAGTCAAAAGCCAAGATGTTAAGGTTGGAATGGCCAGAAAGAGAGATCCCCATCCATTAAGGACTGGGATTGGTGGTGGTCTCTTTGCTTCCAGGTTACCACTTATCACGAGATCTCTGTGCTAGGATCTTACAGACGATTTTATATTCTGTTCTACTTTTCAGCAGCTGTCAGGCAAAAAGCCTGGCAAATATACCTTTGTTTAAAACACAGTTGCTATTCTAATTTCACCTTTGGTATCTTATGTATACACAGAGAAGAGGAGAATCCACAGTGCTCCAAAATCCTCAAAGTCAGGGATGGTGTTTTTAAGAATTTTTTAACCTCCAGGGCCTAGCACATAGTAGCTATTCAATAAATGTTTGTTCAATGAATCACTTACTTGCTGCTGTCAAATATTCTATTTTGCAAGTATAATAAAAATAAGGCCAAACTCAGCAAGAATCTATCACCACACTTTTTCCTTCTTAAACCAGTAAAGATAATATTCTGTTTAGAGTTCAGATTTGATTTTGTCTTTAAAATGTCAAGGAAGCATCAATAAGGGCCAGAATTGGGCAGAGTTTTCAAGATTGCAGGTGCAGACACTTCACAGGTTGCTATAATTGCCCATATGAGAAAGAGAGAGAGAAAGAAAGAGTGTGTGTGCGTGTGTGTGTGCATATGCGTGTGTGTATGTGTTGGGGTAGGGCTACTGTTCAATCCTAAATGATCTAATTTCTGGCGTGATCAATAGAAGGGAGAAACTCCAGCATACCCGTCCTTTGCTGTTCTTCCCTGTGAACCAAACTTGGGTAATTTCCTGACATTGGGCTGAATAAAGTCTATGGCAGTGTGCTAAGCCACCCCAACTACTTGAAAACGGTGTGGCAAACCTCATCCCCTTTACAGATTTCCCGAAGTGCCCATTTCTCCCCTCTCCCAGCTTGCTGGCCTGCGTTAATCACATCTGACTTCTTCCAGTGGAGGCTCCATGTCTTTGCTGAGCAACATTGTTTCAAAAGATGAACTGAGGCTGAGAATAGGATATGGAGTGCAAAACCTTGTGGCATTGCCTTGTCAAAGAAGACCCATTCAGCTGCTTTTCACACAAGCATTGGTTATCATCACACCACCTAAAACACTGAGCTATTTATTGTCATCTAAATGTATGAATAATAGAGTTTGGCTGAGGTCTTTCCCTCTAGAAGCAGAGACCATGAATAGACACAGCATTTATGGAAGCTCTCACGACAGGTGGCATGGTGCTTGAGTCTTGTGTGTATGTAGGAGGTGGCTGGTACCCTTCACAACACAGGCCTACTGGGCCTGGAGGAGCAACTTCTAGCATTTCCCTCTGGTCTGGTCATTTTCACTTACTCCTTTTGCAGCTGAGAGCTTATTAAAGTTAACCCTAAGTCATATTGACTGGGACTTCTTTTAACAGATTTTTTTTTTTTTTTTTTTTTTTTTGAGACGGAGTCTTGCTCTGTCACCCAGGCTCCCAGGCTGGAGTGCCGTGGCATGATCTCGGCTCACTGCAACCTCTGCCTCCTGGGATCAAACAATTCTCCTGCCTCAGCCTCCTGAGTAGCTGGGACTACAGGCACCCACCACCACGCCTGGCTAATTTTTGTATTTCTTTTTAGTAAAGACGGGGTTTCGCCATGTTGGCCAGACTGGTCTTGAACTCCTGACCTCAAATGATTCACCTGCCTCGGCCTCCCGAAGTGCTGGGATTACAGGCGTGAGCCACTGCGACTGCCCTCTTTTAACAGAATGTTAAAAAGCAAGGTTCTTCTATTATGGTTTTGGGTTGTTTGATAAATATCATATTTGATAAGGTCAGTAAATAGATTCTATCCTTGATTCCTGCTTTTAACTTAATGATTTATAAGGGACCCAATGAAGTCCACCGGAAATATTGATTGCATCTGACAAAATAAAAAAAAACGCTTTCACTTAAATCTGCCACCTCAAAATATTATTGTAAAAATGTCTCTTTGATATTTCAAAATACTTTAAAGAACAAAATAAAAGGACCAACTCAAAGACAAACCCCTCTGTCATGGGCTAAATTGTCTCCTGCAAATTTCATATATGGAAGCCCTAACCCCCAGTATCCCAGAATGTTTCTGTATTTGGATATAGGGGCTGTAAAGAGGTGATTAAGTTAGACTGAGTTGTTGGGGTCATGTCCTTCAAGAGGAGGAAATCTGGACACATAGAGAGATACCAAGGATACGTGCACACAAAGAAAACACCAAGTGACGACACAGCAAAACAGTGGCCATCTATCTGCGAGCCAGGAGGTGAAGCCTCAGAAGAAACCAAATCTGCTCACACCTCGATCTTGGACTTCCAGCTTCCAGAACTGTGAGAAAATAAATTTCTGATGTTTATGTCACCCAACCTGTGGTACTTTGTTATGGCAGCCCCAGCAAAGTAATATCCTCCTCTTACTACAAGCAAAGTTCCTCCCATTAGAAATATGCTGCATAAACACGGGCGTTTTGTCTGCCTGGTTCATGATAGGCCCTCAGTAATTATCAGTTGAATGCATTTGAAATAGAATTTACTAACTGAAAAATGTCAACGAATTATTGGTGGGTAATTATCATCTCATCTTAATAGATCAGACATGGTTTTGCAGCTTGGCCAATGATTCTCTGCCAAGGCCTGAAACAGCAGAATCTTCGTGAGTGGTAAATCTATGTGGTCTGTGTGGCTGCCTCAGCTAGAGGAAGGCCATCTGCTGCCACAATCGTTTAATCAAGACATCCCCTCTCTCTCTTTCCTCACCCTGTCTTCTTTGAGCCACCCCACATTCACTATGCGACACGAAGAAAAAAATGTGTATTTATTTCTCAATTTTTCCTCTCAGCTTCTCAGATACTAGATTTTCTGGGTTTTTTCATCCTCTTGGCTGCTCCTCCTCCTGTTTTTTGTTGGTGCCTTTTCCTCAGCGACTCCCTTAAATATGCTGGTGGTCCTCAGGGCTCTGGCCTGGACATGCTTCTCTTCTTGCTCCAGACCAGCCCCTGGAGTCACCTCATGTACCCCCAGAGCTTCAACCACCCTCTGTGTGCTCTATCTGCAGCTCAGAGAGCTCTCCTGAGATTTACTGCCACGTCGTCAACTCCCTACTTGACAATGCCATTTGGGAGCCTCGGGGCCCCTTCTACTTGACAGACCCCAAACTCATCGCCAGCCTCCTCAGATCTGCTATACCTCCTGCACTCCTTGGAGGAAAACATGGGCTGAACTGATATCTAATTAATGGCTGCAATTTGTCCTCTAATAGATCGGTCCCCTGGCTTCAAATGCTTCTCACACCCACTGCATCAATATTAATTGAAGCCAGCACAGTCTTGGGCTTTGATTACTAGAGAAACTCTCCTCCTTGCCTCAAGACTTATTTCTGTTCCAACCAGTTCTTCTTACTGAAACTGGGGTGTTTTCTAAAATACGAATCGTACCGTGTTGCCCCTTTGCCTAATAATCTCCAGTGGTTTCCACCACTCTTGGCTCTACGGTGACCTCCTGTAATAAAATGGGTAGGAGCACAGCCTCCGGAGCCCAATGCTCTCGATGCCTGGCTGTGCTACTGACTAACCGCACGACACTGAGGATGCCACCCAATCTCTTTATGCCTCCACTTCCTTGCCTGTAACTAGCAGGCAACAATGAAAGGGCTTGGTCTCAGGGTCACGTGAGTTCATCTGTGGGAAGCATTCAGAATAAAGCCTGGCACAGTGTATGAGCATGAATTTCTTTTAGTAATAGAAATGGTAGCACAAAGTTCAATTCCTCACTGCTTCTGCTGCATTCTCACCACATCCCCCAGGCACGCTGTGCTTCAGTCATACCCAGTCTCCTATTCCCCAGCACGCCATGCTCTCCTCTCCGACATGCAAACATCCCTGGCATGCTTCCCCAACAATGCGGCTGATCAGCTTCTACTCATCCCTCAGGTCACGACTGTTTCTGAGTGACCTTCCCAATCCCCTAGTCAGGCTCAGGTGCCCTTTTCCGCATGCTCCCAAACCCCCTACATAATGATGACCTTTGATTTGTCTTTGACTTGCCCACATCCCTCCTCTCCTCCCCCCTCCCCCTCCAGGTTGCTCTTCTCCACACTCAGAAAGTCACACTGTGAACCCTGTCAGCCCTCCGGCCAAGGACATCATTGAAAGAAAGGGATGGGGAAAAGATGTAGTGAGGCCGCCTCAACCAGCTCCACCACCAGGAGCTTCATTCACGCTCCCAGCAGAGGGCAGCTCAGTTTGTCTCAGTTGCACATGGAAAGGACACTGATTATACAGTATTCTGCCATGTCTCTTCCTTCCATAGGTAAATGTATAAATTTGTAAATTACATAGAACTTTATTAGGAACCACAGGCATCTGGTAATGTTCCATGTAGACCAACGAGGCTGGGCTTCCACACACGAAGAACATAAATGTCCACAAGTCTCTGAAGTTGGCTACCTGTGTTCACAGGAGATCCCTTGGTCATAATCGTTGTGCTGCTACCGGTTACTCACATTCTTCCACACTTTCCCTACAAGCCCACCAAGATGACCATACAGTGACAGAGACTCCATCTGTGGTCTGCTTATCACTACAGGCAGAAAGAGCACCACACTGTCTCCCCAAGGGCCGGTTACCTTCTCGAGGTCTGGTTCCTCTAAGCTCAGCGCTAACTCGTTGTTGTCCATCACAGAGGAAGCTGCCACATCCAGCGGAGTGGATCCCCTCATCGACGGGGAGGCTGAGGGAGGAGGGGAGGATTAGCAAGAAAAGGACAGAGGAAGGCACTCGGCGCTAAGCCGAGACTGCAGTGCACATAAGCGGACAGGAGAGGGCAGCAAACACATTGAAACCTGGTTTACACGACTGTTCGCCAACGGGCCAGTCCACTTGCGTTAAGAACAGCTCTATTAGCTATCCTTCCTCCCCAAATTCATTGCCATGAATACAAATTAATAGAAAATCGGTTCACACTACCAGTCGGGACCATGTATTTCCAAGTGCTTTTCTAACACAAAACTTCTTGAGGTCCCCATATCAGATGCCACTTGACCAACTAAGCCCAGTGGAACTTGTATATTTCTGGGGCTACCACCTGGAGTTTAAAAATAGCATCAAACAGCATTAGCTCATATAGTTTCACCAGGTCACCAATGTTGTTTTTGACTTGTTTGTTTGGTTCTCAGGCTAGAATTAAGAAAAACTTCAGGTGGCATTTTACAAAAAGGTTAGTAGCCTGAGGTTGCATTTGAGAAATAAAAACCCGTGAAACTTCAGTTTTCGAGTACAAGTATTTGTGTATTACACAAATTCATTTCGTTTATATCCAGAACAGTGAGTAAGGCATATGCATTGACTTGCTTTTCTAGTGGTGGTGGTGGATTTACACTGTTTATCCACGATTGCTCTTGGCCAGTCTTCCTCCCCGCTAAGGAAAGCACTTGTTGGGAGGTTGATGGACAGGTATGCAGCCTGCAGCCAGCCTGCCAAGATGAGATCGGATCTATGACCTTGGTCTCATCAGCACTGCTCCCTGGTCAGTTGAGTGGGCTGGGAAGAGCTGTGCCCCCAGACTATATCTGCAATCCCAGGGGCATTTTGTAAACCATGGGCCACTGGTCCCAAGAGAGGTGAGGTAAAACTGTACGACTATGCCAACACTAATCTGTCACCAATCTTGGCTGGCGGCAACATCTCTACTTATGTTGGAGAACGTTGTTGTGGCATCGTTACTTCAGTTGTTTTAAATCAGGCAGAGTCTCTTCTAGCATTTACAAATATCACAGCACGCATGTGGCTTCTTTACCTGTATTTCCTAAGTGGTCAAAAGGGGGAGTGTAACCTTTGAGTTTGGATGTGGAAGTTACAAGAAGACTTACGCACCTAGGCCAACACTGCTGTTCTCCAGAAGATAACTCAGATGCTCAAACATTGCCTTCTGATTTTGCCGGCTAATTCGACAGAAATAGCAAAGGAAACGGCAGCAACTAGCAACCATCTTTGGAAATGCAATCTGTAGGGAGAAGTAGAAAGTGTCAGACAAAAGAATCTATCGTGAGGCCTTTCTGAAAACCCTGACCTCAGAGTCTTAAGTGGGTAAAGTGTGAACACTTGGTAAAACGAACTTTCTTCTTCCATTTTTTTTTCTCAAGACTTATTCATAGGAGAGACAGTTATAGTTCCTGAAATATCTTTCCTCCAAGAGAAACAGATGTCAAACAAGAATCCCAATCATCCTCGGAAGTCACGTGAAATTGCATGACCTTCTACCAGGCTATTGTTTCCAACCAGGAAGGGAGTGGACAGAATTCAGAGAGAGAGAGAGAGAGAGAGAGGAGAGACAGAGAGGAGACAGAGTGAGGAGAGAGAGAAGACAGAGTGAGGAGAGAGAGAAGAGAGAGTGAGGAGAGGAGAGAGAGATGGGAGAGAGAAAGGGGGGGGAGAGAGAGAGAGAGAGAGAGAGAGAGAGAGACAGACAGACAGACAGACAGACAGACACAGGTCATCGTAGACACATAAGGCCCACCAGTATATCAAAGCCCAATTGCCCTGGGTCAAGGCTGGCCTCTACAGTTACGCAAGTCTGAAAGGCATCGCTCTCTGAGTCTTCTCTGACTACTTTTGTCATTGATAATTGCTCTTCTATGGGATTCCGTAGCACTTGTAATTTGATTCATGCAGTCTAGCATAAAGATGCCATCTTACATTACTGTTGATTGCGCTTGGCTTTTCTGCTTAACAAAGTAACCAGCATCTCTAGGTTGGGCCAAATCTTAGTTTTGATCCTACAATGCTCAATAAATGGTGCCAGTGTTAACCTTGCTCGGGATCCTAAGACAACCTTGATTTCCTCCTTTAATATCACAGAGGATGCTCTAAGCAATAAGGTTCAGAAACTTACAGTCTATCTGCTCGCTGAGGCATCCAGACATGTGCTCAGGGATCTTCTGGAGAGATTTCACTTTCCCAAGAGATCAGAAGGAAGCCCATGAGGAACGTGACCCTGGCTTCTGTTCCTTCTACACACCCACCCCCCTCCCCAGTAGCACTGATGAAACTGCACCAGAAATCATCCCTTCCTAGGACCCTGGCACTCTGGAAATTCCAACATTTGAAGCCACACCCTATCTACTGTCTGCAGAAGCAGTTTAACTGTGAGGAGGACCCCAGCCCAGCTGGGATAAATGTCCAGTTGTGTCCTATCCCCACTCCTCTCTCCTTACCAACAGGAGATCCCCCTGATGCAGGCTCCTCATGAGGGAGCTGGCAAGGAAATCTGGCTTCTTCAGGAGCTCGGTTGACAGAGGAAACACAAATACTTCTGGGGAAACACTGCCAGGATCACTATTGAGATCTTGTTCTCCTTTAGAACAGCCTTCCCCTGACTCAGCACAAGACACACCAGCCTCCTAAGTGGAAGTCAGAGTGATTTCATCTTGGAAAGAGCAGGGCTGCCGAATACGGGAAGTAAACTTAGCAACTGAATAGCCCAGTGGGATTAGTGAAGAAAGTCTCCAAGCTTCAGGAGCTCTTACACAATGGGATTCCGTCCAGCAGCATTATCCCATCGCTTGGCTCCTTCTTGGCACTGTGCCTATCCCTTCCTCCCCCTGGAAGAGAAACTGAGGCAAGGGACACCAGCCACGTGGCTCTGAACAAGTCACCTCATGTGCTCCTGCCTCAAGGGACAAGTTCTGGCTAGGTTCTCCTTTTAGCATTACCTGAGATTTCTCCGTACCCAACACATTCACCATCACCTCCATCACCGTCTCGTGCATGCCCAGGACTCTCATGAGGTTGGGATGCTGGTAAAACACCTTGTTGTTCATTATGTCCCTAGGATAAGGATCAGAGAGAGTCTTCAGCACCTACTTATTTATATGCTATGAAAATTCAGGGATGAGAACACACAAACACATGAGAGGGCAAAGTAATATGAAAGTAACAGGCTGAAAAGATAGTAAGAAGGCACTAGGTCAGCTGGAATATATGTGGAGGGCCATTTTAGCTGACAGAAATGTTCTGTGCTCCTCTAAGTACTTGCTTTTTCTCTCTGAAACATTTCTTTCTAATGACCTATTAAACATCCCTTGTTTTATTTTTTCTTGTAATAATTTTAGATACCAATGAAGCTTTTGGACAATAGTCTTTAAAAACTCATGACATTAAGATGTAAGAACAATTACATCTTTAAGTCATCCAACATAAATTCACAGAGTAAAGCTGCATGCAAATCAAAATACAGAAACAGCTTGGTAATTTGCTGTGTACTCCCTTGCTGGGTGGTTACTTTCTGGCTGCCCATTCCCCTTCTCTTGAGGGTTGCAGGAAACACCACCTGCAATTGCCAGTTTTTACTTCTGCTATGTCTACTACGAAGGCTGGGGAGAGAATAATTCTCTAACTGTATTCTCTTCCCATAAGAGTTTCTTCACGTATGTAAGATTTCTCTTTGGAAATGAGTTTGGCGAATGCGTGCATTTCCCCCAAGGATCCTGAACGTCCCTTTCCTGCACCTTGGTGATGCTCCTTTGGTTTGCTGGCTCAAGGGTGGTAGGATGAGAAGTTAGGTAGGAGGATATCTGTAGGTCTAGTTCTTGATTCTAAGAAAGTAAAACTGTAGGCTGGTTAGTGAATCTTTTTGGGCCTTTGTGTTCTCATCTGCGAAATAGAAGGGCTACCCTACATAATTATAGGAAACCCTTTTGATGTCTAAAATGCTATGAATTTTTTTTGACTACATGGCTTCTAAGGGAGAGCCATGAGCTACTGTTAAGGGGAAAGTTATCTCAATGAACTAACAAAAATGACTCTAGGTTAGTCCTGAGAAAAGGGAGAGATCAGGTGGCAATTTTTCAGAGGTAAGTTTCGGAAGATTTCGAGTCAAAAGCTCAGGTGCTCAGATCATTTCTGTCTTGGGTTGAACACACTGTCCCTTCCTCCAGATGTTTTCATGGGCTCCCTGGGGCTATTTTCAAAAGATTAAAACCAAGTGCTTTTCCCCAAGACTCCTCCATACTTCTTTTAGCAATGCCTTTCACTGTGAGTAGTCGGGTCTCTCAGGTTACAAAGGATATGACCCCATGAGGAGTGAAATTGGAATCAGGTCACACAAAGATTTAATATGATTTGATTCCACTACATCCCTATGTCAAGATAAGTCAGTTTTCCCACTTAAAGCTTTCTAGAGAGAACAGCATGTAACCGTGAATCACCTACCCCAGCCCATTGATCATGAGCAACTCCTCTTCCTTGCCCATCCTGACACTGAGGAGGGAGCGGATTTGGCCCAGGGCAGCCAGCAGGTTGATGGTGTCGCTTACAGAGGTGTGGCTGATGGTGTAGGTCTTCCGCAGCGCCTGCAGCAGCTCCCCGATGCTGTCATACTGTCTCCGGAGGAGGTTGAACATCATTCGGACCAGCTCTGAATCCTGGATCTGGTCCTCCTGGGCCCAGCAGATCATCGTCTGTGAGATGAGTTGCTTCAATGTTGCTGGAAGGACAACAGGGGGGAGCAGGACTGTGGCTGTCATGGCTCAGGGAGAGCTGGGTGTTTCAGCCACTTCATGCAAATAGAAGACACATCATTGGCTGAGGTTACAAAATTCTTATTATAGGCAATGTGCAGTGGCTCACGCCTATAATCCTAGCAATTTGGGAGGCTGAGGCTGAAGGATTTCTTGAGCCTAGCAGTTTGAGACCAGCCTGGGCAACAAAGCGAGACCCTGTTGCTACAAAAAAAAAAAAAAAAAAAAAAAAAAAAAAAAAAAGGCTGGGTTGGTTGCACACGCCTGTAGTCAGCTGTTTGGGAGGCTGAGGTGGGAGGACTGCTTGAGCCTTGGACGTTGAGGGTGCGGTAAGCCATGACTGCATCACTGCACTGTAGCCTGGGCAACAGAGTGAGACTGTGTCTCAAAAAAAAAAAAATTTTGTATTTTAAGGGTGGGTTATGACATACACAGAAGTAGAATATATCATCAAAAGACAAACCGGCTATATAACAATAAAAGAATATCCCAATTATGAGTTCAGGGTGCTAACTATTCTATTTTGATTAAACAATATTTGCATCCACACTGGGCTGAGAGAACAGATCTAAAGGCTTTACAATGGGACATCTGACCATCATCCTTAAGTCTGAACAGCCTTTTTTTGTACTGGATCTTTGGCAAGAGTCAGCTGACACTGCATCTTGGACTCCTTTCATAAGCATCAAGAGAAAAAAACCACAGTGACTTTGAATTCAGAATTTATTGGGGCTCATACTGGTTTTACAGAAATTTTACTGTCTATACAGGTAAAGGAAAGATTACTGAACTGGGACTCAAAACAGCTGTGGAACCTTCAGAGGTCATACTAAAAAGCCCCTGAAAATTGCTGATTGGCACTGGCATAGGAGGTAAAGGAGGAAGGGGACCTGTTGGAATGGCTGGGAAGGCACTGCTCACCTCTTCCCTTACCATCCACACTTCCAGAAGATGACAGAGGTGAGACACACTGCTCTTAAATCACAAATGCATCCTACCCTGGCACTGCATATCACAGTCCTACAAGGTATGGATGGCAGGAAGATCCTTAATTCAGGCCAGGCAGTGCCAAGGGGACAATGAAGGTCACTCAGTCAATCAGTGAAAGAAAGGGGAGTAAACAGATCAGTGCTTCTGGTAGCCCGCGGCATCTCTAATAGTCGAGGTTTCTACTCCACATCACTATAGATGGCAGATGTCTGCTCCATATACAGTCTTGGCTCATCGTAAGGATATAAAAATAGAACTCAGTTACCAAGCTTTAAAAGAGACCTAGATGTAAAGGATTAATTTAACTTACTGCTGTGTCTATCAACCCTGTGGGTGTGTTAGATTCAGATGGGACACATAAACTGAAAACCTTAAAAAAGGACACCCAAGTCAGAGAGAAGCACAGTTAAAGGATGTTCTTAAGAGATCTCACTAGGCAGGGACTGCAGACTAATACCTGTTAGGTTAGATAATATCTGTATCCTCTAGGGGCAAAGCCATTTAAGGGCTACGCTGGGCTCCTTGTCAGAAACCTGTTTCCTCAGAGTCCAAATATAAAAGTTCCTGCATCTCCTAGTTAATTCACATGTATACATTTTGGAGGAGAAACCCTAATTTTATTGTCTGTCATATTATTTAAAAAAATCTAGGCCGGGAGCAGTGGCTCACGCCTGTAATCCCAGCACTTTGGGAGGCCGAGGTGGGCAGATCACGAGGTCAGGAGATCGAGACCATCCTGGCTAACATGGTGAAACCCCGTCTCTACTAAAAATACAAAAATTAGCTGGGCGTGGTGGCGGGCGCCTGTAGTCCCAGCTACTCGGGAGGCTGAGGCAGGAGAATGGTGTGAACCCGGGAGGCGGAGCTTGCAGTAAGCCGAGATCGCACCACTGCACTCTAGCCTGGGCGACAGACCGACTCCGTCTCAAAAAAAAACTAGTAATAATAGATTTGTACAGAAAAAAAACAAATGAATAGTAAATGAGAGCACAAAAGAAATAATTTAAATTTGCTATTTTTTGTCCATGATATTAGGATGATAGTGCCTGGCTTCACGGTAGGATTTGTTTGCTGGCCAAAGCCTGCCATAAAACTAAGGCTTTCAGTGTCTGTCTACTCTGCTGGTCCTTGACAAAACTTTCGAGATTTTCAAGAAAAGTAACATCCTCCTGGTGCTCCGGAACTGTGCTGAGCTCCACCAACCCTTCCACAAAAGCGTTGTCCACCCCTTTGTCCTCAAGGAAATAATACAAGGCCTAGTCCGGGGACTCTGCGTTGAGTGTGTACTAGTGCCCTTCCGTCCAGACTTGCCATTGGACTGAAAGCTAACTTCCCTGATGGAGAAAATGTTACTCTCCACCTGCTCTTGTCCAAACTCATCCTCTGATAGTGACAGTCAGCACCAGGACCTTCTTGCTATCATTCTTCATAACTTCAACTATGAAACTGGGAGTTGATGTCAATTCAGAATCCTGTTCTTCAACCTACAGCCCTTGTGAGGGCTCCTCCTCACCATCAGATGTGGGTGGGATGCTGTTGATAATGTTGAAAGTGACAGTGATCTTTCCCCTGGCAACTTGCCATGCTAATTTAGCTTCTGTTCCATTTAAATTCTAGCTCCCAACTTCCAGACCTCTTAGGGAGGGAATGCCTCTTATGCTTCTCGATTTCCCTTTCCTCCTTAATTTCATCACTCAGGAATTCAACAGAAGCTCTGTCTCCTTTGGTGCACAGCACGCAGCCACTGTAGCCACAGGCACAGGGCCTAGGAGGCCACAGCAGGTCAGGCTGCCACGCAGACCCCAAACACATGCACACTGCGCAGCGCAAAGGGCCGGGCACAGGACCTGGCCGCTGCTGGGGCGGTGGGGCAGGCATGGTAGCGTGGAGGCCGGCAACTGCGGAGCCCAGGGCACTGGGCATGCAGCACAGCAGAGGCAGCGTCACAGAGGTGACCACAGACACGTATGGATGCACTCCTAGTTATTACTTGTGCAGTAAGAATGAAAGCAAGACAAAAACATAGACTCTCGGACCCAATTTAAGTTTTTCTAGTCCCGTCAGTACAATTTCCTCTAAAACGTATACCTTGGCTTGGAAGAATTATAGTTCTCACCACTAACAAAACACTTCTCTGCAGATATAATACATGCTATCCCAGTCCCTGCCACACTGGAAAAGCAATAATCAGATCTGGTGGAATTACTAATCTGCTCAAGCAGAGAATTTTACAGAATCATAATAAAACCAAGTACATATTAGTTTCCCTTAACCTGGCTTTCAGATTAATTCAGGATTTGGGTAAGCTCTTAGCCTCACACTGACTCAAAAATCCAAATAAATATTTATGGCCTAGAGAGCATGTAAAGCAAAACACCTCACTAGAGGGCAAATGGGAAAGGAAACATCCTTTTGGCCTCAAAGCATGGAGCAGTAAACACCTTCCACTCCATTCTTTGTCCAGGCAAACCTTCAAAGTCAGTGTCAGAGAATGGGATAAATATTTATGTGTGACCAAGCTAAAGTACAGTCAAAAAAAAAAAAAAAAAAAAAAAAAAAAGTAGCCGCCAGGTCCTGCCAGAAAAGGAGGCAAGACTTACTGCTGCGTTGCTGACAGGCAGATGTAATTCCATGGAAGGACTGACGTTTAAAGCCATATGTACTGGACAATGTTTCAAATTGTGAGACCAAAGTGCAGTAAGTGAGAGAAACAATAACTATGAAGAGAAATAAAATTCAGGGGGAGAGGGGCAGAAGGGGACATTTTCAGGAGCCATGAAAAGCACAACATATTTTGTCATCTGACATATACTAGAGACTCAGGACCCACCAAGCAAACCCAGGTACAACCAATGAACTTCTCAAGGTCTAAACACTTTTGGGATTGAGAAAATGGAGCTTTATACCCCTAGCAGCAATGCTACTAAAAATTCTTCAGATTTTAATTAGCTCCCGTGCATCAGCAGCAGAGCAGCCAAAACGTACCAGAGTCCAGAAGTTAAAAAGAATACATTTTCTAGACTGTGTTAGGCTCTCCATATACCTGTATATCTGATGATTAAACTAATTAATGCATATAACCATGGATGGCACATACTGCAGGTTTAATAAAGGTGAACTATTACTGACATCTCTACCAATACTTAGAAAAATGTGATCTGCAGAGCCTTGGGGGCCCAAGATCCTTTAGATACCCTTTAAGACCAAATGTGTTTTCATAAAAATTCTAAGATATTGTTGGCCTTTTTCATCGTGTTGATAATTGCACTGATGGTGCAAAAGCAATGGTGGGTAAAACTGCTTGTGCCTTAGCTTGAATCAAGTTAGCAGCACCCAACTATATTTTTTATTGCCACACTTCCAGATAAACGCCCAGTTTCACAGAAGGATGTCCTGAATAAAGCAGTAAAAATTATTAATTTTATTCATCATAAACTCTTGAGTTTACATCTTTAAAACATCCTCTGTGACAGAATGGTACAGAGAAAGAAAAGAAGTAAAGCACTTCTGCTGTGTATTAAAGTTCAGTGTTTTTTCTGGAGGAAAAGTACTTGAGTGATGGAGTTGTGAGCTAAACTAGCTGCTTATTTCATGGAATGCCATTTTTAATTAAAGAACAACAAACTGTGGTTAACTTGAACAAATGAAAAAAAATGTGATGAAAAAAATGAAAAAAGTAAGCCTTTCACTTCAAATGATAGTATTTGTTGCCAATAATGAAATTTGAGCTTTCAAGTGAAAATCAGAATTTTGAAAAATGTTTATCTGCCACTGGGAGCTCAACAGCTTCTCAGTACTTAAAGACTTTTCTGATTAAGCTGTCTATATTAACAAATGTGATTTTTAAACTATTTTATACTGAAATGTGTCAAGATTTTGAAGTTCTTATTAACTCAATGAACCAATAATCTCTCAATGATCAATGAATGACATTACAAAAACATTCATAGGTAAAAGATCCATTCAATGTGCAAGATAGACCAGTGAATTTTTACGTAACAAAGTACATACAAACATCTAGTTAATATGGTTTCAGATTCCACATGCCAACTAACTTTTCAGAAACTACTACTTGTTCAGATATAGTATTAGAGAAGAATATCCATAATTATTGGAAAAGGCTATGAAAAATACTACTACCCTTCCAATCATATATTTAAGGCCATTTTTCTTCCCATTCTTTAACCAGATATAAGAATCCAGCTGCCTTCAATTAAGTCAGACATTAAAGAGATTTATAATCATGCAAAGAAATATCACTTTATTTTGTTTTGAAAAATTTAGTTTTCATAAAAGTATTTTTATGTAACATGTAATAAGGTTATTTTTAAATTAAAAAATATTTAAATGTTTGCCAATTTTAATTTTAAATTTGGTAAACACTGATAGATATAATCCACATAAACTAAAGCTTTTGGGGTTCTCAGTAATTTTCTATAGTGTAAAGGGGTCCCAAGACCAAAGGGTTTGAGAACCACTGATCTATATAAAAGGGCCTATGCTGAAGTGAGGCTGTGAATGGAAACCAAAGCTTTCCCTCCAGCTAAGATGAAACCTGTTCTATTAGGCTGCATGAGTCTGATCAAGTAGCTGAGACCTGAACCTAGAAAGCTACAGATTAGGAAGCTTTCCATGTTTACTTCTGGATGGGAGGGGGGTATGTGTGAGATTAAATGTGAGTATCTCATGTTAGAAGAGTATCTTATGTAAGAAAAGTATCTCATATAAGAAGAGTTAGACACCTCACATTGAGAAATAAAGTGAGGATTAAAGAATCATTATTTTGAAAATTGAATCCTGGCAGTCAGGAGCCCTGGCTATTATTCTTTCATCACCAACGGGCAACCTCCTAGCCTGAAGGGCTCCTAACGCTTTTCTTCTCCTGAATTTGGGCTTAAGAACAGTCATCTTCTAAGCAAGGAGGGAGCCAGGCTTGTATTATGCTGAGGCTGCCTGGCTTTCTTCAGCCTGCTCTGCACACGCACAGAGAAAGGTGGGCTGCAGGCTGGAGAGGGAGGCACTTAACTCTTTGTCCCCAACATTAGCTGATCCTTCAGCAATGACTTTGCTCTTATTAATACTGGAAACTAGAGCTGTCAACTATAGGAGGCTTTGCCCTGAAGTTGATATGTGTCCAGGACTCAGGACATATACCAGTTCACAAGTTTCTGCCTGTCTTCATCTGAGTAGCTGAGTTAACTCCAGTCACGGCCACTTCTAAGTTAGCTTTTAACTGACCAGCATTTTCTGGGTATCTGTTACATGCCCAAGGTTAAGTACTCTACAGGAAACTATTTCAAGACACAATTATTATCCACTACAGCCTAGTTGGAAAAACTAATACATGTGAAGCATTTAATAAAAAATAAATGTAAAATAACGAGTAAAACTGTGTTGTCTAAGACAATTAGGAAATGAGACAATTCATAAGAAGGCATAACTCCTATAGTAACACATACATTCAAAAGAAACTAGAGAAGAGAAATAAGATCCCCCTTTCTTTTCTTCCATGGCTTTTTTTATCTGAAGTTTTTTATATTTCTAGAATAAGTATCCATTACAAGAAGACTAAAGCAGGGAAGAAAAAGCTCTATCGGGAAGTTAAAAGAGGGGCCTTCCAAGTGATATCAGAAATGATCTGATGAAAAAGACATCATGCTTTGTTATGATTATTTTGGAATGCTATGCTCCTTAGAGAGATGATTCATACATATAGCACCTGTATGTGTGTGTGCATGTGTGTGTCTGTGTACATATATATATAGTATCCATGGGGAAATGCTGACAATTTTGGTAGGCTTTTTTTTTTTTTTTAAATTATACTTGAAGTTCTAGGGCATGTGTGCACAACGTGCAGGTTTGATACATAGGTATACATGTGCCATGTTGGTTTGCTGCACCCATCAAGTCGTCATTTACATTAGGTATTTCTCCTAATGCTATCCCTCCCCCAGACCCCCACCCCATGACAGGCCCTGGTGTGTGATGTTTCCCTCCCTGTGTCCAAGTGTTCTCATTGTTCAATTCCCACCTGTGAGTGAGAACATGCAATGTTTGGTTTTCTGTCCTTGTGTTAGTTTGCTGAGAATGATGGTTTCCAGCTTCATCCATGTCCCTGCAAAGGACATGAACTCATCCTTTTTTATGGTTTCATAGTATTCCATGGTGTATATGTGCCACGTTTTCTTAATCCAGTCTATCATTGATGGGCACTTGGGTTGGTTCAAAGTCTTTGCTATGGTGAATAGTGCCACAATAAACATACATGTGCAGGTGTCTTTATAGTAGCAGGATTTATAATCCACTGGGTATATACCCAGTAATGGGATTGCCAGGTCAAATGGTATTTCTAGTTCTAGATCCTTGAGGAATCACCACACTGTCTTCCACAATGGTTGAACTAATTTACACTCCCACCAACAGTGTAAAAGTGTTCCTATTTCTCCACATCCTCTCCAGCACCTGTTGTTTCCTGACTTTTTAATGATGGCCATTCTAACTAGTGTGAGATGGTATCTCACAATGAGGTTTTGATTTGCATTTCTCTGATGGCCAGTGATGATGAGCAATTTTTCATGTGTCTGTTGGCTGCATAAATGTCTTCTTTTGAGAAGTGTCTGTTTATATCCTTTGTCCACTTTTTGATGGGTTTTTTTTTCTTGTAAATTTGTTTGAGTTCTTTATAGATTCTGGATATTAGCCCTTTGTCAGATGGGTAGATTACAAAATTTTTCTCCCATTCTGTAGGTTGTCTGTTCACTCTGATGGTAGTTTCTTTTGCCGTGCAGAAGCTCTTTAGTTTAATTAGATCCTGTTTGTCTATTTCGGCTTTTGTTGCCATTGCTTTTGATTTAGTCCTGAAGTCCTTCCCCATGCCTATGTCCTGAATGGTATTGCCTAGGTTTTCTTCTAGGGTTTTTATAGTTTTAGGTCTAACATTTAAGTCTTCAATCCATCTTGAATTAATTTTGGTATAAGGTGTAAGGAAGGGATCCAGTTTCAGCTTTCTACATATGGCTAGCCAGTTTTCCCAGCACCATTTATTAAATAGGGAATCCTTTCCTCATTTCTTGTTTTTGTCAGGTTTGTCAAAGATCAGATGGTTGTAGATGTGTGGTGTTATTTTTGAGGCCTCTGTTCTGTTCCATTGGTCTATATATCTGTTTCAGTGCCAGTACCATGCTGTTTTGGTTACTGCAGCCTTGTAATATAGTTTGAAGTCAGGTAGCACGATGCCTCCAGCTTTGTTCTTTTTGCTTAGGATTGTCTTGGCGATGCAGGCTCTTTTTTGGTTCCATATGAAATTTAAAGTAGATTTTTCCAATTCTGTGAAGAAAGTCATTGGTAGCTTGATGGGGATGGCACTGAATCTATAAATTACCTTGGACAGTATGGCCATTTTCACGATATTGATTCTTCCTATCCATGAGCATGGAATGTTCTTCCATTTGTTTGTGTCCTCTTTTATTTCGTTGAGCAGTGGTTTGTAGTTCTTGAAGAGATCCTTCACAGCCCTTGTAAGTTGGATTCCTAGGTATTTTATTCTCCTTGTAGCTATTGTAAATGGGAGTTCACTCATGATTTGGCTCTCTGTTTGTCTGTTAATGGTGTATAGGAATGCTTGTGATTTCTGCACATTGATTTTGTATCCTGGGACTTTGCTGAAGTTGCTTATCGGCTTAAGGAGATTTTGGGCTGAGACAATGGAGTTTTCTAAATATACAATCATGTCATCTGCAAACAGGGACAATTTGACTTCCTCTTTTCCTAATTGAATACGCTTTATTTCTTTCTCTTGTCTGATTGCCCGGCCAGAACTTCCAAAACTATGTTGAATAGGAGTAGTAAGAGAGGGCATTCTTGTCTTGTGCCAGTTTTCCAAGGGAATGCTTCCAGTTTTTGTCCATTCAGTATGATATTTGCTGTGGGTTTGTCATAAATAGCTCTTATCATTTTGAGATATAACCCTTCAATACCTAGTTTATTGAGAGTTTTTAGCATGAAGGGCTGTTGAATTTTGTTGAAGGCCTTTTCTGCATCTATTGAGATAATCATGTGGTTTTTGTCATTGGTTCTGTTTATGTGATGGATTACATTTATTGATTTGTGTATGTTGAACCAGCCTTGCATCCCAGGGATGAAGCTGATTTGATTGTGGCAGATAAGGTTTTTATGTGCTGCTGGATTTGCTTTGCCAGTATTTATTGAGGATTTTCGCATCGATGTTCATCAGGGATATTGGTCTAAAATTCTCTTGTTTTGTTGTGTCTCTGCCAGGCTTTGGTATCAGGATGATACTGGCCTCATAAAATGAGTTAGGGAGGATTCCCTCTTTTTCCATTGATTGGAATAGTTTCAGAAGAAATGGTACCAGCTCCTCTTTGCATCTCTGGTAGAATTCGGCTGTGAATCTGTCTGGTCCTGGACTTTTTTTGGTTGGTAAGCTATTAATTATTACCTCAATTTCAGAGCCTGTTATTGGTCTATTCAGGGATTCAACTTCTTCCTGGTTTAGTCTTGGGAGGGTCTAAGTATCCAGGAATTTATCCATTTCTTCTAGATTTTCTAGCTTATTTGCACAGAGGTGTTTATAGTATTCTCTGATGGTAGTTTGTATTTCTGTGGGATTGGTGGTGATATCCCTTTTATCATTTTTTATTGCGTCTATTTGATTCTTCTCTCTTTTCTTCTTTATTAGTCTTGATAGCGGTCTATCAATTTTGTTGATCTTTTCAAAAACCAGCTCCTGGATTCATTGATTTTTTGAAGGTTTTTTTTTGTGTGTGTGTGTCTGTCTCTTTCAGTTGTGCTCTGATCTTATTTCTTGCCTTCTGCTAGCTTTTGAATTTGTTTGCTCTTGTTTCTCTAGTTCTTTTAATTGTGATGTTAGGGTGTCAATTTTAGATCTTTCCTGATTTCTCTTGTGGCATTTCGTGGTACAAATTTCCCTCTACACACTGCTTTAAATGTGTCCCAGAGATTCTGGTACGCTGTGTCTTTGTTGTCATTGGTTTCAAAGAACATCTTTATTTCTGCCTTCGTTTCATTATTGACAACCCAGGAGCAGGTTGTTGAGTTTCCATGTAGTTGTGCGGTTTTGAGTGAATTTCTTAATCCTGAGTCCCAATTTGATTGCACTGTGGTCTGAGAGACAGTTTGTTGTGATTTCTGTTCTTTTACATTTGCTGAGCAGTGCTTTACTTCCAATTATGTGGTCAATTTTAGAATAAGTGCAATGTGGTGCTGAGAAGAATGTATATTCTGTTGATTTGGGGTGGAGAGTTCTGTAGATGTCTATTAGGTCTGCTTGGTGCAGAGCTCAGTTCAAGTCCTGGATATCCTTATTAACCTTCTGTCTTGTTGATCTAATATTGACAGTGAGGTGTTAAAGTCTCCCGCTATTATTGTGTGGGAGTCTAAGTCTCTTTGTAGGTCTCTAAGGACTTGCTTTATGAATCTGGGTGCCCCTGTATTGGGTGCATATATATTTAGGACAGTTAGTTCTTCTTGTTGAATTGATCCCTTTACCATTATGTATTGACCTTTTGTCTCTTTTGATCTTTGTTGGTTTAAAGTCTGTTTTCCCAGAGACTAGGATTGCAAGCCCTGCTTTTTTTTTTTTTTTTTTTTTTTTTTGCTTTCCATTTGCTTCATAGATCTTCCTCCATCCTTTTATTTTGAGCCTGTCTGTGTCTCTGCATGTGAGATAGGTCTCCTGAACACAAAACACTGATGGGTCTTGACTCCTTATCTAATTTACAGTCTGTGTCTTTTAATTGGGGCATTTAGCCCATTTACATTTAAGGTTAATATTGTTATGTGTGAATTTGATCCTGTCATTATGATGTTAGCTGGTTATTTTGCCCATTAATTGATGCAGTTTCTTCATAGCATTGATGGTCTTTACAATTTGGCATGTTTTTGCAGTGGCTGGTACTGGTTGTTCCTTTCCATGTTTAGTGCTTCCTTCAGGAGCTCTTGTAAGGCAGGCCTGGTGGTGACAAAATCTCTCAGCATTTGCTTGTCTGTAAAGGATTTTATTTCTCCTTCACTTATGAAGCTTAGTTTGGCTGGATATGAAATTCTGGGTTGAAAATTCTTTAAGAATGTTGAATGTTGGCCCCCACTCTCTTCTGGCTTGTAGGGTTTCTGCTGAGAGATCCGCTCTTAGTCTGATGGACTTCCCTTTGTGGGTAACCTGACCTTTCTCTCTGGCTGCCCTTAACATTTTTTCCTTCATTTCAACCTTGGTGAATCTGACAATTATGTGTCTTGGGGTTGCTCTTCTCAAGGAGTATCTTTGTGGTCTCTGTATTTCCTGAATTTCAATGTTGGCCTGTCTTGCTAGGTTGGGGAATATTATCCTTCAGGATAATATCCTGAAGAGTGTTTTCCAACTTGGTTCCATTCTCCTCATCACTTTCAGGTACACCAGTCAAACGCTGATTTGGTCTTTTCACATAGTCCCATATTTCTTGGAGGCTTTGTTTCTTTTTACTCTTTTTTCTCTAACCTTGTCTTCTTGGTTTATTTCATTAATTTGATCTTCAATCACTGATACCCTTTCTTCCACTTGATCAAATCAGCTATTGAAGCTTGTGCATGTGTCACGAAGTTCTTGTGCCACGGTTTTCAGCTCCATCAGGTCATTTAATGTCTTCTCTACACTGTTTATTCCAGTTAGCCATTCGTCTAACCTTTTTTCAAGGTTTTTAGCTTCCTTGCGGTGGGTTCATATATCCTCCTTTAGCTTGGAGAAGTTTGTTATTACCAACTTTCTGAACCCTACTTCTGTCAACTCTGTCCAGCTTTCTTCTGTTTCTGGTGAGGAACTGTGATTCTTTGGAGGAGAAGAGGCACTCTGGTTTTTAGAATTTTCAGCTTTTCTGCTCTGGTTTCTCCCCATCTTTGTGGTTTTATCTACCTTTGGTCTTTGATACTGGTGATCTACAGATGGGGCTTTGGTATGGATATCCTTTCTGTTGATGTTGATGCTATTCCTTTCTATTTGTTAGTTTTCCTTCTAACAGGCAGGTCCCTCAGCTGCAGGTCTGTTAGACTTTGCTGGAGGTCCACTCCAGACCCTGTTTGCCTGGGTATCACCAGTGGAGGCTACAGAATAGCAAATATTGCAGAACAGCAAATATTGCTGCCTGATCCGTCCTCTGGAAGCTTCATTCCAGAGGGGAACCCATCTGTATGAGGTGTCAGTCGGCCTCTACTAGGAGGTGTCTCCCAGTTAGGCTACATGGGGGTCAGGGACCCACTTGAGGAGGTAGTCTGTCCATTCTCAGAGCTCAAACGCCATGGTGGGAGAACCACTGCTCTCTTCAGAGCTGTCAGACAGGGACATTTAAGTCTGCAGAAGTTGTCTGTTGCCTTTTGTTCAGCTATGCCCTGCCCACAGAGGTGGAATATATAGAGGCAGTAGGCCTTGCTGAGCTGCAGTGGGCTCCGCCCAGTTTGAGCTTACCAGCTGTTTTGTTTACCTACTCAAGCCTCGGCAATGGTGGACACCCCTCCCCCAGCCAGGCTGCCACCTTGCAGTTTGATCTCAGACTGCTGTGCTAGCAGTGAACAAGGCTCCATGGGCATGGGACCTGCTAAGCCAGGTATGGGAGAGAATCTCCTTGTCTTCTGGTTGCTAAGACCTTGGGTAAAGCACTGTATTTGGGCAGGAGTGTCCCGTTTTTCCATGTACAGTCTGTCACAGCTTCCCTTGGCTAGGAAAGGGAAATCCCCCAACCCCTTGCACTTTCTGGGGGAGGCGACGCCCTGCCCTGCTTTGGCTTACCCTCCATGGGCTGCATCCACTGTCCAACCAGTCCCAATGAGATGAACCAGGTACCTCAGTTGGAAATGCAGAAATCACCCGTCTTCTGCGCGATCATGCTGGGAGCTGCAGACCGGAGCTGTTCCTATTTGGCCATCTTGGAATGGACTCCCCAATTTTGGTAGGATTTTCAAATAGCAAAGGAGGGACTTATTTCTTGTGAATTTATTTGAATCTCTTTCATAAACAAAGAGCAACAGAGATTTTAAGAAGAGTTACAACTAAATAATGATTTTATTTCTGTTGCTTTTCTAAGTTCATCTTTGGAAATGCTACCCTTTAATGACTACAAAACACTTCGGTATTGGTAAGAAACATGACTCTCAAAGTGGGACAGCCATCAGAAGCAAGATGATGTTGAGGTAAATGGGTTAAATCCACCATTTGCCACAAAGTATGGCCCATCTTACTCTTTCACACACGCACACACACACATGCATGTGCACACCACTTAACCCCACTCAGAACCACCACACATAACAAGGACGCCTCAGCAGACCTTGTTGCATCTCTAGGATTTTTGTGCACTGACTTAGCAGAATTTCAAGAAGGCCTTGCCAAGTGCACTCGATGGTTCAGTTCATGGGATTATAATATAGTGTTCTTTTCAAAAAGGAAAAAGAAAGAAAAATATGTCGCCAAGCACATGTTTTCTGATGAGAAATAAAGCAAATCCTTTTGAACAGAATGTCTTAGGGAAGCTAGTCATGTACAGATGGTTTCCTTGATAATTATAAATGGCTTCATTTATGAGATTACTATTAACATTCTAATTCACTTCACTTTTGCAATTAGTGTAATTAGGGGTAGTCACATTAAGGCAATGATATCAAATATATGATCTATAAGCTGCATTTTAAATGATTATTCAGGCTAACTCAGAACGGAAATATTTCCAAGGCACTGTATTGTTTAGCGAGACTTGATGCCTGAGGGATATTTCAAAAAGGAAAAAAACAAAACTACTCATTACCTGATTTTTGGACTAGTCAGACCTTTTATACAATAACAAAGAGTTAGAGTGTCTTTAAATTTGAGCTAGCCTTAGTACATCAGTTTGGAGCCCAGATATCACTTATTGTTGTTTATTCCCCTCCACTTGTCATTTTGTAACTTCCTCCTCTGACTTTAGAACCCAAGCACACCATGTCTGACCCTTATGAGAAATTCTCTAGAGATTCCCCTACCAAAGTTGGTATAACTCCTTTTTAAATGGTAAAATTACCAGCTTTGCAATGCCAACTACCATAAAGGAAAGGTCACTTATTTTCATGCTGCAGGTTTAAATTTTTAGGCTGCAGGGGTCTGTAAATAATCTTTTATTTCCTCCTCCAAATTTAGATCACAATCCAAGTGGCCACCACGCAATGAAGTACATTATGATCAAAGAGTAGAGGTTGGCCACTGGCAAAGCAAATCCCTGCAGCTTACAGATCTCAAACCTATGCTGGTGTTATATTTTTGTGAGTGCTCTTAAATCTGGGTCAGTTTGGAAGAAAAAGTCATCCAATCACTTTGAGAAGAAGGAGCAAACAAAATTACACCATACTTAGGTTACACTTAGAAAGCAATTTATAATGCTCACATTACAATGGGAAAAGAAAAATAATTATGTGCATCTAAAGGATGTACACTTATTTTTAAATTCTAAGTGATTGAAAAGTCAGCTTGTGGCATGCTGTAAATGCTCTGGAGGCATGAACAGGTGGTAGATAATTTCGAAGTGTAAAGAACAAGTGTATTTTGACCTCTACTTTCTTTCTCCCAGTAGTAGGCTAAATAATGTCCCTCCAACTCCCCCAACTGTCCATGTCCTAATTACCAGAACATATGAATATGTTACCTTACAAAAGAGACTTTTCAGATGTGAAGAAGCTGGGAAAGGCATGAAATGTATATTCTCCCCTAGAGAGTCCAGAGGGAATGCAGCCCTACTAGCCTACCGTTGACTTGTGACCTCCAGAACGATAAGAAGTAAATTTGTGTTGTTTGCAGTTCCATTAAGTTTGTGATAATTTGTTACAGCAACAATAGAAAACTAATGTACTCCAGCTGTTAAGAAAGTCTTGGGTTGAGGATGATTAACTCTTTTCTGAAGCTACAAACCAGACTGGAGAGTCTGCGTTACAAAGCCATGGCAAATGTGCCCACAGAAACTGGGACCCAAGAGAGATACAGTCTTCTATGTATTGTTGAGGCAACTGGAGTAAATTGCAGGGCTACTGATATAACTGAGGTCTGCCTGAATCTGGCTCAGAGCTCTTGTGAAGCCAGAGCTGACATTAAACACAGAAAGCACCTACTGCAGAACTGTTGTGGACCATTAGATAACATATGTAGATTACAGACAGCACAGTCTCCAGTTTCTAGAACACAGCTTTTCTTTTTGCCCTGTTCTCCCTCTGAAAATCACGAGCTAGAACTGGCTGCATGTCAACATTAACCCCTGAATAAATTAAAGATGCTGATAACCATCATGCATAATGAATATTACTGGCCACATACATAGCATCCATTTGTCTCTTCTTCCTTCTTAACAGAACCCTGCTTTTGCACAGGTTTCTGCCTCTCCAACTTACAGCCTATGCTCCTCAGGTATGTAAAATGACCCAAACTTATTTCAAAAATAGACCCTGTTGACTTAAGTCAACCAGCATGTTCTATTTTCTAAGTCACACTCTGGTACACGGATTGGCCTGTGACCAAGTTTTTGTAATCAAAAGTGATCTCGGGATCCTTGCTTACAATACCAGGGCAGGATAAACTTTCTCAGTTTTCCCTTGGACACTGTAGTGCATGGATATGAGGCCCAGAACTGCAGCCACCATCTTACTACCAGCTGGAGGGCAAAGCTGGAACAAGAAGCAAGATGACTGCCCGGAGAGTGAGCAGAGCCACTGGATGAACTCAGTCCTTGGCTGGCTCCATTGCTAAACTCACAGGTGTCAGCCAGTGAAATCCGTTAATGGCTGTTCTACCTGAGTTGGGCTTCCTGTTGCTTGTTTGCTGAAAGCATCTGAAAAGATAAATGTGGAGATGAAGTTCTTATGATCTATGCTTTGTATACTCATTTCAGAAGCTGAGGTATACAAACTTCCAAGAACCAGGACATCAAGCTGAGCACTATTTTATTTAATCCTTATATTCCCTAGCCCCCACTCACCAGGATAGGAGCTATTACTCTTCTCATTTTTCATATAGAGAAACTGAAATATACAGAGGTTAAGGAAGTTGCCTAATATTACAATCAATTAGTGAATGTCAGAGCCTGGATTCAAACCCACGCTGCTGGAATCTAAGCACATCTACTTGACCATCTTAGAGCTGTTTACTTTCAATAGCTCCATAAAACTCAGAAAAATAGTCATCTTTATTAATGTTTTAAATTTATATTACTCTGTCTAGATGATGCTCTTTTAATAAACCATAAAATGGATTCAGAAATAAAATCTCCCAAATCATAAAGCTTTAGTTCTTTTTCTGACTCTCAGCTGGGCAGATTACTCATTTTCCCAGAGCCTTGATTTCTTTACCAACAAAATGAAATTAGCAATATAAAATTTATGTTGAAGAAAATGAATATAAGTGTGGTATGGGAACAAGAGCACTGGTCAGGGAATAAGAGTCCTTTGTTCTAGCTCTGGCTATGTGACCTTGGGCAAGTCACCTACCTCTCTGTGTCTTTGTGCACTTCTGTGAAGTAAAGTCACTTGTGGCTTAATATTCCATGATTCTATTTCTATCTGACCCATGGAGCTCTTGAAAGGGTTGTGTCAATTTACTAAAATGGCAAACGAAAGCCTTTGGCTTCATTGGGTTAAATTAATGAGCATCAAGAATTTTACCACCACATTTTAATGCCCTATTTTGATGGTACCCAGCTTGCTTTTCCTAACAGTAAAACCTGAGGATGAAGAAATAAAATCTCAAAATTCCAGTGGTTACTGACTATGGTGAGTAAGTGGCCATTATCAAAGCATCACTGCACATCACTAATCATTTACATCGAGGAGATGAGCTGTGGCAACTTGATGGCCTTTTTGATGTCTGTCCTGATTGCTGGCAGAGAAATGAAGCTTCCTGTGTCAGGGGTCAGGTGATGCAATAACACCCTCTAGATTTAGTTGGGAAGATTTACCGGGGGGAAAACTCATGCCCTCTGTGCTCTGTGCCCTAGAGCTTCCTCTAGGCCGAAAGTCTGGTCTGAATTACAAAGTCGTCAAATATCTACTACTTATTAGCAGAGAAGGTCAGGGAAAAAGTTAAACCCATGGACTTCAAGAGGACTTTTGGAGAATTCATCATGCAAATTTCTCTGTGCTTCCCCAGTGCCTCTCTGGCCCAGGTTGTGCAGTAGGTACCATTTTGGCCTCATTTTGCTAGAGCAAGGATGTTGTTGTGATTACTCAGAATAAAGTTACAAGGCTCTCTGCAGTGAAAGGAAAAACCTGTGAAGACAACCTGGAGCATTGTTCTTGGGTGATAAGAAGAACTGCTGTGTTTATAGCGTGTTATCAGGGCACACAACAGGCACTGGCTATCAGACCCCTCGAGGCACGTGATGGTGTAGGGCTGGCCCCAGGCTCCACAGGAAATAGCAGGACACATCCCGGGTCTGTATTTAATTTTTGGGTATGTACATTTGTATCTTTCTATATTGGCCTCCTTGGCTGAAGAATAAAAGTTCAAACTGCCTTCTAGAACATCCTACCTCTAATTATCATAATGTATTAGTCCATTCTCACACTGCTATAAAGAACTACCTGAGATTGCATAATTTATGAAGAAGAGAGGTTTAATTGACTCACAGTTCTGCAGGCTGTATAGGAAGCATGGCTGGGAGGCCTCAGAAAACTTACAATTGTGGTGGAAGGCAGACAGGAAGCAAGAGCATCTTATCATGGCAGAGCAGGAGAGAGGGAGCGCATATGAACGGGGAAGAACTATACACTTTCAAACAACCAGATCTTGTGGGAACTCTATTACGAGAACAGAACGGGGGAAGCCCCGCCCGCATGATTCAATCATCTCCCACCAGGGCCCTCCTTCAACAAGTGGGGATTACAATTCCACAGGAGATTTGGGTGGGGACACAGAGCCAAACCATACCAAATAATATAGCCAACATTTACTAAGAGCTTCCCGTGTCCGACTCTTAATTACGGTGCCTGAATGATCATTCAATCCTCACCATTACCATGTAAAAACTGACAAGACAGGTGTGCAGGGTTGGAATTTCCCCAACAATGATGGCCCTTCTTAACCCAAGCCTCGCTTTATGGTTTCTTTAGGCAAAGCAATTCTTCAATTGAATGAACAAATCTAAGTTCCTATAAATAGGTGGTAGTGAGTGCTGTCCAGGAGAAGGCGTAGCGGATATGGAGCCTCCTGACTCTATCCATGATTGGCTGTGTATCCCACAAAACTGCCCCAGTCATACTGGCCCACAGAACTTGGCTCTCAGGACAGGCTGTGTCTAGATAGGCTCGTGACAGGTGTGTATTTCTGCTAAATCTGTTTCTAAATTTCCCTCCGTCTGTGGTTTTCTACGTTGGGCAGAGCCTCCATCTCTCTAAGGATGGAGACAAGTGTAGAAGCAAATGCTTCACTCCCAGAACTGCTTCCCTAGCCAGATAGATACCCATATCTGACAGAGGCAGCCCTGCAAGCCACCAGTGAGACTGTGTTTGCAGCCTGATTCTGCCAGTCCTGCTCTAGAGTCCCAAGGGGTTTCATCCATCAGACTAAGATAATTAGCCTGTTTTTGAAATCTGTCAACTAGCCTCATAATCACTTTCTCAATACATGTAGGCGATTAAATGACCGATGATGATGGTGGGGAAAAGAGCACAGTGAGGACAGAGGGCACCTGCTGATGTGTTAGGGAGGGATGCCTCTGAAATAAAGATGAGGCAGAGATGGCACAGCGAAGGACTCAGGGACTTGGGGCCTCTGTCTTCATTCAGCTGGGAAAGTCATCGAATTGCTTTTTAGTTTCAATATAGAGAATAAGTGATTATGAGGCAAGCTACTGGCCATGTACCCTAAACATCCATGCTTCCCTATCCCCTTCTTTCCATCCCCATGGCCCCCTTTCCAGGCATCCCTGCACGGTACTCTGGAAAGAGTGTGGGTCCGGATTGCAATTCAGATCTTGGCCTTTTACTTACTTGTTGCAAGACTTTGTCCAAATTATTTTTCTACCCTCAGGCTTAGTTGCCTAGTGCATAAAATGGGAGTCTAGAGGTCACTATACTTGGTTGCTTGTTGCGAGGATAAAATCAAACGAGGTAAGGTGAAGTGCCAAGGGCAGTACCGGGCACAAAGGAGGTACTCAATTAAGTGTTCGACTTTCTCTCGCCTGAGAACCAAACTCTCTTCCCCATCACTAAAGCACAGGCCACCAAAAGAGAGGGCCTGACACTGATTAATTAAACAGATCACAGAATACTTTTTAAGCATCGATTACTGTGAAGCACCATTCCAGGAGCCCAGTACAATGATTTTTTATGCCTGCTTTGCCACCTGTGAGGTAGGCAAGTTGCTAACCGCCTGGGAGTCCCCGTTTCCTCATCTCTAAGCTGGGATTAATGATATCTGTTTTGTTTGCCATGCAGGGTATCAAGGCAAACCAGACTGTGTGGAAAATCTTCCTGCAACCTCTACGGAGCTAAATAAAAGTAAAGTTCTGCCCCTCTTCCCAAACTTACCCCATCTGCATGTCTATTATGCACCTGACCATCTTTCAGGAAACTATAATGCTCTCTTTAATGCCTTCTTCTTCTTCACATTTCTAATTGGGTGCCAGGATATGGCAACCCTACCTCTAACATGTCTGACACCTCAAAAATACTTTTTGTTGTCACCACCTTTTCTATTGCTGCTGTGACAAATTACCACAAACTTAGTGGCTTAAAACAACAGAAATTTCTGGTCCGATGATTCTATAGATCAGAAGTCTGACCCAGATCTAGACTGAAAGCAAGGTGTGGCAAGGTGCAATCCTTTCTGAAGGTTCTGGGAGACAATCCATTTCCTTGCCTTTTTTCTTTTTTTTTTTTTTTTTTTTTTTTTTTTACCTTCTAGAGGCAGCATACATTTGTTGGCTCATGACCCTTTCCTTCAGGAAATTTAAGCCACATCCCTCTCATGTTGCATATCTCTGGCTCTCTTCTGTCGATCTCTCTCACTCTTGAGAACCCTTGGGATTACTTTGGGTCAACTCCAATAAACCAGATTTCCTGGTTAGCAATCTTAATTCCATCTGCATTTTTTTGGACCATTTAACCTAACATATCCATAGGTTCTAGGAATTGGGATGTGAACATCTTTGGGGTCAATTATCCTGCCTACCATACCAGCCTTATTCAAGTCCTCAGAACCTCTCACCCAGAGCACTGCGATGAAATCCTAATGGATGCCCCTGTTCCCAGTGTCTCCCCGCTGTAGGGAGGGCTATACAAAGCTGGTAAGGGCTAAATCATTAATTAAAAGACTACTGTCTTGCTAAAGCAGTTTGATTTGTGCCTAATATGGCAAGTAATCAACAAACAATAGCCAAAAAATAGTTAAAATTAAGCGCTTACTATATGCCAGACACACATTTAAGCAATTTGCATATATTAACTAATGTAATGCTTATATCAACCCAATGAGGTAAGTATGTATATGCCATGTCCATTTCATAGATGAGAAAACTGAGGCACAGAGAAGCTGTCTCATGCTCAGTCTCCTGGATATCATGAATTCTGGGAGAAGTTAAGAATTTAAGACTAGGCAGCCTAACTCCAGAGCCCTGTGCTCATAACTATCTCAGTATTGTTAAGTAAATTCATAATTTAGTCCTTAAGCCATTTCACAGCCATTGCCTATAGGGGGCAGGATGTTATTACATAAGTGATAAGGATGGGCGTTGAATTCAGGTTGACGAAGTTTTGAAGTTTTATGCCACCTCTGTGTGATTTTGGCAAGTTACTTTGTCTTTACTTCAGTTTCTTCAATTGTAAAATAGAAATAGAATTGTGTATTACAGATTGTTCTCATGAGAATTAAACGAGGTAATATTTATGCAAGTGCTCAAGACAATGCTCAGGATAAAGGGGGTACCACGTAAGTGTTCGCCCCTCCCTCCCCACAATTGGGAGACCAAGTATTACAAAATACACGGGTATAACAAAGAGTAACACTCTAAGCCTGCATACGGTTTAGCTGCTGGATTTTTGAGACAGAATTTTCGCTCTGTCGCCCAGGCCGGACTGCAGTGGCACTATCTCGGCTCACTGCAAGCTGTGCCTCCTGGGTTCACGCCATTCTCCCGCCTCAGCCTCCCCAGTAGCTGGGACTACAGCCGTTGGATTTTGCAAGATGTTCTATATTCTAACACCACTCTTTTTTTTTTTTTCATTCTGACCCATTCTATTCTTTTTATAACTCAGCCAATCTCAACTTGTTGCCATTCCTGTATATGACATGAACTTTGCTGTCCATGGGCCTTTGTTGAAGCAGCTTTTTTTTTTTTCATTAAAAATGCCTTTTCCTTCTTATTTTATCCATCCATCTACATTCTTCACGGACAATTTCCCAATCTCCTCCTCTGGCCACCTACTGTATTTTGTCTGTACTTTTATTACAGTACATCCAACCTCATGATTATTTTGAGTTGCCTAGCCATACCCATTTCCTCCTTTTTCTGAAAGGTCCCTGTTTTATTCTTTTTTATAAGCCTCAAGTGACCAATATTCAGTTGGAGGTCAAAAAGATTTGTGCCATAGAGCTGAGTGTGGAAACAAGTACGACATGTTCCCTGCATTAAGACCTGGTGAGGAAAACAAATACATATACAAATACCTCACATAAGATGGAAAGTCATACATACACTACTAGAAATTCCACAATATGGAAGGGGTAGAGGGAAGAAGAATGAGTTTGAAAGACTTCACAGAGGAGGCGTTTGTGTGTATGTTTAGGGAGAGGCTCTTTGGAGAGAATTTAGAGAAGAGGCTTAGAAATACTGCCTGAGCTCTGCAGATGTACTTACTACTAAGTTATCTTACTTTGCATGTGCGTATTTGTGTTGAGGGGCTGGGATTTATTTTGTATAGATGTTTTCTTCCTCTCAGCACTAAACATGCTACAGCATTTAGCTGGGAGAGAATTTTGGTTTAGGGCTCCTAGGCTGTTTCATGAATAGGCAAGAGGTAACATACGTAAGGGCTTTGGGGCTTGACAGGTTCAAGGTCACCTCCAGTTCTGGTCTTCATTAGAAGAAGAGTGGCAGGGGAGAGCAGGTGCTATTCAAGGCCAAGAATGCCACCTAATCTCTGCGAGAGGTAACATTCTGTGGCAAACAGCACAGGGCTAAAGACAGAAGAGGGATGTTCACCTCCTTCAGAAAGATTCAGTCGTGCCTCACCTATAACTCAGTTCTTAACTGATGCCACCCAAAGCTGAATTGCAATGGGTCATCTCAAGGCGTCTAAGCATAGAGATAAAATGCTAGCATGGAGCTTCCTTCTCCCATGGGGAAAGCATTCAACAAATGGCAGAGATCAAGAATGTACCACATTTTAATCTGTAAAATTTGACAGGTGATTTTTATTTTGTTAATTTTAGAATTTAGCAGAAATACCTGGTCAGCCTCTTCTGGAAGAATAATTCAGTGCCTATATATTTACATTCAAGGAAATGCTGCTTAAACTGCAGCGTTGGAGAAGTACCGCCAGAAGGAACAAGCAAAACATTTTCTAGGGAATTTTCTCGATGGAGATATGAAAAAAAAAAAGTGACAGTATAGTGGCTACTATTGTTAGTTTTTTTTCACTCGTTCATTATCATTTGATCCTTTGATAATACTGTAACAGCTTTCATTAACAATATGGCTTGGAGTTACTTTAGGCAAATCCCTTCACCATTGAACCAGCCAGCAGATTTCAGAATGCGAGTGTCAGGACACCATTGCTCTCTCTTTCCTAGAAAAGTTGTGGCTTCTCTGCAGGTCACTGGCCAACATCAGCTGCTCACAGTGGAGGGACTGCAGGGCGGGCCCACCACTGCCTTATCTGAGAACAATTCAGATCCTTGGTTTGGTGAAATTTTAAATGTTAAAACATTGCATTCTGTTGGGTTCAGATTTCGAGTCACAATAGTGAGATATCTCACAGATGTAGTAGGCAAGATAAAAAAAAGAGTGATTTTAAAAAGCCGTTCCATATGTGTTTGTAGCTCATGGTACATATGCTGGTAAGTTCTTTGGCAAGCCTCATGGTACAGTGGAGAAGCACAGTACAATACAAAGAGACAGAAGACCTGCCTTCAAGCCATAGCTTTACTCACTTTAGGTACCTTGGGCTGGTGACAATCAGACACTCGGACGTTTTTCTGGAACCGGGTAAGGGTAGAAAGAATAAACAAGTACCCCCCTTAATTCTTCTGAGTCCTGCTTCCCCCAACTATACGATGGAGGAATGTAGAAAACTAACAGCAGTAAATGAATATGTGTGGAAGTATTTGGTAAACTGCCAATTCATTGTAGAATGTTTCTAACACTGTCTACACTTTTATTATTTCATCAAATGCAAGGGTAATAGAAATCAGATATGAAATAACGTGAACAAAGTTATCAATAATTTAAAGGATTTTGACCCTTCAGTGCATCTGGTTCTGCAATCAGCAACCTTGTCTCTCTTTGATCATATTGAAAACAATTTATAGGGGTGGTGGTTGTTAAACCACTCTCTAGAATTTATTTTAAAATGCCAGGCTTGAGTGAGGGGATTCATCATGTCTGGAACATTCAGCAGAGAAGCCAAACATGCCTGATCACCTCGACCATTTCGTCTATTTCTGGGATCCCAGGATAGAGCACTGATGACACGAAGCGTGAACCTCTCATAACTCCTCCTGGGGAAGGGAAGAAGCATGAGGTGAAGACACGCAGTCTCATACAGGGCTGGCCTCTCAGGTGTGCGTGTTTTGCCAAGACAGACAGAATGTGGTCTGTGTGCCTGAGGCCTGAGGTAGCGGGGCTGCACACTGCAATCCTTGGTGCCCGAACACCATTCACAGGCGTAGGGGGAGGCTTCACAGAGGCAGGTGACAAGTGACTTCATCTGACTGACTCCATTTACCTCACATGAAATGGTCACCTGGTGGGACCCCCAGCCACGACAAACTCTCTGTTAAAAAGGTGGGAAAGGGCCAGCTGTGGTGGCTCATGCCTGTAATCCCAGCACTTTGGGAGGCTGAGGAGGGCAGACTGCTTGAGGTCAAAAGTTCGAGACCAGCCTGGCCAACATGATGAAACCCTGTCTCTACTAAAAATACAAAAATTAGCCAGACATGGTGGCGCATGCCTGTAATCCCAGCTACTCGGGAGGCTGAGGCATGAGAATTGCTTGAACCGTGACATGGAGGTTGCCGTGAGTGGAGATCACACCACTGCACTCCAGCCTGGATGACAGAGCAAGACCCTGTTTCAGGAAAAAAAAAAAAAAAAGAAAAGAAAAAGAAGGTGGGAAAGGAACATCCACTTTCAAAAGAGACTCTCAGCAGGTGATATAGGAGACATATGGGTAACTCAGCCTATTTTCAGTTCTCCTTTGGCGGTAACCACAAAGGGAGTCTAAATTCACGTTTCTGTGGCTTCAGAGTGCTGCTGGCACGTCCTCAAAAAAGACCCGCCCTTTCCAGAGTGCCTGACTGAACTACCCTATCAAGGGTTGCCAGTGCCAAGTCCCCCATACACTCTTCCAGAGGTTTCAATACTTCTGCTGACAAATGGTGAGATTTGTTCCCTTCAGAGATATTCTGACAAAGATAAAAGGTCGATATAAAGGGCAGTAAGATGTATGAACCCCAAAGTAGTGTTTTCAGACAAACCGATCCTATCTTGACAGTTAATTGCTCTAGTCTATGATTTGAAAGTGTGTTCCAAGATGGATAGGAATAGGAAACAAGATAAAAAGCAACGATATTAAACCTGAGAAATTCCTTCTTCTTTAGACAAATGATAAATTTGCTGAATCTGTACCAAGGAGCAGACTGATTATATATAATACTCAGACAAGACAATCTTCCTCTTGAAATTTCATGTCTTAGAGACAGTCAGCCCTGCAGAACAAGTTATAATCTTGTTTCATCATGGGTCAAAATGGTAGGAGTCATCTATAGTACAAGGATTAGAGAGATAAATCTGGACAAAGCTCGGCATTGTTGAAAAATAGGAAGTCCAGAATCTACAATGAACTCAGACAAATTTACAAGAAAAAAACAAACAACCCCATCAAAAAGTGGGCGAAGGACATGAACAGACACTTCTCAAAAGAAGACATTTATGCAGCCAAAAAACACATGAAAAAATGCTCATCATCACTGGCCATCACAGAAATGCAAATCAAAACCACAATGAGATACCATCTCACACCAGTTAGAATGGCCATGATTAAAAAGTCAGGAAACAACAGGTGCTGGAGAGGATGTGGAGAAATAGGAACACTTTTACACTGTTGGTGGGACTGTAAACTAGTTCAACCATTGTGGAAGTCAGTGTGGCGATTCCTCAGGGATCTAGAACTAGAAATACCATTTGACCCAGCCATCCCATTACTGGGTATATACCCAAAGGACTATAAATCATGCTGCTATAAAGACACATGCACACGTATGTTTATTGCGGCACTATTCACAATAGCAAAGAGTTGGAACCAACCCAAATGTCCAACAACGATAGACTGGATTAAGAAAATGTGGCACATATACACCATGGAATACTATGCAGCCATAAAAAATGATGAGTTCATGTCCTTTGTAGGGACATGGATGAAACTGGAAAACATCGTTCTCAGTAAACTATCGCAAGGACAAAAAACCAAACACCGCATGTTCTCACTCATAGGTGGGAATTGAACAATGAGAACTCATGGACACAGGAAGGGGAACATCACACTCCGGGGACTGTTGTGGGGTTGGGGGAGGGGGGAGGGACAGCATTAGGAGATATACCTAATGCTAAATGACGAGTTAATGGGTGCAGCAAAACAACATGGCACATGGATACATATGTAACAAACCTGCACATTGTGCACATGTACCCTAGAACCTAAAGTAGAATAATAAAAAAAAAGAAAAATATGAAGTCAAAGTTTCTAAGATGGTACATTTTCAAAAATCATACCCCAAAACCAAAAACGACCCCTCCCAAACTCATATCCTATTTCCTTTACGAACTCTCTTATATTATTATTTTATTTCCTCTCTGGGGCAATTTTCAATGCTAAGGAACCACAAAGGGAAGTGACAGAAACAATAATCATTAACAATAATGGTTAAAAGAGGAAGACTATGGAAACCTAAAAGAAGAACAGACATGTATTTACAGGCACCACTAAGTAGAACACGACAGCAAGAACAGACACCAAGCAATCCATCTCAGGTTTCAGGACAGTCTGAAAGTAAGCTTCTTCAACCAGAAGAAAGGCAGAACCCAAAATACATAACAGAACCACCAGCAATTATAACATACTGCCCAGATGCTTTCTTTGAAGTTAAGCAGCCTCTATCTATCTTACAGTATTTGTTTAAAAAAACAGTTACCTTAATTAAGTCTTAGAAGAGCACACTGTCATTTAAAGGCAATGTCACTTACTGGGGCATCTCTCCTCCTCCTCCGTCGGCTGCTCCTTCTCTGGCTTGGGTGGGCCTTTGATTTTGTAAACCAAGGCACAGAGTTTTCCTGTCCAGGAGGTGTCCTCCTCCTCCTCTTCCTCTTCTTCCAAAGGAACCCCTAGCAAGCCACAGAACAGGGTGAAAATCCAAAGCAGTACATGAAACCATCATAGTGTCAGAAAGAACATTTAAAAAACTGCTTCCTATCCTTCTGGAACTTTCTAAAGATACTACAAGCAATCTCTCGTAAATATTTACCTATCTTATAGCTTTTGAAAAAAAAAAAAGATTGATTTCCTATTTATCAGAACATCAAGTAAGTTTAATCCTAAAACAGGTGTTTTGAATCTGTACCCCCAAAACCTCCAAAAGAGTGTATGGGGGATTACATACACTCTTATAGTGTTGAAACCTCTGGAAGAATGTTTGGCGGATATGGCCCTAGAGTCTGTAGAAGGAGTTAACATTGAGTTATTTCAAATGAAAAGCTTGTCAATTACCCATATATTATTAAATCTACCCATGTACAAGCCACACAAATGCTGAGAGCGGCTTGAAACCAGTAGGTACGTATCCAAGTAGAGATTGCTGGCTGAGAAGCCTTAAGGGCAGAAGTTACCCCCCCCCCCCTCCCCCACACACACACACACAAAAGCAAAGGGATCAGAATCTTGTCTCACCTGGAAGCTGAGAGTCCCAACTAACTTTAAGCAAATTAGGTGAGGTTTATATAAGGATCAGTTATCTTCATTCTTTTGCTAGAAACCCTGTTTCCTCTCTATAGCTCAGCACAGGTTCCTCTAGGCAGAAGGAATTTTGGTCATATATTCTGCCAGGGTTACTTCCTGCATCTTTTCTGACACAAGTAGTTAGGATAGAGTCACGTCTTGAAAGACAGTATTACAATTTTAAATACAAAAATAACTTCCCAACCTCCCACTAGCTTTCTAATGAAGGAATCCACAACAGACTTTTCTTGGACAAAGCCTTTCTCTGGGCAGCTCACCACAGTGAAGGAGAAGGTCCTCGTGGAAATCATAGAGCTCCTCCCGAATCTCCTCTGGGCACGGGCAGTTCTCTCCCAGTTGAAAGTTAAGAAGCATGTTGATCTTTGAGAGGCAAGAGAAGAATAGCTAGTTGGTTCTCAATGTTGGCCACGGCAACTCAGATCCTGCCTTAGACAGACACTTACATTCTTTGCAAATTTATTTTGCTTAGTGATTTTTTTTTTTTTTTTTTGGTAAAAGTGGCCAATATTTAAAAGTAGCTTTCACCTTTTTCTGATTATAAAAGTAAAGTATTAATTGTATAACATTTGGAAAATATCTAAATAAGAAAATTTACTGTGATTCCACCACCCCGAGATAACTACTGTTAATATTTTAGCTAATGTCTTCCTGACATTATATAGGTATACACACAGAATGGGATCACATTCCAGATACACTTTTTAAAAACCAGAGTTTTCCACTTAATGCTACTTGAACATTTTCTTATTTTCTTAATCCAATTTTTAATAGGTTCATTGTAATTATACAGAAGAATTATAATTTATGTAAAATTAACTCTGTTATGACATATTTGTTTCTATTATTTGTCCTTATAAAGCTGGTTTGAGTTTCCTTTAAAATAATTTTTGTTCGTGTCTCTGCTTATTTTCTTAGAATAAACTCCCGGAAGCAAAATGACTAGAGCAACAGGTTTGCATATTTTAATTTTTTTATATGAATTTACAAATTGCCCTTCAGAAAGCTTACAATTTGCATTATTAACAAATTTATACAAGTGTGTATTACTATGCCATCTTCATTATAGTAATGAGAGTTAACACATTTTCAAATATTTTCAATTGAATAGGTGAAAAATGTCCTATCCCTGTTGCTTTAATTTATGCTTAATTGGTGAGGTTGAAATTTTTTTCATACATAAAGATTAATTTTATTTTGTATTTTATAAATTTCCCATCCATGTTTTTCCTGTATTTTTCTACTGGGTAATTATCTTTAAAAAATTTGCCCTTGAGTGCTTTGCACACCTCTAGATTTTTAACTTTTTATATACTTTTATACTCTAAATGTATTGCCCAGTTTTTGGTCAGCTTTTAATTTTGTCTACAAGTTTTTTTTTTTTTGAGACAGAGTCTCGCTTTGTCGCCCAGGCTGGAGTGCAGTGGCACAATCCCGGCTCACTGCAAGCTCTGCCTCCTGGGTTCACGCCATTCTCCTGCCTCAGCCTCCCAAGTAGCTGGGACCACAGGTGCCCACCACCACACCCGGCTGTTTTTTTTTTTTTTTTGTATTTTTAGTAGAGACGGGGTTTCACGCCGATCTATCATTCTTTTTAGTTTTTGTCTCGGGGATTTTTTTTTTTTCTTCAAGACTGAGTTTGCTTTGTTGCCTAGGCTGGAAGGCAATGGCGTGATCTTGGCTCGCTGCAACCTCCACCACCTGGGTTAAAGTGATTCTCCTGCCTCAGGGTGCCGAGTAGCTGGGATTACAGGCGTGCACCACTGCACCTGGCTAATTTCTTGTATTTTTAGTACACATGGGTTTTCACCATGTTGGCCAGGCTGATCTAGAACTCCTGACCTCGTGATCCACCTGCCTTGACCTCCCAAAGTGCTGGGATTACAGGCATGAGCCACCGTGCCCGGCCTGACTCAGGGATTTTTAGTAGTTTTTGTGCTACGGACCCCTCTGACAGTCTGGTGAAACCCATGGATTGCTTCTCTGATTAATATTTTAAATGCACAAAATAAAATACATAGGACTACAAAGAGAAATAATTATATTGCAATACAGGTATCAAAACTATAAAAACCAAATTTGTGATGTAGTAACATATGTACTTATTAACTCATTAGAGAAAATGATCTAGTGGCAGGTCTTATATCCACTGTGGTCTTGAAGTAGTAAGGAATGAAAATGATCTTTCTAGATACCGTAAGCACTGTAATGTGATATGAAAAAGTGTGCAATTTTGGTTGGTGTCAAAGTCAGGTACTTGTTTTGCTGCCAATATTAAAATAAGAAAAGAAATGCTATCAGAGATCAGTGAAAATAAAGCTGTCATTCATTTTTCCACTCAGGTTCCTGGATCTCTGAATTCTGCCTACAGGGCCCCGACCCCAGGTCACTGAACACCTGGAGTGACAGAAGAAATAACCAGAGGTAAACATTTTGCTGCCTCAGCCAGGATAACCCAAACTCCTTTTGTTTAGGATTTCCAGGTTGGAAAAATTTGCAATCTCTTATTAAATCATGAACCTTATGTAGCATTTTTGGGAGGAACTCTACGCAAAGCTCTTACTGCAAACCATATTTTGCAAGTAGGTAGAGGTATTGTTTGTAAGAAAAAATATCCACAAAACAGGCGAGGTCACGTTTGTGGTTTTTCTGTGAGGTTAAATTACGGTAATTATATTAACAACATATGCTGATTTGTTGTCGATTAAATAAAAATAAGATTTGAAGATCTGGTTTCTGAGTTAGAAAACTAATTTCTTTACTAAAAGATCTTTCCTTTGGCAGAACATTTAGGAAGCAGGGGCTTCCCTGCCTGTAGGACATACAACAGAAAGCTGGGTTGAGCTGAATTTTCCACTGCAGGTCATGCCCTTTAATAACATTCTCTTGGAAGTGAAAGGCCAGCTGGCTGTGCTTGGCTAACTTGCCAGCAACCCTTGGACTAATCTCAGTTTTACCTTCTTTTGTACTTAGTTATATCCCCCATTTTCTTTCATCTCCTTGAATACTCTCTGGATATAGGGCTTAAAAATCTATTTTCTCTTCAAAGGTTGTAGAAGGATATCACTGTTTTAAAATTGTAATTTTCAGGCATCCTATTTTCTAAGTGATTTTGCATTGCTATTCTCTGAAATTGATCTAAATCCACCATATCCTTTGATGACATTAAATCTTCCTAATATTGATAACTCTACGGGTAGGTGCCCTATAGAAGTGAATACTCTGAGAGGGATGGCAGGGGGACAGCTGAATCTCATAGTGGTAAGTGTCCCTTCTTTCATTTTTATTCCCAGACCAGCAGTATCAGCATTACCTGAAAAACTTGCTAAAAATGCAAATGCTTAGGCCTCACCCTAGACCCACCGTATTAGAAACCCTAGGAGTGAGGCTGGGCACAGTGGCTCACGCCTGTAATCCCAGCACTTTGGGAAGCTGAGGCAGGTGGAGCTTGAGGTCAGGAGTTCGAGACGAGCCTGCCCAATATGGGGAAACCTGCCCCTCTACTAAAAATACAAAAATTAGCTGGTCATGGTGGTGCATGCCTGTAGTCCCAGCTACTTGGGAGGCTGAGGCATGAGAATCACTTGAACCCGGGAAGCAGAGGTTGCAGTAAGCTGAGATGCCACTGCATCCCAGCCTGCATGACAGAGTGAGACTCTATCGCAAAAAAGAAACTCTAGGGGTGAAACCAAGCAATCTGTGTTTTATTAAGCCCTTTAGATGATTCTGATGCTTGCTCAAGAATCACTGGTCTAATACATTAGTGAAGAATTTCTTGAGTTACAGACTTCTGAAATGAGTCTGAAATGATTGATCAGAGGATTGTTTAGAATACTAAAGGATGGTACATACGCATCATCCCTTTGCTGGATGTAAAATGAGAAAGTCTTTTGGATCGACTGGAAAATATTATTTGCACTGTGCCAAATGCACAGGTATGCTGTTTTGTCAGGAATTACTCTTGAAGGCTTTACGAATGTTGTCAAGCTGCTTTTAGACTGGTAGTGGATCTAAATGGCAGCCCAAGAGACAGTAGAAGGTATGGAGGCAGAATGGGGAAAGGAAGTGTGTTAGCAAACCTTATCCTTCCCAAGATCTGGAACCATGAGCAGCTATATCCACGAGGACAGTGTTGGGTGGGCAACCCCAGTCTTGGCTGGGAGAAAGAGATGCCAGAAAACATGTGTAAACTCCACTCATTGGGTCACTGATGGAAGGTCACAGAGCCTGTCATGAAGCAATCGCAAATATCTCCAAAAATAAAAGTAATAGTAGCTCGCTCAGTACTTACAGAATGCTTACTCTGTGATAGGCATCACACAAAGCAATCTAAATGGGATCCTTGCAAGAACCCTGGGAGGGAGATGCAAAAATTATCCACATTTTGCAGCTAAAGAAACAGATACAGAAAGGTCATGTGGAAGACCACACAGCGAGCAATGGGGGAGCCAGTTTGGGAACCCACAGCCTGAGGCCAACACATGTTACCATCACCATGTCATTCTGTCTTCTGTAATTCACAAATACATACGAAAGAGCCAGAATTTGCCCAGTGAAATAGGGAACATTCAGATCTATTGCCAGTCTAAAAGCAGCCTGACAACATTTGTAAAGCCTTCAGGAGTAATTCTTGGGAAAATAGCACACTTGTGCATTTTGTGTGGTGCAAATGATCTGTTCCAGTCAATCCAAAGGGCTTTCTCATTTTGCAAAGGGATGATAAGCTTTACCCGCTCATTAGCCAGGCTGGTATCATTCAAGAGAGTCTTTTGAAAGCCAAGATATGTCATTCATTTGTAAGCCAATATAAATATCTACGTTTTAAAATAGGTTAGGAAAGTAATTGGATGGAATTGTAGTTCTGCCATTAACGTACAATGGTGGTAACTATATTGACAACACTTCATGGACAGGCTGCTTGTTTTATATACATGTATATATGCTTACTCTATGACAGGCGTCATGCTAAGCAATCTAAACAAATTATCTCATGTGATCCTTGCAAGAACCCTGGGGAGGAGATGCAAAAATTACCTACATTTTGCATCTCCCTCCCAGATGTATATATACATACACACATACATATACACACACACACACACACACACACACACACACACACACACACATCTATTTATCTATCTATCTGTCTATCATCTATCTATATGTATAAATACAATCCAAAGATCTGGTTTCAAAACAAAAACTACTTCCTTCACTGAAAGATTTATCTTTTCTTTTGAACACTTAGGGAGCAGTGGCCAACCCATCTGCAAGGTCTAAGTGAGCTGCTGAGTAGCGGGGAAAATGGAAACTCTTACTCTACGAGATGTGCCTCCCTCATTTAGAAATTTCTCACTAGGATCTTGACTCTTCTTAAAGAAGCCCTTCCCATCGGGGTAAGGCTAACCCCAAGGTGGGTACTGTAAAGAATGAATACAACAAATCACAAAGATGACTCACTCACTGAGTCCCCTTCTCCAGGCTCCATGGAGCTGGGGAGGCTTTGTGAGAGAGTCGTGCCACTGGCGAGGAGGTTTAGACGCATTAGACGAAGAAGACTGTGTGCCAACTCTCATAAGTAGGGGCAGGTTGACCCTATTCTGTTGGTATCTGATAGACGGGTAGCGACTTCCAGAAGGGTTGGCAGAAATCCTTCTGAGTGGTGTATCCTTGCTGAGGAGACAATTGAATCCCAACAGTGGTCTGGTCTTTGAATCAGTAATGGAGGCATTGGAGAGGGTTAAAGAAGGGAGAAAGCCATGCCACATGTGCAGTTTAGAAAGGGGTATTTTCCTACCCAAGAGAATTGGCACATATTCCTTAGCTTTCAGGACTAGGCCTGTCTCCTGGTATTGAAGTGGGTCTTTTCATCTTCCATAGCTCTTGAGGCTGCCCCAGAGACCACAGAGGTTTCATGTGCCCTGTTCCATAGGTCTCAAGTTCTTCCATAGGAACTGGATGGAGGCTCAGGAAGGACCCTCACCTGCTCCTGTGGGGGTGAGCGGAACTCCTTGGTCTTGCGGGCAGTCAGGGCCGCAGACATGTTCAGGGCCTGCATGAGCTCATTGTAGCGGAACTTCTGATTTGCCTGCAGCTTGGAGACATAAATGTCACCAAATGCCACAATGGCCTCCACTCGGTGCTGCAGCTCACAGTCGCAGAGATAGCTGAGGAGCTCACACATCTGCAATGAAAGTATTATATATATAACACTTTGTGTCCATTGGTGAGGCCGCTAGCATCCCCATTTTATAGACAGTAGCACTGATACTTAGACAAAGTAAATTGCCACACAGTAGCCATAGAGCTGTTACTCATATCTTCACCATTAAGGTGAAGGCAATGACAGAAAACAGCTCACTAAAGACACAAGAAATCTGCCTGTGGAGGGAGAGAATGACATTTCTAAGAAAATATTTTCCCAGGAAGCTGAGTAGAAAAACCAGCTCCAGATCATGCATGTGAGTGCTGCCTCCCTTTCTGAAATTTTCCAGTCCTGGAGGATGGAAAGTAGAGATGTTTGTCCTTCTCTCCATCTTTCATTGTTTTTTGTACTATTTTTCTGGAATGAGTTGTTTTGGATTGTTATTATTACCAATCTTATCACTGTTAGAACTTACTCAACAACAAGCACCACAATCATCAAGCACTCTTGGCCAGTCACTATGCCGCGCACTTGACACAACTTACCTCTTTTAATCCTCAGTGTGTTCCTGATATTTTTATCAAAGCAGAAGATCTATTAACCTGCCTCCACTTAACCACCTGCAGCTTACCTGCAGCTTGACGGACTCGGGTAACCGAGTCTGCAACAAGCCTTTGACAGGAGCCTCCTTGCCGGCCTTCTCCCCAGCCTCCACGGCCTTCTCCTCCACCTGGGACACATCCTCCTTTTCTGCTCCCTCCTCTGTCCCCGCACTATGCTCCCCAAACACAGAGGGATCAATCAGGAGGAGGATCTGCCGAACATCATCATCATCAAACACGCCCATGACCAGCAGGGTTCCAATGAGTTTCAGCACAGGCACAAACTGGAACTCCACAGACCCCCCTACAGGGTCTCGGATGTGGGCCCCGCTGCACTGCACGGCCTCTGTCAGCATACTCAGAGCCTTCGTCCTGAGACTCTCCAAGGGAATCTCAGGGCTCTGCTTTTGGTGATCCTCACCAGTCACAACAAAGCAAGGGGTGGAGAACCTGAACCCTGGCTTGAGACATGTTCTCAGGCCCACCCCAGGCAGTCCATGCCTCTTGGACTCGTCCGGGAAGAGGCGGATATTCCTGGTGGTGCTGGTAATGGGGATGATGTACTCGTTCTTCATCATCAGCTTCCTCTCCTTGGCGTTGGCCAGGTGGATGCTGATGAGCAGGTCATAGAAACCAGATCGAAGGAGGCCGGGGAGGTACTTGTTGTCAATGGCATAGAAGAGCTGGGAGAGGTCCACGTGGCTGCACAGGGCGTAGGCCACGCGGCTGTTTCCCAGGGCGCACACCGCGCTGTAGAGCCTCAGCGTGTGGTAATGGAACCGCATCAGGTCCTCCTGCTCACAGAGCTCCAGGATATCCACACACCTGAGGAGAGGACAAGCAATCAGCCACACCAGGGGGAGAAGAACCCACCAGAATCCAGCGATTTCACCCAGCCCAACAAAGGCAGAGTGGGTGGAAGGATGGAGGGGTCTCTGCCACAGTTTCTCTTACGGTTTATCATGCCTCTCTCGGCTCTGGTCCATATTCCAGTTCCCAGTACTCCACTATATTTAACTACAAGGCTCTCAAAAGCCTGCAAGACACTGGTTTACCAATCTGAAAGTCCTCATTATTAGGAAAAAATCCGAAATTCCCAAACAGAAAACATTCACATATATGAGAGCGATGACTTGGTCATCTTACTTGTAGGATCAAGCAGATCTTGCATTTCCCTGTGTAAAATCTCCTCAGAAAATGTAGATTATGCTTTCTGTCATTCTACCATCTACATCAGGGGTTCCCCATCCCGGGGCCATGGACAGGGACCGGCAATAGATTCTCATAGGAGTGCAAACCCTATTGTGCACCGTGCATGCGAGGGATCTAGGGTGCATGCGAGGGATCTAGGCTGCATGCTCCTTATAAGAATCTAATGCCTGATGATCTGAGGTGGAACAGTTTCATCCTGAAACCATCCCCTCTACTCCCTCCCCCAGCCTCACCCGCCACCGTCTGTGGAAAAACTGTCTTCCATGAAACCAGTCCCTGGTGTCAAAAAGGCTGAGGACCACTGATCTGTATCATTTGTATAATGTCCAATCTACCACTATCCATGGGGTGTTCCTCCAACAACCTGAAAACAAACACACCTGCACTCTTGTCCAGAGAGGAAACACCTTCCAACCTGAAACCAGTTAACATTATCCAGTCGGCTCTCTCTTTCTTAACTTAGAGGTCTATTTGTATGTTGCTCCCTTGTTTGTGTGGGTCCAAGCCCTGGGCTCTAATCTCTGCTTAGATTTTCCATTTAGTCTCACGCCTCCTCATGGATTTGAGGACCCTGTGGAATTGACTTACTTGGCTGGGCTCCTGGTCTTTTCTGCCCCTTTCCCGCCATGGCCTGCCCTGCTGCCCGTGACCCAGTGGGACACCTAAATGGGACCTATGCAGGTATCAAATACCTCCACCCTTTCCTATTACTCTGCTTTTTTATTCAAAGAGGTCAAGGGATAGCAATAACTGTAACATTTATTTCTTACTATGTACAGAAACTGTACCAGATTATACCTATATGATCTCATTTTTTTCCTCCCAGAAACCCTTTGGGTGGGCATTTCTCTCACTGTGTAGATGAAGAGAGCAATGTTCAAAGTACACAAGTAATGTACCCAAGGCCACATAGCCAGAAAGAGAGAGGAATGGGATTGAACCCCAGCCATAATTAATAGCACCTCTTAGCAAGGGGAGACCAGGAACCTGATTCCTGATTCTCTAAGTCAAGCTAGAGTCTTCCCCTTCCTGTCATAAATGATGCATATTTCAAGGTAAACTGGTTTTTAATTTAAGGCATGGCACTGTTCCTTAATACCAGGCACTACGAGCTGCAACAAAGGCCCTGTGGCAGGCACCTTGTAGGGTGTTTCCTGCTGTTTCTGAGTAATGAAAGTGGGAAGGAATAGAAACTGAGGCACTGGGGAAATCAAGTCATATTGGGACTGAGCAGGATCCAACACAGATGCTCCTGGTTTCCTTCTGGGCTGGCTTGGCTCTGCCTCACCTGCCCCTCAGGCCTGCCCCTTCCTTCGCGGGCCCCTCTGGTACCTGTTCTCCTCGGGGATGTGGAGCGCCATCATCTGCAGGGGCTCCAGGCACTGCACCACCCAGCCGTGGCGCTCGCTCACACGCTCGGTCTCCACCTTCAGGAAGCTGTTGGGCATGCGGCTCCAGAGCACGGGCTGGATGGTTTGGACGTCCAGCCGAGGTGGACACTGTGGGACTGGGTTCTTCTCTTCACTCTTGAATACGGCCGCCGACAGGGGCATTGCGTTCTGGGGCACGTGGGGAAGGCATTAGAAAAGAAACACACAGTTGCTGGATGACGCACCCAGACATTTTAACCAATATGGTCAGTATAAATTAAAGAGGGACAAATGTATCCAGGGATCTCTAAGGGCTTTACCAGCATTAATTAGCACTTCAAATAATGGGTTATATGAGCATTAGTTGATTCTTTCAGCACCCAAAAGAGGTGGGAAAAGGGGAAGATAAGAATGCATATTCTATCATCTGAATGCCACAGGAAAGGGCAGGGCCTGGAGGTGGGGGGCTTATGGGAAATGAGCAGGCTTCTCCCATCTTCTGAGGCCTGGGATTTCCCCCCTAATGGTTCGTGATTCTTTCTCTTGTCATGGCCATTAGACGAGAGGACAAATAAATACCTTCAGCTTTCCAAGTTCAAACTGAAACAAAGAAGTACTTGTAGGCTGCAGGAAGACTGCTGGAAACACTTTGGTATTAGGCTCCACCTGGAAATCAAAACAAATCGAAAGCTTTGCCCAGAGCTGGGCAAACATCACAGCTGGCTCAGCCATTGGGTGTTTTGGTCAACAATCTCATTCCAATGACTGCTAGCTGTCTGGTCATTCTCCACTGCTCAGAAATTAGCAGAGACCGATTATCTATCAGCGGAGATTGTCACAATTCCACACCTTAAACACTGTCTCTGCTCAGGGCTGAATAATCTCAGGTCCTTTCACTTTTTCTCTCAGATACCTGTAGCCAGTAGCTTCCTCCAGTGCACAGGACAGGTAGGTGTGAAGCTAACTCCCCACCAAAGGCATACCTGCTGTTGGTCACTGAACAGTGCGATGTGCTTGCTCTTCACAGAGCCCAGAGACACGTGGCACATGGCAGCACCATCACTCTCCACACCTGCCCGTAGGAGATGATAACTGGGATAGGGTGGTGACTCAGGCAAACCGACATTAGTCAAGCAAGCCCAGGGAGATCCCATGATAGGGTTTCTCAACCTTGGCACTGCCGACATTTCAGGCCAGGTAGCTTTTTGTGGTGGGAGCCATCCCGTGCACTGTAGGATGTTGAGCGGCATCCCTGCCCTCTGCCCACTGCGCATCAGCAGCACTCTCTGTCCCCACCACAGTCATGACAGCCAACAAGGTTCCCAATGTTGCCAAATGTTCTGTGAAGGGCAAAAGCACCCCTGATTGAGAAACACTGCTCTACAGGCAAAGTCTGTGAGGTCCCTCACTGGAATAACAAAAGGACACTGTCTCCCTCTCAAAGCTCTCATTCTCCCCGGGTTCCTCTGGACTCCTCTCCATCCTCCCCACTCCCTTTGTATTCTTCAGCATTCCAGTTCTTATGTTGAAGGGTCTGGCATTTACTGATTGTGCTGCAGCTGCCACTTAGATGAAACATTAGATTTATCAATGTACCACATCAGGAGCTCCAGGTATTACTTGCTCCCTTTGATGGAGGAGCAGCCTCTGAATTCCATATTACTAAACTGTTTTCAAGAGAGAGTCACTGGAGGATGATGGAAGACTACATAAAGTCTGCTCACACACTGGGACTTTAATTCCACCAACTGAAACCTTTTAGGTTGAAGCAAATATAGACATTAGGAAATTCTTGCAACTCTCCCCATCTACAAATGAGGGGATGGCAGGTGTGCTGGACATACCCTAAGGTGACCCCAATGAGTCATTCCCCTAGAACTTTTGTCTTGCTTTCAGCAAATAGAATGGCAAAGATGAAGGACCTGTCACTTCCTAGATTATTTTACGTAAAACTTCATCTTGGTGGACTGGAGAGAAAGCTTCTCCAGCTGACCTTGGAGATGTGAGCAGCTACACTGTTAGAAGGCTTACGAGAGGGCCAAGGAACAAGGAATTCTTGGGGGCGGAAGGTGGGGAGAGGGGCCCCTGGCTGCAGCCAGCATGAAAACAGGACCTCAGTTCTACAAATGCAAGCAACTGAATTCTGCCAACAAGCACGTAAGCATGGAAGAAGATACTGAACTCTAGAAAAGAATGCAGCCTGGCTGACACCTTACCTGTATCCTTGTGAGACCCTGGACTGAGGGCCCAGATACACTATGGCCAGACTCCTGATCCATAGAAATCATGGGATCATAAATATGTTATTTTAAGCCGCTAAATTTGTAGTAATTTGTAATGTGACAACAGAGAATGAGTACAGTGAGTTTTCTTTTTGTCAAAGCAATTGTCATAGGTTTTCTTTAAATAATGAACTTCCTCAATGCATTTAGACACAAGATTTACAAAACCACACATTTTTATGGCTATGACTTAGAAGATTACATGATTTAGTGCTATCATTTGTTCATGATGAAACAGGATGGATTGGTTAAACCCCAGACTTCCACCCAGTACATGGTCCTTCTAGTACACAAAAGTGGCCTCACATTTCAGGTAAAAACATTTGGTTTATACTGGATGTTCCATGGATGATATGAAGAGATAAGTGCCAGTAAAACCAAAATGTTGGAGTAGACTGCCAGTACTGCCTGCCTCTGCCTGAAATAAGCTTTGTAAAGGACTTTCAACAGATGATGATGCAGTACCTATTATATACTTGCTTTGTGCCAGACCCTGAGTTCATGGTGATGAGACATGAATAGGAAATTCTGATTTGATGTTGTTCTGACTTTAGCTATAAGGCAGGAGTCGTCCCTGGGCTGGCTCCCAGATTTCTCAAATGCCCAATATGTGACATCTAGAACAACTTGTAGGCCTCAAGTCACTGCAAACTGAAGGGAAAGAGCTCCTGTGGCTGAGGAAACTTCATGTGGACCAGCAGGAAGCCCATGCATCTGTGCTAACAGGGAGAGAGAAATGCATTCAGTCGAAGGCTTCCTTGGCTGAACTAAATCACACCAGTATAGGAAGCCATAGCTTGAAGAGGGAGTTTTATTTTCAGGTCCCTCAGGACTGATTCCTGAAAACTTCATAAACTGCCCAAACTCCAGGGCTCTCCTCAATCCTCCCTGAAGAAAGTAAGTGTTTTGAGAGCATTTAGGATGCCCTGGGATAGGTTTATTTTCCACCATGCAGAGTATACTCCCACATGATAAACAAAGGAAATGTCTCTTCAATCACTAAAATAAGAAAAAAACACAAGTGTGGGCTCATGAGGGTGTAATGAGGATAAAAATGGGCAATTGGTGGTGTGGTAAGCAGGATTCTAGAAGGCCCTCTGGGACCCCTGGTGTTACTCTTATGATTGTGCTATGTTGCACAGCAAAAGGCATTCTGCAGATGTAATAAAATTGTACTAACCACTTGGCCTCAAGATAGGGAGACCTTGTTGGCCTTTTCAAATTGCACGAGGCTTCTAAAAGCAGGAGTTTTCCTGCTGGAGGAAGAAGGGAAAATCAGAGAGAAAAACCAGATGTGCCCTTGTTGGCTTTGAAATGGAGGGGGCCACGTGTAAAGGAATGTGGGTACCCTCTGGGAGCTGACAGTGGCCCTGGCTGATAGCCAGCAAGGAAACAGGGGCCTCAGAATCTAGGACCTACGACCCATAATCTCAAAGAACTGCCAATACCTTGAATAAGCTCAGAAGTGGATTCGTCTTAGAGCCTCCAGATGAGCCTGGTTCAGGCCCAGGGTACACTTTGTGTTCGGCCTTGTGAGAATCTGAGTACCCAGTCAAGCCTGCGGAACTCTGAAAGAATGTGTGTTGTTTTAAGCTGCTAAATTTTGTGGTAACTTGTCAGGAAGCAATAAAAAAATGCCTACAGGGGGATTTCCCAGCCATGGGTCAGGCTGGCAACACATACTCGGTGAGCATTCACTAGGTGCCAGGTACTGTTTCATGCATGGGGAGGCAGCAGTGAGCACAGGAGAGGGCCTCTGCCCTCAAGGAGCTTACCTTCTAAATGAGGAACTTACATGCCCATGGATTGCGCAACCAGCCCAGATTTAGCACTGCTGTGGTATGCCACTGACATTTTCCCTTTTGTATCTGAGGCACCTTTCATCACTGGCTGATCTGTTTGTCCTTGCAATAATGGACATTCTTTTTCTAATCATGTGTGAAGGTCATGGCGTAGGAACGGGCCTGAATTGAAAGCTAACCCCACTTGTAAATCCAAACCTCATAGCTGCCTCTGTCTCAGACTGGTGTGCCTGGAGTGGCGATCACCGAGGAGTATCTCTTGAATGTAGATTTTATTTCTCAAATTCTCCACTGATTATATTAAGTGGACAGAAAAATGTGTTCAAATTGCTTATCACTATTTAATGGGGAGGTCTAGAAACATTGTTTGAGAGACTCCTTCTCTCATTAATTTGGTTTCTAGCCCTTTCTGAATCTGAAAGCCAGTGTATAAATATTGCTGGACTGTTCTTCTTGAGATAATTGAAAAATGAAAATGGCTACAGCTGCGGAATAACAACAATCCCACTGTCAGGGACCAGATGCATGGCAGGACACGTTACTGTTTTGCCTGGAATGAGAAGGGGGCTGGCTGGATGTGAACCTCTCAGGTTTCTGGACAGAGTCCTGATACTGTCTCCTTTGCAGCAGCATTCTTAAGGGCAAGAGTCAGGACTGGGATCGCTGAGCAGGGTCATCAGGATTTCCATGCACAGGGTGGAGGAAGGCTCTCCAGGAGGTAGGGTACCAGCACCCAGCCAAAAGAAGACAACTGACCAGCCTACGTCACCCAGGAGGATGGTGAAAGGTGGGCTAAAGCTGCCACCGTATCCTCCTCTTCAACATCATGGGCTCTTTCCTGAAGCAGACAAGTCACTGCTGCTGCAAATGCCATTTAAAAAAATTAATTTTTTTGAACTTCTAAAGATCAGCTAGTCTTAAAAGTTACGAGATGCTTTAGTGTTCTCTGCAGCTCAGGGAGGACCCTTCAGTTAAACTCATTTCTAAAGTTAATGGGAAAAAGCTAATGGATTCTAAAGGACAGCGGTAATGTAGATAAAACATTTATCAGGGGATTTGGGGGTGGAGGAGATAGAATCATGAAAAAGTACTAGGAGAATAATACTTTACTTTCTGCCTGAAAGCCTGGCTTTGTGAGTGCATCTTTCTGGAAATAGCTGGTTGGGCCCCAGCTGCTGAAGCAAGCGTGCCAAGTGGTGATGATTCCACTTTCTCCCAGGAGGAGGAGGAGGAGGTGCAGAGAGGGTCACGCACTGCAGGAGGTGCTGGAGAAACAAGGTGGCGGCCTCTGTGCCAGCAGGCTGCTCCCCGCCCCCAGGAAGGGTTTGGTCCACCTGTTCTTGGTCAATGAACATTTCAGATGGGAGGTGGCTACTCTGTCTGCTGTCTACCTTACCCCATTCTCTCCAACCACAGGCCAGAGAACTGGCCGCCAAGAGGCTTTTCAGCCTGGAGGCTGTAACCTGAGGCTGATTTAACAATCAGGGGTTTTATCCATGTACATCATAGCAGGATGTTTTTAACTTGCTATAGTTAGGTAAACTGGTGACCCTGAAAAACTGTTGGATTCCTTAAATAATGCACGCCACTCTCCTGCTCAGAAACCTTCAATGGCTCCCCATTTCCTATCTATACCTCCCCAGCTTTCCAAATAAATTTCTTACCAATAACCATAAGAGCCCTATGCGATGTTGTCCACAGATCCCCAAACACACTTTCTGCTTCCCCATCTCCATAATACTTCTTGAGCTATGTATTCAACACTCTTCTCTTTCTACCCATGAAAATTCATTCTTTTTATTTTTATTTTTATTTTATTTTTTTAAGAGAGGGTCTCACTCAGTCACTCAGACTGGAGTGCAGTGGAACAATCATGGCTTACTGCAGCCTTGACCTCCCCAGACTCAAGTGATTCTCTCAGCCTCCTGAGTAGCTGGGACCACAGATGTATGCCACCACAGCCAGCTAATTTTTGTATTTTTTGTAAAGCTGAGGGTCCACCATGTTGCCCAGGCTGGTCTCGAACTCCTGAGCTCAAATGATCTGTCTGCCTCAGCCTCCCCAAGATACTGGGACTACAGGTGTGAGCCTCCATGCCTGGCCCGTAAAAACGCTTTTTCCTTAAAAAAAGAAAAAAAAAATCAAGATTTCTCCTTAATGAACATTTTCCTGACTGCTCGTGATGGAATGAGCGCTTCTTTTTTGAACTCGTATAGCGTTCTCTGTCTACAAATACTTGTGACTCTCCATTCTACCTTGGAGAGTCAAGAATGTTTAACATAGACATTAATTCCTTAACCTCCCATCTCCCATAGCTTGCTCTGTGGAACTCTAGGTTCATAGAACATTACTGATTCTTAAAAAAAGTGCTTTTCTTTGTCAAATAATTTGAGAATTGCTTGGTTAGATAGGTTTCTTTCTGAAGTATTTATCAAATATTTCAGTGTGCCAACCTTCATTACAAAACTTCAAGAGGAGGATGTGATACGTGGCAGTTTCCCAAGCTTACCTGGCCATCAAGGATGAAGAGATCAGGCTGCTTGTGGTTAATGACAGGTAAACCTACATGTGTATAACGGATGGTTTTCCTGAGTAGCTCTATGGAAGTTCACAGTCCAGGAAATGAGGAAACACATTATTTATATAAATGTTTTTTTTTTTTTTTTGAGATGGAGTCTTGCTTTGTTGCCCAGGCTGGGGTGCAGTGGCATGATCTCAGCTCACTGCAACCTCTGCCTCCCAGGTTCAAGTGATTCTCCTGCCTCAGCCTCCTGAGTAGATGGGACTATAGGCACAGGCCACCACGCTCGGCTAAATTTTGCATTTTTAGTAGAGACAGGGTTTCACTGTGTTAGCCAGGATGGTCTCAATCTCCTGCCCTCATGATCCCCTCACCTCGGCCTCCCAAAGTGCTGGGATTACAGGCATGAGCCACCGTGCCTGGCCTATAAATGTATTTTTAAAGCATCTTATAAGGTAGTCATAGGGAATGTGGATAACCTTCTTGCAAAAGGGTATTTCCTGGCAAATTAATCCATTTTTATAGGTTTCTATTTTGAGTACAGAAGTTTCTTAAAGTGAGAAGTATTTCTGTTCACCTTTTACATCTTGTATCTTGTATAGTGCAGGTAATAGATAAGGCTGCACAAGAAATATTTATGAAATAAATAACATTTACAGCTCAACACCAAGGAAAAGACCTTTTGTCCTCTAGAAAGACGACTGGCATATTGGATCAACCAATAACTATGATTGCCCAGCCCTTTTTTCTCTGCATACAGTGAAGTAACTTTGTTGTTGTTTATTTGTTGTCCTAAGTGGCCCATGGCCCACGTGGGCTTATCAGCTTGACACACCGTGGCAGGAATGCTGAGTATGGAGAACAAGGAACACAGTCACAAACACCAGGCCTGGGATAGCCCTGTTTCAGCCCCAGAAGCCGCCCTTACCTGGTAGCAGGTGCCCAGTTCCTTTCCGTTGGCTGAGAAGGACAACATGCCCATCGCCAGATCCACGAGACAGCCGATCTCCAGGTCCACGTTGCTCCGATTTGATCTCTGGGAACTGGCTACAATGTCCCCACCCCAGACCATGTAGCAGTTGCTGCGTTTCACACTAGGAGCCAAGACAGGAAAAGGCACAGAATCTGGACTGGGGCAGTTTGTAATCAAGACTCAGGAATGAAATGAAAAATAAAAATGGCTACAGAAACTTTCCTAGAAAGCTTTCTGTTCAGCTCCAAATACCTGTTTTTTCTTAAATGAGTTTATTTAGCTTCAACCTAATTTACTCAGACACAAACCACTCAGTGTAAGGATGTGGCAATCTATTCAGGCTACCTCCTTCCAAAGAGCACAATATTCAGAGAACTGTTTCCAGACTCAATGTCAACACACCTTTGTGAAACAGATCATGGGAATGGCAGTATCCCACCAAAGAGACGGGAAATTGAGGCACGGAGTGAATGACCACCTTCGGCAAACTTATACAGGGATTTGGAATAAGAGGCAGAAAAAAAGTCTGGGTTCAGAGTCCCAGTCTGGTAACCAGGGCAAAAGGCTGTAAAACACTTAAAAACTCGGGCCCACATTCCTTAGGATGGCCGGCCTGCGCGCCCTACAAAGTAGTTTTTCTCTGACACCTTGCCGCTACGTTGACTTATATGCCCCTGTCCTTCCCAGTGCCTTGGAGTTCTGCCTCCCGCACTACTGGCTAACCATCAACTTAGGTGCCTTGCTTAGCTGTCTACCAAACCCCAGAATACAAAACTCCATTACAGGTATTTACACTTAAAAGCAAACTATAATAATGAAAAAGACTTTAAGGCTCCCAAAGCCTGATTCCCTAATTGTAGGATTTCACATCCCAGGTGAGCTGTGGAGATGTGCAGTGGCAGAAGTGATTCTCAGATTTCCCCCACCGTGGGCAAGAGACGGCTGATTCTTTCTCCTTCTAAGCCCACACTGGGGTACATCAGCTCAGGCACCTGGTCCCTCGAAGTGACATGACATGACTTTTCTCAAGTTAAATAAAAGGGTGACGCTATACCTGATGGAAGAGCAGCCCCTTTAAACATCTTAGGGTCAGTCTGATGTGACTCAGCTTGGCTTCCTGTTGTGGTCCTCAGCATGGAGGGCAAGGCCACACAGGGGCAGGGATAGTACATTTGGCACTGTGGGGTGGGTAGATCCTGGAATAGATCCTGTAAACTCTGAGAGTTGCTTCACCTCTTGGGATGACGTTCTCATTTGAAAAACCAAGGATTCACTTAGGATTCTCCGAGTTCCTTCTGCCTCTAGAAGTCTATCACTTTCCTACGTTGTAAGCATGCATTAATCTCCTGTCCTCTCCTTTGGGGCAATGATGGGTCCGCTCACTTCCTGTGAATGCCCTCAGGCAGGGGCCAGTGCAAATAGCCTCTTTCAAAGAGTTATAGCATTATTAGAGTTCCATAACTGCAGCCATGTTAGTACTACTTTTTAGTGATTAAGGTGCTAACCATACTGATGACTAATACAGAATTCAATTAATAATGTATTAAAGCTGTGGGAATGTGAAGTGGCTGACTTTGGTCATATATTAAAGGTCCGAAATTCAAAATGTCCTAAAGCATCTGTAAACGGATTTTGTATTTATTGCTTATTACATAGGAAAAAGAAGTAAGAATTATTGAATGTGTACCATACAGTATGTCTTATCCTAGGTGCTAAAATGTCAGTTAATTTTCACAGTAAGTACGGCCATGGAGGTTCAGATAAATCAAGTAATCTATCTCGTATGGTAGAGCCAGCAAACTGGAATTACAAACTCAGATGAGGTGGACACTTCTGCCTTTTCTTCTGGCTGAAGAACAAAGCCTGGATTGGTCTATTACTTTAGAATACTTTCATTTCCAATCTAAACCAGATGTCGCTTATAGCATCTATTTTGGCTCTCACAATGATGGACATTCAATAATGGGAATAATAATTATACAGCTGACCCTTGAAAAACATGGGTTTGAATTGCATAGGTCCATTATACATGGGTCCACTTATAGGTGAATTTTTTTCAACCACACATGGATTGAAAATACAGTGTTCACAGAGTGCAAAACTCACCAATAGGGAAGGCTGACTTTTCCTATACAGAGGTTCAGTGCTGACTGCAGTCATTAAGTATGAGCGGATTTTGGTATAGGCGGAAGATGCTGGGGCAAATCTAGCTCATATGCCAAGGGATGACTGTAGCTGATATTCACTGAGTGCCTGAATTGAGGCACTGTCCTAAGAATTTTTCTATGAATTGACTTATCTAATCCTTACAATACTCTGTGATGGAAACTATCATCCTCATCTTTAGATGAGGAAATCGAGGCCCAGGGAGGTTAAATGACTGGTCCAATGTCATATGCCTACGAACCCAGGCAGTTTATTCTAAAGCCAGCACTTTTTTTTTTTTTTTTTTTTGAGACAGAGTCTTGCTCTGTTGCCAGGATGGAGTGCAGTGGCGTGATCTCGGTTCACTTCAACATTCTCCTCCTGGGTTCCAGTGATTCTCCTGCCTCAGCCTCCTGAGTAGCTGGGACTACAGGCACATGCCACCACGCCCAGCTAATTTTTATATTTTTAGTAGAAACGGGGTTTCACCGTGTTGGCCAGGGTGGTCTCCATCTCTTGACCTCGTGATCCGCCCGCCTCGGCCTCCCAAAGTGCTGTGATTACAGGCGTGAGCCACCGTGCCCGGCCTAAGCCAGCACTCCTAACCAGCTGCAGGTCCCTCATGACACAGTGACTGTGACTCACCTCCGGCCACTAGTCTTTGGTGAGCCAATATTCTCTAAAGGGCACTGATTGCAAGACGTTCCTGCCTTTGTAGGGAGCAAAGGCCAGCTTGAAAAACAACTTATGACATCTCTACATATGGCTGTATAGGGAAAAGATGCTCCTATACCTCACATAGGTGGGGAATAGATGGAAACCACAAGCCATGGTCTCCTGAGTCACCTCTGGAGCACATCAGGCCAACAATCCCTTCTCTGGCAGCAGTGCCAGCAGACCAGTGGGAGGGTATGGGTATGCCTAGAACGTGCTTGCCCTAAAGTTTCCTAATTTCTATTTGGTGGTTATTATTCATGAAGTTTCAATGCCTCTTTCATTCCTTATGCTTTCAACCATTATAAACTCTTGGGAGGAGGAGTTCTGAGTATATCAGTTAGTGTGTGATGTGGTATATCTTTTTATTTCTTCTGAATCAACTTCTCTCAAGCACCCAGAGATTTTCTCTGTCTTGTCCTGATGTTGTAGAAATTGGGACTTGCCCAGAAGTGCTGGAAAAAAAACTCTGAGAGAGATCACGTACCCCATTCTCTGTCTGTATTTTCCATCTCTGGGGCACGATTTATATACATGATGAAATTCTTCTCTATTTTCACTAGCACTTTTTCTCACTGTCATAGTACCAGTTTGTTTATTTGAAGTCTGTGCTTCATTTTCTCCTTTTAAGAGAGGCCAAGATGTTTCCTTCTTTGGGTGTGGGTGGAAGAAAAAGACTGGGGGTAGGGACTGAGAAGCCCGATGCTAACCCTGCCACTTGGGAGCCCCCTTACCTTTCGTGGACACGGCCTCTTTCATCCCCTAGGGTGACAGTCACTGTGCAGTTTTTATTCAGGTCAAACTTTTCACTGTACAAGTGATAGTCTGGAGTCACCCATCCGACCCAGACGCAGGATGGATCCTGTCCAGCAAAGATGCGGATGGCATAGTAGCACTGCTGTGGAGAGACCGCAGAGGGGAGTCAACGGCCCCCAGCCCCCATCCAGTTGAAGATAGGGGGCCCAAGACACAGAAATAACACAGCAGCTCACTTGGCTCCCTTTTTTTTTCTGGAAAAGTACACACGAGTAGAGGTAGACTACACGCTAGATCTGCAAGGAAGGCTGAATAGGGATTCTGGCTTCCTAATTTTTCCTTTCTATTTCGCTGTAGCATCTGGCAAAGCAAATGCTTAAGCTAATCTACCACCCTTTGCCCAGAAGACGTTGGTGCTGAAATCAGGAGATGCTGTGGATGGAAGCAGTGGCAGCTGCTCAGAATGGCAGCACAGAGCCCTAACCATCTCCTGGGCACCAGGGCAGATCTGCGCTGCAGGAGAGAGCGGGCACAGTCCCTGCCCTCAGAGAGAGAGTGGTCAAGGGTCAGAGCATTCCTGTTATACTTTCTCCTTCTAAAAGGAAGTCCAGTGCTTTTTTACTGGAAAGTCTTGAAAGAGGTTGCTTAAGAAAGAGTTCATCTCATGGCCAAATGTGCTTTGTGTAGCTGTCACACTCAACTACACTCAGTACTGAGAAGTACAGCAATTTTTGGCAGGGCTCATACAATTCATGGGGTTATCACTATATTACAACAATAGCTACAGCACTGAGGCAGGTGACTAGCTCATCATTTTCCTTATGAAACTGAGCAGATTCATTCTTAATGAAGTGGCCCTTATTGTAGTCTGTCAAATTTTCTTGACCGGAAGAAAAAAGGGTCAGCTAGACAAACCTGGGCTTGAATCTTGACACTGCCAGGTATTCATCATGTGACTTTGAACAAATCATTTGTCCTCTCTGTGCATTATATTGAGTGTAATATTATCCATTTCAGGGCTTGCTGATTAATTTTAAATGGAGATTAAATGGGAAGGCGACAATGTGCCCAGCACAGTGTCCCACACACACTGTGTGTGTGATTCACTGCAGCGAGAATCTTATTCCTGATGAGGGTTAACCTACAAATTCAGGATTGTTGGATAACTTTAAAGAAGGGTTGACACACATTTCTTCCACAGGCTTTTTTTTTTTTTTGCCAGATGCTAAAGAAGAATGAGAGAAAGAAAGAAAAACCAGGAGTTGCTTTCTGACTACTGTCTAGAGACCAAAAGTAGCTTCCATCTTCTGCAGTGGCTTCTTGCTCTTCTTCTCATTTGATTGCTTTTAACATCACTCCTAGCACTGCACAGAGACATGGGGGAGCTGACTCACAAAAGTTTACACAAAAAAAGCAAACCAAAAGATTTAATTGAGCGCCCTCCAACTGATGCTCATTTCAATCAGAAAGGCAGTGTTGGATCCCTGATGGCAAATGGGCAACAAGTACCCAATGATGCCCAGTTAGGAGCTCCAGGTAGAGCTTTTGCTTTGCACCGAGTAACTGTATTTCTTTCCCCCACTTGAGAAATGCCATAGATGTGTTCTGGAAGCATCAAGATGGATATTAAAAGACGGAGTAATTGGCAATTAAAGAGGATCTCTAGACAGATCTTTGCTGTAAGGGGCATATTACCAGGCACAACAAAGAATCAAATAATTAAAACCATAACTGAGCACATTTACTTACTGTTGTTGTATGAGAGAGTATTTCTTGCATCTGTTTCCTGGGGGAAAGATAATCCATGTTTTAGTTATTCAGCTGTATAGAGAATCCCACAGTTCCGACAGGCAATTGATCTACCTTCAATGATCAAGGCAAGTTTAGGAAACTGGCTACTTTCTAAACACAAGTGATTGCAACCAGTCTTGGGACTTATTCATTTGTAAGCTGTTAACACAAGGCAGGGATGTGACTCCCAACTCTTATCCCTCAGCCCAGATGGTTAAGTTAGATGGTAAGTTGAGAGTGAGGATGGAAGACTGCAATAATATAAGCAGGGATACCTCTGAATAGGTTATCCTATTCTCTCAAGCAGCTGTGCTTGTTTAAAAGCTTGGTAGAAAGCAAAACCCTAGAGGAAACCCCAACAAGATGGCTCCAGGCAGCAGACATACATCAATGATTAAAAATAGACATCAGGGGAAAGAAACACAGCAAGGAATATGTTCCTTATCAGGAAGAAAGAAGTCACATTGCCCATGAATCACACAGCTGCAGAGTTGGACAATGCCCATAGTTATGCAAAGAAGGCAGTATCTGCCTCCAGAAACTTCTAATTGCACACAAAAGCAAAAATAATCGCACCCTCTTATGCACTCACAAAACACAGGAATTGTGGGCAGCAAGGAAGGTAGGGGCTCAGAGTTCAAGAAGAGCAGAAACTTTTCCACCAGATGTGTCTGTTTAGCATGATTGGTACCTTAATTATGCCCTGCACAAACACACACGTGTACTTGCATGCACATGTGTGCACACACATTCTCATTTTTTTTTTTTTTTTTTTTTTTTACCTGACTGAAAGCAGAGAGAACCCTATCTATGGAGTTCCCGTGCTGAGTTAGGGTAAAAAGCAGAAAGCTCACTTTACAGTAGATGCAATGAGTGCCTCTGAGAACTGGAGGCCTCACCCTCACCTTTTCTGGAAAGCTTCACTGTCCAGACAGGGGCTGTGGCTGAAGGAGGAGTGGCACTCGACAGGCATGCTCAAGCGGCAATAGATCATGTCAGCATTGCTATTCTGTGTGCCAAATGTCTTATGGGTCACCTTGAGACACGGAGGGCTGTCCATGGTGCCATCAATCCTCATGACCTGGAAACAGGACGAGTCCTTACCTTGACATACCAAAGGGCCTGACCTTGACCCAGTCCCTTTTTGCCTCGTGGACATGCACATGGCAAGGCATTCTGTGAACTATAGAAGTAAGTTGTGTCCAGTGGTAACCAAACTATAATTCTCATCATTACTTGGGCCTTGTCCTGTAGGAAGAAACAGATCTGCTCCTGGCTAGGGAAATTAGAGATTTAAAAACATGCTCACTGGGTTCTCTGTAAGGCCAAGGGTGGAGAATAAATGCCAGAGGGGGGTGGCATCTGGGAGACAGAGCATAGTGTCCACAGAGGCTAACCTTTTAGGTCAGGGGGCAAGTGGCTAAAAAAGATAATCTTTCCAAGGACCATGCTTGTCACTGGGCATGAGAACATCTAAGGGAAGGGACAAAAGTAATCCCAAAGCTCAGGAAGGATGTCCAGCTCCTGAGAAGGGCACCCTCCCCACCCAGCCCAGCTCTCATCTCTGCCACAGTCACGGCCTGAAGGCTGAGGCTGCTGGAGCCTCCTAATACTAGGAAATCAGCAGTTCCTAGGCACAAGCATTGCAGGGGGCAGAGTTAGGGGAGGAAAGGTCAGAAATGGATTTTTGCAATTTGTGTGTGGAGAGGGAAATGGGGGGATACAGGGGATGTGAACTGAGGCTTACAATAATAAGTTTCTTATAATCTGAGCCTTTTCTTTGCCCTCTATAGAACTGTTCTTGTCCTAGGTCCTATGAGAATACTTCAATTCTATTTTTCTAAGTAGAGGGCCTCTAGGGGTTCATGACCTCCAAAAGTTTAAGAGTCACTTTTCTAAAGCAATGGTTAGGGAGGAATCAGAGAGAGAAGAGTCTCTACTATTTAACTGAGGAAGAAAGTGGGGCATTAAGGTTGATGCTTGTTGAATTCAGATGGGAGGATGAGTTAAGGAACTTACAGTGAGGTTGAAGCCAACCAAAGAATCTACCTTGACTAAAGCTGCAATGGGGCTGATCTGTCTGGCATTTGTTTTAATCAACACTCTCCCGCTATCCACCATGGAAAAACCATGGTCTGTGAACCAAAACAGAGGCAAGTCTAAGTCGATGTAGGGCCAGGACTAAAGTTAGGCTCCTTACAATCTTTGGCTCCTCTCTGCTCCCCCTAGAAGATGGGGATAGATTAATCAATGATCACACATCAGCTTAAAATCTTGGCAACACCATCAAAAAATTAAATAGGTCCTACAAGACATCAAGTCATGAGTGGGTAACAACATACATGTTCAGTACATATAATCTTGAATATAGGTATGGAACTTTTAAATTTTTTTAATAAAAAAAATTGTTTCAAGAGACAAGGTCTCTCTCTGTCACCCAGGCTACAGTGCAGTGATGTGATCATAGCTCACTGCAGCCTGGAACTCCCGGGTTCAAGGGATCCTCCCACCTCAGCCTCCCAAGTAGCTGGGATTACAGGTGTGAGCCACCACACCCAGCCCGAACTTAAAAAAAGAAAAAAAAAAAAAAACAGAAAAGTTTAAGGTCTCCGGATACTATATTGCTATGACAATACAGTACAGGAACATCCAGAGCAAATTCAGGGGCCCAAAATGTTGAGAGTTGATCTGTAAGGTTTTATGTGCAAGGCAGATGTCTCTCGTAAGATGCCACTGAGCTGCCCCAATTAAGAAGCCTGCAACTGCAGCTCTGAGGGCCAGTGTGGAGGTGGCTGGTAAGTGGCCAGGACATGGACTTAGGTAAACAGCTGCCTATTGACAGGAGACTTAGGGCAAGCTTAGGGCCTTGGCCCACCTGACCCACCAGGGCCACGCACATCGTGTAACATTACCTCTATGTGTGGATGATCCTTTGGCACGTTGACAAACGTCGGGAGGCGCTTGCTGAACCACATAGCAACATCTCTGTTCATGTTGACAGCAAAAGGCTCAAAGCCCTCTTGGAGACCACACATGGTATAAAACTTGAAGGTACTGGCATCTGTCCCGAGATTCATGCGGCCGATCTGAGATAGCCCCAGACAGCAGATGGGCACAAAGCCTGCAGAACAGTTAGAGAGACCTGCTTTAACCCAAGGGCACCATCCCGGGAAACTGAGGAAGCTGAATCTTTGCTTAAGGGCTTTGACTCCCAGTAGGAAAGATGGGACACAACCCGTTCTTTCTGTCTTTCTTCCTGGCACATAAAATCAACAACAGGAGGCCACATGGAGACCACCACTGCCCATGGTACATAGGAAAGATAAGAGAGCTTGGTTCAAAAATGATTTGGGAAAAACAATGATCCAGTTAAGAATATTCGTAAGATATAAATAAATATCAACTGGAAAGGCAAAACCAGTAAGAGAAAAGGTGAAATTCTTTATCTGTCCCTTAGTTAAAATTGATCTTAGGCCCTGGGAAAATTTAAATACTACCCAAAACAATGCAGTGAGCCTAAAGAATGACTTGGTGAGATTTTCTGCCCCAAAAACAAAAAGATGGGTAACTATGTGAGATGATGAATATGTTATTTTGCTGCACTGTAGTAGCCTTTTTACTATCTCTATGTGTTTCAAAACATCACGTCGTATACCTTAAATATACAAAATAAAATTTATTTAAAATAAAAAAAAGGTGACTTGGTGCAAGTTGCCCAACTTTTCTGGACCCCAGCATCTTCCCCAGTGACATGAGAGGTCCTTCACATTTCGAAGGTAGGATTCTAAGAAGTTTTAAATGCTAGCACTATGATTGTGCTTGTTAACAAAATACAATTTACAAACACCCAGTCTCCTAGCCCACTCTCCTTCTCGCCTACTCAGGAGGGCAGAGTTTCAAGCAGGAGCCAGAGAAAGCTCCTCTCTTCCTTCCTACAGCTATCATCTCTCCAAGCTCACATCTGTAGCTTGATCATATTAAAAAAAACTACCACTCAAAACAGACCAAAGCAGAAGTTCAAATTGTTTGGTGTTCTTGTTTGCGGGCTATTTATAAATCATAATTGTGGACCAACAAATCAGCAACACAGGGAAAGCGCTAATTATGTTGGATTTGGGAGGATGTGAGAGGCAGGCAGGTGGCTGGAGGACCGCTGGAGGCTGCAGAGAGTGCCTGGAAGGGTAGGAGAAGTTCTGAGGCTGCTGGATGAGGCAGGGGCTGGAGCTCCTTACAAAAGAAAGTGGTGTCACTCCCTAGGATAAGAGTGGTCACTTCAGGGGACATTTAAAGGCCAATTTTGGGAGCATTTACATCTAACAGTAAAAACTTTCTTTCGTAGACACCAAGGCCAAGATGCACTCTTCCTAGATGGGAGGCTTATATACTATTATCTAAGCCACGAAGTTTCTATGTAAATAATAAGTTACGTAAGTGAAACGTAAATCTCTTGCAAGCTATGTGGTTGCTTTTAGAAACTATAAACTCACTTAGGATACAGACGTGTTTAATACCGTGTCTAAATAAAACAGAATGTCAATGCAGTCCTAGCAAAATGGCAGTGATGTTTGTACAAAAAGCCTCCTCGCAGCACTGCCAACTGAGGACAGACTAGGACCCCTGCCTCTCAGGACAGGCAATGGACTGGTCCCTTGGACAAGCACCTGTGCATGTAACATCCTGAGCACTGCTATACTTCTGGTATTTTTGTGATAGGGGCTGCGATGGATGAAACCATCTCCTTTCTATAGACAGAGATGTTTATAAATAAAGAACCTTTGGAAATCTGATTACAGTGTAGAATGAGAATTGCTTGCCAGTAAAATTCCTAGGCTCCGCATTGGGAAAGATGGTTTTCCTATGTGCCATGACAAGATGTGAAGGAAGAAGAAACTATCCCAATCCCAAGGAGCTTACAGAAATGAGGACAAGGAATGGAATATAAAAGAGGGAATGTGTTGGCTGCAAACCATCCCTCATCTCAAGACAGTATTTTAGTTATTCTACTAAGGGAGGTAACTAAACCAAGAAAACCACCAGTATAGGTTTATCTTGGAGCCATGAACATGAAGATCATGAAACAGTCCAGCCTTGATGTGAGCACAGAATAGGACAGCTTAAGAAAACCTCTCTATTCCATTTTTCTCCATGAACGTGGATGGTGCAATAAGTGAGCAGCAGGAGTAAAAGCCTCCGTGGGAAGTGGCAACAATGAGGATTTGACCTCAGGACATAAAAATAATGTCCTAGTCACAGACCCACTGACAATGTAGGGGGAAAAGGTAATAATTGCATAAGACTTCTTTTTTTCTAAGTATGTTGAGCTCCTCTTCATTCCTAAGCACCAGTAGAGAGGACAGCACTTTAATAAGGCTAAAACTAAGAACATGAGGAGTTAATGGACTTGACCATGGTCACAGGAAGGGCAAGCGACAAAAATGGGATGAGATTCTCTATCCTCGAGTCGTAGGCCAGCTGCCAGTCTGTGTGTGAGAGGGAGTGAGTGTTCAGGGGATGAATGCCCCAGATTTAAACAGTAGTTATGACCAGGGCCAGAGGACTGCATTCACTAGAGAGTAAAGTGTTGTCCCTGTGGGGCAGAAGCCCTCTCTACAGGGAGAGTTGCACACTCCGTGGGAAAAGACACGGTAAGTCATGGATGCAAGAGCAATGGGAGGCACAGAGTATTGGGGACCTCCAGGAGGCTAAGTGGACACAGCTGGGGCAGCTCTGTAAAACAGCAGCAGAAAAGCTAAATCTAAGGCTTGAGTCAGAAAAGAGAAAATCCGAAAGGACAGAGAGGAAAGATTAATTCTCATAAAGCACCAGCGCTTTCTCTTGGAGAAAACGATTCGATAACTAGATACATTTAATCAGCTCCCTCCACCTGGCTAAGAGGATCTAGCTAATATCTCCATTTCTAAAACTTCTTTATTTGAGGCATTTAAAAATCTTGTAACTTTGTAACTCTTCATGAAAGATAGATAAGGGAGAACAACCATGGCATGACAAACCACAACAGCAAATATTTACCAAATACCTTGTAAATGTCAGGCTTAGTGCTCTACAGATACATCTCATTATTATGCCAATGTTACAGACAAGGAAACAGACCTAGAAAGTGGACTTGCTCAACATCTGCCACCTGGTAAACTGCAGAGTCAGCATGTGAACAAAGCTGCCTGAGCAGGAGTCCACAGCAAGCAATGGGGACTGAGGCCAGGATGCCTGCTTTCTAATTGTCATCTAAGCTAACTTGTTTTGTTAGCAGTTACATTGCTTTTCAAATGATTTTTCAACGTGTCAGGTAGTTCACCTGCTTGTCTCTAGATTAGACAGATGGAGACCCATGACCACAACACATTCCAGGCCCCTAAGAGGAAAAGGGCTACCTGTACACAGCTCACTACATGGCTTTCCAGAATTCACCTGGATAAAAGGACCCACTGGGCAAGGTCACGTAGCATTACTATCTGTCACAAAGAAGGATTTCCATTTTGCACACAGCTTAATTAACCCATAGCCTCAAATGAGACTGGAGAAGAAGAAAAAAAAATAAGAGGGAAAAGAATACCACCTCCCTACATGCATCCTAGTAGATATAATTATGCTGACAACTCTGAAGAGGTCTGAGAAGAAAATCTGCAAACGGCACAGTCTTCAGCCAAGATGTATATAGAAGTTCTTGTCCCAGGAAAGAAATGGCAAGAATATATGCATTTACATTTTGTAGAGGACCCCCAGTTCTGATACACTTGGTATTATAAGGCCCCATACTGGTTTTCTGATTAGGAAGAGGGAGAGCAGGGGGGTAATCTTATAATTCCAGGAGATTGCAAAGAAACCAGCTCTCTCAAAAATGCAAAGGATAGGCCCATTTTCAATCCATTTTAAACTAAAGGAAGACATAAAAGAGAATAGCTACCAGCAAGGGAAAAGCTGACATCTTAGAGAGAGGGAGGTAGATGACCGCTCAGACCATCCCTGGGGTGTTTCTGGGAGTTTCAATCCAGCAGTACATGTTATACCCATTGCTTCCCATTTCCTGCTAAGCCTTGCAAAGACAGAGTTACAGGAGACGACACAGAGATGGTCACAGGCCTTGTAGAAAACAAAAGAAACGATAGGCCACGCTCCCCTGCCACAGCCACTTTCTGAAACACAAGACCCATCTGGAGAGAGAATGACAGGGGACCCTGGGTACCAGTGTGTGTGCCTGTAGATGGCAGTGACACTTCCTGCAGATAAGTTTCACTTTCTGCCTATTGAAAAGCTGCCAACAGAAATGAGGGATCTGTTAAACCCGACAGGTCAATGGGCAGGAACAGCCTGGGAGGCTGCCCCTGCAGACACCAAAGCTGCAGCAGGAGGCAGGATGTCCCTCAGGGGAGTGCCTGGCGGAGAGGCAGCACAGGAGACCACACCAAAGCCTCTTCCAGATGTCGCATTCTGAGGTCTAGCAGGATGTCCAGGATTTTATCTTCCTTTCCTTTAAACAGAGGAAAAGAGAAGGCTAATAGCAAAGGGTTTGCCTTGGAGGCTTCTGAGATCTCAGATGCTTCTAGGTGACAACACTGACAGCTGTGATGGTCCAGTCCAGGGACCAGGGGAGGGAACATTAATTAGAAAATTCTAATGAAGCAGATAAAGGCATATAATCTATGATGCATAAGAGGATGGAAATGACAACTTGTAAGTAAGCCAGAGGTAAAAACAGCCATGAACTACAATATCTGTCCCCACTGCTTCCCCAAAAGGGCAAAAGGCTTCCCATGGCCCAGCTCCCACTGGGGTAATGACTGAAATCAAAGCTGACATGCTGGTGACCAGAAGAACACAAGCAAGTAGGGCATTCTGCTTTACGGGGTGGGGGGAGGTAGGCGCTACAATGCATGAAATGTTTTATTTTCAACAGATGCTTTTCTTAACAACTCAAGGCAAGAATTGCTACCTCTTTCCACTTGACGCAGAGAGAAGAGAGATGCTATGTGGTTATTCCAGGCCTTTGGGCTACTGTTATCAAAGAATGGCACGTCGACTTCCTTATAACTACACTTCCACCAACTCACAAGCCATTGCAGAACTGAAAGAGCTTTCCAATTATGTTGTCTCTGTGTTATTAAAGGGCAATATGATAGGACAGTATAATGTGCTAACACATTACAGTACAATTCTATTATTAAGCAGCATCCTAATAATACTTTGTTATTCTGAAGGTCAAATCACATCCCTGTACACAACAGGCCTATGGGACATTACTTTCATTACAATACAGATGCTCTCTAAAAGCAGGGTTATGCTCAAATATCCCTCCCCTTTATAGTATTCCTCTGCTCAAACCCCATAATGGCCCCTCATTTCCTAGAGGGTGAAGTCCAAGGGTGCTTGGCTCAGAGAAGACAATAGTTTCTTGAATGAAAAGGCTGAGTCTCAGTATTTGAGCCTATAATCTGCACCTTATCTACCTTTCCAGCTTCATCATCCACACATTCCACACACAAATCTTCTACCCTTTCCTATAGCTTCCTGGAGCCACAGAACTACTCCTGTTACATCCCCTGACAGGACTAGCCTTCTCCTTACACATAGACATCTCGTATTCTTTAGTTAACATGCAATTCAAATCCCATTCATATAGACTTTTCATTCTGTATTAGTCACTTGCCATTGATAACTTACTGCTCTGCATTATTATCATCTTTTTTACAACTGAAAAATGAGCTCCTTAGTACTGCTACTAATGGGAGGCACAAATGCCTCACATTTGCATACGCTTTAAACCACTGCTCTCATACTTCAGTGTGTATGCAAATCACCAGAGTGTCTCATCAGAATGCAGATTCTGATTCTGGTCTGGGGTGGGGCTGAGATTCCTCATCGCTAACAAGCAGACCATACTCTGAGTATCAAGGCTTTGGACTTTACAAAGTTCTTGTAACTCTGCACAACATACGAGATTCTCATCTCCTCCTCAGAGTTCAACAGACAAGTAACCTCTTCCAGTTCACACAATAGCAGAGCCTGGAAAAGGTCCTGATTTTTGGACTCTTTCTACCCCAGAGAACGACTTTCTTTGGAGATGTGCCTGAATCTCCTAGGCTGTTTTCCTCCTGGCCTCAGAGGGGGGGCACTGCATGAGGTGGGTGCTTGGAAAGCACCGGTGGTCTTTGTACACTGCCCTGATGTCCACCTACAGAAATCCTTTCCTTTGCCTCTGAACCAGCACACAGGCCACTCCTTCTTCTGGCAATATCATTCTCACCTGTCTCCAAAAACAGTTATTTCTTTAAAACTTTGATTTTAAACCTCTTCGGAAGGCATTAAAATATGACCCCATTTGACTTTAGTCATTTTTCTTTTTAGGAAAATACAATGATTTGTAAGCTTTTTATTTCTCCAAATATTTGGCTGTTAGAAAAACCCTGAAAGGTACAGTTGGATATGCATACTTTAGACAATAGGTGTCTGAAAAAAAGTGCGAAAGTCATTCATAAAGCTAAAAATGCTCTGTAAAGAGCATGTATATTACATACACACAGTTTCATGTATTTGTGCTCTCTTGCCTATGCAGTTGTATCGTTTTAGCTTTCTAGGTAGGAAATGTTTCTTTCTGTAAAGTATCAGAAATTTAGGGCTACAAGGAGCCCTCATCATTTACAGAGAGAAAAATGAGTTCCCAAATGGATAAATAAAGTCAACTAAGATGTCCTGGGTAGGCAGGGGCAGTGGCAGGTGAGGGTCCAGGTCTCCTGACCCAGAACAGCCCCCTTCTCGTCCGTGAGGAGGAAACAGTGCGGCAAAGCACCAGGCATAAGGGCATTCACACAGCAGGTGTTAAATCACTGCCGTTGAATTTTATATCTGGGAAGAACATTAGATTTTATTTCATCACCCCTTTTATTCTCTGATATACATGAAGAAAGTAAAGCCCAGAGAGGTCAAACAAATACTCCTTGGGAGCCAATGAGCTTGTTAGGAGCAAGTCTACTGACTTGCAGTACACTCTTTCCCCTATATACCAACAGTCTTGTGTACATAATGTAGTTATATAGACAAGAAACAGTAAGCTCCACTTCCTCCTTTGTGTAGCTGGAAGCGTGCCCCTGACTGTGGTCTATTCATGGACATTAAAAAATGCAACTCTGGTTGGGTTTCACAGCGTGTCTGAATTTCAAAATAAGTTCTATTTCATTCAAGGAAATAGCTAAATCTAACTTTCGTGTTTCAATGGTTCTCTTCAAAGCATCAAGTTCAATTACACAAACGTGCAGACTGACAATTCAAATCAGAATAAAAGGATAATTCTTTAATTCACTGATTTTTCTCTCCTGTCAAGGACATTAGTCATATACAATAAGCATTTTCTTTGTAATACTGGGAAATCTGGAGAATCTTAAAATGCCAAGACACAGGGCAGGGAATTAGCTTCTTGGTTAACCTACCTGAGAGTTCAGAATGTATATGTTTGCTGCACACACCAACTATCACTATTAATCTCCCCTAATTCTTTGGAATTGCTAGTCTGTGGGGTCTTCTTCACCATTAGGGTTTTCAAATGTGCAAAGGACAGTGTAGACCAAATAAGGACGTAGAGCAGCTCGCTCAGTTTTCCCTGTATTTTCCTTCAGCCTCATGGAGCTGGGGTTGGCAAAGGGTGTTAGATTTACCATTCTCAATCTCGTAGTCAGCGAAGGCAAGTTCAGAGCCTTTGTTGGTGATCAGCAGCTCCCCATTCAGTGTGAAGATCATTGAAGCATCATCGAGGTTAATCATACATCCGACCACATCCCCTGGCTGCCAGGTACGCCCAAAATACCCACTTCCTTGATGCCAACGCTGGCCCTAGAAAACAAGACTCTAGGGCTTAGAGAAATGGAGTTTCTAGAAGCTCCAGCAGCTGGAGAAATGACCATATCTGCAATATCTCCTAACTAGCAGTGGTACATGATTTCTAGGGGGTACTCAAGGATAACCAACAAGGAGGAGTGGTCTATGTTATGAATGAAACCGAGACACACAAGGTAGCCCAAGTCTCTTGATTTCTAGTCACAGCTATGGCAATAATCAGGATTCTCTCTAGGGAAAACTGGTAAGATTTCCTGACATACTAGCTGCATAGTGATCTTTGTGTCACCTCTGGAGTGGAGTCAATGGGCTTGGGTGCAAAAGCAGATATGAAATCCTTGTAGAAAGGATTTGGGGTACAATGCTCCCCTTCAACAGAGTGAAGAGCAAAGAAACAGTCACTAGGCGATGCTCATTCAATGTCTACATTAGCCAGTGGTGGTGGCCACTCACTTTGAAGCCAGAGATCCAGTAATTTGAGCTTCCAGAAAAATGTTTGGAGAAGGAAAACGTGGTCTGAGGATGAGTGTTTGCTACATATATAGACTCACCCTGTTGCCTTCAAATACAAAGGCTTGGTCATCAGCCCCCAGCTCAACATCAGGCCGACAGCCTGGCCTGGCCCAGCCGACTCGCATGTCTCCTCCAGTCACCACCTCAAACTCAAAATACCACTTTCCAGATCTCACTGCATAAGATCGCTCTACCCGGAAAAATCGGATCTTGTCTATGCTGACTTTCTCCACAGCCGAGTCAGCTATTGTGAGAAGGACGACGAACAGAGGGTGTGGAAGGGAAAGAGAGAACATAGATCTTTAATAATTAGGTAGCACTACTCAAAAGAATTTGATGAGAACATCTAAGACTGACCATAGGTCGACTACTATCCAATATGGCATTCTGTTCATGATGATCGTCATCATCATCACCATACAAGCTACCACTGACTGAGGGATTGCTTCATAGTAGATCCTTTAGAGACCACTTCTCAGTTTTCCCTCACAATAATCCTATGAGGTAGCTAATATTGTCCTCATTTTACTGATGAAGAAATTCAGGCTCAAGAGGTAAAATCATTTATTCAACGTCACAGAGCCAATGAACAGAGGAGCAAAGGTATAAACCCAGATTGGACTTCAAAACCATCCCCTTAACGACTTACAATTCTGCCCCTGTGGCCTATTGTACCTCCTGGGGCATGGGATGACAGTAACAGGCTCATCAATTTTAAGCTGTTGTTCAGATTTTAATCTGAACAAGCTTTTAATTTGGAGATGTGATTACCTGATCTAAAAGTAAGCTGATATTCACACATTTGGAAAATAAGAGAAAAAAACAGTGACTTGGTTTTTGATCAGGTATTCTGAAAAGCTCGGCTACCCTAGAAGATAACCTATTCCTTGTGGGAATAAGTCATAGAAGTGCTCATTGCAGAAAATCTGTCAATGGGATGATGGTTTATATCAAACATGGTCTCCCCGATAATAATAAAAAAAATCACACCATTTAGTCTAGTGCTCTTCAGCCCCAATACTATTTCCAATAGTACAAGTTAGACCTATTTGAAGTTAGGATGCCCCAAGAAGAGGACCTGTTTAGTAAACTGGGGCCAGAATAAACACTCTCAACTCATTACCTAGTTCTTGATCTGATGGCTCAATGTTATACCCGTAACCAACAAAAGTGCGCACAGCTTCCCGCAGGCTGTCCCTGTTTGACTTCTTGGTACGCTCATCCAGTAATGCATATGGCACCAGACGGGGATTTCTTTTGTTCTTCAAATCCTATGTGAAGCCAGAGAAAAAAGGTGCCAAGAAAACATTTCACCTTCACCACAACTCACCCTATTCACATATTCCCAGCAACAGTCCTGGCTTTCTGGCTGCTCTAGGTCTATTAGCTCTTCCCTCAGTGCCTTCACATTTAGCAATGTACATATTTGCCACTTCTCCTCCCGATTAAATGAGTATAAATGGAAACATTTTACTAATGCTCAAAGCTAGCATTAAAAAACACTTTTGGCCGGGCATGGTGACTCATGCCTGTAATCCCAGCACTTTGGGAGGCTGAGGCGGGCAGATCACTTGAGGTCAGGAGTTTGAGACCAGTCTGGCCAACATGGTGAAACCCCCGTCCCTACGAAAAAAACAAAAATTAGCTCGGTGTGGTGGCACATGCCTGTAATCCCACCTACTCAGGAGGCTGAGGCAGGAGAATCATTTGAGCCCGGGAGATGAAGGCTGCAGTGAGCTGATGTCGTGCCACTGCACTCCAGCCTGGGTGACAGAGCGAGAGTCTGTCTCATTAACAAAACAAAACAAAACAAAAAACACTTTAAATAATACCAGCCTGTGAATAAAATGAAGCATCACAGAATTGGTTAGAAACCTCCATTCCCAAAGCAGATGGAGATTTGTATAATGATTTCCCTATGGAAGATCATGTCACCATTTAAGTTGCTATAGCCTCCTCATGACAGCTTAACAAGCCTTCATGGAGAAATGTCGGAAAAGGTGGCAGAGCCACAGTGTGTTCATTTCATGGCAGAGGACACACATTTGTAGTAATGTCCCTCTCAGTTCCTTAGGAGGGACTAAGAAGACAACAGGGACAATTGTAGTGATAAGTCACCCAAAGTCACACATATAACATGCGGTTTTGAACCTCTTCACTCTGCTGCTCCTCCTCCCCCCGTAGTTTGCATAGTTGTCTTCTTCCTGGCTTCCAGATGTGTGCAGGTTTGAAGGCTCCGGCATGAATTAACTAATGTGCACGTAGCCACTCCTGATCTTCCCTGACACTAACCCTACCACTGGTGATTACTAAGATGAGAGAAACCATCTCAAGGAAAGACGTGTGCCAGGTGGTTTGGGGCTAAACTCTGTCTAATTTCTTGCTGTGCTCTGGCTTTCAAGTTGCCTCCTGCTCAGGCCAAGGCCTCTGCCCAGAAATCGTTGGCTCAATGGACTGAAATAAGGAGACAAAAGCTTTTGGGCAGGCTGGTTTGCTGCTGTGCTGGGCTAGCTTCCCCTCCATTTCATCCTCACGAGTAGATACATGGGACTATCCCAGAAATACTGCTGAGCTATGATGTGACTATTACAAATTCTGTCCAGCCCCATGATTCCATAAATAATGAACACACTGAGGTGTGAGGGATAGAGTGCAAAGGCAACCTCTTCCTTCTGATCTAACACACACCAAAGCAAAACGGCACGTGGATGATCATATCTTCTAAGTTTTCCAGCATGCCTGACCCAGCATTTCTTACCTGTTGGATGCCATAGGTCCATCCTTGTTTTATTCTGTCTTTTGCCCAAACATTGTGCGCATTTTCTGCAAGCTTATCCACTAAAATTTCTTGAGGAGGTAATAGCTTCACATCAGACAAATCCAAAGGGGCTGGCTTATAGCCGTTGGACATCATATAGCTACAAGTAAATGTAAAAGTATACATTTTTAACAGATCTCCATGAGTTTCCCATTCCGGATTTTAGACCAAGAGCACATGGTAAGAATGCTGTGCAAAGAAGGCTACAGTCACAGGTCCCACTCTTTGGCTGAATGAATAGCTCAGCTCTGTTTCAAGTCTATAGATGAAACCCCCAATCTACCATCCTTCTTCCCAACATATGTAACACATTTCAAAGAAGACTTGAAAAAAGCAGATGGTCAGTACAAACCATCTTTATTTCTATGAAAACTACTTCTGTTCTCTGCAAAGAATGGGCACATTCAGCATGCTGCAACATTACCAGAAGCCCTTCATCCCCCTACAAAAACACAAAAAGTCAAAACCAGATTGGCAAGAACAAGACCTTGAGTCAAATGTCTCCTTATAAACCAGCACAGAATAATCACTCAGTCAAAAAGTAAAGGCCAAACTTTTACTTTTGGAATTAAAAAAAGAATGATGTCCGAGAATTTTTGAACTTAAAGTGATCTTAGCAGTTAGCTGTCCAGTCCAAGAGTCACAGCCTCAAATGTCTGTAAGTTGACTGAAAATGGGAAGAAGTGGAAGAGCTCTAGGGAGACACATTGTGTAAATGCAGAAGACTAGGGCACACCGTGGAGTGAAACCTCAGGAAAGCAGATTGTCATAGCCACGTGAGAATATGAGTTTAAAGGTATCTATGGCCCTAGGGCCACTGACTGCCTAGGCCAGAGCCAGAATCCAAAAGTGATGAACCATAGACCAGGGCTCAATCCATCCAGGACTTCTGAGCAGCATGAGATGCAGGGTCTATTGTAGGTAGGTATAAGATAATGTTCTGCATCCACCTTTTCAGGATGCTGCCCTTGGGCATAGTCAGGATGCACTGACTGCTGCATCCTGACCTCAGCAGCTCTGGCCAGCAGCCTGTTCCTCCACTGCAGCCTGTCAGATGTGCTTTTCTTGGTACTAGGAGTTGCGTGTGTGAGAGTGGATCTTGGAAGTTTAAGTGGAAAGAAGGGGGAAGATAAACGTTTGATTAAAGCTGGCACTGCTTGGCTCCTAAGTAATGATGACACCTGTGTGCGAATCCATCTGCACATCTGCTGGCATGCATGAGAGCAAGCAAGCAAGGGAACCAGTGGATGTGCCACTGAGCAAGTATTTGAATGTGCAAGGACAAGAAACGTGCAACTGTGTCTGAATGTAGTGGGAGAGAGGGACAGTAGGACACAGGCAGATCTAGGGGGTCAAATGAATGGTGGCAGAGATACCCCTTCCACAAAGGACTTACAAGGCTGGTCCAATGCCAGAGGAGTGACTCTCTGTCATGGCTGGGCACCATTTTTAAGCTTTTGTGCTGAATGCTATTCTTATAGATCAAAGACAGTGCATCTGTCTGACGTCTCCACACCTCCTGGCTCAAAACTAACAATATTAGTGTGAGATCCAGGTAGAAGGGGCAAAGAGAGGGAAAACCCTGAAATATTTCTTTACCAGGCTTCTATCTGAGGGCTTCAGTGCCATCCAGGAAACAGGGGAGCCCTTCTGAGCTGGTGCTAGCAACTATGTGGGCTAGCTGTCTGTCTTGGTACCACCCGCCTGGATTAAAAATCCAGGCTGAAGCATTAAAGTCTTGAACCATTAAAAAAAAATCACCTACTTTTTGGGCAGTTTGACCTTCTTGAGGTCCTCCTCAGCAGCTGGGTTAACATGAGCAATGTGGCACCCCAGGGCCAGGAGGGTTCTGTGACACAACAGAAGGAGAAGACTAAGGTCAACTGCAGTGTTAGGAACAGCAGGAACCCTAATTCACATCTGAGTTGAAAACAGACAAGAGCCATTCATTGAGACCAGGGGTCAGTAGACTTTTTCTGTAAGGAGCCAGAGAGTAAATGCCTAGGCTTTGTGAGCCATATGTCTCTGTCACAGCTACAACTCTGTGATTACAGAGCAAAGCCAGCCATAGGCAATATGCAAACCAATGAGCTTGACTCTGTTACAATAACAATCTATTTACAAAAATAGGTAGCTGGTCTGATTGTCCCATGGGCCATAATTTGTCAACTCCCGATTTAGATGATAGCAAGCGTAAGATTACAAAAGAGAAATTTGTTAATTGCCCCCTCTTGGAGACATTTTTCTATTTTATAAATTTGCATTACAATTATATGCCTCTTCTAATTCCATGGAACAGATAGAATTCTAATATCCAGCCCACAGTTCAGCAAATATGTACTGCATGACGCCTGTAAGGGCATGAGCTGTGCTTAAAACCATGAAGTACAAAGCCGTACCCTCAAAAGGCGCCAGTGTAATTGAAGGTATCCCATGTGAGCCTATGGGACAAGGGACCTTAAGGAGCATCATTATGCCAACAAAACCACAAAGTTAAGATGTTCTGCAGTGACAACTGGAGAACAGGGAAATACAAAGATAAGAGAACAGGTAACAAGCCCCCAAAGAATTCAAAATGGGAGATAACAATTTGGGCTAGAAAAGTTAAGGTCTAAATTAGGCCCATGGGTAGCATCATGGAGAAGCGAAAGTTATTTTAAAATTGAATTTTAGTGAATCAGATCAGGTTTCCCAACGGGTTTTAGAAATGCTTTATCTTTTTTCCTTTATTTAATGTGAACTGCAAGAGGTACTTGGTCCTTTGATTCTAAGTTTCTTTTCTGCCTCTTACTTTTTCCCTGTCCCTAGCAAATAGCAAATGGTTTAAGAAATATAGTCAATAATAATGGTGGGTGGTTATGCTAAATCCTCTTGTGACATGATTCATCATCATCTCCTCTAATTTATTAGAATGCGCCATGTTTTCAGGCAAGAGACATATCTTTGCAGTTTAGTTATAATGCATTAAATCATCTACTCATTGTTTGTAAAACTTTAGCTCAATTAAATACTCACTTTAAGGTTTCAGTTGACATTTGCAGGTTATAATTCTTCTCAGTTTCGGGGAGCTTTGAAAACTCCACAAGGCAAGGGTGTTGTCTTTTATTGTCATCTCGTATCTAGGTGGTGACATAAGAAAGAATGTGATTTAAGTTTTGACAGCTGGCACTGCATGGGAAAACAGAACAGAACATACTTTGAAACATGGCCCAGGCAATCCATATCAGGCAAGACAAAGACAGCAACTTGCTAATCGGCAAACAGATGATCTCTCTAGTAAATGAGACACACAGTCTCCAAGTTGCCAGTGGTTTGTGCTCCGTGGATTTATTTCTAGACAGGCATCTGCATTTCGAACATACTTTCCGAGAGAAGCAGTGCTACATGTGGCAGCCATGCTCTTGTTCCTCCAAAATTCATGTAACCATAATGTTTCTGAAGAGGAACATTCTTCAGTATAGGACAGGCTACAGAATCTGGACCAGTGCTGTGCAGTAGAACCAAAAGTCAGCCACAAACATGAAGCACATTTGTAATTTCAAATTTTCTAGTAGCCACATTAGAAAATCAAAAACTTGAAATTAATGTGTTTTATTTAACCTAATAAATGCAAAATAATCATTTTAACAAGTAATCAATATAAGAAATTATTTATGAGATATTTTACTTTTTCCCCCACACTAATCTTCCAAATCTGGTGACTATTTTACACTTTTAGTACATCTCAATCCAAACTAGTCACACTTCAAGTACATGTGACTCATGGCTTTGTATTAAACAGTACAGTTCTAGACATTAAGTAATTCATTCATTCATTCATTCAACAAACATTTGTTGTATGCCTGTACTACATGACAGACCCTGAGCTAGATATTAGGAGTTCAATAGTGAAGCCATCCTCATGTGAGAATATTTTATGGTAGCTATATAAACACATAAGTGTGGGAGTGCAGAGACCCTGTCAGTAACTAAGCTAGAATGTGTGTCATTTGAGAGAGTCGGGGTTATAGGAAGCTTCTGAACTTCCCTATCCTGCCTTCAGACATGACCTTACACAAATCATGGAACACAGTCAATTTACATTCTCTCTGAAAAATGATTTCTAGTGAAAGATTCCCTATCCTCCTCTGAGTGTCCATTAATCTTAGTGACACATCTGAAAACCATATTAAACAAGTTCTGATTCAAAATAATGAATCAGCCACTTTTCACCATCCACACAGAGATGACAACTTTTTTTCTGAAGGAGAGATTTGAGTATTCTGAAGCAAGTGCTGAGAAACAATGATACATCCCAAATAAAATAAACCAGTGTTTGGGAGTAAGAAAGGGGAGACACTTCTGGTTCTGTCTGCGAAGACCTGGTCTCCTCAGTGTTCCTAACTAGTGAATGCAATGAAAACTAGGCATGCAGCAGGAAGAACGGTTCCAGGCAACAAGGCAATCCCATCCTTCACCCCAACCTGGCCCTGAGACACATACCTTGCCGAAAGTCCAGCCAAGTTCTATTTTATTCATTCCCCAAAGCTCGTGGATGTTTTCAGCTAGTCTGTCTCGGATCTTTTCTAGGTGCGGTGGCAAAACAACCTAAAGGAAAAGGAGCAAGTGAAAAGAATCGATTGTTTTGAAACCTATCATAAAATCTATAGGAGTTGGGCACCCTACTTGAATTGGCACATCACCCAGGAGAAGCTGCAGTATCCGACCTCACTCTGCCTGACCCACATACTCCCAGCCCTCCTCCCTCCTCCTTTCTTGGCTTCCTCTCTGCTCCTTGCTGTCTCTCTGACCATTGCCTCTTAGTCTTTTCTGTAGGTGTATGTGTTGAATGTTCTTCACATGTGAATGCTTGCCTCACCTTATTTCCTCTCTACATGTTCTCTCACCCAGTAGATGATCACTCCCAAGTCAGGCCGTTTCTAACCATGGTCTCTTTTGAAGTTTAAACTCATGGTTCCAGCTGCCTACAGGATTTTTCCATTAAAGTGAGCTCAATATGTTACCCAAAGCTGAATTCATTATTTTTCCTTCAAAATCTTTTTTCTCCTCCTGTTTTTATTTTCTCTTTTTGTTGCATGGCCCCACTACCTCTTTAAGCCTGGAAGTCATCCTATTATCTTTCCCTTGGCACTACTCCCTCACCTAATCAGTCATGAAACCTACCATGTTCATTTCCTAAGTGTCCTTCTGAGGGATCCCCTTCTCTCCATTACTCAACCTCATTATTTTCTCCCTGGACCATTCCAAGAGCCTTACAATTGGCCTCCCCAGCTCCCCACTGATCTATCCTCTACACTGCAACCAGTGGGACAAGTCTACAATAAAAAATCATGTCGGAACACTCTCTAGTGTCACCCAAGTGTTCCTTGACACTAGGACTAGATGTATTAACCACATACACAGTGCTCTTCTTTAGTTCTCATCACAGTCTCTACAAACACATCCTTTTCAAACTTCTTGAAATTCTCCCAAAAGACCACACTGTTTCACAGTTCTGTGCCCTTGCATATGCAACCTTAACCCTTATTAATACTCCCCACCATACACATCACACACCACCCCCCACCACACACTCTTCCCTGGCACCTGGCAAATACCTTCAACATTTATCCTCCTGCATTTAGTTCAAATGTCACCACCTTTGAGAAGTCTCCCCTGATTACCTAAAGGGAGAGTTCCTCTGTATTTTCCTGGTGTTTTGCTCCTATCTCTCCACAGAGGTCACAAAATGGGAGCCTAAGTTTTGTTTCCTCTCAGATTTTTTATTATTATTATTTTCATGTTTATTGGTTGACAATCCCTAAGAAATGGGAGACTTCATATAAAATTCCAGATTTCTAGTTTATTTTGACAACTTAGAAGATGACTAACACAGGACTCATACTTTTGCCTGGTGTCTGTCAGCTGGAGCTGAGAACTAACCATCCATTTCAGGAGGACCTGCATGCTCGAGTGTCTATGGCTTTTCCAGGTGTGTGGTGCAAGCTGTTGTGTTGGTGGATCTACTATTTTAGAGTCTGGAGGATAGTGGCCCTCTTCTCGCAGCTCCACTAAGCAGTGTCCCAGTGGGGACTCTGTGTGGGGGCTCCAATTCCACATTTCCCTTCCACACCACCCTAGTAGAAGTTCTCTATGAGGACCCCATCCATCCAGCAAACTTCTGCTTGGACATCCAGGTGTTTCCATACATCCTCTGAAATCTAGGTAGAGGTTCCCAAACCTCAATTCTTGACTTCTGTGCACTCACAGGCTCAACACCACATGGAAGCTACCAAGACCTGGGGCTTGCGCCCTCTGAAGCCATGGCCTGAGCTGTACCTTGGCCCCTTTTAGCCATAGCTGGAGGGAAGTGGCTGGGTCACAAGGCACCAAGTTCCTAGGCTGCACAAAGCAAGGGGGCCCTGGGCCTGGCCCAGAAAATCATTTTTTCCTTCTAGGCCTCTGGGAGGGGCTACTGCAAAGGTCAATGACATGCCCTGGAGACATTTTCCCCATTGTCTTGGGGATTAACATTCGGCTCCTTGTTATATATGCAAATTTCTGCAGTGGGCTTGAATTTCTCCCCAGAAAATGGGTTTTTCTTTTCTATTGCATTGTTAGGCTACAAATTTTTCAAACTTTTATGCTCTGCTTCCTCTTGAATGCTTTGCTGCTTAGAAATTTCTTCCCCCAGATACCCTAAATCATCTCTCTCAAATTCAAAGTTCCAAAATGCCGCCAGTCCCTTTGCATAGAAGGAGTGACCTTTACCACAGTTCCCAACAAGTTCTTCTACCTCCATCTGAGGCCACCTCAGACTGGACCTTATTGTCTATATAACTATCAGCATTTTGGTCAAAGCCATTCAACAAGTCTTCCCAGTCAAAACTTTACCTCATTCTTTTGAACCCTTGTTGAGGCCAGCATCTTATAGAAAGCCCTGTCTGAGTAACACACATGTTTCTGATTACTTAAGTCAGGAGAGGCAGCCCAGACAGGAGTCACACTCATGCTTCTACTTTCTGCCTGCTTGGGCACCAGCAGCCCTGCATCCATGGAGAAGCTCCTTCAGGCCTTGGCCTTCAAGCTTCTTGTCTATGAAGGAGTCCAGAAAATGCCACAGTGGTATAAGGATTATTTTAAGCTGAAGACTTTGAAAAACAAATGATACAGGATGGGGCTTTTTCTGGACTCCTCTTATCTGCCAAAAAAAAGAGCCCCCCAAAAGAATTCAACAATTTTTTTCCCATGGGAGATTGACACCTACCACCAGAGAAAGGTTAGCATCACACCTAAAAAGGCTCTATCACAGAACTATCATATCTCCTATCTGTTCTCCTTAGGAATCATTTATCTTTCCCCAAAGACATTTATTTTCCCAAAAGTGCCCTTCTCCCCATCTCCTTTTCCTATTAAGATGGTATATAAGCTCCAAATTCTAACTTCCTCCCTGAGCCACATTTCTTTGTGAACTCCATACCAGGTGATTAAAATGTTTTTTTTCTCTTGCTAATCTGTCCATATGAGTTTAATTCACAGGACCCCAAAAACAGAACCTAGGAGGGTAGAAGAAAAGTTTTTCCTCCCTGACATCTAGAATACACAGAACCTAGATGATCTAATTCTTAGAATCACCTCTAGCTCACAACCCCCTCTCAATTTCCTATCAACATTCTCATTCCCCATTAAGGTACTCTGTGAAGCAGGCAGAGAAATACTGAAATGCTATCAAAAGTGATATAGTTTGGCTCTGTGTCCCCACCCAAATATCATCTCGAATTGTAATTCCCACATGTTGGGGGAGGGGCCTGGTGGGGAGGGATTTGATCGTAGGGGCAGCCTTCCCCCTTACTGTCCTCATAATAGAGTTATCATAAGATCTGATGGCTTAAAAGTGTGGCACTTCCCATTCATTCTCTCTCTCCTGCTGCCATGTGAAGACGTGCTTGCTTCTCCTTCACCTTCTGCTATGATTGTAAGTTTCCTGAGGCCTCCCCAGCCATGCAGAACTGTGAGTCAACTAAACCTCTTTTCTTTATAAATTACCCAGTCTCAGGTAGTTCTTTACAGCAGTATGAAAATGGACTAATACATAGTCATTAGCCACAGGAGGTGAGAAGCAGACTCATGAACACATACACATAGATGAATATAATAGGGTCATATGAATATTATGGGAGTAAAAATGCATGCTAGAGAAAGTCTCTAGTCTAAAAGAGCTATATTGGGGAAATTATTAACCCCAAGTGCCTTAGAGGCATAGTCTCTTTTCATTTATTTTCTATAACATCTAGAATAGTGATTCAAATAGCCCTGCCGTGTAGAAAATGCTGAAAGCTCTTGCATGCCCCTTGTAATATCATGTGAATGTGTCTCTCTCAAATTACAGACCCTGGAGGGGAAAGAAAATATCGATTTATCAGCACTTCCAAAGCCCTCCACGCTACTCCCTGTTTCTCTCCCTTTTATTTTCCAACTCTTCTCCTACATGCTCCTCCCTCTTCCCAGAGCCCAGCCATATGAGAATATGCATTGTCCCTGTCTATATTTCTACTTTGTGTTACTTCTAGGCCCTTATTTATACCATTTCTTTTATATCACCCCTGGAGACCCTCCCCATTTAAGCTTTTTAAAGGCTCTAACTGAATTCCACTCTTACCACACAGACTTCTAGAAACATTCTAGCCTAAAGGATTTCTCTAGTATTTACTGGTGCATACTGGCCATTTTGCATTTATTACATTTGGCCTTTTAAAAAAATAATACATTTGCTTCTTACATCTTTAACTTGGTTGAGAATTCCCAGAGAATACATGAGTATTTCTGTATATCCTTCACAGAATATAACACACGTAGCAGGTGCTCAACATGTTCACGGATTGAGAAATCCTTAAAGACCCAATTGACGCATGTGGTGAAAATGTGAAGAGTAATAGCTGTTCACATTACACAACAATTCTGGAGTACGTATATTAAGAAAGGTTCAAAGACAAGAAAGAAAGAACTATTTAACTCTATTGCTTCATCTGTATCGGTTGCCTTCTGCGGGCAATTTGAACCTACCTGACTGGTGTCTATGGGGCATGGGATGAAAGAGGCTTGGGAGAGGAACTGGGTGGTACCCAAGAGATCTCTAACGCCATCAGCATCACGTTTATATTCTTTGACAGGCTCCAATCTCATCTTCTCTTTTGGAAGTAAGGCTTCATAGCAAGGGGCATAGCCAGAGGGAGGCAGGAACTTAAATTCTCCATGACGTCCACCCATCAGGAAACGTACTCTGTCATTTGAAGACAGCAGAAATACAGAGGTTAAAAAAAACAGTGCTGCCCAAATAAGTGAAAATTAAAGATCAATCCCTACCTCCCACCCTCAACATAATTTTGTTGAGAAGTGAATGACTTCAGGTTAACCACAGCAAACATCCTCCAGTATGTAACAAAGCAGTAGAGGGGTAAGTGAGCATCAAGGCTGATCCTCAGCTGACCCATCACGGCTAAGTTCCTAAACATTTATATACATAAACCACTAGGTTTTTAGAACCAAGTTTATCTGAACTCTAATAGGTAAATAATTACTATAGATATTATTGCAGTATTGAAAAACATAACAGTGATAATGAGATTATTCTCTGCAAAGATCATATCAAAATTACAGTGTGATAACTTCAACTCTTCTTGAGAGAGATTATCCACACATCAGTTAAAGAAAGCATGACGTGGCCAGGCGTGGTGGCTCACGCCTGTAATCCCAGCACTTTGGGAGGCTGAGGTGGGCGGATCACAAGGTCAGGAGATCAGGACCATGGTGAAACTCCGTCTCTACTAAAAATACACACACAAAAAAAATTAGCCGGGTGTGGTGGCGGGCGCCTGTAGTCCCAGCTACTTGGGAGGCTGAGGCAGGAGAATGGTGTGAACCCGGGAGGTGGAGCTTGCAGTGAGCCGAGATTGCGCCACTGCACTCTAGCCTGGGTGACAGAGCGAGACTCCATCTCAAAAAAAAATAATAATAATAATAAGAAGAAGAAAGCATGACATAACTACATGGAGAAAGTAGTAAAATCTTATTTTAATACTCAGGGGAAAAGACTAAGACTAAGTAACATCAGAGTATTAATCGCAAATGGTACATGGCTGGCGAGGTTACTTAAAAACGTTACACTGTGGAGGCCACATTTCCCTGAAGCAGCTGTTTGGGGGCGACTGTGAGGAGGCAGCCATGGCTGCATGGGCACAGATGGGCATCAAGAGTTTGCTCACTGGGATGCTAGTGTCTTTCTTAGTATCATCCTCCTGATAATACCCAGTCCTGACACCCTGGCCCACCTTCTGCAGTGCTCACTGGTACTTCCCAACGAAGTGGGGAAGGACACTAAAGCTCTCACAGTAATAGCAGGCAGGCTCTGATTACCACCACGCGGAAGTCTTTCAATATTGTAATTCAGCATTCTGGCTGAAAGTCAGCCTCATATATATGGGTTAGGTTAGGGTTAGATTGGACCCTAAAGTTCCCCACGCAAAAAGGAGAGGTGAAAGTAAGCTATTTCAAAATGATACTTCATATGATCCCAGGTTTATAATCAGAAATAGAGCTTTCACAAGTCAGCTGCAACTACATTAAATTGATGAGGAAATACAACCAGTTTTCCACAACTAAAACATGGCAAGATATGGAGCTCTGGAGATTCAACAGTAATTGAACACTGGAAACATGTCAATATATATGCAGTGTTTACGTACAACATTCATTCCCCTGCCCTTCTCCATTTAACAAATCTTTACTGAGCCCATACAATTAGCACTTGCTTTTGTACTGGGGATTCAGCAATGAACAAGGTATATGGCATCCCTGGTGTCACAGAGCAGGTATTCTAGCAGACCAATAGGCGTTAATTACTGATTGGCAGACATCTTGAAATCACTCAGGTACGGGGTTGGCTGCTAGAGATGGTATGAAGGAAGCCCTCTCTGACATGCAAGCTGACTCTGAGGGGTAAGGAGAAACCAGTGAGCTCAAGATCTGGAGGAAGAGCATTTCAGGCAGAGGAACAAGTGCAAAGGCTCTGAGGTGGAGAAGACCTTGGGTGGATCAGATTAACGGGAAGGAGGGTGGCGTGGGTGAGAATGCCATGAGCCCGAGTGGTAAGGCTGTATCAGGCAGGGTCTATGAGCCCCGGCAAGGAGGTAGGATTTTATTCCAAATGGAAAGCTGCTGATGGGTTTTAATGTAAGGAAATATAAGATTCTCCTAGTTGCCCTATGCAGATAGATCTGGGGACCAATTGGGAGGCTCTTGAAATAGTCAGAGGGAGATAATGGTGGGTTGGATGGAGGTGATCCAAGCAGCCACACCCAGTTTTGTTTTGGAATTAGGCTTGTTTGGAATTGCTCATGGACTGAGTGTCTGTGTGGAGGGGGATGAGGTAAATGGAGAAAAGTTATGATTTGGCAAAACTTTCACAACAGGATACTTTCCAATGGGCCTCACTTCCTTTCACTGGAACGTTCTGGTAGGGCAGCCTCACAAGATATTCTCAGTGTTGGCTGCATAATCGTGATGGTGGAAATATCCTAATCGTGAAACTGGAAAATAAAGCCTCTTTAAGAGATGCTAAGGTTTTTTTCCTTCCCAACAAGAGCAGACACTTTATCTGAAAAGCATTTTATAAAATGCTGTTTTAAAATTAATTCCAGAAATCATATGAAACCTCCCAGTTTCCTATTTTAAGGTACTCAATAATAATGATATACAGTTAGAATCACAATTGTCCCTTGTGAATGCTCCTACATTAAGTGTTATGTAGAACATGATCTATGTTTATTAAGAATTTGAACAATGAAATTAAAACAAAATTGAGTCATTAGCCTGCAGTATTACTAATTTAGTGAACCTCAGGAAATAATGACTAAATCTTAAAATTATTTGTTGAAAATTTCCCAATTCAATTGCAACGTAACAGATTGTGTTACTGACATATGGAAACCATGGGATAAAATTGGATCTTTCTGGGCAAAGAATTAGTGTGGGAAACTTTCTGCCTCTCTCTTCTCATTGAGCATCTTTCCTGAGAGCAGCTGAACGCCTAGTAGCTTGTACAGCAAGTAAGTGTATTCCATTACTCACTAGCATATGGATTCCAAGAACAAGTAAATGGTCTCTTATGAGGATTTCTAGAGGAATTTAATTATTCATGAGCTCTCTTGCTAATTGTTGAGTTTCAAAATTTCTCTTAGGTTTTAAAATCTGCTGGATGAGATAACAAATCAAGAAAGGTAGAGTTTCAGGTAGCATCTAATGAGAACAATGCTTAGTTTTTATATTCAGTTATTAAAAGGAGACTGATCATTTGGTTATAAATCTGAATCTTATCTTCCCTAATGGCCACATAAACTGTAAAATAAATTAACACAGGCAGGAATCAGTGTTTACTGCATACTGAATCTTTGGTCTTTAAACATCATCGTGCAGTGCTTCAGTGGGTGGAAGAAAAGGTCCTGGATTGCTTCAGAACTCCTGGAGATGAGAGTCCCTGTGCCCTCAGCAGGCAGACTGAACAGACGATGGTCCAAGGCACACCTACCACCTGTGGCTCCTCCCCTCACTGCCTGTGAACAAACTGCCCAGAGTCTGTGAGAAGGGATCCAACAAACCGCCACCAATATTGACGGTCCCCTTCATAATTTGCCCTATGAGATCCAGATTGATGAGATCAAAGGTAATAACTAGGGAGATAAAATTCAGGTTTGAAGGGAACGACTGAAAGACGGAAACAAAATACTTGAAACTCACTTTAAGTATCTGAGTATATGAAAGTGGGCTCCCCTCTGTCTCAGAGTTTTGGTTGAGGTCCCAAAGTTAGATGTATGAATCCATAATTCAGAGGATGCTAAATATTTTCACATTCTAAAGTGAAGTGCTGAGTCAACTATGTAGTATATACGAAAAAACTGTGAAACCAGTTCTATCAGCCACAGCCTATCACACACCTCTAGACGGATAAAGGAAAGAATTCCTTTGGAGAGAATTTTCAGGGAGAAAGGGAGAAGCGTTCTCCCTTTTCGGAAGCCAAATGATGAGGTTTCAAGAAACCACGTAGAAGCTGGACAAGTGTCCTCTGGAGTTTACTGAGGGACACATTTTCGTGGTGACAGAGCTGACAGCGTGAGAAAGGTCTGCATGGAAAAGAGGTGCCCTTCCGCTCAGGGCGACGCCAAGGACTGTGCTCCCTAGAAGGCTATTTAAGGGCTCCATGAATGAGCCCACTGTCTGCCATCTTAAAAAGGGACTTCCTAGGAAGGCAAATGTCTGAGTAGAGATCAGAAACCCAGGGGCTGGGGGACGTGGGAAAGGGGATCTGGAGGGAGGTTTAGGGTCAGCCAGAGGGAGCAGCCAACAGAAGTGGTAAGGTTTGTGTCAAAAGAACTGTGGCCAGAAGTTCCCAGCCTGAGGCTAAGAAAACTACAAAAGGGTCCCAGAAAAGAAAGAGGCAGCAACTGTACAACCGCTACACAAAGACTCAATGCTACCTGACAATAGCACTGACTCCATCAGACATGCCTATTCTCTAGTCATCTCTCCCTGGGGCTCAACTCTAGAGGGGTCTGCAATAGGAGCTGGCCAATCAGGGAGGGGCAGACCAATGTGGAGAAAAAGCTGCCTCATACTGCAGGCTCAAGCTGGGGGAGGGCTCAAGCTGTAAACTGGATACAAATTTTGATTTTATATTCAAATAGACAGAACTTTCAAATTACTGACAAGATTGTTCTTGTTCCTAAAAGTAGCAATAAAAGCTACAGGACCTACCCGAGGACTTGTCCAGAGCATGGAGTTACAGGCGTAGAAGAAGAAACAATAAAGTTAAACCTACCAGTCCACTTCTCTCAGTAAATTGTTACCTGGCACTTCACGTTTATCTTTTAAATCCTTTGCCTCATTCACAAACGAGAAATGTCCAGTTGGAATGCAAATCTCCCCTCTCTACATGTTTCCTCCCTGGCTCCTTGAGTTCCATGGAATCACCCAGCATCCCCAAAATGTTAAATGCAAAATAAAAAAGAGAATTTCAGAACTGATTTCATTACAATTAGTTCTTCTTTATCCTCAGATTTTTCTCTACATTAACGGATTTAAAAAATCAAATTCATTAATCAGTTTAATCCGTTCCACCACAGCACTTGTATCATTTTCTGGGGTTCTTCCTGTAACTCAAATGTTTCATCAGCTCTCAAAGACTTTTTCCTTCCTAAAGTGTTTACAGTAAGCAACTCTGTCCATAGATTCTCTCACCTCAAAGATAAGCAATAGCTTCAGTAAGAGCTGCCTGGGAGTAGTGAAGTTTTGGGATGTGTAGAGGAAATTTTTATTTACTTGACTAATTTTGAAAACACAGGACAAATTATATTGAAAAATCTCTGCCAGCATTTTCAACTTCATCTTTGAGATTTGTGCATTTTTGCTTGTTAACTTCCAGGAGAGATGGGACTGCCTATTACAAATTCCCAGATTTGAAAGATTAACCCATTAAGAAAAAAAATAGTAAAAATCATGACAAAGCTGTGCTGTGCTCAAAGGGGGTGACCAACTTTTCTTTCCTTGGGCTATCATATTATTATTCAGAGCTTGCTAGCAAATGTGTAAAATCACTAGTCTTATAGATGTCTCATTACTGTTATCTGCTATTGAATTCCTCCCAGAGAGCTGAGATAATGTTTCACAGAAGAAAAGGATACAAGCTGTGGTTAAGAGGAGAAAGAATTAGCCAGCTTTTGCTGACCTGAATTCGACTCGTAAGTCACGATTCATAATTGCATCTTTAGCCCGTATCGCTAAGACTGAGTTATGGACATTCCCACATTCATATTTCTTTCTGGCTAGTGTTTGATGAAAGCTCAGGGCAATCCAGCCAGTGCCTATCATGTTCTCTGAAGAAGTATATTTATCTCAGCAATAATTTCCACAGCATTGACCACAGCAAGCTGGAAATAGCTAAGTTGTTGGTTACCTGAATTTTAGCCAAGTCTGGAGAATACCAACAGAAAACAAACCACCACCACAAATACTATCTTTGGATATGGTTATTTTTATAAATTAGAGCTGGCAAGAGTTATGTAAGATGATTAAATAGATTTATGGGGAGTTTAACTATAGCCATAAAATATATTCTATGATGACTAACTCATTAATTTTCTGCAAAAAAAAATTAGCACCCAAATTTCACTATATACTATGGCTTTCTGTATAATGCTCTCTATCTGATTCATGCCATTTGTGGGGTGTATATGATCAACTTTTAGTAAGAGCTTCCTGGCATCTAAGTAATTCAACCTTTTCGGTGGGCTACAAGGTACATATACCTCATCCCAAATTCTATTCTGTAATGAATAGGGTTGTTACACTGGGGGCCTACTGCACTAATAATACTGTCTATAAACAAACCACATTGAGAAGAAAACTATGGAAGCATATTCATTAAGAGAAAAGAGGCTATGACATTGATTTGTGGGTTTTGTCAGTAATTACTCATGCTAACTTTGACTTCACTGTGAGTAAATCTAATTGACAAAGATTTTTGCCCTTCATGTAGCTTTGCTCTTCGATGACGGCTGGCAGGGACATCCTAATCAGGTATTATTAACAACATAGTTTGTAAGTATAAAAATTATTTTAAAAATTCAAGACAAGGATCTCAGTAAAGATCATTAAACAGGAGGAAACAGGACTGTGAAAGAGAACTCAAATCTAATTTAGAAGCCATACAGAAGTTAAAAATAAATATGAGAAACAACTCTGAAGACTTCTATGATGGGAGAAAAAGAATCTCTTTCTAGACGGGCATAACACTTTGCATATTGCTGGGAGAGATGCTATAAAACCAGGCAAGTGTTCTACAGTATTGGGTGAAACAATAATTTCTTTTCAATTTCATTATAAAATATATATATATATATATTTTTTTTTTTTTGAGACGGAATCTCACTCTGTCGCCCAGGCTGGAGTGCAGTGGCGTGATCTTGGCTCACTGCAAGCTCCGCCTCCCGGGTTCACACCATTCTCCTGCCTCAGCCTCCCAAGTAGCTGGGACTACAGGCGCCTGCCACCACGCCCAGCTAATTTTTGTATTTTTAGTAGAGACGGGGTTTCATCGTGTTAGCCAGGATGGTCTCGATCTCCTGACCTCATGATCCGCCCGCCTCGGCCTCCCAAAGTGCTGGGATTACAGGCATGAGCCACCGCGCCCGGCCAATACATTTCTTTTCAATAAGATACTTTAATTAACTTGGAATTCATACTGTGGTTTCTCTTTCTAGCTCTTTGTTCAACTGAACTAAAGTAGTACAGAGAAGAACTGCTGGGTTTCAGCACCAAATCATACTTTACCAGTTGATGTAAGAATAACACCTGGATTGTAGAATAGCCAATCGGTTTATTTTGATTTATAAGCAACTGGCTAGCCCCCAGTACAGGCCCTGCACTGACCCTGACCAAGGTCATCATGTGATGCACTAGAGGCATTTCAGTAAAATGTATCCCAACTACACAGGCCCTGTGATTCCACCTCTCTTCAAATCACAACACGCTGTGAGACCCGAAGCCAGGAATATATCAGAGCTGATAGTTTCCTGAGAGACAGGAGGCTTGAGTGACTTCAAGCCCCACTGCACACCCTACTGGCACTGCTTTTTAGCCTTCCCACCTGTTCAGTTGCTATAAGCAAAAAGCTCTCAGAACTAAGCTGTTGGTTCTTCGAGTCAATACATCTGGACCCTTCAGTTTCTTAAATTTCCTCAGCAGTTGTGCCTCCTAAATGATTAGTCATCTCATTTTTCTTGTCTTGCAACATTGCTTCTCATTTATCTGTGCACTCAGAAGTCTGCATGATCTGCTGACCTAGACACCAGATGCTAGAAATGTCTTCTACATGTGGATACCACCTTTCAGTCAACTATTTTTTCATCTGCTAACTGCAGTTCTTGTCAAGAGAGGATTCCAAAAAAATCCCTCCACTACCCTCTAAAAAATCACAGACAGAAAAATCCTATCTCATTGTTCTGAGGGAGATGGGAAGGATGAACTAATGATTAAGAATCATTATGCAACATTTGAGAGCAGATATACTGTTCTCTAAACACAAAATGTGGAAATGTCCATTAGCCAGTAGACTGGAGAAGATCCCTTCTCCGTAGATCTAAATTTGCCTAAGTAGTTTTTTCAAATGACATGCTTGTGAAATAGGTGTACTCCCTTTGAAAATAAGTTAAAAACAATGAGTGGACATGGGCAAAATAAGTAAAAGTGGGAGGAATATTAACGGTGGGTGACCAAGGCCACCAGCTACACAGGCAAATGCAGTCCTGGGAACTGAGTGCTCAGAGTAACCTTGTTTCTTCAGGGAAGGTCCTGAGTCAAAGGGTGGATGACCCCAACACTGTTGTGTTGTATTTGTATTTGTACTCATTCTCTTTATTCCTAAGGAGTGGAGTGGGGAAGATGGAAAATAGGGCTAGAAGGTCCTTTCCCTCTTCCAGAAGGCCTTTGCTCCAGTCAGTTTCTTCTGTGCTTACGGTGCCTCTCTTGTCAATAACACTCCCCGTTTTCCACATGCTTCTGATGGCTATCAATGAGAATGGCTCTATGCGGTATCCTCACATATTTAAAAAGAAAGAACTGGGATGAAATATCCTCAGCACAGAAGAACTTTCAGCTCTTAGAATACAGTGTCTGCAGATAGTGTAAGATTCCCTGGCTTGAATATGTGATGAGATTTTCAGCCTCAGTAAAGCTTTACTCTACTGGTTCTCCATTTGTTACAAGAACCTCAAGCAATTTTAAATTGTTTTTATTAAAAAACAACTTTAATATATCCATTTATATGAATGTTTGTAAATATGCTTGTGTATGTATACAAACATACACATCTGTCTCAAATTCCAAAGGCTGAGTACCATTCACAAAGGACAATTATTTCTAAATAGTTTATATAATTGAAACAGAACCAAAATCCTACTTTGGAAAACATATGAACATATCTTGGTTTACCAATCCACATGAGGTGCTGAGGCCTACTAGAGTGGTTTCACCCTGAAAATCCCCTCACTTGGACCTGGATCCCTGAAATGGTTTCTCTGTGATCCCAGATCTCAGCTCCTGCTTCCCACAACTCTCCTCCTGCTATGACCCTTTCCAGGGGCTTCCATGGATACTAGTATGAATCTATGTTGACTCCAGTCTCCTGCTCAGTTGATTGTGATCTCTTTAAAATACAAGGATGAAGAATGGCTGAGAAGAGTTTTGGAAAGAAGGGTTATTGTGGGGTTTTGCCTTACAGACATTAAAATGTATAACGTGGTTAAAAGAATTAAAAATAGCATCCAACTGGTAGGTACAAGGAAAGAGGCAGAGAAATAGCAATAGTATATAGGAAAGCAGCATGCATAGCACAAGCCCAATTAAATGAACAATATTGAACTGTGTATATAAAAAGCTAATATGATTATCTCTAGGTGGTACTATTATGGGTTCCTGGTACTTTCTTTGACTTACATTCCTTTTGTGAAAAAGAAAAACAAAAAACAATAGGAAAAAACCCAGGTGTTAACGTATAAATCAGAAACTGGGAGAAATATTTGAAACCAATAAACAACAGTTTAACATCCTTAATATAAAATTATTATACATAAATATGTAAATATATTACATATACTATATAAAGTCAGTATATACAAAATATGTAAGATATCTACCAAAAAATAAATATCAGAAAGGCTGAGAACACAAAGTTAGCAAAAATACTGGGTTGGAAAAAGTACATAAAAATAAGCATTAAAAAATGTTTCACCACATTCGTAATAAAAAATAAAAAATTAATACTCTAAGGTACAATTTTTCCAAATCAGCAAAGATTTAAAATAACCAGTAACAGTAAAAATCAATAAGGACCCAGTCAGTTAGACATTCCCATATGTTGCTTTAAATGATACTGCAAGCCCAAATCCTTTATCTGAAATCATCAGAGATGTGCTTCAGACTTTGGAATTCTTTAGAATTTTTTTAAAAGTTACCCGTTATGCAGATTAAGCAGAAACTGCAGCCAGGGGAGGGGCAGTACATCATAATCAGACACATTAATATTTCTGCAGTTAAACATATATTCACAAGAAGTAGAATAAATGACTGAAAACAGCCTCATTTCTGCTGATGACAGTTTTGTCACAAAATGAGTTCAGGTTACATTTTATTACAAAATGAGTTATGAACAAATTTATGGTTTTCAGAGCGTTTTAGATTCTAAAGTTATTGATAAGGAATTCTGAACTGTTTAGAGGATCTTTCTCAAAATCAATTTGGCCACAGAATTATAAATTTAGACTTTAAAACGTTCATGCATTTTGACCAATTTCAAGGAGGAACAAAATAGAAGCACACAAAGAGTTATGCTTCAGGATATTCATAAGAATTTTATTTACAACAATAAAAATGAAATTGGCACAGACTTTAACAGCAGAGTAATGGCTGTATTATGAAACAGCCAAATAAAGGGCTATTATATGGCTATAAAATCATTTTGAGGATACTCAGTGACTCAGGAAAAGGCTAATTACTTATTGTTGAATAAAAGATAATCAAGACATAAACTTCATATTCGATGTGATACCAATTAAAAAATAGATGTATATTTGTAGAAGAAAAGACTTGAAAAATATGCCAAAGTATTAATAGATTACAGCTAACCATTGGAATCATAGGTGATTTTTACTGTGCTGTTCATAACTATGTCTTTGAAGTTTTTCTTATAATGAGCATGTAATACTTTTATAATTATTAATTTTCTACACAGGATTTATCCTACTAATCTTACTGTTTATCTGAGTACATAATACAACCCCTGGTTCTACCAGTAGAGATGGAGCAAATGACTCTAGGTGGCTCTTGCCCTTGCACCATCACTGTCCTGGGGAACTTAGTTCACAGTACTGAAGCCCTGAAGGAGACTGCTGGCTTTGCAGCTCACGGTGGTGGGGAGGTGGGGTAACTGCTACTCTCCATGAAATCACAGCCATAACTTACTTGACACCTGCTGAAAAGCTCATCACAGGGAAGAAGAGCCCGTCTGTGTTGAAGTTCTCAAACATCCCCTGCACGGGCTGCCCATTGATGCGGAATGAGATGCTAGGCACCCCGAGGTCCAGGCAGCAGCTTACCACGTCATCCGATCTCAGGAGGTGCTGGTTGATGGAAGCCACAGCTCTGGGTATCCGGCCTGGTGAGGAAAGAACAGGAAGAAGGCTGTGGAACTCTAGAGGCACCTGCCAGGCTGAGAAAGGCTCAGAGGCCTCTGTGGGAAGTGGGGAGGTGTGATGGGTACTCAAGAGGTCCGGAGGTACTACTGCATTTGAAATGCAACTTTGCTTTTCCTATGTGAGATGAGCAATGAGAAATGAATTCCTAAGCTGGCAAGTGGGCAGACACCATGCTTGATTTGAGATGAGTCTCAGGGGAAATGCTCAAGCTGCTAAGAATGAGAAATAACAAAACTTAACCTGCTCAATGTGTGTTCAGACTGTGGCCTGGTGTCTGAAGTAACAGACAGACTGTGCTGGTGTAGCTCTTCAGAGGTAGCTGGTGTGTGTGTCTGTTTAGTTGCAAGTGCCCAAAGACCTTCCTGTCTTCTACTTTCTCAAAAAGATTAGACTGCTCTAGTGTTGAATAGAGAAGCCATCAAAGAGAAGAATGGCAAGGCCATCTAGCCATTAAACTATACTACATAGGCTGGGCGCAGTGGCTCATGCCTGTAATCTCAGCACTTTGGGAGGCTGGGGCAGGTGGATCACCTGAGGTTGGGAGTTCGAGACCACCCTGACCAACATGGAGAAACCCCATCTCTACTAAAAATACAAAAGTAGCCGGGCGTGGTGGTGTATGCTTGTAATCCCAGCTACTCGGGAGGCTGAGGCAGGAGAATCGCTTGAACCCGGAAGGTAGAGGTTGCGGAGAGCCGAGATCATGCCATTGCACTCCAGCCTGGGCAACAAGAGCAAAACTCCATTTCAAAAAACAAACAAAAAAAAACTATGTTACACAGTTTGATTATTTGTTTTAAAAAACTTTATTATTTCAGATAAGTGGGAAAACACATTGCCAGTTATACTCTGAATTGATTAAAAAACTTCTTCACATCTCTTTCATTAGATGATTTATCATTTCCTGACTTAAAGTAGTGAGGAAAATCACCTCTCTGCTTTCCTATATCATCTTATTCTGGAAATTCTAAAACTAAATATTAATAATTATAACCACCCACCCCTCCCCTATCAGGTTTACATTTCTATTAGAAAGAGAGCAACAAAAGAGAAGTTAGGTTTTAAAATAGAGTTTCCAGCAAAAGATAAAAAGATATCTTGTTTCTTGATTACAGAAATAATATGTACTCATTATAAATGGTCACCATTTATACAGGAAAGTATACAAAAAGGCTAGGTGCTCATGCCTGTAATACCAGCACTTTGCGGGGCCAAGGCAGGCGGATCGCTTGAGCTCAGGAGTTTGAGACCAGCCTGGCCAACATGATGAAACTCTGTCTCTACTAAAGATACAAAAATTAGCTGGGCGTGGTGATGTGCACCTGTAGTCCCAGCTACTTAGGGGGCTGAGGTGGAAAGATAGCTTGAACCCAAGAGGTGGAGGCTGAGGTGAGCTGAGATCATGCCACTGCGCTCCAGCCTGAGTGACAGAATGAGACCCTGTCTCAAATAAATACAAAAGAAAAAATATAACTCCATAAAAATGCTTCCAAATATATATGTACACACACACTCTATTTTGATGGAGTTATATATATTTTATGGAGTTATACACATACACACTTTTTTTTTTTTTTTGAGACAGAGTCTCACTCTGTCGCCCAGGCTGGAGCACAGTGGCACAATCTGGGCTCAATGCAAGCTCCACCTCCTGGGTTCAGGCCAGGAGGCTGCCTCAGCCTCCCAAGTAGCTGGGACTACATGTGCCCACCACCACACCCAGCTAACTTTTTGTATTTTTAGTACAGACGGGGTTTCACTGTGTTAGCCAGGATGGTCTCGATCTCCTGACCTCGTGATCCGCCTGCCTCGGCCTCCCAAAGTGCTGGGGTTACAGGCGTGAGCCACCGCGCCCGGCCCCACACACACACTTTTTATTCAAACTGGGGTATAATAGGTTTTTGTAGCTTGCTCTACTAATTATATCACAAACATTTTATTGTATAATACAATATTCATTCGAAATTTAATGGCTGTATAATAAGCTATGAAAAGGTAATTTTAAAAAATCCCCACCTGATGGATACGAGTTATTTACAGATTTTGTACATGTATCTTTGCTATATAATATTTATAATCCCAGTTTAGAACTATTTAATGTTTTCTGTGGTTACTGCTAGTCTAGTTCAGGTTGAGCATCCTTAATCTAAAAATCCAAAATGTGAAATACTCTAGAATCTGAAACATTTTGAGCACTGACATGATGCCACAAGTAGAAAACTTCATATTCAACCTCATGTGATGGGTCACAGTCAAAAAAGTCAAAATTTTGTTTCATACACAAAATTATTAAAAATTTTGTATAAAATTACCTTCAGGCTTTGTATTTATGAAACACAAAGGAATTTTGTGTTTAGAGTTGAGTCCCATTCCCAAGGTATCTTATTATGCATATGCAAATATTCCCAAACCCAAAAAATCTAAAACCTGAAACACTTTTGGTCCTAAGAATTTCAAATAAGGGATACTCAACCTATAATAGATTCTAAACTAAGTGGTGAATTTTTAAATGGTGAAATCACTGTGTTCTTTTTAATTAATAAAGATTAGGCAGCTCCCTCTAATTAATTTGGGTAATTGACAAAGCCATATTCCATTCCCTCCCACTCTTCCACAGGCAGTAAGTAATGAGGCTTTCCTCTGTGCCAGATACTATACCTGGGGCTGGGGATCAAAGACAGAAGACCCAACTCACGCTCTTAAGAAGCCCATTGTCTGGTGGGAAATGGACATTTAAATAAAAAATAATGCGATAAATATTGGAATGAAAGTATGTATGCGTTGCCTTCTAGAGGGAGAGGAAGATGCCTGGGAATCTGTCTGGGAGCATGGGACAAGCTGAGACTTGGAGAATAAAAAGCTCACTAGAGAAATGAAAGGAAAGAGCAAGAGGAGTGTCTAACACAGTTGCAGAATGGCTGGAGTTTGGTAAGGCTGGAAGGTGAGGGTTAATGAGGGCTGGATGAGGGAGATATGGTGGGGCAATAAAGCCGGACAGGAGCATCCAGCTCCTGCACAGTAAGAATGCTGCTACACGTAATGTACTCAATGCATATTGGCAAATAGTCTGGAGTGGCCTTAGACTCTGTTTTTATAACTTTAATACCTTGCTTCACCACTGAGAAAGAGGAACAACTTCCTCAATGAAGCACCTGTAAGTAAAATTATTTAAAAACAAAACAAAACTGAGCCAAAGTTGAAGAGTGTGTAGGTTTGACGTCTTTCACATTTCTCCATTTGAGGACACTGAGTACTCTTAGCTCATTGTATGGAGTTTAGATACCCAAGGTCCCAGGATCTTTTCTTCCTCCTAAGTCTTGCTATGAAAAAATATTTATGATATTAAAATTCAGCAAAACTTACAGTAATTGTCTCACTTTTAAGATTTATTTTACCATTAAAAACAATCTTTTTTTTTCATTAGTTTAACTTCTGGAAAATATCACTGTAGAACTTTTTTTTGAGACAGAGTTTTACTCTGTCACCCAGGCTGGAGTACAATGGCACGATCTCACTGCAACCTCTGCCTCCTGGGTTCAAGTGATCCTTTCACTGCAGCCCCCCAAGTAGCTGGGACTATAGGCGCACGCCACTGCCCAGATACTTTTTGTATTTTTAGTAGAGATACGATTTCACCACATTGGCTGGGCAGGTCTTGAACTCCTGGCCTCAACTGATCCTCCCCACCTTGGCCTCCCAAAGTGCTGGGATTACAGGTTTGAGCTACCACACACAGCCTACTTGAACAAATTCTAACAAATATTTGTGAATTGAGGAAGACCAGGAAATAATTGAAATGCTACACTGGACAATTGTCTTTAAAAGTATTCAGATCCTTACTGGATAAAAATACAAATTCCAAGGTTCTTTAATGTTCTAAGAATCATACAAACTGGGACGAAACTGCCAATGTTGAATCATGACTCCAGCATCCTCTCTCCCGTCCTCTGAGGGTTCACTGTTGGCTTCTATACTGGCCTGAGGCTCGGCCAGTGAACACAAAGAGCAGCTTTCATGGGGGATGCTCTTCATCTGCAGCAGGGCTTTGATACCAACAGGAGCTGAGCTCTGAACTTTATTTAGCCATAGCTGCCATATGCCCTCCAGAGGAAATATGGCTGGGAGAATTTCCCCCGTCTGGCTTGTTCTTTCCATTGAAAATAACCACCAGGAGGAGCAATTATGCCCTCGTGGTGAAAGATGCTGTCTTTTCCCACCTTTTCTCTAAGAGACTGGGCTCATAGTAGAAGTTTCCTTTGGAACACTTGCTAAGAAAAGTTATAAGCAAATTGAATTCATAGGCTGGGCCTATTTTAAAGCTTGTACAGTAGAGAACAGAGTTGGGACGAATATTTTCTAGAAATGAAAGGGTAACTGTTGATAATCACTGGATATGAAGGATATACTTAGCAAGTGCTTAGAGCAATGTCATGGGAAGACTATTTGGATAAGAGAGCCCATTTCATATCATATTCACACTGTAAAAGGTCATCTGATGAAGTATACCTCACTTTAAAATGTGAGTAGTATGAAGAGTTTGAAATTGGAAAATGATGGAATTGTGGCATTGCTTTTGCATACTGTGCTTTATAAATCTCCTCACATGCAGAGAAAGTAATCTCCACCCCTGTGAGGGCTTTCATGGCTTCCTAATCACTTAGGAAGGGTCTTGTACTCCACATTTAAACAAGACGCAAATCCTTTCAACTGAGCTGCAATGAGGTAGCAAAGGGAGGTCGAAGGGGCCTTGGAGTCACACAGGACTGAGTTCAAATCCCAAGCCCTTACCTGCTGCATGAACCAGGACCTATGATTTTACTAGAGGCTCAACTTCCCCATCTGTAAAATGGGCACAGTGGTACCCACAGGGATGCTGTAAAGAGAGTTATTTGTAAGGTACCATTATTATCCTTTTCACTTTAATGAAATAAATAAATGATGTCCTGTGTACCACTTAAGAGGCAGTTTATCATAGTGGTTAAGAGGTTTCTGGAACCAGACTGCCTGGACTCTAGTTCTGGCTCTGTTACTTACTGTGTGACCTTGGGCAAGTAACTTACCTTTGTGGACTCAATTTACCTAATCTGTCAAACAGGAATAATGTCTATCTCATAAGACTGCTATGAGTTTTAAATCACTTAATCTCTATAGAGCACTAGAAGAGTGCCTCACACACTGTAACCCACAGCAAGTGCTATTTGTTTGTGTTTTTTTCAACTCCAGGAACCTTAATTATTAGGCTAACAGTAGAAAAGCTTGCCGGGACACTGTAGTAATATTACACCTTTTATAATAGTAGAAGAAAGTAACAATATGGGAAATTATAGCACTGAGGGCTGAATCTAAAAAGTGATTTAAAATCTACTTTCTTTGTTGAAAGACAGTACTGAAAAACATGCACATTTTAAAGTATGTTTAATGTATTTGACCCTTTTAGAACAACCAGCAGAAATGTGACACTATGGAATGAAAAATCAAACTTCTTTCAGAGAGCTTTTCTAAGAGCAGCCTCAAGTGCTTTTTATGATACTAGGAACTCTGAATAATTCTAGAGACCATCCACTGCAAGAGGCCAGTGGTTCTTATCTCTGCCAGTCTGAAGAAGAAAAACTGTCCCCTGGTTTGGAGGCTCAGGCCCACCTGAAAGGTGCAGGAAGCTTGGAAAGGCCATTCCAAACTTGATAATAAGATTTTTTTTAAAGGCCACTTAATCAGATGCTGCACATCTTCAATTAACCTCAGGGTGTATTACTGCAGAATTTAGTCCCTTCTGATTAGTAACAAGCCAACTGCAAACAGCGATGCTCAGCACTTGCACAGGTCCAGGCACTGCAGAGTTTGGCATTATAATACAAGCACAAATATTTAGCCACTTGGAATGACAGGGGATCCAAAGACAGAAAAGCGCTGCTCTTCTGCAGCTACTCCTCGGATCTTGTCCACATAGCACTGGGGTTGGAAAGGTGTGAGTCACAGTGGGCTGTGTTTTATAAACAAATACCCTGGAACTCATCTTAGTTGGGAGACAGGTGAAGTCCCCTTGTGCAGATCTGACTGCAGAAGTAAATTATCTTGAGGAGTCAGTAGTCTTAATAAATCAGGAAACACAATTTTACTCCATTCATTCACTTCCATGCTACTCGTCTCTTGGAATGGCGAATTCTTTTGCTTATTTCAATTCTGAGTAGGAAAAAGTGGTTAAAAGGAAGGGGAGATATGATTTCTCCTATGAAACTTCCCCCAGCCAGTAACATACTGTGTAGGCTGCTCTGAGCAGAATTCACTCCCAAGTGCTATCCTGAAAGCCCCATTGAGGCTCCGTCCAGAGAGGGAAAGTGAGACCATCACAAAAAAGAGCCATTCCTCCAAAGAGAAGATCACAGTGTCTGAGGTGACCCTGGATTCTGTAGGGAGGGTTAGATAGAATTGAGGAGGGAGATGTTCCCACAGCTGATGCCTGAAAATGACTTCCCAGGCTTCCACGGCTAAAAAGGCCTATTAAGGCTGTCTTCTCCCCTACACAGAGAAAAAGCTCATTCATACTTCCAGGATGTCGCTTTGAGAATTCTTTTCTCATTCAGCATGGAACTGGGGTTCTTTATGCCCTTAGATATTCCTGGGGTAGCCCTAACTGGGCTATTCTCATGGTCTTGAGTGAAGTATCAAGGACTCTGGATTTGGTCTTTATAACTACAGTGCAATTCATAGATGATGAGGGAAGGTAGCTCATATTTACTGTGTACCTAATATATGCCAGGGACTTCATATTTCTTATTTAAGTTTCATAAGAATCTTATAGTATCCTCATTTTATCAGAGGAAAACTGAGTCTCTGAGAGGTTAAATAATTTGCCCAATATAAAAAAAGAAACATTAAGTGGCAGAGCTAGGATTCAAACCCAGGCATAACTCCAAAGCTATGCTGTTTGTTCCTGACTTTCCATTGACAAAGTGTTAGAGGCACCATAATTCTTTCTAACTACTGCAAAATCTATTGTACTTTAATAACTATGTTAAAGACCAATTCAAGGCAGTGGCTTAATTTATGCATATGAGTAACTTTAAAGGTAATGACCTGGGCATTTAAATCTCAAATAAAAGGAGAATAATTTATCATGACCACTTTCTAATATATCCCCCTATGTACCCACCATTCTCCCCTGTAGTAAGTTGGAGTGTTATTTCCGTTTCATTTCTTCATCAGATAATTACCTTTTCATCAGATAGTCTGAAATTCATGGCTGTCCTGGTGGGGGTCATCAACAGAAACTTTATTTCTTCAGCTAAAGAAATATTCCTGACACATTCCAATCCCTTCTGCAAGATATATGTTCCCTGTGTGCTGGTTAGAGAAGTCAGAATGATGCCTAGACCCAGGAAAGCTTGGATTTTGGTGAGAATGAAACGTATAAAACTTGGAGACACTGGTTTCTCCAGGTCTCATCAGATGCTGGAGACTGAGGGATGAAATCCCTTGAGTGCACCTACATGGCAATACACCATCAAGTGCGGGCCATTTCAGAGAGCCACAATCAGTTTTTGAAAAGCTGAGTCACTAGCCTTTTTCCCACTTCTCCAATCATAGGAGCCACTGCTAGTCATGTTTGGCATGAGCCTGGAGCACCCAGCTTCCTTGCCTTCAGAGGAGACAGGAGGGATGAGGGAGAGGATGGGGAACTGTACACTCCTGGAATGATACACAATTAGACAGGATGTTCAGGTTCTGAAATGCACAGAGTAGCCCTCTATGGATGCACCATGAATGGGTTCCATGCCTCCTGACTCACTGATGTATTCACTCCTCAAATTTCTACAAAGGGATACAAGAATACAGTAAGTAGCCCACACAGTGCTGTAAAGTCAGAAAAAGACTAAGTAAATTTTTTTCCTTTGAGAATGATTAGTTTCTCTTCGAAACAAGGGTCCAATGCTTCACCCCAGGGTCTAGGTGTGCTTCATACCTCCTTAGTCAATTTCCATGCAGAGCCCTCTTCAGGCGTAGCTGGGTTCCAGAGAACATTCTTGGGCTATGGCGGCGAGTTGGCGGGAGATAAGCAGCAGTCAGCAGGAGTGTGAAACAAATTTTACAAGTCAGTCTTGTTAATTCCTTCACAGACTTAACCCTACCACACTCGGGAGCTGCAAAGGTGCATGAGCATAAGGATTCTTTCTTCTCAGACCATTTCTTCAGAGACAGTTTCCTGTGAACCTTATGATATCTGATGATAACCTAAGCTTAAGGTCACTACCTCATAGCCACAGACTCAGTGCTTACGTAAGGGATTTCTATAAGGGACACGATGTCTCCAATTGCAGTTTTGCAAAAGATACAGAAAATACACGCCTTGGACAACAGACAGGAGAGGTAGGGCTCTTCTTCTTGCTGAAAGCCTGAGAGTTAATCTTGCGTTTTTCACCCAGGCAGAAGTCAAGACATTCCTCCACAGGCACAAGCCATGGACATGCTTGGGAAAAGCATCAATCATTTATCTAAAAAAAGGAAGCCCTGAATTCGTTTAAAGAGGTTAGCACCTATTGTGTGTTAGGCATCCATCCAGACATTTTATAATTGTATTATGAAGCAACAGGCTGTGTTGACAAGATTATGGACTTGGAGTCAGGTCTGGATCCTTCCTAGTGTGACTTTTTTTTTTTTTTGTTTTTTTTGAGAAGGAGTCTTGCTCTTTCACCCAGGCTGGAGTGCAGTGGTGCGATCTCGGCTCACTGCAGGCTCCGCCCCCCCAGGGTTCACACCATTCTCCTGCCTCAGCCTCCCACATATCTAGGACTACAGGCGCCCGCCACCTCGCCCAGCTAATTTTTTGTATTTTTGGTAGAGACGGGGTTTCACCATGTTAGCCAGGATGGTCTTGATCTCCTGACCTCGTGACCCGCCCGCCTCGGCCTCCCAAAGTGCTGGGATTACAGGCGTGAGCCACCACACCCGGCCCCTAGTGTGACTTTGAATAAATTACTGAACAATCTTTATGCTTCTGTTTACACGTTTGTCACATGAGGTCAATATTTTCCACCTTAAGGGGTCATTGTGAGGATAAAATAAGAGAAAAATGAAAAAACAGTATGTAACTCACTGCTCAGTGAATAAATGCTGAGTCTCTGCTCATATAATCCTAACAATTCCGTATAATAAGGCTCATACAGATGCAATGAGCTTGAGAGAAGTGATCTGCACTAGACCATGTAGCTAGGAACTGTCTGAGTAATGGTATAAATGAGTCTTATTTTAACCTAATACTCTTTTCCACCTAACTGTTTAATTAGTTGAGACTCTTGAGTCTGTATCATTTCAACTGAAAGTGGTTATTTCAGCTTAAATAATTTGAGCCTCCATCATTTCCAGTGAGATTATGAGCCAAAGCTTTAGCAAGGTACTCACCTGACCAAAGGTGAAGTCCATCAAAGCCATAGGAGTACAGGTCGTCGCCAACACCATTGCCTCCCCATCCTTCTCCACCTCCTGGGTACGGGGCATAGCCTGAGGAAGAGGCCCAGCCCACCCGCAGATGTGTGGGCTCTGCTGTTAGGAAGGGGTCCACCTGGTCGATAATCAGCTCGAAGTACCACTTCTTGTACTGGGCTGAGCCCTCTGCGACTCCCAGGAAGATGTTTGGCCGGATACTGAAATTAAACATGGGCAAGTGGCATCTACAGACCCTTAAAAACTGAGAAAGCAAGTTGAACCAGACCATAGGAGGCAATGGCCCATTTACACCTAGGACAAGAGCAATGCTGTGTTTTTCATATTGCTCAAAAGATGGGAGGGATCTCTAAAAGCCAGGAGTCTGGGATCAGCCTGGTAACAAAATGAGACCCTGTCTCTACAAAAATTAGCTGGGTATGGTGGTGCACACCTATAGTCCAAGCTACTTGCGAGGGTGAGGTTGGAGACTGCTTGAGCCTAGGAGTTCAAGGCTGCAGTGAGCCATGATTACACCACCGCACTCCGGCCTGGGCAACAGAGTGGGACCTTGTCTCAGAAAAAAAAAAAAAAAAAAAAAGACTAGAAAAAGCTTAGGACCCTCAACACTTGATCAAGTTCTTAGCGTGATGCATCAGGATAACATTTTCATTAAAAAACATAAGGATGTTTCTTTTAATATTCCATTCAAGGCAACCAACGTTTACTGAGTGCCAACCATGGGCAACGATGCTGAAAATGTTATACAGATTTATATAATTACAAACCTTTGTTTTTTAAGTTAAAAAAATTTACTTGAATTCCATTTTCTGGTCAATTGGTAAAAGCACCCTTATTTTCAGTATAGCAGCTTTGTTACCAAAGCATTATTAATAACACTGGTCTCTTAAAACCATTAAGAAGTCATTACTAGGCCACCTCATTAAGGGAAAGAGGTTTTAATGTATCCAGCAAAGTGGTTAAAAGCTTAAGATACACCACTTAGAGTTTTTATGTTAAGAATCAAACTCTTAGAGACAAACTGTTCTTGGGCTGGAGCTATGCCCTATTTTGGGTAGGCAAAGAAAAACAAGGCTGGCACCGTGAAGAAAGTAAGTCTGTGTGACAGCTCAGGTCTTTGGGCCACTCTGCACTTCAGAGGAAAGATTCTATTCTTGCCATTGTGGATTAGTGTGTAGGCCTAGGTAGAAAGTGGCTACAAAACCGCAGACCTGCCTAGTCCCAGTCCAGTGAGTTCACATGACTCACGTGCAGCCACATGTATGGACTACCAAGCTAGGGGTCTTGCATGGGACCCTGCTCTTTACTCTGATCCTCACAGACAGCAGGGAGATACACGGCCATGAGCCAGAGGATGCAAGAAGCCACAGTCTCACTTGGGACATCCATTCTATGAAAAGATTACAGAAAACAAAGTTGGTATATAAAAATAAATATGAATATATTACGAAGTTATAAGAGTTGCATTAATGTTTAAAAGAAAACATGGTAGGCCACCTCAGGTCAAATTCTTTAGCACTCAGATGCTACACATACGCTATCCTCAGCTACTTAAACAGAAAAGTTTGAGGAATTCTGTTAAAGGGGTTGGAGGCCCTGGTTATAGGAAATGCACATTTGCTTGGTCTTGTCTTATGTACTTGTATCACCATGGAAACAATGGGTGGGCAACTTTGGAGTTCAGATCAGCCCTCTTTTCCTGCTTAGAGACAAGACAGGCAGAACTATGCTTGGCATTTGGAATGATGGTGGTGGCCTTACCTGGTTACATCGTTAATCAGTCGTGTCTGCAGGAGTAGGTTTCTCCGGGGCAGCAAGTTGTCACAGATCAGATTCTGGTTGGCTCTCACTGCAATCCCATTGCAGAGACAGAGGGAGCACAGGATATCCAGAACCTGCAGCAGGACACACCCACCAAACCTCAGGACCACCAGGAGGGCACAGCGGGCAGGACCACCTCAATGCATGAAGGAAGGAGTCATAAAGAATGGGGGCTAGGTGATGGGTGGAGAGCCAGCTCAGAGCCAAGGAAGCTTTGCCTCTTACCCAGAAGGAGCGAGTGATGCCTCAGAGCCTACTGCTTCTTGGGAAAATGAGTCTTGGCTTCTTTCTAGCCCCTCTGCTTTAGTCTTATGCCCCTTCCCTCCAAAGTATGCACACCATCGGTGGCCATTGTTCTATTACAGTAAGTAAGAGGCTGTGCTCTGAAGACAGACTGTCTAAGATAATATCCCAGCCAGGCCAGGACTAACGTGTGGTGAGGCATCTAGGGCACAAAATCCAGGCCCTGCTCGCTGTCCGAGCTCTGAAAACACAGAGCAGAAGGACAAAAGGCCCTCCATGGACTTCAAACTCAAGCAGCACACTCTCACCCAGCCCTGATGGTGCTTGGCACTGAGTATTAGTGGAGGCTCATTACAGGTCTTAATAAAAAGGCACGTAAGATTTGGCTAAGGTCTTGCATGTAGCAAGCTTGGGAATCTCGTGTAGGTGGCGTGATGGTAGGGCAGACTCCTGTTCTTCGGTCTTTTGCTGTGGTATCATCAAACTCATGAAGATACCCTTTAATTTCTGGAAATTGGTATTCTAAATATTTTACCTGCTCTCCTTTTCCCATCTAGAAGGAGAACAAACTTTCAAGAGCCCAGGTGGCCCATGAGTCTAAGAGACCCGTCATTAAACTGCTTCTGCCGCTTGTTCCCACTTCCTAGGCAGCTGGAAAACAGTCTCTGTTTGCCTCGTCCTGCACGCTCACCTCTCCTCTGTCCTCTCCTTGCACTCTATCCTCTTTCATTCACATTTATTTTTGTTCCTATCATGGCAAAGCGAACTGTGCTGGGCCACTCAGGCTCTCTTCCTCCCGCTCTCCTTCCTTCACAGACAGGAATGTGCAAACAGCAGTCGATAAATAACAGCCACGAAATGGCAGGTTGCACCAACAGAGAGGCAGGCAGCCTCATTTCAGTCTCTCAAAGTGGCCACTGAAGACTCAATGCTTAGTGGGGTTTGATAGCTTCAAGATGTTCATGGCATTTGTATCCATAATTCTCACAAACCAATTTTCTACCTGACTCCCTGAATGTCAGTTTTGTTCCAGATAAATACAAAGCACATTTATGGGACAAGCAGAAAAGCATCCCAAATGCAGTTTTATGGGGGACTCTTACCATTAGCACTCTGTGATAGGCATCAACTATGGAAACTTGAAATCCAGAGGATAATTTCTCACCCTAAGAAAAGAGCCATAGATGGCCAGGAAATGAAATACTTTTCAGTCGGCCTATTACACATTTCATCTGTTTTGCCTTGGAGTGATGGCTGTGGGAGACTTGCTGTCACAGCCAGAGGGAAAGCAGGGCTTAATCCACATAACGTAGGAATGGCAAAAAGAAAAAGGCTCTGTAAAAAGCACACAGCCTAACAGAGCAGTGCCTCATCTATAAATAAATGACGCCACTTAAAGAATCAGAGTTGACATTGTTTAGGTTTTGCTTTAGGAGACACTCCTTCAGGTAAAACTGGGGAATGGGGATAAACTTCCTTTTCTAAAATAGTTCAAATGGGTTTGTGAAAGGAAAATATCTTGGGCTCCCAAAATCACTATGGAAAACTCAAGCTGGAAACTGCTTAGGACAAACCTGCCTCCTGTTCTATTCAGTCACTCCTCTGCTCACTGAGAGAGATGCATATCTGATTTGCCTTCTTTGGAAAGGCTAATCAGAAAATCAGAAGAATGTAACCATTTGTGTTATCAACTATCTGTGACCTGGAAGTTCCCTGTCCGCTTCCAGTCTTCTTGTTTTGGCTTCAAGTTATCCTGCCTTACCAGTGTACTTCTTATATATATTGAGTGATGTCGCATGTCTCCCTAAATGTCTAAAACCAAGCTGTGCCTGGACCACCTTGGGCACGTGTCATCAGGATTTAATGAGGCTGTGTCACGAGCGAGTCCTCAACCTTGGCAAAATAAACTTTCTAAATTAACTAAGACCTGTCTCAGATTTTCTGGGTTCACATGTTGGTAACCACGGCGGGGATTCTGAGTGGAGATGCCCCTGACCTTTGACGAATCTCCTATCGGTGCTTGGTACCAGCATGAGCTAACCTTACGGCTTAAACCAATAGGACAATTTGCTGAGGTCTGAGAGTACCCCCTCCAGAGAATCCCTGATCTCCCAAAACTTCAGGTTGAGATCTAAAGTCTATTTAGCTATACAACTGTTTTTTTTTTTTTTTTTGAGTTTTACTTGTTTCCAACAGGAAGGCAAGTTTTCCTGCTTCCATGATGATGGAAGGCAGGTAACTCCTTTATGGAGTTTGAGCTTGCTTCCAACAGGGAAGATGAGTTTTTTTTTTTTTTTTTTTTGTCCTGCTTCTAGGCTGGCAGACAGCAGTCTACAGCCTGAGACCCATCACTAGGTAAGAAACTGGTTTGGGATTCTGTCTTGCAAATTCCTTTTAAATGACTAAAGTTAGCATTTAACAACCAGCTGGTGTTAATTTCTGCTTACACTTAAGAGTGCTCAGAAATCGTACAATTTGTGTGATCATTGTTAGTTTAGCAGCATTTTGTCCTAGCAGAAATACGGTAATAAGATTTAAAAAAAATTTTTTTTAAAGGAGCTCAATGGTTAAAAGTCAGCTTAATTAAAAGGCTAACATCCAAGATGTGTGTGTGTATGTGTGCATGTGTGAGTGTTTGTATTTGAAAGGTCTTCGTGGTTTTGGTATTTTGTTTGTTTTTCTCTCCTAAGGCCTTGTCTTTTTTTTTTTTTTTTTTTGAGCAAATTTTTTTCTTCTCAGTTAACTGAATACTATTTTCTTCTGATTTTTTTTAAATTAAAATAGTTATTGCAACAGAGGCTACTCTTGGGTTTTTAAGGAAGAGTGTAGTTTAATTTTATGTTTAATTTGGCTCAAGAAAAATAAGTGTCTCCCTCAAGCACCACCAGACTTTTTCTCTCTGTACTTTATGATGTAAATGTTGCTATTTGATTTTCACTTGAGTTATTTCCCTTAATGTGCAAATTTAAGGCTATTTAGCTGAAAACTGCCTAGGGTTGTGAAACAGGTTATCAAGAATATGAAAGTCTAAGACAGGAAAAAAAAAGGGGAGAGGAGTCTTTATAAATCTATAAAATGTACTTCCATTGGCATGCCTCGTAAGTTTTTCTAGGTATTTCTGTGACGTGTACAGAATGTTTTACTACTAACAATATATAAAAGAGCTCTAATTAACTGGCTTAAAAAATAAAAGCTCTTAAATTATATACTAAATAAGAAAAGACTAAATAAATGCTTTTTAAAGTTCCTGTTTAGTTCTTATTTTAAAGTTCCTGTTTAAAGACTAAATAAAATGCTTTTTAAAGTTCCTGTAACTTAAGTAAAATCTTTTTTTTTTTTTTTTTTTGAGACGGAGTCTCGCACTGTTGCACTGTCGCCCAGTCTGGAGTACAATGGTGCAATCTTGACTTACTGCAACCTCTGCCTTCCAGGTTCAAGCGATTCTCCTGCCTCAGCCTCCGGAGTAGCTGGGATTACAGGCGCCCACCACCCAGCTAATTTTTTGTATTTTTAGTAGAGACAGGGTTTCACTATGTTGACCAAGGTAGTCTTGAACTCCTGACCTCATGATCTGCCCACCTCAGCCTCCCAAAGTGCTGGGATTACAGGCGTGAGCTACTGTGCCTGGCCAGTAAAATCTTAATAAGTAAGCTAGCTTTAAAATTACTGGTAAACTACTATTAGAAATACCTTAATTGCCCAGCATACACTTTTGTTTGCATTTATTAATCAAGTGATTTCATACTTATCCCTGCCAAATACTGTAAGGTGTCAAAATTCGGCATAGGGCTTACAAAACTATAAGCCTAGCCCAAAACAGAATAATCTTTGCTTTTGTAATTTGCAAGAAATAAGACATTGATAAGGGTTTAATGAAAATAGCTGCATCTTGAATTTAGTAAGATTACTGTAACTTCTAATCCAGTGGCTTTAGGCAGTCTAGTCCACAGGCAATAAGGAGGTTTGTTTTGGGAAAGGACTGTTATTGTCTATTTCAAAGCTAAACTATAAACGACGTTCCTCTCAAAGTTAGTTCGGCCTATGCCCAGGAACGAACAAGGACAGCTTGGAGGTTAAGAGCAATATTGAGTCAGTTAGATCAAATCTCTTTTCAGTGTCTCAGTTATAATTTTGCAATGGCAGTTTTATAACTTTAAATAATGACTATCACAGTTTTTGTGAATAATCCAGGTAAACAATTAAAACAATTAGGTAAATGTAATGGCATAAATATTTGTAGACTAACTGGTCATAATTTAGAATATAAAGCTATATTAAATCAAATAATAGATATTTCACTATTTGGGTATTTTCCAATAAATGCATATTGTAGGAAAACATTATTGCTAAAGAAAAAAAAAAGTGTGTCCTTAAAAAAAAAAAGTGAACAAGTTTTGTCTAATTCAAAGCTTAAAGGTTATCTATAAAACCAGGTGAAAGGAACCAGGAATAAAAAAGATGTAAAGAAAGTTACAAAAATAAAGAGGTTTTATTTTTTTTCTGCGGTGAAAAACTTAGAAATAAGTTTATATAAGAAAGAACCTTGTATGGCAAATTTAGTCCTAAAATAAAATCACTGATTTTTTTAAAAAGGAGGGATGTTCAGAACAAATCAGAAAGTCCAACCCTGTCATGAGCAGTCAGTGTAAGTCACAATAAGAGGATTTACATATTAAAGAAAATTCATATAATCAAGTTGTCATATTAAGTTTTGGTTTGCTTAGGAAAGAAAACTGAGATAATTTTTTTTTTAAATTAAGTTTATTACATTATTACATCCATGTATCTTCCTGTATGTGCTTTTAAAGTTCTTGTAACACTGAGTTACAGGGCTCTAACTCCTGGGTCTAAAAAGGACACCAAGTCCTGCTAAATCTTAAACACTGACAGCAATTAAAGGCTCATCTTCAGGCCCCGTAGAAGATGTCAATCAAAATAAACTGCATTCCTGAGACACAGGGCAAGAAATTAAAGCTATTCAACTCCTCAAGGCCCAGGGACTGTCTCCAAAGAGGTGGGTGTGTAAGATTGTAAGGGCCAATTTTGAAAGATAAAATAAGTTCAGTTCCTCTATAAATTAATTATTAATGTCAAAGGCACACTGATGCAAAACCAATATATGGATCCCTGTGTCAGATTAACAAGGTTTTCTTTAAGGATTAACCAACTTCTTAATAAAGATTATAAAGGTTATAAAAGGCTTACGGAAGTTATATTTTATAATCAAGATTAAATTTTATAAATTGTTTACAAAAGTTTGAAAAGCAAACATAATTGACTTCATGCTGTTTTTATTAGGGCTTCCTTTTAGAAAATTAAGTCTTCTCTCTCAAAGAATGAAGGTTTTCGCTTTTTGAAATGCTTGAATTATCACTTAAATAAATGACTTTACAATGACCTGTAATCCTATTTTGTAATATCAAGTGTTTTAAACTTTTTATATTTGACAAGCTTTCCAAAATCAAATTATAAATTATGTCTTTTTCTAACCTAATTAATCTTTTAAGACATTAGTTTCCCTAAAGTCCAAAAATGACATAATTTAGCTTATTTGGTATAAAAATTATTCAGGAAGCATTGTCAAATATGAAATGGTATTTGGTTTCTTTGGGATATATTTGTATAAATGTATTATTGGTATGTATTCCAAAATTATGGGAAACTCCTGTAATTCTGATGTACCTTAGTGTACATTATCAGTAATAATCATAATTGTCATTTTAAAATTATTGCATGCCACAGAGCTAACAAATTTCCTTGTCAATTGTTTCTTTTAACTATGGCTGCCTTAAAACCTTTTTTTCATCTGCAAGAAATTGTCTTGTTTTATCTTGTTTTAAACCTTCTCTAAAAGGTGGGTTTATAATCAGCTGTGGGACTCTTAACAGTGCGTGCACTTAAACGCAGGTTTTCTGGTAACTTTGGAAATTGTGACATTGGAATAAAGGAAAAAACTTTCAGAACTCTCATGGAGAGCTGAAATGTTCATGGCTATCAAACAGAACAGGAGTTAACTGAATTAACTGAAGCGACAAAAAACTGAAGTAATCTTTTTGACTTTTTGCTTCAAATGTTGCTGATACTTTGTTTTGTTTTACAGAATTAAGAAAACTTTTAAGCTATTTACGGCTTTTAACAATTGAGTAAAGAACACTCCTGTGAACAAAATTTGGAGCATATTTGTTTCTCTCTACCTAACTTCTCCAGAATTTGGAAACTATTTGTGAGTAGTCTCAATTTATGGCAATAGAGTTATTTGCATAAGTGCAATAAGAATCAGTTTTCTTTTGTAATAGGGCACAGTTGGATACACTGGTTATTTTACCAAGGCTTTGACTGGAATGGTGTGCTTTCCTTTAAGGAATCAAACTTGACTTATGGAGCCAATAAAGCCCTTGAAACAAATGGCCTCATATTTTGTGTACACAGTCCACGTATAGGGTTTCTGAGGTTAAGTAAAGAATGTCACTTTCTGACACGTGCAGAAGCCCCAGGTTTATCTTGGACCCTCCAGAGGAGAGGAAATTCACCCAACTCATAGGTATTTGATGGCACAAATCCATGGCTGGGCTCAGCTTTAAAAAGTTGTATCTGAGATTCCTGCTATGGAACAAAGTTCCATCAAAGCCCATTTAAAAGCCTATGTAAAAACTAATTACTCTTGTTGCACTGTATACAAATAATTAGGCCAAGTACAATAAAGCAAACCAGTCCTACCATGATTTGTCTTTAGTGAAAATAGGAAACTGCAGAGAGAAAAATTATGTTTCAAGTAGACCTGTTGTTAGATTCTGGTCTGCCTAGTATTTTTTTCAATTTTTATTATTTTCTACAGTTTGGGAATGAATCCTAACTTTTCCTGGTTAAAAGTCTTCAAAATAATGTTTTCAAATATTTTTCCTTCTTTTTTCCATTTTTCCTAATTTGGAGTCACTGAAAACTAAGTTGTGCTTTCTTAAAACCCTGTGTACCGAAGCCAGACAACTTAAATAAACCTCAGAAGAAAATAACAACAACCTGTTTACATACATAAGCCACTTTCATACCTGCCTACTAATGTATGGACTTCAGAGTAATGTGGCCTATATGGATTTCTCCAGGATTGTTCTTTTGTTCATTGTTTTTTTTTCCTCCCTTCCTCCCCACTGTTTTCTATTCACAGGATATGGGACTTCACAACCTCCTAAAAATTAGCTTTTGGGACCCACCCATCTAGGAATAAACCCTTCTAGCTATGAGAGATCAGATGAAACCTGAGACCAGAGACTCATTCTCTTGTAAAATGCTTTCTCCAAAAGATTAAAAAAACAGAAAAGTGGGGAAATGTGAAAGGAAAATGTCTTTAGCCCCCACAATCACTACGGAAAACTCAAGCTGGGAACTGCTTAGGGCAAAAACCTGCCTGCCATTCTAGTCAAAGTCATTCCTCTGCTCACTGAGATAGATGCATATCTGATTGCCTCCTTTGGAGACGCTAATCAGAAACTCAGAAGAATGTAACCATTTGTGTATCACCTATCTGTGACCTGGAAGCTCCCTCTCAGCTTCCAGTCTTCCTGCCTTTGCTTCAAGCTGTCCCACCTTTCCAGACTGAACCATTGTACTTCTTACATATACTGACTGATGTCTCACGTCTCACGTCTCCCTAAATGTATAAAACCAAGCTGTGCCCAGACCACCTTCGGCACATGTCATCAGGACTTCGTGAGGCTCTGTCATGGGCACGTCCTCAACCTTGGCAAAATAAACTTTCTAAATTAACTAAGACCTGTCTCAGATTTTCTGGGTTCACAGGTTCTTTTAAAAGAAAAAGGAGTACAGATACGTCCAATCCACCATGGGGGGCATGCAGGCATTGCAACTAGAGGCCATCTGTACTTTCTGACTGACAGGGGGCATCTTGGTGACCTCTGGAATACCTGGCTGGAGAGGCAGGTATTGCTGAGTATTCACCAGACTCCATTTTCTTCTCCTTCTGAACATACAAAGGCTTTATTTCCCACCTTTCACTTGCAGGTATAGGGGACTAAATTCTGGCCAATTGGAAGTGGGTGGGCCCCAGGGGTGGGCCCCACCATCCTTACCTTCCTTCCACTGGATACAGATATCCAACACGGGCTTCCAAAGCCCAAAGATCTCCTTATTTCAAGTGTGATCCCCAGAACACCAGCACTGGTACCATCTAGTTCATCAGCAACAGCGCTACCATTCTAGAAATACAGATGCTTAGCCCCAGCCCCACTCCCAAATTACTGAATCAGAGCCCTCATGTTAACATGATCCCCAGGAGACTTGTAAACACCTTACTGTCTGTGAGGCTCTGCCCTTAGGGGATGGTGAAGCCAATAACCACACTCAATAGAGCCCTCCCACTGGCCTTGGAGAGTCATATGAGCAAAAATAAATTTTGACTACGCTAAGTCACTGACAATATGGGGTTGTGTGTCATAGGAGTTAGGCCTCTCTAATCAATGGCCCATTTGTGGGGTTCATTTGCTTCTGGTTGTTTTCATTCTCATCACTGATACCACATTTCATTAGACAGCCTCTCACTGCTTTTTATCTCTATTACTGTCTATCCCAAACACAAGCTTATATGGGAATTATACTTTGAAGATAAATACCTATGGAAACACTGTTTGGCTGTTGCATTTTTGTCATTAGCTTTCATCTGTAAAAGCAGTCTTATTAAACAAATGCTAACTATATTTATTCTGAGATTTTTAGATCAAGTCCTATATTTGAGAAATGAGTGCTATTCAGCCCCTCCAGGCTAAACCTTTGATTCCTGATTTATACTTTCTGAGAATCAATGATATTACTATTTTATCATATATTTTTCTCAAAGGTAGCCCCAAATCCTTGCAAAACAAAGAAGATAATAAAAAATATTTATCTATGGCAACTTTGAGCAGGTTTAGAGTAAGGCAGCTTCAGGGACAAGTAGAAAATGCATACTTTATTTATATTAGCAGAAACTTACTCTGGAAAAACTACAGAGTGACTGTTAGAATTTTCATCAGTTATTCTTTTTACCAAATAACACAATCAGTGCTACTAACATAGTGTGTTATTAGTTCAAGGTGAGACAGGAGTAGATTCTGGCTCACTCATTTGTTCCTTTTATTCATTTATTAAACCTTCAACAAACATGTATGAATGCTTGCCATGTACAACATCTTAGCTTGGCACTATGAGGATTACAAAGACAGTCCCTACCACAAAGGAACTTACAGATATAAGAGAAATAGATATGAAAAAATAACTATAATAGAAGGCAGATTGGAACAATCGTTACAGCAGAGAACAAATCATAAGAAGAGAAGAGATCAGTTCCAACTGGAATCAGAAAAAAATTCATGGATGAAGTGGCACTTGAACTAAGTTTTAAAGAGCAGACAAGAATTTTTTATTGATTTTTTAATTGACCAGAGAAGAATTTTGATGAGTCCTGGAAAAGTAGGAAGTGAGGAGCTGCTGAAGGATCCACAAGAGTGAAATCATTGAGAGGTCAAAGGGTAAAGTGCATTCAGAAAATATGGAGTGGGCACTGCAACACACTCCTGTCTTTTTCACTCCAAAGATTGTGTTCTTCCCCTATAACTTTTTGACCTCAAATCTGATCATGCTTTTGATGAGTGGCAGTTATTTCCATGAAAGGGACAAAGCTAACAACTTAAATATTTTAGCAAAGAAGTAAAGGTATAATAATTGCTACCATTATATGTAGTCTCAATTCTAAGCATATGATTGGAAGTGGCAAGGTACAGAAAGAATTTTTACATCTCAAACCTATGAGATATAAAATTATATTTAAAGGAAAAATGTCATACCCTGAAGGCTACCTTCATGAACCCATAGGAGCTCTCCAATTGCAGTCTGCGAAACACTAACTTATTATATGAAAATGCCTTCTAGGCAACCCCATTTACAACAGCTGCCAAAAAACAAAACCCTATGAAAACATGTAACCAAGGAGGTGAAAGATCTCTAAAAAAAATTATGAAACACTGATGAAAGAAATTGCAGATGACACAAAATGGAAAAACATCCCATGCTCATGGATCAGAAGAATGAATATCTTTGAAATGACCATACTGCCCAAAGCAATCTATAGATTCAATACAATCCCTACCAAAATACCAGTGTCATTCACAGAATTAGAAAAAACAATCCTAAAATTCATATGTAACCAAAAAAGAACCTGAGTAGCCCAGACAATTCTGAGCAAAAATAACAAAGCTGGAGGCATCACATTACTTTCAGGCCTCTGAGCTCAAGCTAAGCCATCATATCCCGAGACCTGCACGTATATGTCCAGATGGCCTGAAGCAAGTGAAGAATCACAAAAGAAGTGAAAATGGCCAGTTCCTGCCTTAACTGATGACATTCCACCATTGTGATTTGATTTGTTCCTGCCCCACCTTAACTGAGAGATTAACCTTGTGAAATTCCTTCTCCTGGCTCAGAGGCTCCCCCACGGAGCACCTTGTGACCCCCACCCCTGCCCACAAGAGAACAACCCCCTTTGACTGTAATTTTCCACTACCCACCCAAATCCTATAAAATGGCCCCACCCCATCTCTCTTCGCTGACTCTCTTTTCGAACTCAGCCCACCTGCACCCAGGTGAAATCAACAGCCTTGTTGCTCACACAAAGCCTGTTTGGTGGTCTCTTCACATGGACATGCGTGACACAATTACTTGACCTCAAATTATACTACAAGGCCATAGTAAGCAAAATAGCATGGTACTGGTATAAAAATAGAAACATGGATCAATGAAACAGAACAGAGAACTTAGAAATAAAGCCACATAGCTATAGCAAACTGATCTCTGACAAAGTCAACAAGAACATACACCGGGGAAAGGACACCCTTTTCAACAAATGGTGCTGGCAACTTTGGATTGCCATATGCAGAAGAATGAAAATGGGATCCCTCTCTTTCACTACATACAAAAATCAACTGAAGATATAATTAAAGACTTAAGTGTAAGACCTGAAACTATAAAAATCCTAGAAGCAAATCTAGGGAAAATTCTTCTGGACATTGGTCTAGGCAAAGAATTCATGACTAAGACCTCAGAAGCACAAGCAACAAAAACAAAAAAATAGATAAATGGGACTTAATTAAATTAAAAAGCTCTGCAAAGCAAAATAAATAATCAATAGAGTGAACAGAAAACCTATAGAATAGGAGAAAATATTTGCCAACTATGCATCCAACAAAGGACTAATATCCAAAATTTACAAGGAACTCAAACAACTCAACAACAACAAAAAACAAATAATCCCATTAAAAAGTGAGCAAAGGACAGGGACAGACATTTTTCAAACGAAGACACACGAATGGCCAACAAGCATATGAAAAAATGCTCAGCGTCACTAATCATCAGAGAAATGCAAACTAAAACCACTATGAGACGTCATCTTACCACTAGTCAGGATGGCCATTATTGAAAAAATTAAAAAATAATAAATGTCGGTGAGGATACAGAGAAAAGGGAATGCTTATACACGTTGGTAGGAATGTAAATTAATACAACCCCTATGGAAAACAGTATGGAGATTTCTCAAAGAACTAAAAATAGATCTACCATTTTTGATCCAGCCATCCCACTACTGGGTATCTACCCAAAGGAAAATAAATTGCTATATCAAAAAGATATCTGCATTTGTATGTTTATCATAGCCCTACTCACAATAGCAAAGACATGGAATGAACGTACGTGTTCATCAATGTAAGATTAGAAAATGTGGTTTATATACACACACACAATGGAATACTGTTCAGTCATAAAAAAGAATGAAATCAGGTTTTTGCAGCAACATAGATAGAACTGCAAGCCATAATCTTAAGTGAAATAATTCAGATACAGAAAGTCAAATACTGCATATCACTTATAAGTAGGAGCTAAATAATGTGGAGATGCGGACATAGAGAGTGGAGTGATAGGCACTGGCAACTTGGAAGTGTGGAAGGGGGTAAATGCTGAGAAATTGCTTAATGAGTATAATGTACATTATTTGGGTTGGGGTTACAATAAAAAGCCAGACATCAGCCCTATACGATATATCCAGGTAACAAAATTGCACTTGTACCCCTTATTTATTTTTATAAATAAAAAAAGCAAAGAAAATGCTTTCTAGGGTGAATTTTTCACTGCAAAAGTTTTGTATTTAGATAATTATAAAATAAAATCACAAAATTAAATATATTCTCACAGAACATTTGGATTCTAAAGAACATGTTCACAGGCTGCAGCTTGAGAAACACTGGAAAGAATATTCAACTTCTGCTCCTAGTCTGTCATTAATTAGCTGTGTGGGTCCTGGGAAACTGCTTAACATCTAAGGACCCAGGCCCCAGCCTTCCTTCTGCCACTGTCATGTACAAATAATAATGATGCTATGTCAGAAGGTCGTAATGAGACCTGAATAAGATACACACGAACACTGACAGCAATAACTGGCATTTGTTAAGTGCAAAATAAATGCTGGTTATCATTACTGTTGTTGCTCTTGTCAGAGGACTTCTGAGGTCCCTTGTGGCTTTAAAATTCTGCATATTTTGAGTCATTGTCTTCACCAAAAACTAAGTGGATTGGTCAGAGACTCCTGAAATTCTAGGACAGGAGACAACAATGCAGCCTGGATAGAAAAACATGACCCTGGCATTTTCCAAGCAAAGATGAAGTGTTGCAATGGAAGTCTGGCCTCCACTCAGCACATTCTTTGCAAAATGACCACAAATACATTAGTGATGGTTTGAACCTGTTTTTTCTCTTTGAAAATGAAAGCTATCCAATGGAATAGTACCTAAGGAAGGATCTGAATTCATGACAAACTTTTACCCAAAAATGTATCCAAAGATGGAAAAGGAACATCTTTGAAAAGACTCTTACATACCAAGATCACATTGCTTCAACTTTTACATTACCAGAATTTCTCTAACAATGTCTTGGTTCTAGAAGATTAAAGGCTAATCTGATAACATATCAGATCAGGCATTGATTTCTAACAAAATATTTCAGCTTGGTAGGCCTCAATTTTCTCAACTGTGGAATGGGTAGAATAGTAATCAGCTTGCCACCAAGTGACATGCATCAAATGCTTTGTGGTTTCTGGCTGAAAGAAGCCACAACAAAGTTGGTTATTTATTAAGTATACTATATGTTCTAATAATAAAGAAACCTCTGGGGCAATGAAATGAGAGCAGCTTTCCTGTCAAAAGGCTTCTCTGACATTTGCACATAGCCCATGGCTCCTAGCATGCATTGCTCAGATGCTTATTGATTATTCTCATTACACTTCACAGACAGGAAGGAACATGTTGGAATGCAGAGAATCTGGACTGAAGCTGAAGCTTCATGTTTGCCTTTGATTTACTATATTTGGAAAAACGATTTCAGATCCCACATATTTCTTTTTATTATTTGTCAAACAATTTCACACATGCTAAGGACCATGGCTTTCTGCTGCCCAAGGCTGATGCATGTCATACAGTCTATGCTGCCAAGTCTCAATCTCCCGGACACACTGAGCTGTCTCAAATACGCAGTCCCCCCAGATGATGACAAGCAGAGGCTCCCAGTGACCAAGCCTACTTCTCTCCACTCTGTAGAAGCACAGCGGCAGTCCCACATGTCCCATCATGCCATCTGCTCTGAAATACACCTCCTGAGCCATTGAATATTGCATCTGTCCACTAATTAGCACAGTAGCCCCCATGTGTGTGCAGATGTTGAAGGGTCAGGAAAAAAACTCTCCATACTTTAGTAGACTTTCCCCATAGATCACTGTGTCTTAGAGATATAACTTCATAAAAATAGATGTTAGAACTATAAGAGATCTCAAAAAATGATATAGCATTCCACTTAGTGAGATGCCCTTGTCTCCATTTTACAGATGACATAACTGAGGCCCCAACTCATATAACTGCTTTGTATAAAAGGGAAGGACCAGTGGCTTCAGTTCTGCTTGCATATGCACAGATTCATTTACTTCATATGGTTTCACTCATAGTAAATCTGATTTTGTTTAATAACAAACCACGTTGCCAAGACTTTCTACGCTGTTTTAAATCTGATTTTTTCATACCTTTTCTATACAGCTTGGTATAAGCTGTTTCACTATGAAGTTCCTGGACCCTAGGGTGGAAGCCAGTCCCATATGGTTGGCCATGTGCAGACAGGGCCTATTGAGTGTCCCACAGTGAGCTGGTGTTAAGGGTTAATGATATTGAGTGGCAACTGGGGAGCTGGTGGAAACGCACGGCACCATCCAAAGTCCAGTGTGGTTGCCCAGCTTGGAGTGTGCTTGTATGCGGGGAAAGTCTTTTTCCAGTTTCCCAAGATTTTTATCAAAGTCAAGAAAGAGACTAATCAACATGCTCTCAGTAATACACAATGGTCATGAACGTTGGGGAGGGAAACACCAGGCAAAGTCAATCACTGTTCTTTCCACACCTACCTTGTGATTCCGCCCGTGCTTATCCAACAGGGAGATGATGGACTTGATGTGGCCCTCTGCTATCAGATTTAAGGCTTCTGGGCTTTCAGTTAAGATGCAGTGCAAAACTTCCAAGATACCTACATGAATGCCACAAACATCATTTGGAAATTAAATGCCCTGCAGAAGTGACCATAATTTAGAAACCTGAGTGTGAACAGACCTTCCTGAGGGGATAGGATATCATCAATTCTTTGAATCTATCAAATATTTCCAGTCAGAAAAAAAATGCATTCATTTCCGGTAGACTTCAGAGCCCCCTGGGGGTCAACCAGTCTGTAATTTATTGGTGATTTTAATTCAGCACGAACCCTACCTCCCGCTTCCTGGACAAAGACATGATCTTTGTATGTCAAAATATAGAGAAGAAGCTGTAAAATAAAATTTTTCATTTGATCGAACCACATAATACTTCATTTAAAAATAGATATAAAAGAAGACGTCCAGTTTACTATAAATTCTAAAGTTCATTCAAGTAATTTAGAAAATATTCTAAGTTTCTCCCAAATAGGAATTTTTCTAGGAGCTACCCTAGAAATTATTTTTATTTTAGGTCTACTCATGTATCAAACAAATTGTAAGCTCACACAATAAAGTCTATTTGGCTTTTCCCCCTTTTTTTGGCACACTGGATAGGTTATATAAGTGAAGGCTTAAGAAAAACTAGTGCCTCTGCAGCCTGGCACATACACGGTAATATCATGGTGGAAATTCAGGGGAAGTAGTTGGCTAATAGCTTAATTAGTTTAAGAAAATTTCTTTTGATTCTGTTTTTTTCTCAATGTTTTCATAAATTAGCCTGAAATGTAATCTAGCCCATGAGACCGAGGCACTGAAGAAAAGAGAGTCTTAGGAAGACATGTGTAGGTGGATGATCCTTGGGGGACCCTCTCTTGGCCGGTCTGTTAAAGCACCTGTCATTTCTATACTGTGAGAAAAGCATCAAAACCTTCAGCTTCCCCATGAGGGGCCTACACCTGCCATGTTTACTCATCTCGGAGGAAGCAAACTGCTAAGCCCTGCAGCATGGTCACTTCCCAATGCTGACCACACTCTTGGCTCAGATTCTCTGTAAGTCATGAGGGAGGAATATAGATATGATGTGAAGGGTGAGTCAGGGGAGAGGGGGTGAGTGGGGATCATTTTTCCTCTCATCCCTGTCATTCGTCACCCCCGTTTTTAGAACTCTAAGAAATAGTTTGGGCAACATTGAAAAGGGTTTAAAAACCCAGAGAATAAGAATATAATGGGAGTTAGAAGGAGACAACGATCACTGGGTGGGTGGGGTGGGGGGGCGGTGATTAATGGACCCAAGGATTAAAAATGAAGGCACGGAATAACAATGAAGGCACAAAGTAAAAAATTTAAAAAGGAAGGACTGTTGAAGTCTGGGTTAGAGTTGTTAAATAAAGTTGTACAGGTGCCAGGAAGCTTGAAAACTATTTCTTTTTAATTTTGAAGTATGATTTGAGGATTGTTTGGAATCCACTGGAAAAGATTCAACTTTGTTTTCTTTTTTACAGAAAGAAAAAAAAAAACCCTTCATCTTTTCTCGTTATAGTTTCCTGTCAATTCTCACCTGAGGAAGATTCTAGTCTGTCCAATTTACTGATGAGCCAATCAAGGTTATTGGAGAATTGAGCGCAATTGTTTCTGTTTCCGCGAATGAGAGCAGCTGCAAACAAGGAGATGTTTGATCATAGAGGTTAAAGGATATAATGATGGGCATGAGAACTTGGAAAGCTGTCGAATACTTCACCTGCTTAGCAACTAAAAGGAACTGAATGCCAATCTTACCCTATCTAGCCCTTTGACACAATTCTGTTTCTTTTTTCTCTTTCTTTTTTTTTTTTTAAGCGACAGTCTCACCCAGTCACCCAGGCTGGAGTGTAGTGGCTCATTGCAGCCTGAAACTCCTGAGCTTAAGTGATCCTCTTGCCTCAGCCTCCAGAGTAGCTAAGACTACAGGCATGTACCACCATGTCCAGCTAATTTTTAAGTTTTTTTTTTTTTTTTTTGAGACGGAGTTTTCACTCTTGTTGCCCAGGCTGGAGTACAGTGGTGCAATCTTGGCTCACTGCAACCTCCATCTCCTGGTTCAAGTGATTCTCCTGCCTCAGCCTCCCAAGTAGCTGGGATTACAGGCATGCGCCACCACACCCAGCTAATTTTTGTATTTTTAAGTAGAGACGGGGCTTCACTATGTTGGCCAGGCTAGTCTCAAACTCCTGACCTCAAGTGATCCACCTGCCTCAGCCTCCCAAAGTGTTGGGATTACAGGAATGAGCTACCATGCCTGGTGTAAATATTTTTTATTCAGATGGGGTCTATGTTGCCCAGGCTGGTCTTGAACTCTTGGCCTCAATCAATCCTCCTCAGCTCAGCCTCCCAAACTGTTGGAATTACAGGTGTGAACCACCACACCCAACCTCTTTCTATACTTAGAAAAATAAAAATCTAGTATTGACTCACTTTACAAGTGTTTCCAGAGAGTCTGCTATGTACCAAACACCTGTCCAGTTGTTCAGACTAGAGCAATGAGGAAGGGAGGGAGATTCCCTGCCTTCATCAAGTAGGCAATGGAGACAATAAATGCATAAAGCAATGAAATTCCTTCAGATAGTGATAAGCAAGAATTTAATATTGGCTTGGTTACTGACTTAAGAACTCAACTCTTTACAATGTTTTCTTAAATTTAGCTACAGATTTATTATTCTTCAGTGCTAAAGGAAGGCATCCCAGTGAACACAGCTGGAAAGGTTGGCTATACACTAATGGATGAATAATTGCAACATGTAACTATAAAATATCTAAAATATATCCCTATTTGACAGTGGTTCTTGAATCATGGTCCCTGGATCAGCATCACCTAAGAATTTGTTAAAAATGCAAATTCTCAGGCCTTATCCAGCTTTACTGATTTAGAAACTCTGGGGGTGGGCCTCGGCATCTGTATTGTAACCAGCCCTCCAGCTGATCCTGATGCCTGTTCCTACTTGAAAGCCATTGGCAGATGATACTGCAGAGAGAGGGAGAGAATATGCTGTCATTTGAGTTTTACCAATCTACACCAAATAACCTTCTCTCGGCAGGGCAAAAAGAATAGACACAAATCTGGAACAAGTCCATGTAAATTGATTAGCTCCCAAGTAGCTTGCCCTTCACATGATAGGTCTGAATTGGAATTTCACTGAGGCTGATACATGGCAAATTTAGGATAAAGAAAGGCCTCCTCTAGGGCCTCAGCTTTGTATCTTCAGTCAGTAAAGGACACAATTCAAGTCTGAGCTCCTAACCTCCTTTTCAGATCAGTTGCAGCAAGGAAGTTAAGCATAAGAGTCCTGGAGTTAGACTGCTGGGTCTCAAGCCATAGCTCCATCAGTTACTAGATGTGTAACCTTGGGTTATGAGCATCTATGTACATCAGTTTCTTCATCAGTGAAATGACAATAATAATAGTAACTGACCCTTAAAGTGTTGCTCTGGGGTTCAAAAGAGATATTTCACCGCTCACAAAGAGATCAATAATTGTTAGGTATTATTGTTAAAATCATGCCTACTGGGTCAGTGCAAAACACTAGAGTTTGAAGACACTTTACAGGGTCATACAGTGGCAATCGATCAGTACTGTGGTAATCCAATCAGCCTCAACCCTAAGCTGGGGAATAGGTCCGGACTGATTTCTCTGGGCTCCCTTCTGGCCTAGTGAACTTTCTATGATAGATTTCCTCTCAGTGGGACATACACTTCAGAGAAAAGCACTAAAGTACTAGCTTATCACAATGTCTGAGCAACTCCTGGTGGCCACCTTCTTGCACAGGCTTACTGTCTTCTCTCTGCCTCCCACCCACAGGCGGGTGGCCTAGGCCTATTGGATGGAACCTGTTGGAGCAGGCACCAGAACATCACTACACACTCCATACTGTGAGAAGATAAGCTTATTGCTGGAATATTCTTATTTCCCACCTTTTTCACCAAAATGAAATAAATAACAGGCCAAAGCAGTGGGAATCATAACTAACAAGCAGACAAGTGAGAGGCCACAGATTTAAGAGAATAACAATTCTTAAAGTGCAGGTGATACCTTTGCAGAAGTTTAAAACTGGAAGACATCATAAATGTGTTCTAGTCTCGTTTCCTCATGAAAGGTAAGGAATAGAGGTTGAGGGAGTGTAGGTGTCTGTCAGCGTTTCCCAGGTAGTTGCAGGGAAACTGATTACCATCTGCTTCCACTGGCTGCTACTAGTTAACAGAATGAACAGCTGGGTTAAAACTGAATGGTTAACAAAGGGCTTCTAAGGAATGAGGCAGTCCAAATATCACAGGGTTAATGGCAAGTTAAAGACAATCTTGGGATTGCACGTGGAAATCCCACGGAAATCGTCCCAGGCAGAAGGCACTGTATGTGTACTTACCCAGCAATTTGTAGAGGAGGTTCAGAATTTCTTTCCAGGCCATGCCACTCTCTTCCCTTGCAATCCCTGCAAAGTGTGCTACGCTATTGTAGATATTTAAGCGGTCAATGCAATTTAAGACAAGGGCCAACATTCCCTGAGAAGGAGAATGGAGGAAAATGTAAACATTGCTGATTAAGAAAGCAGAATCCCTTTTGCTCTTTCCCCTCCTGTGTCATTCACCTTTTAAAGCTGATAATGCCAATATGCAAATAGATCTTCATGGTGCCAGTTGGGTTTTGTTTTTTTTTCCCTCCTAAAACCAAAATATGTATTTTTATGCCTGAGAGACCTAAATAGCATCCATTTGGAGAGTGAGTCAGCAGCCTCTTCTGACGGGTTGCCCCCACGTGCTTAACTCAATCCAAGGACATACTTACGAAGAGGGAGGGTGAATGAGTTTCACAAAAACCTGCTTTCAGTCTGGTGCGAAGTGGTTCTGACTCACCCAGAAACAGCTCTGGATATAGTACCTATTTTTCTCTTAAATATCAAGTAAGTTCAAGTTCCATTCAGATGCACGAAATAACCATGCTTGCTTCCTACCTCCCCCCACTACCCCCCGTGAAAAAAGGTGGGATTTAGAGACAATAACACTATAAGAGGATCTTCAACCACTTTTCTAGCTAATTTGAAATACTATGCCACTCAGTAAAAATCTGTGCTAGCTGTTCTTAGCGCATAGGAGGGAGATGGTAAATGGAATTTCAGTAGCCTTTAAGTCATAGAGAATGCCCCTGGGGCCAAAGTCTGGTTAGATCAGAAGACTGAGCTGGGATGGTTTACATCCCACACCACTAACTTTGGAAATGCCCAAGAGACAAGCCCTGTGCCCAGGCATGGCAGGCCCAGAAGTACAACCATGGCCTGTTGGCACTAAATCATCACACCTCCGAGTCTGGAAAAGGCTTGTGACTTGTCTGTGGTCACACACAGCTGGAGATGGAGCCAGAATGAGGTCCTGGGTCTCTTAAGACCCTAGCTGATATTTTCCGCATGGCCAGGCCCCACTCCCAGTGACTCAGATGCTGAATTCTGACATAAGACTTAGCATCTTCTGTGTCTTTTAAACCAGCTTCTCAGGTATTCTTAATGTGGTAGAATCCAGGCATCTGTATTTTTCAAACAGATTTCCCAGGTAATTCTAACATTTCCCAAAATTGGGAATCACAGCCAATGTCATGCTCTCACAGCTGAAATTTACTGAAAATGTATATTTGATACACATGTGGCACTGAATCTTTAAAATGTAATCTGGTTTGAACGTGCCGGCCATTGCTAATGTAACCAGGTTTGGTGGACAGAGAAGGTTGGCTTCCAATTTCCCAGCTTCCAAATCTCTCTCGTCCTCTGGCTCTCTCATAAACACGTGCATGCAGAAAGACAAAGCTAAGTTGCAGTCATAGGGATATTCTAGCTCTGGACACAAAGTGAATTTCAACTTTTCACTTTTCGACTTACCTCTTCCTTGAAAAGATTTTGTCTGTTTTTGAGTGAGCGGAGCTTGTTCTGCTTGTCTTCATGTCGCATCTCCTCCTCCGGGGGCTGGAAGTAGGCGATCAAGTCCTGTAGGGTCTGCAGGACTTCTTCTATAGGCAGGGTGATGGGGGCAGCTGTGCGATTGTTTCCGCTAAAAACCACGAGATTGACATGGTTTAGGCACCAGCCAGCAGCAGGGCCCTGATGGACGCCCACTGGGTCCTGCTCCTAACAGCCCCCCATGGTGCACCATGAGTTGCTTCCTTGGGCGGCCACTGTACCAGCAGCTACAAAATGAAGTTTCCCAGATAACAGAGCAACAGAAGGAAATATTCACATTCAAGTTTAAAGCTATTTTCATAAACAAAGGGAAATGACTCCTTTTAGCACATTTATTTTCAAGCAACTTATAACTCATCCTGTTAATATTATTGTGATATTTCAGCACATAGCGTCAGTGGGTATTCACTGAATGTCTAATCAAGATTTCCCTGTAATCTAAAGAGGTAATTTCAACTGTGATTGTGACAGTGACTCTTCTATCTATAGCAGATGCTTCCCCTTCCGTTTACCCCTGGTTGTCTGTCACACATTTTTTTTTAAATAAAAACATTTAGAAAAAATAAACTTCTTAACCCATGATTCTTTTAAACAATCACACCTTCTTGGCATTGATTAATCATAAGGCTGGAAGGATTTCTATCACTGGGTCTTTGCCTCTATCTCCATGTTAGTTTTGTCTCTCCTCTTGTACCCCCTCCACATCTCTGTGTCTTCTGAGCTCTCTGCATGTGTTTTTCTCATCATGTTTCTCTGTGTACATGCCTGCTTTCCCTCACTCCATTTGTTGATGTTTCCTTTACTTTCTGTATCTGTGGTCCTTTCATCTGACTTTCCTCTCCCTGTGTTCCCTCTCTGAATATCACCCTCCTTTCTCAGTGTCCCCTATCTCTCAAACATCCCTCTTCTCTGCCTTGAGGTCTGTCCCTCTTTGTTTCTTGGTGTTCCCCAACCCCACATTACCTGCCCTTCCATCTCTCTCTCCCTGTTGTGTTCCTCCTATTCCACAAGTGTCTCTGTCTCTTTTTCTGTTTTAATCTCTCCCAATTTTTTGTAATTAAACCCCTTCAACACAGAGAGAATACAAAGCACTACAGATAACAAAATGACCCTTCATTTCCCCATCTCCTTGAGGGGTACACCTGGGAGCCTCTCAGAGGGCACAGGCTATGAAGAGGAAGGGGAAATGGACCTACCTCTTGTGAGTTTACATCATTAGGCCCTGAGTGATTGAGAATTGGCTCAATGTGCAAGTAACATCACGAGGACTTTTTTTTTTTTTTAATTCTAAGTTCTGGGATACATGTGGAGGATGTGCAGGTTCGTTACACAGATGTGTGCCATGGTGGTTTGCTGCATCTATCAACCCCTTACCTAAGTATTACACCCAGCATGCATCAGCTATTTTTCCTGATGCTCTGCCTCCTCCTACCCCCCACCCCTCCACAGGCCATAGTGTGTGTTGTTCCCCTCCCTGTGTCCATGTGTTCTCATTGTTCAGGTCCCACTTATAACTGAGAACATGTGGTGCTTTGTTTTCTGTTCCTGCATTAGTGTGCTGAGGATAATCGCTTCCAGTTCCATCCATGTCCCTGCTAAGGACACGATCTCATTCCTTTTTATGGGTGCATAGTATTCCATGGTGTATATGTACCACATTTTCTTTGTTGTTGTTTTTTTTTGAGATGGAGTCTCGCTCTGTCGCCCCAGCTGGAGTGCAGTGGTGTGATCACGGCTCACTGCAAGCTCCGCCTCCCGGGTTCATGTCCTTCTCCTGCCTCAGCCTCCCAAGTAGCTGGGACTACAGGCGCCTGCCACCACGCCCAGCTAATTTTTTTTTGTATTTTGTAGTATCCAGTCTATCAGATGGGCATTTGGGTTGATTCTATGTCTTTGCTATTGTGCCTAGAGCTTCAGTGAACATATGGGCACTTGTATCTTTATAATAGGATGATTTATATTCCTTTGGAAATATACCCAGTAATGGGATTGCTGGGTCAAATGGTATTTCTGGTTCTAGGTATTTGAGGAATTGCTACACTGTCTCCCATAATGGTTGAACTAATTTACATTCCCACCAATAGTTTAAAAGCACTCCCATTTCTTCACAGCCTCGCCAGCATCTGTTGTTTGACTTTTTAATACTTGCCACTCTGACTAGCATGAGATGGTATCTCACTGTGGTTTTGATTTGCATTTCCCTAGTGATCAGTGATGTTGAGCTTTTCTTCATGTTTGTTGGCCACATAAATGTCTTCTTTTGAGAATTGTCTGTTTATGTCCTTTGCTCACCTTTTAATGAGTTTTTTTTCTTGCAAATTTAAGTTCCTTGTAGATTCTGGATGTTAGACTTTAGTTAGATGGAGAGATTGCAAAAATTTTCTCCCATTCTGTAGGTTGTCTGTTCACTCTGATGATAGTTTCTTTGGCTGTGCAGAAGCTCTTTAGTTTAATTAGATCCCATTTGTCAATTTTTGCATTTGTTGCATTTGCTTTTGACGTTTTTATAATGAAATCTTTGCCTATGCCTATGTCCTGAATGGTATTGCCTACATTTTCTTCTAGGGTTTTTATAGTTTTGGGTTTTACATTGAAGTCTTTAATCCATCTTGAGTTAATTTTTGTATAAGGTGTAAGGAAGGGGTCCAGTTTCAATTTTCTGCACATGGCTAGCCAGTTCTCCCAGCATCATTTATTAAATAGAGAATCACTTCCCCATTGCTTGTTTTTGTCAGGTTTGTCGAAGATCAGATGGTTGTAGATGTGCGGTCTTATTTCTGAGTCCTCTATTCTCTTCTATTGGTCTATGTGTTTGTTTTTGTACCAGTATCATGCTGTTTTGGTTACTGTAGCCTTATAACATAGTTTGAAGTTAGGTGGTGTGATACCTCTGTCTTTATTCTTTTTGCTTAAGATTGTCTTGGTTATATGGGCTCTTTTTTGGTTCCACATGAATTTTAAAGTAGTTTTTTCTAATTCTGTGAAGAATGTCAATGGTAGTTTAACGGGAATAGCATTGAATCTATTAACTACTTTGGGCAGTATGGCCATTTTCATGATACTGATTCTTCCTATCCATGAGCATGGAATGTTTTCCATTCGTTTCAGTCATCTCTAATTTCTTCGAGGAGTGTTTTTTAGTTCTCCTTGAAGAAGTCCTTCACTTCCCTTGTTAGCTGTATTCCTAGCTATTTTATTCACTTTGCGGCAAGTATTAATGGGAATTCATTCATGATTTGGCTCTCCACTTGTCTGCTGTTGGTGTATAGGAATGCCTGTGATTTTTGCACATTGATTTTGTATCCTGAGACTTTGCTGAAGTTGCTTATCAGCTTAAGAAGCTTTTGGATTGAGATGATGGGGTTTTCTAGATACAGGATCATGTCATCTGCAAACAGAGACAGTTTGACTTCCTCTCTTCCTATGTGAATACCCTTTATTTCTTTCTCTTGCCTGAGTGACCTGGCCTGAACTTCCAACACTATGTTGAACAGGAGTTGTGAGAAAGGGCATCCTTGTCTTGTGCTGGTTTTCAAGGGGGAATGCTTCCAGCTTTTGCCCATTCAGTATGATATTGGCTGTGGGTTTGTCCTAAATGGCTTTTATTATTTTGAGGTATGTCCCATCAATACCTAGTTTATTGAGTTTTAACTGTGAAGAAATGTTGAATTTTATCAAAGACCTTTTCTGTGTCTATGGAGATAATCATGATTTTTGTCTTTAGTTCTGTTTATGTGATGAATTGCATCTATTGATTTGTATATGTTGAACCAGCCTTGCATCCCAGGGATGAAGCCAACTTGATCATGCTGGATAAGCTTTTTGATGTGCTGCTGGATTTGGTTTGCCCATATTTTATTGAGATTTTCACGTCGATGTTCATCAGGGATACTGGCCTGAAGTTTTCTTTTTTTGTTCATCTCTGCCAGGTTTTGGTATCAGGATGATTCTGGCCTCATAAAATGAGTTAGGGAGGAGTCTCTCCTTTTCAATTGCTTGAAACAGTTTCAGAAGAAATGGTACCAGCTCCTCTTCGTACCTGGTAGAATTCTGGTAGAATTCAGCTGTTAAGTCCATCTTGTCCTGGGCTTTTCTGGTTGGTAGGTTATTTATTACTGCCTCAATTTCAGAACTCATCACTGGTCTATTCAGGAATTCAATTTCTTCCTGGTTCAGTCTTGGGAGGGCGTATATGTCCAGAATTTATCCATTCTTTCCAAATTTTCTAGTTTATTTGCATAGAGGTGTTTATCATATTCTCTGATGGTTGTTTCAATTTCTGTGGGGTCAATGCTGATATCCCCTTTATCATTTTTTATTGTGTCTATTTGATTCTTCTCTTTTCTTCATTAGTCTAGCTAGCAGTCTATTTTATTAATTTTTTTAAAAAACCAGCTCCTGTATTTGTTGATGCTCTGAAGGGCTTTCTGTGTCTCTATCTCCTTTAGTTCTGCCCTAACCTTAGTTATTTCTTGTCTTTTACTAGCTTTTGGGTTTGTTTGCTCTTGGTTCTCTAGTTCTTTTAGTTGTGATGTTAGGATGTCAATTTGAGATCTTTCTAGCTTTTTGAGGTGGGCATTTAGTGCTATAAACTTTGCTCTTAATACTACTTTAGCTGCATCACAGAGATTCTGGTACATTGTCTCTTTGTTCTCATTGGTTTCAAAGAACTTCTTGATTTCTGCCTTCATTTCATTATTTACCCAGGAGTCATTCAGGAGCAGGTTGTTCACATCCCATGTAGTTGTGTGATTTTGAGCGAGTTTCTTGAGTTCTAATTTGATTTTGCTGTGGTCTGAGACACTGTTATGATTTCAATTCTTTTACATTTGCTGAGAAGTGTTTTACTTGCAATTATGTGATTGATTTCAGAGTTAAGTGTCATGTGGCACTGAGAAGAATGTATATTCTGTTGTTTTTGCATGGAGACTTATGTAGACATTTATCAGGTCCACTTGATCCAGAATTGATATTGAGGTCCTGAATATCTTTGTTAATTTTCTGTCTCAATGATCTAGTATTGACAGTGGGGTGTTAAGGTCTCCCACTATTATTGTGTGGGAGTCTAAGTCTTTTTGTAGGTCTCTAAGAATTTGTTTTATAAATCTGGGTGCCCTTGTATTAGGTACACATATATTTAAAATAGTTAGCTCTTCTTGTTGAATTGAACTCTTTATTATTATGTAATGCCCTTGTCTTTTTTGATCTTAGTTCGTTTAAAGTCTGTCTTGTCAGAAACTAAGATTGTAACCCCTGCTTTTTTCCACTTTGCATTTGCTTGGTAAATTTTCCTCGGGCCTTTATTTCAAGCTTATGCGTGTCTTTGCACATGAGATGGGTCTCTTGAATACAGCACATGAATGGGTCTTGACTACTGACCCAGCTTGCCATTCTGTGTCTTTTAATTAGAGCATTTAGCACGGCTTCTTCTTGATGGCCAATTTCTAATGAGCTCTCCTAGGCATTCACAGTATATTTGCTTATTCACCAACTGCTAAATATTAATCTGCATACATGCTAAGGGAAGATTTTCATCTGGGCCCAAAGACTCAGAAAGTTCTGAAAGCAATCGGGCTGTGAGGTGATCATTCCAATTTTGAATTAAAAATGCCAAGTGCATGCAATGGGGAAGGAATAATGGGAGACTGTAAGCTTATTATAGGCAGGGAGGCACAACAGTGTGTATTCAACTCCTAGCAGTGCCTGGCACGTTGTAAGTTCTCAGTTAGTGTTTGCAAATGACTACCTGGGATATTACTAGACACAAAAATAGTGGGGAAGAGAATATCATGAGTACATGAGATGAAGGCTTGGCAGTATGAAACTCAATTCGATAGAACTTCCCACTTCTGAATTCAGTGAAGGAATGAATACATTTTCCTCAATATTTTGGTCTAGTTCCAGGGCTTGCTTTTTGCTTTTTGTTTTAAAAACACTTTCATTTTACTAGAGACACTGAGGGTGGTCAAGAATAATTCTTTACATGACAGGAAAAGATGACAGCAAGAGGCTTATAGACATTTTTGTAGCTTGCTGAGGCAGCAAATGCACCATACAGGGAGTTGGAAATCTCAGGTCTCAGCCTTGCCACTGCCATTATCAGTGTGATATTTGGGTTGCCGCTAAGCCTCTTATGCTTCCATTTAGCACCTGGAAAATAGAAAAGGCAGTCTTTGATTGCCAGGGTCCTTCAGGTCTAATTTTCTGTCTGTTGGGTTCTCATTGCTGGGCTACTTCATCTTGCCCCTTGAAGAAACATGAATATTATAGTCCTCCACTAGACTAAGGCAGATTCATTCCGTCCTCAAAAAATAAGACATATCACACGCTTGGCATGTGGAGCAACGGTGAAAACAGACATGACTTCTGGAAAGCATCATGGCGTTCATATTCTACTCTAGAAGAACCTCAGAGAGTAAAGCCCAATGTATAGAGATAAGTCAGAGCCTCAACTCAGAAATAACTACAGTTGGCACCTTCCCTTCCCACCTTCTTCAACTCCCTATAGCCTGTCCCACTATATTCTTGGGCCTTTGCCAATGAATTCTTTTATTAAATTCAAGTGAGGTCCCAGGTGATTCTGAATATTTATCATAACATAGTGATTTATTTGTTGTCTCTCTTCTAAGGTTAAACTTAGAGGACAGCTGACAGTATCTTTTCCTCAGCAGAGTTTTTCAGACTCCTTAATTGATCACACTGTTCATTCTACTGGACAGTTCCCAGCAACTCTACAGAGGATGATGAGATAGCATGATGAAAGTTTACCCTCTTTGTCTTCATTTTTCTTTCTTGTTCCTTCCCTATTCCCTTAGCCTTAATGTGCTCCCAGAAGGCCATCCCTCCTCCTGGTTTCCGTGTACACACAGCATACAAAGTTGGTTTCTCAAAAGAGATGGGAAAGAAGAATCTACTTCCAAAATGTTTTTTTCTCCTTTACTTCCTAGCTATCACAAAATCCAAATACTATAATTTTTGCAGCCCACACCCCCTCAGCATTGATATTTTTTCATTAGTCCTTTTTTTCTAAAGTATCCTGCGCCTGGAAGAATCAAGAATTTCCCTCTTGAGGGTGGGACTTAATAGCTGAGTAAAGAGCTTAGTAAATCCTTTCTCACACAAAATAATAATAAAATTGGGCAAAACCTTTCAAAATAACAATCTCTGGACTCTGGAAGTTGACTAAAGGCATACAAAATATCAAGTGTTTATTTTATCTTATTTTTATTTTTTACTTTATTTTTTGAGACAGAGTTTCGCTGTTGTTGCCCAGGTTGGAGTGCAATGGCGCGATCTTGGCTCACTGCAACCTCCACCTCTTGGGTTCAAGTGATTCTCATGCCTCAGCCTCCTGAGTAGCTGGCATTACAGGCATGCGCCACTATGCCCGGCTACTTTTGTATTTTTAGTAAAGATGGGGTTTCTCCATGTTGGTCAGGCTGGTCTTGAACCCCTGAACTCAGGTGATTCGCCTGCCTCAGCCTCCCAAAGTGCTGGGATTACAGGCGTGAGCCACTGTGCCCAGCCCAGTATGTATATATATGTATATATATATATATATATATGTGTGTGTGTGTGTGTGTGTGTGTGTGTGTATATATACATATATTTTTTTTAATTTAATGAGCCTTAGGAAGAACAGTAGGAGTCTATGGTGTTCCAGCCTGTTGATGCTTCCATCTCCCTCCCCCTACCACCTCATGGCAAAACAGCTCTAACAGGGCAGAGTAGGCAGTGGGCAAAGCCACACACATGCTCGGGAAAAGCTGGAGAGGACCCTAGCTATCTATTCATTCCCACACAAGCAGAAAACAAAATCCAGGATAGAACTCTAAACTGCCTGAACCTCCAACTGTCATTCAGCCCACACACACAGGTCCATCAGCAAATAGTCACAGGCTTGTCTTGTAAGAAATAATAAGGGAAGTCCTTCAGGCTGAAAGACAATGACACCAAACAGTAACTAGAATCCATGCAAAGAAATAAAGAACACTGGTAAAGGTAACTATGTAGGTAAATACCAGAAACAATATAAAAATATGTATCTTTCTTTTTTGTTCCTGTAATTGATTCAAAAAACAACTTCATAAAATAATTATAAAACTGTGTTGCTGAGCTTATAATTCATGAAGATGTAATATATATGGCAATATTATCACAAAGGAGTAGGCAAAGAATGGAAAAATGTTAATGCAGAGTTGCTTTATTTGTTAAGTTAGTATTAATCTGAAGTGGATTATTTCAAGTTAAATATATATTAAGTTCCCTAGAGCAACCACTAAGAAAATAACTCCTCAAAAAAGTATTTTTAAAAACCCAAGTTAATTAAAATGTTACACTAGAGAATATCTATTTAACACAAAAAAAGGTAGTAAGGGAGGAACAGAAGACCAAAAAATAACAAAAGAGACATAAGAAATTAATAGCAAAGTGGCAGACATAAATCCAGTTATCTATATAATTACATTAGATATAAATGGATTAAGCATACCAATGAAAAGGAGAGATTGTCAGACTAGTTTTAAAAATCAAATATATGTTGTCTACAAGGGACACACTTTATATTCAAGGACACAAATAGTTTAAAAGTACAAAGATTGAAGACAATATGCCATACAAACAAAAAACATAATCTGCACATTGAAGACACCTGGAATGGCTCTATGAAATAGACTTAAGACAAAACTGTTCATAGAGAAAAAAGAAAAATAGTTTAAAATTACAAAAGGGCAAATTTATCAGAAATACATATCTATTATAAACATATAAGCACCTAACAACAGAAACCAAAATATGTGAAGCAAAAACTGATAGAATTGAAGTAGAAGATGACAATTCAACAGTAACAGAAACATCAATACCCGATTTTCCAACAGTTAATGTAATAAACCACATTAACAAAGGACAAAATTATATGGTCATATCGATAGACCAAGAAAAAGCATTTGAAAAAATCTAATGCTCATTCAAGATAAAAGCTCTCAACAAACTAGGAATAGAAGGGAACTTCCTCTACCTGATAAAGGGTATCTACAAAAACCCTACAGTCAATATCACACTTAATGGTGAAAAATTGGTGTTTCCCACCCTCTCCCCACCCCCACCTTAGATCAGGAACAAGACAAGAACGTCTGTTCACATCACTTTTATTCCACATTGTAGTGGATGTTCCAGCCAGTGCAATCATGCAAGAAAAATAAATAAAGGGCATCCGTATTGGAAAGAAAAAAATAAAGCTCTTTTTATTCACAGATGACATAATCCTGTATGTAAAAAAATTCTAAAGAATCCACCTGCTCCCCAAAAAGCCCACTGAACTAATAAATAATTTCAATTAGGTCAATGACATAAGATCAATATTTTTAAAACTTAATTTCTATATACCAGAAAATAATCTGAAATGAAATCAAAAAAATAATTCTGTTTGTAGTAGCACCAAAAAGAATCAAATACATAGGAATACATTTCATAAAAGGAGTGCAAGACATATAATAAAAACCACAATATCTTCCCGAAAATAATTAAAGAATAAATAGACATTTTATGTTTGTAGATTGGAAGACTTAATGAGGATAACAGTCCTCCAAAACTGATCTCTAGATTCAATTTAATACCCATCAAAATTCCAGCAGAATTTTTTTTGGACAAAAATTAATAAACTCACTCTAAAATTTACATGGGAATACAAAGGACCCAGAAGCACCAAAACAATTTTGAAAAGTAAAAAATTGGAGCATTCACTGTACATGATTTCAATACTTACTATAAAGGTACATTAATTAAGACAGTGTTATTTTGGAATAATGACAGGCATATAGATCAATGGAACAGAACTAAGCGCCCAAAAAGAACTCTTATATTTATGATCACTTGGCTTTTGACAAAGGTGCCAAGATAACTTGATGGGGAAATATTGTCTTTCCAGAAAACTGTGCAGGGAAAAATCTGATATCCATATGGCCACATGCAAAAATATTAATTTAAACCTTTACCTCATACTATGCACAGAAATAGACTCAAAATAGATCACGGACCTAAATGTAAACGCTAAAATTTTGAAACTTTTAGAAAAACACAGAGGAGAAAATCATGATGATTTTGAGTAACGTAGAGTTCTTAGACATGCCACCAAAAGCACAATCCATAAATATGTTAAATTGAACTTAATAAAAAATTAAAATGTTTGTGCTTCAAAAGACAACATTTTTAAAAAAAGAGAAGAAAAGTCAAAGACCAAGAGAAGATATTTGCAAATCATAAATATGGCAAAAAATTTGTAATCAGAAGATACAAAGAACTCTCAAATTTTGAGACAAATGACCCAACTTAAAAAGGCAAAATACTTAATTACATTTTACCAAAGAAGATACATGAATGGCTAATAAGCACATGATAAGATGTCCAGTATTATTATTCATTCTGGAAATTCAAACTAAAACCACCATGATATTACTTCTAGTATGGCTACAATCAAAAAGTCAGATAGTAACAAATGTAGGAAAAGATGTAACGAAACAGGAACTTCAGACATTTCTAAGAGAAATGTAAAATGGTACATCCACTTTGGAAAATAGATTTTCATTTTCTTAAAAAGTAAAACATACGCAATTGAATAAACAAAACATGGTATTTATATACAATGGAATATTATTCAACCTTAAAAAGGAATGAAATGTTGCATGTTACGACATGGACAAACCTTGAAGATATTTTGCTAAGTGAGATAAGCCAGACACAAAAGGACAAATATTGTGTGCTTCCACTTACATGAGGTACTGAGAATAATTAAATTCATAGAAGCAGAGAGTAAGCAGAAGTTATAAGGGGCTGAGAGACAGGAGAATAGGGAGTTCTCATTTAATAAATACAGAGTTTCAGTTTGGGATGATCAAAACGTGGAGATGGATAGTAGTGATGACACTAAACCTAAAAATGGCTAAAATGATAAGTTTTATGTGATGTATATTTTACCACAATAAAAATACAACAAAAAGTTATACAATTTTATATATGACTCAGCAATTTCACTCCTAAGTATTTACCCAAGAGAAATGGAAACCATATCTGAAAACTTTTACACTAATATCCAAAGAAACATTGTTCTTAGTAATCAAAATGGAAACTATCAACTGTTCATCAACTGAATGAATAAAATGTGATATATGTGCATCTCTATCTATATAGATCTTTCACTCTACACACACATACACGCACACACACACACAATAATACTCTTCACCAATAAAAAGGTGAGGAAACAAATGAATAAACTTCAAAAATATAATGCTAAGTGAAAAGGCCAGATTCAAAAGACAACATATTTTATGATTTATTAATTTAATGTATTAAATTGAGACAGAAAGCAGATTAGTGGTTGCCTAGGGCTGTGGGTGGCAACTAGAATAAACTGCAATGAGCATAGGAGATATTTTTGGAGTGATGGAAATGTTCTAAAACTGAACTGCAGTGATGGTTGTAAGGCTCTGCAAATAAATATATTAAAACTTACTGAATTGGCCAGCGATGGTGGCTCATGCCTATAATGCCAACATTTTGGGAGGCTGAGGTGAGAGGATCACTTGTGTCCAGCAATTTGAGACCAGCCTGGGCAACATAGTGAGACCCCCACTCTACAAAAAATTTAAAAATTAGCCAGGTGTGATGGTATTTATGTGTGGTCACAGCTACTCAAGAGGCTAAGGTGGGAGGACAGTTTGAGCTTGGATGGCGGAATGGCTGCAGTGAGACCCTATCTCAAACAAAAAACAAAAAATAAAATCTCACGGAACTGTATGTTTAAAAGGATGAATTTTGTAATATGTAAATTCTACCTCAATAAAGATGTTTAAAAATAATTTTCCCATTGTCAGGCACATAACTCCCACTGACTTTTTAAAATAACAACTTTATTGAAATACAGTTCACATATCATACAGTAACCTATTTAAAGAGCACAATTCAATGGTTCACTAGCTTTTGGAATATTCAGAGTTGTGCAACCTTTGTCATGATCAGTTTCAGAATGTTTTCATCAGCTCTCCAAAAAGCTTTACACAGTAGCAGTTGCTCTCCCTTTCCCCCAAGACACCCCAGCCCTAGGTAACTCCACTTCTGCCTCTACTTTTTTCCTCTATAGATTTATCTATTCTGGACATTTTGGCCATGTGAATGAAAACAGAATCACCTAGGGAGCTTCAATAAAATACTGGCATTTGAATCCAACATCTGCAGATTCTGATGCAATTGGTTTAAGATGTAGCCTGGGCATCAGGGTATTAAAACCTCCCCAGATAAATCTAGCATGTGGCCAAGGTTAAGATCTCTATTGTCAAGTTTAAACTTTAACATGCATCAGCATTACCTGGAGGACCTATAACAATATGAGTTGCTGGATCTTATTCTGAGGGTATCTCATTCAGTGGGTTTGAGGTAAAACCTGAGAATCTGCATTTTTAACAAGTTTGCAAGTGATGCTGATGCTCTGGTCCAGGGAAGAACTTTAAGAATCTGTGGGAGATGTCAGAGCAGCAAGATGGAAGGAACCTGAGCCCCAGTAGCCAGGCCACCTATTTTCCCTAAACCACCTACCTACTTTATATTATTACTTAAACAAGAAGTAAAAGTTTACTCTGAACTGCAATGGCAGCCTATTCTATTTCCTAATGTTTCCAACATCCCTTGGACTGCAGTCCTTCAACAGCAAGAAAAGTCAAGATCTAAAAAAAAGTTATCATTTCATGCAAATTCACACATGCAATTTACACCCCTTGGCTTTAGAGAGATTTTCCTACAAGAGAAGAATGGTCTTGGAACACTGCACAGTTCACAACAGAATCAGTTTCTCATGGTAATTGGTGAAAACAATTCACAGAGTTCTGTTTTGGAAGCATTATTTAGACTGGAGGGATTATGATCCAAGCAGACAGTTCAGTTAATTTTCCCATTTAAGCCGCAGCCACAGTTGGGTAACCCAAGGCTTCCAGTGCAAAGCTACTTTGATCCAAACCATAGCAGCAATTCTGAATGACTGTAGAAACCCTTTCTACATAACACATGGGGGAATGTATCAGTTCCTCTTTGCTCTTTCTCTCTTTACACACAAATATAAAATGGACCTATGCACTCCAACTCTTTTCACTTAATTTTCACGCAAAGATCTTGGATATTCATCACTCCAATCTGAGTAAATAATGGGGCTTGGGCATCTGTTGAACAAAGGATGAAGCTAGTAGGAGTTCACCTATGTAGGAAATATGTTTCAGTCTCAAGCTCTTGATGGTAAAACTCTTTGCTGGTGTATCATTATTTCCTGAAAACATTCACAGTATCAAAAGGAGGAGGGTGGTGGTGTTGGAAGGCCACAGAGTCAAACTCACTAGGTAGAGGAGGAAAGGAGCTAACATACCTGACAAACTGGCTGAATAAGGCTGTAGTGTTCCGGATGATCCGAGCAGCCTGGGACTCCTCACGCTGGCATCTCTGCAGTGTTAATCCATCATCCATGTGGCCTTCCTGATGGAGTATGACCTACCCACAGGCAAGGGACGGGAGCTCTAGGTTACAATTATTCCACATATGGGCAGTCAACATTTCCCGCAGTATTTCCCTCATCCCTCTTATTCCTTTCTCCAAATAAGCTCCCCTGGGTCCATTTTGAGAATGGGACATTAGCGAAGTTATTGCACCCATATGCCCTATTAGTAACATGTGAATCATTCCTTAGACACAGTGCTTTGATGAAAATGAAACTTTATGTGCCACCATGGTATGAGTTACCACATATTCCTCAGGCCTAGATTTGAAAGGGTGATAACATACCTCATAATTGATTTTTCTCTTAAAATGAACATAGAATCTTACCCTTGGAAATGGGAAAAGTCACTGTGTTCAAAGCCTTTTCCTCCAGAGATGAATTGAAGAAAAAGACAGGCAATTTAAAGCAAAATTCTGTGCTGGGATCAGGCTTGGTTTCTCGACTGAAGGCCAGCTACCCTGAGTTAGTTAATTGTAGGGCTGGGGAAAGCAGCTCAAGGTGGTATCTGGCTTCTCTTGGAGGCTAGAGAGTAAATTTGAAAGCATGGGCTCTGATACCAGCAGACCTTTGTCTAGTCCTGCTATGCCACTTACCAGCTATGTGACCTTGGGCAAGTTACTTAACCCTATTTGCTTTGGATTTCACCATCTGCAAATAGACTTATCTTAGAGGGTTGGAGGATTCAATGATTCACATGTAGTCAATTGGCATGGTACCTAGAATCTAATAGGTGCTCATGAGTGTTTGTTATCAGAGGCAGAATAGTACTGATGTTAGATCAGTTATCTGGAAGCTAAGCTTATCTACTTGTCACTAAGGATATCATGACACAATTTTTTGGGGACTACCAGCTTTTTGTGTAGAGGTCAGTGGCTTTTTCCCTTAAAATGATCAAGCATGTGAAGATGTTAAGTGAGATAGTTTGATCCTGGTTCAAGTCAAGGTCAAATCCTGATCCAAGTTCCCTGGCCTGGTTTCCTCTTGATGGAAGTAAGCAAAGAGAGACAAAGCGTAGATCCTGGAAGTCTACATGTCAACACAGACAAAACGTGTGGCTCCAGAAAATACCTATAGAATGAAGATTGTTGGTCTCTCTCATTTTTAGCATAAAGAAACAACTTATTTTCTTTTCCATGTGAAACATCTCTTCCTTTTTATTATTTTGAAGGTACTTCCTGATATGATGAAATAGAGTACCTGCTTGTTCATTTTTGAAACAAGACTTTGCATCCCATCTATATATTGCAGTGTAAGCATTAGCAAAGTATACTGTTACCACTGGAATCACTGACTGTTAGAAAATATTACTTTGTCAGAACATCTCAGCAACTGGTTAGCAATGTTGCATTTGGGTTTAGCAATACATTGCCACTGTGTTTACTTTGGCCTGGGTCCCAGATTTCTGGTCCTTAAAGACTGAAATTCTTAGGTTTTGCTTGTTCAGATAACACATTTAAAACTGGCCGGGGGAAATGCAGTTGTTAGAATGTTGTTATTATGAACCCTATTGATCTCAGCAGCCCAGTTCCTAAGGTACTTCCTTCTCTCGGAGAAATCTTACAACTGAAGAGCAGGGAGAAGAAGCCTAAGATGGGAATAGGAAAGAGGGTGCTTTAAAGTGGGTACTCATCAGTTGTTTCATTCTGTTTGTGCTCGATCAGTTTTTCTTGATTACGGTTTTGTTCATTTCATAAAACACAACACAGATTTAGACATCCTTTGTATTTTTAGAGAGGGCACTTAACATGCTTCTTAGGAAGTGAAGCAGTGTAGCCCTGTCGAGGGCTGAGCACCATCACACCAGCTGGAGAGAGTTTATAAAAGCACCTCCCAAATTCACACATACATTCTAACAGTTAAATGAATCTGCGGGCTATGGTCCTAGAAGAGAAAGGCATGGCCAGGCACAGTAAGTCAACAATGCAAAATGAGATCTCTCCACATTTACAGAGTCCTTGTACTGTGTCCCTGCCCACCGAGAGTTACAGCCAAGATCCACAAATTCCACTTTCTTTAAATGCTACCATTGCCTTAGTAGGTTTGAAAAACTGTAGAGGCTCTAGATGGTATTACTGCACTCTACAGAGGATTTAAGTTTCTTCTGATAGGCTGGTAAGAATAGAGGATGGATTTTTGGCATTTATTTTTGATTTGTTCTTATTCCCAGCGTGTAGCCCTCATTCCAAGGGTGTAGCTCTTCTAAAGATCAGCGGAAAGCCTCCTGTATTTTCCAGGGCAATTCCAACTTGTCATACCCCGAACCCTGACTTGTATATCCCTAGTACTGTCATAATGTCAACATCTCTGCTTTGCTCTTCATTATCACAGCAGTTTTGCGTTACTATTTTGGCTTCACACCCCATCCATGGTCAGCTTAGGATTCTAGAGGAAACTGCATGTAGAATTTTAGGCTCATGTTTTTGCAGTTCTCTCTACTCTGGACTCGTGGCCCCTTGAGTCCCAGAAGCCTTGGCTGCACCTATGTCTAATCTGACTCTTTAGCACAATTGAGCTAATGCAAGATCCCATGCCCTAGTTCTGCAAATCGGCAAATGTGCTGAAGGAGAAGACAAAGATCAAGGTAGGCTCACCTTAGTGCACTTATGTTCTATGTGCAATATTTTGTGCTTATGTTTTGGGTGGCTTGGTTGTTGAAACCTTCCATTTTTTTTGAAGGTACTGTATCCAGCCTTTGCGGTTGTTTTCAGAGGAAGGGTTGGTCTCATACAAGCCAGATTATGTGGTCTCTTATTTATTCTATTTTCTATCCCCTCTTGATCATTTCATTTCCCATTTTCTGGATATTTTCCTAGTCTGCATTGCCTTACACAGAATTAAGATATTAACTTATGTTCATTCTCAACATCCTTTCTTACCATAACCTGCATTCTGGAAAACTTTTCATCATCACTACCTTAGGCTGCTATACCTCAACTACAGAGCACAGTGCCTCCTAGCAGCTTATTCTGGGGCTAGTTGACTATTTAAACCCATATTTTATAAGGGTATTTCAGGAATAAAAGCATCACATCCTTGACATCCATTATTTGGTTCTCACCAAAAGAAACACTGTTACGGCAATAGATGCTGCATGTACCCAAGCTAGTTTTTCTCACTGGAGCAGGCTGTGATGCACCACTCAAATCAAGATACAATCTGTGGATACAGTGTCATTCCACAACATCCCTCCTTTCTGCCAGTGGGTTCCTGCGGGCTTGTTATTATGCAATCTGCATTTTCTCTGTAGAGATCTATTTAGTCTATTATGAAAACTGCACAATAACTCAATTATCCACTGAAATGAAGGGAGCAATGATGTGGATAATCCCAAGACAGCACATCACCAAAAGTCATTTGGATGAGGTTTTAGAGTGCATTAAACACATCACCTCCTCCTCACAGATTTGCTGTGTATTTTTTCCCCCATCGGATATGGGGTCAAAGTATCCAAATTAGGCTGAAGTATTGGAGAAACTGTGTACAATCTATCACAAAATAACTCTTCTGAATAGTAAGAAGTAAATCACAATCATGTCCACCTGGTTCTCAGAATCACTTCTATTGCCTAGTTGCTTCCAACTCGGGGTAAAACAATTTGTAGACAGACATTCTGACTCTCACCTTTCTTTTTAGAGGTCCCAGGCGGGAAGTTTTGGCATCTTGTGCTTTGTAGGTCACCCACAGACCACTGGCTATATGCTGCACAAAGCAGACAGAATCTCCATACTTGATTTCTGGAACTCCCATGCCTTCTATGTCTCGCTTGTGACTGGAGTCTAATTTCTCCTTGAGTTCCTAATTCATACACAAAAAGAAACAAACATAGGCATATCTGATTAAATTAGAAGCTCAATATACAAAATGAATCACCTATGAAGAACCTGTAAGCCAGGCAACTGGTTACCAAAATAATCATGATGTGCCTGTCCAAGCTGGGATTTCAGAAAGACTTGTTTCCCTTTTCTCTTGTTAACTGTAAAATCATTGGCTTTCGAGTTCTGGTTACTTCAGTGATTATTTAAATCCATGGGAAAAGGGGACACCTAGTAAGCTCTCTCTTCTGTTCCGATTTTGTGTAATTCTTCACTATATTTTCTACTTTCCTCATCCTGATTTATATACCTTAATAAGTAATCTGTTACTAGCCAATTAACTTATTTCCAGCGAGTGACATCTTCCATAATTGTAATGGTTATCTGTCACAAATGCACTGACTCAGAGGCTTTCATCATATCTATTGATTTCATGTAAAAATTTCTTATAAAAACCTGCAGAGAAAGGAGACCCTTTGAATAGGCAGGGGTTACTACCGTGGCTGAAGCTAATGTAGTAATCTGTGTATCAGTCTCTTAGGGCCTCCTCAGTGGTGTGTTGTAGTCAAGCGGTTTCATTCTTCAGTTGTCACTGTTTCACTGCCTATTCTCCAGTGTGGAAAAGGGACTTCCTGTGCATCAGGTAACAGCTTAGTGACAAGCTGAAGTACCTGTCACAATAGCGTGTCATGAGGTAGACCTCTGACGCATGGTAACTTCTTCCCCTCCTCATCAATCAGGGTCTGTTCTGAATGGTTACACCCTATTTCCATTTCTTTTCTACATCTTGCATTAAATTGCTCATTTGTAAAAACCATTAAGCAGGCAGCAATTTGAACTTTCACAGAATAAAAAATGGCTATTACCTATTTGCATAAACATTTTTTTTTTTTTCTTTTTGAGCCCAGGGTCTCACTCTGTCGCCCAGGCTGGAGTGCAGTGGTACAATCTTGGCTCACTGCAACCTCTGCCCCCAGGCTCAAGTGATCCTCCCACCTTACCCTCCCGAGTAGCTAGGACTACAGGTGCAGGCCACAACGCCTGGCTAATCTTTTGTATTTTTGTTATTGTTGTTTTGTGTTTTGCAGAGACAGGGTTTCCCCATGTTGCCCAGGCTGATCTTGAACTCCCGGGCTCAAGCAATCCACCCACCTCAGCCTCCACATTCTTCTCATTCTTAATAGTGGAACAAATGGCAGCATATGTATTGAGTCATTACCATGCTCAATACAATGTTCTAAGTTCTTTACACGGTTTAACTCTCCATAGTAGCCTCCGATGTAGCTACAAATGCCATTCCAATTTTACAGATGAGAAAATGAGGGAGGTAAATTTGCCCAAGATCATTCAGGAAGTAATGACAGGATTTAAATCAGGAAGTCCAGCCCCAGAGTCTGCATTCTTCTCCTACTCTAAACTACTACTCACCCTGCAAAACCCTGCTCAGAGGTTACCTCTGTAAGGGAAGAGTTAGTCTCTCCTGCTGTTCTTCCCCAGCACAGTCTTATTGCTTTATTGGGCACTTAGCACATCATAATGTAAAATGTGTTTGTCTATACGACATTTTCTTTTTGTCAGGCTATGAAAAAAATCAAGGGCACAGGCCAAATTTCAATTAACTTTGGATTTATAACAAAGTTCAACACCTATCAATTACTTAATGGACATATATTGAGAGAATATATATAGCTGAGTAATTTTTTCTTTCACATTTATTTTTCATTTCAACTCTTATTTTCCTTCAAGCTTTCATAAAAACAAAATTATTTTGCACAGCATTTAAAGGATCACTTGGAGCAATATTAGTATTTTACAAGAAATTTCTTTTTCTTTTAAATGTGTGTGTTGAAACATTGGCTGGATTATTAACTATGACTTATTTTTTTCAAGCAGCAACATAACATCCAAGGATAAGTATGAATTTTTCAAAAAGATTATTTCCAGAAAAATATATTTCTGATTTTATAACATTAGCTAATAGGAAAATAGTATTTGATATATGGGATTTTCTTTACAGGCAATTCATCAAGAATGCATTTATTCTATAAAACAATGGATACTCGATTTTCACTGCAGAAATATTCACAGCTCTGGAGACACTCAAGCCAGTAACAGGACTGAAAAGACGCCAAAATTCTCATCTCTAATCTGCTCTCTAACCATAGCCAATGCAGTGGTTAAAAATTATGCACACCACAACTGTTAAATATGAATAATTACAGTGATTTCTAATAGCTCCTGATTAAAATAATTCATATTATCCAACTATCAATGAATATGGTAACTTCATTACTTTCTTGCCTTTCACTTATTTAAACATGGCTTTGCAAAAAAAAAATACAAAGATCTGTTTTTCTGGAATTACTGAAATAAACGAGTCATTATTCTGTATAGAAAGGAGTGTTTCTGTGTCTTTGTTTTTACAAAACAGCATCAGCTTCCAAATTCTATGGTAGTCACTGCAGTGGGCACTTCTAATTTAATAGAACAGCAGCAACAACAAACAAAGATCTAGAGACAAAATCCATATGAAAAACAACCCAATGCAACCCTAAACAATAATGATAAATCAGTAAAGGAAATTAAAGAGCTCAGTGATGGAGAGGCTTGATTTTATTGACAGCACATTGGTGATTTTCTTTTGACTTGAGTATGAACTAATGCTCCCTTCTGTTTTTACTTGAATATGGCCCCAGCTGCAGTCACCCTACTGCTAGAAATGGAAACTTTCCAAAAAATAGAGCTAATCCAATCATTCTCTTTCAATAACTCCCAAGTTCCTATGGAATACAACTGTTATCTCTAAAGCTCTTATACCCCAAATGCTCTAACCAAACTGGACTAAGAGTACTTATATTTATGTACCAAATATTCCCCTTCTCTGGGCCTTTACTGACATTACACTTTCTGTTTGGAATTCCCCAGCCTCACCTTGGCATCTCTACATCTGTATTGTTTATATTTCATATCTTCTGTATAATGTGGTATTTCAGTATTTTTAAAACCTTTCTGGCTGGGGAGAGACTGCCGTTCTTGTTAGAGGTAGCAAAGGGCTCAGCTGCATGCCTTTGATATGCAATCTAATCAATTCACAGCCAGACCTCCTCTAGCTGGCTCATACGTTCCAGGAGGCAATATTCCTCTGCCTTCCCAAGGCCAGGTACTAGGTAGATAAGGACCATCTCTATAGCTTACAGCCCCCTGAAATTACTCAAACTAGCAAATCCCAAACTGTTTACCCAGCCCTGCCTTGCCTTAACCATGGAAACCCCAACAAAAGTGGTAGCGTAGGCTGTCACCTTGCTTCTGCCCCTTGTCTGCCTCCTGACCAAAGCTGGTGCTTTCCTATGTGACCCTGCATGGCGTGGCACATCTCCTGTTGCTAGGACCTGTGAGTATAATAAACTTTGTTTTCCTAAGCCTCTCCTGTATCTCCTCACATGGCTGCACCTGACTGATGATCACATAAAGGAACATAGCACAACATCCCATCCATCAAGCCTTCTCTACTTAGCCAAAGCCAGAGGATACCTGTACACATTCTCTGATCTCATGGTTTTGTGGACCCTGAAGGGACTGTCCTTTCCAGGGCTAGCCAATTCCTAAAATGGTAAAGGACTCATCTGGGTATGCAAACCCAGGACTCACCTTTTATATGCAAAACCAACCCAAAGCGTATAAAGCCAACCTCCTCTTTTACCCTCTGGACCCCCATTCCCCTAGACTAATCTCCCCAGGGCCGGTACCAGACAACTAATAGCAACTCCCATGCTCCAGAGCCTGCTGAAATTATTCAAAGTAGCCAACCATATGCCTATTTATCCTGCCTAGCCCATCCCTTTCTATGCAAACCACGAAAAGGCTTTCCCCCAGCTTCCCCTCACTCTCTGCCTCCTGGAGGATGGCGCTTCTCTATGTGGCCCTGTGTGGTATGGCGTGTCCATTCCTCTTGGCAACTGTGAGTAACAAGTGTTCTTTTTCAATGCTGATTGTCTCCTGATTTATTGCCTTCATCATACCTGAATAATAAAATCTACATTTTAAAAACATGTATTGCTGTTGGTATACTAGCTGCCCCCTGCCAGATTGAAAATGCCAAAGGTGTAAAACTGGGATTTCTGGGTCAAATGGTATTTCTAGTTCTAGATCCCTGAGGAATCACCACACTGTCTTCCACAATACCAAAGGTATATAAATCATGCTGCTATAAAGACACATGCACACGTATGTTTATTGTGGCACTACTCACAATAGCAAAGACTTGGAACCAACCCAAATGTCCATCAAAGATAGACTGGATTAAGAAAATGTGGCACATATACACCATGGAATACTATGCAGCCATAAAAAATGATGAATTCATGTCCTTTGTAGGGACATGGATGAAGCTGGAAACCACCATTCTCAGCAAACTATTGCAAGGACAAAAAACCAAACACCGCATGTTCTCACTCATAGGTGGGAATTGAACAATGAGAACACTTGGACACAGGAAGGGGAACATCACACACCGGGGCCTGTTGTGGGATGGGGGGGGAAGAGGGGAGGGATAGCATTAGGAGATATACCTAATGTAAATGACGAGTTAATGGGTGAAGCACACCAACATGGCAAGTGTATACATATGTAACAAACCTGCACGTTGTGCACATGTACCCTAGAACTTAAAGTATAATAAAAAATAAAGTTCTCAAAAAAAAACAAAACTGAGATTTGTCTTTGTATTTCATACGATGCTTAAAACAGGTTGCAAATCATTTATTGTTTTATTGTTCTGCAGGCATTCAATCTGTATCTGTTTATCTGCATCAACCTTGTTTATGTTAGATGATAAGCTGATTCTAAGAAGGAAGAGGTCATCTGGCCTAATATGTGTTGAAGGGCAGTAACCATTATCCTCTGCCTCCACTGACAGCTTATTAAGGAAATGCTCATGACCACATCATAATTGTCATATTAGTATTTGGCTGAGATGATCAAATTGCTACGACTGGTTTAATATTCCTGGAATATTAAATGTTTGGCTGGAGATGATCAAGTTGCCAAGATTGGTTTAATATTCCTGGAAGGATGAAGAAAGGAACTAGAACCCGGCGGGGCGTGGTGGCTCACGCCTGTAATCCCAGCACTTTGGGAGGCCGAGGTGGGTGGGTCACGAGGTCAGGAGATCAAGACCACCCCAGCCAACATGGTGAAACCCCATCTCTACTAAAAATACAAAAATTAGCTGGGTGTGTTGGTGCGTGCCTGTAATCCCAGCTACTCTGGAAGCTGAGGCAGAACTGCTTGAACCAGGGAGTCGGAGGCTGCAGTGAGCCAAGATCGTGCCACTGCACTCCAGCCTGGCAACAGAGCGAGACTCCATCTCAAAAAATAAATAAAAAATAAAGAAACTAGAACCAATAGTTACCCAGTGCCTGGTTCAAACTAGGTATTGTGCTAAGTACTTTACAATGAAAATGCCACCACGTGAATTTACCAGGGACCTACAAAGTGGTATGTATCACACATGACACTTTACATTTTCTCTAAATCTTTCAATGGCCCTACGGCTTGTATTATCCTACTTTATAGATGGTAACACTGAGGCTGGCAGAGTGTGAGCAACTTGCTCAAAGCCACATAGTTGTAAGTAATAGAACATAATCCAAAATCAGGTACAATTCCAAAGCCAGGTATAATTCATTTGAACAGAATATCTGAATAGTTGCCATTACCAGTAGCACAGTTAAGTAATTAATCATACCAACAGTTTCGTTGCTTAAAGGTTAATATGAAGAAAAAGTTGAAAACATATAATACTATTAGAAAATGGCTTTAGGTTCATACAAATTTTGAGTTATACATATAAATCAACAAGCACAACAAGGTGGTATGGTCTATATTCAGAGTACAATTGGAGTTTGGAAGAAAAAATAACTCTACCGAGGAGTTAGGGATGGTTTTATACAAGAATTTCTACCTGATGTGAGTGCAGCCAGGGGAGAGAGGAGTGAAGGGAAATGAGGAAGGGATTGGCTTTCTAGTAAAAGGGGCACCGCATGGCTAGAAGAATGCTGGAATCCAGAAAGAGATGAGAGCAAAAATTAAGGACTCTGAACTCTATTCTACAGGTTCATGTTTCTCAAGCTCATGTTGTTAACAGACTTCGTGTGGGAAAAAGATGACTGTGGACAAATACTGAATCTTCTTCTAAGAGTCAAAGGGAATATTATGATCGTATAAGCTCTTGTTAGTCCTTTGGTAAAAACAAAACATCAGCATCAATGAAAAAATCAAAATGACCTTTTGAACTCTAATGCAGCATTTTGTTTATTTCCTCCCACTATTATCATTGTTTGGAATACCTCTTGGGAAAAGCTAGTGTAAGTAATGGAAAGCCTCTGAAACACAGAGTTGCATCTTAGAATAACCATTCTGGCATCAATGTGAGTGATGGGCTGACAAGAAATATGGCTGGAGATAGCTGAGTTGTTAAGTTATGCCATTAGTATCTAGGATGATACGTGGAATAGAGTAGCTTCTAATCCATGCTTATTAGTTAGAGTGAAATGTGTTATTTAATACAATTAAGCCACCTGTGTTTACAGATGACAAGAAAGTACCTTTTACAATACAGGACTGTAGGCACCCAGAAATGTTTCAGAGGAAAAGTAGATATGGGAAGGCAGAGCCCATTCATGGATGCTGGGGTGAGCCTTCAAGAAACTCCTGGTTAGCCCACTATTTCCAGGTGTCTCTGGAGAAACCTTGAGGAATCACCTTTGGGTTTGTTTCTATACCAGTATAGCCCCCTTAAGACTTTCTCATCTAGAATTTGAGATCTTCGTATTGCCCTTAAAACCCACACACTACAGAACACTGGTAAGAGTCTAGCTGGCCCCAAGCTTTGTGTGGGAAGAGGAGGAATGCCTTCCTCTGTTTACTACATGCTGGGAAGCAGATTCATCTGCCTTATTGGGGAAGGCATATTTCTTGAGCAGAAGTCACTGTACTGGGCTCTTTTCTCCGTATTTCTCATTTAACCCTTGCACCACCACCTTGAGATAAGCAGCATTACTTCCATTTTATGGATAAGAAAACTACCAGGTCATCTTCCTGGTCTCATTTAATTTTCACAGCAATCTTTCAAGACACACTTTTTAAAAAAAATCTCTATTTTTTACAAAACATATGAACAGCATATGGCAGAGCCAGGGTTCAAACCCAGGCTTCTTCCACTTCAAAGCCCAAGGTTTTCCTTGACTGACTCTCTATTTGGTCCACTTTGAACAATAAACACTAGAGAAAGCACATCAACTTAAACTTTAAAAATCCTTTGTAGATTTTATTTAAAATGAAGCTGCAGTAAGTGATGTTGTCTTTAGGCATTTGAATCTTACTATCTATATTTTCTTCTCTCCCCTTCCCTCCTTTGCTCCATACCCTCCCTTCCCCCAGTGGATAACTTGGTGAGAAAACGGAGCAAGCAAGGGGACTGGCAAAAACATTGCTGTTTCTGCACCAGAGTTTCAGAGACAGGTTCACCATGAGCACAGCTGTCACCTTGGTTAGGGGTGCTGTGGCTGCCGAGGTTAAAGGGCATGTGAAAGGTAGGCAGGGAAGTCACATTTGGCCAAGAACACCATGCTCAGCACATAGATGTTTCATAAATGTTTACTAAACTGAATTTAATGTTTTTATACAGTGAGGAAAAATTTCCTCCAATTGGGAACAGTGATAGCTCTATACCCTTACACTATGAAACAGGCAACATTTGAGATTCTATCCCAGTCATTCAAGACGTGTGGTGTAGTCATTTAAAATGGCTTTTTAAAGCACTTTTAAAGTGGCTTTACAGTAAGTGGCTATATATAAGGCCTGCTTTAACATTATTACCCTTCCCTGAAAAAAATTCAATGCTGTAAACTGACATTGAGTCATGACATCTAAACAGACAATATTGCCGTGCCAGAGTAAATATTAAATCACATCATCTGAAATCCTTGTGGGAATGGCCTTGCAATGTCAAGACCATGGAAAAATGATGTGAAATCAAGTTCATAGAAATTTGACTTAGATGTTCAAAATAAAATGAATCTCTCTCATTGGTTGTGTACTGGGAAGAGATCACAGTAGCAAAATGATTACACAAGGATGGCAGGATGTTTCTATAAAGATAATGGAGGTTGGCTGGGCGCAGTGGCTCACGCCTGTAATCCCAGCACTTTGGGAGGCTGAGGCAAGAGGATCACGAGGTCAGGAGATCGAGACCATCCTGGCTAACACAGTGAAACCCCATCTCTACTAAAAATACAAAAAAATTAGCCGGGCATGGTAGCGGGTGCCTGTAGTCCCAGCTACTCAGGAGGCTGAGGCAGGAGAATGGTGTGAACCCGGGAGGCGGAGCTTGCAGTGAGCCGAGATCGCGCCACTGCACTCCAGCCTGGGTGACAGAGTGAGACTCCGTCTCAAAAAAAAAAAAAAAAAAAAAGATAATGGAGGTTAGAATGAAATGGATTTCACTCTGTTTCAAGGTATGACCACACTGATGTAACCCTTCAGCAAGCATTTTTCAAACTTACTACAAGACATTCTGGGATGCAAAAATAAAGCAGGGTGGGGTACACATGGTCCTTGTCATCCAGGGGCTCCCAGTCAAGGAAGTGATGGCCTTAAGATGCATGAGCAGGTTTTCCTCTCACAGAGAGCACTTGACACTTGCCTGAAAGCATGAGGTGCTCACTGTGCTCACTGTGGAGTGCAGAGGGGCAAAAGGCATTCCAGGCACAAGTTTCGTGGTTAGAAAAAAACAAATATGTTCCAAGACTGATAAATAGTATGTCGGAGCTCAAGGCAACCTCAGGCAAGTAGCAAGAGACACAATGGAAGGGCAGGCAGCAGTCAGGTCTGAATGATCTTTTATGACAGACTTCAAATGAGGTGCACATTGATGAAGAATTGTGTTCCAGGTCTCACAGAGAGCAGATGAGAATCGAGGCCCAATCTACGCTAACTTTGAAGCCAGGCTGTGTCTTACACAACACCACTCTCAGATCAAAGGGATAAGGCTGGGATGCTGTATTTTGGAAGTAATACTACATCCTAGCCCTCCAATTTGAGTTGTGTCATCTGCTGAAGTGCGGGGAAGGAGGACCTTGATCAAGATCACATCCTGCTCTTTATTCTATGTGATTCGTACAGCCTGCTCAAAGTCTTCGGTCTGATTGCATTTGAGCCAGGCCCAGGCCAATAACTGCAGCTGGTTCTTGGACTTGGTCACCTTTCAGCAAGGCTCAATCACACCTCCATCTTATTATGCACATACAAGATGCACTGGGGCACCTGCCATCTTTCTGGTAATGGCAGGCTGCTAAGGATGTTAGCACGCACCTGCAGCTGTCCAGTGGTCCCCAATTTAGTAGTCATAACTGTCACAGGCTAATGCAACCTGACAGAAAATGTGGGCTGGGAAGCTCGTCATTACCAAATGACTCACGACCCAGCATATCCAGTGTCCTCCCAAAACACACTACTAAAGCCCCAGCAGTGCTCTTCCCAAGAGTCTCTTTTTCTCTTTTTCAGATTCTCCAACATATGGAGAGGATCAGATGAACACTCTGCTTCCTCGCCCTCTGTCCCAGTCCCATAGGAAACAGCTGACTGTCTCCACCTCTCCCTCAGCCTTCCCAACTCCTATGCCACCACACAGATCCTGAACCGCTATCTCACGCTACCATTTGCCACTTGCTCTGTCACGTAACACCTGTAACAGTCAAGGGCTGGCCAGATGATTCAGTGTCCTTACATTGTTGAGAAACAGAGCTCCAAACCTCTTTCTGCTGGGTATTGTCACTAGCACCCAGGGAGGGGAAGCACAGAGAGTGCATTTAAGGAAAGCCCGTGCCAAGCAAGGCAAGAATATGCTTACTAAGCAGGCACATGGAAGCCCAGGAAAATCAGGGCCTCTCCAGCACTCTCCCCCTACAGTTATTTGGATGGTGTATGACAGTTATGTGTTCTCCACATGTTCTTCCTTATTGTGCAGCTTCGCAGTCTAAGGTGCCAAAGCCCTGCCCACACAACGTCCCAAAGAAACCCTGATGTCCAGTGGGAACACAGCCATATCTTGGCCTGCCATAGAGTCCAGGCCATTTTAATTTCCGTTCCTTTCAAATTGAAATGAAGGTAGCTAGGTTGAATACTACCGCATGGAGACTTACTTAAAATCTCTAGTTTAGTGACTCCAATGAAATGTAACCACACTGCCGAGTGCACAGGACAATGTGACTCATGGGTGACTTTTGCCTCCAGCTCTGCTATGCCGATGGCCCCCGCTGTACCATGACGACTTTCCAGCCACGCGCTGCTTGCCTCTCCATACATGGAAATGGAGGAACTTGGGGAGATAAGCAACGGACCCTTTGAAGGGAAATGTATTCAGAAGTGATGCCAAGCGGAAGGAGTGTTACAAGGTCCCTATGGGGCTCTGAGCTTTCCTTGCTTACCCCAGAGACCACAGCACAGTGCTGAGCCATGCTCCACAAGACTGAGCCAAGAATGGAATAGAATGGAAGAGTCCCCTTGGAACAGGATCTTGCCAGCTGCCTGGAAGCCCGCCTGATCCTGTGCTGGAAGAAAAGCCCCTTTTTGAAATGGTAAAGACCTCGAGGTCATTGTTCTAACCTTGGCAGCATATCCTGAGTGGGTCAAGGAGAAAGGGGGTAGAATGCTCAAATAAGGAAAGGGCCAAACTGGCATTCTTAGGAAAACACTTGCTTGGTCATTAGCCACGATGAGTCATTTCTTATTTTCCACCTCCCTATTCTACTGCCACCCACCTTCAGCTCCCACTCCATGTCCCAGTCTCTGTTCTTATGACTTTTCTGTTGCTTTGTTTCACGGAATCTTTTAGAAAGTTGCACTGCTCTAAATCACTTCCTGGAGGCAAAAATGTTCACTAAATAGATATAAATTTGAATGTAAAGAATCCCTCTTGCGCTGGGCATCTAAAAAAAATGATAGCAAAGTGAGGAAGATGTGCTCAGAAAACCAGAATGAAATCAGAGTCAATAGCCATTGGAAGACAGGCAGATGGAAGATGACATTTGAGAGACAGGAAGATATGAACAGGAAGCTCACGTCTTTTAATATTTGAAATAAAGATATGAAAAAAGCCCAATTCTGATATAGGGCAATATTAAAGAGAAAAAACTACATGCCAAAGAGTTTCTCTGCCTAAAAAGACCATAGGAGCACAAAATGAGGGAGAAAACAGACTCTGAACGCCTGCACCAAAGAAGGGGACAGTGCTGACTATCTTCTTCAGGTGCATTAGGAAGCAGAGATGCCCCACAGAAAATTCAGCTGTCAGCCTCACACCTAGCCCTACACGAACAGAATCCTCAACAACCCTTGAGTGAAATCATGGTGAGAACACACATCAAGATTTATTTCTGGAAAAGAGCAAAGAATGAAACCAAAGGTGAAGCTCCCAAAGGAGATATTGAGCTATATTCTTAGGAAGTGCAGACTTCCTGATAACTGTGCAAGCATCTGTGCAGAGCCCTTCTCATGCTTGGATGATCTTTCCAGAACACTCATAAAGTGACAGACCATCCAACTGTCTGTCAGAAGTTAGCTCAGCATGCAATTCTGACTATTCAGCTAGATCCAGCTCTGAGTTAGATAGAGTAGAAGCTTGACTGAACATTAAAGGTGGTGGTTTCTAAAAAAGAATAGTTGTCTACATACACATCAAATGGTAAAGCCATTAATTCAAGGTTAACCTAACTACCAGAGGATCCATTCTTAATGAAGGTTTGGGATGGATAGGAGAAAGCTAAGAGATCTGGGGAGTGGGGATAGTTAAGGAAAAGAACGAGGAAGGTACTAGTAAATTCTATCATATAGGTATTAATAACTGCAAGATAATGTTATGTCCAGAATGTCTTCTTTGCACCATTAAAAAAATTTAAACAAATATAGCACTGAAACTCATGCTTTTTACATTTAAATCTTTTATTTAACAAATTACCTTTTTATTTAAACAAATGCAGCTCTGAAACTCATGCCTCCATGTTACTATTGCTTTAAAGGAGTGAAGAATATAACTTGGAATTTATTAAAGACAACTCAGAATGCATTAAACAACAACAATAGTTTCCATTAGCCTTTGAGCAACAATGTCCATTCCTATGATCCTTGCACTTTCCAGGACTTTCCACACTCTCCTTTTGCTCAAGACTTCAACCTTCATCCAAGGTACACATTCCTCCATGAACTCAATTCAAAAGATAAAAGAAAGTGTTTATCTATCTTAGGTCAAATTTCCAATTTCGCTTTGTTCCAGCCTATTTTCTTTTCCAGTTATAGTTCTACCTGGAGGTTTCTGAGTTTTCACTTTTAGAACAGGGTCAAAGTCCACTTTATCACACCTTACCTTTGATGCCCGGAAAGAGAAAGCTGTGGACTTGGTGTCTGACTTTGCCCGGTCTTGCAGTATAAGGCCTTGGTCTTCTGTCAAGGCCAGGTAGTGGCCTGTGGTGAGATGCCGGAGTCGGAAAGCCTGGCCCCATCTGATGTTACTGCCACTCCAGCTGGGCAGATGAAACAGACAAGAAATTGCGTTTATACAAAAATAAGTCCTTTTCAGTATTTATCCTGTGCTTTCTTACACATGCTAGCAGACTTATAACCCTTCTGGTGTCCATCCTTAAGGGAAAATGCACCAGGCTCCTGGCTTGCTGTAGGATTTCGTGTCTGCCTACAACCCAGCATAGTGCTCTTTCTTGATGATATCAACAAGGAATGATCTTGAAGGCAGGTCAGTGGCTTCATACAACTGGAAGTCCCAGGTTTCCAATTTTTCCTTCACTCCACTGAAAGGTCTTGATGCAAATAATCAAAAATCAATGGGAAGCTTGTCTTTGAATGGAAACTTGTTTCTGGGAAAGCCTTTCCAAACCTGCCATCTGAACTAAAACATATTACTACCACAAAGAATTCTATCTTCAAGGGAAATAGTAAAAATATCTGCACAGTTTACACTTGCTAGACAAAGAGAGACAATAAACAAGCATAGTAAGTCAACACTGAATTATGTTAAAAGGAGATAAATTCTATGGAAAATAAGTAAAGCAGGAAAAAAGGATTAAGACAAGTGAGAACTCATATTGAATACTGTCCTCTTCATGGTCCTTCATCAAAAGATTAGCATTCAGCAAAAGTTATGGTAAGTGTTAAGGGAGAAATTATCCACTGAATAATCTAACTCAAAATTTATCTTTTTAAAGTATTTGCTCATATGCAAAATACTTATCTCTTCAGAATATAAGGTTTATGAGATATCTGTGTGAAATTTTAAAACCACTCTCTACTTTGTCCAATTTTTTGAAGCATCAATACATCCAAATCACATTGAGAAAAAGCTTAAATTCTTCCTGTTTAGGTCTCTGGGGAAATGAGCAAGGAATCATAACCAGAAGTACGCATACATACCTATTTTGACCTCTTAAAAAGTCCATTAAGCAAGAACTAAGGCCTAATGTCCTGAGAACAAGAGTATGTTACTCTCAGATTTTTAATGGGTTTGGAAAGAGGATGTAAATGACTGAAGCCAGTTACTAAGTGCACTCTCCTTAAAACCGGTATTCCTTAAACCATCAGCTGCCAATTTCTCAGAAAAAAAATGTGTGCATATGTGTGTATGGTGTAAGAGAAGTCCTAATATTCCCTTCGGATTGCCAGTGGATTATCTTCAGGCCCCGAGGGGGGCACACACCCTGCATGAGAGAGACTTATTTTGAACATATTTTCAGGGAGAGACTGAGCAGAAAGGCAGAGAAGGAAAATCAGAGGGCGATACTTAACCCTCCTTTCTCATTCCAAGCAGTTTAGCTCTAGCCTAACTTGCAAACCCTCTCAGCCTAGCAAAGGTCCTGCATTGAAAGTGATCCCCCTTCAGTAGTTTGAAGTTAAGTGACCACCTGAGGTTATTCAAGCTTGTGGCTGGAAAGTCTCAGCCTCCTGTTCCTTCCACCAAGGGACAAAACTGTCTCTGAAAAGTTCTAGTAAGTACCTTTTTCTTCACACTTACATTTCCAGTGAAGTTTACATCTTCCTTATCTTATACCATCGTGACTACCTGTCTGTGTGCCATTTAAAGCTAACTGTCCACTGGAGCCAACAAAGCTACTGAGAGGAGAGAGAAGACTTATCTGGGTTCCAGAGAATGTGTTTAAGAAAACAAATGGGAGAACTTGGATGGCTTTCAGTGGCCTTGTCCGAGCTTATAGTCAGCTACTGCAAGTGCAGAAGAGCCTGCCAGCCTCAGAGTCAACACAGTGGCTTTGGAAATTGTGTGTGTATGTTCTTTAAAAACAGTCAACAGAAATATCAGAACTTAGCTCTAGACAAAGGACTTGAAGGAGTTTGCCAGGTGATGTGGAATGAATGAAATATTTAAGAGAACGGCCTGTATTGAAAAAGAAGGTAATCTTGAAAAGGGCACTCCCAGGCCCTCCATTACCTTATCCGAAGGGGTTCCACTCTCCACAGAGATCTGGCTCGAGTCCCAGCTCCCCCAGCTTCGTAGAATATCCTCCTGTGAGCAGAGTTGGAGATCAGCACCCGGGTAAAGAACAGCTCCCTGCAGAGGCTGTTCAGGCACCGAGCTTGTCTAAGCCCTTTCGGAGTCAGCAGAATGCAAAGCCAGAATAAGAGAGAGGACAGTTTCCCAGTCTCAGTCTCTCAGAAAGGGTCAAAGCAGCTAGAGGGGAGGGAACTGCTCGCCATATCCACATCATGGACATTTATGCATCATCAGGTATGCAAAGAAAAGGCAGGAACAAGAACATCTCCATTTCTACATCAGGAGTCACGATAGCCCAGTTACACAATGACGGCAGACACAGAATGCTCCAGTTCCTTCAGGTCAAGCTCCTTGATGTAGTTTTATATCTTTAAAAAATGTATTTGTACTTTAAAAACACCTATTCAACATAGTGTGAACTCATTTCCATCATTCTAGGGCACTTGGAACAAAGCTTTATGCTCAGTTGTTACAGTGTTCACGATTTTATTACTGTACTGTTGCTTCCTTTCCCATGTTAAGAATCATCTTTTAATGTATTTTGAAATAAAATTTTTATTTTAGAAAAATGTTAGGTTTATAAAACAGTTACTAAAGATAGTCCAGAGAGTTCCTGTATGATCTCACTCAGCTTCTCCCAATGTTATCATCTTACATTACCAAGGTACGTTTGTCAAAACGGAGAAACCAACATGAGTATGTCATTACTAGCTAAACTCAAGACTTTATTTGGATTTCACCTTAATTTTTCCCATAAACTTTTTTCCAGTTCCAGGATATAATCCAGGATACCACATTGCATTTAGCTGCCATGTCTCCCGTTTCCTCTGATCTGTTATGCTTTCTCAGTCTTGCCTTGTTTCTCAGGACTTTGACATTTTTGTGGAGTACTGGTTGGGTATTTTGTGAAATGTGTCTCAACTTGGGTTTGTCTGATGTTTTTCCAGTGATTAACAAAGCCTTAGTTTTTAAAGTTTTATTTTAAATAAATTCTGTGTAACCTGTGATCAGGGCAGGTTGCTCCGCATTGTACAAAATTCACAGTTTGAGAGCATGTCTCAAGAACAGCAGTCCCCAGATTACCTGGTATACTGAATCCAGCCACTTTTTGAGAATCTTGTGACCTTCGATCAAAACTGATTATTTAACTGCATTTACATTCACTAACTTAAAATCCTACCTCCACCATAGAGAATTTGTATGGATCACAACTGAATTGGTCAAACCCCAGAGGAATCCTGATTTAGATTTTAGAGACGAGTTAATCAATAGTGGTGAAAAGAAAATGTATACTTTTTTTTTTCTGGAGAAGCAGCATAATTATGAGTCGATTCAAAATATGAGCTTGGAAGTTAGACCTGGGTTTGAATCTAGTAGCTGTGTGACCTCCGGCAAGCCCCTTCAACTCTCTGTGTCTCAGTTTGCTTATCTAATAAGGGTACTTATATAACAATGTTGCGAAAATTTAAAGGGCTTTTAAAAAATGTTTAGAAAGTGTTTTTTATAAATGTTTATAAACATGCATAGAGGAACACATTAATCGTACAGCAATCAATGAAACATTACATCAACAGTGGTTAACTCTGGAAGGTGGGATTACAGAGGCTATTTCTCAATCTTTCTCTAATGTACATGTTATCGGGAAATGCCCAATAAATATTAGGCAAGAAAATCTGACATTGCTTTAGAGTTCCTACACCCCAGGTGTCTCTGTACCAGGCCTAGAACAGAAATGATACTGCACCAACCTCCTAGCCACTTAGGAAAATTTGCTAAGATTCTCACTGATGCTCCTCCTCTGGTGCAAGCTGAAAGGATCCCTTCAGGAGAAGGGATGAAGTGGCTCATCCAGGTCACAGGTGAAACAGCGCCGGAGCTTGGACTAGAAGATTCTCTACCCCTGACATCTGAAGGATTTGTGAAGGTTTGTTCTTCCCACCTGTGACATTTGGGCGGCTTGCTCCATTTAATCTCACAAGGTTACTGAGGTTGAAACAACTTGTTCTCTAAAACAATTCCAAGGAGAGGAGTAGAGTGGGCGGCAAGCTGAGGTGCTTTTGAAAGCTTGGCTGACAGCTTAGCCTTAGCTTCAATAGGTTAAGTAACTTATCCCAGGCTGTTTGACAAGCCAGAGGCAAAGCCAAGGATCAGAGCTCAAAATGTTAGATTGTTAATCTTGGGTTTCCATCCTGGGACAGACCGTCTTTCCACATAGCCTGACTGCTCTCAGGATTTACAGGGACTGAAAACAATTTCTTCTGGAGAGTCAGCACCATTGCAATGGAACACCTGTATGCCTTAGTGGTTGCTGGAGTCTTTTAGTGTGCTGTTTCCTATTCTATCATGCTCCCCAGATTTTGGTGTTCCTGGCCATCCTGGCCAGTTCTGAGGATTTACCTGACAATAGAAGACAAAGACAAGGCTTATCACTCACTTCACCTAGACATTAAATAACACCAAGGCATCCTGTTTTGAGACTAAGCTGATAGAAAGATTCAAGTTCCATTGTGCTGAACAGCTGCTCACTTGCCCCAGTCTCAAACCCTTCATGCTTCCTTATAAAATAAGCCTTCTTATTTTTATTGATGAATTTTTTTCCAAAACACAAATTAGATCCTATGAAATCCTGGACTAAAGAAAGGCCACCTTCATGTTTATTTAAATGATGGCATGCATGTCTGCTCCAGTGTGCCCATTGTGAAAACCCCTCTCCATCTACTTCACTCTTCCCATCACCTCCTTTCAAACACTTGCTGAGCCTTTCCTTCTAAGCAGAATTTTGCTGAATCACTTGACTGAAATGCCCACCAAATGACTAACTAGCACAGTTTCTGTCCAGCTGTTTCTAATTTGACTCTAATTTTGATGACAGGTGTGTACATGTGGGTGTGGGCATGCCCATGGTAAATACTTCATTTTTTTCCAGTTCCCATCCTTAAAAGTAGAACAGGAATAGAGAGAATGAACTAGGAAAGCCCTGATGTATTCCATCTTAGATACAAACAACCCTGCAAAACTCATAAAATCTCAGTTATTCATCCACCTGCAAACCTTCCCCTTGATGCAGCAGAATATGATATCAAAGGGACAGTAAATGGGCTATTGTATAGTTTCAATATTGAATAAAAGGCAAACCACAAGTGAACAGGATCACATGACGGGGTAGAGAATCCTTACTTCTAAGGAAAATCAGGTCGACCTAACTTCCCCATCAGAGATAACTATCAACTGCTGGACCAGTGCCAGGGAGGCAACAAGTGAATTAAGCACTGCACTTTACATAGGTCTGTGCTTTATGTGTCCTAGGCACCCTTCTGGGTCACATCTGGTTCCTATGAAAGAGTATTCAGAGTAGATAGCAAGTAGGAAGAGACTCAAAACTATAAGGGATACACATTGCCAATGGGTGCTTTCTAAGGTGCATAATAATACATTCAAGCACATTGCTTCTGCAGAGGTCCTTGAGTACATCAAATAGGAAATGGTCCCTGATAGAGAGTCAGCAGCTCTGGCTTCTAGGCTTGCATCTGAAATCAGCCAGTGTGTGACCTGTGGCAGGAGCCTGACCTACATATTCTCCAAGATGTGAAGACTTGTGAGCCCACGTTTCTAATGAAGCAAAAGAAATGCAGTTGACAAGGTTCCTGTAGGCATTACACAAAAGGAAAAGGAAACATTATCACCGGATCAGACTCACTGCTGCCCCAAATTCAATCTAGTTTGGATCTGAGGTTTGATTTTTTTTTTTAAATATCAGATTTCTATAGTTACAAGGCCAAGCTTTTTTATGTTCTGTTCCTTTGATGATAGAATACCAAAAAAAAAAAAAACTCTTTAGTATGCATTTAAGACTTGGATTCATATCCTCCATCTCATGGTTTTGAAATTTTGAAAAGCATTCATGAAGGGGTCAAGTATAAGGACAAGAACACATCGTCCTCAGCACAGCGCCCTCTAAATGCACCCTTGGCACCACCCCCTGCTAAGTGCAGCTTCAGATGGACATCAGTTTCTCTAATGCTATTTAGTAATAAAACCAAATCAACGAAGTCCACCTTATTTACTTAGCACATGAAATGGGAATAGAGATGATCTGTCTTTGAAAAGCCTGGTGAATAATTTGTTTAAGTGCAGAGCCAAAGAAAATGAAGGGATCTGGAAGCATTACAGAACTGCCTAAGAACAGCATGTGTACAGAGCTCCTCCTGTGAGCAAGGTGAACTGCCATTCCTGTTTTACAAACTGGAACCCATGGCGGGAGGAAGGTTTGTCAAGGGACTGACCGGTACAGAGCTCATATGTGGCTAAATACAATGTAAACTCTTTAGTTTGAGTGTCCTGAGACTGGAAACAGCTAGGGGAAGAATGAAGCTACTGACTTACCTGTGCTGGGAATCATTCTGGTCTGTAGACGGTATCGTCAAACATTCATCATGACCATGGAAAAGTCGTACTACATGCCCACCAAGTAGGTATCCTGTAAGAGAATTATATTCTACTGTGAATGATGGGAAGTTTAATGAAGAGAATGGCATATTTAAAAAGGGTAAATTCACACAGGTCTGAGCCAGTTACAGAAAATACCGAGAGAGACACATTTTGATAACTACTTATTCCATGAATGCAGGCCTCAGGCAGAAAAGACAGGAAAGTCAAAACAATTCTAATGTTCAAAGTTAAATAGGGCTTCAGAGGTGAGCAAGTCCAACATCAAAAGGTAAGGTGAAAATAGTGTGCCAACTGATATCATTAAAAATCAAAAGGAAAATTAAGTTGCTAATGGTAGGAGTTTCCAGTTGCTTAGGATGTAAATACACCCAACACCAAATTTCTGGATAAATATCCACAATCTCACTGTGTATACTTTGCAAAAAAAATCCACATCAGATTGCAGTCATGGGAAAGAAAGGTGCTGAGAACGGGGTAGCAGACCATTCTTAAGACCCTTTAGGAGAAGGCAACATTCAAATACATTTAACAAACAGATCAAATCTGGTTGCTACTCCTACAGCACAAAGGGAAAGCAGAATTACTCTCCAGCATCCCTGAGTGAACAAGTGTAGATGCTTTCATCAACAAACACTTAGCCTTCAGAATAAGGAAAATAATCTCAATAGTCATGGAGTTCAGAGATGGAAAGGAAACAATGAACTTCAAGGACATGATGACCCATTTGTCTTCAAATAAATGCTAAGCCTTAATTCAAAGAACATAGTAGCAGGAGAGGGGCTCCAGTCTGAGCTTTACCTTGCTCCAAGAAATGGGATTTGTTATTCCTCTGAATTAAGAAATTCTCCAGGCTAGTCTGTTCTCAGGAGACATATGAACTTAATATACCCAATGTCTGTGTCAGAATTTTTAAAGGAAAAAAATCACATAATTAGATCACTTTAGGGGCTGTCTTAAAACTATTTTGGGTGCTGGATTAAAACAGTAAGAATGAGCAATCATGTCAGAGGAGAAAAGGGTATTATTAGTGAATTTTGTATAGTGACAGTCTGATATGAGTTCAGTATTTTCACCTAGACAAGGCGAGTTTTTCTAAAATTCCCTCAAATATTCAGAAGTCTCCTTCCAATTTTCCTGTATCTTTTTGTACTGATATTCTGAGTTATAACCTTCTTTGCACTAAAAATGATTCATGATATATTATAGAGGGATTCTTAACAGCTAATTTATTTAGAAAATTAAAGCCCTCCATGACCAACCTCTTGATTAAGCTCTCATTCATCTCATGATGGTGAGGCCATGCCCTATTTGGAGTTTATCCTTTACAGTTCTTGGGCTCCTTCAATCAATACCCTACTCACACAGAGAACACTGCCAAGTGCTGGTGCATCATGACTTTTCTTAACTGAAATCTATCAGGGCCATAGTGAGGAAAGCAGCATCATGATGAAGATCACTTACGTTCTTAAGGGCTGAAGTGGGTTTCTCACCAGTGGATGCTGGAAGGACATTTTTCTACAGAGCCAGATGACTCAAGTGATGAGTTATCCAGACTTTAATACAAGGGCACTCAACACTTGTATAAGGACCTTTTGACATGATTTGCAAACACTCCTTAATTAATCTCCACAAGCCCTCTGTTGGGACCAGGAAATAATTTTATTCCTATGGTGAAAATAAAAAATTTAACATGGAGAAGATTGAGCCAAAACTTTCTTGGGAAAGGCTTAAACCCAGAGCTTCTTGATTCTTAATAGAAAGGGATTGACTGACAGTAGACTTAGGAGGGTGGGTTAATTTTGGCACAAAGGAAGAGGGCTAAACACATCCTACCTTTTAAAGCCTTCCACTTGTTGCCAAAAGAGTTAAGAATTTGTCTTTTCCTGAGTCTTCAGTTTAGCTATCATGCATTCTGAAACTGGGGTATCACCTTGACAACTGTTTTCCTTCTTTTTTCAAACATCATAGAATAGACGGGCATTCCCAGTTTGAAAGTACTAGACTTTCATAGGCCTAAAGCCTGTGATGAGTATTTTTAAAAATTCTGATCTTGCTATAATGTGCCAAAATGTAACACAATAGCCCACAGGTCACTGACATTTGATTATTCTTCTCAGCTGTGGTATTACCTATGAGTGAGGTAAGGCCAGTACATTTATTACACAACTTGAAAGGTGTATTGATTTTTACCTGATTCTATGAAATAAAATATGTTGAACAACGTTGGATGACTTTATTTCCAAGGGAAAAATAATTTCACCTCTTATGTTAAAATGGCCTTCCATAAATGCAAGTAAAAACAAATGACCAAACACTTTTATGATAGAGTAAGTGCTTCACCTGCATGGAGAGAAGCATAAGGAGAAACACAAACCATGTCACCTTCTTGGCAAATAATCTCTTCTAAAACTGAAGGTGCTGAGGTCTTTATACTTACAACTAGTAAGCAAAAATAAAAATGTGGAAACTCAGGGAGAGAGCAAAGGTGCATATCCAAGTCCTGAATACACGTAGTGCTAAAATAATAGTGGGCTCCAAGGGGTTAAAAAAATAAGTTCAGAGATGCTCATGTAACTGGAAGTTAGAATAGAAAATAATCTGTACTGAATTCAGAGAAAGAAACTCAAGTGAGCTAAAATCAGGCTACCTGTGTACCAAGACATTCAGGTGAGATCTGGGAAGTAGCAGAAAATGTCAATGTATACAGCTCAAGAGAGATAGGCAGGCTCAGGGCTAAATGCATTTAAAGAAGCACACCTTCTTCGATGCTACTTCCTGAGCACGTAGGATGTACATTCCAGAGTGTTTGCATAAAGGAGGCATCCACTTGTATGTTACCATTTGATACTGAGAGATGCTGCAGCAGAAACAGAAATGAGACATCTTTTAAATCACCAGTCCAGTACCGACAGAAACAGCTCACCTAGAACTTTAAGGATTAAATTAAACAGCCTTACTGTCACCTGGTTCTTTCTATACAGCCTGTAGGAGATTTCTCCACCTGATCTAGAAGCAGCTTCAAAGTGGGACACTTTATTCTAGGGTGAGGAATTATTCAGCTACAGAGATGGCAGACGTGTTGACTTCATCCCCTCAGCTGGAGCTGATTCAACACAACTCCATAAAATGTCCATTCTTTGTAGGATAAGGTAACTCACAAATGAGAAAAATTACCCAACACTTGGCCTAGGCAAAGTAAAATCTGCCCACAGATTTCACTTCAGTTGACTCCGTGAGAAGCTTCTCTGACGTTTCTCTCATCTTCAGGCATCCCCACCCCCAGACAAGTGCCTGACACAAATGGTGCTTTTTATTACCCATCCCCAGCTGCAAAATCTCACCGGCAACTTCCACTCTCTGTGATACCTCATGCCCTGAAACATTGTACATTTTCTTTCTTTCTCCAACATAAACTTATTTTCCTATAGTCCATCCTTTCTTGTTCTTCCCTAAACAAGAGCTAAACAATGCAATAAATTCAGAATAATGGGAGTTAATGTGCAAATAGTGCTTGGAGCATTTTAACAGCTTGCTGGACACAGCACCATAATCTAAAAGAGTAACAGATTAGTTCCGGACACCATGATCACGTGGCAGGGGAGAGTATTTAATCATCCCTCAAGTACAGTTGACTATTGAACAACACGGGTTTGAACTGCACGGGTCCACGTATACATGGATTTTCTTCCACCTCTACTGCAAGATCAACCCCTCATTTTCCTTCTCTTCCTCCTGTTGAATGTGAAGATGACAAGGATGAAGATCTTTAGGATGATCCACTTCTACTTAACAGATAGTATATATACTTTCTCTTTCTTATGATTTCCTTAACATTTTCTTTTCTTTCTTACTTTATTGTAAGAATGCAATATATAATACATCTATCATATAAAATATGCTTTAAAAGGCTATTTACATTATCAGTAAGGTTTCCCATCAAAAGTAGGCTATTTCCCATCAAAATTAGGCTATTTCCTATCAAAAGTTAAAGTTTTTAGGAGTCGAAGGTTACACTTTAATTTTCTATTGTGCAGGGGGTTAGCATCCCTAACTCCTACATTGTTTAAGGGTCAACTCTGTATGTGTAAAAGCATCTTATTCTATCCAACCTGCTGTGGCTCAGTGCTTCACGGCCATCTATTCCTAAAGGAAAAATTTCTGAAAACAAAAGACTCTTGTATTATGAGGTACTTACAAGGTATCTTTCAGAGAACACGCTGACGAGGATGAGGTCATCACCAATTCGAACTTTCTCTCCTTCGGACCTCTGTTTGGAAGCAGGATGTATAGTCCACCAACAGGCTTCTCCTACATGAAGGCTCCTCGAGTTAGTCATTGCTTCACAGAAGCCAGTGTCCCTAATTTTGCCCCTTGTTCTCCTTCCTCCTAGGACAACCCTTCACGTGCACACAACAAGTGCATATTCCAGACCTCAACTTCTGTTGGTCTCTAACCCTTCCAGACAGCCCCCCATCTGCTCTTGACTATGTCTGTCATTTTCATTTTCCCTAGAAACAGAAAAACAGTGTTTGGAAAGGAGTATTGGAAGCCAGAAACTATAGAAGCATTTGAGTATTTTTAATGCAAATAGGAAAAATGCTTTCTATAGTCTTTCAAATTTCTGTTTTGAGAATTGACTCCAATCAAGAGCATCAAGAAAAAATAAATAAATAAGAATCTATGTCATTGGTCTACTGAACACTTACACACTTTCATCTTTGTCTCCCCCTTTCCTAACGGAATTTTTTTAAAGGCTTACATCTGCAAGGACTCAGACAATAAGTGAGAAATGGATAGCAAAGAAGATAAATTGACATTTTGAAAAAAGGAAAGCAGGTGGATGCTTTTAGCCAATAAAAAGTTAAAACTCAGGTCTCTGAGTAAGAAAATGGAGAAGAAACCATTAATAAAAAGCCAATTCCTGCTGCAGAATCCCAAGAAAGTCCCTGGAGTTGGAAGCACCAGCTACCTGAGAAGGCAGAAAATGGGTGGAAAATGGGACTGGTGGAAATCTTTAAAAGGACATTCAAATCCCTGATGCCTTTCCGTGCCCTGCACAGCCAGAAGACCTGTCCTCCTCCACCCTATAGAAGATTAGACGTTTAATCCACGGAAAAGCAAACTACCAAGGGTCTGGTTTTGGAAATACCATACATTGTCAAATAAAGAAGTAGAGTCTTGCTGAAAACAGAATTCAAACCTTATACCCTGATTAGTAAAACCCCAGCTCCTTTCCCTCCCTCCCTCCACCCAAATTTGAGGACCACTCTTTAGGGAAGCCAAACTAGCTAAGATAAAACATTCTGTGGTTTGAGGTCACCAGTGAAATGCTCAGGTCTCTGCCAGATGACCTAAAAGTGAGGCTTAACAGACGACAAGCCCCAGCCAGCTTCTAGTCAGCTTTTACTGCCTTGATCAGAACACGAATGAAGACCAAGGACCACTTGACAACTGAGGGTCTTTAACAGGAACTACAGAAACAAAGTGAAAAGAGAAGAAAGGGACTTGGAGAAAACAAAGATTATAGAGAACAAAAGAAAACTTAAAAGGTCTTATAATTAATAATCTCAGAGGACATTGATGAAACAGCTACATTAGTATCTATGAAGGACCCCTTCCAAGGAAAAGAAAAATACTCATTGATCTTGGAAAAAAAAAAAAGAAAAAGGTTGTAGGATAAAGCTGAAAAATTCTTCCAGAAGGAAGGAAGACAAAAAACAGATTAGAAATATCAAAAAACCAACCTAGAGGAATTCCAGAGAGCAAGAACTGAAAAAAACAGAGAGAGGAAATTAACAAAGAAATACTATTAAAGTTTTTTCAAAGCTGAAAAATGAGCTTTCCCAGATTGAAAGAACATACAGAGTCCCTAACACAGTAGAGATTAGAAACCCACTCTAAGGTGCATTCCTGTGAGATGTCAGAACAGAAAGAGGCCATGCCAAGACACATCGCTGTGGAATTTCAGACACCAAGGCACAAGAGACGCTCTTAGCTGCTTTCAGAAAATAAAAACAAGTCACGCACAAAGGATAAGAAATCAGAATGTGGACTTCTCAACAGTCAGACCATTGGCTAGAAGAAAGCCTTCAGGAGGCTGAGGAAAAAAATATTTCCAATATAGAATTACAGTAAAGTGTGTATGACTTGTGAAGCTGTAATTAGGAAATTTTCAGACGAAAATTTAATCCACATGCATCTTTTCTGTAAAAGTTACTAGATAATGTGTTCCACCACAGTGAGGTGGTAAACCAAGGCAGCAAAAAATAAGCAAACAAACAAACAAACAAAAAAACCAAAAAACAAAAACCAACCCTGTAAGATCTAATAAACATGGAATCTAGGGCAAGGCAACAGAAACTCCCTAGATGATGGCTGATGTTTCTAAGAAGATGAAACTGACAGAACAGATCATGCGAGCGAATCTAACCAGATTTTCAGTTCTATAGGAAAGTTTGAAAGTGAATACATGATTGGGTCACAAAAAAATTAAGCAAACAAATAAGGCAGTTATTAACTATTGGAAAACCCTAAAGTAATACAATAAATTACCTGGTCAGAATATATTATGTGGCTCATTTGCAAATAAAAGTTACAGTTATAGCAGTGGAAGTAAATATTGATTTGATAGTTAAATAAAATAGATGAAAATCTATTGGAAGGATGGGAAGAGTGGAAGAAAAGACAGGGAAGAGTGAAATAAAAGCAAAATTTTTATCAGGACATCCACAGTTAATGCATAATCTAGAAAGAATTTTAAAAAGAATTGTATTAATATGTATATTATAAACAAGTGGTAAACAATACTAAAAGAGCTGCAAGTAGATGCCTCAGAGAGGCAGGCATCCAAAGGAGGGAGGGCAGGAGACTGGTGTTTATAATAAGCTCAGGAGAACTATTCCTCTCTTTAATCTATGTGTGAGTATTACTTCAATTAAACTAAACATGACATGACAAAGAAGCTGAGCTCTACATTTGAAGGGGAAAATGTTGCATGCATCTTTAATGTTCTCTGAGGACCACCGAAGGGTGTCCAGGATGAAGGGGGTCCTGAAGAGGAACACACAGAAAGAGTATTTTGTTTCCCTGACCTCTCCCACACTCTGGAGCCAAGGATGGAGCTGTCCCTGAAGCAGTGGGGTGGGCCAGTCCACAGCCGTAAAATAGAAAATAACGCTTTTAGCGTGGGTGTGCGTTAAACATTTCTTTCCTCCTAAGTCTAAATTCTAAAGCTATGTCTAAATCCTAAAAACAAAACAATTAAACAACTTTAAAAGGAGACCAGAATAAGTAATTTTACCCAAAATCAAGGATAAAATGATCATCAATTCTGTGTTAAGTGTGAGAATGTACAATTCAATGTGTTGGGGAAAAATGCTAGAATTGTTCAAGAAACTGCCCCCACACTTTCTCCTCATATTCTCCTATAGTTTCAACTCCACTACTGGCCAGTTTACTTGTTTACAACTCTGAAGGGGTTTCTGAGCCAGAAGTGCATTCAAAGAACCAGCCAGACAGGAACAGGGTACCCTTCTGTGAGATTCCGTGTGAACCTCCTCCTGCAGTGAGGAGAATCTCCAGGTAATGCTGAACCTCTTCTGAGTTGGAGGTGCATCCTCCTTGTCCCTCACAAACACCAGCTAGCTTTCTTCAAGGAGAATATCACATGAGTTTGGGTGAGAGAGGCAAAACAAACCTAAGTTATTTTAGGCTCTAGGTTTTCATGAAGACCTAGTCAAGCCTTTTCTCCCTGTCTTCTGCCACAGGTAGCTTCTCATCAGCCAGCTCGAATTTGGGTTAGTTCTATGTGTTTGCCTAGTCTATCAACAGAATTCACACCTCGTCTGATTTTAGAAATTTTTAAAAACTGCTGAAAATAGTAATATTGCCTGCTGTTGTTTCCCTTTATTTTTATTTAAGGCTCCAACAATTAAAATAATTCTCTGAACACTTGACTAGAAAGTGGTGTTTCTCAATTTCTTTCCAATCTCAAAAAGTATAAAGTTATTTTACTGATATACATACAGTGACCATATTTGACTTTTCTGATCATATTCTTCAGGATTGACAGTTGGTCTATATTTAGAAAGAAGTGTATATTCAGAGTGTGGCACTTCACTCACTTTGTAATTTCCAGCAAGGTTGACAACACCTTAGAGGAAATTATATTTTAAGACTAACACTTTGGCTGAAAACAAAGAAACTTTAAACCAAATTCAAATCTAATCTTATTTTAGGAAAAAAACCATAATGGGCAAAGGCAGGGCCACTTTTTTGCTTGGTACAAAAACAGGAAGAGGAAGAGAAGAGCAAGAGGTTCCCTCAGGCACTCTCAGGACACCATTGTGCAAGACATGGAAACAGCAAGTACACATGGTTTGGATGCTGGATTTTTTTTCTAGATCTATAAAATTAGACAACCTGGATCCTTCCATTATGAACTGACCTAGCTTTAGAATAACAACATAGGCTCTTGTCTTTCTTTGGCTACCCAACATCGGAACCCTCTTCCTGTTTAAGGGAGAATGTCATATTATAGACTGTATTCAAATTAGACTTTTCCTGCAGTGTGCCGTAACCTGTTTTCTCTTCCTTGGTCTCTGTTCCTACCCAATTTTCAAGCCTGAGGCTCCAGATATAGTGCAGGCTCTACCCAACATCCTTCTAGTAAATTCTCATTCTTACTGAGTTAACCTGAATCAAGTTTTCTTGTTTGCAATAAAGAATCCTGTTTGGTACCTAGCCCAACCTCTAAGTGGAGCAGAAATTCCACATGTAATGCCCTTGATGGATAGTCAGATTGTTCATGAATATTTTTAGCCACAGGAAGCACCTGATATCCTAAGGCCAGCTGTTCTTCTGCTCATTAATTGCAGATGTTCCAAAGTAGTTTTCATAATTGACGTGAAATGTGCCTCTTTTCAACTCCTACCCACTGCTCTGTTGGTCTTTGGAAGAACCCCAGCAAGTCAGCATCTTGTTTGATGTTATAACTTTGAATATCTGTAGATTGTTATCTTAGTCCTCTGTTCTTTATTTTTGGTTTCCAGTGAGAACCTGTGTCATCCTGGTCAGCGTCTTCAGCACCCACCTCTTAACTGTCAATATTTTTGACTATAGTAAAAAAAAAAATAATAATCCATTGGTTCCCAAAGTATATGATGCATATCATTGGTGGGAGGCAATTAAATGACATTGACAAAAATAGTGAGAAATTTATTTTCATTTTTACCACTTTTATTTTTTTGAGACAAAGTCTCGCTCTTCTTCCCCAGGCTGGGGTGCAATGGTGCCATCTCGGCTCACTGCAACCTCCGCCTCTTGGGTTCAAGCGATTCTCCCACCTTGGCCTCCCAAGTAGCTGGGATTACAGGCACCTGCCACCACACCCAGCTAATTTTTGTATTTTTAGTAGAGACGGGGTTTCACCATGTCAGCCAGGTTAGTCTCGAACTCCTGACCTCAGGTCATCCACCCGCCTTGGCCTACTAAAATGCTGGGATTACAGGCGTAAGCCACCATGCCCAGCCCATTTTTACTACTCTTTTAAGCCTTCTGATGCTTTCAAATAAAGTTTTACATTTGGAACTAGTGCATCATTAACACGTTATAATATTTGTCAACATCTCTTCAATTACTTAACGACATGGTTTTCATTATTTTACTTTTATGGCAAGCAAAAACAGTTTATACTTACGGAATAAGTTTTGTCTATAAAATTTTAAGTACAAAAGTAATTAAATAAAATCATAAAGTAAATGATATTACAAAGGATACAGTGGAATGGCAAAATCATGATTATAGATGTCAATAACTAACATTTGGAAAACACTGCTTTAGACATAGCTTGTTCACTGCAGAACAAAATAGGACTACTCGGTTGATCTAGACACTATATTTCATTATTTAAGCCTTTATTACGATACCTTTATTTTCTGGCAGTCATTTAGTATCATTGGTTCTTATCACAAATGACTTATTCACTTACTTTCAATACCTAACGATGTTAAAGAATTGTTTTTCTTTGAGATTCTGGCTGACTGTGGTAAAAACATTATGTTCTCCTTCATTCTTAGTTTCCATGCTTCCATTACACATTCTTTCTCTAGTCCATTATTCTGCAATTCTTTTTCAGACCTATTTCTTAACCAGGTTGGTTTGGAATCGCAAATCAGTAATGCATTCAGGGTCCCTCTCTAAAGCCTTTAGCTCAAGACCCCCACTGAGCTCAAGAGATCTGGGAATGTTGTCGACTCACCTGTGGCATGTTCCCGTAGACCTACATCAAAGGCAAGTTTGTCTGTCTGGGATCTTGATGTAGTCAAGCATGTTAGATACTGTGAAAGAAGAGCAAATACTAGTGAAGTCACACTCTTGCATTGGGTCTTGGTATCTTACCACTAGTTAGCTTCCAGTTAAGTTCAACAATGAGCTACTGTGAAGATAGCTCTATTTATCTTGCTCATTGGAAAGTTAATTGGTACATGCCTTAACACAATACTTTCATTTTTAATTATTATTATTATTTTTAGAGTCGGGGTCTCATTCTGTTGCCCAGGCTGGAATGCAGTGGCACAATCCTAGCTCACTGCAGCCTCAAATTCCTGGGCTCAAGCAATCTTCCCACCTCAGCCTCCCAAGTAGCCAGGACTACAGGTGTGTGCCACCACGCCCAGCTAATTAAAAAAAATTTTGTGGAGATGTGGTCTAGCTATGTTTCCCAGGCTGGTCTTGAACTCCTGGCTTCAAGTGATCCTCCTGCCTTGGCCTCCCAAAGTGTTGAGATTACACGTGTGAACCACCCTATGCCCAGCTGAAAATACTTTTACAATACACTTAAAACCTCAAAGATGCTCTTATCTGATGACTCAGTAGTTTAATGTATAGAACTATATGTTATAGAAATGAGTTAGAAATATTAAAGATGCCTTAAAGATGTTGAGAAACTTTTTAATTAGGAACAATACAAATGAAACATAAATGACCAACAATAATAATAAAGCTAGATAACCTCTGATACTTCCATTTTATATAATATTATGTTATTGAGTATTTATCGAGAATGTGTAATAGCCTGGAACATTGTTTAGAATACATGAAGCTAAAAAGTAATATATAAAATAGTACATTTATAAGTTAACCTGTACTCAACAATTTAAATGTGTAGCAACCAGACTAAAAGGAATTACATGAAAATGAAACAGAAATTGATTTTGGATAGTGTGGAGGGACATGGATGACCTTCCCACTTCTATTTTTGGTTTTTCAAATTTTCTATGAGTTTTAAAACTTCTCAAAATAATGGTTCTTTTTCTTATTATAAAGATACATGGGCAGGTAAAACTTACAAATGATTGTTAAACTAACTTAATAAAGCATCCCACGGCCTCCTTCACTGATGGGCATAGGATTAGACTGAGAGGCAGGTAAGCTCTTGGGATGTGCTTTCTAAGCCACAGTCCTAGGTCTCTGCAAGAGGAAGACGGAAAACCATTGCAATGTAGAAAGTCGTATCTTACAGGCTTTATTCCCAGAACTGTACTTAAAAGGAGCTAGCCAGTAGAGAGTATATGTTCACTGTGAGTAGAACTGTTTTTTAGGAGGGGTAAACTTAATGTAAATAATGCAAGTCTTTGTGTCACTGCCATGATATTAGCTTGTTTTTGAAGTCATAAGAAGTATGCTTTTGAAGTTCTGCTTATTACATTTAGGTAAAGAGAAGTGTTGGGAGTTTTATTTACCCTATAGATAAAGACCAGATTCTGAAAGATAGCATCACCTTCTCAATTCCAGATATTATCAGGGTTCAAAGTTTCCCTACTCTCAAAAACGTCTCCATCTCCTACTTGGATACACTTCCGTTTGGACATTTTTGTTTTTCGTCTTTTGCCATGAAGGACTACAGCAGACGCATGTTCAGGCTGAAAAGGTCAGCTTCTTACCAGTGCTCAGAAAAAAAAAACACATGCTGCAGCAAATGAATTATTTAACAGGCAGCTGTTGCTCCCGTTGTCAGTTTGATAGTTCAAGCCTTGAGATGAACTTTGCATCATGCTGCTGGTATAAATGTGTGGAAATAGTCTTGAATTAATGTATCGGTTTTCCACTAGGGCTAGAGGAAAATGACAAGCCTTCCTGATACTGAAAGAAAGTGAGGATGATACACTATCGGAGTGGCATATGGTTGACTGAGTAATAATATTCTCCTTAATACTCCCTGCAAAACTACAATATCTGCCTTTTAAAATATTGAAAATTATAATTCTTTCGTAAATTATAAATAAATTATATTTATTTAAAATGTAGCATTTTTTTTCAAGTTACATTGAGGCATCATCCTTCTGTCAATTCTGGTTCTAGATCCCTGATTAGTAATAGCCATGCAGCTTTCTGTGACTACCTTGCCTCCTGTCTTCCTCCTGTCTCTGGATTAGCATCACACCTGCAAGTTCTTCCAGGACTGGAAACAGTGAGTACCATCCTATTTCTCTTAGCTAGGTAAAGGAAGAGAACTGTCACAAAATTTCCATTTGATTGGTTTTTCCTCTATGCTGGTTATCCTTGTATACTAAAGAGATCTGTTACTCCATAAGCCATTTGATCATTTGTCAATTCATCAAATATTTATTGAGCATCTAGTATATCAAAGCACTATATTTGGTGGGGTTATAGGTTTAGCAAAATAAAAAAGAAACACGGCCCTCTTCCTCATGGAGTTGGAGGTGGGGTATCAGACATTGAGGAAACAAAAAACATAATTGCAATTATTGCAAATTGAGGTAGGTCAAATGAAGGAAATGCCAAGAGGATAATGTGCTAAAATTAGTTATGTTCCAATTGTTCCTGCTGTTAGGTTGTTATTGCTGGCTTCTTGTACTTCCCCCTCTTCAGTTTTTCCTCCTCCTTGAATGATCAAAGTGGGTACCACAGCTGCTTACCATTCCGCTGAAAGAGTGCCTCAGGAGAACTGCATGGCCGTATAACAGGGTCCTGTGGCCACCTCCTTGTGCTGCCTGTGGGAATGAGGAAGAATAAGGTCAGCACATGCCAGTTGTGGCTTCTCTGGGAGCCAAGCAGCACAATAATTCTGAGAGACAGACTACCAGGAAAAGACCCATTGCAAAGCTCCTAAGGAATTCATTCCAGAAGCAAGTGGCTGGTCTACGGGCAGAAAGAGACGTGTGACCACAGCCATGCAACATCCTTGGGAGAGGGTGTGTGGGGCCAAATCTATTCCCAGAAATGGCCTCTGCCCAGGATCAGCAGAAACCCAGAGCTGTTCTACCAGAGAAGCATGTAAATGACATAGGTACTGCTTACCTTCCTTTGAAACTTCTCAGAAGCGTTCAGAGCGAGAGAGAGAAACAGATGTGATGTAGCCATAGCCTAGCAACACAAAGGCAGCGTGGCAGGCGGCACATGGTCACATTCTGTGCCATGCAGTCTTTTCCCTTCAAGGCACTTATGCCTTCTGCCCACTCCCTTAAATGGGTCCTTTATACACAGATCTCACCAACGAGAGATGGCTCTGAAATCCAGGACTTTAAAAGGGTAACCAGTTATGCAGAAATAGATCCTTCAGTTGACAGACCATCTAGGTGTCTTCTCTGCCTCACCAGGCAACTCCCACTTTGGCTATTTGCTCAATGGCTGCCCAAACAGCGGGAGAGGGTGACATGAGAGGGAGAGATGGCCCAACATAAAGCCACTGGTGTCTGTTTCTTATTCTTTCCCTGAATCTGATTCCCACGTCACCATGCTGAACTGAATAGTACATGATAGGAGACAAAACTGTAATTTATTATAGTTAGAGGTGAGTAGGTCGCATGGAAAATGGAAATCTACAGAAAATTCTAGGATGTTTTGGCATCAACATTTCCAACCTCTCACCTAAGTATCTCTTTATCATGCTAACCAGCAATAAAGTTTTTGATCATGCACTCCTTTTTGGAGAAAATATTTGAGCATAAGCCCTCCCCTCCCCAAACATGCACAGAAAGAGAATCCAAAGCTTGAGGTAAAAATTATGAAGATAATTCTAGCATTTTTCTTCAAGGACACCTTTTATGCAGTCCATTTTATTCAGAGCTACAGACTGGCAGCCCAAGGACTGGTTTGAGGCTCTGCCCCTCTCCCGTGTCCACCTGCAACCACACCAATTAGCAATGCGGAGGAAGGGGAATCAGGTAGTGTGGAGGACAAAGCCTGGGGTAAATTTTATTTCAGTTCTATTTGGATTAATAGATTCACTCTGTCAAAGAGATGGTTTTTCATGTCACATAATGAGCCTAAAGAAGAGAAGAAAGATAAACGTGGTATCATGTTCCAAAAAAGCCAGTAACTAAATATAAATGCGACTGCGCTTTTTCCCACAGCTATAGAGATTATTTAAGTGTTCTCCAGGCTTTAATACTGTGTGGAATTACAATGCTCTTCACAATATTTTAAAATTTCTTGAAATCATTTGCACTAACTTTAGTTTCTGTATTTATAAATGTGTCAACAGCTTATGTTAAAATTAGACATACCAAATAATTGTCACATCTTGTCAATCTAACAAAAATTGATCTTACCCACTTGTATTATTACAAGTTAATGGATGGCTCCTGATGGCTTACACTTGGGTGTGTCCTCCCAAAACAGTCCTACATCTCAAACGGATCCACTGACCAGCTTATACTTCCTACCTTTCTCCAACTCTTCTTTGTCCCTACCAACTCTGTAATCATAAGAAGAATTAAGAGTCACTGATCTCCAAAAGCTGAGTCGGGGGGGTGGGGGTCATGTTTTGAGAACCACTGCTTTCAGGGAACAAGCAAGCCTCAAGTGCTGGAATGGCAGAAGTGGTTTTCCTATAGAGCTTTTGATAATTATCATCATGGTGATTACTACCATTGGGCACACACTACTGAGGTTCACAGGGATTAAGTAGCTTGCTCAAAGTCATATAAGTTCCAAGTTCACGGTCAGGATTTAACAAAAGTGAGGACACTTAACTATGTGCTATACTGTCTCCTTTTCTGAAGTTTGATGATGGGGGATGAGATTTGTGTATAAAAATGATGTTACAAATGGAAACACCTATTAAAATAGGCGAAGGCAGAGAGTATTGAAATAGACTAGGAGGATAAAGAGGTATCACGCAATGACCTTGTTGTAAAAGTAGACCACAACATTCTGGTAGGACTGTTGACACACCTCCATAGTAAGAGAGAGGAGCACATGTGGGCAAAGGCCTGGAAGTGGAAAGAATAAAGCACATATGCGGACTTGCAGACCATTCACTGGTTTGTGGTGGGGTGGATGAACAGGAGTGAAAGGACATGACACAGGATGTAGGTAAGGGGTGGACAGATTATGGAGGGCTCAGACTGACTGGCTCAGTGGATGGACTTTGTTCCACAGCTAACAGAATACTGGAGTAGATTTTTGAAAGGACAGTGTCACAATCAAAGTTGTACCTTAGAAAGGAAACCCTGACTGCAAAATGGTGGAAGAAATGGGATGATCAAGCTACAGAGGTAGAAAAAAATAATTGTCTCATTCTGTTTCCATGACAGCATTACGAAGGGTGAGCAGACCAGAAATCTTGGTGTCGGTGTCATCTTTCACTCCTTTCTTCTTCTCATAACCCCCCATTAGTTCAAAGCATCTTTTGGTGCCATCCCATCTCCAAAATATACTCTGTATCCCACTACTCAGCACCTTGCACCTGCCAGTCTAGTCCATTCTATTGCCACCAGGTCTCATCAGGGTTTTGCTAATGACCGACCTTCCAACTGTGCTCCCTGCTCTGCCCTTCCTCCTTCTAGTCATGGCAGCCAGAGACATCCTTTAAAAACTGTCAATCACATCATGTTACTTTCTTGCTCAAAAACGCCCAATGGCTTCCAACCATACTTAAAATACAAGTACAAAGTCCTCACTGTGGCCTCTAAGGCCATGTATCAGGCAACTTTTTTCGGTAAAAGGGCAGATAGCAAATATTTTAGGCTTTGTGGGCCAAATATGATACTGTCCTTTTTTTTTTTCTTTTTTTGAGACAGAATTGTGTCCCTCTGTTACCCAAGGCTGGTGTGCAGTGGTGCAATCTCAGCTCACTGCAACCTCTGCTTCCCAGGTTCAAGCAATTCTCCTGCCTCAGCCTCCCTCCCGAGTAGTTGAGATTACTGGTGTGCACTACCACACCCAGCAAATTTTTGTATTTTTGGCAGAGATGGGGTTTTCCCATGTTGGCCAGGCTGTCTCGAACTCCTGACCTCAAGTGATCCACCCACCTCGGCCTCCCAAAGTGCTGGGATTATAGGAGTGAGCCAGCATGCCCAGCCTTAATGTATTTTTTTTTTAAAAGAATTTGCCCTTTAAAAAACGTATTAAAAACATTCTTCTAAAAATTTAAAACCTCCCTTACCTAAAGGGTTGTACATAAACAGGCCATAGTCTGGATTTGGCCTGTTGGCTGTAGTTTGCAAATCACTGCCTTGTACGACCTGGTTCCCTCATACCTCTCTAACTTCACCTGCCAGCAGCATGCTCTCCATCACATCCTCTGCTCCAATCATACTGGTTTTCCTCTGTTTTTCAGACATGCATGCTCCCACCACAAAGCTTCTGCACATGCGTTTCCCTCTGCCTGAAATGCTCTTCCAATATTCTCATGGTTAACTTCCACTCTTTATTCAGTTCTGTGCTCAAACATCTTATGAGAGAAGTCTTCCTCTGGTCAACTCTTCTAAAAGAACAATCACCCTTACTCTGTCACATTTTCTGCTTTATTATCTCTTGTGGTATTATTTTTAATATGAATTTATTCTCTCTCCCCCTAGAATATAAGCTCCATGATCATGTTGTATCTTCTGCCGTGCCCACGTCAGTGCCTGGCACCATAGAAGGCATGCATTAAATATTTACTGAATGAGTAAGTAATTAGGGGAGATGGTGCTTTGGTTTCATTTCACAGATGGAAAAAAAAAAGGCATAGAGAATTTAATAAACATTCCCATGATGAGCTCGTCAGCAACGTGTTTGGATTTGAACTTAGGTCTAACTACAAATTCTACTCTTTTCACTGTTTGATACTAATTCTGGAATAACATTCCAGGAAAGGTGTGATATGCTACATAGAAGATTGTGTGGGTCTGCTCACGAAGGAGGTCCAGACCTCAAGACTGGGAAGCTTTATCAGGATGGCAGTCCTGTCCCTGCCACGAGTGACCTTGGCTATTACCAATGGCAGAAGGAAAATATTTGGTTCCATCTCACAGGATGGGAGTGGATCAGGGAAATGCTGGTAAAAGGCCCTGATGCCATGTCCAGAGGAAAAATGTTCCACTAGCTCATTAACTCAATCCTCTTGCCCATAATTTCAGAATTAATTTCCGTGACTGACGTTTCTTCTAGTAGTTCCCAGAGGATATTGCTTCCCAGTCAGATAAACCAGATATGGCAACTAAGGAGGGGAGGGGAGGGGACTATGCTTCTATCCAGCCACATACAAACCTTTCAATATTGTTAGAGCTCCAAACCAACTTCCTTTAACATCTTGAACCCTAAATTCCACTTTGGGAGTCCCAGGCAATAAGAAATATTCCAAGGCCTCAGGAAGGCTCCTTGCTGAGTTTGTTTGGAAGGTCATATTCCTAGGAGGTCTTGTAGGGGATGAAGTCATTTTCCAAACATGGATGTGCACTTTAATTTTCTCTTCCTTTCACACCTCACTTCAGTTCCCCTCTTTTAGGCTAAGAAGAAAGAAGTCTTTCTGGAAGCTCACAGAACAATATTTCCTGAACAGGCTGGACCCCTTTCACATTGCCTGGGAGGTTTGCATTTCCTTTGAAACACGTGACAACTAAATAGTAATGATGCCTTATAAGTAGAAAACAATAATACTTAACAGTAGAAATAAACAAAAGCAAGTCACTCAGTATATTCAGCTAGAAAGCATAAAGAAAGATTCTACTCATGATTTCCACAAAATGTTAAATTTTTAGAAATCTGCTTAGGTGAATGCAACCTTTAAAATCAAACTACAAAACCTTATTGTATGAAATAAGATTTGATTTGATGAAACGGAAAGGTGTACTTTGTTACAGGATGAGAACATTAATATTTGTAACTGCTTATTCCCCTAAATGTAACTTACAGATTTAATACAGTTTTAATTACAATTCCAATGGGATATTTTGCAATTTCACAAATTGCTGCAAAACTAATCTGGTAATATAAACAGTAAGGATTTTTTTATTCTGCAAAGAACCAAGGTTTTAGTAAATGTTATGAAGCCAAGTTCATTAATTCACTCTGATACTCTCATTCAAAGAGAAAAATGTGGCACAATACAGACAGTCCATAAACAGGTCTGACTATATGAAAGTGTAGCATATGACAAAGCAGATTTCAGTATAACAGGAGAAAGGCAGGGTTATTAAGCACAAGTCTCTGTGAGATGCGGATGGCAAATCAGAAAAGCTTTCAGTAAGATCCACAGGAAACATAAAAAGATAAGTTACAGAAGGATAACATAATTAAATATTTCATTTTAAAATTAAATTCTAAAACAACTAGCATGCAACGGAAGAGTCCACATTCTTCACAGACCTAATACTTATCCATGCTTTGATGCATCAGATATACTCAAAGGAAACAGAAGACAGATATGATTGTACCAAAATTACTGAAATTCAGAACAATGGAAACACCAACATTTAATAGACTACAGAAAGACTTTGTAACACTATGACAAAAGGGTTACTATCTCATTGAAATGTAGGGGAAAAAAACAGCCTCACAGAAGTCGGCAAAGAATATGAATAAATGACGCATATTAGAAGAACATTCAAACATATGGAAGAGATTCTTTTCTAGTAATGAAAGGAATGACACTTAAAGCAACTTTGATATATCATTTTACATCTGCAAAATTTGCAAAAGTGGGAAAAAAAAAACTTAATGCTGTCAGAGTTGCAATTTAGCTGATGAGATTCCAGGCAAGGTGGTATGGAATACAACCCTTTTGCAAAGCAATATGGAAGTGTATGAAAAGGGCCATAAAGTCTATAACTTTTTCTGTAGTGATTCTACTTCTGGGGGCAATTCAAGACAAGCAAAGAAAAGTGTGCACCCAGCTGTGATAAGAGCATTATAATAGGTGCAACAAAACAAAAAACCTGGAAAGAACCTAACTATCCCAAAGAAAAATATTATCTAGTAAATTATGAGGCTTCTTGAGGATGTTCTACGCTTTACCTGTTGAAGAAGGCAGTTATAGAGGTTATGTGGAAACACAGAAAAACGTTTATGATATGCAACCGTGGGAAAAGCAGAAAACAAAATACCTTCAAGTATTATATATAGGCAAGAATAAGGAAACCTATGAAAATCAAATAGCCATTTGGCTGGTTGCCGAACCACTGAATTTTTCCTATTCTAAATTTTCTTTAACACTATTACTATATCATCATTTTGGGGGAAAGTATAGTGTGTGTGTGGGGGGGGGTGGTGCAACAACATGGTACATGTGTTTAATAAAATTGAGCATTTTAAAAGTATTTTGTCTATTCCCTGTACCCTTCAGTTGCTTGTGGGTACAATTACTTTGCCAGGATCCTCAGGAAACGACTTTACCTACCTGAAAGGCAGATGGGGACACATATCTAGCATCATTGCTTTTAAGACACTGACTCCAGAGTCTTTCTTTACCCTTGGTGTTACACGGAAACGCTAGAGAGGCAGCCTTTATTGACGATACCTGACTCCCTTCCCCATAGCTCCCTCAGGCTCAGCTCCAGACTCCATAGCAAACATCTCCTGCTGCAGGGATTCGTTGCAGTTGGGTCCCAAACCCAGTGGCTCCTCTGACTGTCCCTTGGGGACTCTTCACTTTAAATCCCGTTCTTGTTTTGGGGGAGTTGGTGCATTCCCTGCTTCTCAAGGCTGCCTCAAGCAGCTGTGAGATTCTAGGTCTACCCTGCCCTACTGCTTTAGGCTAGCGGATCACTCCCTTCTGGCCAAACTCCAAAGATCCTACTCAAGCAAACTGCCCTTCCAGGAGGGGTGGACAGATAGTGTGTCCGGAATTGATTCCTTCTGGTGGGTTCCTGGTCTCGCTGACTTCGAGAATGAAGCTGCGGGCCTTGCGGTGAGTGCTACAGCTCTTGAAGGTGGGGTGTCGGGAATTTGCTCCTTCCCGTGGGTTCGTGGTCTGGCTGACTTCAGTAATGAAGCTGCAGACCCTCGCGATGTTACAGCTCATAAAGGTAGTGTGGACCTGGACCCAAAGAGTGAGCAGCAGCAAGATTTACCGTGAAAAGCGAAAGACCAAAGCTTCCACTCCGTGGAAGGGGACACCAGCAGGTTGCCGCTGCTGGCTCGGGTGGCCAGCTTTTATTCCCTTATTTGGCCCTGCCCACATCCTGCTGATAGGTCCATTTTACAGAGTGCTGATTGGCACGTTTTTACAGTGCTGATTGGTGCGTTTACAATCCTTTAGCTAGACACAGAGCGCTGATTGGTGCATTTACAATCCTTTAGACAGACACAAAATTTCTCCAAGTCCCTACCTGACCCAGAAGCCCAGCTGGCTTCACCTCTCAATAGGGCTAGACAACACCTCTCCAGCTCAAATGACACCAAAGGAACTGATGGGGCATTTTCCAAACAGGCCTTGAGTTGTAAACATCTGGTAACAGGGATTTTTTTTTCTCCTTTAATGATATTAATAGTTAATGAAGGATTTTGTGGTAGTAGACTGGAAATTACAAAGTACAGCCCAGGGGTGGGAGGGACACGTGCACAGATGAGTATGGCTTGTGATGAGGGATGAGGAGTCACAGCCAGAGAATGAGACAACAGGAGCTCGCTAAGTACATGTAGCCATCCTAACTCCCTGAAACTGGTGTGAAACCCCAAAGAGCCCAGTGTGGGACACTTAACTTGTTTCTTCACCACCTTTTTTGGATCAGATACTTCAATCCTCAACTGGCTAATTGCCAAATGCTGCTTCTCCTGAGCTGAACAAAGATTCTATCTACCTCCTGTGGCTCTCAACCTTGGAGTATAAAGCACTATACAGTATAAGGTATTGTTCTTTTGACACCTTGATTTTCAACTCATAATGGGGTGATTAATATGAATCTAAAGCCAAGAGTCAGAGGTGCCTGAGCCATTGGCTTCAGGGAACTTTGTGAAGAGGTTTTCCCCCCCTAAGAAATCTTCCAAGTCGGCCTGGACTAACTCAGCCAGAGCAGTACAGGTCCTTCACAGAAACATGCTTGAAAGGGGGCGACACCCCTGGCATCTTTCATGGGCATCTTGAGAGAAAAGTGAAAACTGAAACTGTGAAACAGAATTTTTTTTGTTTTTGAGATGGAGTCTTGCTCTCTTGCCCAGGCTGGAGTGCAGTGGCGCAATCCCGGCTCACTGCAGCCTCTGCCCACCGGGTTCCAGTGATTCTCCTGCGTCAGCCTCCTGGGTAGCTAGGAATACATGCTCACGCCACCACACCTGGCTAGTTTTTGTATTTTTTTTTTTTTTTTTTTTTAAGTAGAGATGGGGTTTTGCCATATTGGCTAGGCTGGTCTCGAACTCATGACCTCAGGTGATCTGCCTGCCTCGGCCTCCCAAAGTGCTGGGATTACAGGCACGAGCCACCGCATCTGGCCGTCAAATAGAATCTTAATGAAGTTCAGAAAACAGGAGGAAGGCACAGCATCTGATAGCACTACTTCCCCCAAATTCAGTGATCATGGCAGTCTTACTTGGTCAGATAGCAGTTGCCTTACTAAAAAGACAGGACCAAATGTCAAAGGCTACAATGCACAATAGGACAGCCCCTACCCCAGAAAAGAAAGTTGGCTGCATCTGGTGGCAGAAGGACCTATGGCAGTCACTCTGTCTGCTGCTGTGCTCTTGCGGAGTGACCTTGACTCCAGGGAGCCCCACCTTCGACACCCACGGTACTGCCTTCTTCCTATCTCCTCATATCACGGGACAAAAGAGAAAAACACTTGAAAAGCAGTGCACAGACAGGCACTCCTTTGATTTTTTAAGTACATAAACTTTGCCACTAAGCAAGGAAAACAGGCAAAATCAAACAATCCATCCCCCTCCGCCCACGACTGAATGTCAAACTTACCATTCCCATGGTTTTTAATTTACTGAATCCAGCTAACCCTCTCTCGGAAGTGCCTAGAATTATTTTTCCTGTATGAGAAGGTGGTGCAATCTCCTTTTTGTTCATGTCATTAGTTTCACAGCCACATGGAAGGATTTCAGAACAAAAGGATGAAAGGCCAGAGCCTAATTTGAGAAGGTGTAAATTCTCAGTCACAGGCATCATTTGCAGCAAGAACCTGTACCCCAGTAAAGCAGTCTCTTCCAGGAAAACACCAACTTAGATTCTGCTTTGCACAAGTTTGGCACATGGAATTGGTATAATCTGCGAGATGGCTCAGATGGGTTGGAGACTGCAAACGAGGTGCTATGGTGACCTAGAGTTGATTCTTTCCTGTGGGCACCTAAAGCCGTACGAAGATCCCCTGGATGGTGCAGACTTAAACTCCAAATGTGCAACTGAAGACAACTGGGGAACCTCCTGCCTTCCAAGACTTTAAAAGTAAGAGCCTTTGCCCTATGAGAATCCATGTAGATTTCTGCAACCATTTTCCTCCCCTTTTGTCCCAATCCACAATGGTTGGGGAACAAATTAAATGACTGAGTTTCCCACTAGTCCTGATACTTTTCAAACACTGCTTCTCAAACAGACGGATGAGCATTTTCCATTGAGGGGGAAAAGGTGGTCACTGGGATGCCTCCAAATTGGGCAGGGTCATCCTGGATACATCTGTGCTTTTCTTTGAACGCAGATGCCATGGAGTGAACAGCGAGCCAAAATGGCAGCCCTAACACATGTTTCTTATTATGGTGTCTTTTAAAAGAGCAAATCACCAGATATTTGTCAGCGTATTAGTGACATTTAGATTGATGACAAGTATACTTGGAAAGAGGTGAGGCAATTTTTTTTTCTCTGAATTATTCCCCCCACCTTCTCCTGTAGCTAATAGATTAAGAATCTGATGTTGCCAAATTTATTCTTTGCATAAAAGGAGCCTGTCAGCCAAATTTGTTTTCTAGTCACTGCTCTGGTTTCTGTTTGAACCACCCATACTCCTCCTCCTCATCAGGCTTCAGATGAAACAGTGGATCAGTGACCACGAAGGGTCAATACTAAGAGCTCTGCCCAATTATTTCCATTCACCAAATGTAGCATAATGAAGATTTCCAACAAAGAGTCTAACATTCAAAAGGTCCGATTACCTTGACATGAAAATTTGAACACTGTTTCTAATCTACTGTTTCTCTATAAAAAACTCACTGTTCATCCTGAGGATTTACAGATAACAAAATAGGAGTAAGTTTTTTTATCATAAAACCCTGCTGACTGCTACTGTGTGTAACACCTTTACCCACACAAGCTATAAAGCAGAAGGTCAACTGGATTCTATTTGGTTATCTGATCCTCCTCCCTCTTTCCTGCACTTCTTCAACTTACATGGGTTTTTTTTTCCCCTTGGATGTCCTGCAACAACCAACCTTTATTTTTTTAAATCTCTCTATCTTTGTTGTACTGGTCTCAACTATGATTTTGCTAGATGGAGATCGATTCATCCTGTTCTCTCTATATCCACATAATGAGCATGGGGCCAAGTTTATATTACCAAGCAAAACAAACAGCGATCTTGCTTTTTTCTTGGAGTATATGAAGTGGCCTTGGGCAGAGAGGCTGATTCTCCAGGGTCCTGTGTATGTGGGCCTGAGGGTAGACAGAACAGACGCTCCTAATACTTAGTACCTGTCCACAGACCAGGTGCTGTTCTGAAGGCAATGACATCATTCTTCTGAACCTCTCATGATTTCATTCTAGAAAAGTGGCCCTCAATCCCAGCTACAGACAGGAATAACTAGTGGAGATTTAAAAATGCATACAAAAGAAGAAAAAAAACAACATAAAAGCTGGGTCATTTTCATAAGATTGCGATTTGGTGGACCCACGGTGAGGTCTGAGCTCCCAGGTAATTCAAATGCAGTCAGGCTTGACAGTCACCCTTCTGGGACTTAGCCACATAGGACCCTTCGTGTATGATACATGCAGTCGGCAAGCACTTCTGTGTTCTCAGCATCATCCTTTTGGACCAGTGATTGACTTTCCTTTTAATATTTTTCCAGAACCCCAAAGAAGCAAAGAACAAACATGATTGCTTGCCTTTGCTAACTTTAGGAGTAATGTTTGACTCTCTCTGCTTCTGTCTCAGCTCTGCTTCTATATATATGATAGATAGAAAGACAGAAATCCCTACTACGAAATCTATGTGTGGTGAAGACTCTAGACAAGCTTCTCAGAAGAGGAGTTTCAGGCCCACCATGGTCAACCCCAGATCCACCTGTCTTCACCACATCAAAGGTCAGCTGGACACTTCCTGAACTGCCTCCCATGCATCCTAGACCTCCCTCCCCACCGGTGTGGACGCTGCAGGGCCTGGGAAGAGATGCAGTTAATGGCAAAGCACAAAGCAGGCTGGGGAAAGGGACTTGCACTATTGCTTCCCTTACTACTTGGTCACCTCCTTCTGGAATTAGTCACTTCTGATCTTATGTTCTCACTCTGGTTTCTGTGCTTTGCAGACCCCCGGAACTTAAGGGTATGCCTCAGCATTCATTCTGCATTCTTAGTATAGCATTCTACATTTCTCTCTGTATCTGCAGGGCTAGTGTGTCTCAGAGTTGTTTTGAGTTCTCTAACGCTTGGACAGTGCTTTCGCATGGCTGCTTTCCAAAGCCCACCTTTCACAGGCTGGCTTAGGTCCAAGCATTCTTCTCATCCACTAGCTCTTCTGTCAACTGGAAAAAATAAAAGTTAAATAAAAAAGCTCCTTTGCTGATCTATGAATGGAAGCTGGGACCCGGACAGAGTGAGCACCATTTCTCCCATTGTGCGGTGAGCAAATTTATCACACTGACAATGGGAGGATAACCTACTGGGGCTGACAGTAAAACCTGACTTCCCTTGAGCTGCAAGACACTGTGGCAGGCTTTGCAGCAAAGAAAGAAGGCATATTAAAAGTAGCACCTGCAGAGCTCCTGTGAGAGGAGGAGGAGCGGCCAGCTCAAAAACACCAAGTATGGTTCACAATTTGAAAAAAACAACTCCACAAAATTAATAAAATTAGTATCAGTTGTGTTGATGTTTGCCTCCTCCAATGAAGAAAAAAAATAACAATTCAATCAATTTGCAGCAAGTTTGGTGGTTACCATTAATGTAATGTGACAACTTGGCACTGAAAAGAATGTTGCTGCTGATTTCTGCTCTTTCCACTGAGACAGACCACTGCTGACTGGGAATGATCTTCAGAAGCCTGAAGAAGGAAGCATGTTATCTAAGAGAAGCAGTTTGTGATGGCCCACAGTGAGAGGAAGTGCCAAAGAAACAGACAGATTAACTGACTGACTTGAGCCAAGGCAGGCTATATAAATCACTGGAAACCCTATCACTGTCCAGTCACCAATATGTATCCACAGCTGTTTACGCAGCTTGAAGAATCAAAAGATGATTTAGAAACCCTAGAAAATTTTGCCGTGAAACCAGAGAATGGAAAGGACATACAGCAGGTGTTCCATTAAGTGCCATGTTCCTCATAAAAATAATAAAGTCTCACTCTATTATTAAATCATGCTGTCATCAAGGTGATTTAACCTCTCTTCTGGTATCATACTAATATCTCCTCCAATCTCAGGCCAATTGGGCTTGGCCTGTGATGGGTCATAGTGGGGGTAATAAAATATCCCTAGAGCCAGAGTTTGATCTTTAATATTCTCTATGAAACAGAACCACAGATATTAAAGAGTTATACAATGTCATGTCCTGGGGTAGAAAAATTCAGATGAGCCTGGGCCACCCTTGTTGCTGCAAGAAAGCAGGGGTTTGCTCAAAGATATCAGCCATGACGCTGCACAGGTTAACATGCATTCCCTTGGACCAAGCAAGGAGGATCTCAGTATTCAAGAGAAAATGACAACTGCATTTTGGAACATGCTGGGTATTTTAAAGAGAAGTGAATTCAAGATGATACTAAAACAGGAATTGGTGACACGTTGTGTGAAATGGTCATTGTAATGTTCATTTACATTACGTTACAGCGAGTTTCCAATGTAGTGTTACAGCAGTGATTCTCAGTTCAAATTATAATAGTCCCATACTGAAGTTTATTTTTCAATCACTGGATTATAAAGACAAAATCAGAAAGGTTATTTAAAAGGTAGAAGAGGCTGGGCACGGTGGCTCACACCTATAATCCCAGCACTCTGGGAGGCTGAAGTGCGCAGATCACGAGGTCAGGAGTTCAAGACCAGCCTGGCCAACACGGTGAAACCTCGTCTGTACTAAAAATACAAAAATTAGCCAGATGTGGTGGCACGCACCTGTAATCCCAGCTGGTTGGGAGGCTGAGGCAGGAGAATCGCTTGAACCCGAGAGGTGGAGATTGCAGTGAGCCAAGATTGTGCCACTGCACACAGCAGCCTGGGCAATAGAGTGAGACTCCGTCTCAAAAAATAATAATAATAAAATAAAAGGTAGAAGAACACTGGGTAATGTGTTTGGCTCTTGTCATCAATTCTGTTAACATGGTAACCCGGGTTGTTCTTTATTGGTTCCTTTTTTTTTTTTTTTAAGCCATTCTGAAAAATTGCAGAAGCTCCATCTGGGAGAGAATGCTGTGCAAGGTCTCATGGGTTACAAACTGGGTGGTCTGAGCCAGCAGGATCTAGTTACAGAGAGGTTCGGGAACATTAGGGATAGCATATTGTCTGACTCAGCATTCCCCTTTCTCTGAAGCCCACTGGGATTTGTAAGAAAAAATTGGATTTGGCCTGAGACTCTTTTCCTAGATCAAGTGAGTGCATTTAAAATAGATCTTACAGGCCAGGGGTGGTGGCACATGCCTATAATCACAGCACTTTGGGAGGCCAGGGTGCTTGGATCACTTGAGGTCAGGAGTTCAAGACCAGCTTGGCCAACATGGTGAAAACCTGTCTCTACCAAAAATTAGCCAGGCGTGGTGGTGGGCATCTGTAATCCCAGCTACTCAGGGGGCTGAGGCAGGAGAATCACCTGAATACAGGAGGCAGAGGTTGCAGTGAGCAGAGATTACACCACCGCACGCCAGCCAGGGTGACAGAGTGAGATTCCGTCTCAGGAGGAAAAAAAGAAAGTAGATCTTACAGATATGAGTCTTTTGGTTTACAGGGATATACATGTATGTCAAAAACAGGATGATTTGGGGGTGGGCATGCCTCTGTTTCATGCTAGAACCTGAGGATAAATTAAAGTAGCCTATATTGAATAAAACATGGGGGAAGCTGGAATACAGAAATCTCTTGATTATTTTTGGCATGTTTTGTAAGATACAGCAACTAAGACATTACTCTTCAGAAAAAGGGATTGAAGCAACCAATTTTTAAACATAGCTTAATACAAGAAATCATAATAATAAAGGCTTTTTTCCTGTTAGAATTTTATCTTAGTAACAAAGTGTACCATGTGGGAAAAAGAAGTGAAGTCCAAAGGATAGGCACCCTAGAAATTGCTTTTATACAGGGATATATGTTTGGAAAGACAAGTGTAAATGTGAGGAAGTGCGAAGTGATATCTATTATGCACACACACACACATACACACACAAAATACTAAGGTTAATAGCATTAAAATGAAGTTAATATATTTAGAAAAAAGTGTACATTGATGAATTTTTATAGACAGACAAATGGGGAAAGAGACTGGCAGAACCGAAGAATGTTTTATATTCCTGCAAGCCAAAAACCTAAGGCGAAACAATAAACCAGTTTGAATTAGATCTGTCTGGACCAGGGGTTCAGCCCAGTGAACTTACCATTCCTGGTTACCCTGGGAACAGCTCATTTTAATAAAATCTCACAAGAAACTGCAAATGCAATAAATAGTGTTAGCAGAGGCCTAGGTAGCTCCACTCGGGAAAAGGCATAGTAAGAAGTTCAGAAGGAATTTGTGCCATAGGAAAGACTGAAGTCATGAGAAGAGAAATTGGCGTTCCATATACAACAGGTAGTGACTATATTATTGAGAGAGCTTGAGAAGGCTGCAGACAGACCTACGGTTTCTCCCACTGACTTTCAGTGAAATCTGCATAGCTAATAAAGCATGGATTTGCGTATCCCTATTGCTCCACCTGCCCTGCACCATCAAAGTGGTTGCCTGGGAACAGCGGTTGCTCATTCTCCTGGTGACCTGGGTCAGCTGCCTGAGGTCAGAGAATTAATTGTGGCTTCTATGGTTTAGACAGTATCATTGTGGAGGTGAGGTTTTACAGAATCAGCTCCATAGCTCTATTTCATCGACTCACGATGCCTCAGTCATTACAGCTCAGTTATTTGTACCCATCAAAAACAAATTCTGGAGATTTTCACTGATTTGCTCTTTATAAATTACATGAATGTATTAAATTATCACATGTATTCTGAAACTAGGTACATTATGTATCAATTAAAAAATTGTTTAAAATAACTGGAGATTTTTTTTTTGAGACGGAGTCTCGCTCTGTCGCCCAGGCTGGAGTGCAGTGGCGCGATCTCGGCTCACTGCAAGCTCCGCCTCCCGGGTTCACGCCATTCTCCCGCCTCAGCCTCCCGAGTAGCTGGGACTACAGGCGCCCGCCACCACACCTGGCTAATTTTTTTGTATTTTTAGTAGAGATGGGTTTTCACCGTGTTAACCAGGATGGTCTCGATCTCCTGACCTCGTGATCCGCCCATCTCAGCCTCCCAAAGTGCTGGGATTACAGGCATGAGCCACCGCACCCGGCCGATAACTGGAGATATTTTTATACCCTAGCAGTAATTCTGAAAATTCCTAAAACCAAGTCATAACTTTAGAAACTAAACTACGAAGATATAAAATAAATAAAATAAAATAAAATAAAATAATGCGTTCAACCTACCTTTCAAATAGCTCATCAAAGACATGAAAATGAGTATTTTAAGGAATGGTTCCGCCATGAATAATTTCCACCTCTGGCTCCACCCAGAGAGCAGGACTCCGGAGTCAGCAGAGAGAAGGGCCTTTTTAAAAAAGCAAACTCCCAAAGGCTGTTTCTTAGAAGAAACCTCCGTGGTGCGGGCCTCATTTACACTGGGTCAGCTCTGAATTCATTCTTTTGGAACAACATCCCAGTTCTCCTGCCTACCACCCTCCACCTTTTCAAGGCAGATGAGCAGCAGAGAAACGGGGTCTGGAGCACCAAGCCTCCATCTGTACATCCTTAATAGGATGGCACCAGGTGATTCTTATCAGTGCTGGTGCCAATGCATGTTTCTCTCTCGAACAAAAACAAAAGGAGGGGCAACTGGTGCGTAAAAACTCTACAATCAGGTGCCTTTCCTCTTCAATCACAGAGGTAGTCATCCACAAAGAAAGAGGTGAATAACCACAACAAACAAGGGAATTGACTATCCACAGGTTTCAGTAAGAACATTTTTTAAGGCATTTTTTAAACCAAAACACCTATCTGATACTTGGGCAAAACTATTTAGTACATGGAATGTGTGAGCTGTAGGCAAGAATAGGCCTTACAAGTGAACAAGTTCAAGAACCAGTACAATTTCAACCACAGGAATGAAACTGATCATCAATATAGGAATGGTACTAAAAAACAGTTTTTCCCATTTTCCTGATGACTTACGAATCCTTCATCATGGGTAGACATTGATCCTGGGATAGATGCTTAGGAACCACTCATTTAGTTCAGAGTCCATGTTTTGCAGGTGGGACAGCAAGGACCAGAGAGTGGGAATACCAAGGCTAGAATGTCCACCCCCTGCCTAGTCCAGCACTTTCCTCCCTCACACCAGAGCAACATCATGAAACTCAGAAACGAGGCTCAGCACTCTCTCCATCTCCCACCTCACTACAAGCCCAAGTACGTGCAGTACCCACAGGAGGAAACTCTAGGTGGAAGCAGAAGCATTCTGCCTTCAGCTTTCCTCTTACTTTGCGGGTAACCATTTCAGCCTTCTGCAGAGCGGAAGCGATTTTTACACCATGGTTCGCCTAAATATATTTGGTCTTATTCCCACTTTCTTTCCACCGATTCCACGTCATCATTTTAGCTCCTTCCATTCTAAAACCAGATAGTGGCAATCATAGGACTGGAGTGTTGGTCACAAGGTTTTTACTCAAGTAAAGATGAAAATGCCAGCTGAGATCAGGGTTTCTCCAGCACCAAGTTAACTTTTCTTTACCAGAATATCCAGATTGGTGCTCTTATTAAACTTTAATGAAATGGAAATAAATTGGAGTTTGCTCTAGTTCATTCAATTCTCACTACAAATATATAATTTAAACTCAGGTATTTATTAAAAAGTGAATTACATGATCAAAGGAACAGTCTAATAAATAAACTGAAGAGTTTCTATTCTCCTAGGATTTAAAAAATTGCAAATGTGCTTTATTTTCAAAAGGTAAGCAGGTTTCTTAAAAGATTTCCCCAAAATTCAAATATTGTACAATGAAGGATTGAAACATGTTGCCAGAAATGCAGTTTTTACAACCCATCTCTACTCCTGCCCCCCATGAAAGTTATTTTTCTCAAAACTCTCAGCAAAATCTCTTATCAAAACATCTCCCTGAATAATAAACTATTTACCTATGGATTGTGTCCTGGAGAAAGCTTAGACACCCCCAATCCCTCCTCATGCCTCTAAGAAACTTTAATGAAGATGTTTACATTTTTTTGCAATTAAAATACAGAAACAACCACCAACAACAACAAATATCTTTAGTCCAGCCATGGAGAAGCAGCTCAGGCTTTCTAGATGACAGATACCATTATGACAAGATTATTTCAACAGAGCATTCCAATGTCCACAGCAAGGCTGAACAGAATTCTAGTTTGTGTAACATTAGCAAAGCTAAATGTTAACACATTTGCAAAAACACCGCCAGGATCAGACAGGCATATTGATCTTAAACATGAGGTGCCGACTTCACAACACGCCCATTTCACCAAAGAAAAGACAGTCACACTAAAGCTGAAGCACTATATTCAATAAATGGGGGGATTTGAGAGAGTCTGGAGCTTTAAAAATTCATTCTGTGAGTTCTTTCACTTGAAAAGGCTTCTACTCAGCATATGAAGAAATGTAAAAAGCTAGTTAACCTGAATGGTTATTCTTAATTGTTGAAGTTCAATTTAATTCTTCTGCTGGTTCACTTTGGAGATATGGCAGGAGAAAGAAAATATCCTACTAGCTTTTTCCATTTTTATCATGAATTCCAGCCTTATGGAATAGCAGAGCTGGAGTTGCATAATAGCACTGGAAGAGGTCTGAAGCATCGAGAAGCTGAGGTGAAGGCAAAGCTACACACTTGTGTCATCTCACCAGATTGAAACCTATGATCACAGGCCGTCTAGACCATATTCAGAGCAAACGAGAGGCTGTAAAAACAACTTGCGGCTGGGCACAGTGGCTCATGCATGTAATCCCAGCACTTTGGGAGGCCGAGGTGGGCGGGTCACGAGGTCAGGAGATAGAGACCATCCTGGCTAACATGGTGAAACCCCATCTCTACTAAAAAATACAAAAAATTAGCTGGGCGTGGTGGTGGGCGCCTGTAGTCCCAGTTACTCGGGAGGCTGAGGTAGGAGAATGGCGTGAACCCGGGAGGCAGAGCTTGCAGTGAGGTGAGATTGCGCCACTGCACTCCAGCCTGGGTGACAGAGCAAGACTCCGTCTCAAAAAGATAAAAAAATAAAAAAATAACTTGCAATGTTTTGAAGAAATAAAAAATGATTCCACAGGCAAGTCATTCCAATTGGAGAGCAGTGGTAAAACAAACTGCCTAGCGACGAATTTCTATGTGTGCAGCCACCTCTAATTTCACAACACTGAAAGGTGAGGTGCACTAGTGGTTTCTTTTTTTTTTTTTTTTTTTTAATTGCAGAGACACAAAGAATGGAAACTGCCCTGAACACTCACAAGTGAAAGGCCCAGTTCATGACAAATACAGCTTGAAGTCAGTTGTCCATGCAAAGTACATGTATATTGAAGGAGTGAATAACATACCCATTCCGAGAGATCACTGAGCTAGCAAAATCAAAAACAAAACAGTAAATGGATATTTTAGCATGCGCAGGTTTTGCTGAAAGCTTTCAACTTATTTGAGGAGTCTACTGATACTTACTAGAGAGTTTTTTTAAAAAAAAAAAAAAAAAAGAGAAAAAAGTGGGTGGATTTCCTACCTGGTAAATATTTTGTTATCTTAGAGGTTTGCAAGAGCATTAAATGTAAAAGTTTGTTTTTCCTGTTTTTCTCTAGTACAGTGCTGATATCATCAACAAACTATAAGCAAGCAATGTACCGTCGCCTAAGTCAGCTGTATCACTTTTTTATAACTAACATTTAAATAAGAAAATCCGCCCAAGAAAAATGGTCAATACCTACATCAGGCAATTTGGAATTTCTCATAGAATTGCAATCGATTAATCAATCAGATTTTGCTTAGACCAAGAAAGGTGCTTTCTTACCATGAAGGTCTTCCAGATGGCATATTTTAACTAAAAATCATGTCATCAAAAGGCCAGTCCAAAAATGAAATGTGAGTTATTTGCATATGTCTTCATAAATATCAGCTTATCAAGGAAACATTAAAATCCATTATATCAGCATAAAATCCTAAAATCATAGCATAACATGAGAAAGAACAGTAAGGAGGGGATAGGAAAGGGGGAAGAGGATGTAAATATGTTTAATGACAATTTGGTCTGTGAAAAAAAACACATTGAAACTTTAGTTTGGAGGCCTCTCGTTTATACCAATATTTAATTTATCAAAATAATTCCTAGCTCTTTGAGGAAAGAAAACCTGTCAAATATACATGATATGTCCCCTATAACTCCACAAGAAAATTTACGGGAGAACTTTGTCTCAAAAAAAATTAAAATTATGTACTCGATGCTTAGTGTTTTAGCGTTGCTGTCCTGGATGGAGTTTGTAAAATTCTCCTTGTCCATCGCAAAGAAGAAAGAATAAATACATTTATTCATTCTACCTAAATAAATGGGAGCCAAGGTCTCAAGTAATGGTTAATACAAAAGGGGGAACATTTCCACAGCTCATCGGTGATGGGCTACAGCCCACAGGACACACCAGAGGAAGTGACGTGATGACACTTTTCCATTTTAACTCGGTACATTGCAACCATTACAGACCTGAGAAAGGACTTTGCATCTAAGTGGTGTCATACAGAGGTGGGGAACCTGAAGCCCAGTTGGTAAGAGATTTGCTTGAAGTTAAATTTCCAGTTGGTGGCATTGTTAAGACCAAATCTAAACCTCCCAACACCCAGCTTTGTCACCGAAACAGGCTGCCTGCCACGAGTACATCTGTAAAATGAACTCTAACACAGGGCAGCTTTTAAAGAGTAGGTTTCAACAAGCTTTTGCACGTGAGAGCAATTTTGCCAAGTCGATTTGTTATTTTGCGAGTATAAAAACATTATTTTTGCAGCAGGTGTGGATGGTCAGCCATAGATTTAAAAAGGGAAAGAACAGCATCTGAAACCAGAATGTTATTTTTGTCCCTCTCCAAGGAAAAAGCAGAGTCAAGTCAAGCAAGTTAAAAACTTAATGATGTGATATCCTGTTCTTACCAATCAGGTGTAGGGAGGGGGAGTGTCCCAAAGGTTAGCAGCCTGAAAGTCGTCGGCACTGGGGTGGGGAGGTCCTGAGCGAGGGCACCAAGGATGTTCTTGGACAGCTTGAGGCAGTGGCTTTTTACCAACGAGTACAAAGGAAATTCAGGCTTTCAACACCTAACATGGCTATTCTGCTGTAGGGACTTGACACATATAAGGGCAAGACCTAGGACTTACATCACAATATAAGCATGAGTGACTCAGTACTTATTCTCCAAAGGAAATCTTATGAACTCTCCTGAAGTGTAATCAATGCTTGTTAGATTTGACTCATTAAATTAGGTATTTTTAAAAATGTAATATTAAAACATGTTAATGGGGATGAGGTTTAGAGTTATGGACGCAGTTCCTCCATCGTCATGTTTCCTCCTCACACACATACAAAATAAATTCTATTACTAATTTTTTTCTAACACTTATAAAGGGAAGATAAAAACCTCAGAGTGAGATGCTAAATCTGGATGGTGGTGGTTCCCCTTTTCTTCTATGATATAAAAATGTTGGCAGGCACACAGGAACCCAGGAAGAAAGAAGTAAGGATCCTATTTTCATTCTAGAGGAGTTTGCACAACACGTCTAAATCTTGGCACAGCCACAGTTCAGACTTTAAACAAGGGGCTTCTAATAATTCCCTTCATCAGTGTTTGTTTTGATATATTTATCAGCTAGCAGTGTCACGGCAGATGCATTGTTAGCCAATTCTTTTTTAATGATGTTGCCACCTGTCACTAAATATTTTGTGAGTTTATGAGATGAATGAATGTCCTGAACTTGGCTGCAAGGTAAATATCTCATGTATCTCATGACATGCACTGTAAGGACCTTTACATGAATATAGCATAATGTATGTTTATGCTTCACTGGCCGTTTACAAGGTCACATGATACCAGGAGACAACCCCTAGTAGTCACAGGCATGTCATCTTCAGGAAGCAGTAACATATGACAAATGTGCCACACCATTTCACTAGCAACCATGCTGTGTGTGGTATTCCCTACTGTAAAGACAAGAATAAATCAAAGGAGCCAAAAGCTCCTTTCAGAGTTAATGGGACTATCAAATCACACAAGTAATACAGGGAAATGAAGAACTTCTCAGTGAGGACATCTGTTATAAAGGTTCTTGCAGAAATAATATCTTTCCAGGTCACATTTCCCAATTAAGGTTTTTTGTTTTGTTTTGTTTTGTTTTGAGATGGAGACTTGCTCTGTCGCCCAGTCTGGAGTGCAGTGGCGCAATCTCAGCTCGCTGCAAGCTCTACCTCCTGGGTTCACACCATTCTCCTGCCTCAGCCTCCCGAGTAGCTGGGACTACAGGTGCCTGCCACCACGCCTGGCTAATTTTTTTGTATTTTTAGTAGAGATGGGGTTTCACTGTGTTAGCCAGGATGGTCTCGATCTCCTGACCTTGTGATCCGCCCACCTCAGCTTCCCAAAGTGCTGGGATTACAGGTGTGAGCCACGACACCCAGCCCAATCAAGGTTAAAAGGCTGCTTGTGTATTAGCATACCAGATATTTCAGCATCCAAAGTCAGGCATAATCTTATGTGTTCTGGACATGGATGAAGTGTCACGTTCACGTGGCAACTATACAATTAGTTTTATATTTATATATATACCATTTATATAATTCATTTTATATTTATACTTCATCTCTCTTTGTAGTTGTAAAGATTTGACATTGATGAAGTCAACTTTTAGAGAAAACCGGAGCCCTTATCAGAAGGAGTGCAGCTGATAATTGTGTTAAGCAAGGCCTTTCATTCCTAGAAGCATTATGCCAGTTAATGTCAGAACCCATGTGGAGTTAAGTTTAACATGCACCTAGTTGTGTAGCACAGGACTCTCCTTCCTTTGAGGAAGTTTGAATATTCCTGAAGGATCCGTATAACAGGAGGATGTGGACCAGGGATGAACAGAGGAACCAATACTTTTATTTTCAGGCACTTGAAACTCACAGGCAGTTGTAGGCACTGATCTCATTTAATTCTCACCCAGTCCTATGAGATAGATTGCATCTTGAGGATGTGGAAACTAAGGTACAGAAAGGAGAAATAATTTGCCCCAGAGGTCACCTGGTCCAATATAGGCTGGACTGAAAACACATCTGCCTGACACTGAAGACTGAGCATTTTTTTCATCACAAATGCTGTTTGCTCTCACTTTAAAGTCATTTCTGTAGTATGATGGGGATTGAGGGCTTAGAGGGAGTTGGGGACATCTCTTTCAGCTCCATGTGCTGCTGAAGGTTGGTAGACACTATAGGTCTAATCAATTGAAAATGTGAAAATACTCTCATATTTGATTGCAGGAATTTTACTTCAAACTGTAGCCATAAGATTGGCCGCAGTGCCAAGCATCTATCCCTTGGTAATTTTCCCCAGAACAAAATTACATAGGATTAGATCAGAGGTAAAGTGATCCAAGGAGGAGCTGAGATAGGGCAGACTCTGAGAGGCACAAAATGTTCTCTGCTCCAGGTCCTCCTCATCACCGATTCTCCTTCTCAATATAAAGCTGGCTTCCATGTGCTACTGGCTGCAGCTAAGGACATTTAAATAATAAAGAAACCTCTTTGCTGTTAAATTAGGGCACTTTTGTTTTCTTTGTTAGCAAGAGAAATTGCTGCAGAATTGTAAATCTTTGCAAAAAGACTTCTGTACACTCAACACGTGAGTAAACAAACAGCTGAAGTCATCTTTAAAAATGTCCAGTTGCTACACAGCAGTGAACAGACACAGTACACCAGGACCAATTTTTGACTAGAAGGAAAAATTATACTCTTCAAAGCCTCCCATTTGGTGGCAGTCATGATCATTAGTGAAAGCAATATCTATTTAAGAGCAGAAAATGGCTATTTTCAAACAGAATGGAGTGGCATGCAAAGAAGGCTTCATCCCACTCAAACATCCCCAGGCTCTCCAGAGAATCATTCCGCTCTGTCATGTTAACTCACTTCCTTCTTCATTTTTCCTCTTTTTCTTCCCTACTGAATATTATCTTCTAAAATCAAATTAAATACCAATAGTAAATGTGCACAGTAATTACTTCAGAAAAGCAAAATAATCAGACTCGAGATGATATAAAACTCGTATTTTTCATATGAAAGACTGAGAGCCCAGATGGAATTGTGAGAAAGTTCCAAGAGGGTTCTAGTACCTGAAGCTGCCGTTCAGGTAACTATGTTTTGGAGTCATCAATGCACAGTAAAATAATATGATTTGAAAAGAGTTCCTTCCCATCTGTGTTCCATCTCCCTTCTCAAGTCCCTTTTCTCTGAGATCTCCAGTGAATACTACTCCTTATAATAGTGATAAATGTGTCAAGATGGGAAATAACTATTAGGTCTCTCTTATCTTTGGCAAAAATAGAACAAAAGGCAATATGGAAAATTTCAGAGTCTGACTCAACGTGATGATGATGATGATTCTATAGATATTAACAAAAATGTCACGGATCATTTATTTTGAACGTGAGTTTTTAAAGAAGAGTAGATTATTCAAATAAGATTTAATGTATTGGTTTCTACATGTTGTAACTTATAAATGGCTTCTGAAATATATAATTATATTAAACAAACTTCTGCTATAACGTGCCTGGTAATTAAGGTAGGTCTTATTCATATATTCTAAAATGAAGAGCTCAGTTTTATTAAAGTGGGTCCTTCCATTCTACTTGGAACATGAATGATTACTTATTCCTCTTAAGACAAACTAAGTTAAGACTATTAAGTTCTTTGCAACAAGGAAGAACCAGAACTTTTGAATTTACTTTCTCATCTATAGGACTCTGAACCACTCAAGCTAAATGATAAAGAAAAAGAAGTCCTTTGAAATATACTTTTAAAACAAAACAGGATAAGAGAATCGCCAAGGAATAATTCTCCAAATAACATAGTATCTCTTTGTCTTCTTAACTTCTATCCTGAGACCATAGTAGGCTGGGTCTAGAAGATCTTGTTTGATACTGAAAGTGGTGATATTTAAAATCAACTAGGTCTCCCTCAGCAAAGATTTCTGTATATGATGCATCTTGGAAAAAGAAGAGTGATCAATTAAAAAAAGTTTCCCAGTCGGGCGCGGTGGCTCACACCTGTAATCCCAGCACTTTGGGAGGCCGAGGCAGGCAGATCATGAGGTCAGGAGATCGAGACCATCTTGGCTAACACGGTGAAACCCCATCTCTACTAAAAATACTAAAAAATTAGCTGGGCATGGTGGCGGGTGCCTGTAGTCCCAGCTACTCGGGAGGCTGAGGCAGGAGAATGGCGTGAACCCGGGAGGCAGAGCTTGCAGTGAGCAGAGATCATGCCACTGTACTCCAGCCTGGGTGACCGAGTAAGACTCCATCTCAACAACAACAAAGTTTCCCTAAACTGGAAGTGTTTGAGAGTATGTGGAAGATATAAGATGTTGAGGTCAGTGCAAGGAATGGGGAAGTGAACCCAGACTGAGGCAACCATTAAATGAACAAAAATCTCACCTGTGTTAATGATCTAAGGCACAAAGCAAACTATTCCCAGTTGTCTTACTAAAGCATACTGCTATAAACCAAAAGAGTGGAAAAACACAAATATTTGGTATTAAGGGTCTCAGAGATCTAATTCACAGAACACTGTGGCCCCAAGAGATTAGATGTACCCAAGATCACATTAAGGGCTGGAGGATGGCCGAAATGTAAACATCGATTCTCTTGATTCTATGGTCAATTGCCTCTTCTACTACAAATGAGACATGTCTGTACCATGTACAACTTCAAGTTGTACATATGTCTGTACTATGTACAACTATGTACAACTATGTCTGTACTATGTACAACTTCAAGTAAGAACAAACTGTGTTACTAGGTAACTGCAAACAGTTTCTACCCACAGACAGCGTACTCTCCAGTAGCGAAGAAAAAAGGCTTGCAATGACAGTACAGAGTGATAAGAGCTATGACAGAAAAAGTACCTAATGTCCCAGCAACAGACTTGTGGGGTCAGCAGAGGCTTCTCAACTGATCTAATAACTAAACTGGTTCCTTGAAGGATACATAGGGATTACATAAGGGAAGTGAGAGAGGAGGAGGGAAGCTGTTCCATGTGGAGGGAATAGCTGATATGCAGGATCAGAGGCAAAAGAGAACTGGCATGTTTGAGGCAGAGAGAGGAATCCGATGTCACTGGGACACTGAGTACTTGGTGGGATGTGGTGAGAGATGGGGCAGGAAAGGTGAACAGGGCTCACCAACTCCTAAAGGGCTCTATGCCATGTTTAGGAATTTGGAATTTATCTCAAAGTAATGGGAAGACAAAGGATTTTAAAACAGGCAACTGTAATAATTGTATTTACATTTTGGAAAGAACTGCTGAGTGGAAAAATGGGAGGAGGGGGTGAGTATAGGAGGAATCAAAGCAATTAATAGGCTGTTGCCGTAACTGAAAGGTAGAGGACAGTCATCTAATGGAGTATGGGGGAGTGAGGATGGCGGAGAAAAATGGTTGAATTTGAGATATTCAGGCAGTAGAATTAAAGTATTTCATGATAAATATATAAAAATGAATGTCAGTCATTAGGAAAGGGAAGAGTCAAAAATTATTTTGAAATATCTGGCCAAAGTCTTGCCCAAAAGCCTTCCGACATAGGCAATATGGAGCTTGTCTCTTAGTTATAAGGATCATTTTACTGACAATGGAAACTCAAGACAATTCTGTACTTGCTCATCATCAGTGAAACCATCAAGTTCTGGACACATGTCAAAGACTCATAATTCTGCAGGAAATCATGTTCGAACTGTTGTAACTTGGTTGTGCTCCATTGGAGCAGTCATAACTCCCCAGTGAGGTTTCTCCAAGGAAAAAGAAACTGCCTCACAGGCACACTGAATCTCAAGACCCTCTCAGCCTCTCCACATTCGCTGGTGAATTCCGGGATAAGAGAGGAGAGTAGGCTTAGCATCCTATGCCTTGCTCATGCAGCATTAGTGGTGGTCCCTTTTCTGGTGGGAGCTGATTAACTCAAAGGAAGCAGAAGTAGGGTTGCTGAACAACAACTCAACTCAGGGAGAAAGATTTACTATCTCCATATGAGTCATCTCAACAGTCCTAAAATGTTTCAGTTCAAAGTTGGATGAAATGTACAATGTGGTGCGGATGTGGTGCGCCCCAATCCCAACCTAGGACACAATTCAGGTACTCACCCCTTCGCCGCCATTTTCACCTGTGTTGGCAAGCATTTCCTGCAGGGCTCTGACAGATAGGGACTGTTCCAGCACAAAATTGCAGACGCAGAGATCTGGAGGAATGTACTGTGGAAATAAAATCAGAATGAGGATACCTACTCATATCAGTCAGAGATCAGTCACCCAACAACATGTCAAGGGCAAAGAGCCTATGAATCAAAACGACAGTTGGATGAATAGGAATGCAAAAAGGGGGCTTTCTCCTGTTCAAGATGGGTTTTAAGCTGGTTTCTAAAGAATGCTAAGAAAAGCCCCATATATCAAGGGAATAGTTTCCAACATGTCAGGATCGACTTGAGGGAAGGCTGGTGGTACATATGGAAGAACACAGACATAGCCTTGCCAATGAAGGGAGAGGAAGGGAAGGCTGATCTACAGCCAGGTCTGGGTGAGACCAGAGAAAGCAAGCCACTGGGATCTCATCCACAATAATCTGTAAAAGGGCAGTGGACAGACCATAATGTGGCTCTAGACAGTGGTGACCCTAATAGAGAATCCATTTATTTGTTAAGAAACCTAGATATAGTATAAAAAGAGGCCATAGAGGGGGTTAAGAGCTATATAAATATAGCATAATCAAAGGAATGTCCAGAACTTTAAGAATTGATGATCCCTTTAACAATCATTCCAATTTATTAGAATCAGTTAACAGTGACCAGTTAACATCATGACATTCATGCCTATTCTGGGACATTTCTTAACAGTTAAAGATAGCCTTCTTTGCATACTAACAGTAGCTAATATTTATTGAGTGCTTTATGCCAGGTACTGTTCTAAGGGCTTTGCATAGGTTAACTCATTTAATCTTCACAACCATCCTATAAGAGAGGGACTATTAATATTCCAGTTTCTAGCCAAGGAAACGAAGGCACAGTGAGTTTAGGTCGCCTGCCCAAGTGTTACATTTGGCTGAGTCAGATACAAATCCAGACAGTCTGTCTCCAAAGTTCATGCACTTAACCCTACACTATTCCTGCCACTAATAAAAATATTAAAGTTTTTCTTCACTGTGAGAACATTTTAGATCTGCAAATATTCAAGTATTTCATTCACGTAGTGCTTGATATTGGAAAAGATACAAAGAAATACAAAGCAAAACCGCTGCCTTTCTGGAGTTTACAATCCCATTTCAATGACACACCATTTTCCTTGAGAATACAGCTTGTGATCACCTGTGTACCAATCCTTTGTTTCCTGCATGATATTGGCAGAACATCCATACCATGAGAACAACAGGAATGAGGAATGAGGGCCAGAAGCTACCGACAGCCATGCCTAACACTTCAAAACAGGTAAAGCTGTTTCCGTGGAGCTCCACTTTAAAAGCTAAACCAAGACTGCTACTAAGGCTCTGACAACCTTTCTAACTTCAGCATTTAGTTTTAAAATAAAAATAATGGAACTGACCATCTTTAAGTTCCCTTTAATTTCCAAGTGTTGGTTTATTCTTCCACTTCTCCCAACTGCAATTTCTCAAAAATAAGATAATCGGCCTGCTGGACCTGCTTACAATTTTCCTTTATTAAAGTTTTAAGTCAGGAATGGACAATCCTATTCCAAAGGTATGTTTGGGTGACATACATTTTCAGGTACTTTTTCTACTAAGGATTTGAGTGAGTACAAGTCACCCAGACGTACCTATTCCAAAGGTACGGCTGAGTGACGTGCATTTTCAAGTACTTTTCTACTAAGGATTTGAGTGAGTACTTTTCTACTTAAATACTTTTCTACTCAAGGTCTCTATGCTGAGAAATCCTAAAAACCTAGTCTTAGAATTCTGGCAGTACAGGAATTTGCCCAATCCTTTTTTATTAAAACAATTAACTAAGAAGAGATTGTAACAGAGGAGGATTACTGCCTTTATTTTGTGGTGTTCACTTTGTTTTCAAAGTCTGTTCTCAAAGCAGGTAATTCACTCATTTGTATGGGACTTGAGCAAGCAGGCAGCTGGTGATGCAGGGCAGAGCTTCATGTCCAGGAAATGTTTGTACAGTACATACAGCATTATTACAAGTAGCATACAATTATATGACAAAGCATTTCCTTAAGACCTTATACCATAAACATATATTGTCTAACTTAGTCTTCCAAAATGTGATGCCATCTCAGGAGACTTTATATTTTTCTGCCACTCTGCCTACCTTAATTTCATGTTCCCAGAATAGGAAGCATAAAAGCCATAGTTTGCTTGTTTCTTCCTCTTCCAATTCATTAGAATGAATGATTTGGAGATTTCCCATTGAAGAATGTCTGCAGTTATGGTTGGCCCTTTAAAGTCTGCTTTACAGTTTAATTTGGCAAATTAAATGGTCACAACATTCACGCCCACTTTTACAATAAACCTATTCAGTCTATTCTCTTTAAGACAGAAACCTTCATAGCTCCAAATGCTAGAGATTCTGCCCTTACATGACATCGTGTAATTCTAAGTCAGCTTGCTTTCCTTCCTGTGTCTGGTTTGTTCAGACAGGAGACAGGACCTCTCCTTGTCTCTGCCATCAACCATTTTGAAGGAGAAGCACTAATAGATAATAGGGACACTAGGCATACTATAATTATAGCTGTCCTTTCAATCCAGGTATTGAAAGTCTCCAGGTGGTCTTAATTTCATTACTGGTTTGAATGGGTACATTTAAACAGGACGATAGTGTGCATGGAGACGAAGCCTCTCAAATGAGAGTACCGTACCTGCCACTGGTTTACAGAGTTTCCTGGCAGCTTAGTTTCTGTACCTCTGGCACGTGGTCCCGCCTGGACTCTCTGTACTTGGAAATAAGAGCATGCCATTCCAATAGCACACAAAACAATGTGTGGGTAGTGGTAAGGGAGGGAACAGAGCAACTGGAATGTCTGGAGAAAAACAAAACAACTAAAAACTTGTGACATGAATGGAGCACAGAGCCATCTGACCTGCTATGCCAGCTGCCATCCTTAATTTAACTCCAAACTGGCCTGAACTCCCACCTCCACACTCCTAAAGAATGAGCAAAGGCCACTCGTCCATCAAAGCTAATTTGTTTGCAGCCGTGAGAGTCCCCTAGGAGGCCAGCTCATTCTGTCTGTGCTGTGGAACCTGTGCCTCAGTCACTCTACCTGGCAGGCATGGGGCAAGTGTTTGATGATTCTCAGCACGGAGAGAAGGGCTCTGTTGACATCTGTTCTCAAATGGCTCCTCATCACTCTCCCCGAGCCCTGTCCTGAGCCTAGAGAAGCACTACAATTCCAAATGTCCTACAGGAAACCTTGAGAGGCCAGGGCCCTGGGTAAGCCAGGAACTAGGATTCACTTAGCCTCACTATGTGGAAAATAGTAGGAGGCAAGGTCTATATATCCTCTGTGCTCCATAAATCTACATAATGGCATATTTTTCTGGGGCTTATTGAATCCTGGCTAGTAGGAATCTGCTGCCCCTGTTTTATAGTCATTTAGCATTTCTCTATCTGGCAATCGACAACATTCACTTCACACTGTACTAGCATACACTAGCCAAGCCCTCAGGGAAATGAGGTGGGGAGTTAATTACACAAAGGAGGTCTGTCACCTCTCCATCGTACTGTTAACTGCAGTCTATTTTGGCTTATATAGTTCTTGATGCATTGAGGTTTGTCTGTTTCACTAGATCGTGGGTCCCTTGAAAGAATCTGTGCCTTATTCTACTGTTGGTATCCCAAGTATGTAGAAGAGTAAGCACCCAACTCAAGTCTTCGTGAACAGACCCTGTGTCCTTCAAGACTATCATCCAGGAGTGTGGTGCTGATCATGGCTGTGGCTGTAGACAGACTGCAATGACTCCTCAAGTCTCCTGCCTGTTATTCAACATGTCTTTCTTCTCCCAGTGTCACGAGCCCCTTTCACTTCTCTGTTAATCTGTCTGGTTCATACACGGTCATGCCTCAGTGATATACCTTGTAGGTGTGTCAATGGCTCTGAAGGCACTAAGAGTGAACACTCTAGTGTTGGATTACCTGAAGTCAAATCTCTGATCGACTATTCGTTAGCTGAATGACCTTATGCAGGTAACTTAGTTTCTGTTATACACACCTTTGTTTCCTTATCTGTATAATGGAGATATAATAGTACCTACTTCTCAAAATAAACTAAGGTTTTATACTTAAAGAGCTTAAAATAGGATCTGATGTGCACAGTAAATACTTAATAAATTTCAAGCATATACAAAAAAGAGCAATGAAATCAAAACTCAGTAACTCACTTATATGTTCACTAATATATTTTTGAAGTTCTTATTTGTATAAGAATAAGGCAAAATCCCTGCCTTACAGGATTGTGTGATTTAGTGGAATGTCAGGGAAGCAAATGAGTAATTTTCAGAGCATGAGACAAAAGGCCCAGAGGTAAGAAAACATGTGAGGAAGCACATAGAGTTGAGGATGGCTGGAGTGGAAAGGAGAGAGGGAGACAGAGGGGAAGACAGAGGGGAAGAAAGAGCGGAAGGAGGGAGGAGCAAAGCCCACTTTGGAGGACAGGGAGGGAAACGGAGGGAAGAGAGGTAAAGAGGGGTAGAAAATGGGAGAGAGGCGCCGGGCGCCGTGGCTCACGCTTGTAATCCCAGCACTTTGGGAGGCCGAGGCGGGCGGATCACGAGGTCAGGAGATAGAGACCACGGTGAAACCCCGTCTCTACTAAAAATACAAAAAATTAGCTGGGCGTGGTGGTGGGCGCCTGTAGTTCCAGCTACTAGGAGAGGCTGAGGCAGGAGAATGGCGTGAACCCGGGAGGCGGAGCTTGCAGTGAGCCGAGACTGCGCCACTGCACTCCAGCCTGGGAGACAGAGCGAGACTCCATCTCAAAAAAAAAAAAAAAAAAAAAATGGGAGAGAGGAGGAGAGAAAGGGAGAGGAAGGGGAGGGGGAGAGAGGAGGGGGAGAGAGGGAAGGGAGTAAGCATGGGGAGGTTAGAAGTGAGGCTTAGGAAGAAGTATTAGACTGCGTCTTGAGTACTCTTGCCAAGGAGGAGTTTGGGCTTCATTTTCAAAGAACAGGGTGCCATTAGAGCAAGTTATGTAGGAAATGATATAATCAAATTGGCATCTTTGAAAGAATTGCAGGTCCAGTGTTAAGAAGGCTAAACTGATTTTTGACAAAGGCATTAAGAGCATACCCTGGGGAAAGAACAGTCTCTTCAACAAACGGTGCTGAGAAAACTGAATGTGCATAGGCTGAAGAATGAAACAACACCCCACACACACCATATCCAAAAATCAACTCAAAATGGATTAAAAACTTAAATGCAAGACTGGAAATTATAAAACTGTTGGAAGAAGACATCTAAAAATGGTTCAGTACATTGGTGTGGACAAAGATTTTATGAATAAGAAAGATCTCAAAAACACAGGCAACAAAACAAAAATAAATACGATTATATCAAAAAAGCTTTTGCACAGAAAAGGAAACAACAGAGTAAAGAGACAGCCTGCAGGATGGGAGAAAATATTTGCAAACTATTCATCTGACAAGGAATTAATATCTAGACTATACAAGGAACTCAAACAACTAAACAGCCCCCTCCCCACCCCGCCAAAAAAACTCAACTACAAAATGAGCACATGGTCTGAATAAACATTTCTCAAAAGAAGACACAGAAGTGGGCAATAGGTATTTGAAAAATGCTCATATCACTAATCAGGGAAATGCAAATCAAAGCCACAATGATAGTAGTCCAGTTGAGATGCCTACTATCAAGATGACAAAAAATAACAAATGCTGATGAGGATGCATAGAAGAGAAAACTCTTACACACTGTTGGTGGGAATGTAAATTAGTACAGCTATTATGCAAAATAGTATGGAGGGTCCTTAAAACACAACTACCGTATGATCCAGCAATCCCACTACTGAACAGAAAATGAAATCAGTATATTGAAGAGATATCTGCACTCCCATGCTTATTGCATATTACATAACCGAGATATGGAATCAATTTGTGTTCATCAACAAATAAATGGATAACGAAAATGTGGTATATATGTACAATGGAGTATTATTCAGCCATAAAAAAGATTAAAATCTTGTCATTGATGGCAACATGGGTCAGCCTGGAGGACATTATGTTAAGTGAAATAAGCTAGGCACAAAAAGAAAAATACTGCATATTCTCACTCACATGTGGAATTAAAAGAAGTTGATCTCACAGATGTAGAGAGTAGAATGGTGGTTACTAGAGGCTGGGAAGGGGTGGGGAGAGAGAGGCTGGTTAATGGATGTAAAATTGCAGCTAGCTAGGAATAATAAATTCTAGTGTTCTATAGCACTTAGGATGACTATGGTTAACAATAATTTAACGTATATTTTAAAATAGCCACAAGAACAGATTTTGAATGTTTCTAACACAAAGAAATGATAAAGATTTGAGGCTACAGATGTGCTAATTAGCCTGATTTGATCCTTACATATTGTATATATTAATCAAAACATCACACTGTACCCCATAAAATATGTACAATTCTTATGTGCCAATTTTAAAAAGAGAGATAAAGAGGGCTAGGCTGAAGCAGAGAGATAAATTAGGAGGTTTTGCAGTCAACTGGGTAAGACGTGACAATGGCCTAAATTAAAGTAGCAGCAGTAGGAATAGAGATAAGGGAGTGGATTTTTAAAATCTTGAGAAGTTAGGAGAGATGAGGCCTGGTGACTAAGTGGATATGGGAGATGATGGAGCAAGACTGGGAGATGAGCAGGTTTCTACTGGATGGGACAGAAAGCAATAAGGACAGGACTGAGCAAGAACAAGTAATGGCAAGTGTCAGAAAGACCATGTAGACAGTATTTAAATATGGCAAATAGCCCACTGGGACCTCTCATTTGGGCCAACAGAAAGGTGACAGGAAAGCGGAGAAATTTCTGTGGTGATGTATAGGTATCTCTGCAGATGTCAGCAGGGGTAGGCTCCTCTGGGAGAAGAGGAGGAATCTGGGGAATTAAAGCGTATTCTCCACAAAAGGAGAATTAGTGGAGGCTGGGCAACCAGAGTCAGCCCAATTAACCTCACTGTCCTTTCCCGTATTAGCCATGCAGGTAGTCAGTCCTTAGAGAAGGAAACAATGTACATTTAGTCCTGTAACAGCTGCTCTGGGGACAATCAAACAAAGTAAGGCATGGTTTCTGTCCTTCAAGGAATTTTTTTTTACCTATTTGAAGAGACAGATCTACTGTACATGAAACTTTATAAAACAATACAAAAAAAGGAAATTCAATGCTAAATTGAGAAGTTTGGCATATAAAGTCATACAGGAACTTTCCCAGGGACGATGTGATTAGGCAGGTACACCCAGGCAGGAGCTTGGCTTTAGGGGTGAAGAGGATTTATTCATATATGGGCAAGAAGGAGTTCCTGCATATAGTAAGATCTCAAATTTTTGTTTAATGAATGATCCAAATGGGAGAGTTATTCTTTCCATTTTTTATATTGTGTGTGTGCATTCTTCCCTTCTGTTTAAAATTTCATTAATTGAAGCAGCATTCTAAAATTACAGGCTTTACAGAATTTGTCCTCGCCTCCCTTTGCTTTTTCTCTCAACTCCTCAAAGAAAAAGAGCACATATATGAGGATATCATGAATGAGGAATGGGTGTGAGCAAAGGAAAGAAAAAGTAATACACCACTTCACCAGGCCCTCAATTTCCCCCTTTATGCTCTCTTCATGCTACCTGAGACTGCCTCGTTCAGGAATAAATATGGGTGGTGTTCATTGTCGTGGCTCTAGATTTCAGATTGTGTAGACACAGAGTCTACTTCTTCAGGGGCATTATGTCTGCTGGTAGAAGGTGGAGATGAACTCGGTCCCCGGTGGCCTGGCTTCCATATGCACTGCATTTGCTCCATGACCTCAAACAGGGCTGACTGCCATCTCCCTATGATGATTTTATATAGTCCTACTCAAAGACATGGATGAGAAGACTTCTCAAGCTCTCCTGGGCAGAAAACCACTATCGCCTCTGGAAAATGTCCCAGGTCAACCAGGCCTCATGGGGTACAGTGGAACTGGATAAGGACCACATTTTCATGGGACAGCATCAGGATAGGTGGAGATGGTATGTGTAGTTTGTATTTCAGGACCTTTGAGCACTTTAAAGACATTATCTCATAAACCTACAGCAGACCTGAGCTCACTTACAGACTTCCAATCAATTATTGATAACACATAATTATTTGCATTGTAGTTATACTTCAAAGGTGAAGCCAGTCATTAATATCTATACCTCATCTTAACCAGATTTTATTTATGTATTCGTGCAGTTAAATGCTTTTTAAGCCTACCTTTGTGACCTCTGGAAAGTTGTTGATAGTTTATAATGGAGAAAGTTACATGGTGAATGTTTAAATCTGATGCTGTTGGCTAGTCTCTGGATTTCTACAAAAATAATCAATGGTTGTACAACCATATTAGAGGTGAGTCCATTGAAATACAAAGGAACTAGGTAAAACTTATATGGGCAAGTAGAGACCGAAGAATAGAATCCATATATACATTTTAAATGTATCCATGAAACTATCTATATAATTGTACCAGGCATTGCACTAAGATGCTTTATAAATACTGTCATTTATCCCTTACACCAGTGCTTTCAGAGAAGAGGTTTTAAGCCATTTGCAGCTGAGAAAGACTCAGAAAGGCTGAAACACTTCCCCACAATCACACCGTGGGATGAACATTTAAACCCTAAATTTCAGACCCAAGTCTTTCTGACTCATACTGCCTCAATATCCCTGGAGATAGAGTTCCCATTCCCACGCCTATCCCAAGGTTGTAGAATTCTAATCCCACCAGGCTACCTACCTCCCAACTCGTATGCCTTAAATGAAAGTTAAGGACTTTATACCCCGTTCCTGAGTGTATCTCAGAAAGCATTCTCTATTTTGGAATAACCTTTGAGAATGTAAAGACTATGGACTGAAGTTACCGGGACTATCAGGGCTCAAGAGCTCATAAAATCTATATTTTATAAACTTGGGCAGGTGAGATTATTTTCATTTTATGCAGTTCTACAAATCTGAGACTGACTCACCATATAAGCTTTTTCTTCCAAAAGGCAATTTAACTCTGGGGATGATGGTACGAGTCTCAATTATGGACCACATGTGTGATTTTAAATGTGTATATATTCAGATTTTAAACATTTTGAGAAAAGAGAGCTTGCCTGTTTGTGTTAAGAGCTGTTATTATAAAATAAAGTTAAAATGCATAAAGCTTTCTTAAATTAAAAATATATTTTGCTAGGGTAAAAGATGGAAAGTTTTTCTGAAGAAAACTATAGAAGCTATTCACAACATTTGAGCTGCAATGTTGCTTAGACACTGCTAACAAAAGCAATTATATGTACACAGTAGGATGCAGAAAATTTAAACTTATAGCTGGAAAATATTCTTTTTTGGGGGAGGTGGGGAGGAAGATGTCAGTATCTTTTAAAAGAAGGAAGTAAAGAAAACCCCTTCTGATGTCTGAGGAATAAACCACAGAAATGCAATACGTTCAGCACAAAGACTCTGTCTAGGTGCTTCTTCATTCTAGGGATGAGTGAGCTGCCCCAAGAGAACTGACAGTGGTGGAAAACCACTATCACAGCACCAGGAGCCTTCTAAAGCAGAAGCACTCGCAGCCATGAGCAGAATGATTGTGGTTTCTAGGCACCATGCTGGCCTGAGGTTTACTCCAACACCACAAGGAATATTCAGAAGGAAAATGTTGGAATAAGTTGATCATGTGCAAGGAAATTGGAGAAGGTTACCAAATTTATTTATTGAATAGGATAAAAAGCTCATTCTAGAAAGCTTAAATAAATATTTACTTAAGAAAAATGCTTGCTGAAGCTTTTCTTATGTAAGGGAGGCATCACTACTGCCTAGAAGCAGAGAATCCAAATTGCAGGACAAATATCCTTTGACAAAAGACTTGCTGAGAAATGCCAACCTAACGTGATAAAGAGCTAAAAAAAAAAATAGCCACAATCACTGTTTCTTTGCCTATTCCTCAAAGGCCCAGATATACAGCTATTAATTGACATCGATCATCAGATCCATTAAAGTCTGGCCTCTCTTGGGGGAATGCTTATTAACTCAAGTGAGAACAACACTTGCATCAATTATCATCATCATCATTATTTCGAGACAAGGTCTCTCTCTGTTGCCTAAGCTGAACTCCAATTCCTAGGCTCAAGAGACTCTCCCGCCTTAGCCTCTTAAAGAGCTGGGGACTACTAGTGTGTGCCACAGCGCCCAGCTAATTATTCTTTTGGTGGTGCTCAGATATTTTTCACAAGAGCTAAAACAGATACGTATAAGCTTGCTCTGGAAGGATTAATGCAGAAATACAGTGAGCCCAAGAAACTCCTGAGCAGGACTGGCAAAATCTCATATTCCTTGAACCCTTTTCCATGTGTATACATTAAAAGGATATCTCAGGTGATTGTTAAACAGGAGGTCTCTGACACCAGGCTTGAGAGAGACTCAAACAACTAGACCAAACAAGCAAATTTAGGCCTCTGAGAATAATTGATTTTCACTCTATATCCATTCATTAAAATGGATTGAATGGAGTTCCATTCATTAAGAGTTTCTTTCAAATAAATAATACAATAATTTGAGATCTAGATGATTGTTATTTTTATGATTTTGCTTGATATGACCCCAACCAAAAGCAATGCTGCGGTGCCCTGGACACCTACATTCTGCTGAGCATAAGTTGTTTCTGGAAGTTAGGAAGAATATTACCAAGAACCTGGTGAAAATTAGTGTGATAAAGCTTGTGTCTTTAAAATTAGGAAGAGGGGGCAGCCAAGAATCAGAGACAAAATGCTGGACAGCTGGCTTGCAAAACTGCCTGCTGGGAAAAAGCATAAGTGGCAGGTTGGATGGTTGGTTTAGTTTCTCAATGAAGCCCAGTTTTTCCCTCTGTCTGGCCGCACATGGTTGACATATTACAGAGCTAAGGTTCCAATAGGTGAAAAGTTGGAACACTCGCACCTGGAAAAACAAGTTGTGTTGATGAGCAGCAACTAATACCTACTGTTGATGGACAGAAATACCTGAAACACTGACTCTTTATATGGTCATAAAAATATACAGCCATAAATAAACAACCACTTAATGAGTAGCACAGGTACTACAATGAGCTGTGGAAACTTAATGGGAACGTACAATCCCTAGAATTCTAACTTTCAATGGATGCTGTGATGAGAAACCATGAAGATGTTATTCCAAAGAGCTTGCATATCAGAAAAATAGCAGAGGCCAGGAGAGAGAAAAGGCAGAATGTCAAACAGGAGATAAAAATCAACCACAGTGTCCCATCGATAAGTTAGGGATGTAAGCATCGGCAGCGGGGAGGAAGGCAGGGTACATGATGGTGCAGCTAAGATGAGGTAGGATCGGCAGACACACAGAGAGATGGGGTGAAGATTGAGGGGAGAGGGGAGAAGGAAGGTCTAAGTCTCCAGCTACTGTTCATGTTTTTGTCTCAAATTTTGTTTCACTGTAGTTTTGGTGGGAAGAACACAAATGAGCGTCGCCTCTCCCATGCATTCCTGTCCCATTCCACTTACACCCTCCTCCCTCTGGAATGATGATACAGTTGCTACAGAATTTACAAACCATGGAGAGGCTTTTCTCTATTACCAAGGCAGTGGTATTCAGCAGCTGCAGGATGGGAGAATCTGTGTCTCTTGGCCTTTTCATTGCATAACAGGAAGCAGAAGATTGAGAAAAGCATTGTTAAGCACCCACGAGAGCTGAGGAAATGCCAAACTGGAACTGAAGGCTGACAGACAGAACAGAGACACTGAGTAGCCAGAGGTGGGGCTGTCTCCTTAGGTGTAATCAGCATCGGCATCGTTTATCACTTTGGGAGCACCTCTAGTGTACTGGGTCCTGCCTTGACTGCAGTATTAGCTGCATGCAGTTCATGGACCCAGGATGGGAAGTGAACACAACGCTCAGGGCAATGAAAGCCAAGGACAACAGCTTGGCTTCCAAATGTTTTTCGAGATTTTTCCCCAATGCCTTCTTCCTACTCTCAAACTGAATCCAAATTCCAATGTGGACATGTAGTTTTTATTGTTTGCTCCTACATGGCATTTTTTTTTGCTTTGAGAGAAATAAGAATATCTCTAGAAACCAAATTCTAGATTTAAAAAATAATTAGCAGCAGTACATGGACAGATACTCAAAAATGTGCAGTTTTCAAAAAGCTTTGTGGAAATAAATGTTATATTTTTCTCCAAAATGGAAAAAGTTCTCATCTCTTCACAGAGAACTAGACCCCATCCCCTCCAACTGTCTTATACTATCTGAGCTGAACTACCACCACTAGATGTTTACATCTGCAAGGATTTGTACTATACATCCCCACTGCAAGAAAGCACGTAACATTCATCACAGACACTTAAAAATATATACACTGGGCATGGATTTAGCACTGCCAGTCAGAGGCTGCAGGAGTTAAAATGTTCACTTATCAGTTTTTGAATAGAATGGTAATAGAAAGACCTATCCCCTCCTCAGGCCATAACTTCTTCAATCATGTCATCCTTACCAGGAAGAATTGTAAGTATGGAGTTTGGGTAAAATGAAAGTGTTCATTGAACTGTGATCTATTGGATCTCCTTCTCCTCAAATCTTTCCTGGTTGAAGTCATTGACATCTTTCACCCAGGGCATGAGCTGTCTCTGATAAACACAGGGAAACCATTAGGAGACTCAGTCTCCTCCTACTTGAATTCAACCCATCACTCAGTATCTGGGGGGAATGGCCAGGAAATACCACGTCTAATGCTACATCTGCCCAACCGTCCAAGTTCACATGACTGGGCTTTCATCTTGAGCTCCCTTCCTCCACTTTGCTAAGTAACTAACCAGGGTTACTGAGGTTCTCCATCAACAATGAAGGCAGGGAAGGGGTGTTGCATGACAAATTATGGCTTTTCTTTTTCCCTCCTGGATAACTAAGAGTTATCTCCATGGTTGAGTTCACTTGGCAGCACTAGGCAGAATGAATGCATTGATAGAAACTGATGGAGCAATGCCACACCTCAAAAAGGAAAGTCCTTGCTCACGGCGACCTAAGCAAGGTCTGTCAGACCCCATGAAGATAAATGCTTCAAATTAGCCATTTGCTCTCCTATGGCATTCATCCTTATGCTCTTAGTGAACTATACACAGATGAAAGCCATGTTTGGCTGCCTATTAAACTTGTATATTTTGGAAAGGAAGCAAGTCTATCTATTACTATAGCAACTGGAAACCTAGGACAGAATGTGGGTAAGTTTGAATGTGATGCTAATGAAGTCGAGATCATAGCTTTGCTTTATTTTGTGATGACACCAGCACACCTAACCTGGCTAACTAGCTAGCTCCTTTGGCACTGAAGATATTGGTCAAATGATGCAACAGGTGTATAAGGTCAATGACTGCAAATTTAGACCCGCCAACAATTTCTCAAAGTGCAGGCTGTAGACCACCTGCATAAGAATTGTTGGGAGTTTATTTAAAAAAAAAAAAAGCCAGTTTCTGGCCCCATCCAATACAAAAATGAGAATTGATGGATATGTTTATTCACGATTGAGAACCACCACCCTTCCAAGAGAGCTCCGTGCCAAGCCCCATGGATACTGGCCAGGCTTATCTTTATGGAGAAGCATTCTTGACACAATCTGCCAAGGAAATTGAGTAGTGAGCAAAACCACAGGGCTCATTTTTCAAGTCAAAAATTGACCAGAGAAGGTTGTAAAGATTCTCATAAACATCAAAAAGTTCTCATCTTTCTTGACTCTATCTTTTTTTTTTTTTTTTAACAAAAGAGTAATACTCTTTAGCTGTTTGCTTGAAATTTTCTGAAGGATAATATTAAGCCTTCCTCTGTTCACTCCATTACACAGCTTGTATTAAATTCTAAAAACTCTCTTCATCTTTAGGTAAAAGAAGTTAAATTGTGTGAACCTAAATGCCACAGCTTATTAGGGTAATAATTCAAATTTCAAGTCTGAAGTGACTACTCTTGGAATTGAAGAGGTGAGGCTGAGATCAATTATTCCACCCTCAGTGCTATTAGGCAGTAGTGCACCTGAACCACCCCAAAGAGATGATATTCTGTTCTATTTTGAAGTGGAAATATCTTGGGATGTACAGTGAAGTACTAAAGTAGGGCTTAGAGCAAAAATCCTTCATGAAAATGCTCCAAGAAGAAACAGATCATTAGGTCAAGAGTTTCTTAATTTTGTCAACTGCTCAGTGGCCCAAAGGCAGCTGTTTGAGAGAGGCTTACAAACAGCTTTCTTGTACCAATTGTTCTTATCCTCTAAAAGCTTTGGATAAAGCTCAGTTAAATGGAAGAAAAGTGATTTGAAGGCATTCTTACAGAGAAAGCAGCAAAACCCTGGAATGACTGAGTTAGGAACACTTTGTCATCATTCCCTGAAATAATTTAGATGAAGAAAAACAAACTCCCAAGAGTGTTTTGTTAATAAATTATTTAAAGATCAACTATTTGCTCTATGTCAGGAAGTTAAGAATAAAGAAGTTTTTTGTTTGCAAATGGTTCAAAAGGTTTCAGTTCATAGAGTTTGGTCAGGTCATTATTTAAAAAGAATGAAACTTTAAGGAATGAATGGGCAAATGAGGTACCATCTCAGTCAGAATGGCCATTATTAAAACGTTAAAAAAACAACAGATACTGGTGAGGGTGCAGAGAAAAAGGAATACTTATACACTGTTGGTGGGAGTATAAATTAGTTCAACTGTTGTGGAAAGCAGTGTGGTGATTTCTCAGCTAAAAGCAGAACCACCATTCGACCCAGCAATCCCATTACTGGGTACATACCTAGAGGAATAGAAATCATTCTAGAATATTCTATTCCACGTGAATATTCATTGTAGCACTATTCACAATAGTAAAGATATAGAATCAGCCTAAATGCCCACCAATGGCAGATTGGATAAAGAAAATGTGGTACACATACACCATGGAATACTATGCAGCCATAAAAAAGAGCAATGTTATGTATTTTGTGGGAACATGGATGGAGCTGGAGGCTATTATCCTCAGTAAACTAATGCAGGAACAGAAAATCAAATACTTGATGTTCTCACTTAAAAGTGGGAGCTAAATAATGATAGCTTATGAGCACAAAGAAGGAAACAACAGACATGGGTCTACTTGAGGGTGAAAGGTGGGAGGAGGGAGAGGAGCAGAAAAAATAACTACTGGGCACTGGGCTTAATACCTGGATGATGAAATACTCTGTACAACAAACCCTTGTGACATGAGTTTACCTATGTAACAAACCTTCAAGTGTACCCCTGAACTTGAAAGTTAAAAAAATAAGGAACATAAAACTGTCGACGTAAATGTCTGAAAATCTTAATTTCTAAAAAAATTGTAGGCATTTCCTTCATAAAACATGTCCTCATGTGACAGGTAGCAAAACTCAGTCCTGACAGGTCATTTTGCATAACATTTTACAGCAAGTTAGAGGGAGAGCAAAGCCAGATCTCTTGAATCACTACCCAAAACAGTAGTATGATTTGTGAATTATGAGCATGCACATAATTTCAAAATACAACACAAAAGGTCATAACCATGACTTAGGTTTTACCTCCTGGTTTAAAAATATCCATGAAGAATCAAGCTGATAGATGTAACATGACTTGGGTTTTTTGTTTTGTTTTGTTTTGTTTTGTTTTGTTTTGAGATAGAGTCTCGCTCTGTTGCTCGGGCTGGAGTGCAGTAGCGCAATTTCGGCTCACTGCAACCCCCGCCTCCTGGGTTCAAGCGATTACCTGCCTCAGCCTCCCGAATAGCTGGAACTACAGGCATGTGTCACCACGCCTGGCTAATTTTTTGTATTTTTAGTAGAGACGGGGTTTCACCGTGTTAGCCAGGATGGTCTCGATCTCATGACCTCGTGATCTGCCCGCCTTGGCCTCCAAAGTGCTGGGATTACAGGCATCAGCCACCACGCCCGGCCATGACTTGTGCTCTTAAAAGTCAAGTTCTAACACAAACACAATATACCATTTTTTTTTCCATGTAAAAACAACACCTAGAAAAGAGATGTTCTAATCACAGAAAAAAAAAAAAGGCAAGACTGTGATCTAATTTGTAAGTTCAGGAGTCAGTGGAGAAAGAAAAATATACTGCTAATTGAGACCAAAATAGCAGCTATTAGGTCTAAAGAGCAAAGTACTAAACGTGGCAGAGGTGCCTGTGTATGAATAATAGTTATTCATAATTCACCTGGGGCCATTGGCCTGCTGTAAGCAAGTAAATGACAAATGAACAGCAGACCTATGGTGCTACTTTACACACTGAATAAATTCTTTGTGAAGATTCCCACCACTAAGGTACAGATTGCCTTTAAATAAAAAGAGGGGTTTGGTATTGCCTCAAGCAGATAAGTTATCAAGACAACATTAATAACTCAAGTAGGAAGGAGGACAATACAGATGAGGAGAGATCTCAGAGTTAAAAGGTGAATGTTTTTTTTCTTTTTTACTATGGGTTCAACAAATGACAAATGCATTAATAAACTTGACATGTGTTGCACTTGACTTCTATGCTATTTCTTTAGATATCTGTTTCCCTTCTGCATTCCTTGACTGTTAGAAATAGCAGAGCATGAGGAGCAATGTGGATGTAGAAACGGGAAGAGAACTTCCTGAGAGAAAACAGTTGAGCTGCCAATTGGGAAGAACTGGAATGTGGAGCCATGTTTTCCCAGAATCTGAACATAGGTAGGATTGCATCCCAACCCTTCACCTTGAAGTTGCATATGGACGAATATGAAATGAGCCTTTTTGTCCTGCCTGCACGTGACAGCAATAATCCCTGGCCCAACAGGAACAACAGCCTGATGTAGGCTAGTTTCTCAATGCATAGTGCCCACCATGGTCCCCCTAGAACCTCACCACAGGGCCAGCCCACCATATGTGCATAATACTGAACATTCTTAGTGAACTCTGTTCACCCAAAATGTTAGGCAGCAAGGCTTGAACTTGTAAACAGGCACCCTGGTAGCTAAGATAAAAAAGAATGTCTAGGTCAAACAAAACGACTATCCAGCCTCTATCTCCTACATGCCCACCATGCTCCAGAAGACAGCAGGATTAAACCCATAAGTCTCATGCCCTTCTTTTGTTTCCTTTTGGCAACTGCCACTATCTAAATCCTCTGCTGTGTCATTTTTCCTCTTCTGTATTTTCATTTTCTTAATTCTCTCACCCTCCATTCACCTGACTCAGCCTTTTGCCCATTCCAAACCTCCTGCTGGAATGCCTATTCCGTGATCATGTTTGTTTTTGAGACGGAGTCTTGCTCTGTCACCCAGGCTGGAGTGAAGTGGCATGATCTCAGCTCACTGCAACCTCCACCTCCTGGGTTCAAGCAGTTCTCATGCCTTGGCATCCCAAGTAGCTGGGACTACAGATGCCCACCACCACACCTGGCTAATTTTTGTATTTTTAGTAGGGATGGGGGTTTTGTCATGTTGGCCAGGGTGGTCTTGAATTCCTGGCCTCATGTGATCCATCCGCCTTGGCCTCTCAAAAGTTCTGGGATTACAGTCATGACCCACTGTGCCCAGCCATCTGTCCCAAAGTTCTCCCTGAGCACCACTTCTCCCTCCGAGCCTGCAAAAATGAAACTCAGCTCCTCTCAAAGGACCCTGCTTCTCTTGGGGACTTCCCAATCACAGGATACTTATTCTCTCACCAAATAACTCAGGCTCACAAGGTGGGGCCTATGCACTTCTCCTGCTCAACACTGGTTTCAGATCATTATTCTTCCACAAACTGTTAACTCTAAGATTTGCACACCTGGCAACATCACCTTCCACTCCCCTCCTCTTTGATGTTTGTGTACTTTGACCTATTATTCCTTTACTGAAATCTGTCTTCTCTTCATTTCTGCTCCTAGCGATTTGAACATTCATATTGATATGGTTTTGTGTCACCCCAAAAAATATATTGAATTCCTAACACCCTGTACCTGTGAATATGACCTTATCAGATATAATCAAGTTGAGATGGAGGCCCTCTTCCAAGATGACCGATGTCCTTTATACGAAGAACAAAATGCTATGTACAAGCAAAGACATGCACAGAGAAAAAAGGCATGTAAAGATGTAGGCAGAGATTGGGGTTATGCTTCCACAAACCAAAGAATGCCTAAAGCTACCAGAAAATGGAACGGGCAAGGCAGTGTCCTGCCCTAGAGACTTTGGAAGGAGCATGGCCCTGATAACACCTTGACTTCCAATTCTAGCCTCCAGAACTGCAAGGGAATAATTTGTTGTTTTAAGCCATCTAGACTGTGGTAATTTATTACAGTGGCCTTACTAATGAATGAATACTCCATCTTACAACTCCTCAGTTATTTGGCCTCCTCTTTATCAACGATCTCCCACACTCCAAGTCAGGCACACCCCCTCTCATGGTCATACACCTAGGGTTTTTTTTTCCATGAAACTCTTCTACTCTGAGACCTCTCATTGAGACAGACCAGTGTCTTAAACATCTACTCATCTTCCAACTTGCTTGCTCACTCATTCAACTACTCTCCCTACTATTTATATCCCTTATACATTTTCACTCCTGTCTTTGGTTCTTTCCTCATTCAGCTTAAATTCCAAGATTCCATGGTCCAATCTCCTAAACTCTTTTGCCCCTTTGTTGCTTACCATACTTGCCTGGCAACACTTTGATCTTGGCTGAATTTATCCACTTTCTTCGTGCCTGTGCTGGCACTGCTGCAGAGAGTGACACCATCTAGAAAACAGGTAGCACTAAAAATTCATGGTCACCATCCTCAAGTGGTCTTCAACCCTATACTCTCACACCATTTGGAAATGCCATTACTCTTCTCTAGGCAGCTCACTCTCCAAAACTTTCTGCACAAAAACCTACAGATCCACCCTCATCCTTGACGTTTTTCTTCCTATTCAATGGAATATGAGTTCTTCATTTATTTGAAAGTCAGTTCCTTGTCTCTGTTCTTAGTGCCAGGGCTTTCCACCATATCAGCAATTTTGCACACTGACCACCTCTTCCCTCTCCTGTATCTCCTCTCTCTTCTTTTCCACAATATCCTCCCCTCAGCATTTAAACATTCTGAAGTCTTTCCTATTACAAAAATCCTTCCATTCTAAGACCCTATCCTGCTATCATTCTTTTTCAGAGATGCCTCACCGGTTGTCTTTATTTTCTTACTTTCTTCTTATTCCTCAAGTTCTCTAAATTGGCTTCTGTCCTCATCACATGCCATTGAAAGAGCTCCCTCCAAGGTTACCACTGGCCTCCATGTCACTGTATCTAATGGGCATGCCATCTTCTCCGAGTGGCATTCTACCCTATGACTATAGGCCTTCTTGACATTCTTCTCTTGATTTCTGTGACTTCTATGACACACATGCCTATTTCTTTTCTGATCTCTCAGGATGTTCCTTCTTATCATTTCTCTTTCTCCATTCATTTTTAATTATTGACATTTCCCAGGCCCTCCTCTCTTTTTAATACATATTTTCTGTATTCACTCTCATAGTGTGATTTACTAACTCCTTTACTAAGGAGTTACTTAAGCCAGTAACTCCTGAACATGACTTCCATCCCAATCTCTCTTTTGAACTCTTAAGCCATATATACAGATGCCTACCAAAATTTTCTGTTGGATGTCTTACAGGCTTTTTGAATTCCACATGACTAAAATTTAGTTCGTAAATTCCATCACCTCTCTCTGTCTTCCTTTATCCCTCCTCCAATATATGCCCTATTTCACTCAATGATATGCTAGCCACTTACAGGCAGCTAAAACCTGTAACTCTAGCATCATACTTGACTCCTCCTACCTTGATCCCTTTGCCACCCCATGAATTCTGTTACCCATATCTGAATTCAACGTAATCCAGGCCTATTCATCTCCTATTCACATGAGAAATCTATACAATGATCACAAGTCTATGTTTTCCTTCAGCAGTAAGTCCCTATACATGTTCAGCTCCCATCCTTGCTACTTCAAAATCTGTGCCCTCATCACCTATCTTTTCTTTTGCATATGCCAAAGCCATACGTAATTTAATTCCCTCTCTAGTAGTGCCATCTATTAGAGAGGGAATTAAATTGAGTGAAGCTTTGGCATAAGCAAAAGAAAGTTCTATCTTTTGCATATGCCTATAGTTCTATCTTTTGGAACCTTCACTCTCCTTTTCTAGGGCCCTTTTCCTCTCTCCCTAGAAACATGCTTGTGTCTCTTATGAAAACTTTTTCTTTACAACTTTAACACTTTTTCTTTATAAAACTTCAATTCTACTTCAACCATCATTTTTTTTTCTCTTCTTCATTTAAACACTCAACTTCTTTTAAAGAGCAATGAATACTCACTGATGAGGTTCTGGTTCAGGTAATGGTGGAACTACTTATAGCAAAATAATCCTCCTGATAATAACAATGATACATTCTGGATAAATATTTAAATAAATAACTATTTGAAGACACCAGGGAGCAATCTAGAACTGAAAGGAATATTACTTTTTAAAGATGAGAAGCCAATCAGGTGCTATAAACATTTAATTAAATTTTCTTCTAAGGGTACTCTCCTGTTCACAGGATCCATGGGGAATAGATGTCAAGAAACAGGCTTCTAGGAAGTAAGAGACCTGAGTCTGGGGCTACCAGAATGTCTGGAAATGGAAGAGGAGAAATGTTAGAAACAAGGAAACCACCATAGATTAATAAAACCCAAGATCAGTATATAAATTCCCCTCAATTTGTTTGCCAACTCATAAGCTATATAAGACAGCATTGCTAGAAAGCAACAGCTAAAATGCTTAGAATAAGCAAAAGTTTCAACAGCTACTTGTTTCTGGAATGTCAAAATTTGGTTTTCAAGTCTGGCTATTTAGAGGGGTTTAGAAAATACTGCAGGCTTTTCATTAAAATCCCAAAAGACTACATCTGGAGACCAGGAACAGTACCTTAGAACTAAGGGTAAAATTAAAATGGAGCAAGCTGGCACGAGAAGAAGGAGACACACTAGTAATTTAACTGCCAGCTACAACAAAATACAATATTCCTCAGGGGGCAGACAACAGAAACCAGAATTAACTATAAAATATCATCTACAATGCTCAGTATAAAATTAAAAAATGCTAAATATTAAAGGAAATAGGAAAATGCGACTTATAACCAAGAGCAAAATCAGTCATTAGAAGCAGACCTATAGACATTCAAGATGTTGAATTAGTAGTCAAGGATTTAAATAATGATTATAAATTTATTAATGAATTTACCAAAAAATGGGAATAATGGGAGAAGAGAGAGATAATGGAAGGGGAGAAAGAATAATGGAGGGGGTCATTAGAGGGGGTTAATAGCACATGTACATTAAAAAAGGGAATATAAAATAGGTCAATGGAAAGTATTCGGGCAGATGCATAGATAAAAAAATAGTTGAAGAAAAAATGGATAGAGTCATAGTGACCTGTGGAACAATATAAAACAATCTAACATATAACTAGTTGGAGTCCCAGGAGAGAGTAAATATGGCACATAAAATATTTTAAGAAATAATGTCCCTCAAATTCTATACTTAATGAAAAACAACAACCAAAAGATCCCTAAAGCTCAGCTCATCAAAAGCCAGGCAAGACAAATTTAAAGAAAACTACCCTCAAACACATCATTCAGATTGCTAGAAACCTGACTGGGCATGGTGGCTCATGCCTGTAGTCCCAGCACTGTTGGAGGCTGAGGTGGGAGGAACACCTAAGGTCAGGAGTTCAAGACCAGCCTGGCCAACATGGTGAAACCCTGTCTCTACAAAAATACAAAAATTAGCCAGGCGTGGTGGCTTGCGCCTGTAATCCCAGCTACTCAGGAGACTGAGGCAGGAGAATTGCTTGAACCTGGGAGGTGGAGGTTGCAGGGAGCCGAGATCGCGCCATTGCACTCCAGCCTGGGTGACAACAGTGAAACTCCATCTCAAACAACAACAAACAACAACAAAAACCAAATTGCTAGAAGTCAAAGATAAAGAAAAAAATGTTAAAACTTTCCAGAGGAAAAGGTTTGTTACATACAGAAGAATGATGATAAAAATGAGAGCTAACTTTACATCATAAACAAGGGAGGCAAAAGTGCAATAACATGGCATCTTCAAAGAAGATGCAAGAAGGAAAAAAAAACTAAATAATGATTTTTTTATCCAGAGAAAAATCCTTCAAAATAAAGACATTCTCAGTGAAAAAAAAAGCTTGGAAAGTTTGTCTCCAGCAGAACTGAAGTATAAGAAACACTAAGGAAGATCCTTCAGGCTGAAGGAAAATGCTACCAGATAGAAATCTGGATCTAGAGGACAGGAAAAAAGAGCACTGAAAATGGCAAATACATTAATTTTATAAAAGGTTATTCTTCCCTTTTATTAATTTCTTTAAAAGACTATTGACATTCTGAAACAAAAATAAAAATGTGTTACACATTTTATAATGGGTAGAAATAAAATCTCTGACAATAATAGCACAAAAGATATAAGGGAATTTGTATAAATATGAATGCAAGGAAAACTGTGGTAAGTTAACGATTTATATTTTAATTGCTAAAAAAAAAAAAAAAAAAAAAAGGATTCAAGGCCAGGCCTGGTGGCTCACTCCTGTAATCCCAGCACTTTGGGAGACTGAGGTGGGTGGATCACCTTAGGTCGGAGTTCAAGACCAGCCTGGTCAACATGGCCAAACCCCATCTCTACGAAATATACAAAAAATTAGCTGGGCCTGGTGGCAGGTGCCTGTAATCCCAGCTACTTGGGAGACTGAGGCATGAAAATTGCTTGAACCCAGGAGGCAGAGGTTGCAGTGAGCTGAGATTGCATCATTGCACTCCAGCCTGGGTGACAGTGCAAGACTCTGTCTCAAAAAAAAAAAAAAAAAAAAAAAAAAAAAAAAAAAAAAGTATTCAAAAATAATACTAAGAGGTAGAGCTAAAAAGCCAACAGAGAAGATAAAATGACATAACTTTATTTTATTTAAAAGCAAATAAAGGAGAAACAGAAGAACAAAATCCAGAGGAGACAAAAGAATAGCAGGAAGGTAGACTAAAACCCAAGTATCTAATTATTACAATAAATGTAAATGAATAAAACATTCCAATTAAACACCAGAGATTGTAAAATGGGGTAGGAAAACAGTACTTACCCATATGTTGTTTATAAGGGATACATTTTAAATATAAAGACATAAATACATACATAAGGTAAAAACAAACTGATGAAAAAGATGTACCATATAAACAATAAGCGTAAGAAAGCTTATGGCTATACTAACATCAATCAAAGTACACTATAAGACCAAGGACAAATAGGACAATTTGATAATGACAAAAGGATCAATTCATCAACAAAAATTCTGAATACACACACACCTAATAACAGAGCTTTAAAATACATGAAACACACGTGACAGAACTAAAAAGAGACAAATCCTCAATCATAGTTTTTAACATCTTTCTCTCAATAATTGATAAAACAAGTAGATACATTTCAGTAAGGACATAGAAGATTTGAACACCACTACTGACCATCCTGACATCCATAAAACCTACATCCAACAACTACAGGACACACTGTATTTTCAAGACACCTGAAACATTCACCAACATAGACCATATTCTGGGCCACAAAATAAGTCTCCATAAATTGAAAAAGATTGGAGTGATACACAGAATGTTCTCTGAGCACATCAGAATTAAAATAAAAATTAGTAACAATTAAAACCTATATCCCACTGATTCATTGTTTAAAACGTCCACTCACTGATTAACACTTTTTATCTAACTCCCTCTGACTCTCCTTAATATTTTACTTTTAAAAGTCACAAATATTCTCTTGATTCTTACATCCAGGCTTTCAAAAATTGAATTAGTTAATTCAGTACACATGGGCAACTTAACTAAGCCAATCAACATTTTCTGAGGACCTAATATGTGTATGACCCTGTGCTGATACTAAACGCTACTGCTTAAATATAGTACTTCTGATGTGTTAGGAACTGCTGTAAAGCATATTACAATTTTAAACCTGTGTCATTGAATCTTCATAATAATCCTATGAGATAGGTATAGTTTGAAGGATGAATAAACCGAAGAAGAGAGAGGTAAAGTCATTTGCCCATGGTCACACAGCTAAGTGTTGGAGCCAGAATTACCAGTCCAGGCAGTCTGACTCCAGGGTCAAGTTTATTAAGCACTGTGCTATACAGAGCTATACAAAGTCCTTGATTTCAGTGCTCACGGACTGGTGGAAAGGCAGAAGAAAGTCAGATAAACTATCACAAATTAATGCAGTAGATGTTTTGCACCCCTCCTCCCCCATCTTACTGTGTCTGGGTACCTGTATCCCAATATAGAGGCACATAGTAATCTGCCTTAGATCCCTTTAGAAACCTACTTTGAAGAAAATACATGATACTCTCATTTATATTGTAAAATATTAGCTGTAAAAAATTTTAACACTGCTTTATGGCTCACTCAGAGCATTTGCATTTTACTAGTTCCTGTTTGATTTAAGCAAAATATATATTTCTAACTTAGGAATGCCAGACAGTCATAGGACAGATGTAGAAAACTTGTGGGAGGGGTATGGAGATGTGCCCAGGCATTTTTGAAGTCGAATTACATGGAGTAATATGCCTTCTTTACCCTTATGTAAGTTGGATCCACGATACCCTTTATTTCTGAATATTACAGAAATTAGACAGTGATTCAGGTTTGGAATGAACAATCTTCATGAAGTCACTTAACTCAGTTTAAATTCTTATAACCTTTCTTCTCTGTAAACGAGGGCAATGTTTGCTTTGTAGAATCATAAAGAGTAAATGAAAGCAGTAGGCACCCACGGCATTACTTGGGACACAGCACATGATGCCTGATAAATGTTAAAAAAAAAAAAAAAAAAAAAAGCCAAAACCTCAGCTTATACATCTCTCATATTACATGACAAGGGAGTTGTTTTTTTTTTTGAGACAGAGTCTCGCTCTGTCGCCCAGGCTGGAGTGCAGTGGCGCAATCTCGGCTCACTGCAAGCTCCGCCTCCCGGGTTCACGCCATTCTCCTGCCTCAGCCTCTCCGAGTAGCTGGGACTACAGGCGCCCGCCACCACGCCCGGCTAATTTTTTGTATTTTTAGTAGAGACGGGGTTTCACCGTGGTCTCGATCTCCTGACTTCGTGATCCGCCCGCCTCGGCCTCCCAAAGTGCTGGGATTACAAGCGTGAGCCACCGTGCCCGGCCGACAAGGGAGTTTTTTTTTTTTTTTTTAAGGTTTTATAATAGCTTGGTCTTTCATAAGATCTCAGGTCCATAGAGAATACTATGTACTAACATACATCAGAAGTTCAAAGAAGGGTGAACAACCTTAGGATGAGTCTGTCTCTGCAAATCTTCACAGACTTAATATTTTAGGAGGAAACAGTAATCTCTTTCTCAACTAAAGAATCTAAAAATAATAGAAAATAAGTTATTTTTAGCCAAAGATGCAATCTTAATTTATGTCATCTACATAATGATGTTTGCACAATAGCTAATGTTTAATCCTGGGTCTTCAGAGCCTACATAACTCTCAAACAATAGCACACTATTCCACCCTCATTCTCCAAACAGGAGATGAAAACAATAAAATGAAAATTTCCATTGGATTTGAAAACTGTATTTTTCAGTTTGAACAAGCCATGATCAGTAATAAAGAAAGAATTCCTCAAAAAAGAAGTGGGACTTCACTGTTAGATACCTAGAGCCTCAAGACTTTAGACATGCCACTGGCTTTTTAAAGGGCACTAAGGTCAATTGTTTTACTCCACCTTAGTTTCTTCTTCCTTCAAATCAATGAAACAAACCTTGGTCTGTTGAAACTTATTTTAAACAAAAAATAATTCTCATATTCTTCCCATTTCTTGATGATGATCTACTATTAAGAAAGGTGGAAGTTGAGATGTGGAAGGGTATTGGGGTTCCGGATATATCTAACAAGGCTGTGGTAGTTAAATAATTGTCATCATTGAAGATTACTGTGAGGTAAGTGTTATGACTTTTTAAAAATCCTTTTGAATGAGAATTTGACCTTCAGTTAACACTCCAGTTTTGTTCCCATGGTCACTTGATACAACCTGTATGTAAATCATGTTACCAGGGTACACTGCTTGTGGTGAAAAATGGTCCCTGATTGATAGCCTGCATGTGGACTGGGAAGACTAACAATACATATTTTAGAAAGGCATATCCTTGGAGAGCAGTGACTCTTGTAGCTGGGGCTGCCTTTGTGGAGTCCTCAAAAGCTATGCCTATGGAATTGTTACAGATATATTGGTTCCTGCGGTACCTGAGGCTTTTAAGCCATGGTGACTCTCACACCTGCCTGATGTGGACCCTCTCAAGCTCCTTGTACCTGAGCTGTCATCTCGGGATTGGAAATCCAGAAGCCAGCCCCTGAATTGCTATAGGGGTTTCTGCCGAAACACAGTACTTGACACATCCCAGCTGGCAAGCCATGGTTCCTGTCCTATGTCCTTCTGAGAAGACTGATGCCAAGTGGTCTATGAGAGTCTTATGAGTATGGATGTAAAGTTGAACCAAAGACCCCCCCGCCACCCCCTCAAGTGGACACTGCAGATACAGAATAGATAAGATGTAATGTGAAGGACCAGAGGGAAAGTATTACATTCCTAGTGCCTAGGAACACATTTTCTATTGAATAAAAAGGAAAGTAAATAAACATTTGCTATTGATAAAATAAAAAAGAAACATTTCCTCTCTCTTTTTTCTGGGTCTCTGGTTTTAGCTCCTAGTCTTTTTTTTTTTTTTTTTTTCTTGAGATGGAGTCTCGCTCTGTCACCCAGGCTGGAGTGCAGTGGTGCGATCTCGACTCACTGCAACCTCCGCCTCCTGGGTTCATGCCATTCTCCTGCCCCAGCCTCCTGAGTAGCTGGGACTACAGGTGCCCGCCACCACGCCCGGCTAATTTTTTGTATTTTTAGTAGAGATGGGGTTTCACCGTATTAGCCAGGATGGTCTCCATCTCCTGACCTCGTGATCCGCCCATCTCAGCCTCCTAAAGTGCTGGGATTACAGGCGTGAGCCACCACGCCTGGCCTTTTTTTTTTTTTTTTTTTTTTTTTTTTAAACAAAACAAGATACCTTTAAATTCCTGAACCTTTGCTTATTTGAAAGGGAGCTGAATAATACTGCTTCCATCAATTAATAGCAGTTTCAGGAGACCTTCGAGGAAGGGTGGACCATGGCATACAGGAATCCAAGTCCTGGGAGACTTCCCAAGTGCTAAATAGTCTTCATGTCTACAGCAAGTGTTAATGATCTTATACTCGTGCCGCTTATTCTTCTATCCTCTCATTCCTTTGCTTCCATATGATCTCCTTTTCTCAGGGTCACACACTAAGAATAGTTTTTGAGCACTTTATCTCTTTTTTTCTCTGAAGTCTTTCTTCTCCATAGAATTCATCTCAATTTTCTCAGAGTCTCAACTAGCTTAAAACACCCTTGACTAGAAATGCCCAAGGTCACTGGTAGGCTCTGTAGCCAGCTGAGAAGAATGGTGTTTGATGTCTGTGCCTCATGCCCAGTGCCAAGCTTGGAAACATACCTCCTCACCTCACTGCATGACTTCCATTAGGATCCAAGAACCTAAGAATGGCACAGCTCGTTGAGAAATTTGATGGTAGAGAATTAGGGCAACTATTTAGTAATAAGGGAGAAGACAACCAGCCAAAAGAGAGGCTTGCACAGCTGCAAATGACTGCAGGAAAGAATGAAGCTCTCGGAACCTGAGTTCCTCTAGCAGGCTGCTCTCAGGAATGGCGACAAGAAATTCTGAATATCTGCTCTATCCTTACCGTGAATTTGACCCTGTTTCTCTGTGAGAACCCTGATGGCACACTTCCCTCATGCTACATATAAAAGGGGCGCACTCATGCAAGGATGGTGGGTATGTCAACTGCAAACAATTTGTCTATCATTTTGGGAAAGCAGTTTAATAGTGTTCATGCTTCTGACACCATTAATTCTACTCCTGAATATTTACTCCCAAAAGCCAAAATAAACCAAGAAAACCATATGCGTATTATTTTCTTACCATTCATGAAGACCATATAGCAATATGGAACTGGCTGAAATAGTAAAAAAAAAACAAAAAACCCAAAACAGAGAATGTCTGAATAACCAGTATGAGTACAACTTTGAAAACAGACAGGTATACGTGGGCAAAGGCTAGAATGAAAAACAAATGAAAATAGTTGTGACAAAGTGGTAAAATTATGGATGACACGCATCTCTTTTTAAAATTCTTCAGTCTTATCTTGTTTGAAATTTAGAATGACAAATTAAAATAAGAACATCACTTAGTTAAATGTCTTAGGAAAGACATTTCCTCATCCCCAATTCATCTATGAGTGTATGACTTATCGTTTCTATGTCTGAGGGAAACAAAGCATTCTCAGATTACAACACACTGTTGTTTCTAATCTAGCTTGGGTGAAACAACGATAAATACAGAGCCATGTTTATAGAATTATCTGATAGTTAAATGAATTTGTAATTCCAAGACTTTCATTCTAAACCCAAGATTTTGTAAGTTCAGGGGCTGATCCATGATCTTTCTGTCTTTTACACAAAATCAGACCTTTTAAGTCAAAAGGGATAACAACTTTATACTTAGTATTATTATCAACTCTAGCTATTAAGTGTGCTGTATTAGTTCAGTACTATGTGCTTTATATATATTATTTCTCTTTATTTTCACAGTCCCCCTGAAAGATAATTAGTTTTCCTTATTTTAAAGAACAAGAAACTAAGTCCCAGTTTAAATATCTTATACAATATGAAATCATAATAACCAATGGTTTTATCAAGCTTACAATGTACTAGGCAATTTCCTAACCCATTTGATACTGAGAGCAATCTTATAAGGTAGTTACTATTAAATTCCCATTAAGCAGATGAGGAAACTCAGCTCAGAAAAGTGAGGTACCTTGTCCAAGGTCCTGGTTTAGCCAGCAAGTGGTAGAGACAGGATTCCAACTTTGGCAGTCTGGCTCACAGCCTGTGCCCTAAAGCAGGGTCCTCAACCCCTGAGGCCATGGACCCAGTTCATGGCCTGTTAGGAAACAGGCTGCACAGCAGGAGGTGGGTGAGTATTACTGCCTGAGCTCTGCCTCCTGTCAGATCAGTGGCAGCATTAGATTCTCATAGGAGCATGAACCTTAATGTGAACTGTGCAAGTGAGGGATCTAGGTTGCACGCTCCTTATGAGAATCTAATGCCCGATGATCTGAGGTGGAACAGTTTCATCCTGAAACCATCTCCCACCATCCGTGGAAAAACTATCTTCCATAAAACTGGATCCTGGTGCCAAAAAAGTTGGGAACTGCTGCCCTAAAGCACTGCCCTATACCCTACTCGATGGATGACTAGAAAAGGATACCACTTGTTTTCTAATTTAGGTCAACACACTTCCCATTGGATTGTCCTGCACCTCATTTGGCAGATGAGAAAACTGCAAACATGAGTGACTGACTTGTCCATGGTCACATGAGTAGCTCATGGTTGAGAATTAACTTCTTGACTTCTGATCTAATGAATTCCCTATTATCCCAGACTGCCGGGAATGAAAAACAAAACAAAACAAAGAACAAAAACAAAAAAACCTAGCTAAGAACAAAAGCAAATGAGAAAAGGCCTTAGGAAAATCAAGTCAAAGATCTTTAAAAAGATAAAAATTTTCCTTGTCTCTCTTCTATTCCATATATTTTAATGGGACTCTGGTTCATGTCTATCCTCATGGATCCACGGATCAGTGACCTACAAGGGAGGGAGAAGTACAAGAGGGGCTTCTGGGGGACGTGGCCATCACCCTGGACACCTGGTGTTCCAGATTTTAGCCAAACTCTCTGTGTATGTCTGTGTTGTGTATGTTTATGTGGAAAATGGCATGCCAATAGGTGGGTCTTTTGGAAAATGTTACCAATTTCTGATTTTTGTTCACGATTTTTTTAAAAAAGGTTCTGTGAGAAAAACTGAGCTTAGAGGGTGTGATGGTGGGTTTTACGTCAACTTGGCTAGGCCACAGTGCTGTTATTCAGCCAAACGACACTATAGGTTTTGAGGTGAAGGTATTTTGTGGATGTAATTAACATCTACAGTCAGTTAACTTTAAGAAAAGGCTATTAGCCTTGATAACTTTGGGATGCCTCATCCGATCAGATGAAGGCCTTCAGAACAACTGAGATGTCCTGGAAAAGAAGAAACTCTACCTCAAGACAACAGCATTAACTCCTGCCTGAGTTTCCAGCCTACTGATATTAACTACAGATTTCAGTCTCACTAGCCCCTACAACTGCATGAACTAATTTCTTAAAAGAAATCTCTACATACTTACCTACTTACCTACCTACCCACTCATGCACTCACTCACCCATCCACCCATCTGCCCATCTGCCCACCATCCATCCATCCATCCAGCTGACTTTTTTTCTCTGGAGAACCTTGACGGATATAGGGGTTTTCCTAGGACTGAAACGCACTGCAAGAATGCTGAGCACATAGATCCACTTGACACACAGATCATGAAAAGCAGAAACAGCCTGAAAACGGAGAAAGAAAAGTTCTGCTGAAGAGACACAGCAGTATTGCCACCATGCAGGCAAAGACCAGTGCAAACATTACTCTCTGCCCTCGTGTCACAGTGGGCAGACAGTTACAACAATCTCAGCGCAGTCAGAACTGAAAGGGGTGTGCTCACTGTGAAACACAGGCTCAGGCATCTGTCAGTCTCTGTAGCAATAAAACGACAGCAGGGAGTAAAGAACACACACTCAGATTCCTAGGAATTAACAGCAACAGAAAGGCATTCTGGGAGTATTAAGAGGACCTCTTCGGTCAGTGCTGACAGTGAGCTCAAAGCCTCCCCAGAGTCCTGGACAACACAGACAGGCAAAGCACCTCTAATTCTTCATAGTGCTCTGGGTTCCTACGTCAACGATTCCTAGGCTTGTGGAGAGTTATGGTTTAAACCAGATCTGCTTCCTGTTTAAAAAATAAATGTGTCCTTTCAAATGTCATCCTCATCACCATCTCCCAGCAGTATCTCCCCTAAATGACTATGTCAGACGCCAAGGTGGAGGAAGGTGCAGGGCGGACAACCAATCTCACCTTGGCTTCTGAAGTGGGTTCCAAGAAGCACAGGCGATTCCCAAGTCCCTCGGCTGCCAGGCAGAACTTCCTCTGCTCCTTATGAATGGTGGCGATGCACTGGAGCACCACTTCATCCTCCTGCCGGGAGAAGAGAGACCCAAACATGAGTAAGGGGAACTGCTGAGCCAGGCCCCAAGTCACCTTCCAGTACCTGAGTCAGGTAAGCCACCAATCCCTGACAGCCACGTGCTTTTTGTTTTTATTTTTAAACCTGACTATGGAAGGAGATTTTTTATTCACAGGACATCAAGGAGCATCTACCATGAGTCAGAACTCTACTTAATCCTGGGGTGAGGTCAGTGGGGGCAAGTACACATACAGCCAAGGCCTTACTTCTGAGAGCTGTGCAAAGCATATGGTCTAGGTGAGCTGATGATTTCAACACTTGGGCAAATGTGAAAGCAAATTTATACAATCTCTCCAAATATAGAATAAAACAGTAAGATAGGATTGAGGAGGATAGAGAATACAGACAAGATCAGGGCAAGGTGGGATGAATGGAGGGAAAGTGTTGGGGTTTCAGGTTGTGGAAGAGGCAAAATATGTTTTGTTGGAGGAAGGGAGTGTATGTGGTGGGCCACGTATTTGCCAGAGATGGTAGAGGAAGATATGGAGGGTGAAGGAGATGGGTGTTAGACTCACAGAAAAGGAAGATTAAAGATGCCTTGAAGATCAGGTAAGAGGAGGAGGAACTGAAGGTCAAGTAGAAGAACTGCTCTGAATTCCCAAGGAGTAGACCTCCCTCCTAAATATCAATCTCAAAAGCAGCCCTCCTAAAATTTCAGAGGCCCTGGAAAAGAGGCAGACCTCCATCTACACCAAAACGTTCGCTTCTTGCACAACCCTCCCTGAGGTGGAGAGGAAAACAGTTTCCTTACTAATCCTTCCATTCCTGTCCCTATCTGTCAGGCCATGCTCCCTAATCACCACCACATAGCTCTGGATTTCAAGCAGCAAACAGATTTCCAGGTGTGGTTAAGTTACGGAAGTGACCTGGGGGAGCCAGCTGGAGCCTCCCTCCTTCTGAGCATCTGGCCATCCATTGCCCCATCTCACCTCCATGTCCCTCAGTGTCAGAGATTGTCTTGTTGGAAAGTGTCACCAGAGTGTTGGAAAGGCAGATTAAGTAGAAATCATTTTTCTTAAACTGTGTCTAGAATGTGCCTATGAAATGAAAATAATAAAATGGTCCCATCTGCTGAGAGTGTGAAACAATTCACTATTAACAGACCCCTACAAAGATGTCTGCTTGTGCCCAGAGATAGGTGAGGGGCTACGGGGGAATGCGAGAAGCCACAAATTGTAGATGTATGAAAAGAAGAGTGGGAAAATACAGCTCCACAGTTTTACTAGCACTGAAATGTCACTGTTCATTATCTAAGTGAGTCAGAAACAAAGTCAGGAGTCTTTGCTTATAGTAAAATCAGAATTCATGGTCTTCCAAAAAACCAAACACCGCATGTTCTCACTCATAGGTGGGAATTGAACAATGAGAACACACGGACACAGGAAGGGGAACATCACACTCCGGGGACTGTTGTGGGGTGGGGGAGAGGGGAGGGACAGCATTAGGAGATATACCTAATGCTAAATGACGAGTTAATGGGTACAGCAAACCAACATGGCACATGGATACATATGTAACAAACCTGCACATTGTGCACATGTACCCTAAAACTTAAAGTATAATAATAATTAAAAAAAGAATTCATGGTCTTCATTTTAGTTGAGACTGACGAAAACTCCAGAATATCACTGCTTTAAAAGTGGGGGTTTAGTGAAATCTCTGAAGAGAATGAAATTTTTCCCCAGGTGTAGTGTGCCCCTAGATCCCATATCAACCAGGGGCGCTAGGATCCTCCTAATGGCATTGGTGGGCGGCGGTGGGTGGTGAGGTGCTCTTAGTTGCCAAGATGACTGAGAAGTGCTGCTTGTGTTGGAAAGCAGGGGCCATGGAAGTTAAGTCATCAGCAATGCAAGAGGCAGTACTCAAAACTTAACTTTCACACCTAGATCAAGAATACCCCTTATTGAGAAATAGTTATGTATCTATCCCACCCACAGTTAACTAGTAAAAAGAAAGAAACAAAACTTAAAACCCCCCAAAAAACTAAGACAACAACAACAAAACCCAGGCATTTAGAAATCATACAAGTGTAATTATGGATTTTTTTTTTAACAAAGGCATGAAAGTTGACAGTTTTCCCATCAGTGTGTGCCTTTGAGGTTCTCTTTTCAAGATCTCAATTCTCTTTCCCTTTCTATCCCCCAGGCGCCCAAACCACCAAGGCTTTGACCTTGCACTAGCTGCCTTGGGGTCTCCCTATTTGTCTTCCGAAATTTCCCCATCCTATAAGTCAAATCCCAAGCTGCCAAGAAACTAATGCAATAACATGCCCTGATTTAATTAATAGCCATTTGCAGAACAGCAGCCGTGCACCCATGTGTTCCTAGGTTGGGGCTCTGGTGACAGACAGATGGGTATGGGACTCTGGGCCAAACTGATGCTTCTCCAAACGATTTCTACTCTTTCTACTCTTTCCCACATTCTGTCTGGAACCTTCTGCTCAACCATGCTGACCTGGCTGCAGACACCACCTGGAGTGGCAGCCTGCACCTGCCTTTGCTCCATATAGCAGCAATTATTTCCATAAACCTGCAATAGACGGACATCTGGAGCCTTTGAGTGCCTGACACTGAAATCTTTGCACTGAATTCCATTTGGGATTATGAGATGAGTTAATTCAACCCATCTGATTACTCCTCTTGCTCCTGAGTAAAATACAAAACACAAGCTCTCCAATTAGAACACAAGTCTTTCTCTTCATCCCTGTACTGATTTGCCCTTTCTCCCCTAGAATTATCCTCCCACTTTTTTTCTCATTTTGCTTTAAATCAGATTTGGGCATTGCTGAAGGATGTCATTTCCAAGGAAGCACCCTTACTCGAAGGCTGCAAATTCTTCCACATTTTGTATCTCCTTTTCCCAGAAGCCTGCCTACTTCTCACATGTCCCAACGCCAAATTTGGACCTTACTGTTCTACCTATGTGCAAAAACTCTTCGGTTGGACCTAATGATTTCCACTCTGTTTTGGTAGCACACTGTCATGAACCTTCCATGTCATAACCTAGAATGATCCCACTTCTAAAATCCAGAACTGGACTATCCACCTTTACAAACCCATTTTCTCTCTTGCTTTCGCATTCCTTACTTTTACTAGATTTGCTCTATTTTATCAAGACTTCCAGTTCCTAGAAAGTGCTCTCATCCTCATTATTTCCTCTTTCTCAAGAACTCTTGAATTTTTTTTGATAGAGAAAATAACACAACTCTGGGGTTTTATGCCACTATAAATTTATGATTTCCTGGTAACCAATTTTCAGCTTGTTTCAACTCTATCTCACTGGAACACAAGACCACAAAATTTTCCTTTTGTAGGCCTCACAGCAGATTCAACTCTGTCAATATAAAATAACCGTACCTCCCATCTTTAAAAGAAAAACAAAATAAAGAGAAGAAAGTACTAAGTTAGAGGGTGCAATAATAAGCAATGGTAGTGGGGGCTGGGGGGACACTAAGACCTTTCAAACCCAGCCTCTGTCTTTTAGGATAAGAATATGATTCTCTTTAGTCATCGGGAAATAATATCATTAAGATCACATAAAGGTTTCCTGCTTTATACCAAGTAAGCCAAAATGTCTCTGCCTGGATTTCAGGTGCCCCACAGTTGAGTTCTACCTGACATCTCTAGCTTTGTCTCTCCTTCATTCCTATTGCCTTACTGTCTCCCAAGTAAGTCATGCCCAGGCTCCCTAAAATGCTCCTTCTTGAAACCCCTCCATTCCCATATTCATCTCTGTATTCTTCTAGTGCTCCCACCTTTCTGTTGATCCTTCCCATCTCCTCTATTTTCTTCTGCCATCCCTAAATATAAGGGACTGCTCAATGATTGGTCTTTGTCATTTTCCCTTGGCCATCTCATTCATTCTTCAGGCTTCCTGCTTTACTTCTGAGGAGCTGTTACTGTCTATACCTCCAACCTGGTGGTACTCAAGGGTTCCAAACCTCCATCTATTTTTAACTGCGGACTTACCAACTCTTCAAACCGACATGTCCCAGTGCACTAAAAGGCTTCTTTTTCAGTCTACCTATGCTTTTATATTCCCCAAGTTTGTTAAGAGCACATCCAACCTCTGGGCAACCTCAGCTTACACATCATTATCTCGTATCTCTGAGTCCTCCCCTTTTCCTGTATCACAGCAAATGGGCCAGCAGAAGGAGAGACTGGAGGTCTTGAGACCAAGACAAGGCTATTATTTGACCCAAAGCATTCTTCCCTAGTCTGCTACCAGAGGCATAGCTCTGGCTTTTCTTGCTGAAAATCCTCAATGGTACTCTCAAAAAACATAAACTTCCTGAACTAGTATCTGAGGCTTCCACATTTCCAAACTATCATCCTAACTTCTTCCCTGTAGCGTTGGGTTTCCCTATTTCCATGCCTTTGATCATGAAATCTCTAAAAAGCTGCCCTAATTTGCCCTAGTTTTTCATGTCCATATATTACCTATCCTTCTAAGCTTAGTTTAAATGCCACATTGTTTTATGAAGCCCAAGTAATCTCTCTGGTCTCTGAATTTCCATAGCAATATCACCATACTTTTTGCAGTGTTACTCACATGCATGCCTTCTCCCCAACTATATGTTTTTAAATGGCCAACATTTACTGATCCCTATGTGACAGGCACCATGCTTTACGCACAAGAACCCATTTAAGCTTCACATCAACACTATGTAAGCACTATTGTTGTCTCCATTTTGCAAATGAAAGCCTGTATAGAGCAGTTATATAACTTGCCTCAGGTCTCATGGTGGCAGGGGGCAGAGCCTGGTATCTAATCCAGGCAGTCTATATTGATGCACTTGCTACCACCACTTCCAGCTGACTTTGTACCCCTCAAAGGCAGGATCACATCTGATTCACATTTCTGCCTATCATGATACTCACCACTGTGGTATCTGATGTCTATTATGCACCCAATTATAATTTACAGAATGGGTATGTTTTTACATTGTAACCCTATTTAATTATAAACTCTATTAGAGCAGAAAACTTCTGCTTTCCCATCCAAGCTGGAAACATAATATGTTTTGTAAAAATGTGTTAATTAACTGGGATATGGACTCAGATTACAAGAAATTTCCCTACTTTCACCCACATAACAGGGTCATTTTCATTGATGAGTCAGAACTGAATAATTGAATAAAAAGGGAACAGATGCTGGCATTTAAAATAAAACAATGAGGCCTTGGAGTCCATAGCTTCTATTTCTTAATTATTGTTATTGATAATGATATCAACTATTCATTCTGGACTTCTGTGCCAAATACTATGCTGACATTTCCTCCTAGATTAAATTAAACTTCACAACAACACAACCACTTTAAGAACGAGAAAACCAAAACTCAGAGGGGCTAGGTAAATTTAATAACTGAATATTTAATGGCCAGTCACTATGTGCTACCATGTTACAGCATCTCAGCTTAATCCTTTCAATCATCCTGTCAGGTAGGTGCTAATATGCTCTCTATTTGATGAAATGGTTGAGGCACAGAAAGGTTAAGTCACTTGCCCAGTGCCACACAGCTTGTAAGTGATAGAGCCAGACCTTAAGCCCAGGACTGTCTGAATCAAGAGTCAGTTCTCTACCATGGCACCAAACTGGCTCCCTTATTCTAAGAGACTGACCTTAGCAATAGGTATGAATTCATGTCTGTCTGATTCTAAAGCCCATGGTGATGGTGTTGACAAAAATAGATGCTCCCAGCCCTGTCACATGATCAAACCACATTGAAACATAACCACATCACAGAGCACAAGGCCAAAGAGAGCAGCCAGAGTGCTAAAATAAATAAATAAATACAACAAGATTTCTCTATTCCCCATGATTGCAACACTGGAAGGGGTAAACATCAGCCCAAAACTTGCTGCAAAGGGAGAAAAATGAAAATCCAAGGTCTATTATATGTCAGCCTCCCTCCAAGCTATGTGGTTCACACACGCCAGCTATTCCTGTCATAGATTCAGCTTGTGGTGGTGTTGAGTGATTGTCCCTGAACAAGGATATACAGCCTTTGGCTCTCTTTGCTTAGATTTCACATTGTCACAGGTCATCTCTGACAAAGTCAAGTTCTTTCTACCATCCTCTGGCCAAAGACCTTTGAACTTGAAAATGAATGGATCTTGCCTATTTTATCCTTACAGCTTTCTTTCTTACACCTTGGCTCGCAGCCTGAGGGCCAGAACAATAAAGAGCCATCTCTGCTGGCTCTGAGCTGATGGCTGGGGAACCTTGGCTCTCCTGCTTCTCTATGGGTCACCTGTGAAGAACTCTTCTGGGACAAAACAAAATGGCTGACAGCCCTATTTAAGGTAGATCACCAGGCAGCTGATGACAGCCCTATAGTTAGATCTGCAAATCACTGGTACTGAGCAGCTCATGACCAGGAGCACGTGGGACAGAGTGCCATCCAGCAGATTTCATGTTTAATCGCAGACATTATTATTGCAGAGGAAAGTCCATAACCATGTATTGCTTTAAAAGGGAAGATGTTTCCTACCTACTCATCTTAAGCATCAGGCACTTAGGGAACTGATAAAGTTAACCTACTTTCTAAATATATGAAAGACACGGGTGTGCACTTATTTTAAGACTTTACCCAAAAGCCTTTCTTTTTTTTTTGCATAGTTGAATGATTTATTATGTTTAGCTTTTAATAACAATATATGAACCTGAAGTATATTTTTTCAAAGTACATATAAATAGGTCAATTCCTCAGGGTAAGGATGGAGACAACGCTGGAGATACTTCGTACTGAAGAGTGGTGAGAGGTGAAGGACTGACTGGCATTTTAAACAGCAGAAGCAGTCCTTGTTATCTGGCTTGCTCAGGGGTGTTAGATACAAGCTCAGTAGCAAATATCCCTCTTACAGGACTCCAGAATTTTGTAAAGAGTTTCTGTTCAAAATCCAACAGAATATACAAATTATTCACAGAAAAATATAGAATCAAGTGAAAACAAAAGAAGCAATGGGAAGAAGTCTTGAACAGCCTTGCCATGAAATATATTTCTTATATAGCCTAATATGTTATGAAAATCGAAGGGCTAAAAATAGAACACAAATGAGTTAGATAAAAATTATGTCCAGAGTTAAAAAAAGGAAAGTGACATTAAATCTGCTTTGAAGATTCTTGGTTGGGAGACGAATTAAGACAAACCTAGAATTTGGGTAAAATGTGGAATATATTGTTGCTATTATGATGCGATAGAGGATTGAGCCATTGCTTCACATTCCTGGTCAGAGAGATTCATATCGTATTTTGCTGCTCAACTTTTGGCTCCTTCAAAAATCCATAGTTTCTGCAAGATTAGTGGATGAAGGGCATTGTGGCATGAGGAACTATGGCACTTTGAAAGTAATTCCTAGCACAACTGATCTTACACTGGGGTTCATATTTAAAGAAGGTATGGTTTTGTCCATATATGAAATGAGCCAAAGAAACATCACAGATGCAGTGATTCTTCTGAGATCTGTCCTGTTTGTCTACATGGGAACCTCACATGGCTTACTTTTAGAACAGGACTTAGCAACACGGCAGGTCCTGAGCTGCCTAGGCTGAGCTGGCTTGTATACTCACCCGTTTTTTATTATTATTATTATACTTTAAGTTTTAGGGTACATGTGCACAACGTGCAGGTTTGTTACATATGTATACATGTGCCATGTTGGAGTGCTGCACCCATTAACTCATCATTTAGCATTAGGTATATTTCCTAATGCTATCCCTCCCCCCTTCCCCCACCTCACCCCACAACAGTCCCTGGTGTGTGATGTTCCCCTTCCTGTGTCCATCTGTTCTCATTGTTCAAATTCCCACCTATGAGTGAGAACATGCGGTGTTTGGTTTTTTGTCCTTGCAATAGTTTGCTGAGAATGATGGTTTCCAGTTTCATCCATGTCCCTACAAAGGACATGAACTCATCCTTTTTTATGGCTGCATAGTATTCCATGGTGTATATGTGCCACATTTTCTTAATCCAGTCTATCGTTGTTGGACATTTGGGTTGGTTCCAAGTCTTTGCTATTGTGAATAGTGCCGCAATAAACATACATGTGCATGTGTCTTTATAGCAGCATGATTTATAGTCCTTTGGGTATATACCCAGTAATGGGATGGCTGGGTCAAACGGTATTTCTAGTTCTAGATCCTTGAGGAATCGCCACACTGTCTTCCACAATGGTTGAACTAGTTTACAGTCCCACCAACAGTGTAAAAGTGTTCCTATTTCTCCACGACAAAAGCCTTTCTTAAATGAAAAATAAATGGGCTTTTTGGAATGACAAGACTACACACAGATTATTTCACAAAAATTAATGACAAGGTCGTTTACTTGTGTGTTCTAAATAGCAATCATTTCGACTATTTGCTTCCTTCAATTCTAAGATCTTTAGGGGTAGGAGCCTCTCCTTTGTCTATGAATCTTCAGTGCCTAAAATAGTACCTGGAACTGAATAGAAAAAGCACAAATATTTGTGAATTCAATGAAAGAATCGTATGTTCTGAAAACAAATAATTATATCAACAAATATGCTTATGTATAAAAATTCCAAAATAAAGATCCTTCTTAAAGGAATCTATGATACCCTGTTTGCTTCCACAATAGACCCATGAGACGTAGAAATATTATTAATCTCATTTTGCACACATTATGAAAATAAAGGTTACAGATTGAAGGAGCATAACTCCCTTCATCCAGTGTCTGGCTCTCAGACATAGTATCTCCAGCAACAATGTTTGAAGTTTTGTTGTTATAACTGTCTGTTTTGGGTTTTGGTTTTATTATCCCTTTGGTACTTCTTATTGTCTTAGAATGTGTCAAAAGTTAGTGAAAGCTACCCATCTCCAGTTTCTTACTACTTATTGTTAAAAAATGAAATAAAATGGAAATTTCAGGATACCAAGAGGCAAACTGACAGACTTATTTATCTTTCCTTTTTAAAATACTTTCTTCATTTGGCTTGTAGGATACTATTTTTTCTATTCACTAGCACCTCATACTCCATCTCCTTGGTTGCTTCTCCTCATTTTCTTCCCTCTACTGCTAGAGTGGTACTCCAGGACCAGTCCTCAGAGTTCTCTTCTTTACCTGTACTCTCCCCCTCTTGATTCCATTTGGTTACATGGCTTTAAAAAACAGGTGTATTTTAAGGACTCCCAAGTTTGTGCCACCACATTAAACCTCTTCTCTGAACTCGACTTGTGTTTTCAAATGCTACTCAACGTCTCCACTTGGATGTCCGATAGGCATGTCAAGCTTACTATGTCCAAAATCAGATTGCTGAGTATCTCCCCACATATGTTCCTTTTGTAGTTTTCTTTATTTCAGAACACGGCAACTCTATTCTCTGGGGTTGCTTGAGTGAACGGAGGGAAGAGAGGGAGAGATGAAGAAAGGAATGGAGGAAAAGAGAAAAATCTTGAGGTCATGTGATTCCTTTCCTTCTCTTACCTCACATCCACACCATCAGCAAATTCTTCCCATTCTACTTTCTAAATATACACGATTGTACCATCTTGCATCCTCTTCACCACCACCACCTAGCTCAGCCATCATCTCTTGTCACAACTATTGTAATCACCTCCAAACTCGTTCCTCACTGCTGTCCTCCACACAGTAGCCAGAGTCTTTTAAAAACCTGAGATCACATCATTTCACGACTTGAAAGCCTCCAATCACTTTCCATCTTACTTAAGGAAAAGGCAGGATTCTTATCTTACTATGGCCTACAAGGTCCTAAAAAATGCCCATCTTGAAACGCAAAGCAAAACCACAGTGGATACCATCTCATACCTGTTAGACTGGCTATTACCAAAAAGACAAAAGCTATGAAGTGTTGGTGAGCATATGGAAAAAAGGGACCTTTGCATGCTGGATGTGAAAACCATTCCCTGGGTGGGACTGGAAATTGGTACAGAAGTTACGGAAAACAGCAAGGTGGGTTTTCAAAAAATTAAATATATAACTGCCATATGATGAAGCAATCCTGCTTCTGGATATAGATATCGATATCTATCGATAGACATAAATATACAGATCTATCTGTCTATATATATATTTCCAAAGAAAATGTGATTAGTATCTCAAACAGATATCTAACTCCCATGTTCACTGCAGCACATTCACAATAGCCAAGATACAAAAACAACCTAAATGTTCATTGACAGATGAACAGATAAACAAAATGTGGCACACACACACAATGAAATATTATTCAGCCTTAAAAAGAAGGGCATCCTGTCACTTGCAATAACACAGATGTTATGGGATCCTGGACAGCATTATGCTAGCTGAAACAAGCTATGTGCAGAAAGACAAATACTGCGTGATCTCACTTTTTGCGGGATCTAAAATAGTCAAATTCATAGATGCAGCGTAGAATTGTGGTTGTCAGAGACGGGGGGATGGGGACAGTGGGAAGATGCTGGTCAAAGGGTAAAAAGTTTCAGTTATACAAGGTAAGTAAGTTCTGGAGCTCTAATGTACAGCATGGTGACTCTAATTGACAATACTCTATCTTATAATTGAGATTTGCTAAGAGGATACTTAAGTGTTATCACACACACACACAAAGGTAAGAATGTGAGGTGATGGAAATATTCATTAGCTTGATTGTGGTGATCGCTGCACAATGTATATCAAAACATCAAGTTGATACCTTAAATAAAAATATATCAATTAAAATATAGGAAATGCATTATATACATTATATATTAAATACATATTATCTATATTTGTATATATTTACATACATATAAAGGTATATATATATATATATATATATATATATATATATATATCTCCACCTCCCTACAATCTCTCTTCTGTAACTCTTTTGCTTGCTTGGTTTTAACTATACTGGCCCTTTCCTTAGAGCTCAAGTTTTTGAAGCATTATCCTCCCTCAAAACCTTGTACTTGCTGTTCCCTTCATGCAGGATGTTCTTCCCCCACATACCTGGAGGGCTCCCTCCCTCACTTCCTTTAGGTGTCTGCTCAAATGTCGCCTTGTCAGAAAGGCCTTCCCTGATCACCCCATATAAAATTATAACTCCATTTTCATGTTGCACTTCCAATCTTGCTTAATGTTCTTTTCCAACTAGTATTTACCTCCTAACAATACAGGTTTACTTCTAATCTCTCTCCTCCTCATTAGAATGTAACCTTCATGCATATGATTCTGTTTACCATTGTATACTCAATGCCTGAAACAGTGCCTGGCATATGGTAGGCATTTGCAGAGTCACTGAACGAAAGATTTGTCGTTTTAGTTCTTACTAAGTAGTAATCCCCACAAAAACCTGGGAATTCATTACATTCTTTGGTCTCAGCTGGAATTGTTTGCTTACGGAGACTGAAAAAAAAAAAAAAAAAAAAAAAAAAAAAAAAAAAAAAAAAAAAAAAAAAAAAAAAAAAAAAAAAAAAAAAAAAAAAAAAAAAAAAAAAAAAAAAAAAAAACATTACACTTTGGACTGAACTGTTAACATTGGAACTGGACTCAGGGATCTCGAACTAGAAATACCATTTGACCCAGCCATCCCATTACTGGGTATATACCCAAAGGACTATAAATCATGCTGCTATAAAGACACATGCACACGTATGTTTATTGCGGCACTATTCACAATAGCAAAGAGTTGGAACCAACCCAAATGTCCAACAACCATAGACTGGATTAAGAAAATGTGGCACATATACACCATGGAATACTATGCAGCCATAAAAAATGATGAGTTCGTGTCCTTTGTAGGGACATGGATGAAACTGGAAAACATCATTCTCAGTAAACTATCGCAAGGACAAAAAACCAAACACCGCATGTTCTCTCTCATAGGTGGGAATTGAACAATGAGAACTCATGGACACAGGAAGGGGAACATCACACTCCGGGGACTGTTGTGGGGTGGGGGTAGGGGGGAGGGACAGCATTAGGAGATATACCTAATGCTAAATGATGAGTTAATGGGTGCAGGAAATCAACATGGCACATGGATACATATGTAACACGCACAGCCATGTAAAAAAAAAAAAAAAAAAAAAAAAACCACAGCTTACAGGACGCTTTGGGCTCCAGCAACACGGAGGACTGTTATAATTCCTCTTTACGACTTTTCCCATTACCAAGAAGGCAGAGGTTGGAGCTTGACCATAAAATCTACTCAGCCTCCCATGGCTTGATCTCTTAGAAAACTTGCAAGGGAGAGCAAAGGAGAAAGCCTTTCCCTGAGTTGATTAGGGAGATGTAGTGGCATACAGGCATTAGGGTTTACATATGCAATTCATTCTCTCTCAGGCAGAACATGCTGCTCTGTAACATGGAAGAATGCAGTGACCTATTACCCATGACGTTTTTCTCCAGAAATAATAATCAATTTGTTTAAGTTTTCTATTCTCATAGGATGGAAAAATAATGATCTAGTTGCTACCCAGAGAATTTCAGGCCCCACAGAAGGATTTTCTATAAAATGGTAACACTGATATTCTGGATACATCTCTCCCACCCAATCAGAACACAGCAGGTGAGTGACCACACCCAAAAGCTTGCACACACTCCTTTGGTTTCATTCTTTAGATACAACAGCCATGGAGAAGAATGAATGAGAGAAATCTCAAATACTACAGCAAATCATAATTTTTACTCTCTAACCTCAGAGGTAGCAATGGTCAATAATAAAGTTATGGCAGGAAAGTTTTGGTCTCTGGTGCTAACATTGTTCTGAATTTTCTGTTTTTTTTTTTTTTTTGAGATAGGGTCTCACTCTGTCACCCAGGCTGGAGTGCAGTGGTGTGATGACAGTTCACTGCAGCCTTGACCTCCTGGGCTCAAGCAATCCTCCCACCTCAGCCTGCTGAGTAGCTGGGACTACAGGCATGCGCCTGGCTAATTTTTGTGTTTTTTTGTAGAGATGGGCTTTTGCCATGTTGCCCAGGCTGGTCTCAAACTTCTGGGCTCAAGCAATCAGCCTTCCGAAGTGCTAGGATTAGAGGTGTGTGAGCCACCACACACCTGACCTGAACCTTATTTGAAGAAGGACATATGACCAGGAAACTTTAACTTTTCATATTTCGATCATAAATGTTGATGAGTTTGTGGCTGTGTCTCCATCATATGATGCACTCTAAGCACTGTGGCCCCAAAGAGACAGAAGAGCATCTAAGTCTGAGCCTACTGTGGCTGTGGCCCCAAAGAGACAGAAGAGCGTCTAAGTCTGAGGCTACCATGGCAGTAGCAGAGAGACCCTGACAAATTGTGCAATGGTATCTATGTTTGTATGTTATCAGATCTATGGCATCTGCATTTGTATGTCATTAGATACATTATTTATTTTTAAGTCAATTTATTTTCTTGTTTATTGTTGGTTCTGGAATCTTTGGCTACTGAGTTAAGACATAACGTCTTCCCTGGGCCATACAACTGAACAACGACAAACCCATCTACTTTTAGCAAGATCTTCTAACAATACTTATCCTCAGGAGAGAGGGCCACAGCACATCCACTTTTGTTTTTTGGGAAATAACTAACCTATTGAGATTCTTTCTACTTGTAGTGCCTCATACAGGGTGCTTTCTGAGATTTTCCCCTTTAACGTCTGTAGAAAAAGTAAACAAAACTAAAATACTCGGCATGTAGGATACTCTTTGAATATCCTGTATGTGCACACTCACTGCAATTTACTGACAGATGTTGTCAGTAAATTTGTCAGAACAAAGCATCCAGCAATTTCCATACAAAATCTAATAACCAGAGAACACTACCTTTTTCAAAAAAAGATGCTCTATAAAGTTAGCAGATGTTAATGAAATTTATGGGCTGACTTTTAGAAGGTTAAATCTTTGAAAACAGGTCACTAACGGGAAAAATAAGTGTTTTCATAATTTAATGGAACATATAAGCCCTCTGAACTGTCCTGTCCAGGACTAGTTTCTTAAACAAACAAACAAACCAAAAAACATAAAACTTCCGGTTTTTTTTTCCAGCTCCATTCAGAACTAAATCATGCATTCATTCAAGAAATATTTATTTTATGGTATTGGATATGGTGGTGAACAAGGCAGGCATGGCATCCACCTTTATGGAGGTCACATTCCAGGTGGATAAAGAGCCCAGCTTATATATTAGCTTAGACAGGCTTGGGGTTGCACTGGTTTGCAGAGATGATGACATAATTCAGGACCAGAAGAATCTGAGTAAGATAGCAGGAAGAACACACGGATGTTTGGGCTACTTTTTTCTCTTGCCTGACAACTTTTATGCCCCAGGCTGAGCTGCTGTGAGTAAATGTTTCCATTGGAAAACTTATCCCTTTATGTTGCAACTCATATTTCTTATTTAATTCCCCTCTCACCAGAATATTTAGGCTTAGAAGGCAAGGATCATATCCTGCCCATCTCCATCTGTTTATCTTGTATCCCTAATACCGATCATACAGAAAACATGTTAAAAGTACTCATTGAATTAAAATAATGGTTAGGAGAAATAACAGATTAGAACTGTGGGTCAAATAGGACAAAAAGCTGTGAACCCAAAGTATCTAAAAGTAGAATCAAAACCAGACACTGTCCAGGGTTATAAGACATTGCCTCGTGAAGAGACAAAGTACCCGTGAAACTGGAGTGAAGCCTATTTCTGCTGACAGAATTCTCCTCAACTCATTCTCCTGTGGTGGGACTCAGTGTTTAGTTCCCAGGGTCTAGTCTGTGGTTAAAAGTTGGATATTAGAAGGCCGGGTGCGGTGGCTCACGCCTGTAATCCCAGCACTTTGGGAGGCCGAGATGGGCGGATCACGAGGTCAGGAGATCGAGACCATCCTGGCTAACACGGTGAAACCCCGTCTCTACTAAAAATACAAAAAATTAGCTGGGCGTGGTGGCGGGTGCCTGTAGTTCCAGCTACTTGGGAGGCTGAGACAGGAGAATGGTGTGAATCCAGAAGGCGGAGCTTGCAGTGAGTCGAGATCGCACCACTGCACTCCAGCCTGGGTGACACAGCAAGACTCCGTCTCAAAAAAAAAAAAAAAAAAAAAAAAAAAAAAAGTGGATATTATGTGCCACAAATTCCCACACTTGAAGGCTGTGATACAGTGGGGCTCTTCCTATCACAAATCACAGAATAAACAGCACTTAGGGAAGGGGTGGGCCAAGCAGGAAACAAATTTACCAAGACCCCTCCAGGCACTGGTTTGAGTACTTTATAGTTCATAAACTCCTAAAAATTCTGTTCCAGATAGTTGTCATTATGCCCATTTTACAGGTAAAGGCACTTAAGCTTGGGTTCAGACGTATTAAGTCACTGCTCAGAGCAAGACGGCGATTTCTTTTGTTAATTATTCCTTAATGTATCATGCATTTATTCAGTGCCCATTACACACCATGCAGTATTAGGCCCTCAGAATACAAGAAAGCTTCAAATTTAGTAAGTAGTGCTATAAATCCAGTTCTGTACGACTTGCTAGGTCCTCAGAATACAAGAAAGCTTCAAATTTAGTAAGTAGGGGTGTAAATCCAGTTCTGTGTGACTCCAAACTTCAAGTTCTTCCCAATTTACACAGGCTCTTTTGTGAAGAAAGCATTTCAGTCAGTTGCATACCAAATGTAAGAGTTGCAATATGTCCATCACTCACCACTCCCACTTAGTGATACTACTTTTTCAACTTCTTACTCATAGTGTAGCAGTGGGCATTGCAGCTGGAAGGCTTTAGTTAAAGGAGCAGCTTCCCTTTCTTAAATAAAATATGAACAACCAATTGTTTCTCCACCTTAAGTTTAATGAAAACACAGCTTCAAGCCTAGGGGCCATTCTCTCTGTCCCCTACCATGTCCAATCACTCTGCTGACCTGCTGACCATATGCCCTGCCATAAAAATTTCTGGAGCATATTCTAACAACAGGCTCAGAAAATGCACCTGTACACTGCAGCAAAAGGTTAAATCTGTAACCTTTTATTCTGTATTTTTCTGTATTTTTAGAGTGCTTAGCCAAACCAAAATCTAGTTTAAAAACCAATAAAATTAGAAGCATATGAGATACAGTTAATTTATTTAAGCATGACTGCTTGATTCCTTTTGTAACCGAGACTAGAATCTGTTCCATATCCTCATCATATTGCTTTTTTCCCTCTAAATATAATCATGTCTGGCTTTGAATCCTCACTTGCAATAATTTCAATCTCAGTCATGTTTGGAGAAGCTTTCCCCTCCCTAGAGCTGTTTAATAATCCCAGGAGAATTATATAGTATACACATTTAGAGCATAGCAGCTGGTCTTCAGTTAAAGATTGCTGTCAAGATACCCACTGTCCAAGCCTGCATGGTCCATGTGATGGCAGGTGTCTACCACCTCATCACCATTTTCAGCCACAGACTGTGATACCCAAAGTCTTGGTGGCTTCAGGGTCAGTGCCCAGGTCTCTAGCATTTTGGCCCTCATAGACCCTATGTCTCCTGGAGAGAATAATGGTCAGGGTTGCAGGTTTCTGCCACCTATTAAGCCCTGCCGTGCTCTTACACCAGTCTTAAACCAGAAAGCACAGCTTTCCCTGGTTTGACCATTTGGTCTCAACTTGTCCAAGCCTCAGGGACATCTTACTAATACCACCTGAATTTTATCTCCAAGAGACTTTGAGAATTAAGTCTCAGCTCTGCCACAGGGCAAAAGGGAACCCCAGGTCTCCAGGATACAAATCCTTGCTTGCCCGGGTGAGGAAGGGACAGAAGATACAACTTATTTTTATTCTGTATTTTTTTTACCAGAATTTTTCTCCTTCTGATGAGTCTACAGGAAAAGAACAAACTTAGCTCTGCTGTGAAGCCGTGGGGCTCAACCATATGTGAGCATCATACTCATCTGAAGCACCCGTAAAAATATATTGATGCCTGGGCCCTAGCCCAATCCAAATGAATGAGAATCTCTGGGGAAGGGTGGATGCTGGGCCGGGTATCGAAGCACTTCCCAGGTGACAGACACCAGTGAGGATGGAGGACTCCTCTATTGACTCAGGTCAGAAGTGATAGCTGGGGAAGTTAGAGAAGGTTGGTAGATATATACTAATACAGGCATAACATCAGAGGGGAAAATAAATGAGTTCTGGATATGACAAAAAGAAGACAGTGGTGGGAAAGATCAGGTATTGGGTCTTCATTTCCTTTCAATCAAGAATCCAAAGGCTAGGCCATTGTTGACCCCAGAAAACGCGTCACCAAAGGCTATTGTTTACAGGTCCCTCATTTGGTACACTACTCTAAAACAGAGCCTGGTTTCTTTTTTCTCAAGGCCTTTATAATACTGCCTCATAGGACTTCTCCCCTGGCTACAGGGACTAGATAGGAAGATGATAGGTCAGCTTTAAGTGAATCATCAAGAGAAACTAAACACCTTACAGACTTCTCCAGAACTAGGGAATCATGAACTTACAATGAACTGAGAAGTTCAAAACAAGAAAAGTAGCTGTATTAGTCATGGTTCTCCAGAGAAACAGAACCAATAGGAGATATACACACACAAATATACACACAGATTATGAGAACTGGCTCATGTGTTTATGGAAGCTGAGAAGTCCCACGATGTGGCCTCTGCAGGCTGAGAACCAGGAAAGCTGGTGATATAAGTAGTCCTGGAGTTCAAAGTCCCAAGAACCAGGAGCACCAACATCCAAGGGCAGACAAAAATAGATGTCCCAGCTCAAAGACAGAGAGAGTGGGAGAATTTGCCCTTCCTCCGCTCTTTTGTTCTATTTAGGCCTTCAGATGGGATGATGCCCCCTCACATTGATGAGGGTGAGTACAAAGTGCTAATTGATCTCCTCCTATCCCACTGTCTACCCTCCCCAGCCCCTGGTAACCACTCTTCTTTCTTTACTCAGCTTACTGATTTAAGTGCTCATCTCTTCCAGAAACACACTCACAGACACACCCAGAAATAATGTTTTACCAGCTATCTGGGCATCCCTTACCCCAGTCAAGTTGACACCATAGAATTAACCATCACACTAGCCAAGCAACCAGCAAGAACTTATTGAATGTTCTCAATGTACCTGGCACTACTGATAGGAAACGTGCTGATCCTTATTTTCCTTTCCCCAATCCACTCCCAAACTGCTCCAAGACAAGGTGTGAATGATTTTCTGACAGCTTCAAAGGACAGTAAGTAAAACTATTTTAACTTTTAAAATGAACACATAATTGCACATGTCTGTGGGGTAGAGTGTGATGTTTCAATACATGTGTATGTTGTATGATGATCAAATCAGGGTATGTATTGTATGTGTATGTTCTATGTGTATGTTGTATGATGATCAAATCAGGGTATTATCCATCACCTCACACATGTATCACTTCTTGGCAATGAAAACATTCAAAATCCTTTCTTCTAGCTCTTTTAAAGTATACAATATTGTGAATCGCAGTCACCCTACTGTGCCACAGAACAGGAGAACTTATTCCTCCTAACCATAACTTTTTACCCATTGATCAATCTCTTATCCTCTTTCCCCTTCTCCTTACCAGCCTTTGGTAACCACTATTCCATACTCTACTTCCGTGAGGTCAATTTCTTTAGATTTCACATATGTGTGATACTGGTCTTTCTGTGCCTGGCTTATTTCACTTAACATAATGTCCTTCAGGCTCGTCTATGCTGCTGCAGATGACAGGACTTTATTCTTTACGGCTGAAGAGTATTCCATTGTGTATACATATTACATTTTCTTCATCTATTCATCCACTGACAGACACAAGTTGATTCCATATCTTGGCTATTGTAGATAGTGCTGCATAAGACTACAGATATCTCTTTGACATACTGATTTCAAAAAGAATCAAGGTCTCTCTCCCACAACACATTTCCTTCTCAGCAGCAGGAGTCAGAATACCTAAATAATGTTTCAAAGCTAATATGTATGTATCTTAATTTTCTTTTGGCACATTTTTTTTCCATTTGAAATAGGGAAATAAATTTTAATCTTCTTCCCCAAATTTGGAGAAAACATAGTTACGCAATGGTATTATACAATGTCAAATAATATATGTAAATGTATTCCAAACATTTAAAAAACCACAGTTCACCTACAGGTAGCTACCTATTTGTTGAACACAAACAAAATTCTAGTCATTATGCAGTATTTATTGTCCCAGGAATGGACAGACTTTGTAACTTTGGATTGTAATTCTCTAAGTCAGTTTAGAATTAAACACCAAAATTCACATCTTTTATCTAAAGCAAATTAATGATATAGAATGGCCCCTATTTTATCATACAACTGCAACTACTTGTTGTTCTGATGATTTCTGATTCAGCACTGAGCCACTGAAACAACACAGCAAGAGATTTCACCAGGAACAGGAAAAAGCAACACTCATCTCTAGCAAAACCCTGAGAAGGTGCTCGTGGCCTCATTTCTCATGCTTTGTCATTATCGAGTTCTTTTGTGCAAATGTAACCTCCAAACCAAGATAAGGGATGGAAAAATGGTCGATGTGGAAGTGGAATCAGTGTTTAGGAGTGAAGCACCTCAGGAGCCACTGAATCCAAATCTCTCAGGAATTCAAGACAGAAGTTCAAACTGCTCTCCTTGCAAGGGAAGAAATTCACATGCACAGCACCAAAAGATAAGTACAACCAATCACACAGCAGGGCTTATAAAAAAAGATGAAACGCTATATTGCACACTTCTTTTTCTGACTAAAAACTTCCTCTGTCACGTGCTTGCCCACTCTGCCTACAAACAGTCAGTGTCCATTAACTAGTTAATCCTCTTGGCATTCTGCACGATCAATTCTTTGGGCTCTATTGAAGTTATTCAGCCTGGAGCATTCCAAGCAGAAGAGAAACTTATTATTCATCTGCAACTATGGGAAGGATTGATATATGGAAGATGGTAACCATCCATTATCCAGCGAAGTGACAATAAGACAGAATAGCCCTAAAAATATAGCAGAAGAGACTGAAATGAGATATGAGAAAGGACTTACTGAAAGTGAGGGTTAAACACTACTATAAGTTTTCAAGATTAGATTACAGTTATTCACACACAGAATACAGAACTATCTTCTCTGAGATATTTGAAGTGTCTTGTGATTAATATTCTGTAAGAATACAATCTAAGGAAACAGTCATTAACAAAATGTTATATTTGGTCAATGTATCCAGTTTTAGAGTCTTGATGCTTGTGTACTGATGGACTTGAGCTTCGTGGCTACATATACACTTAAGCCTGCCTCCATTATGTTTAGTGTGGAATGATGTGCAATAAATAGGAAATAAAATATTTTTCCTGTTCTTTATTTAACAAGGTAGACATTTGTGTCTAATACTTTTTTTTTCCAGGATCAATATCCAGAGACCAAGTTTCTTGGGCTCTGTTCCTATGACAAAGCTGCATCCATTTGTTCTGCAATGTGTGATATTGTCTGTTCCTGCAGCCAATTGCTTTCACTTTAGATGGCCAGGAACTTCCAATTTGTCCTATCTGAGGGACACCTTCTGACCTGGTCTTACTTGACCTCTCTATGTGGCATGGGACACTGTAAATCTCTTCATTTTTCTGGAAACCATCGTTTCTTTTGGCCTCTAAGGCACGTACTCCTCTCCTGTAAAGCTTCCCATCCTCTCATTCAGCCTCTTGTGCCTTTAGAGGTAGAATTCCTCAGGCTCTGTCCTCAGGCCCTGCTCTTCTCACATTACTTACCAAGTGACTCCATCCAAGTTGATGATTAACTCAAATCTCTTTATTTATGACCCCTAAACATCTTATCTGACCTCTAGACCCTATGTTAGATTGCAGGCTGCCAGTCATTTCCTTTGGATGCCCCGACACACTGCAAGTCAGTTCATCCAAAACTCACATCATAATTGTTCCTTCCCACAGGTGTTTCTTCTGCCCTCCCTACACAGTGACAGGTGTCATCATTCACCCACACACCCATGGAGAAACCTGGAAGTCATCCACAGCTGCTGTGTTACACATTCAATTAGAATTTCCTTTGCTTCTCTCCGTCCCCACTGCTGTTTTCCTAGTTTAGGCACCTAGGATTTCTACAATAGCTTCCTTACCGAGCCCAGCCTTGTTTCTCTCTTCTCTGCTCCAGACACAGTGATATCCTAAAAGACAAATCTCAGCAGCTCACTACATTGCTTAAAACTCTTCCGAGGCCGGGCGCGGTGGCTCACGCTTGTAATCTCAGCACTTTGGGAGGCCGAGGCGGGCAGATCACGAGGTCAGAAGATCGAGACCACGATGAAACCCCGTCTCTACTAAAAAAATACAAAAAAATTAGCCGGGCGTGGTGGCGGGCGCCTGTAGTCCCAGCTACTCGGAGAGGCTGAGGCAGGAGAATGGTGTGAACCCGGGAGGCGGAGCTTGCAGTGAGCCGAGATTGCACCACTGCACTCCAGCGTGGGTGACAGAGCGCGACTCCGTCTCAAAAAAAAAAAAAAAAAAAAAAAAAAAAAAACAAAAAAAAAAAAACTCTTCCATAGTTTGCCAATAACGTTCAGGTTTTATAGCTGAAGTTCAAGTTCCTCCTCACCTGGTTCCTGCCCTCTTCTCTATAGCCTCAGTTCCTACCTGCCCTCACCAACCCTGACCCAAATGCTCAACTTCAGCGCTATGGAGCTACTTGCTGCAGTGCCACACTTTTATCTCTGAGCCCTTGTTTATGCTGTTCTTTTGGCCTAGGATGCATGCCTCTGTCACACTCCTCATTTTCTCAGGCTTGCATCATATATATTATCTAATCTGGGAGGGTCCATCACTGTGCATCTATAGTGCTCCCTGCATACTTCTGGGACTATATTATCTTGTACCTTAACTGCTGTTTCGCTTGTCTGCCTCCTTCTCCTGGTTGTAAGATCCTTGGAGATGGCAACCGTGTCTGACTCATCTCCATGCCGAGGATAAGGCCTAGCAGAGAGGATATGCTCAGTAAATGCTTAATGACTGGATGATTGAGTTTAGCTTGGCCAGGGTCTTAACTTTAAACTCAGCATGTTACCGCCAATATAGTCACAGGTTAACTTCTAGTTTTTATTTTTTAGTCCAGGCTACTGTATGGGGAAAGTAGGTAGAAAGAAAAGGCCAATGTTACCTGCAGTGGGATAACAGTCAAGTTTAAACAGTTTTACAAGCAAGCACCTTAACTGCCTCCTCTGGCCAGTTTAGTTTGGAGACACTCAGCCAGAACACCATGACTCCTTCTTATCCTTCAATTTCTCTCTTTACTGGATGCTCCACGTCAACAGGAGCCATGTTTTCCAGTACTCCAGCATCTTTGCAGAACTTTGTCAAGTGAGCCTCCCACCTCACAAATCACTGAAGGAACAGACCAGAGGGACAGCCTCCAGCCTCAGGCAGAATTCTTATGATGTCTGCTTAGATTCTGAGCTATTGCCAATTTTCAGGTCCAGTACCACTCTCCAAGCCTCAACCTGGCAAGAACTCAACAGTTCCTCATTCAAAACGAGTCAATCATTTGCCCACTGGATCCTAGGAAAGGACCCAATGAAAAGAAAAGGCTGTGTTTGACTCACTGTTCCTCTCCAACAGAGTCAAAGGGTTAATCATTTGTGTGCAGTCTGGGTTCCTTGATTGTAAATTAACATTTTTTTCATATGCAATCATGGGAAGACGTTAGTATTATTTCCCTAATCCTTCTTTTAGAAACAATATCCTTATTTTTCTTTTCATAGAAATATCAGGAAACTGTGTGTCAACTGTTGCAGAAACACAAAGACGATGCAACTCCACATGCATATTTTCCAAGTATACCAGGATTTGTCGTATAGTAGACAGTTAACATTTGTATACAGATATACATTCTTAGGGAGAATCATCACTATACTATAGCAGTTGTTCCTTTTTGCATCAAACCTACAGAACTGTTGTAGGTCTTATTTTATATTTCTGCTTTTTTATGGACAAGCAATCAATATATGACTTTCTCACCCAGGCAATCATGGAAGCAAATGTTGTTTCCTTCAGCCACATACAATGGTAGGAATATTATGCAGAGATTGCTCAGGAACATACAAAAGTCCCCAAGCAGCTAAAGTACTTTTAAAGCTGAAAAATGCTGGTAAAATCAACTACATCTGGGCCAGAATGAGGTAAATCGACACAGAATGCCTAAAAGCCATCTGAATGGTAATTAAGGTTTATTTTTTTCTACAAATCTTACTTTAATATAGCACTTAACCTTTCAAATGTTCTTAAGCCAACAAATGGATGATTTAATAAAGGTCTTAGTTTATTTTGAGCTTTGAGATAGAACTTGTTGCTTGACTATATTCCATTTTGAAGCTTTGGCCTGCAGTTCAGGCTGCTGCCCCTAAGGAAAAAAAAAACCCCAGTTTCAAGTGCAGCAAACCTCACTGGAGTCTTCAAAGGAAGGAAAAAGGTTGGAGCCAGGAGGCTTTTGGGCAAGTGTTGGTATGAAGATTTGCTTGCAGACAAGTCAAACATTCAGAGAGTGAGCCTCCATTGACCCTAACAGATTGCTGGAGGTTTTTCCGTAATTAGGAATAAGGTATTATGATGTTTTTAAAGTCTGTCTTGTTCATTCATTAATTTCACTACTTTAATTTTCATATAAAATCCATTATAGCAGAGTAGTGAAAACTACCAGGCTCTGAAATCAGACTGTTTGGGTTGGAATCTTCTCCCCTGAACCTCACCATGTGACTTTTTGCAATTTTTTTAACCTCTCACACCTCAATTTTTTTGGCTGTGGAATGGAAATAATAATAGTAATTTACTCACACATTGTTTGAGGATTAAATGAGTTAGTAAATATAGAACCTCCAAAACAGTACTTGTATCTAACAAGTACTCAATAGATATTGGCATTTTGTTAGTATTCTATCATTGTATTTCAGAAGCCCTTTAGGAATAACCAATACTCAATGGCCTATGTCTCCTTATAACAATAGAAATAGTCTGATTTTCATAGACGTATTATTTCTAAAGTTGCAGCCAAGATTTAGAAGAAATGGGACTGATTTTTTTTCTCTTTGGTTGCTTTTCTGGAAACTGAGATGCTGCTTTAAATCTAAGCAATATAAATTATCCTCAATAGATTACCAACCCAAAGCCACAGTATCAGTCCTGCTTTGGAAAGTTGGAAGTTAAAAAGAAATATCTTGTGTCTGTCCTGCAATGAACTGGCAGCACGCTAGGTGATCACCAGGGCTGAACCAACAATGAGAAACATTCCCTTTCAGCCCTGATTTGTACCCCATAACTGAGCTTACTCTAAAAAAACCATGGAATACAGCAAAAAAATGATGAGTCGTCTTTAGGACATAAAACTGAAAACATATCTCAGTAAAATCGAAAAAAAAAAAAAGATTTCATATAGGAATGAACAATAGAACTCATGAACAGAAAAACACATTCCAGGACTGTGGGGGGGGGGGGGGGGGACAGCATTAGAGATATACTAATCTAAATACGATTAATGGTGCAGGAAATCAACATGGCACATGGATACATATGTAAAACTGCAATTGCACATTACCTAAAAAAAAAAAAAAAAAAAAAAAAAAAAAAAAAAAAAAAAAAAAGAAAGGCTGGATCGCAGCCTTTGGAACCAATTTTAATTCTGAAAGAGGCAAACACACATGGCCTGGCCCCAGAGTCTGGTTCCACTATCATGTCTGTTTGGTTGCTGGAGCATGGAGGCCCTTTCCTGGCCTTCAACCAGACTTCAGTGCCTTAGACAGATTGATTAAGTCTGTGATTGTGCTTTAATTTTTAAAATGACATCAGAATGAAATTCCAAAGACTCCGGTTTGAGTACTGATTATTCACTGGCTGCATGGCTTTGAGCAAATCCCTTAATTTTATGAGCTTTATCAACTGAAGTTAATAATGACCAAGTGAAAGACTACTGTGCAGAGTAACAATCATACATGAAGATGCATCCTATAAACTATAAAGCAGAAATATTAATAACTCAAATTTTCAGCCTTCAACTTTTTTAGTCTCTCAGTTTGCATGGGATTCCATCTTCCTTGCTATGTCACTCTGGACTTGACTCCTGTCTGGACTGGACTAGGCTTGTCTCTGGACTTGACTGTGACCTGAAGATCTTCCAGCCTCTTTTCCATCCTGGCAAATTCTGGCATGCTGCTGCAGACGTCACTGACGCATTAATAATTCTGGAGTTAACATAACCTGCTTGTCTGCCCCAGCCACATGATTGTGGAGCACATTTTACCCCAGTTTTTTTTGTTGCTTTTTTTTTTTTCAAATATAGGTTCCTTTTCCATGACAATCTTGACAATTTATAACAGAGCTATGCAGCCAGCGGTCACTCTCATCTGTTCATTTTATATTGTCCAGCCTCTGTCAGGCTAAGCTAATGGGAACTGTTACTATCCTGAAAGATAAGTGGGGAAGGGGTAGAAAGAGAAAGGAGCAGAACAGGGTGCCCGTTTGAATAGAGGTAATGACAGGTCACTGCTATCTACTGGGGGAAAGGGGAAGGAAGCCACCACTTATGGAGTGCCTGTTATGTACCAGCTCTGTGCCAGGCACTTTATAAACAGTACTTTATTAAACACTGACAATGATCTCATTTGCATTTTACATGCGAGAAAACTAGTAAGGCTCAGACTATCTGTTATTTACCCAAAGCTACACAGTGGTAGAGATGAAATGAGAATCCAGGTTTGCCAGCACAGATTTGCCTCTAACAACATTGGGTGTTTCAGGTGCTGCAAGGAGTATCCAGTAAGGACCACAGGATGTCCCATTCTGCTTCCCTCAGTGATCACAGCAAACCTCTGAGGAAATGGGAGCAGGCACTGGAACTTATAAGCCAGAAAGCCACCAAACATGCGTCCTACCTTGGGGCCTTGAGGAGTAAGTGGAATAGGAGACACACAGGATTGCACTGTTTTCTGTGGTTTGCAGCACATGTTTTAGAAGCCCCCCTTTTTCTCGGCACATGCACATGAACTAGGGATGACTAAAACCCATTTACTTGACATGAAATTCATGAAGCCAGGACTCAGTACTCCGCAAGATAAGGATCCTGCAAGGTCTGCAGTGTAAATAAAGGATACATACGTAGCCCATAAGCTGACATTGTATTAAAAAAAAACAACCCTCAAAAAATTCAAGAGCAGAGGGTGCAAGGAGCTCAAGGAGCTCTGCCCAGGAATAGATAACGTCACTCTGCTCCGAACAGTTTCATCTCAGCACCTTGGGCTCTGTAAACTGCTGTGTGGAGAACTCTGACTTAGACAAGCTTGAGATAAGGGCAGGAGGCAGGAGTGTCTTACTGCTTGCAAAGCTACAGGGTGTACAGCCTGGGGCTTGGTGGCATCCAGTCCCTGCCCTCTCTGCCTTCTAACCTTAGAAATCCATTATGATTATAAACTCACAATCAGAGTCTTGTTTTCCCAAATAAAGTACCGTCATTAGATTCAAGAACTAATTATTTAGCAGGATTTTTATCTCTAAGGACATCACAGAATCTCAGATTCTTGGTCAGACATCTGAGCCCACTAAGCTGTGTCTGAGTGAAGCCATGCAGGGTGTGGATGTCCCTGGAATTCTCCCATTTGAGAAGTGTAACTGCTAATGCTCACAGTTGATGGCTCTTTTTTTTTTTTTTTTTTTTTTAAGGTATTAATGGTTCAGCCGCAGTAAGGACAGGAAAAAGTGGGATTGAGATAATAGAGATAATTTATGGATACTTTGCCTCTAGAAGGGAAGGGCACGGCTGCCACTAAGCAATAATTCAAACTAGGTTTAAGTTTCCTTTTGGGTATTCTCCACCTCATCCAGACCCTATTCTCCTTCCTCAGCTGCCTTTGTCCCCCTCCTCCCGGTCCCGCCTAGGATTTGGGGGATCTTTATGCTTCCCTCTGGTTAAATACCTTCCTTCCACACCAGCATGAACACCATCTTTGAAGCAAAGAGATCCATGCTCGAAAATGACTGACCTACCCTATACACCTTGCCAAAACTTCCGTTCTCTTGACGTTATTGCAAAAAGCAATCTGATTAAACTTTAAGGAACAATCAGAATTCTTTCAGGTTTCATTATGGCATTTGTGTTATTTTTATATTCAGCATGGGACAGCACATGACACTGTTACATTTTAAAATACGTTACTAATAAAACAAATGTATTTCTATAATATATTTAGTATTCTGCCCCCCATTCACACTATGTTATGTAGAAACCTCTTGAATAGCCTTCAGTGATTCCTGCCTCCTGGGGTTCACACCCTTGTGCAATCCCTGCCCAATGAGTATGGGCTGGACCTAGTGGCTTGATTCACGATGTCATTGCCAAGATTATGTTACAAGGAGACTGTGACTTTCACATTGTATGACCCCTCTTTCTCTCTCGCTTGATCACTGTGGAATCCACTGCCTTATGGAGGGGCTCATGTGGTCAGGAATGGATGTCTCTGGTTAACAGCCAATGAGAACTAGAGGTCTGTCCCAGCTAGGTGAGTAAGCTTGGAAGTAGATCCTCCCCCAGTGGACCACTAAGGTGACCACAGCCCGCACTGACACCGTGACTCAGCCCTGTGGGAGAACCAGAGCTAGAGCATGCAGCCAAACCACACCCAGATTCCAGACCTACAGGAACTGCGGTAATAAATTTGTTGAAGTTGCTAAGTTTGGGGATAATTTGCCACTCAGCAATAGAGAACTAATTACTCTCTCTGCCACAAGTTTTGAGTAGTGAAACTGTTCCCGGGACTACTTCTCAGGCCCTTGCGTCACGAATACTTGACATGTGTGACACCACTTCCCTTTCTAAACCTGTGGAAGATGAGGATAATCAGTGATCACGTTCTCTCCCCACACTCCAGGCAGCCGCAGCAACTTCCAGTCAGCTGCAATGGGCAACCCAGACAGGGCCATTGACCCTCAGGAGCTGACCGCACAAGAAAGGTCCTGCCACCTGTCCGCTTCCTCACCCAATGAGGCCAGAATCCGCTTCCCAGAACCGTCATTCTCTTACTCTTTGATTGTTTTTTCTCTTACTCTTTGATTGTTTTCTCCCCTATTTCACTGAAATAGTGAAAATACAGATTAAAATTGATTTCTGGATAAACTTCACCTTTGGTCCAGCAGCAAAAGGCCCTCATCATTACTTTGTCACCATCTGTGGAAACTCTTGTGCATACTTTTTATTTTATGTACATTTCCTTGTTAGTACTCAGCCACCTTCAAATCTCGCTCTCAAGGCTTTGCCTTTTTCACTTCAGAAATACCTGTTTCTCTGAGAAGTCTACACATGAACAAATGACTGGCCTCCTTCACCCTTTCAGGGTCCTATTCTTGTTCACTGGTAGATTGGGTAGCCTCAGGGCAAAAGGTATTATCCTGCTCTTAGTTCCACTGAAACCTGACTCTGATCTGGAAAAGGGAGAGGAGCAAAAAGCAGTCATGAAACACAAACTGCCTCCATATTCTCGAGGCCAGCAGCTGGCCAGATGCCTGCTTCCCTGAGAGGGGCTGCTCATCCTCCCGGAGGCCCTCACTGGAAGACTCAGCCACCTCAAGTCACTGGGAACCAAGACAAGAGAGAAGAAACTGAGGCCAGGTTGGTCTGAAACAAAACCTCAGATAATTTGCTTTGCTCTAATTTAACCTCATTGTAAAAGGCATGTAAGTTGAAATTACAGTACAGGACCATTTTCTATCTCTTACATTGGTAATTTTAGAAAATATCATATTGTTATTATTATCCTGTCTCTGCTACTTTCTAATTTGGGGGACCCAACTTGGGCAAATTACTTAATTCACTGAGCCTCAAAAAGAGATTTGAGTTTAACCCATGGTAAGTGCATGCTAAATGGTACTTATTACTATTATCATCTATTGAAGTAAACAAAAAGTTATGAGCTGAGCTTTAGAATTATGCTGAACAAAAGAACTTTCAGTGATGATGGAAATGGTCCGTACTCTGTGGCCACTAGTCATGTGTGGCTATTGAGCACTTGAAATGTGTCAGATGTCACTGGGGAACTGAATTTTTATTTTATTTTAGTTAATTTAACTTTGCCTAGTTACATGTAGCTAGTGGCCTCCATCCTGGACAATCTTATCTGTGACAGTGCTTTCAAGGACGATCTTATCTGTGAAAAGGCCCATCATCTCATGTCCTTCCCAGAGGGAGCACAAGGCAATGCCTGCTCTGACCGGAGTGCTGCAAAATACAACCTTGACCTCTTATGAAGTCCAAAACCCCAATACTGCTCGGAGGAAAGTAAGTGGGCGTGGGGTGGGGAAGGAAGTCCTTTCAGGAAAAGAGAATGCTCCTGACCTACCATTAACAGAATGTCCAGTTCTCCTATTGCTTTGAAGACTGCCCAGTTCATACCCATTTATCCCCGTTCTCAACCAGTCACCCTAATGGCTACTGGCTGAATGAAATCAGGGGGTTCTCTGTGTGAAGGTAATTAGAGTACAGGAATTTATCATCATGAATACCAAGTTCTAAGCAATGAACAAAAGATTACCTTTATTGACACTACATGAAATAGAAGCTGTCTCCAAACTAATATTAACACGTGTACATCCAACCTTTTCTTTTACTAAGCACTTATTCTATGCCAGGCTAAATAATAGGATGCAAAGTTGTAAACAGCCTTTGGCCTCATTTCTCTCATTCTAATCAGGGCTGCAGATGCAAGTAAAGAACTGTGGTGCAGGGTGAGACGTACTCTACAATGGCATAAAAGAGTCTGCCATCAACTCCATTTGTTGGGGAAAGAGCAGGAAAAAAGTTTTCTAAGAGCAAGAGGCAACTGAGCAAGGTGGTGAAGGCATTGGAGAAATTGCCTTCTACAATGTATGTAAGGGAAGGAAGGGTAACAACTGTTAATGATACTAAAGTGCTAAAAGGAAGTTGTAAGTTTCTGCACTAGACTGAGTTTTCTGGCAGAACTAATTAAGATTGGTATACTAGTATGGGCTGAACTGCGCTTCTCCAAAATTCATATGTGGAAGTCCTAACCTAGAGTACCTCAGAATTGACCATATTTTGAAACAGTGTTTTATAAATAGTAATTAAGGTAAAATTAGGTCATATGGTGGGCCCTAATCCAATCTCACTGGTGTCTTTAGAAGAAGAGATCAGGACACGGACACACACACAGGGCCAACCATGTGAAGACACAGAGAGAAGACAGTCATCATCTACAAGCCAAGGAGAGAGGCCTCAGAAGAAACCAAATCTGTTGACACCTTGATCTCGGAATTCCAGCCTCTATGACTGTGGGAAAAGTCCAATCTATGGACTTTATTGTGGCAGCTCTAGCAAACAAATACAAACACATTAAGCTTATTTTCATACCCAACTTTCACCCATGTAAAGAAATATTAGTATTTATTCTAAAGCTTCCATAACTGAGAGGGAAGAGCTCAGTTGTCCTAAGTCTTCAATTTAGAAAGAAAATCTCAATCTCTTGCCTGGTCCTTGTGAGGAGAACACTCTAATTTGAGCAAGAGAATCAGAAAAGCAGAAGTTAGTGAGGTCAGTGGTAATTAAACGAATTTTCTCCAGGTGGCAGAAATAGTTCCTAGTTTTCATTCTGCACCTCGCCATGGATAAAGTAAATATTAAGTGTGGAAATCACTTTTAAGAAATTGCCTCCATTATCCTCAGGACTCTAATAAAATCTGGACAATCACACTTAAGCCACTCCTGAGAGTTCACGTAAAGGTTTCAAAGAAGCAAGTCTACAGCATTTCCTACTAACGCGTCTCAGCTTCCCAGAACATTCAGGATCTTAATGTTACATAACGTAAAGTCACTTCTTTTGCTCTTTATAACAGTACAAAAATCACATCGATTTTCTTCTGTCTGTAACATGTACAAATCCGGTACCTAATAAGGATGAACTAACTTGACTTTTAACTTTTATTAAAAAAAAAAAAAACAAACATTGAATTCTTCCTTTGTGTTGCTTCCTAGAATCTCAAATGGCTTTCGTGTGTGTGTGTGTGTGTGTGTGTGTGTCTGTGTGTGTGTTGGGGGGGAAAGGGTGGTATTTATTTTTGTAGAAAAATGAGATGAGGAGGGACAGGAATTTATATTCATCACCCGAGATTGGAAAACAGAAGTGCAGGTTCCCCAGAATTTAATATTTACTAAATCTAAGGTCTACACCATGTCTCTGCTACATTCCCTAGAGGGGACCTAGATCAGGAAAAATCAGACATGTGTCTCTACTGGGCTGGCTGCTTATAGGCATTTCAGCATGAGTATGTCAAAAACAGGTCTTGTCATTTTGTCTCCTGTCTCCCCCATCTCTGAAAATATCAGCATTCACCCAGTTGTTCAAACCTCAAATTTAAGATTCCTTCTTGGTTCCTCCCGCATGCTTATTCCTCAATATCCAGTCCATCAGCGTTTCCTATCACCGCCAACTCCAAGACATATCCCATGTGCCCCCCTTCGCATCACCCTCACTGCTGAGTCTCTAGCCCAAGCTCTCACCACCTCTGCTCTGACCACTGCAGTGGCTTCTCAACTCACCTTCCTGCTTCTATTCTTGGTCCTTCCAGCCTGCTGCCTTGGCCAAGAATGGAATCTTTGCAAAATGTAAATGAAATACCACTCTTCTGCTAAATATCCTTTGATAGTGTCCTTTTAGGATAAATCCAAACACCTTATAGTGCCCTCCAACGCCTTACATAGGCTACCCATTGTCTTCACTTCCACTTCAGCTATCAGCATTCTCCCATCAGGGCACAGGGCCGGCTCACACCAGCTTTTATTCAGCTCCTTGAATGTGACAAGCCTTTCCCTTTCAGGGCTGCTGAACTTACTGTGCTCTCCACCTGCAATGCTCTTTTGCCAGCTTTGCTGTGTGGCTGGTTGACTCACTGCTCAGGTCTAAGCCTCCAATGTAATTGCCCCAACTAAGACAGCTCTTTGCCCTTATTCTTCCTCACACCATTGCTAATATGTATCAGAGCACCTGCCAATCCTTACTTATTCATGAGCTTACTTGTCTCTTCTCTACTAGTATGTAAACTCCTTGAGGGCAGGGAGGCTCTGTCTCCTTCATCCCCATATGTCTAGCGCTAAGCTATGTGCACAGCTAGTGCTCAGTTGATAGGCGCTGAACAAACATAACCAAGGAGCGGGGTCTATGGTTTTATCACATGTCAAGGCACTTACATTTTCCTATTGCTCTGAAAACAATAAATGAAATTAGCAAAATAAATATTTCTTAAACCTTTGGTTTTTCAGAAAGCAAATTAAAATGCAAATTGGCTGAACTTGAGGGGACTGCTTAGAAAACTTCCTGTTCTAACAAGCTTTTTGCGCACAGAGCAGAATAATTAGTGTCACCTGTCTACAACAGGTCTGTGACAGCCTCTTGGCCCTAGCTTTGTACACGAACCCCACAAGGAACCCACGAAATGGAGAAAAAAATCCCACCAAAAACTTTTTGCTATGGGTTTCAATTTGGTTTTCCTGACTAAAAATTTAATTTCCAAAGAATGCTAACCACAAAGCCCTCAAATTCATTTCAGGCACCCTGGGGGCATCTTGCAATTATCATTCCAATATAACCTACAGGGTGTGGGTAACTAGATTTCACACAGCGGCTGCCTCCTGCAATATCTATGGTGTGTCGGAATGGAATAGATTTCCAAGCTGTCATATAGAGAACCCCAGATGAACTGTCAACACAGAGGCTGAAATCTCCAAAAATGATAACAGGAGCTAAGGACGATGGCAGAAAACAAGAGGAGAGTTATAAGGAAAATGTGATAAAGAGCTTCCCGCTTCCTGGGCATGTGGCAGAGGCACAGCCAGTGAATTCCTGATGAGTGAGCAAAGTGGGCCCATTTATTTTGTGTCTGTTCCATCATTTCCAGACTCAGGTGCCCCATGTCTTGTAAAACAATAAAAGACCTGACAACCTGATAATTACTACTCTGAACAGTGTCAGAGGAGCAATGTCTTTACTGTCCTAGGTAAACAACACACAATAGGATACTGTCATGTCATGAGGTGCTGTTTTCTAATTTTCTTGGGTGGAAAGGGTGGTTAATCTCTTTAAATGCATTGCAAACTTTGCTTTACTAAACATCCTATATTAAATAAAATTTAGCCATTGTTTACAACTTAGGCTCATCATAAAAAAATTATGTTGTGTTCTTAATGTTGCTGGTAGCCTACAGGGCACACTGATTTTTCAATTTTTCTGACTTCCAGGGTTTAGTTTATTTTTTAGCTGTCAACTAGAAATGCTGCACTTTTGTCTATGCAGGTTTTTTTGTTTGTTTTTTTGAGGTGGAGTCTCACTATCTCACCCAGGCTGGAGTGCAGTGGTGCAATCTCAGCTCACTGCAACCTCCTCCTCCCTGGTTCAAGCAATTCTCCCACCTCAGCCTCCAGAGTAGCTGGGATTACAGACGTGTGCCACAACACCCAGCTAATTTTGTATTTTTAATAGAAACGAGGGTTTCATGATGTTGGCCATGCTGGTCTCAAACTCCTGACCTTAAGTGATCTGCCCGCCTCGGCCTCCCACGGTGCTGGGATTACAGGCGTGAGCCACTGCACCTGGCCTCGTTTATGAAGTTTGTAATTCCCTTCTTTCTCCTACCTTCTAATGTGTCTGGAAATCACCATTATCAGGACAAGTAGAACAACTGTATTCTACTGTAAGAGCAAATATGCTTTGTTATAGCCCCTTGTGGTGGACAAACACATGGATTTAGTGTTTTGGCTTTGTAGCATCTATTTTGGCTGTCCAGAGGCTTTTGCTTATTATTATCAATTATGTTTTAAATATTTACAGATACTGGATGAGTGACCTCCGGATAAACGAAGTATTGCTACGGTTGAAATTTCTGTCTAAAGCCTATTTGGCTTGAGGAAGGCATATAAACAACATGTGGCATTTTCAGGCCATGTGCAACCTGCTGATATGGTCAGGTGGCTATAACCTGTGGTTTTAATTGTCTTTGTTATCAGCATCACCATTATTACATGGCACTTCTTTGCAAACTCACTCCCCTACTTAATTCTGCTAGAAGCAGAAAACCACCACACACTGAAATTCTCAAATATAGTTCTTTGAAGTCGTTTCTTTTCAAATTTTAGAAGCAAAGAGGCATTATATACACTTAAATTTTTAAACTACCTAATATTAATCAGAATAAAAATAATAAGCAAACATGCTCAAAGGTAAATTGTAGTTCCCAGAGAACATAAAAGTGAGATAGCATAAAACAATGTAATTAATTCATGGTGGAAATTTCAACTGCTTGACTGAAATATTGTTTTTACAACCATCTTTTAGCTATATTTCCTCTCTTAGAAAAAAAGGTAATTTATTACATTAATTAATGTATCACTGGAGTCAACTTTCACACACAAATGTAAGGAATAGATAATACCTAATTGAGAATTTGAAAATTGTTTTTGCGCGGCACACACTCAGAAGTCACTCACTGACACTAATACCAGTTTCTGGGTTTGATGTCTCTCTGGCTTCATCTTACAGGTAACAGACCATGACCCAGCTGAGCAGTAGACAAAATGAAACTCAGAAATTCCTATGGAGAATCCAAGAAGTGATAACTTGCTGAATGACATTCCAATGATATGTCTGAAAAATTACAATGAACATGTTTTTTCTCTTCTTATCCTGTGTCTTCTCTTTCCTACTCTCAAGGAAATAATTCAGTCACCATCAAGAGGCTCTCATGGAATCCAATACGGCAACCAGGTAAGGATCTGGGACAGGTAATTCACATTCAACAGCAGTAAGGTCTTCACACATTTGCAGAAATAAAGTAGAAGAAAGTATCCAAATGTATAAAGTAGGGCATTCACTTAAAAGCTGAGGTCTTTCAAACAATGAACTTCTAGAGAATGAACATTTTGTAAGCTTAATGTTATGATCAGAGTTTTGAGAAAGCCCCTGAAAGAGTTTGTTCAAGTGTCTGAGAGCCTAGACCCCGAAACAAGAATAAATGAGTTTAAGTCCCCACTTCTACCAGCTATAAGACCATGAGAAAATTAGTATCTGCCTCCCCCAACTCCCTGCCTATCTTCCCTCATCTAAAAAATGGGAATAGTAACAGAACCTATGTCATTAGGCTGTCACAAAAATTAAGTCATCTAATATATTTAAAGAACTCAGAACAATTCCTGGAAAATTATATGTGCTATACAGGCATTGACTAAAAAGCACCCATTATAGAAATATTAACCCTAAAATAAGTTTTTTTTTAAATCAAAGTGACATTAGTTAATACTGTGGCTGAAAAGGATGGTCAGAAAATCAGACTGAACAATTTGGCAACCAAGGATAAGACTTGATGTGCAATTTCCTCTAAGCATTCTTAACCCTAACTGTAACCACAATTGCAAGAAATGAATTTCACTCAGCCCTGTTTTCAGCCTGCCTAGAATGATGGCAGATTCTCACCACTGAAGTGACCCTGAAAATGTGGCTGGCTGGGCACAAAGTGCTTGATAATGACAGAAACTGTTCAGCTGTGCTGTGTATGTAACTGGGTAAGAAACTACTGTCACACAACAGCAAGTGACCCAAGAAATCATCGTTGCCACCACAAGAAAGAGCCAGTGAGAGTCTGACTGCTCCCAAATCCACAGCTCTTAGCACAAATACTCTAGCTGCTGTCTGACCATTCTTTTCCTTGTTGCTGTCTATGTACTTGGAAAATGCATTTACTAACATGTTTTCGCTATTTGCTTATTTCATTGTGTCTTATAATGAACCTTCTGGACCACATATCTCAAACTCATCTGCATATTTAAAGAGCCAGCTTTTAGGGCTCTACCAAGTTGAAATAGAATCTCTAGGGATAGAGCCTGGAATTGTGGAATTTTGAATAAGGAACCCCCAACATACATAGAAATGCCACATTGGAGAATCACTTTGATAATGTAAGTTTTAAAGTTAGCGCTACTGACATTTTGGATCAGATCATTCTTTGCTATGAAGGCTGCTCTGTGCATTGCATGATATTAAGCAGCATCCTTGGCCTCAACCCACTAGATGCCAATAGCACTCCAGCTGTAACAACCAAAAACATCTCCAGGCACTACCTAATGTCCCCTGGGGGCATAATCACGCCTGGTTGGAAGCCACTGAACTAGTCTATCCTAAAATACCCATGGGACAGAGGCTATGATTGCCTCAAAGATGTGGTTCTCAAGTGCTTACCTATGTACTTCCTTGTTTAAATGGGTTTGAGTCAGCAGTCCATATGAAATTGGACTCAATTTTTTGAGACAGGGTCTCACTCTTTTGCCCAGGCTAGAGTGCAGTGGTGCAATCACAGCTCACAGCATCCTTGATTTCCCAGGCTCAAGTGATCCTCCCACCTCAGCCTCTGAAGTAGCTGGGACTACAGGTGCATGCCACCATGCCCCATTAATTTTTAAAATTTAATAGAAGCAGGATCTCCCTATGTTGCCCAGGCTGGTCTTGAGCTCCTAGGCTCAAGTGATCCTCCCAACTTGGCCTCCCAAAGTGCTGGGATTACAGGTATGAGCCACCATGCCCAGCCTAGACTCAATTTTAAAATGAAAAATTGTAACTAAAGAATTTAAAACAAATTCGTTTTTATCTACCTGTTGCTATCCATGCTTGTATACCTACAACACATAAAAAGGCATTTTTTTCCATAAGAACAAGCCCATATGACCCAGCTACGCGGGAGGCTGAGGCAGGAGAATGGCGTGAACCCCGGGGGGCGGAGCCTGCAGTGAGCCAAGATCGCGCCACTGCACTGGGTGAAAGAGCGAGACTCCTTCTCAAAAAAAAAAAAAAGAACAAGCCCATATGTTAATGAATGAAAAAGGACTAATGATAGATAATGTTACCATAACTATTTTTTTTTTGTATATTTGCCATATGTTAGTCAATGAGCTAAGTACTTCATATGGGTTATTTCAACTCATTCTCTTAAAAACCCCATGGCATCCGATTATTCTGATTTTATTCATAAGGAAAGTGAAGATTTAGGATTAAATAACTTGTCCATGATCACACAACTATTTTATGGCTGTAATCAATTTAGTCTTCAAACATTTTGAATAAAGATTAGAAATAGGAAATACTCCCTAACTAATTTTATGAGATTAAAACCACATAGGAGAATATAGGAAAGGGCAATTAAAGACTGTTCTCATTTATGAGCATCAATTAAAAAAACAACATGATGGCAAATTGAATCAAATAGAGTATGAAGAAGATATATAGTACTTTTAAAAAGCATTTGAACCACCACTCACCAAGAAACAGGAGTTTACAGGAACTTGCTCAAGTCATGTACAATGATAAAACATTTGATGTAGCCCCTTTAAAAATTAAAACAAATCAAGTATATTTACTATTGTTGGTTCTATTCGACATTGTACTCTGCAATACGGGAAAAAGACTGTCATACGAAGACTATATAATTTCTTTTGCAGAAATGCCAAATAAACCCAAAGATAAAATATTAAGAATTTTACAAGATGGCTAGTTCCAAGATCGACATGTTAAAAAGCAAAAGCATTTCCATAACTCAGCAGTAAAGGATTATAAAACAAAATTTTAAAAAAATTTTTAACTAGCAATAACAAAAAAGGAAACAAGACAACTATATTAAAAGATTACAGAACTTTTTATTATATATATTTTTTAACACTTTGAACTTCAAGTTACTAATACTGCTCAACTCTTGGGTCATGTATCGGCATCGGCCCATTCTCTCATTCCTATTTCCATTCCACAGTGACCACAGAAAAACGTCCTAATGTATTTGTTATGTATCCTTTTGTTTGTATGAGTTCTTGTAAAGTGTAGATTACTGTTTTATGTGCAGGTGTGTTTTTGTGATGTAAATAATAATGTGCAATAGATTCCATTCTTTTAGTTATTATGTTTTTAACTCTATCAGTTTCAGGAGAAAATTATATAAAGACATTGACAAAGACCTGAATAAATGTACCATGCTCAAAGATAAAAAAATATTGTGGAAAAAAAAAGATATTGTGAATACGTCCGTTATCCTCAAATTAATCTATAAATTCAATACAATGTGGTGAAACTACCCTGTGTGTTGGTGCACATGTGTGTGTAACTTGATAATTTAATCCTAAAAATTATATGGGAGAGAAAAGGAACAAGAATAGCTGAGACAGTTAAAGAAAAAAGAATAATAGGAAATGCGGTTGGGACTGGGAGAGGGGGGCTTTCCACATCACACCATAAGACATTTTTAAAGTTATGCTTTGTGAGACAGGCCAGGCACCAGGCACATCAAGACAAATACTGCATAATTTCACTTACATGTGGAATTTTTTTTTAAAAGGAGCTCACAGAAGCAATGAGTGGAATGATGGTTACCAGGGCCTGAGGGTGGAGGATGGGGAGGGAAGTGGGGAATGGGGAGACGTTGGTTACAGGTACAGGTACACAGTGTCAGGCAAGGGGAATAAGTTCTGGGGATCCACTGTACATCATGGTGACTATAATTAATAATAATGTATAATATACTTGAAAATTGCCAAGAGAGATTTTAAATGTTCTCACCACAAAAAAGTATGTGAAGTAATTACTATGTAAATTTTCTTAGTTCAAAAAACATCACATTGTTTCTGTCTAACCAGACAAATTCTGGTTAGAGGTTACCTCTGAAGAGGAGATAGAGAAATACAATAATATGCAATAAATATATACAATTTAACATTTGTCAGTAAATAATAATTTGGGAGGCTGAAGCAGGTGGAATGCTGAGGCCAGGAGTTCAAGGCCAGCCTGGGCAACATGGCAAGACCCTGTTTCTACAAAAATTAAAAAAAAAAAATAGCCAGGTGGGGTGGCATGGGTCTGTAGTCCCAGCTACTTGGGAAGCTGAGGTGGGAGGATTGCTTGAGCCCAGGTGACTGAGGCAGCAGTGAGCCATGACTGTGTCACTGCACCCCAGCCTTGGAGACTGAGAAAGACCTTGTCTCAAAAATAAAAAAATAAAGTTATAGTAAGATAATGTGGTATTGGTGAAGAGCTAAGTATACAGACCAGTGGAACAGCAGAGTCCAGAAACAGGCCACTGTGACAGAGACTGTAAGTTGGCTCACTCAACAGTTATCCCAACTCCATTCTTCCTTGTTTTCTTCCACAGTGGAAACTACTCAATTCAATGCTCTATTTTAATTCCCAGCCTCCTTTCAGCTAAGAGTGGTATATATAACAGTTTCATACAGTAAAATTTAGGGATAAGGTCTTAAAAAAGATTTTCCCTTCCTGAAAAACTAAAAGGTAAATCATGACAAGATCAGGTCTTTGTCCTTTATACTTCTCCTCGTCTTTCTGACTTGAACACAAATATAAAACCTGGGAGTATGGCAGCCATGCCGTAACCATGAGGAAAATGTTAAGGACGGCAATGATGTAATGTAAAAGGAGCCTAGGTCCTTGATGACACTGCTGAGCTGCTATGCCAGCCTCAACGACTTTGCTCCAGACCACAGACTGCTTATTCCATGAGACAAACTCCGGGCTTAATAGGCCACTATTTTTTTTTCTATTTTTTGCAATCAAATTGAATTTACACTTACACACACACAAACACATGGAATCCTGATACTGACAGAGTTGAAAGTGTAAATCATTACAATAAGTGATGCTAAGACAACTAGTTAGCACATGCATAAACAATAAAACCGAATCCCTACTTTACAACTCACACACCAACCAATTCCAGTGGATTAGATATTTAAATGTAAAAAGGAAAACTGTGAAAATGTTAGAAGAAAATAAGAATATTTTTGATATTGTGGTAGATAAGGACCACTTCAAAAACAAAAAATAAATAACTTAAAGGCTAATACATCAAGTTGCACTAAGATTAACAATATGGTTTTGGCTGGGCACAGTGGCTCATGCTTGTAATCCCAGCACTTTGGGAGGCTGAGGTAGGTGGATCACAAGGTCAGAAGTTCAAGACAGGCCTGGCCAAGATGGTGAAACCTCGTCTCTACTAAAAATACAAAAAAATTAGGCTGGCCTGGTGGCACGCACCTGTAGTCCCAGCTACTTGGGAGCCTGAGGCAGGAGAATGGCGTGAACCCAGGAAGCGGAGGTTGCAGTGAGCCGAGATTGCACCACTGCACTCCAGCCTGGGTGACAGAGCGAGACTCCATTTCAAAAAAAAAAAAAAAAAAAAAAAAAAAAAAAAAAAAAAAAAAAAGAATATGGTTTCATGAAAAGACAGATAAAGTAACACATAAGCCACAAACTGGAAGATCTTTGTAACATAACCAACAGGTTAACAGTTGTAATGTCCAAAGAACTAGTATGAATTATTTAGAAAAGAAAGTAACCCAAAGCCATGAGCAGGTATTTCAAAGAAAAAACCAACACCAATATATAATAAATACATGAAAAAGATACTCAACCTTAATGGTAAAAGTAAAGACACACTGTGACACTATTTCATTCCATCAGATTTGAAAAAAAAGGAAATCAGTATAGCAAAGATATTGAACAAGGAGGGCTCATATACTTATGGTGGCAATGACAACTCAAATGAACACAACCTTGAAATATAACTTGCTATATATGATATTGAGAGGTGAAGCCAGCTGGGTTTCTGGGTTGGTGGGGACTTGGAGAACTTTTCTGTCTAGCTAGAGGATTGTAAATGTACCAATCAGCACTCTGTAAAATGGACCAATCAGCACTCTGCAAAATGGACCAATCAGCAGGACGTGGGTAGGGTCAAATAACGGAATAAAAGCTGCCACCCCAGCCAGTAGCAACAACTCACTTGGGTCCCCTGCCACGCTATGGAGGCTTTGTTCTTTAGCTCTTCATAATAAATCTTGCTGCTGCTGCTGCTCACTCTTTGAGTCCGCACCACTTTTAAGAGCTGTAACACCGCGAGGTTCTACAGCTTCATTCCTGAAGTCAGCCAGACCATGAACCCACCTGGAGGAGCAAACAACTCCGGACATGCCACCTTTAAGAGCTGTAACACTTGAAGTCCACGGCTTCATTCTTGAAGTCAGCGAGAGCAAGAACCCACCAGAAGGAATAAATTCCAGACACAATATGGAGGAAGAGGCCTATAGCCCATGTAACCCATCAATTTCATTTCTAAGTATAAATCCTGAAGAAATTCTCACACAAGTACAAGAATGTTTATTACAGTAGGATGTGAAATAGCACGCGTGCGCGCGCGCACACACACGCACCCAAAGCCCCAAACTATCCACTGACAGGAAAAAAGCCTAATGATAAATGTATACACTAGAATACCACAGAACAGCTGAAAATTGATGAGAACCATATATATCACCAAAAGTGAAACTCACAATATTAATAAAAGTAGTTCCAGAAAAATATATAGAGTATGACACATCTATATAAAAATTATAATTATCAGAGGTTGGAGAATCAGGAAAAATAACTAATGGGTGGGTTTAGGCTTAATGCCTGGGTGATGAAATAATCTGTACAACAAGCCCTAGTGATACAAGTTTACCTATATAACAAACCTGCACATGTACCCCTGAACTCAAAAACAAATGTAAATGGCCGGGCACAGTGGCTCATGCCTGTAATCCCAGCACTTTGGGAGGCCGAGGCGGGCGGATCACCAGGTCAGGAGATTGAGACCATCCTGGCTAACACGGTGAAACCCCATCTCTACTAAAAATACAAAAAAAAAATTAGCTGGGCATGATGGCGGGCACCTGTAGTCCCAGCTACTCAGGAGGCTGAGTCAGGAGAATGGCGTGAACCCGGGAGGTGGAGCTTGCAGTGAGCCGAGATCGCACCACTGCACTTCAGCCTGGGCAACAGAGCGAGACTCTGTCTCAAAAACAACAGCAACAACAACAACAAATGTAAATAAGAAAAAATCTTTTTATTAGTGTTGTGAGAAATACCTATAGCAAACACTAAAGAGAAGAGAATGACACATTCTGGTTAGAGGTTATCTCTGAAGAGGAGAGAGAGAAATACAATTAGGGAGGGGCACACAGTTACTGGTAATACCCTGTTGCTTTAGCTGAATACCAAGTATGTGAGTGTTCAGTTTATCTTTATTGTTTGTACCTTACATATGGGTACTAGATATTTTTACTTGTATAAAATATTTCATAAAGTTACCAAGGCTTCAAACTCTACTTTCAAAAAAGTTGCCATGAAATTGGTTAATATTGTTCTATATATTACAGAGAGAAGATAAGTTTTAGAAATGTGGAAACACGGAGAGGAATAAATGGATTCAACTAAGTTCTAATACATTCTGGAGTAAATACACTTTGAAATCTCTTAATGTGCAAATGACAAAAACTCTTGCAGCTAATACAAACTATAAGCACGGGAACCACCAAGACACGGGAGGTGATTTGCGGAGCAAACTTCCGACGCTGCAACCGGCAAACAACCAACAAACAACTGATGAATTTCACTGTGGGCAAATAGACAATATTTTTACTGAAAATACAACCTACATTTACTGCTTTGATGGGCTCTCTCTCAGGCACAACTTAGGAAAGAGACCTTGATGATATCACAAACTATTTTTGAAGAGTAGACCCAGTGTGCTGTTACCTAGAAAAACATCCCAACAAAATGTCAACTACCATCAGAAAAGGTGCAAACTATTATTCTAGGATTTTGGAGAATGAGGGTGCTTGCACAGTTGGAACGCTGTGTGAAGTTCAAATTTTTGCACTTGAAGAAAAATGTGATGGAGCTGGAGGAGACACAAAAAGATTAAGCATAATGATTAGGTGGATAAAAGTTGTGTCCAATGAGGTCACACTAAAATATGAGAGTCTGCCAATCTGGAAAATGGGACTTGAAAAGAAATAACCACTAAAATGCATCAGTTTACTTAAAAGTGTGGATGAGGTAACCAGCTGCTTGTAGATGGGGCATCCCAAAGCTAGAGGTAAGGAAGGGGAAGCACATACATTGAAAGCCTGAAATGTACTAGCTACCCAGTAAGGTGCTTTCTCACACACCAGTTTAGTTTTCTAATACTAAAAGTAATTTGTATAGGCTAATCATGTGAAACTTGTTACTTCAAAAGATGCTACACAGTCAATATATAAATTGGCTACTTCTATATTTTTCCTTCTTACCCTTGTTCATACTCCTATAACTGCATTTATTTACTTACTAATCTATCTTCCCTAATTGTCCTTTAATTTCTTTGAGTGTATCATTACTTCTATGTCATCTCATATGTCCAGCACACAATACCCAAGAAGTTTAGTGAACGTAATATGTACTTATTATATAAAATGTTGAATGACCAAAATAGCTTTAGATGCAAATCCAAACATGCATTAATGGTCTGCTAATGAAATAAAGGATTTGGGGGGACATGCCTAACATTTGATACTAATACCTGAAAAAGCCAAATCAAACAAAGATACTCTTCTATAACAATGACTTTCCTGTGGGAGACAAGTGAAGCAGTATAGGGACCCCTCGGTCCAACCCCAGGTGGCAGTTTTTATGCTTACTACACACTAACCAAAAATACATACCTGAATATATACAGCATAAAATACATCTCTATGCAGCAGATAACAATGATTTGGAGAGTCCCATTTTATCTTCCTCTAGAATGTGCATGAGTCAAAGACTCATGAAGGAAAAGGTCAATATAGGCCTCAGGTAATGGACAGACCAGTTGAAGAATTGATCAATAAACTAATTTGATTCAGCCAACACAATGGACATTATTTCCACGGTTGTAAGACTAGATTAATTTAGGCCAAAGAGTTGGATTGTACTGATTTTTCTATCCTGACTTCATATAAGCCAGACATTGAAAAACTAATTCGATGTGGAATTATTGAGACTAGAAAAATCTTCTCATCTCGGCCAGTCGCGGTGGCTCACGCCTGTAATCCTTGCACTTTGGGAGACTGAGGCAGGCAGATCACGAGGTCAGGAGTTTGAGACTAGCCTGGCCAACATAGTGACACCCCATCTCTACTAAAAACAAACAAACAAACAAAAAAACACACACAAAAAAAATTAGCTAGGCATGGTGGTGGGCACCTGTAATCCCAGCTACTCCGTATCAAAAAAAAAAAAAAAAAAAAAAAAAAAAAAAAAAAAAAAAGAAAAAGTCTTGCAACAGCAATTTTTCCCCAAACAGATGAGGCTACAGGGTGAGGGCTGGCAGGTTAACATAGGTGTACTGTTTTGAAAACTACATTTATGTAGCTCAATAACATCCTTTGTGTTCCCTAGATACCACACTGTTCTTCCTTTTAACTAAATGCAAACACTTGGGTTTTTCCCCTTCTGTAGTAGTCATCTTTTTACATCAGCACCTATGATTTTTATGATCCTCACAAACTCCTGCTTGTGATGCTTATCTTGGCTTTCTCTAAAAAACTATGCAGCCATGAAGGGAATACGTATTTATTCTCATCCAAAACTGCTAATTAATGTTTGTAAGACATCTATGAGTTAAACAAAAGCCAGCATTTTATAAGTAGCCAAATCTGAAGGCAAGGTAAGCAATGAGTGAGGGTAACCCAGTGACTTACTAGTAGAAATAATTCCTATCTACTCCAGTAAGTCTTGCTGTTTCTTATCTGAAATATGTTGACAGATTACTTGATGATGCAAAAATGTCCCCTGGCCCCACAAACTACCCAGTCTCGCCATAAAAGGGGCAATGCATTACTTTTTGGTTTAGGCTTAAATTAGATCAGTAATACATCAACACATACTTTTTTTGGCATTTCAAAGAAGGCCAAATCCTCTGTGATTATCCTCCATCTTCTATCTCTGTTGTTCCCCTCATTTTTTTTTTCAGGCTGGAGTGCAGTAGTGCATGCTCGGCTCACCGAAGCCTCAACCTCCTTGTCTCAAGCAGTCCTCCAACCTCAGCCTCCTGAGTGGCTGGGACTGCAGATGCACACCACCATGCCTGGTTAAATTTTTCTTTTTTTTTTTTTTTTTTTTTGCAGAGAGGGAATCTTGCCATGTTGCCCAAGCTGGTCTTGAACTCCTGGACTCAAGTGATCCGCCCACCTCAGCTTCCCAAAGTGTTGGGTTTATAGGTGTGAGCCACTGTGCCCCGCCCCTCTCTTCCTTTTCAGAAGTAGAAATTAGGTTTATCTCTTTCCAGACATATCTATACATACATATACACACACTTATATGTATGATTGTACATAAATGTAGCTGCAAAAACTATATGGTATCTCATAAAAGGTATGTGATACTTTTTGTACATAAATGTAGCTGCAGAAACTATATGGTATCTCATAAAAGGTATGTGATACTTTTTTTTCCCCCACTCAATGCATCTTAGAGATCCCTCTGTGTTGAGCTGGATACAGATCTAACTCATTCTGTTTAGCTGCTCCATAAGTGGTTTCCCATGGATATGGGAGTACTTTTGCTTTTGTTATGTGGCAGTAGATATTCTTATGCTTACCTCCTGCTGGTTATACTGAAGAAGAAATGCTGGGTTGGATAGATACTTCTAACTCACCTCTTAAAGTGGTGGTACAATTTATAATCCCACAAGCAATGTGTCAGTTACTCCACAGTTTCACCCATTCTTGATATTACAACATTTAGAGAAATTCACTTTGACAAGTCTTTTTTGAGCCCCTAAGTCTAGTTGTTCCTCTAGGCAGTAATAGGTAAGATGGGCCTAAAAAAATAAAGGGTAAGAAAGCAATGTACACTCTCTTCTGAGGCTGCCGGCAGTTGGAGAGTTTACTGAGACAGAGCGGGGACCCACTCTTGGGGGCCTGCCAGACATCTCTCACCCCCAGAGCATGGAAATAAAGGAAAATCTTGAATTTCTTCAAGGGAAAATCCTGGCACCTAGCCAGCCTTGAGAAGTAAATGAGCAACATGATAAGCAAGAAGGTAGTAGTAGCTTAAAACAATAGCCAAGGAAGGTAGAGTCAGGAGAATGTTTTGTTCCTTACAGAAACTGAAGATGACATCTTAACACACGTGCCCAAGTTGTTTTTCAGAAACCCACATCTCCACCAAATGGATTCTCTGGCACGTAGACCTCAGATAAGGGGGAAACTGAGGACAGAATTCTGACCACTGTTCTTTGTTCTAAATTCTTTCTAAGGGGCGCGGAGGAGGTCACATCCATAAGCCACTGCTAACATTCTTTTCTGCTGACCTTAAATTTTTAAATAAAGCTCTCCCTCCTTAACCAACTGCAAATCAGAAAATCTTCAAATTCATCTATGGATCTGTGGGTCCCCACTTTGAGATGCCCTCCCTTTTTAGGTCAAACCAATAGCATCGATTTGCCGATTTATCACTTTGCCTGTGATTTCTGCCTCCCCACCTTTAAAAACCCTCATCTGTAACGCATCAGGGAGTTCAGGTCCTAAGCATTAGCTGCCTGATACTCCTTGCTTGGCATTGTGCAATAAATGCCTCATTTTCGCTCACTGCAATCCTGATATAAGTGTTTGGCTTTGCTGCATTGGGTGAGTGGACCCAATTTGGTTGGATAACACTAACAGTCATCTCTCTCAAAACAAATAGTGTACACCTCCTCTTCGTGTTTTTTGCTGATGTTGGCTGGAAATTGCACCCACTCACGTGCCCTCCTTCCCCTCTCATCTTAGACCAACCACCAGCACACCCAGCCAGAATGCCCTGTGGGCCCTAGACGACTGGCTGGCTGAAGGTACACTAGAGAACCAAAACAAAGTCTTTTTTCCCACTGCTGCTATTCCTATTTCCCAAAGAAACACTAATAATAAACCATCTTTTGAAAAGAAATCTTGTTTATGTCATACAATATTTAACAGAGCTCTGCCTTTCCAGAAACCAACTGTCAGTGCTACCCAGTCACTTAGATGAGCTTCCTAAATTATTCATTCCATTTTTGTGATTTTCCTATACGTGCTTAAGAGTTCTCAATAAATATGTTTAAGTAAAATGTATAAAAGAAGAAGTCTCCTCAAAATAGTGTTTTGGGAGGGGATAATAAAGAGGACCGTTGGTGTGGATGCATTCAGAGTGCTGAGCTGTGTGTCCTCTAAGAGATTCATTACAGCACAATGAAAACATTAGAGACAGCAATGGCATGTTTAACCAGTCAATTAGAGCACCATTAAAAGTGCAAATCCGATCATCAGCGTCTGTCTTTCAGAAGCCCAGAGAAAGAAAGAGGAATCCTTCAGCTTTGTGTTCCTGCTATTATCTGATTTCAAAATCTTTTTCAGAAGAGGCTGACTTTTACAAGGAAGGTAGTCTATAAGAAAAAAAAATACATCTCTTTGAGCTACGTGACAATCCTTAGTGACACCTATACTTGGCTAATGTAGGGTACTCATCAGGCTGAAAACATGTTCCCTTGCTTCTTCCCAAATTTCCCTACCAGCTCATAAACCGAGTGGAGATAAAATCGTAAGTCCTCCGGGGACCCTGGTGGAACAACTCTTAAAATTGCTTAGACACAGTTGAAAGATCCCTCCCAGGCCTCCTGCATCATGCTTCCATGATTATTCTAAGGGAGTATGGGAAAACAAAGGATGCGAGCAGGAGAAAAGGGAAAACAAACTCCTGCAGTGCCCGCCCACTAAACAAAGTGTCATTTTTCCTCCAAGATGTCTCAGCCACTAGGCAACTTGACAACCAGGTTCTTGTGGAAGTGCTGCTCCTGAAATTCCCAAGCTCTAACAGTCAAGAATCTCAGCAGCTTCAGGAAACAGATGTCACAGGATGTTCAAGTCACACTTGGGCACCTGGTATATTGTGTTATCTCAGGTATTTGAAAAGTTCTGTGAAAAACTTAACGTGGTGCCCTATACAATTATGCCAGCAACTTTGACTTTTTTTTCATTAACATGTATCCCCTGAACTAGAACTGTTTATTACTCATTTTAAAAATATGAAGTCACGGAAAAAAATCCTCTAACTTAATTGGGTCTGACTATGTGAATGCTAGAAAATAAGGAATTAAGTAATCTTAGATTGAAACACACCTGAACAGTTTTTTTGTTTTTTTGTTTTTTTGTTTTTTTTTTTTTGCTCATCTTCCTCTTGGAGGAGACAGAAAAAAAACCCTGAATAAACTAAGATTAAGGTTTTGTTTCCACATGGGTATTTATGTTGCCTTAAATGGATATAGGAAAACCCAGAAACATAGGTCTAAGGTATTTTGTTTTTATTATCTGTCCAACAAGAGGATTTTGTTTATCTGAGATATCTGGGTAAGGATAATTAAATTACTAAAATCTTCAAAGTACAAAACTTAATATCTACCTGCACACGATGACTTTTCATAAATTGAGAGAAAGCAAAACCTTTCTTTGAGCAGAGCTTTTTAAAATCCGAGAGCACCTATCATCAATAACTGAATGTACACATGTTAAGGATCATTGTGCCATTTGATATGGAATTAGCTCATTAACTCGAATGCAATACAAGAGACAGAGACAGGTAGAAGAAGAAGGAAATGTGCACCATCTATATGATGAACAATAAGCTTATCTGGAAATCCTAGATCATTCACTATTGGGGTGGCCTTCTACTACCACAAACCAAAGACAAAGACACAAGCCTTACCTTCAAGGAGCTTACAATACAAAGATAACAGACAGTGCATGGCACCATGTTATACCTGATGATAGGGATGGATAAGGGAGAAGGGATCAGGTCAGAGAGATCTCCGTTTCTGAGAGAAGAAGGGATTTCAGAAAGGCCTCAGCAAGATAGTAGTTCCCACATGAGCATTTCCTGTCTACTTAAGGCCTGCCCTTTGCTATTCTCTTTGGATCAGAGCTTCTACCCAGAAATAAGATTGCCCAGCGGAAATGGGGGAAAAGAGATACAGCCATGAGGCTCCTTTGGTGTCTAATAGACTCCAGTTTCATGTTTTATATTCACCAATCTCAACTTGCTCTTTCTACCTCTGGCTTTCATTGTAATACCATTGACTGGTTCTGCTCGGAGATGTGAGGGGAGCTTTGCACAGGTGCATAAATATTCATTTCAGAGAGAGCCATGAATAAACTTCCAGTGATGTAATATAACATCTAGTTCCAGAAAATAAAGTCAAGAGTTTGAAAACAGACTGTCATCCTAAAAAGTATTTTTCAAAAAGAGAATACTAGTCATAAATCTGCACTGAAGAGAATACCCATAACATATACACAAAAAAAATGTAGTTGTGAGCAGCGTTCTTTATTACTACCAATTAGAGTTTGAATATTTTTCATTTGTTTTTTAGAGATGAGGTCTATGTTGCCTAAAACTTCTAGGCTCACGTGATCTTCCTGCTTCAGGCTCCCAAGAAGCTGGGACTATAGGTGCACACCATTGCACCCAGCTTTGAATCATTTTGGCCTGTAGTCAGAAATATCAAGGCCAGAAATATCTTAACATCCATTCGTAAAATCAAATTGAGGCCAAATCCAACAAAGAGTGGAACATTAAATTTTGATACTACTGTACTTTGAGTGAATACCCACAGACTCACATACCCACACACTTCTATACCCTGTTCAGTGCCTTTCTGCATATCCTCCTGGATCCCTGGATCCATCAGGGGCCTCTCTAGCTGGTAACTATAGAATCCAGCTGTTATGAACTAAATGTCTGCATCTCTCTCTTCTCCCAAATTCATAAATTGAAGTCTAAATCCCTCAAGTGATGGCATTTGGAGGAGGGGCTTTTGGGAGATAATTAGATTCTGAGGGTGGGGCCTTTATAAATGGGATTTGTGCCCTTATAAGTAGAAAGACTAGAGCTCTCTCATCCCACCATGTGAGGATACAAGAGAAGCCAGCAGTCTGCAACCCAGAACAGGGCTCTCACCAGAACCTGATCATGCTGGCACCACAATCCCACACTTCCAGACTCCAGAACTGAGAGAGAGAAATTTCTGTTATTTATAAGCCACCCAGTCTGTGATATTTTGTTATAGCAGCCAGAATAAACCAAGATGCCAGTAAATAAGACCAAGATTCCAATCCTGGTTCTGCCACTAATCAGCTGGTAATATATTTAACTACCAGCCTCAGTTATATCTTTGTTAAATCCAGATTATAAGAATACCCAAAAGGGTTATATGTACATAAAATCACTTAACCATGTATCTTGTGTAGTTTTTTAAATTAAACTGCCTTTAGTACAAAAAGTTACACCCTTACCACTGAAAGGATAAGAAAGTACTACTTCCAGGAGCAACATTTTTTTTTTTAACAACTAGCTAAAAAATATGGAATAGTGCCTGTAGCCTGCATCTTCTGAACTCAGGAACAAAGGCCCATCCTCACTTCTGAGCCTGGATCCAACATCATCTGAAATCTGGAAGCCAGCCTGAAGAGCACCAAAGGACCACAGGGGGTGCCCACATTTCCCACGTTTTCTTAAAAAAAATTAACATTTTTCAACTCAGTAATTTCAAAGTATTGAAATCAAAGTATTTTAAAGTATTAATTCAATTCCTGGTATTTTTCTATTTTGCATCACCTGTCAAGAAGCTCATAACTAAGTTTGACGTCTACTTTACAAACAGTGCTTAGCATATACTTTTGCTGTAACTTTTCTCCTGACTCACACTGCCTTCTTCTCCCATTAAATACCTCTTCAAAATAATGCTACTGATTTGTAGCTTTAGATCTTTACATAAGATCAGAGGGTCAGGGAGATTGATTAGAAACAATGTAGGAACATACCAGTACATTTTCCTTAAAGATTTAAAGATTAAAAAAACAGTCCGGGCGCGGGGGCTCATGCCTGTAATCCCAGCACTTTGGGAGGCCAAGGTGGGCAGATCACAGGGTCAGGAGATCAATACCATCCTGGCTAACACGGTGAAACCCCATCTCTACTAAAAATACAAAAAAATTAGCCAGGCGTGGTGGTGGGCACCTGTAGTCCCAGCTACTCGGGAGGCTGAGGCAGGAGAATGGCATGAACCCAGGAGGCAGAGCTTGCAGTGAGCTGAGATTGCGCCACTGCACTCCAGGCTGGGCCACAGAGCGAGACTCTGTCTCACAAAAAAAAAAAAAAAAAAAAAGTGAGTCTCAACCTAGTAGAAGCTTCAGACCAAATGGTGTCAGAAAACAGACTGTAGACTATAGCAGACAACACAGGGTTATTTTGTTGGCGTTTACTTCTGAATTGCTGCCTATTGTGGTCTCCCTCTTGAATCCTTTGCAAACGGCAGGATTTCTCTTCTCTCTGTAGTTTTAGATTTCACCAGAAATTCAGAAGCTGATTCAGGACTACATGTGGCCCCATCTGCCAAGCAAGAAGGCTGAACTGTTTTGGAAATACAATGATGACAGGAGGAGTCAGAATTTCCCACAGCCTCTCCAGCAAACAGACTACAATTGCTCCAGCTAGATTTTATATTCCTCAAAGCCACAGGACAAGCAAGAACATTTATCTTGGAAAGCCTCATTAACAGAAACATCTTATGCAATTCTTCATCTCCCTTGGGGGCTATTAAAATGACTTACACCAACTGGGTATTCAACAGAGTTGCTGAATAAATAAAACGCAGTTGAGATCAACACTAGCACACAGGATTCATCCATGGTGCACTTTTAAGGAGTCTGTTGACTGTAGGGCCACATGAAAGGACAGGTAAGTTTTAAGATGTGGAAACTCTTCCTACAATCCTAACCACGCCAAGTTAGAAAACAAGGGAATGGGGCTGATTGCTGTAGGTAAAGTTATTCCCATATTCCCATTTTCTTCTTGTTTTTTAAAATGTTGCCAGGCTAGACTCAAACTCGTGGGCTCAAGTGATTTTCCTGCCTTAGCCTTCCAAGTAGCTGGGGCTACAGGCACACACCACCATGCCCAGCTTCTCATATTTGCATCTTGATAGAGGCCCTATAGTGCTCATCATATAAATAAGATATGATAAATGAAATAAGACACAGGAGAGTTCACAAAAACCCCCCATGTGATGACAGATAATCACTCTAACAGAGACAGGTGAACCTAGACCCAGTCCAATATATGCCAGGTGGGGCTTCAGAGAGAGGAATCTTTTTATAGGCTTCAGAGAAAGGACAATTTCCTTGTATGTGGCTCCATCAGGCAGATGGGACAGCATGCACTGAGCTATTAGTCACATGCTTATCTGGTCTACACTGGCCAGTGGCTTAGGAGGGCAGCAGACAAGGCTAGCGACCTGCACTGCAAAGGGCCTCTTACGAAGTGCCAAACAGTTTGAAGTTTGTTTTGAGAAAATAGAAATTTGAAGTGGCTCAAGCAGAGAAGTTCCATAATCAGGTTTTTAGAAAAATAAGTCTGCAGGCAGTATTAATAGCACCCCAACTAACCCCATTTGTCTATGTGCCAAGCCATGTAACTAAGGGCTGGACCTGTCTTGTCTTCACAATAGCCCTGTTGGGTAGGCAATGATGTCCTTTTTTATAGGTAAAGAAACAGGTGTTCATTAGGATTAACTGACTTGTCTGAAGTGTCATGGCTAGTAGTGGCAGAGCTGGGACTCAGACCAGGTTCTCCTTCTGATGCCTGTGCACTTAAGCACTATGCTCTACTGCCTGCAGTACTTAGGAGGAATGAGAAAAAGAAGAGATGAGGAAATGAGAGAACAGTCTGCAAGCCACTGTACTAGTCTAGCCCAGACACGAGGGACATCTGAACCAGGGCAAGGAGAGTTCAGCAAGAGTACTAGCAAGGCATATTGACATGGCCAAGAGCTGCCGTTTAGCAAACTGATCCTGGGTGCACTGGAGGATAGTTCAGAGCGACGGGTTTTCTTACTTTAAAATTTTTAGAAGAATGCTTCAACTTACAAGCCTTAATTTGGAAATAAAAGTCTATAATCAATTATTTTCTATGGCAAAAATAGGAACACTTAAGAAACCTCATGAACAAAAATGCGTTCAAAGCCTATTACTCACTATAAAACATTTTTGCATATTCCAAATCCAGGGTGTATAAGAGCACAATGAGATTCTACTTCACACCCACTAGGATGGCTATGACAATATTAAAAAAAAAAACAACTGGAAAATAATAAATGTTGATAAAGATGTGGAGAAATCAGAATCCTTGTACATTGCTGGTGGAAGTGTAAAATGGTACAGCCTCTGTGGAAAACAGTTTGGTGGGTCCTCAAAAAGTTAAATGTAGAATTACCATGTGACCCAGCAACTCCACTTCTAGGTATATATCCAAAGGAACTGAAATCAGGGACTCAAACAGATCCTTACAGTCCAATTCACAATAACCTAAGGTGGAAACAATCAAAGTGTCTGTCAACAGATAAATGGATAAACAAAATACAGCCTATACATACAATTGAATTTTATTCAGCTATAAAAAAGGAATGAAGTTCTGATACATACTACAACATGGATAAACTCTGGAAACATTTTGCTAAGTGAAATAAGTCAGACACAAAAAGACAAATATTATATAATTTCAATTATATGAAATTGCTAGACTAGGCAAATCCATAGACACAGAAGGTAGATTTGAGATTACCAGGGGCTGGAGGCAGGGATGGAGAGTTATTGCTTAACGGTTGCAAAGTCTCTATTTGTGGTAATGGAGATGTTTTGGGAATAGTGGTGATGGTTGTAAAACATTGTGTAAGTACTTACTACCACTGAATTTTAACCATTAAAATGAAAACTTGTTAAAATGGCAAACTCTATGCTATATATATGTTACAATTTAAACTCCCTTGAAGCAAAATAAAAACACTAATGTGCAAAGTTGCCTCAACTACTACAAGAGGGAATAAATGCAACCTTGTCTTGTCTTTAGGTCTATGTCAAATGCAAATATGCTTAGAACTAGATGCCTTTAAAATATATTATTCAAAACAATTCAATGGCTTCCTGCAGGCTAATATTTAAACTATTTTACAGGGGATACAAGGCCTCTGCTGATCTGGTTCCTACTTACCTGTCCAAGCCCAAGCTCATCTCCCATACTACCTCTGCTATCTATAAATTTATGGCCCCACGATACAGAAAAGTCCCAGGATGTGCCGGGTTCTCTCATCTCTCTCTGCTTGCCCACGCAGTTCTGTGTACTTAGAAAGGGCTCACATACCACCCCTACCCCAACTCTTATCATCTAGCCTAATGAATCTACGATCAAGCCTTCCCCACACTTCTGAAGCTCTTTTACCCATGGCCCATTACCTTGATTTATCCCTCTGCAATGGCAATCATAATATTCCAATTCCTCATTTGCATGTCTATATTCTACTACACTGTTACTTTATTAAGAAGAGGAAATATGCCATTCCATGTTTCTCTACAAGAACTAGTATTCCATAAATGGTTTTTAAATAAATGAGCAAGAGACTAAGCCCAGCACTCAGCTGGGGAGTAAAGATTCTGATCACCTGTGTATTCTAAGACAAAGTCACTCACTGCTGCTGCCTCATTGTCCTTCAGTGGACACCAAGTTTAAGTATGAATACCAGGTGTCAAGTAAAAAAACAAAAACAAAAAAACCATCAAAGTCAGAAAAGCCTCAAAGGATCACCCACACAGTGAGACTATCCACACAAACTGGAACCTGAGGAAGTTCTGAGAAGGCAAGTGGGAAGCAGTTTATTGAAAATGTGCTCCATGTGAAACAGAATTGTTCAATTATAATAATGAACTGAAGTAGCACTGCAGTGAAGGGAAGCAAAATCTTAAAGTGAAGAGTAAAAATGTTAGTAATCACCCAATACTACCAACCTCGAATGGGTAATTTGATGATTCTTATCTAAATATGTCTGTTTCCAAGCAGAAGGTCTTCCACATTTTACGGAACTAAATTAAACCTCCTTTAAAATCCGTCCATTTTTCTTTGTTCTGCTTCTACATCTGATAATTGGGTTACTCTGAAGTTCTACCTAACAGATGGAACTGATATACATAGGGGATTTTCCAGTCATCAGGAAATAAATGCTTCTAAATAAAAATTAACAAACCAATACTCAGATTTATAAACTCCTGTAAGTTTGGTCACTATGAATTAGGGCCTGATCAGCACTACACAAACATAATTAAAAGTAGGCATTTGGTCCTTTGGCACTGAGAATCACATCCTGTGTAATGATGCCTTTCAGGGCTTACGGCTCTTCCTTGTGGCTAACATGAGGGTTATGTGAAGCAAGACTTCATCCTGGTCACCTTTCTTCCTCCCTTCTAACAGGCTGGAGGGCTGCTATAATCCCTAGATTTCTCCTTTCATCATTAGCTACTTCGAGCTCCACTCCATTTTTATTATACACAACTCTGATTTATACCATAGTTTCTTTTGGAAAACTCATTGCACATCCCTAACAGCCAGTGCGAAAACAAACTTTTTGACCACTTTTAAGTTGGAGTCTATGTATTGCCTTTGGCCGGATTGGATGGGAGTCACTCCTGATGATGTGTCCATTGAATTTCTGTGCTACTGCTAACAAGACCCTTTTTTTACCAGCACGCCAGATCCTTACAGAATTAGACAAACATATCAATACCCCATCCTTCTGCTTTTTGGTAGCTTATCAAGAAGCCAAGAGGAAGCCTGAGCCATTGCTCTGCTGTGGCAGCCTGGAGCCCTGCCCAACACTTGGAGATGACTGTGTGTTCTAGATCTGACCTCATGGAGGTACCATCTGACACCACAGCAGGCGTCTTGCTGATCTTCAAGGCATTCCAAAAAGAAACAAGCTGAACTCTGCTGTGATTCAGTCCCCAATGGCCTAGCCAAGTAATTTACCTAAAGATCACCACACATGTCATCAGAACCTCACAGAAGCTTTAACATGCTCATTTCAGAAGGACATGGCTTGGCCTTGTCCTAAGTGTTCAGGGACAGAGAAGGCTCACACATGCCCTTCAACAAGTCCAATTTGTAAGTCCTCACTCATGCTCATTTCTCACACCCGAGGGCTGAACTATGTTGCAGCTGATGCTACAGCTAGAATGGTAAGCAGCAGGGCCTAGGCCTGGATCTCAATTCCTGTTCCCTGACTTAGCCCCATGCACAAACCTGGGATTGTTACTCATTCCCTTTGAGTCTCTGTGTTCCCAGCTTTAATGGATGCATCACATATAAATCCTGCAGGTTTGAAAAGCCGGCCAAAAGACAGTACTGCTAAGAACCGATCATTACAAGCATGAGGGACAGAAACTTGTTCTTTACTAATTACTGAGACTGATTCATGAGCCTGGCTCCCTCTAATATGCTGCCCACATACCTGTTCTCTCTACTTACTGGGCTGGCTTCTCCTTGCGTCTCTTCCATTTTAACTTAACCATTTTAACTCCCTCTGAAAGCTCTGGGGAACTGAAGCAGTAAAGAGGCGGCAGCTCAGCGGGGTCCTGGAAAGATTGAGGGCTGAGGCCAAGCCCACAGAAGCTACAATGGAAAAAAACACTCTTGGCTTAAAGTCAAAAGATTTTAAATTGCCATTTTTGCAAAAATAGGCTCTGTTTATTTGGCAGTTAAATAAAAAATAAAAAAGATAACACAGTTCATTCGGGGTGTTGTGAGAAATGACGGTGATTCAAAGCCTTGGATGCCTCTGAGTCCTTTTACATTGTGGCTGCTTTGTGCTCATTGTACCAAGAAAAACACTTTTCACAGTCCTGTGGCTTGGAAATGAGATGTCCCTCTCATGTTGGTCTGTTGTTTTTAATTTAATTTGTTGAATTGTAAACATAAACCTCTAGGCACTAGCAACTCTGAGAGAAAGGATGGCCCAGCCTGACTCCTGAAGGACCTAGAGAAAAATCAGGTGAAAGTTGAAACCACTCTACAACATCCCTGCCACTCCCTCACCCCCATTTCACATTAGCCTCTCATTCATCCTGCCCCATTAGGGTATTTGATTATTGAATCTTTTTTTTTTTTTTTTTTTTTTTTTTTTTTTTTTTAAGAGACAGAGTCTTGCTCTGTCTCCAGGCTGAGAGTGCAATGGTGTGATCTCGGCTCACTGCAACCTCCACCTCCCGGGTTCAGGTGATTCCCCTGCCTCAGCCTCCCGAGTAGCTGGGACTACAGGCGCATGCCACCATGCATGGCTAATTTTTTGTATTTTAGTAGAGATGGGGTTTCACCATGTTGGCCAGGATGGTCTTGATCTCCTGACCTCATGATCCATCCGCCTTGGCCTCCCAAAGTGCTGGGATTACAGGCGTGAGCCACTGCGCCCGGTCAAATCTCTTTTTATAGTATAGATTGAGATAGAGTTCACATTTCGTAGAAGTCATTCTTTCAAAGAGTACAAGTCAGGGGTTTTCAACATGTTCAGAGTTATGCACCTTTCACTACCATCTGATTTTTAAACACCACCACTCCCAAAAGAACCACCATATGCATTAGCAGTCATTCCCCATTCTTCCTTACCACTAGTCCCTGGCCACCACGAATCTACTTTGTCTCTATGGATTTGTCTATTCCGGCCATTTTATAAATAGAAACACATGGTATTTGTCCTTCAGTGACTGGCTATTGAAGTTCCTTTCCAATCCTCTCCATATGCTTTTGTTCCTCTATCCTTCCCTTATAGTATATGGTACATGCCTTAGGGTTCTTTTCCAGGTCCTCTGCTCATTTCACTCTTTACTTCTTGCCTTGGTAATCTCTCCCCTCCAAAGGCTTTCATTCCTCTGCTGAAGTCTCTGATCTTTATCTCCAGCCTAGATCTCTCAACAGGCACTGCCTCTTGGGCATCTTTCTTTGAACTTCTCATAAAGTCAGAGGTCTAAAAGTAAGCTCATTGTCTCCTACTGATCTTTCAAAACCCCCTCCTCTGCCAGCATTCCTTATTTCACACCATCTACCTTTGTTTGGGAACCAGAAACCTAAATATCATCCTCGAAGCTTCCTTCGCCTTTTTACCCACATCCAATTATCACCAAGCCCCAATAATCTTTCCCAAACCATACAGATTAGATTACTTCCATCCTGAATGTCATTATCCTAGTCCTGACCTTGGTTTTTCACCTGGATTCATGCAACAACTCCAAAGGGGTTCTGTGCCTTTAGTCTTTCTCCTTTCAACCTATCTCTAGGCTCAGACTGATTGCAAAAGTAGCTCTAATTAGATAGCTCCCTTGCATGAGGCTCCTCTAAATACCTTACACAATCAATGACATCTTCTAATATCTGTCCTCTGCCTCTTTCTCTAGTCTCCTTATGCACCCCTTTTAAATCTAAAATTCAGCTTCATTCTGTTTCTCCTCCAATTCACCAGGATCTTTCTTAGTTCCAGGCCTTTACTACAGAAAGAATGAATGAATAGTAAGTGAAATCCCTCCTCTCCTGGCTCCCCAAATTGACTTTTTGCCCTGGATAACCCATTAAGGACTCAGTCATCTTTGTAAGGTAATTTTCCCTAAAGAAGCAAGACTCCCAAGAAAAATTTAGGAGCACCTCCTCAGTCTCCAGCACACTGCATGGCACAGGGCAGGTACTCAAAAATGCCTGCAGAATGACTGCTTACCATCACAGCAGGTAGGTAATGGACACGGTGGGATTTCATTTTACCAACAGTAGGTTCTGATCTAGATTATTTTTGCTTTCCCACTTCTATATCGGCATATTTCATCAAGGGGCCTTATCAGAAGCAACAGCTTCCTTTCTTATAAGGTAGGCAAAGAACTAGACAAATAGCAGCTCAGTTTTTAAAATTTGTGGGATTGTTTTAAAAAAAAATTGAAGGAAAAGAACATGCTGCAAATTTAGAGATCTGATTCTAGTGCTCCATCTGTCCCTGACTTGCTTTGCTGAAACTGACTTCTTGTGCCTTAACTTCGGCTGCAAAATAAGGACAGATTTCTACCTTATCAGGATGTTGCAAGAACAAATAAGACACGACATGAAGGTACCTCCACTCTGAATGGAATGTCTACAAGACATCCAGCAGATTCACCTTGCTCTTCTGGGTCAATACAAAAATATTAATCAACTTACAAGTAACATCACAAACAAATGTATTACGTTTTATGGGACTTATAAACAGGCCCTGGGCTTGAGACCCCATGGTCACCTGCTAAACACTCAAACCCCTGACATTCTGATTCTTCTGTTGGTTGCTTTGCTGCAGGTAAGGAGGAACCCAATTATATTTTCTTTCTAAGTTTTGCTGGATGCACAACACATCCATTTCCCCTCTCCCACTCTCTATGCAATGCAAATTCTTAAAACAAGCCTCGATTCTCCAAAGGAGAAAGTGTGATTATGGTAACACATTAAGAATTGCTGTGGAAAGTCACCTATTGTCTGATAAATTCATAATTATAGGTTGCATCTCCGTTCTCTTAGAAGCATCATAACAGTTTTTAATTCTGCTGGTGGAGAGGAAGACTTTAAATCATTTAGGAGGCCAGCTGTGTTGTACTTCAGCTGCAAAATACGAAAGTTCTCAAGTGTGCTTGGCATATATTCTGAGCTGAAGCATACGCTGCTTATGCAGGCAAAATGTCCTTGTACTGCAGATGCCTGGTAAAGTTACATGGGGATTTTATACATATGTAGTACATCAACACCAGCGCCCTCACTGATGAGTACACACTGCATCACTTTTTCCTTCTGTTTCACGTCTTGTAAGTGGGCATGAATTCAACTTGGTACCATACCACCATGGAATTTTAGAATTAAAAAGAGCCTCAGTAATAATCCAAACGAATGCTAAGTTTTAGAGATAAAGAAAATGAAGCCTCCAAAACGTGAGAATTTTATGTGCTCACACTGTCAAATAAAGGTACTGTTTGTGCCTTAGGTTTGACAGAGCCTGTCAGCAGAAAAGTACTTTCTTTACATCTTTTCAAACTAAGTTCCAAATGAAAGCATACAGATTAAAAATAAATGAATGATAGATGGAAGGAAGGAAGGACAGGAGCCAAAAGTTTATGATTAGAGGCAATAAAGTCTAACGTCTGACTGATTACTTCCTGGCACACAGTGCACCTCCAAAAGCCAACTTTTCCACCTGAAATGGATTTCCCACCCCTTCCCGAAAGTCAACGGCAAGCAAGAACTGGACCGACACTTCTAAAATGATTTGGTTGAAGAATTTCAAGGTGCTTGGCCTCTATTACTAAAAGAGGCAGAACTGAGGGTTTCAGCAACCTCAGTTTCTCACAGTGGCTTTTTCAAATTTACCTGATTCTCCTTTACCTAATAATTCTTGCTTCTCAGTCCCTGCCCAGGCTTCCTCAGGAAGCTTTTCCCATTCATTATTCCCTCACTTTTATATCTCTAGTCTCTTTCTTTCTAGTTGGTCCTGCTCCCCGGCCCAAAGGCTTAAATGCATATAAAGCACATATAAAACACATAAGCAGGATGGCTGTATACCATACCACACCTCCTTGTCCTCCCATCAAAAGCTGCTCACCTTTCTGTGTTTGCCTGCACCTTCGAGCTTCTGGAAATAAAGCCATCTATCCTCATATTGCCTCTTCTTTACTTCCACTAATTCCTTAACTCATTGCGTTCTGGTTTCTCCTGTCCTCATGCTAGCTTATTGCCTTGATTCTCCAAAGCAATTCAACTTCCAAATCCTGTCTTCTATGCCACCTAAGTATTTTGTGAATGTGTCCCCTTGGCTTTATCTCTACTCCCAGTGTGTAAAGTTAGGGCTTGGTTTTTCTGGGACGTCTATCTTTGCCTTCCCCAGTTCCTTAGTTACATTGCTTCCAGGGGTTGTCTTAAAACACAAATTTGAGGTCACTGCTTGTTGAAAAACCTTATTGACATATCACTATAGGTTAGCCTTATTCTATAAGATAAAGTCCAGTTTCTCCAACTTTCAGGGTTATCTTTCTTCCACTTGCTACCTGTCTGGCCACCCTCAACTCTTGCTAAATCCCACTCTGTCCAGCTCTTCCATTTCTCACCATCTTCCCTTGTGCTTTTTTCTCTACCTGAAAAATGCTCTTGCCATTTTCTCTACCTGGTCTATTTCTACTCTCGCTTAAGGTCCAGTTCAAGACCAATAACGAGTGAATCAGTAATAAAAGATGAATCAATAATAATAATAAAAAACCTACCAATGAGAAAAAGCCCTGGACCAGATGGATTCACAGCCAAATTCTATCAGACTTACAAAGAAGAGCTGATACCAATGCTACTGAAACTATTCCAAAAAAATCGAGCAGGAGGGACTCCTCTCTAACTAATTCTATATAACCAGTTATCATCCTGATGCCCAAATCTGGCAAAGAAACAATAACAAAACTATCCCTAATGAATGTAGGCCAATATCCCCAATGAATGTAGACACAAAAGTCCTTAACAAAGTACTAGCAAACTGAATCCAGCAGCACCCTGAAAAGTTAATTCACCATGATCAAGTGAGCATTGTATCTGTGATGCAAAGATGGTTGAACATATGCAAATTGACGTGATTCACCACATAAGTAGATTTAAAAACAAACACCATATGATCATCTCAATAGATGAAGAAAAGATGTTCAATAAAATCCAACATCATTTCATGATAAAAACCCTCAACAAACTACGCATCAAAGGAACATACCTCAAAATGGTAAGAGCCATCTATGACAAACTCACAGCCAATATCATACCAAAAGGGCAAAAACTGAAAGCAATCCCATTGTGAACCGGAAAAAGACAAGGATGTCCAACTCTCACCGCTCTTATTCAACAATGTACTGGAAGTCCTAGCCAGAGCAATCAGTCAAGAGAAATAAATAAAAGGCATCGAAATAGGAAAAGAGGAAGTCCAATTATCTCTTCACTGAGGACATGATTCTATACCTAGAAAATCCTAAAGATTCCGCTAAATGAATCCTAGACCTGATAACTTTAGCAAAGTCTCAAGATACAAAAATCGATGTACAAAAATCAGTAGTATTTCTACACACCAATAACGTTCAAGCTGAAAACCAAATAGATGACACAATCTCACTTACATGGCCACAAAAAAACATAAAATACCTAGGAATGCATCTGATCAAGGAGGTGAAAGATCTTTACAGGAGAACTACAGAACACAGCTGAAAGGGACCATAAGCAACACAAACAAATGGAAAGACATTCCATGCTCATGAATAGGAAGAATCAATATCATTAAAATGTCCATTTCCCAGAGCAATCTACAAATTCAATGCTATTCCTATCAAATTACCAGTATTCTTTTTTATAGAACTAGAAAAAACTATTCTAAAACTCATATGACACCAAAAAAGCCCCAAATAGCCAAGGCAAGCCTAAGCAAAAAGAAAAAAGCTGGAGACATCACATATCTGACTTCAAACTATACTACAAGGCTACAGTAACCAAAATAGCATGGTACTGGTACAAAAATAGACACACAGACAAATAGAACTGAATAGGGACTACTGAAATAAAGCCTCACACTTTAAACAAAGTCAACAAAAATAAACAATGGAGAAAGGACACCCTATTTAATAAATGGTGCTGGGAAAACTGTTTAACCATATGCAGAAGAATGAAACTGGATTCCTACCTCTCACCATATATAAAAATTAACTCAAGATGGATTAAAGACTTAAATGTACGACCTCACACCATAAAAATCCTACAAGAAGATGTAGGAAATACGGTTCCAGACATTGGCCTAGGCAAAAAAGTTATGACTAAGTCCTCAAAAGCAAATGTAACAGAAACAAAAATTAACAACTGGGACCTAATTAAGCTAAAGAGCTTCTGCCCAGCAAAAGAAACTATCAATAGAGTAAACAATGAACCTACAGAATAGGAGAAAATATATTTGCAAACTATGCATCTGACAAAGGACTAATATCTAGAATCTATAAGGAGCTTAAATCAAGAAGAAAAAAATAACCCATTAAAAAATAAGCAAAGGACAGACACTTCCAAAAAGACATACAAGTAGCCAAATATATGAAAAATGCTCATCATTACTAATTATTAGAGAAATGCAAATCAAAACCACAATGAGATCCCATCTCACACCAGTCAGAATGGCTACTATTAAGCAGTCAAAAAATAACAGATACTGGCAAGGTTGTAGAGAAAAGAGAATGCTTATACGCTATTGGTAGCAATGCAAATTAGCTCAGCCCCTCTGGAAAGCAGCTTGGAGATTTCTTAAATAACTAAAAACAGAATTACCATTTGACCCAGCAATCCAATTACTGGATGTATATCCAAAGGAAATTAAATCATTCTACCAAAAAGACACATGCACTCATTATGTTCACTGCAGAACTATTTACAAGAGCAAAGACATAAAATCAGCCTGGGTGCCCATCAATGGTGGATTAGGTAAAGAAAATGTGGGATAGATATACTATGGAATGCTACATAGCCATAAAAAAGAATGAAATCATGACGTTTATAGCAACATGGATGCAGCTGGAGGCCATTATCCTGAGTGAATTAACACAGAAACAGAAACCCAGATGTTCTCACTTACAAGTAGGAGCTAAACATTGGCTACATGCAAAGATGGGAACAATGAACACTGGGGAATCCAAAAAGAGGGAGGGAGGGAGGAAGGTGGGGAGAAGGGTTGAAAAACTACCTATTGGGCACTATGTTCACTATGTGGGTGATGGGGTCATTCGAGACCCAAATCTCAGCATCACACAATATACCCAAGTAACAAACCTGCACATGTACCCTCAAATCTAAATATTTTTTTAAAAAAGAAATTATGTCTTGTAAAAAACTAAATAAAATTAATTCTAGTTCAAATGTGAACTCCTGTCTGAAGCCTTTGCCCACTCCCTGGCTTGCAGTGGTCTCACGGTCTTTCTCCTCTGTTCTCCTATAGCACTGGTACACTTCTCTATTACAGCCCTTACATACTGTAATGTAATTATTATTTTTTTTTAAAAAAAGAGTATCTCTTTCACCAAATGGTAAGCTGCTGAATATGTGAAACATATGGAATCTTTATTCACTTTTGTAATTCAGGTCCCTTACAGTCATGCAAATTATTAAATGAAAGAGAAAAGGGAAAATATGGAAATATCTGAAAAATTTTTACAGCTGCATACACACATGAATATCCATGCCAGTGCTGTCCTATAGAAATACACTGCTAGACACACATGTAATTTTAACTTTCCTAGTAGCCACATTAATAAAAAGTAAAAAGGACTGGTAGTTCAATCATATTTACTCAACCCAGTATATCTAAAATACCATCATTTCAATTTATAATCAATAAAAAGTTGTCATTCTTGAGATACTTTGCATTCTTTTTTCATACTAAATCTCTGAAATCCACAACGTGCCTCATACTTAACACATCTCAATTTGGACTGGCCACACTCCAGGTGCTCAACAGCCACATGTGGCCGGTGGCTACTATACTGGACAGAGTGTCTTATTAATCCAAATGTATTCACATATTTGAGGGGGTGCCTATATATAACCGAGAAGTTATCAGGCACAAAGATGATTGGCAGGTTATTGATAAACCACATAAATTACTTATTAAGGCCGGAGCGGTGGCTCATGCCTGTAATCTCAACACTTTGGGAGGCCTCGGTGGGTGGATCATGAGACCAGGAGATTGAGACCATCCTGGCTAACATGGTGAAACCCTGTCTCTACTAAAAATACAAAAAAATTAGCTGGGTGTGGTGGCGGGCGCCTATAGTCCCAGCTACTTGGAAGGCTGAGGCACGGGAATGGCATGAACCCAGGAGGCAGAGCTTGCAGTGAGCTGAGATCGTGCCACTGAACTCCAGCCTGGGCGACAGAGCGAGACTCCATCTAAAAAAAAAAAAAATTACTTATTCAAACTTCAAGGTGCCTCTCAGACATGACACATCCTGTCACTGCTTCTGAGTCAAGATTCAAATATTGCCTAGCTTCACTCATACCCAAAATGTTGAGGAAGCTGTCTTTCTTGGTCTGGGAGCCAGAGTTGTTTCGTTACATATTTAGAACTATAAGCAAGATACCCATGGAGACCTCCAGATCTTACATACTTTGGGTCAGCACAGTCTTTCTCTTTTGTCTCAGAATTTTAGCTATATAGACCCAGCACACAACACAACTTTCTACCACTAGCTTACAGTACCACTCTCCAAACCATTTAAAAATCTCAGCTCAAAGTCCTTATTTTCCAGGAAGTCTCTAGTTGTTTGCCTCCTTTTAATCACATGCTCTTTTCTAATATTATTTTTGTAACTTTATCATGTAATACTTTAAGTCAATGAAAATTTTTATAATTTTATAGTATGACTAATTAATTTCTGTTGTTTAACAAGGGGGTGAAGTAGAATCTGGGACTCCTGAAGGTATGAATGTATAACAAGTAGAAACAGATTCATTAGGTAATTTGATATACATTTTAATTTTTTATTAGTATAGCAGCATTCATTCTACATGTATCTTAGAGATGCTTAAATGACATTAATCCTGAGAAACCTCCTTGATGGCCTGTCATCGTACTTCGAATTCCCTCTCCTTACTTTGCAAAAATAGCCACTAAGAGCTTTTTCAAATATAAATATGACAATACTCTAAGTTATTGAGACTATTACCAATCATGGTAAAAAAGTTAATAGGATAATGAATCCCAAATACATGGGGAACAAGACAGGTAAACTTTGATGGGAAAGGTGGCAAAGAATGACTCGGGGGCCCAGAAACAGCGCAGAGCTGAGCGGGGAACAGGACCACGGGGCTGCTGCACAGTATGGGGGCACCAGTCACGAGGTAAGGGCCTCAGTGCAGAGGCCCTTTAAACACATTTGACCCACTTTGCAATTCTGACCAGTCCTAGATCAGAAGTCAGTCTGCAGACCACACATCTCTTTTCATGAAGATGACAGCCCCTGCTGGCCACACTCCTGTACCTAAATCAGAACAGTAATATCTCCTTGACCTGCTAAGAAAGCTCTGGGGAAGCACACAGAGAGCTCTCAGTGGCAATGACAGGACTGTCTTGTTTGCTCTCCCCACCTTTCCTCACATGACGCTTCCACTAGGAATTGGACTGTTTTCTCTGCTTTGCTTTAAGAGTTATTCACACCCTTTTGGAAGTCACACTTGTTATAGCATATCTTTCTAATGTTCCGTCTTTGAGAAGGTTCTAAAATATGACAAACTCTTGCCCAAGACGTAAATCTTTTGAGAATCCAAGTCAGTGAGAAGACTTACTGGCCAATACAAATGTGTTTTTACTAGGTTTTCTAGGAAATGCAAGCTCCCCCCCTCTTCTCAAAGGGCATAACAAGGCCCCTCCTAGAAGCATACATGCCAGAATTCAAGAGGTTGGAAGAACATCTCATTTTTATTTCTTCAAAAGAAGAGAGCCATTTTATCCATGAAATAATATCCTTCGAATTACATCAGCCTAATTATCAGGATGGTACAGTTGTCTTTCAGGGCCAGAGATGGGTAGACCATTTCTCATTCTCAAAGAGCACAGAAAGAGAAAGATGGAGTACATAGGCTAGTTTCTTGAACAGAATTTTTTTCTCATCATCAACACTCAACCCCAGCTGCCTTCCCCCAGGAAGACTGGTTTTCCTCCTCCTTTGCATGACACAAATGCATACAAACTTGGTTTTCTCCATTTAACAAGCAAATCTGTTTGCAAACAGGAAGCTGTAGAAGTGGGAGGGTGTGAAACAGGCAAACCGGAGGACAGTTCTGAAAATGCAGCAGTGGAATGGGAGCTTGATTTAGCCACAGTACTCAGCTTCAGAGAGTTACAACCAAACCAGCCCATCTCCAATGCTGGGCCTGGTCTCCACTGCTGCAGAAAAAGGCCTGAGTCCTATATTGCTGGGCCTGGTGACAAACCCTAGACACAGAAGAGAAACCGTGGGGCTTTCCTCTCCTTTCTCCAGACGGCAGGGAGACTTCTGCCAATGCACATGGCCAGGGTGGCTTCAAAGTGATCCTACTGGTGACAACCAAATTATTTGATGGAAATCCACATATCACCACCTGCTGTCTCTCCAGAGGCCTTAAATAGAGCCAGGGTTTCCACTGTCAGTCTGTCTCCCACTAAGAAGAGTGGCATCAAAGCCCAAATTCAGCTTGAGAACATACCTTTGGCACTTGGAAGAGGTCACTGGCAAGTCCGTGCCAAGAACAACCCATGGCCTTCCCAGCCTCAAGCCAAAGGGGTTACTAAATTGAAAAGCTGCATGCCTTCACCAGAAATTACTGAATCCACAAGCCCACAACTGTATCCAAGAAAATAAGCCTACCTCATTTCAATGATAATATTTATCATCTCTTACTCGCCTAAGTAGTTATTCTAAGTAACTAAGAAACTATACACAAAGTAGCCTACTGAATGGCAGCAACAGGTGTGGCTGACACACTGGGAACCTAAATTGGATATTACCTTCACAGTAATATGAGATTTCTTGACAGACAACTGTGACAAATTCTTTCTTGGGGGTTAACTTGGTCCTAAAATGTCTTCCTGGAGCTGATTATTACTACAGAAAACATCCAAAACACAGGAAAGATAGGCTAGACCCTTGCCAAGTGTCTGACAGTCTTGTCCCTATTTTCTTGAGGCTTGCGGCTGAGGCACGGCCATCAGTGTGGTATGTGAAAAGCCATTACCGTGCAACCAGAGGGAAGAGACCAGCACAGGACCATGATTTTCATATGAAAACACAGCCTCTCAGAAAGCTCCAAACCTCAGATACGCTCATAAATTTTTGTGTGTGGGCAGTCAGGAAAATGAACTCCTAAGGTGAAGTGGAAGTGGTGGTAAGTTTGTGATTCAGATTTTGGCAGCTTTGTCAAATTAGTAAATAACTAGAAATAATAATCTTCAGCAGAGTCAGTGGGTTAACCGTGAAGATAGCACATGCCCAAGGAACAGGTGGCACAATTTCTTCACCGTGTGCGTCCCATCTGAACCATCCTCATATCTCATTCTGTCTCACATCCATGTGGCCACAGAAATTCCTCCATGTAAATATGAATAGAACATATAGATTTGTTTGCTTCAATATTTGCAGTGACAGATGTCTGTCATCAGACTTCTTAAAGGCAGGCTGCACAGCTGCCTGTGTTACTTAATGCCCTAAAGACATCAGTGATGGCTGAGGGTTGTGTAGAGACAAGGAAAATACATTATTTAAATTTAATGTCAATACTCATAACTTTTCTCAGGGGCTCAGCAAGACAACTTCAGCCCTAGGTAAGCAGACTTTCAAACAGCCAGAGCAAGACAAATCCAGGTAGGGGGCACTTAGAAGTAGGCACCAGCAAGAAGCCAGCTTCTCAGCCAGGGAGGGAGGGTAGCTGATAGGGTTTGTCTGTGTCCCCACCCAAATCTCACATTGAATTGTAATAATACCCACGTGTCAAAAGCAGAGCCAGGTGGAGATAATTGAATCACCGGGCAGTTTCCCCCATACCGTTCTCATGGTAATGAATAAGTCTCACGAGATCTTATGGTTTTATAAATGTGAGTTCCCCTGCACGAGCTCTGTTGCCTGCCACCATGTAAGATGTGCCTTTGCCTCTCCTTTGCCTTCTGCCATGATTGTGAGGCCTCCCCAGCCATGTGGAACTGTGAGTCCATTAAACCTCTTTCCTTTATAAATTACCCAGTCTTGGGTATGTCTTTATTAGGAGCATGAGAACAGACTAATACAGTGTCCATGGTACCTCTCATGGCCTTCCACCCACTGCCATGCTGTGCGGGGCCCATGCCACTCATATCACTCTGAGACTGAAAGAACTTCCAGTGGGGAATAAAATCCTCTGAAAGACATTTATGCCCCAATTCGAACTCTCCCCAACAATTAGATCAAAACAAGGCAATCAAGTACACACAGACTTCTCATTGCTTTCTGAGACATCGGCTTTCTTCACCTGACAAATTCTCTTCTCAAATCTATTATGGATGGCTGGTCCTGAGTTTGAATAATGAGGATGAACCTTTAGTGACAAGAAGTTTGTCTAAACTTGTAACAAATCATTTTCAACATCTTGACACGTAGTGAATAATTGGTTTCCACTATGGAGGCTACCTGCCTGTTCATTCCAATTCAGCTCAAATGATTCCAAGTTAAGGAGCCTTGGGCCTGTCAAACCAAGTGTTCTGAAGAATCAAAGGCTCATGTTCAGTTATTTAAAAATACATGAGAAGCAATAATACCACTGAGGGTGATGAGCTAGCAGATCAGCCCCAAGGATTTGCTTAATCAGTGCTGTGGCATAGATTCCCCAGGCGGTGGCATTAGATGGGCCAGTTATACTGTTCTTCCCACTATCATTTATCACAGTGCCCACAGCCCCAGACCATGTTTACACAGTGGGATATATCGTTTTTCTATGCTCAGAAAAAAACAACAAGGGAATATAAATAGTCTCCTTCAAATTGACTTCTATGTTCTTTGGGGTTTATGCCTGCTTTGGGCTGCTCGAAGTAAGGGAAATAAATTCCAGGATCACTGGATCACAGGCCCTGGTGTTTTCAGGAGTTTCTCAGATTACAATCCTTCTTTAATCCAGGTCTAAGGGAGAAAGAGAACAGGAACTAGCATTTTCTGACTCCTTAGACAGAAAAACCTTAGACACAAGGTTTTGTGCCTTTTTAGTCTAGAAGACAAGTTCTTGATTCCCTCTAAGGGACAAGTTTTAATTCAGCTATTTTTCAGACATAGCTAGAACTCCAGAAGTGGGTAATTCCTAAGATATTCTCTCTTGTACACCCACCTCTGGCCAAGATGAAATAGAAGGATCAGATTGACCCTCCCACTCCAAACAATAGGGAAAATTTTAAAACAACAAAATACTGGATATGGAACAATGGTTTTTCAAGACACTGGACACCAGAAGCTGGACAACAGTGGGTCCAACCACTGTCCTACTTCCTGTCTGTGAGAGCCAGGCTGTGGCACAGGGAGGAGAAACCCAGGTGGAACCTGAGTTGAACAGATAGAGCTGAGCACCTGGGGAGCCCAAGACATCCAGAGTTCACGGGACAGAGTATCAGAGAGTAGAGAGCTGCAGAGAGAGCGGAATCTAGGTACTGTCTCTGGGAACAAGAAGGCCTATTTCTTTCTTTCTTTTTTTTTTTTAGATTTTTTGAAAGTCAAGTTTATTTGGATCAGTGACTTGCTTATTTATCTTTTTTTATTATACGTAGCACACAAACATGGCACATATATACATATGTAACTAACCTGCACGTTGTGCACATGTACCCTAAAACTTAAAGACCTATTTCTTATCTCCGAGTACATAGGTTGTAATTACCTAGGCCATTGGCCAAGCCAACTAGACAGTGAAAGTTTATAGAAATCCTCTGCCTGTCAGCACTCTCTGGCAGAAGGGCCACTGATGAGCAATCAAAAAGCAAACCCCTAATGCATTATGAGAGAGTGGTACTTAGGATTTGGAGGGTTTTTTTCCTCATCTGAATACACATACATAGAGAGTGGATTTCATGTTACTTCACCTCTGACAGATTTGTGAGGAGGAGTTTTCTAGTCATAGATCACTCTAAGTAGATGACTATAAATCTTAAAGATCCATTTGTTTTTCTATTCTATAGGAGAAGCAACTGAAGTTGAGACCCAAAATATTACAATTTTATGTTCTCTGCTGCCTAAGAGGATTGCCAGATAAAATACAGGATGGCATGCAATATTTGGGACATATTTATACTTTAAAAATATTTGTATATCTGAATCAAAATCACAATGAGATACCATATCACACCAGTCAGAATTGCTATTATTAAAAAGTCAAAAAACCGATGATAGTGAGGCTGAGGAGAAAAGGGAATGCTTATACACCATTACTGAGAAAGTAACTTAGTTCAGCCACTGTGGAAAGCAGTTTAAAGATTTCTCAAAGAACTTGAAACAGAACTACCATTTGACCCAGCAATCTCATTACTGGGTATATATCCAAAAGAAAATTGTTCTAATAAAAAGACACAATCACTCATATTTATCACAGCACTATTCACAATAGCAAGGATATGGAATCAACCTAGGTGCCCATCAATAATGGACTGGATAAAAATGATGTGGAATATACATATCATGGACTACTACACAACCATAATAAAGAACAAAACCGTGTCCTTTACCACAACATGGATGCCATCTGGAGGCCATTATCCTAAGCAAATTAACACAGAAACAGAAAACCGAATATATGTTCTCACTTTTAAGTGTCAGCTAAGCATTAGGTACTCATGGACATAAAGATGCCCACAGTAGCAACTGGGGACTGCAAAGGGGGTGTGGGAAGAGCTTAAAATCTATTGGGTACTATGCTCATTACCTGGATGATGGGATCATTCATGCCGCAACCTCAGCATCATGCAATATACCCAGGTAACAAACCAGCATACATACCCCCAGAATCTAAAAATGAAAACTGGAAAAAAAATTCAAGTTTAACTGGGATATCATTTTTTTTCCTCTCCCAAATAAGGCAACCCTACCCTCAAGCAATGCTGTACAAAGGAACACTATCAGGTTTAACTCTTTTGAGTGAGAGTAGAGGGGAAACAAGTAATATATACATGTCACAGGAAATGCTCACATGTTAACTAACCTTAATAACCTATGGTTAGCTGGGAATCCACTGTCCATGCCGGGAATAAATGCCTTTCTCCAGATTTTATACTCCTGTTTTCTAGACATGCCTCTATTTTCTCTTTACTCACTCTCTTCCACTACCATGGGTCAAGGTTTCTACTGCAGTACTTTGAAGCTATGTGAATCGCAATTAACTCCATCCAATGACACAAAATCAAAGCTATCCGACTCTCAGGTTTTGGTATCTGGATGAAATGGCATGTCACCCCTGCAGTCCCTTTCCATCTCCCTTAGAGTACAAGTCAACATCCTCACAGTGACTTCCAAGGCCCCAGGTGATCTGGCTCCCATGGCCTCATCTGCTGTTCTGTCACACCAAGCATGACCCACCACAGGAACATGGACTTCCTGTTCCTGCTGCCTGGAACTCTGTCCACAGATCTGTGGTTTACTCTCTCGTCTCCATCAGGTCTCTTCCAGTAAGGCTACTCTGCTCCCAATTTATATACCCTATCCTTGTTACGCTGTTTTCCTTCTCTTCTGTCACATTATATATTTACTTCTTCATCACCCTCTACTATAGTTTGAACCATTATGTCTTCTCCAAACTCATGTTGACACTTGATCCCCACGGTGGTAGTATTAAGAGGTGGGGCCTTTAAGATAGTGATTAAGCCATGAGGGCAAAGCCCTCATGAATGGATTAGTGCTTTATAAAAGTGATGAGGGAAACTAGCTTAGACCCCTCTTGACCTTCTGCCCCTTCCACCACGTGTAGACACAGTGTTCCTCCCCTTCAGAGAATCCAACAACAAGCTGTCATCTTAGAAGCAGAGAGCCATCTTCACCAGATACCATTCCTGCCAGTGCCTTGATTCTGGACTTGCCAGCCTCCAAAACCATGAGAGATAAATTTCTATTGTTTATAAATTGCATAGTTTGTGGTATTTTGTTATAGAAGCACAAATTCACTAAGATATCCCCTTTCTTGCATATATCTGAATAAACACTCAATTCAGGTAGGAACTTTGCTTTATCCTCAGAATCTAGAGTAGGATCTGGCACGTATTTAGAATTCAACAAACGTTTGTTAAAAGAACCAATGAAATGGCCTTGGATAGTTATTTCCTCTTCAACTAACATGCCCTTGTCTGACTGCTAACTTTCAGCTATGTTCAAACTGATTGTACAGAACACAAGGCTTCAGCCTGTATCCCAAAGCCAACTAAGTGGCTTCCTCTGCTGTATTATTTGAGGATTTGTAGGGCAGGCAACCTGACCTCCAAATAGAGACCATTGTTTCATGGCAATTCTTTACTCCTCAGCTCTTAAAAGGTTATCTTTGAAAAATTCTCCAGAGTAAATGTTCTTGAGAGGCAACTAAATATCATGGGTCAATACTTTCACTGTCATGCTGACGGGGATAGATTACAGACATTTTATGGAAGTGGAGTGAGGCCAGAGGTGTGGAAGAGACAGCTGAAAGATTCCTGAGAGGGGAATGAAAAACTGTGAGGGTCAAACATTTGGTCAAAGGGAGCTAGCCATCTGTTATCAATAGATCCACTCCTTGGGACTTCCTCTCCCCTAATCACCTGTCTAATCAGAGAAGGTCGTAATAAAAAGAAGCATTTCCTTGGCATCCAATGGGATTCCTATTTCCATGTATCCATGACAAAGCACAGAAGGTATTCTATGGAACTACTGTGATATCCCTTCCCTCCCACCTCCCTACTGCCATTAGACACTCTTTCCAGCCACAGCGGTTAGCAGGTAACTCAGACTGGATCTCCAGAATAACGTGTCCTCCTGAGTACACTGCCTGGTTCAAGGGTAGGCACATAAACTAAGCAGAGTCACTGAGAGTCCTTTTCAGGAATCAATATGGATTATAGAGAAGGGAGTGACACATTCTTTTCTCCCTGATACACACCTGTGAGGATGCTATGGGCCTATAGCCACTGTGGACCTCTTTGCCCCACCCCCAGAGAGAAGCTGCCTGAGAATGAAGCAGAGGAGAGCAGAGCCAAGCAAGGGAAGCAGAGCAGAGTCCTAATGACATTGTCTAAATCCTTTGATTACCTGGGTCTGAAGCCAGCACCACCAGTTGGACTACCCAGTTACATTACCAAGTAAGTTTCCCTCTTTGCAAGCTCATTTGAGTTGGGTTTCTGACACTTGCAACTGAATAAGCCTCGGTTAATATACATCATTACTATCAACATGCCTTACTTGCTTGTAAATATCAGTGAAGCATCAGCCAGTCAAGTGACTAAACTATGCTGCTTTATATTTTTAAAAAAGTATTTATGGGACACAATACTACATGTGGGTCAAAAAAAATACATCAGCATGCCAAGGAGGTTTCATGGTTCTCCAGAATTGTTCAACTCTTTCTTTCTACTATCAAAGCAAGACAAAATCTCCCATAGTCCCAGGTGCTAGCAGCCTAGAATCTTGGCCGTATACTCAGTGAAAAGGCACGGGGAAAATCCCTAGAGAGGGGACACAGGACAGTTTATAAGGTCACATCTTACCCCAGTTAAACTCCAAGACACATTCTTTATGAAGTGAATCAGGAGAGTGGTTTATAACCTCAGTCTCCAATGCCAGAACCATGGCCTCAAGGAATGAAAACCACTCATGGTTGCTAGATCAGATCCCTAAGCCAACTTCTGCATTAAAAATACTCATGCAAGAATACCAAAGTTTTATATGTTTGACAAAAATTACCATCACCTTTGATTCAAATAATACTTTACGTATTTCTAATGTTTCCATAAACATTATCTCATGAGGGATTTCACAGCACCTGGGAGGTAAGTATGAGTTCAATTTACCAAATGAGACAATCATGGCTTTCCAAGATTACCAGTTTCCCGAGGTCACACAGCTAGTTGGTGGCAAAGCCAGGACTTAACCTCAGGTCATCTGACTGGAGGATACATGCTCCTTTCATTATATTTGCCAGTTTCTCCAGCAGACAGCCCCTAAAATACTAGACACCTGATACCAAAAAGACAAATTTTTAAAATAAAAGTTATGTATACAAATGAATACATTCTGTCTGGAAAGAAAAATTAGCTTATAGTCTTCAAAAACAAATTAAATCATTTCAGTCCAGTTTATGCTTTTATTATGAACTTTGTCCATTCGCATTTGTATTAAGACTTTGTTGTAGTTAATGCTTCTCAGCTTCTCGACTCGTATACTTTGAAAAGTGACTGAAGCCTAGTGTTTTCCAGTTTCAACGGTTAAAAGTAAAAAAAAAAAACACACACAGTAGTAAATAGTAATTCTTCATTTAAAATTATAAACAGGTCCCTATTTTATTGATATGCTAGTTGGATTAGCTATTTCAATGACAGTAGTTCTGCCATAAACAACCAGTTGGCTAAAGAGAACCATATAGAAGAACCTGAGCTTTGAGAGCAGACAAGCTTGGTCTCATGGTCACAGCCACCCCAGCCTGTGTGACCTTGGCCAAGTTACTTAACAGCTCTGAAGCCCATTTTTTAGTTGGTAAGAAGGGATGAATGTTTATCATTTAGAATCATTGTAAAGATTAAATGAGCACATGAACACATACATGTTCAATAAAAGTGAATGTTTTCTCCCTCTAAACATCGCCAAGATGTTTCATCATTTATACTCATCAGGGTAAGCTAAAAAGCAACAGCACAAGCAATATCTTGATTTTACATCCTGTCATCATTTCTACTAATAAAAGGCACCACTCCAGATGTAAGCTAACTGTTATTTTACTACCAAATTCATCCCTCAAAGGGAGACGCAAAAACACTTCTGAAAGAACAGTAACATGTGGCTTGCTATTATAAGCAAGATGTACCCATACAAAACAACTGTTTATCTTTCAATTGACAAGATATTCCATATGCTTTTGGCTACTGCATTTTTTTACCACTCCTCTAAAATTACGGCTAAGAATCTCTCTTTTGGCTTCCATTTGAAAACCATCCAAGATTTAGTTAAAGGATAAACTCAGCCAAACCCAACTAAGAGGAAAGATATTTCAAAGGAACTGGAAGAACCAATGTATGTGATTATGCACATAGTCTACTTATTAACCATTTAAGATCAGTGTTTTTAGAAATACTTGAATTATTAGCTGTGAAGCAAATGGGAGACAAAATTATGACTATTTCACTGAAAAAATCTGACTCATTTTATGTTTTCTAAAATTACATTAATTTAGATTAATGAATCATACATGTTTACTGAAAAGTTGTCAAAGAATTATTATTCTGTAGTGAAATTTATAATTTGAAAATGATTTTTAGATTCTGATATATTTACCTATTAAAGATTTTATATTTAGTCTGTATTGGGCATACACATTACTGGAAAAATGTACTGTTGACACTTCAAAAGTATTTCAATTCATCTCCGATTACTAAAAACATCAGACATCCACCGCCACACACAAAGTCAGCACTTCTCTGTATACTATGAAGTTAGTTTCCTAGTTTTAAACATATATCTTATCGTTTGGAGTCTAGATTTGCTCCTCTTCACAAAGCCCAATTATTTTGTTAATTTCACTAAAGGTATTGGCCCAGAGTTTAAAAAGAAAGAGTATCATTGCACATTGCCTTAATTTTCTACCTATACATGGTTGAAAAGAAAATAATTAAAACATGCAAAAGAGATCTTTCATCAGTTACTGAGTTTCATACCTCTTTATAGAGTCCTAGTTCAGAAATGAAGTCTTTAAGATTCCTCATGTCCAAAAGCAGCTCTCTTGACCATTCATTTCTCTACTGCCTCATATTAAAGATACAAACTAAAATAAAATATCAAAGTAAAGTCCATTAAATGCTCACTTAAATAATTATGTCTCTAGCCATTTGATGGTGGACCTGGTTACTCATAGCAGGGTTGTGGCTGACGCAGTGAGGCAGGCACTGCCCATCCACATCCAGCTGTGGTCAGATTCCCAACAGCCTGCACCCCTGCAGCTGACACCACGGTCAACCTAATTAGTCCTGGCTCTCTAAGTCATTTGATTTCATAACAACAAATAGCACCAAGTCCTGCTAGGACTTGACAAAACACAAATTTGATATCCCAGCAGAGTCTTCTGAGTCCTTGAGTCATCGTCGTCCCGGGGCCCCTCTGCCTAGGGCAGTTCCCACTGACATGCTCTTCGTCTGTGCAGGACTTACGCTGAACGGATCATCTTCAAAGCTGGTGCTTAAATCTAGCCAAGCTGTTTAATATGTAAAGTTCAGCTTAGTATTAACAAAAACAGCCTGTCTACATTGTCATCGTAAATCAGCTCTAAATAGTGCTCTAGGTTAAGCTGATGAATAAAGAATATTTAACCAAGGCAGACTGTGAATTTACATGAGAAGTGTGACAGAAACAACGAGCACCTGGTTCATGCTTTTCCCGTATTTGATACAACTGGTTTATGAAAGCCTCCTGTGTGCCTCAAGTATTTGGGGAGAGAAAATCAAATTGGGAGACTCAAATTCCATTGCCATTTACTAACCATGCCGCTTCAGCTGTGTTATTCATGGCTCTTCTTCATCTGTAACCTGTAAATTGTTAGTCTCCCAATTCTATCAGAACACTCTTGTAAATGAATCAACCACAGATGCAGGTATGAATTTATTAGTGTCTTATAATTTCTTTCCTCCCAGATAGGCTTGTACAAAAATTGTACAAAATATCTATGATCAATTTAAATGTTGAAATACAACATTTAAATTAAAATTTCTATTTCCTTTCCCCCAAATCAACCTGTAGATGCTTTTAACCATTCTTGCAGAAGATTTTAGCTGTTTGGCTTCTCCATCTATTATTTTATAATAATCATGGGAAGAACCTCATCTTTCTCAGTCTCCTACTTTGTGGTCCTTGGCCTTGTATATTATCTTTTCAAAAAGCCATTGTTGAAATTAATGTGTACTCAAATTTGGAAAACACAAAATCACTCATTGCCCCCACCCAGAGATAATCACTGTTAACATTTTGGTAGACATTCTTTAAATTACTTATACAGGTACAGATTTGAGAAAAAGATTGTATTTATTCTAAGATGCTGTCAAATATAGGATTTGTCATCCATATAAGATTTGTAGGGGTGGAGCACTCACATTTTGAGATGTATCCTTATTTCAAAACTGTTCAATGGTGGTCCATGTCTTAAAGGTGACATATCTTTTTTCCATATGACATCACACTGAACATACTGTTTTGTAATCTGTTTCATCAAGCAAAATTTTACAAATGTTTTTCCATGTAAAAAATTATTCTACAGGCCAGAAATTCTCGAATTTCTACAGCATCATCTTAATGGCTATACAGTTTTCAGCTGGCAGTGATAGGCGCTGAATAGTGCTGAATGCTGAATGTAAGATTCGGAAGACTTGTCACAGAATTTTACCAGGTGACTTAAATTCATGCACTATACGGTGTACTTGTGAAACCAGATGCCTGAGACAACAACAAGGTTACCACCCAGCCTGACCAGGGCTATTGCAAGGATAAAATTAATAATTTTTTAAATAAGCTGTGAGAAGTTAAAAGTGCTCTATGAGTGTAAACAGTGCTTCTATCATCAGGAGATGATACATTCAAGGATTTCTTAGCTCACTTGCCCTTCAGGATGATTGCCCCAACAAAGCAGTACTGTTTTTAAGACCTCATAATAGCCGAGCAGAAGAGACCGCTAAATGACACTCTCAAGGGGGACACTTCCCATGCTGCAGATAAAGAAGGGCATTCGCTCATATTTGGCCCTGGGCTGCTAATGCCTTTCACATGTTCCAGTAACCAGAAAATATCTGTTACAGAACCAACAGTCATTTCAGGGTGACCAGATTAAGGCAAGCTGTTGTATTGCAAATTTACCCATCCAGGCTGTCTTGACTTTAGGTCAGTATGATTGACCCAAACAGTGGCTCAAAGAGCACAGGTAAGAAAAGGGCACTAAATACTTACAAAAGAAGGTTCAGAGTGTTTTTCTTGTTCAAGACATAGTTTTAACGTGTTGGATTATGCGTTGGTGGAAGAAAGGGAAAGCATGATAGTATCTTTAATAATACCACTCCCCACTGGAAGCCAACTCAGGCATCTTGCTACGGAAGCCAATTTTTTTTAAGATTCTAAAAAAAACAAGCACCCCTACTCTACTACCTTACAAAATTGCCCCGTTGCTTTATCTTGTTCCATACAACTCACCATGAAGGAAGAAAGTCTCCATGAAGGAAGAAAGTCTCCGTGAAGAAAGTTCAAATCAGTGATAGAACTCAGCCCTCTGCAGCTTTCACAGACCTCTAAATAGGGAAATCACCCAGGAGCTCACCTGCTTCTCCCCCAGCACGTGAATGCAAAAAGACTCAGGTGTCATCAATTAGCTTCATCAGTAGGAACGGGCTTTAAAGGAAAAGTTACAAAGCAGCCTATAATGTGTGTGTGGCGGGCGGAAGGAGTCCATCTCTTTTCGTTGGTGGTAGGTAGGGTTGATCATTCCATTTATTTTCCAAAACGGGACACTTTCAACAGTGAAAAGGTGTGCTATCATTAATTATGCCAAAATGGTAGCATAAACTGGGATGGTCCTAGTTTACATATGGTGACCATGGTGTTAGGACATGCATTAACGTGCTTGACTCTGACAAATATAAGGCTGAGTGAAAGAAGCCAGACACAAAAGGATATATACATGATTTTATTTTAATAAATTTCAATACATGCAAAATTTATCCATGAGATAAGAAGTGAGCTTAGTGTTTTCCTTGTGAGAAAGGAGTCAGAAGAAGAGGGGAGGGGCATGAGGAGGGCTTGGTGATTCCAGTAACATTCCATTTCCTGAGTTGAGTGTAGTGTGGACTGTGTGGTAATTCATTGAGGTGCTCTGTTGTGGCATGTGCACTTCTATGTCTGTCCTACCTAGATTTTAGAAGTTATTAAAAAGGAAGACTTAGGATTTGATTGTATGTATATACATATACATATATGTATACACACATATTTCCATATATTTATTTACAGCTACAGCTATAACTATAGATATAGATCTATCTTTCTTTCAGGCTTATTTTAGTATTAGCTACCATGTCATTATTCTTGCCTGGGGGTGTTGAGGAGATACAGGTAAAGCAGTTGTCGCCCATGAACAACTGCAGCAATTTCAGGGTTCCTTTTTTTTTTTTTTTTTTCGAGACGGAGTCTCATTCTGTCGCCCAGGCTGGAGTGCAGTGGCGCTATCTCGGCTCACTGCAACCTCTGCTTCTCGGATTCAAGTGATTCTCCTGCCTCAGCCTCGCGAGTAGCTGGGAATACAGGCGCCGGCCACCACACCCGGCTAATTTTTTGTATTTTAGTAGAGACAGGTTTTCACCATATTGGCCAAGCTGGTCTCGAACTCCTGACCTCGAGATCCTCCCACCTCGGCCTCCCAAAGTGCTGCGATTGTACAGGCATGAGCCACCGCGCCCGGCCTCAGGGTTCACTTTTTTAATTTAGGAGAAGAGAGCTTGGTTCTGGCTCAGCGAAGTCTATTGAAATGTAACAATGCAGAACTTAATAGCGCTATAAATGCCGTCCTTTAAATTGGCTAGCAAGCAAATACAAATTATGTCATATGAGTCTTACAATGGTTTAGCTCCATTTCACAAATGAAGAGGCAGAGACTTAAAAAAAGGGTCACTTGTCAAAGGTCATGCCAGGATTTGGCCCTAGGTGTGATGGATTCTCAAGCCTGTGCTCTTTTCCATGGTGTCTCTGCTATTAGGAGTCTTGGTCCTCCATTTATCTAAATCCTGGCCCTCGTATAAATCCAGGATTCTGGATTAACATCTAATGGTACAGTTTGAGGAAACAAAACATTCAACCTACAGAACCAGGCAATGCCCCCACAATCTGAGAGGCCCATTCTCGGCACGCCCTGTGAGATGACAGCTGGCAGGTACACCCCGCACCCAGGTACCCAGGCTGCCAGAGACATGCTCATCTCGCTGTGTGAACGAGTCCCTCCAGGCCAGGGCCTCGCTCTCCTCAGAGCCAGGAACGCAGCTCAGCTCTGCATTGTGGGTCTGCAACACCCATCACCCCCCCACCTCCTGGTCCCTTCCCACCTCCGCTGCTTTGCTGTGTGCCTAACCACACGACGCCACTCACAAGAGGAGACCAAAGCTCCACCCTCCACCCGCCTGGGAGAGAAGAGAGTGGGAAAAATCCCTCTCCAAAACAAAACTCCCTGAAATCCCATGCGTGGACATATTTCTTGTTTTACACACAGTAAAATAAGTGTAGATACACTGACTACTTGAAGACATTCTGTCAGACTAGCACATTTTAATACTGCCAAAATTCACTGTGACCTAATCATTTAACCCATCTGTCTCAGACCTCCTATTTCTGACTGTGAAGTTGCCAAACACCATTCACTTTCCCCACTCAGAATTCACTGTTTATGTTCTTTAGAGTAAAGATGCGACAAAGTCAGGAGTTCCTCGCACTGCTTACTGCACTAAGAATGGTGCGCCTGATACCCACAGCGTTGTGGATGGACGGCCACCCTGACGGTATCTAATAAAAACTTAGCAAATTTGCTTTGACCATTGACCTTACATGATCTGTATAACTCTGAAAAAGTCCTTGGGAAAAGGTAGTTCATTTCTATCAATGTTGTGTGTTCATCATCCATTTTATTTAAAGCTACTTTAAATTTATATCAGATCATTCTTCGAAGAAGCCCCAAGTTGAGTATTTTATCTCGCTGGGACTGTAGAAAAATAATTGAAATATATTATTACACGGATTTTATATTTGGTATACCAGGCTTGTGATATTTGTAAACTAAAAATAAAATCCTGAGCTCCAAACAACTAATGGGCCACAGACCCCCTTGTGGACAAAGGGAGCCCAGAAAAAAACTGAATTTCTGGCCACGATGGGATGGGAGATCAAACAGGCCTCATTACACCCCCTCTCTTCTGTGGTTTAGACAAAACAACTGGCCAGAATTAATATTAAAATAGAGATCATAAGACTGACAGAATAGCCTCTCAGTGGCAATAAGATACCAAATTATGCACAAGACCTAAGGCCAGGCAAGGGTTAAGTCACACACCCCCACACCTAAAGAATAAACTATGATTCTCACTGCCAAAAGGTTTTTCTTTTTCTCTGGCAGCAAAACAAGAACTGTTCTCCAGATAAGCAATATTAGAACAATTACAGCTCATCCAGCTCACAGATGCTGCCTAACTCACAGACGATGCCCGTGTTCCACCAGCCATGACTACAGCTCTGATTGGACAAGAGACTGCTTTCAGTAACTTTCTCCTGAAAAGAGACTACTGACCATGCACTGGTCTAGGCCAGTTTACAGAGATTTTGTACTTCTATGTCTTTGTGTCCTGAAAAGATCTTTTGATGCATAGGGCCTAGTTGTAAGACATTTAAATGTTAAGGCTCCACTCCAAAGTGAACATGGGTCATATGTTAACATGCATGTTTGTTTAATATGCTTGTGTCAATATCACCTTTATGAATATTCATAGCTCCTTTTGTAACCTGCTGAATATGTATGTTCAGCCAGCCTGTTCAGCATAAAGTCCTATCCCTACCCCTCCTCCTTCAAAGTTCCTGTCTCGGGTCTTGGCTGGAGGTATGTTTTCCCAGCCTGGGGGATGGGCACCTTACAGGTTATAACCCTTTATAAGAAATAAATTTTCTTTCTTCTCCTTTTCTAAATTTATACATTGTAATTTTTTCAGTTAACAATATGTAACAAAAATCAAATGTATTATTGCCTTCTCTGGCATATAGAAGCTCCAATTTTTCTGCAGACATTATTTTTTGCCTTTATTACAGTAGTATTAATAAAATATGACTGGCTTTGTTTCAGTACCAGAAAAATAAAGAGGCTGGCTTGTCTTATTTGGTCACGTAAGCATTACTCTTCTGGGTTTCAGTCTGTAAAGGGGGGCTGAAGGAGAAAAGGCTCTGTCTAAATCTCCTTTCCTATAGTCCAGGATATCTATGAGTGAGAGGTAAAAATCTCCCTAGACCTGGGTCGCTTGTTATCTCACTGTGGTAACCACCAACTGGCTGGAGCTGAGTGGCAGGTATCCTCTGCAGATGGGTCACCAGCCCTCCAGTTTGTCACAGTCTTCAGCATTCCCCCTATCTCCGAGGCCAGCCTGTTTCACTCATGCATTAGATTTGTACACAGGCAGTTGCAGTTTTTGCATTGAAAGCAATGGCAAAACCCCAGTTACCTTTGCACCAACCTAGTATCTGTCTGGCCAAGGGATCCCCAGGGCTTGAGATCTCTCATCTAAAGACAGAAAAGTCGAGAAGATTAGGAGTTGGAGAACTTGGGATAAGTCTCATTACTTCACTCAAAAGCAGAGGAAGTGTCCCTCGGGTGGGCAGGCAGAGGCCAGAAGACCATTCAGGTGACAACCACAATTTTCACTGTTGGGCACAGGTGGGAGATGACATGCAGGGTGTCAACCACAAAACACTGAAAACACTGACGGGTTTGGAAGGTGCTTCACTTCACTCACACAGACGGGATATATTTTGTGGCTTTTAATCTAAATTTGGCAGTTATAAAGAAGGCCTGGGCAGGGCTCTCTCTCAATGAAGTATACTATTCCGGGCCAGAATAGGTCCAGCTTTCATAATCACTCAAGTGTGCTGGCCCCTGAATGTAAGATCCTTCGGACAACACCCGCTTCTCTTCAGCCACTGTGGAAAAGTCACCGACATGAATCCGAAGTGTCTGTGTCCCTGAATGACAGCACGGGTGGATGAAGTCTCACCCACTCACTCAGGCCAGATATCCAAAATGGGCAGGCACAGCAGGACAGATAAAAACAGTCGGTCCCCTGTATGTGTGGGTTTCCATCTGCAGTTGGTTGAATCTGCAGAGGCAGAACGCATGGATACTGAGGGTCAACTATGCTATGCCATTTTATGTAAAGGACTTGAGCATCCATGGATCTTGGAATCTGTGGGAGGTCCTGGAACCAAAGTTCCACAACTACAGAGAGCTAAGTGAAGTCACTTTCAAGGCAAGCAGTCCCTAAGATAAATCACTCAGCTAATCAGAGAGGATTTAACAGGGAGAAGCCCCAGAGTGAACCACGTCCACGTTCATCGCTGCACAGAGCATCCAGATATGATTTCTAGAATGGCTGATGAACATGGGGCCCCAGGCACAGTGGAAGGACTTACTTAGCAGAGTGCCTGCCTGTGTCACAGGAAGGCTGTCAGTCACTGGGTCTGGCCCAGATTCATTACCAGCTCAAATTTTAGGCCCTGTCTCTCTGGATTGCCTGTCAGTCATCCTAGAGCCCAGGCTGACATTCAGAAATGCCCAGTGTTGAAGTACGTATGTGCCTTGCGTTATGTAGCAGATGATGAAAATAAAAGACCCCGAAGTGGTTCCATTTTAAGTTGCGGTTTTTACAAACATAGCAGTGCTCCAGGGACTGTGGCTTAGAAAGAATAAAACATAAAGCATCATCTCTGCATTAGAAATGTCTTCCCATAATCAGGCTACCGCTGAAGGAAAAGGCTCCAGCTAAGTCCCCATGTTTGTGACTGATACGAAAAGTCACACCTTGATGTGTACACAGCTATAAGGGCGGGCACTAGTTTTTCACAATCAAATTTTAAAATCCCACACCATCTTTGTGTAACTGAGCACATTTTCTTGATTTTCCTCTAAAGTTCACAGTCCTTGGAATAACACACGGTATTTTCTAGCCCAGAGGTTCTCAAACTTCAACGAGCTTATGAAACCTCAGTGCCAAGATTGCACCACATACCATACCAATTAAGTCAGACCCTCTAAGGTTGGGACCCGGGTATGTGTTTTTTTGCATCAGCATTTTTTAAAACTCCTCATCTCTGGCATTATACTGTATGTCCATCTGGCTCTCCTTACCTTTCACATTCCAAATTTATTTCCATTCATCTCTCAGAACTGGCTTTCAAAATCAATTTCTCTCCCTCTTGTGATTGTCCTAACTGGTTGCTACATTATTTAGAAATTAGCTTGACTTGTGAAAAACAGAATCAGCACGTTTGGTTGGTGAAAGCCCCAGAGATTAAGAGATGAACTCTTCTATACAGCATCATTTCAGAATCAAATTAGTTTGTGGCTTCAGCCAAGAATCTCATAGAATGGAGGAAAGAATTCTTCCCCTGAAATTACAGTGCTTTTCACAGGATAACACTTCAAAGAGATACCAAGGAGAAAATCAGCTCAACAGCCAAAGTGACAACTTGTGACTCAACCTGATGGAAAACAGGGTGTTCCATACCCCTTGCTCCCACACCTAAACACCAAACGTATACAGTCTGGGCCAGTCTAAACCACATGGAAAGTTGGAACACAACATGTAAATTGTCCCTCTCTTTCAGATCACTGGACTCAGATTACTACATACTCTGATTTTTCTGATTCTCCCATCTCTCTTTTTGGCTGCACTGAAAATATTTTAAACAATGTTGAATTCTGTCGAAAAGCTTGTGTACCCTGTAATAACTTCCTTTCTTCCCTACTGTCTCAGCTCATCATAGAGTTGGCACCATGCCACTACAAAAGACCATTTTACTCCGCGTAGGAGTTACTGCCATGCAGTGTTGAATATCTTACTTTCCACATTTCCCAATATGGAAAATGAAGACAGTAACACTTGAACTAACTTCCCAGGGTCACAAGAGAACGGAGTGGTAACCTGTGCCACACAAGATGGTGCAGAGAACACAAACTTTGGAGCCTGACATAACTGAGACTGGCTCTGTTATTTAGCAGGTGGATGACCATAGGAAAATTGTTTGATCCTGTGTCTCTGTGTCTCTGTGTCCTCATTTGAAAAGGAGATGTCAACATCTATCTCATAGGGCTGCTGGATGTGCTAATTGAGATATCGTATCACAGAATGCCTCGCACTGTATCTGGCACACAGTCCTTGCCCAGTAGCTGCTTGTTTTCTGTCCCTGAAGTAAATCAGAAAAACCAACAGGAAATGCCATGTTGCAGTCCAAGGGTCCAAGATTGTGAATTTACCTGGCCTAGAATTCAAGCTTGTCATCCTGAGCCAGCGTCCAATAGCGGCTCTGATAATTTACCAAACTGGCAACATGCAAAGCCTAAAATACACAGCGGAGTTCCCAGTCCTGAGTCCTACCAAACAATCACCCTTTGTTGTCGAATTTTCCTTGAGTTGCTCCTTCTCAACCATAATGAGCTCAAGTGGGCTCCTTCTCAAAGTTTGCAAAACCCTGCTTCCCTCCCTATAAATAATAAGCTCTTCCTATTTCCTCCCCCTATTTTTTAATATGAGTCTTTCTCCCTTTCTTGCCAGAATTGGCTTAAAGCATGTTGCATTTTCATACATGTTATGTAGGTTCTCAGCACGGTTCCTGTGGTCTTTCTAACAACCTTTCTATAGAAATATAACCACTACACTGAGGGGAGGGTCAATAGGTATGGAAAGAGTTCACTTGATTTTTATGCTGAAGTTCTGAAAGCAAATCATGGTTATGCGACAATAATCAGCAGGTTTCTTTCAGTCCTGGGAAGTTTCAGTTCCTCATTTAACTCAAGTCAGCTGTTATATAGATTCCACCTGTTCACATCTGCCTTGCAGAACTGTTCCCTGAAAAATGTTTAAGCAGTTACACAAAAACCGAGTCAAAGACAAGTGCTGTTGGCAGTATCTCTCTTGATAGAGCTGGTTTCATGTGACAGAGATGAGGTAGTAGCAGCCATTCATTCAGGGCTCTCAGAGGAGTCTGTTTTCAGAATTTCCAAATCTATGGCCAACATGAGTTTTCTTCCTGCCACAGCTATGTATCTGTAGTGTGCTAGCTTCTTGTGCAATTCCATGCCCTTGTAGGCATCCTAAAACATACTTGAACAATAATTACAACTGCATATATGCATAGGTTTTATTTTCTTCCTGTCTTTTCAGCATGTGATATAATTATACTGGCATTATACTATACTCTCCTTGCTTCGATTTCATCCAGTTGGGTTTCTGACCATAGTAGATACTGTGGATGACCCACTCATAAGCCCTCAATGCCATTCCGGTAGTGTCTGATCTCCTGCTATTACAAGCATTTTCTACTCTCTGTGTAAGGAGCTTCTCTACCCACAGGAGCCTGTTAGGCCTCCAAATGGCATAGGCTGGAAGTGGCAGAGAGTTAATGATGCTGGGAGTAGCCTTCAACTAAAATAAAAGAGGTTTAATGAATAAATACCCAATTCCTCGCCCCTCAGTTAGAACAACCCTGAGGCATGTTCCCCACTGTCTCTCAAAGGCCTGAAGCAAGCTCAAGTCCCAGCTGCCCACAGAGTGACCTGCCACTCACCCTCCCAAGGTTGGCTTCCTTCCCTTCTCTTCCTCACTTCCCCACTTCCCTACGGTGCTTCCTGGAATCCTTCCAAATAAACGACTTGTGCTCCAGCCTTATTTCAAGGTATAATCATGGGTACCTTGAAATAAGATTGGAGCACATGTCGTTTATTTGGAAAGGTTCACCCTAAGACACTGACGCATGCAATGAGACCCAGAGTCTCTTCATTCCTTTATTTGACTTAGGATTTTTTTTTGAGGGCTTACCATGTGCCTGGCTCTGTGCTAGGTTCTACGGATGCAACAATTAAGAAGATGGACACTATCCTTTTCTCAGCAAATTTATGATCAAATGGGGGAAGAGACATCAAGCAAGTAAGCATCTAATTGATGGGTGCTCTGAAGACAAAGTGCAGAATAAAAGCAGAATATAAAATAAGGATATCTAGCCACATTTGTAGGAAAGCTTTCCCTTAAGAAGCAGCTTTTAGTAAAACGCTGAAGGATGGGTAGGATTAAGCAAGTAGAGTGGGTGGAATATTGTCCCAGGCAGAGGAAACAGCATGTATAAAAGCCCTGAGGCATAAGGATACAGTGTTGCAGAGAGAAGAAAAACATGGCTGAAGCATTGTGGAAGAGTCCTACACCCTCTTCCAATCCCTCCTAAATGATCAAATTGAGCAAAGAACCCTAAAGAAATGGAAAGGACTTTGCAATTTCTTTTGGGAGTCAAAACAAAAACTCAACACTATTATTTTACTCATCTAATGATTTATTAATTCTGCCTATTTGGTGCAGCCCTTCAAATTTTAATTTTTTTTTTTTTTTTTGAGACTGAGTCTCGCTCTGTCGCCCAGGCTGGAGTGCAGCGGCACAATCTCGGCTCACTGCAAGTTTCGCCTCCCAGGTTCACTCCATTCTCCTGCCTCAGCCTCCCGAGTAGCTGGGACTACAGGCGCCCACCACCACACCCGGCTAATTTTTTTTTTTTATTTTAGTAGAGATGGGGTTTCACTGTGTTAGCCAGGATGGTCTCGACCTCCTGACCTTGTGATCCGCCCGCCTAAGCCTACCAAAGTGCTGGGATTATAGGCGTGAGCCACCGTGCCCAGCCCAAATTTTAACTACTTTTAAACTCCATTTAAAAACATGCAATCTTGCACTTGTTCAAAAGTGAAATTACTTGGCTGCATGAGAGTGAAGCCTCAGTGGAGGCACACCAGTTCAAAACGGTTGGAATCCCAGGCCTTTCTTAGAAAACCATGTCTGTGTTTGAGAATTACTCCCAAATCTTTGACTGTAAGCAGAGTGGTGGGGCTGGAGGGATGAGGGGAAAGAGGCAGGACTAATGTATTCCTTACTGTTTCAGGGATCCCAAAGATTACTCTCACCTTTGGAGATTTGCTAGAAGGATTCACGGGACTCAGCCAACAGTTGTACTCAAAGCTGGAGTTTATTATAGTCACATAGTAAGAATACACAGCTGGATCATAAGGGAAAGACACAGGCAGATAAATCAATGCCAGGCTTCCTTATACCCATTCCCTCCTGTGAGGGGGCACAACTGAGCATGTTCCTTTCTCCAGCAACTAAAAGTACAGTACTGTGTGCAATGTTTCTGCCTAGGGATCCCATTATGGAGTCAGCATCCAAGGTTTTTATTGGGGTATGGTCACAGGGGCACCCTCTGACTAGCAAGTACCACTCTTCTAGATTCCCAGAACTAAGCAGGTGTTCGGCATAAATCACATTGTTAGTGCAAACAACCTAAGCAAGTGAACCACTCTGATTTCTTAGAGAATGGGACAAGTACCAAGTTCCCAGGTGTCAGCCAAGACCCCCACCCTTGCAGACAGACCCTTCTAAACATAGCAACTTCATTGCCTGCTTTGTTAACTCTTCTCTCCACACCTATCACCCCATGAAGAAGTTCTGAAAACAAATGCGTCGAACTTTCCCCTATTTTCAGCATCATAAGATCAGCAGATAAAGAGAAGCAACTTCATAGGAGGTTTTATAGGAATTCTCTTTTGCAGTGGCTTGGTCCTGCAAATTATCAGTTTCGAAATATCAGTGTTTGGAAATATCAGTGTTCAATAGCTCAGGTGAAATTTAGAGACCCCCAGGTATACTGGTACTGAGGCCCATGTGGGCCCAGCTAAAAGAACAAACCAAACAAACAAACAAAAAAAACTCTTATTTTGTCAGCTTTAAATAGATAATACCAATGGGCTATATTTAATGATTGCCTTCATTTGAAAAGCATATTAAAAACTGAGATTTCATTTCTTGTCTCCCAGCAGCGAGACTCTGCTTGGAATAACAGTACCGATTTCCAGCAGTGAAGCCAACTCATCCGGCGACATAAATTTCATTTACCACAAACATAAACCATGTTTTCAGCAATAATTTACATACCTGAAATGACAGAAATTGGAAACTAATCAGCATAGCCTGAATACATGGCCCTCTTCATGGTAACTTTTTATAGCCAAAGTGACCTTTCTTAGTGGCAAGGTAGCATATTTATAGGATGCTATTTTCTCATGTAATTCACTGTCACATTACATTTTCATAAATATTACTGAAGGGTGAAATAGCTGCATATAATAATAACCCATAAATACTAAACTGCATCCTTGAAAAAGCAGTGAAAAGATATTAAATAAAAGTTTGCAAAGAGAAAATTATTCACGATTTCACACAAAATGCCTGTTTTGCATGTTACCTTTCAGACTCTGTCCAGATCATATATATTTAATAAGGTTATGATCATATTGTGCATCAATGTTCAGATTTTAAACATAGGACAAATATTTTTCATATTTTTCCATAGATGTCATAATTATCACTCCATTACATTACTTGCTGCAGTAGGAGACAGTTTTACTTTAATTTGTGTATTAAATAAATTCTTAATTTTTAATCCAAGTAGTCAATACCCATTGTTATGAAATAGTCAAGAAATTATTTTAAATGAAAAGTCACAGTCTCCTGCCTTACCACATGCCAGCTGCTGTTATTCCCTAGTAGCAACCACTTTTATTTAAATGTCCTTGTTTTTAATTTTCTACTGATCATCTCCATATCATTAAAAAACATACTTATACTATTATTTCTTAATGTATTGATTTTAGATATGATCTACTGATTGCTACTTTTGGTTTCTGTATTGGTTTCCTCTGTAATTACTTATCCCGTCATTTCTTGTTCCAACTATGATGAGTAGAATTTTCTTAATTCTCCATTCTATAGGAATAAAGAGTGATGAGTGCCCTCATCTTCCCCTTCAGGTTTCCTCCCCAGCTTCACTCTGAAGCTCTCTGTTGTTCATGTTTACACTTTCATAGCATGGAGGTTGATACTACTTACATGCTGTTCTGTAGCCATGTCTGTCTTCCATACTTTGTCTATAGGTGAATTCTAAAAGTTGAAATCAATGAACAGTGTCTATATAAGGATGACTCCATAACTACTGTTCACTCTTGGAAGCCAGTGGTATAGCATACCTCTATTTCCTTTATTGCATAGCATTTTGTTTATCCTGGGATTTATAGTTGTCCTTGTCTTCCTTCTTGCAATGTTTGTATTGCTTCCCTATATGATCTAGGAAATTAAAAGTAGTAATGTATCTATAGAATTGCTTTTCCTCACCTATTCCCTCCTCTCTGATACCTCCCTCCCAAAGCAATCATTTCTCCTGCTCCAATCATAACTAATTGTCAGTAAAATTCAGCTGTCAACCTGGGATTCTCCTTCCTTACTCTATTGGGTTGAAATTATTATTTCCACTATTCCATCTTCCATTTTACTTTTTTCTCCCACTTAGAACGTATCTGAAATATCTGTATTCTATTCTTACACTTGCCTGATAGTTTTGCTGGGAAAAGAAACCTAAATTGAAAATAATTTTCACTCAAAAACTTAAAGTTTTACTTTATCAACTATCACATCCTTTGTTGCTATGGTTCCTGATCTTTTGCAGGTGGCCTGTTTTTATGTTTTCTTGTTTTGTTTTGTTGTTTTCTTCCTCAAAAAACTCGTGTTTCTCCTTATCCCAGGTGTTCAGAACATTCAGAAACTGTGTTTTCTCTGTAGATCATGTTTTACTTATTTGTGCTAGACATTAAGTGGATCTCTTCATTCTTGTTTTTTAGTGTTGTGAAATTAAATTTTTTTTATAATTTCCTCCTCTCTCTTTTCCCTTTTCTTTCTTTCTAGTCTGCCTAGATTTATTCTCTATAACTTATCTTTTCTCTCACATTCTCCATCACTGTTTTTCTCTATTATACCTACCTCAAAATCATCTACCCTTTCAGTATTTTAAAAAACATTATACAGTCATATATTAAACCTTTTGTTCTTTGTTCCTTTTTTTTAGAGCATTTTGTTCTATGGATGCAGTGTCTGCTTACATTTTTCTGAGAATCATAAGAAAAAAAATCCAATCTCTTCTCTATTTCTGTTTTTTTGGTGAGGTCATTTTTCCTGCCTATTCATCTTGTGTTCTTTTCTTCATTTTTCAGATTTTCTTCAAATATCTGGTGATCCTTAGTTGCACATATTTAAGGATCAACCAACAAAAAACTGACAGGTACCTTATGCCCATCAAGATGGCTATTCTCAAAAAAATAGAAAATAACAAGTGTTGTTGAGGATGTGGAGAAACTGGAACCTCTGTGCCCTGTTGCTGGGAATGTAAAATGATGCTGCTGCTATGGAAGAGTGTGGCAGTTTCTCAAAAAAAATGAAAAATAGAATTGCTATATGATCCAGCAAGTCCACTTCTGGGTATCTACCCAAAAGAACTGAAAGCAGAGTCTCTAAGAAATGTTTGTACACCTATGTTCACAGCAGCACTATTCACAATAACCAAAAGGTGGAAGCAACCCAATTGTCTATCAGTGGATTACTGAATAAAGAAAACATGGTATATACATACAGTGGAGTATTACTCAGCCTTAAAAAGGAAAAAAAATTGCTGGGCACGGTGGCTCACGCCTGTAATCCCAGCACTTTGGGAGGCCGAGGCGGGTGGATCATGAGGTCAGGAGATCAAGACCATCCTGGCTAACACGGTGAAACCCCATCTCTACTAGAAATACAAAAAATTAGCTGGGCGTGGTGGTGGGCACCTGTAGTCCCAGCTACTCGGGAGGCTGAGGCAGGAGAATGGCACGAACCCGGGAGGCGGAGTTTGCAGTGAGCTGAGATTATGCCACTGCACTCCAGCCTGGGCGACAGAGTGAGACTCTGTCTCAAAAAAATTAAAAAATTTAAAAAAAAGGAAAAAAATTCTGACACATGATACAACATGAATGTTGAGGCATGGTGCTAAGTGAAATAGGCCACCAATACTGTACATTCCACTTCTATAACACATCTAGAGAGTAATCAAATGCACAGAAACAGAAAATTGAATAGTGGTTGCCAGAAGCTGAGGGAAGGGGGAATGGGAATTGTTGTTTAATGGATAGAGAGTTTCAGATTTGCAAGATGAAAAAGTTGTGGAGATTGGTTGCACAATGATATGAATATACTTAGCAATACTGAACCGTACACCTGAAAATGGTTACGATGATTTTTTAAAAAGAGGAAAAGAACCTGACAAGGAGCTGTAGCAGAAGCACTGGAGCATTATCCATTATCTTCTCAGCAATTACAATTTCAGCTCACGCTGGCATGACTCCAATTTGATTTGAGTGCAGCAGTTCATGGCAATGTTTTAAATTTTTGATGCGAAAGTAATCAATATTAGCAACATACATTTTTATATTAACACTCTTCTCCAAGATATGGGCTCAATGACATCTTATGAGTTGTTCTGTATTTGGAAATGGTCTTAATTATGATACAGCAAGGAATGAAACGCCAATGAGTTAAAGAAACTGCTCAGAACACAGGAGTTCTGATCTTTAGTACAAATTTTCTAGGAATATATAAAGCAAGCAAAAGGGGTGGTGTTGGAAAGAAAAGAATTTCAGGCTGTATGAATCAAATGAAATGCTACCACCTTAAGACAAATTGATATAGAAAGTTAAAAGATTTTCTTTTTAGCCTTTTAAATCCATAAATTCTATTTTCTTGAAGAAGGATTGTTTTTATTTTATAACAGTAACATGTTTTAAAAAAAGAAAAAATGCTGGGCACAGTGGCTCACATCTGTTATCCCAGTCAAGGCAGGAAGCCAGGGCGGGAGGATCACTTGAGCACAGGAGTTTGTGACCAGCCTGGGTAACATAGTGAGACCTCATTTCTACCAACATTTAAAAAAATTAGCCAGGCTTGGTGGTGCACACCTGTAATCCCAGCTACTTGGGAGGCTGAGGTGGGAGGATTGCTTGAGCCCGGGAGTTGGAGGTTGCAGTGAGCCATAATAATGCCACTGCACTCCAGCATGGGCTACAGAGTGAGATCCCGTCTCAAAAAAAAAGAAAAGAAAAAGGGGGCAGAAGTGTCAGCATATTTCTTGAAAATACTCAATATAGAGCCAACTCATTACTGTCCAAAGTCAGTATTAACATAGAGAATGAGTATTTAGCTTTACCATTCAGATTTTAAACTATGAGGTTTTTGTTTGTTTGTTTTTAATGTAGGACAATAGGTAAGTACTTTTTAACTTTGGAGTCTCATAACTCTATAGATAAAAGCAGTAGTAGAAGTAGCTATGGACTAAGAACGACTTGAATCATAATGCCCATTACTCAGCTAAAAATAATCAGTCAAACTGAAGTATCCTGGCATTTTCAGGGATAAAAAAGATAAATTCCATTTTCACTGTTGTTAGCAAAGAGAACATATTTCTCCACCTTCTACAAGGGGAAGAAAAAAGTACTATTAAGCACAAGGGGATAGTATCTGGCTCTAATTCAATTCTGCCAAGAGGCCCAGAAGTAATCAATAAACACTTATTAACTAATCACGCAGCATCTCGTTTCCATGAGTGAAATGGTGAGTGTTGTATACATCCAGAAAATAACCCTTTAATGTAGATGAAAAAGCAGAGGAATAAGGAAAAAGCTGTGGTGAGTGACGTAAAAAATTTGATTTTACGTCAAATTTCGCAGGAAACTGTTTAGCTTTCTTTTTCCTATACCTTGCTGGCACATCTAAGGGTGGAAGGGAAAAACATCAAGGCTAAAATATTATGGTCATATTTTACTGTTTCTTTCATAGTTGTCCTTTAAATGCTTCTGCTATAGTCTTGGAAATTCCACACTACCTTCAATCAACCTTTAGAAAATCGTTAGTCAAAACAAATGCAGTCAATTTGAGGTGGGGGGCATGTTAAGGAGGTGTTGGTCAAAGGATACAAAATTTCAGGCAGACAGGAGAATAAGTTCAGGGGATCCATTATACAACATGGTGATTATAGTTAACAATACATTGCATTATTGAAAATTGCTAAGAGAGTAGAGTCTAGATATTTTCATTACAAAAAAATGGTAAGTATGTGAAGTAAGGGATAGGTTAATTAAATTTATTTAGTTATTCCACAATGTGTGTGTGTGTGTGTCTGTGTGTGTGTGTATATATAGGTATGTATATATAATGTTGTACACCATAAATATATTCAATATTAATTAAAATAATAATGACCAAAAAAACAAGTACAAAGTACACAATTTGTGTTGACAAAACTCAATTATAATCAGAGGAGCCAAGGAATTTTTCAGATAATTCAGGCAAAACCCGGATGCCTCTGGCCTGCATTATTTAGCAGACTAATTGCCTCTTCATCCACTTTACCTTTTCATGTGCCTTGAGGAAGGCAGAAGATTTAGGTTGCTATCCTCTCTGAAAGCTTAAAAAAGATAAACAGTCAAGGCATCTTTCCTCGTTCCAGGTACAAAAGCTGTATCTTACATATTCGTAATGGCAAGATTCTCAAAGGGAGACCTAGCTTTAAACCTAGGAGACAGGACTTGCCTGCCTATCAAATGGGGGGCAGAGTGCACAGGACAAAAGCCATTGTTTTGTTTAGCTCTCACTTACAAGTGAGAACATGCGGTATTTAGTTTTCTGTTCTTGCGTTAATTGACATAAGATAATGGCCTCCATCTGCATCCATGTTGCTACAAAGGACATAATTTCGTGCTTTTTTATGGCTGCATAGCATTCCATGGTGTATATGTACCCAATTTTCTTTATCCAATCCACTGTTGATGGGCACCTAAGTTGACTCCATGGGTTTACGACTGAATAGTGCTGCAGTGAACATACAACTATATGTATCTCTTTGACAGAATGAATAATTTTCTTTTGGGTACATACCTAGCAATGGGATTGCTGGGTCAAATGGTAGCCCCTGGGGACTGCTTGATGGGGGAGAGTGGAAAAGGGGCATGGGCCAAAAATACTACCTATTGAGTACTATGCTCACCACCTGGGTGTTGGTACCATCTGTATGCCAAACCTCAGCATCATGCAATATATCCATGCAACAACCCTGCAAATGTACACCCAATTAAAAACAAAATGGTCACACCAATTAGAGACTAAGGTGGACTCTTGTAGTTTGAAAGATAAGACTTAGGTACTGTGGACCCTATGAAAATGCTGGACATTAACTCATGTTGTTATGAAATCCAGAAGGCAATTTCTGGAAGATGCCAACAGGGATCACCAGTCAGAGGTACCACAAATGTGACATATCCCGAAGTGTGGCGTATCTCAAAACTGCATTCATTTTTCTGGCCTTTTTCTATTTTTTCCTCTCTCACGACGGCAACACTAGATAGCCAGTGGCCACAACAATACAAAGCTGGCAGTAATGCCACATTCCTCCCTCCTTTCTCACATGCAAATCCTGGAGCTCTGACACGTTCATCGTTCACTTTTCCATCCCCTCGTGGTCTTGATCTTCACTGTTACCCCCATCACTTCTGTCTGGGATCCCTGTAACAGTCTCCAACACTCACCTAGTCTCCCTGCCTCCATGAGGCGCTTCTTCCATCTCTGTTTCCTCACTATGGCCTAACAGTCTTTTTGAAATATGATTACATTGTTTTCTTATTTCAAATCTGTCAGGGGTGCTAAGTCATTCTAGGTATGAAGAATTTGTTCATTTTTTAACTGAAGATTTTTTTTAGTCATGGTAATACAGCTACAGGTTTAAAATTTCAAATATTACCAAAGGGTATGAAATGACTCTTGTCATTAAAATGTAAAGATCATTTTCATGAAATGTAAGTTGTTCACTCACCCCATACCCCCAGGGCTCCTACTATTAACAGTACCACAAAATTTTTCTATGCATATATATGTGTTATATTAACAAATATGTCATATATAACATTTTACACAAATGCATTTTATGTAATTTATATTGAAGATTATGTCATATGCGTGTACACAGATCTACTTCATTCTTTTGCACAATATTGAAAGTATAAAATGTCATTTTTTGGGATGGGCACTGTGGCTCACGTCTGTAATCCCAGCACTTTTGGAGGCTGAGGCGGGTGGATCACCTAAGGTCAGGAGTTTGAGACCAGCCTGACCAATATGGTGAAACCTCATCTCTACTAAATATACGAAAATTAGCCGGGCGTGGTGGTGCATGCCTGTAGTCCCAGCTACTCAAGAGGCTGAGACAGGAGAATTGCTTGAACCCAGGAGGCGGAGGTTGCAGTAAGCCAAGATTGTGCCACTGCACTCCAGCCTGGGCAACAAAGCAAGACTCCATCTCAAAAAAAAAAAAAAAAAAGCCACTTTTAAAATTAGCAGTTCCTGTGCATATTTATGTTGGTAACTATACTAATGCACAATCAAGTTTTAACACCTAAATTCAGCAGACAAGTCCCTTATGATCTGGCTGCTGCCTACACACTTTGCTTCATTTTCCTTTACTTCCCCATATCCAGTTTTCCTTCCAGCCCCACCAAACTTCTTGCAGTTCCCCAAAACACTGTCCTTCTAGGTTACATCTGTCTGCAGTGCCCTCTTTGGCCTTTCTTTACCCAATTATCATCTTTTTAAAGTACTAAAATTCTGGTCTAATTTTGACACCCCTCTTCTGAACTCCCTTGATTCCTGTGCTACACTATGCTATATGGGCTCTGGAAATAACTGTTATACCTACCACTGCCCATGCACTCAAGACAGGAGATGGAGGCATATAACTAAGTGAAATAATAGAAACTTACAGGATTGAAAAGAAGATGGGCGAGTCTGAATGAAAATCAACATCACACTCCATAGCACTGTCGTGCTCATACTAATGAACAGAGCACCTGCAAGACAGAGGAGGCTGAAGTGGGTGAGCAACAGACTGTGCTCCCGGGGTAAAGCATCAATACAAGGCAGAGTAGGGCAAGTCAGCCATGCGTACTGCAGAACAACAAGAGGCCAATGAAAGGAGAGGAAGTTGAGATTTGGGGCTGTCAGAAATGATTTCAAGGAGTGGTAGGACTGAATTGAGCCTTGAAGGAAAAATTAAACTGAGAGGAGTGGTCAGGGCAGGAAGAAGGCTATGAAAAAACACCTGGAAGATGGGATGCTGACCCATCAGGCTGGGGCAGCAGAGGATAGTGGAGGACAGCAGGGAGATGGAAAGAAGGCTGAACTGAGATGCTCAAAGTTCATGAATTAATTCAATATATGTTTACTGAGCACCTGCTGTTTGGGGCACTGGTGACACAGCAGTAAGCAAAATAAAAATCCCTGACCTCATAGCACTTCCTTTCCAGGGGTTCGGCTGCTAATTCCTGGTGTCACCTCAAGCAAATCACCTCACTGCTCTGGATCTGCCTCTTTATCTGTAACATAAGGGTCTCGGGCATTTCTAAGATCACTTTTCTCTCCAATGTTCTAAGATGAACAGGAAGGTGTTGGAAACATTGGCGGAACCAGATGATAGCAAACTGAGGAACCTGGACTCCTTCATCTTGGCAGTAAGGAGCCTATGTGGATCTGTTAACAGGGAACGCTTTCAAAGTAGAGGTTTAGGAAAATTGATCTAATAGACTAAAGATAGAAGACTGGAAATAGGAAACAATTTAGGAGATTATTGATCCTTACGAGGTGATGAAGGCTTGGACATACATCCTAAGACCAAAATCATGAGTGAACAGCACAGATGTGATAAACCAAGAATAAGGTCCTTATTTAAAATATTTGTTTTATTAAATAGTTGGCTATAAAGGCTTGATTGCCATGATACTCACCAAAATCAGAAGAACTGAGGAGAGCTTTGCAAGCTAAAGACATTTCTGGGTCTCCGTGCAAGGCTTGGCTGAAGTGTACGTACATGTGCTGCTTCGTGGGCTCTGAAGGAATGTCCTGTCAGAGGAATACCATACAGCCCACACCAGCTGAAAAGCACTACCCAGGGCATGGCTTAGCGCTGTGTGCAAATGCGACTGGCTGTACTTTGGAAGATGCATGGAACCCAAGTAACATGAGTTGTCTCCCTTGGCATTCTGATACTAAGTGCAGCTTGTGGAATTTGCTATCTTTAGCCCTCTCCCTTGAAAATTCTAGAGTGCTTATCACCCTAGTAGCTAACTGCTCAGCCATCTCTAGTGCAGCCTTCCCATGGCTAAAAGAACTTCAGAAGTCCCTCAAAGATAAATGTCCCCTGCAAGAAAATGTCCTAAAATAGAATGGTGTGAGGGTTTCCTCGCAGTGGGTAATAGGCATTTACCTAATTATCCCCCATCCCCAGTCCCACCTCCTGCCTCCAAGAACAGGCCTCTGGTCAGTCCCCTTTGCTAAGCCTGGGGCACTGGGAGCCCCTTTATAAAGGTCCTTAGAGTTACCAATTTAGAAATTGGACAGAGTTCAAGGATTCTATGATGGTTAATATCAGGTGTCAACTTGATTGGATTGAAGGATGCCTAGATGGCTGGTAAAATAGTGTTTCTGGGTGTGTTTGTGAGGATGTTGCCAGAGGAGAATGATATTTGAGTCAGTGAACTGGGAGAGGAAGATCCACTCTCAATGTGGGTGGGCATCACCCAATCGGCTGCCAGTGCGGCTAGAACAAAGCAGGTGGGATAACCTTGCTTGCTGAGTCTTCTGGTTTCCTTCTTTCTCTGATGCTGGCTGCTTCCTTAAGCTCCTCCTGCCCTTGGACATCAGACTCCAGGTTCTTCAGCCTTTGGACTCCGGGAATTGCACCAGGGGCTTGCCAGGGGCTCTGGGGTCTTCATTCACAAACTGAAGGCTGCACTTTCGGCTTCCCTGGTTTTGAGGCTTTCGAATATGGACTGAGCCACTACTGGCTTCTCTCCTCCCCAGTTTGCAGACTGCCTATTGTAGGACTTCACCTTGTAATTGTGTGAGCCAATTCTCTCTAACAAATTCATACACACACACACACACACACACACACACAAATATAACCCATTGGTTCTGTCCCTATGGAGAACCCTAATACAGATTCAATCGCAGTTCCATTCTTCTTGACTTATTAATTCCATTATTTGCTTCCAGTTGAGTGAAAAACAGACACACTGAAGAGTAATGAAATCGAGGGTAGCAGGACAGTTCAAGTCAAAGTCAGATGAACTTTGCAAACAGAACAATGACAAAAAGTATTTTTTTCACAGGCATTAAACCGTAACCAAATGCCCAGTTCCAATGTCCATTTTGTTCCAATCCCCAGCATGGCCCTTCACTTCCACTCCTTCTAGAGCATAATGAGAAATAGCCACATGACCGGTCACTAATAGTCAAGTGTCACTGCTATTCTTTTTTATGAATATTACATCAGCAACCTCTCAAATTCCTGAAAACCACAGTGTGTTACAGTATCACAGGCAATCCGTTTTATGTGATTACAAACTAGTAGCCAGAACTGCTTGTACTCATTTTTTTCCTGATGAGAAGACTATCAGAATTTTCTGTCTTTTATCCATTTTAGGTGGGTGTGGAAAGATCAAAACTCAGAGGGGGAAGTAGTTTATCCACAGTCCCTTAGAAGGAGAAAAAGAGAACCTTTGTGGTAACATAGATAAGATTTTCACCTGGACTAAGTGTAATATTAAAACATACTTTTTTTTCTGAGATGAGATCTCACTTTATTGCCCAGGCTGGAGAGCAGTAGCACAATCATAGCTCAAATTAACCTTGAACTTCTGGGCTTAAGCAATCCTCCTGCCTCAGCCTCCTGAGTAGCTAGGACTACAGACACAAACCACTATGCCTGGCTAATCTTTTTATTTTTTATAGAGATTGGGTTCTTGCTATATTGCCCAGGCTGGTCTTGAACTCCTGGCCTCAAGCAGGCCTCCTGCCTTGACCTCCCAAAATGTTGGGATTACAGGCGTGAGCCACTGCACATGACCTTAAAACATATTTTCAGTCTGCTTTCTGTCCTAATAATAACTTCTGCTGACTGAAACAAATACTCAGGCACAAACATTTTTCTGGTTATTCCATAAAGAAACACTAGATCCCTTCTCCTTATTTGCTTCTTATTTAAACAACTTGAGTTTCATTGGCTGTCACTGCAAACAGCTTATTACCAACCACATTAGCCTCAACAAAAATGAAGAGGAACCCTCCGAATACCTACAATGCCAGATGCCTGGGATGAGGAACCCTTTTAAGTTTCTGCTGTGTACAGCCTCTGACCATTTGACAACTCTTCTCCCAGGAAGCAACACTGTTAAGTTTAAAATGATAGGAGGCTGGGACAGGCAGAGGGGACATGGAGCTGTTTCAGTTTGGATGTTCTGGTCCCATCAAGAGTCCACAAGATCTGTGGAAGAAAGTGCTGAATAGAATGGGAAGAAGGTGGGCTGGACTGGCTCCCCCAGATCCGAATTCAAAATAATGCCTATGGGCCTGTATAGGTGTAATAACAACTACTATTTATTAAATGCTATTCTATGCCAAGCATTGTGCTAAGGACCATATACATATACTATATTCTTGAACTTCTTACAGCAGGCCAGGCACAGTGGCTTTCACCTGTAATCCTAGCACTTTGGGAGGCCAAGGCAGGAGGATCATTTGAGTCTAGGAGTTCAAGACCAGCCTGGGCCATATGGTGAGACCCCATCTCTACAAAAAAATACAAAAATTAGCTGAGGTTAGTTGTGTGCACCTGTAGCCCCAGCTACTGGGGAGGCTGAAGCAGGAGGATTGCCTGGGCCTGGGAGGTCAAGGCTACAGTCAGCCATGATGGCACCACTGCACTCCAGCCAGGGTGATATAACGAGAGCCTATATCCAAAGGGAAAAAAAAGAGATTTCTAGAACTTATGTTTTTAAAAAATTCTCACAGCAACACCTTGAAATAAGTATTATTAACCATTGCATTTTCCAGGTGAGGAATCTGAGATATCAGAAGATGTATGTGCCTTGCTTTTAAGGTCACCTATGTATTCAGTAAGTGGCAGAGATGGATTTGAACCTGGAGAAATCAGGCTCTAGAGCTCATGCGTTTAACACTTCTGCTATAATCCCTCGCATATGAAAGTTATCGGATTCTAACTTGCTCCAATCCTACCTGTGGAGAATGCTCATGCTTATCAAAGACTACATTTCCCAGCCTTCCTTGCTGTTAGGTTGAGTCATGTAACTGAGTACTGGACGGTTAGATATGAGTGGACACAATGTGAGAATATCTAGGCCAGACACTTAAAACATCCTTCAGTGTCCTCTTCCCCATCCATGTGGTCTTGGAAGGCACAAGTTCCAGATGGCACAGATATCAGATGGAAGCAGCCAGGGTGGCTGCGTCATTGTTTAGAGAAGTGCTGCCCAGAAGAGCCACCCAACTCATGTGACGTGAGCAAGAAACAAACTTTTACTGGGTTAAGACACTGAGATTTCAGGGTTGGTTTGTAACCATGGCATAGCCTAGCCAATTCAGAGCCTATAATACCCAATTTACTTCAGGTATTAACTTGTTAGGGCCCATTGTCTACATCTGTCTAAATGGTGGTACATGCTGCCTGCCTTGCTTCCCTAAGCTACTAGATTACCTTCCAGAACACAAAGGGTTACACTGTTTCTATCAGATTTCTTTCAAAACATTGCCTCATGTAAGGATAGATAAATAGATCAATGAAACAGAACAGAGAGTCCAAAAACAGGCCCACACATATGTGGTCAGTTGATTTTCAATAAAGGCACCAAGGAATTCAATAAAGATAGGAAAAATTTTCAACAACTGGTGCTAGAACAATTAGATATCTGTATGCAGAAACAGAAATACTTCAACACCGAACTCATTCCATATACGAAAATAAATTTGAAATGGCTCACAGACATGGATGTGAAAGTTCGAACCATAAAACTTCTAGAAGAGAACACGGGAAAATGTGACCTTAGACAGATGAAGTGGATGTTGTGGAGTACTACCCAGGTTCCCCCCTTCAGATCAAGACCCCATTCCCGCAGCTGCAAGTGCTGTGTCTCTTCATACATTTCCCTCGGCAAAAGGGATCTGCCTCACCCAGCGGGTAGCCCTCATCCAATGACTAGTCAAACCGTGTATACATAGCCCTGTTCCCTTGCCTCAATTTGAGACAAATTTGAAAACTATCCCATGAGAAATGAAGCATATGTCCACAAGGACTTATTTCTGAATGTCTGGAGTTGACTTAGTCATGACAGCAGTAAACAGGAAATCCAAATGTCCATCAGAGGGGAATGGATAAGCAAGTTGTTGGATATTCATACAAAGGAATATTACTCAACAATAAAAAGGAACAAACTACTGATACACTCAGTATCATGAATGATCTTAAAATCCTTAGGTTGAGGGAAAGAAGCCAGACACAAAAAAGTATATATAGTACTAATCCATCTATATGAAATGCCAGATCAAATAAAACTATGGTGCTAGAAATCAGAATGTGGTTGTCTCTGGGGCGAGGAGGAGAACGTTGCCTGAAAAGGGACAAGAAGAAACTTGGGTTTACAGAAATGTTCTATATCTTTTTTTTTTTTTTTTTTTTTTGAGATGGAGTCTCACTCTGTCCCCCGGGCTGGAGTGCAGTGGCGCGATCTCGGCTCACTGTAAGCTCCACCTCCCGGGTTCACGCCATTCTCCTGCCTCAGCCTCCCGAGTAAGCTGGGACTACTGGTGCCCGCCACCACGCCCAGCTAATTTTTTGTATTTTTAGTAGAGACGGGGTTTCACCGTGTTAGCCAGGATGGTCTCGATCTCCTGACCTCATTATCTGCCCGCCTCGGCCTCCCAGAGTGCTGGGATTACAGGCATGAGCCACTGCGCCTGGCCAGAAATGTTCTATATCTTAATCTCATTGGTGGTTACACAGATGTATGCAATTGTCAAAATTCAGCAAATTATAGATTTGAGATCTGTGCATTTTACTGTGTAAAAATTATACTTCAATAAAAAATAATGTTTGCCTTGAATCTGGGTTTGCTCTGATCACCCCTACATGTGGATAGAGATCTCTATCACCGTCAATTCCACTGCAGTGAACTTTAAGAGTGGTTCATAACACAACTCCCATGTTTGAGTCCAGAGCCTTGAAATATGCCTATCTGGCTTTATCCAGAACTCAGCTTCTCTATTTTATCTGGACTACCCTTCTTTTAGGAACTTTAAGGATTTTTGAAGCAAGTGACAACTTCCTTCCCCATATCTTTCCCCTTCTCAATCCACTGATTCCAGCCGACGGGCTCGCTATTTTGCCATCTAGAGAATCAATATCTCTCTGGCAGCAGACCACTGGGGACTTAACAATAACAACAGCAGGGGGGTGGACCCAAGATGGCCGAATAGGAGCAGCTCCGGTCTACAGCTCCCAGCCTGAGCGACACAGAAGACGGGTGATTTCTGCATTTCTGCTTGAGGTACCAGTTTCATCTCACTAGGGAGTGCCAAACAGTGGGTGCAGGACAGTCGGTGAAGCGCACTGTGTACAAGCAGAAGCAGGGCGAGGCATTGCCTCACTCGGGAAGCGCAAGGGGTCAGGGAGTTCCCTTTCCTAGTCAAAGAAAGGGGTAACAGACGGCACCTGGAATATCGGGTCAGTCCCATCCTAATACTGCACTTTTCCAACGGGCCTGGAAAACGGCACACTAGGAGATTGTGTCCCACACCTGGCTGGAAGGGTCCTATGCCCACAGAGTCTCGCTGATTGCTAGCACAGCAGTCTGAGATCAAGCTGCAAGGCGGCAGCGAGGCTGGGGGAGGGGCGCCCGCCATTGCCCAGGCTTGCTTAGGTAAACAAAGCAGCCAGGAAGCTCGAACTGGGTGGAGCCCACCACAGCTCAAGGAGGCCTGCCTGCCTCTGTAGGCTCCACCTCTGGGGGCAGGGCACAGACAAACAAAAAGTCAGCAGGAACCTCCTCAGACTTAAATGTCCCTGTCTGACTGACAGCTTTGAAGAGAGTAGTGGTTCTCCCAGCACGCAGCTGCAGATCTGAGAACGGACAGACTGCCTCCTAAAGTGGGTCCCTCACCCCTGAGCAGCCTAACTGGGAGGCACCCCCCCAGTAGGGACAGAATGACACCTCACTCGGCCGGGTACTCCTCTGAGACAAAACTTCCAAAGGAACTATCAGACAGCTGAATTTGTGGTCTCACGAAAATCCACTGTTCTGCAGCCACCGCTGCTGACACCCAGCCAAACAGGGTCTGGAGTGGACCTCTAGTAAACTCCAACAGACCTGCAGCTGAGGGTCCTGTCTGGTAGAAGGAAAACTAACAAACAGAAAGGACATCCACACCAAAAACCCATCTGTGCATCACCATCATCAAAGACCAAAAGTAGATAAAACCACAAAGATGGGGAAAAAACAGAGCAGAAAAGCTGGAAACTCTAAAAAGCAGAGCACCTCTCCTGCTCCAAAGGAACGCAGTTCCTCACCAGCAACGGAACAAAGCTGGATGGAGGATGACTTTGATGAGTTGAGAAAAGAAGGCTTCAGATGATCAAACTACTCTGAGCTACGGGAGGAAATTCAAAACAATAGCAAAGAAGTTAAAAACTTTGAAAAAAAATTAGAAGAATGGATAACTAGAATAACCAATGGAGAGAAGGGCTTAAAGGAGCTGATGGAGCTGAAAGCCAAGTTTCGAGAACTACGTGAAGATTGCAGAAGCCTCAGTAGCAGATGCGATCAACTGGAAGAAAGGGTATCGCTGATGGAAGATGAAATGAATGAAATGAAGCGAGAAGGGAAGTTTAGAGAAAAAAGAATAAAAAGAAATGAACAAAGCCTCCAAGAAATTTGGGACTATGTGAAAAGACCAAACCTACATCTGATTGGTGTACCTGAAAATGACGGGGAGAATGGAACCAAGTTGGAAAACACTCTGCAAGATATTATCCAGGAGAACTTCCCCAATCTAGCAAGGCAGGCCAACATTCAGATTCAGGAAATACAGAGAACACCGCAAAGATACTCCTCAAGAAGAGCAACTCCAAGACACATAATTGTCAGATTCACCAAAGTTGAAATGAAGGAAAAAATGTTAAGGGCAGCCAGAGAGAAAGGTCGGGTTACCCACAAAGGGAAGCCCATCAGACTAACAGCTGATCTCTCGGCAGAAACTCTACAAGCCAGAAGAGAGTGGGGGCCGATATTCAACATTCTTAAAGAAAAGAATTTTCAACCCAGAATTTCATATCCAGCCAAACTAAGCTTCATAAGTGAAGGAGAAATAAAATACTTTACAGACAAGCAAACGCTGAGTGATTTTGTCACCACCAGGACTGCCCTAAAAGAGCTCCTGAAGGAAGCACTAAACATGGAAAGGAACAACCGGTACCAGCCACTGCAAAAACATGCCAAATTGTAAAGACCATCGAGGCTAGGAAGAAACTGCATCAACTAACGAGCAAAATAACCAACTAACATCATAATGACAGGATCAGATTCACACATAACAATATTAACGTTAAATGTAAATGGGCTAAATACTCCAATTAAAAGACACAGACTGGCAAACTGGATAAGGAGTCAGGACCCATCAGTGTGCTGTATTCAGGAAACCCATCTCACGTGCAGAGACACACATAGACTCAAAATAAAGGGATGGAGGAAGATCTATCAAGCAAATGGAAAACAAAAAAAGGCAGGGGTTGCAATCCTAGTCTCTGATAAAATAGACTTTAAACCAACAAAGATCAAAAGAGACAAAGAAGGCCATTACGTAATGGTAAAGGGATCAATTCAACAAGAAGAGCTAACTATCCTAAATATATATGCACCCAACACAGGAGCACCCAGATTCATAAAGCAAGTCCTGAGTGACCTACAAAGGGACTTAAACTCCCACACAATAATAATGGGAGATTTTAACACCCCACTGTCAACATTAGACAGATCAACAAGACAGAAAGTTAACAAGGATATCCAGGAATTGAACTCAGCTCTACACAAAGTGGACCTAATAGATATCTACAGAACTCTCCACCCCAAATCAACAGAATATACATTTTTTTCAGCACCACACCACACCTATTCCAAAATTGACCACATAGTTGGAAGTAAAGCTCTCCTCAGCAAATGTAAAAGAACAGAAATTATAACAAACTGTCTCTCAGACCACAGTGCAATCAAACTAGAACTCAGGATTAAGACACTCACTCAAAACCGCTCAACTACATGGAAACTGAACAACCTGCTCCTGAATGACTATTGGGTGCATAATGAAATGAAGGCAGAAATAAAGATGTTCTTTGAAACCAACGAGAACAAAGACACAACATACCAGAATCTCTGGGACACGTTCAAAGCAGTGTGTAGAGGGAAATTTATAGCACTAAATGCCCACAAGAGAAAGCAGGAAAGATCCAAAATTGACACCCTAACATCACAATTAAAAGAACTAGAAAAGCAAGAGCAAACACATTCAAAAGCTAGCAGAAGGCTAGAAATAACTAAAATCAGAGCAGAACTGAAGGAAATAGAGACACAAAAAACCCTTCAAAAAATTAATGAATCCAGGAGCTGGCTTTTTGAAAAGATCAACAAAATTGATAGACTGCTAGAAAGACTAATAAAGAAGAAAAGAGAGAAGAATCAAATAGATGCAATAAAAAATGAAAAAGGGGATATCACCACCGATCCCACAGAAATACAATCTACCATCAGAGAATACTACAAACACCTCTACGCAAATAAACTAGAAAATCTAGAAGAAATGGATAAATTCCTCGACAAATACACCCTCCCAAGACTAAATCAGGAAGAAGTTGAATCTCTGAATAGACCAATAACAGGTTCTGAAATTGTGGCAATAATCAATAGCTTACCAACCAAAAAGAGTCCAGGACCTGATGGATTCACAGCCGAATTCTACCAGAGGTACAAGTAGGAACTGGTACCATTCCTTCTGAAACTATTCCAGTCGATAGAAAAAGAGGGAATCCTCCCTAACACATTTTATGAAGCCAGCATCGTCCTGATACCAAAGCCTGGCAGAGACATAACCAAAAAAGAGAATTTCAGACCAATATCCTTGATGAACATTGATGCAAAAATCCTCAATAAAATACTGGCAAACCGAATCCAGCAGCACATCAAAAAGCTTATCCACCATAATCAAGTGGGCTTCATCCCTGGGATGCAAGGCTGGTTCAACACACGCAAATCAATAAATGTAATCCAGCATATAAACAGAACCAAAGACAAAAACCACATGATTATCTCAATAGATGCAGAAAAGGCCTTTGACAAAATTCAACAACCCTTCATGCTAAAAACTCTCAATAAATTAGGTATTGATGGGACGTATCTCAAAATAATAAGAACTATCTACGACAAACCCACAGCCAATATCATACTGAATGGGCAAAAACTGGAAGCATTCCCTCTGAAAACTGGCACAAGACAGGGATGCCCTCTCTCACCGCTCCTATTCAACATAGTGCTGGAAGTTCTGGCCAGAGCAATCAGGCAGGAGAAGGAAATAAAGGGTATTCAATTAGGAAAAGAGGAAGTCAAATTGTCCCTGTTTGCAGATGACATGATTGTATATCTAGAAAACCCCATCTCAGCCCAAAATCTCCTTAAGCTGATTAGCAACTTCAGCAAAGTCTCAGGATACAAAATCAATGTACAAAAATCACAAGCATTCTTGTACACCAATCACAGACAAACAGAGAGCCAAATCATGAGTGAACTCCCATTCACAATTGCTTCAAAGAGAATAAAATACCTAGGAATCCAACTTACAAGGGATGTAAAGGACCTCTTCAAGGAGAACTACACACCACTGCTCAATGAAATAAAAGAGGATACAAACAAATGGAAGAACATTCCATGCTCATGGGTAGGAAGAATCAATATCATGAAAATGGCCATACTGCCCAAGGTAATTTATAGATTCAATGCCATCTCCATCAAGCTACCAATGACTTTCTTCACAGAATTGGAAAAAACTACTTTAAAGTTCATATGGAACCAAAAAAGAGCCCACATTGCCAAGTCAATCCTAAGCCAAAAGAACAAAGCTGGAGGCATCACCCTACCTGACTTCAAACTATACTACAAGGCTACAGTAACCAAAACAGCATGGTACTGGTACCACAACAGAGACATAGATCAATGGAACAGAACAGAGCCCTCAGAAATGATGCCGCATATCTACAACTATCTGATCTTTGACAAACCTGACAAAAACAAGAAATGGGGAAAGGATTCCCTATTTAATAAATGGTGCTGGGAAAACTGGCTAGCCATATGTAGAAAGCTGACACTGGATCCCTTCCTTACACCTTATACAAAAATTAATTCAAGATGGATTAAAGACTTACATGTTAGACCTAAAACCATTAAAATCCTACAAGAAAACCTAGGCAATACCATTCAGGACATAGGCGTGGGCAAGGACTTCATGTCTAAAACACCAAAAGCAATGGCAACAAAAGCCAAAATTGACAAATGGGATCTAATTAAACTAAAGAGCTTCTGCACAGCAAAAGAAACTACCATCAGAGTGAACAGGCAACCTACAGAATGGGAGAAAATTTTTGCAACCTACTCATCTGACAAAGGGCTAATATCCAGAATCTACAATGAACTCAAACATATTTACAAGAAAAAAACAAACAACCCCATCAAAAAGTGGGCAAAGGACATGAACAGGCACTTCTCAAATGAAGACATTTATGCAGCCAAAAAACACATGAAGAAATGCTCATCATCACTGGCCATCAGAGAAATGCAAATCAAAACCACAGTGAGATACCATCTCACACCAGTTAGAATGGCCATCATTAAAAAATCAGGAAACAACAGGTGCTGGAGAGGATGTGGAGAAATAGAAACACTTTTACACTGTTGGTGGGACTGTAAATTAGTTCAACCATTGTGGAAGTCAGTGTGGCGATTCCTCAGGGATCTAGAACTAGAAATACCATTTGACCCAGCCATCCCATTACTGGGTATATACCCAAAGGACTATAAATCATGCTGCTATAAAGACACATGCACACGTATGTTTATTGTGGCACTATTCACAATAGCAAAGAGTTGGAACCAACCCAAATGTCCAACAATGATAGGCTGGATTAAGAAAATGTGGCACATATACACCATGGAATACTATGCAGCCATAAAAAATGATGAGTTCGTGTCCTTTGTAGGGACATGGATGAAACTGGAAAACATCATTCTCAGTAAACTATCGCAAGGACAAAAAACCAAACACCGCATGTTCTCACTCATAGGTGGGAATTGAACAATGAGAACTCATGGACACAGGAAGGGGAACATCACACTCCGGGGACTGTTGTGGGGTTGGGGGAGGGGGGAGGGACAGCATTAGGAGATATACCTAATGCTAAATGACGAGTTAATGGGTGCAGGAAATCAACGTGGCACATGGATACATATGTAACAAACCTGCACATTGTGCACATGTATCCTAAAACCTAAAGTATAATAAAAAAAAAAACAGCAATAACAATAATTGCTATTTCTGAGTGCTTACCATGCATCAAACAGTGTCCTAAGCGCTTTGTATTATTTCACTTAAAAACTTGGGGCAAACCCTTAAGGTAGGTATTACTACTCTCATTTTACAGAGAAAGAAATAGAGACTCAGAGAAATTTTGCAATTTATCCTTGGTTATAGAGCAATAATTTAAAAACTCAGGACTCAAACTGAACTCCATCTGGTCTCAAAGGCTGGATACTCTCCACTAGACACTATTTGCTTTCAATGTATGTTTAATAAAATATCCCTTGCTTGAATTTAAAAATAGCTATACTATTAATAATGCAGTGATTATAATAAATATTCAAGATAGTTCTCTAAAGTAAATAACAGCACTTTTAAATTTAGAAGCAAGGAGCACCAATTTGCAAGCTCTGATTTACCCTGGGTGAAGCCCAGCCACAGCCACAGCCATGGAGCAGCTGAATACAGCTGCTGAGTGTCCTGGAGGGCTCCAGGAGACTTCCAGAATGCTCCAAACACATGCTTTCACAATTACATTTCTGTTCGTTGAATGTTTAGTGCAATGTAATTCATCTGCTCTCAATTATAACATTACCATTTCATTACCATTCAGAGCACAAATGCGTTGTCATTTTTTTAAACCCCAATAAGATTAAATTCAGGCTTCCAGATACAAACTCAAACTGTCCCAAAGGGTCAAGTGTGATCTGGTGTGCTGAGGAAATTTTCTTGGTGCCATTAAGCTCTGGATATTTTTCACTTCCCTTTGCTACAGACTGTTCAAAGCAAAGGAGGCATAGTTGGCACTGACCATAATTGAGGAAAAATGAGATCTGGCTGACGTGTACATCTATGCGTGTGGGTGTGTGTGGGTGGGGGTGGAGATATATATATATACACACACACACACATATATACTCGTACAGGAAGAAAGCCAGAGACACACAGAGCAAGGAGACAAGGATACTATGGAGGCTACCAGCTAAATGATAGATGAGCTTAGAGCCAGTCGCATCTCAGTGAACCTGAGGAGGCAGGCACAGTTGATACTCCATTATTCAGAAGCTGAGGATGCAGTGTCTGAAGTTGGCTTTTTTTTCTTTAAAAAATTTTTTTTGTTATTCATCTTCCTCCCTCTTAATTGCCTATCTTTTTAGCAATTCACCGCTTTTTAGCTGCTTTGTTAGAGATTTAACAGGGAAAATAAAAATATGCCAAATTAAAACCAGCCAATTTTGTTTTCTGACAGCATCCCTGATTCAAGGCATTGTGAGGAAGGGATTTTAAACTATCACCTAAAATAAGATTTCTTTTTCTTAATTATCTGTACATTTCAATTACTCTTTATAGTTCCTGGCCTCTTTTTCTCTATTCCTACCACAACATATTTAAAAAATGCATTTACTTTTCATTTTATCTGTCTTATACTTTTATAAAATAACTGCCTGTTTCTCATTCATACCTGCTACTTCCAATAGCCCTCATTTAATCATTTTGGAGCTATTTGAGGGCATACAATCTAATTGTTGTAGGTCTGCAGCAGAACGAAGCATTCTGATGCCTTTTACTAAGATTACATACAATTTAAAACACATCAGAACATAAAAATCAAGTTATCTCCTGGAAATGTATCCTGGACAAAACAAACAATCAAACAAACAAACAATTTTAAAAACCTCCAAAATATGAAGTAGCTATTGTATCAATATGAGAAAAATGCCTAGAAATATATATTGAGGTTCCACTCTGTGGTGCATTCCAATAACAACAGCTATTTTTTCCAAACATAGGTTGATCACCTACTGTGCCAGACCCTTTGCATACTTTGTAATTTCATTTAGACCTTGTAACAACTTTATGAAATAGGCATTAGCCCATTTTACAGATACAGAAATATGATTTAAATAAGTTATGTAACTTGTGGAAAGTCTGTCATCTGGTAGGTGAATTAGGAATAAATACATCACATCATCTGGATCTTTTCTGGCATTTATATAGAGATAGTAGAAAAGGGAAGAGGAAAGAAGTAGGACTATGACACCATGTGGATATGTATTCCTAAAATAGAAGTTGATGACCCTGGTCAGGGTCAGCCATTGGCAGATGCTTGTTGGTAAATTGAAGAGAGAACAGGAAGGAGAAGACTTGATCAGCATGAATCCACCATTCCTGAAAACCTAACTCAAAGTGAACTGATCACTCAACAAATTCACTGATAGGAGAAATGGGCAAGAGACACATGAGAAGTATGAGATGGTGTCCCTGCCTGCAAAGGATGCATAATCTAGATTGGGTGCCAATCTAAACACCAAGACAATCAGCACTGCCAGGCTATCTACCAGGCTATCTATTGTTGGGCACCATATTACAATTCTTATGACTTTGGAGAAGGCAAAATTTGACGCACACTGAAGTAGTCATGAAGGTTGGTGTGGAGCTGAAACTTGACTGAAGCCCTAAAGGGTCAAAGCTTCATGGGCAGGGTGCTACGGCTCACACCTGTAATCCTGGCACTTTGGGAGGCTGAGGCGGGTGGATTGCCTGAGCTCAGGAGTTTGATACCAGCCTGGGAAACATGGTGAAACCCTGTCTCTACTAAAATACAAAAAGTTAGCCGTGGCCGGGTGCGGTGGCTCACGCCTGCAATCCCAGCACTTTGGGAGGCCGAGGAAGGCAGATCACGAGGTCAGGAGATCAAGACCGTCCTGGTTAACACAGTGAAACCCCGTCTCTACTAAAAACACAAAAAATTAGCCGGGCGTGGTGGCGGGTGCCTGTAGTCCCAGCGACTTGGGAGGCTGAGGCAGGAGAATGGCGTGAACCCGGGAGGCGGACCTTGCAGTGAGCCGAGATCATGCCACTGCACTCCAGCCCGGGACACAGCGAGACTCCATCTCAAAAAAAAAAAAAAAAAATTAGCTGGGTATGGCAGAGTGCACCTTGAGTCCCAGCGACTCGGAAGGCTGAGGCAGGAGAATTGCTTGAACCCGGGAGGCGGAGATTGCAGTGAGCCGAGATCATGCCATTGCACTCCAGCCTGGGCAACAGAGCAAAGCCCTGTCTCAAAACGCTTTCTGAGCCAGGCAGTAACAATATCAAAACCTGTTTCTTCATCTATAAATAGGGAATAGCAATCCTATCTCCTTCACAGCAGTGCTGTGAAGACTGAATGGAATAATTCATGTAGAGTAGTCAGCACAATACCTAGCACACAGAGCATCAACAAGTGGAAGCTATTATTTGCAAAGCAGTTTCATGAAGGCAAATGCCTACTTGGCTGGAGTGAGTAACCTTCAGTTGAGGCCCTCCAGGTCTTAGCATCTTGGCTGAAATGCCAGATAAACAAGTTGACTGGTGGTGCTCATAAGGGTTCCAGCAGAACCAGCCATCACTGCTGCCTTAGCCCACCCTCCTCTGCAAACTCCCATCTGACAGCAGGCCCTGGGCTTGGACTTGTAGGCAGCTATCTAGGATACAGGATGTGCTTGTTGTAGCCAGCAAGACATCAGGAGTTGCTGAATCTCCAGCCTTGTGCTGCCCCAGCTGGAGAATCAGTCACTGGTTCCCAGAAAATGAATATGATCCTCCTGCTAGGTGTCTGTCTATCCCTAACTCCAACTTTTCTCGGCTGTCTTGTCTGCTGAGAGTAGGCTAGTAAAATGTCTACTGCCTGACTTTATTATAAACCCCACAGACAATAAAGCTTAGATCATGGACAGTATCTTAATTATCTAAACATTCATCCATACCTAGCATCATGTGCTGGCGCCTAGCAGATAGAAAGTGCTTATCAATGTATGTTTGTTCACTTGAATTTAAGGGGCCGCATGACACTTTCAGCCACCACATTGCCACTTATTTAAATGTTTCTGTGCTACTAACAAGTGTTTGAAAATGCATCTTTTTCCCTCCCGCAGGAGCCTTGATACCATGGCAACCGCATTGGTTTGACTTGGAAGTATGCTTTGGAGCTGAAGGCTTTCCCTTCTACCTGCTCCAAATAGCAGCAGGAGCTCCAGACTTGAGTCTGAAGCCCTGCGATGCCAGTTTCCAGCTGAGCAACCCTCTGTTTCTCAGCCACTTTACCTCCTTACCTGTTCTCTCATTCATAAAACAGGATAATATGCCCTCTCAAAGAGCTGTTACAAGGTTTACCTGAGATTGTGTGTGAATGCTTTTGCTAAATATGTTACAAAATAAATATGAAATAAAAATAATGATTTGTCTTGGGCCCATTCATTCAGTCACCAAATGTTTACTGAGCATCTTCTTTGTGCCAGAAACTGTTGTTCTTGGAGCAGAGGATCAAGTGAGGGACAAAAGAGACTAAAATCCCTGCTTTGTGATATTTCCATTCTTGTGTCTATATCTCCCTAGGAGGTAGGCAGTAGACAGTATGGCGAAGCACCCATCTCTAAATGCTACTGCTCTAGATATGAGTCATCTTTATTTCCAGTTCCTTATGTCTATCTTCCCTGCTTGCCTAAAATTGCTTTGAAGCTGACTTTGCCTTGAGCCCTGCCCTGGTTCCAGTTTCTTTCTGGTTCATCTGGATGCTTTACTTGACTTTCTCCATCCTGGCTCACAGCCTTGCTTGTCTTGCACCAAAGCTGCCAACATCTTGGCATGACAATCTTCTTAAAATGCCTAGCTATAAAATGAAAACCTGGGTACCTATAATATGTCCAATACGTTTACTTTGTATCTGGGCCACAAAAGTGATTACCTACATGAAAGATGAGAATCACGGCCAAGAACTGGGAGTCAGCATTCTTTATGGCCAGCTGTGTCCTATCTGTAAGCAGCATAGCTTGCCAGCTGCTCTTCTTAGCACATCTGGGCTTTAGAGTTCTGGACTTTAGTGTTCTGTGCCAGTAACAGTATCAAGGGAATGACTGCTGTTGATTTTCTGACATCATGATTACAGACCTCAAAATAACTCATCAGTAACAGGTTGAGAGGTAGAGGTGGGGCAGACCATGTGGAAACCATGTCAGAGTGTGTAGAGGAGAGGGCTCTACCTACTCAAATCTGCTCAGATGGAAATAATAGCCTTTTTTGGAAAGCATCTCAGTGCATGGTTGTATAGCAGCAGGTAGAAGGAAAAGCCTTCAGTTCCTAAGACATACTTCCAAGTCAAACCAATGTGGTTGCCATGGTATCAAGACTCCTACAGAGGGAAAAAGATGCATTTTCAAACGCTTGTTAATAGCACAGAAACATTTAAATAAGTGGTAGTATGATGGCTGAAAGTGTCCCTTAAATTCAAGTGAACAAATATACATTGATGAGCATTTTCCATGCGCTAGGCACTAGCACATTATATTAGGTATGGGATGAATGTTGGGATGAATAAGATATCGTCCACGATCTAAGCCTTAAAGTCCATGAGGATTATAATCAAGTCTGGAAGAGAGACATTTCACAAAGAGAACCAACACACAAGGCAGAATGTGACCACTACTACAGGAAAGGTACACACATCTATTAACTTACTTCCTCATTCACTCGGAAAATATTTCAGCCCAAGCTCTGTTACGGGTGCTGGGTGTCCATATTCAGAAAAAATGGACATGGTATCTTCCTTTAAAGTCTAAAGCAGAGAAGGATCTGAGCAATAGATAATAAATTAGATAGATTAATGATGAAGATGGATGGATGGATGGACGGGTAGATAGATGATAGATAGATAGATAGATAGATAGATAGATAGATAGATAAAAGGAATTACAAACTGACACCTGCCATGAAGCTAACAGAGAGAATCCTATGATAAACAAGCTCCTCAAACACAGAGACAGAAACTATAGATGGAAGGAGAAGGGTAGGCTTCACGGAGGAGGCAGCATGTGAGCTCGGCCATGGATGACGAGTAGGCTTTTAACAAAAGGGAGAGGACCAAGGGCATCAAAGGACCAGAGACTGAACAAAGGCACTTTGGTGGAGGAGTGCCAGTGGCATTTGTGGACAGCTGAATGGCTGGGTTTGGCTAGGCTATAGGGAGAGGGCTTGAAGGAGAGAAGAACAAGGTCTATGTTAGGACAACAGAGTACAGTGGCTAGGGTTTGGTCCTGGAGCCAGGCTGCCTGATTCTGCCACTTTCTAGGTGTGCGGCCTTTGGCAAATGACCACTTTTTGGTGATTCAGTTTCCTTCTCTGCAAACTGGGGATTACAGAGTTGTTTCAAAAAGTGATGTTATAAAATACAAATGTTTAAGCTGTATCCGGCATATAGTCATATGTCATGATTAAGCAGATAGCGACTGGTCCAGGAAAAGTCCTTCTGTCAGTGCTGGTACACAGCAAGAGCTCCCTGAGGCCCTCCCTAATCTTGGGAAACATCCCTAATGATGACTAAAAAATGCTACTATTTTGAGGTGGATTGAGGCAGGTAAAGTTTTCAGGACACGGTCTTGTTTCGGATTGAAACCCTCTCTTCTGGACCCTGCTCTAAGTTTAGGAGGCTATTTCTCCAAACTCAAGGCACTAGAGCCCACCCGATGAAAGAGGCCTTCTCCACCACCCTCCCTGCAGAGTGGGTGGAATGCTGCCGAGACTGCAGACGAGGAGGTTCCCGGGCACTCTGACAAGGTGCATGGGAAGGACACTGCTCACTGCACTTTTTCTGGGAGCCACGTGCCTCACCCGGAAAGGTGCAAGCATTTTATATTGAACATTATCACTGAATTGAACTCCACTTACAGAGGACCAGGAGGCTCATCCATCCATGTCACCACTTTCCAGAAATCTCAGCTTCAACAGCCTTGGGAAGATCACAAAGGCAAAGCCAACGTTAGATGAGGGCCACACAGGCTAATGTGGGGGCTGCTGAACCCTGTGGCTCCCCAAGCCACAAAGCCCTGCTGACTCTAAGAGAAGAGAAGCGGACTATTTATCCAGACCTTGTAATAAGGAGCCAGCATGGTAAAAAAAAGAGAGGAAGGCTACAATGAAGAAACAAAACTCCTGTTTTGAAGCTGCAAAACTAGGCGATGACCCAGAATCCACTCCGATGTTATATATTTGGATGAGTTGAGGCAAGTCAAACTCAGTGGAGATTTTTTTGTTGTTGTTGTTTATACTGAGTCCTTACGTCTTTTTGTGATTGACCTTTGTGAACTGAAAACTAGGCTGGTTTTTCAAAAAGGAATGATTACATTGTGTGAGGAAAGTTAAAGAGCTTTTGCAATTTATTGACAGGATAACAAAATATGAATAAAACTAGAGTTCACTTCCAGCTTCCCCCCTTCCTTCCCATTTACAGTGCTAACAATACTTCATCAGATATAGAAAATATTTATCACAGAAGCAAGATGAAGATTAATATAGAGGATTATTCATTGCAGAGAAGCCCCACAACTTTATATAAGTAAGTTATCTCTGGGGGCCTTAATTTTCATATCTGCAAAATAGTAAGGCTGGACTGAAAATCTCTTGGGATTCTTGACAATCCTTGTGAATTTAGGGGCATATGTTATCACTAGATCAACCAGCACTGCTACCAGGATTAGTTTCAGGGATATGCAAACAGTTCAGAAATTTGTAGTCATACTGTACTATAAAAATGGGTCTGGCTGTTTTGTTTTGAAATCATAGTGTAACTTCTTAAGAATGAACTCCTTTACCAGCACACCTGATATACAACCAATAATTGTGCTCCTTAGAAATGGTTCTCATCTAGCCAAAGCCTGGGCCAGATTCTAGAGCCCTGTTTTCTCTTTCTTCTCACCACAGGGCACTCTTATATTCTTATGACTGGACAAACTGTGTGAAGGTTTGATAGAATGCCCCATTGTTCATATGTTTTCATTAATTCAGTCTGACTTCTCCATCGCCTAAACTAAACCAACTGTATTTTTAAAACTCTGAACACTACAGCAGAGTCGAAGATTATCCAGGAGAAAATGGGCAAGAGTAGGCAGGCAGAAAGGAAATAAAGGAAGAAAGTGACAAAAGGGAGAATTCAGAGGATATAAAGATTGAGGTCGCTATAGTCTTTTCTTGGTTACTTATTTTCTTTATACTTTCTGAACTTTTTTTTCAGAAATGCAATGCGAAAGAATTTAACATCTGGTAATAAACTACATGTTTTCTGATTTGATGACATAGCCACTAGGAGGTATCACAGCCTCTGGCTACTGAAAATAATTTACTTATAGTAATAAAAATAGGCTTTGTAATTTGTTTTTCATAGTTCTTCAATCATTGGCAATGCCTTTAGTAGCATTGAAATAAATGGATGAATAAAATGTTACAATCCCAGTGCTAAATTGGCCACGCTAATATCAGATACACCCAATGTCATCCAGACATCCCTGTTTTCCCCTAGAGATGGGGTAGCTTTTTTCCTCCTGTGTGGTATTCTATCTTAGCTGTTAGAAAATCTTTCCTTTTGTTGGGCTCAAATTCATCCCTCTAATTTTCTATTGACTGGTCTCATTGTTCTCCATTTGCACTATGTATAACAAGTCTCTTGTAAGTAGTAGAATTCCCTTGTATTTTGAGTAAAGCCATCTACTGTGTGTCCAGGCTCCATGCTCCCATGGGCCCCGTGGTTCCTCCTAGCACACTGAGGCTCCTCACCATCCATCATTTTCCTAGCAAACCCCTCCTCTGATTTATCTTTGTCCATCTCAATGTTTCCCAAGTTCACATTAGTTCTTCAATAGGCACAGCACCCTGTTGCCTCAAATTGAGTAGACTGTCCATTTAAAACCCTTAATTCTTGTTCAGATGTACCACTGCTGCTGGTTCTCTTAGCTTTTTGAAATTAAGTGCAGGGCTTCACATATACTTTTATTTAAATTTATCTTCTTAGATGAGCCCCATTATTTCTAACTATACAGATCTTTTTTTATTATGCCATTCAATATATTAACTACTCTTGAAAGCTTTATGACATCTGCAGCTTGATAAGCATGTCTTTTTGAACTTTACCTAATTCGCTGATAAAACTGTTGAACAGACAAGACCAAGAAGAGAATAAATGACACAGGACCAGAAAATAGATAATCTATGACAATCAATAGTAAATAATCAACCCATACTTTTCAAGTTAATTAATTCATAAAACACATTTGCTAATTACCTACTATATGTGAAGCAAACACGTGCTGCAGAAACAGGAGAAAACAGAACAAAGACTGCTCACTCAGAATTTGCATTCCAGTAAGAAATGATCGGTGTTCTTCAATTATGGGCATTAGTTTCCAAGCACAATTCTAATATCATTCAGTTTACATTTCTCAGTTTGGTTTACAGCACTTTTAGGAAGACCTTATTAAGTGCCTTATAAACTAGTGATACACATGTGAAACATTAATCTTATCTTCCAGTCCAATAAGCTAATAAATTAAGAAAAATAAACTACTCTGAGATAACTTTTTTAAAAACCACTTTACTGAGGCATGACTGATATGTAAAAGGCTGTATAGATATGATAAATGCAATTCAATGACTTGGGTCTAAGTGTACATCAGTGAAACCATCATCACCACCAAGGCCACAGACATATCCATCATCTCCCAAAGTTTCCTCTTATCCCCTTTATTAGTGTTACTACTTATTTATTTGTATAGTAAGAACATTTAACATGAGCTCTATCCTTTTAGAAAGTTCTAAGTGTACAATACAGCATTGTTAGCTATTGGTGCTGGGCTGTATAGTAGATGAAACAACTTATTTTTGCTGAACTTAAGCTGGCTCCTACCGATCACTGATGGCTTTTTTGAGTTTTTTCTCATGTCCCCAAACTACACTCTTCATAATCTATCCTAGTGTCTTGTCTGGAATTGTGGAACTCACTATCCTGGAGTCTTTACCATCCACTGACTTCACTTTTAAATCTGGAAATGCCTTCTCCTCCCTTCCTCTGCCCCTCCCAGTCCTGACTTTTCTTGTCCTTCCTGACAAGCACTTTTCTTGTCCTTCCACTCTTTCAAAGATTCTATCAGAAAGTTCAGTGATTTCACTGACTGCCTTTTGAACCTACAGAATGGAATTCATCCAGTCCAGGAGTCATGAGCTCTCAATTCCACATAATTAATTAATGTTTATCCTCCCAATCTCAGGACATGGATAAACACTATGGCCCCCAAGGAGGAGGGTTATCCACACTGTCCTGTGTTGTGACTCTTTCGGCACCAGCTGAACTAAAATAGGTGTTAGTGTGGCCATTATTTTTCACAGGCATCAGCTGATCTGAGCCCTCAGCCCTCTGTGTAATGCTCCTACATGTTGCTGCTACCCTGTCATACTCCTCTTTGGTCACATGTCCCTCTGTCCATCTTCGGTATGTGTCCTTTTTGCCTCTCAGCTCCTGAGAAAGCTGTTCTTCTATATCTTCTTGTCTTCCTTCCTGAGATCATTCGCAAGTGGCAGAGTTACTTTTTGAGACCTCCTTCACATTAATGAGCCCTCTTTCCTGTTAGAATTGCATGCCGTGGAATTACATCTACTGCTCTTTTCTGAAGTTTCTGAAGCCTGCCTTGCCCAAATCTAAGGTTCTTCTGCCTTGTCATCTTTACCTTTGTTTTGATGAACGTTAGATAGAATCCCTTTCTTCTCAGATCCCTTTCTTCTCCAGCACATCAACCTGGGTCTTCCTTGTCGGACACAATTCTGTCTACCTTTTCACTTCTGTATCTTAGGAGATGACTTTTTCAGCAAGGCCTGACAATGCATTGTCTGGTACTCTGCTTTTTAGTTGAATGCATCTGCCTCTACAGGTCCAAATATTTGAAGTCTCCCACCATTACTCTGTCTTGTATTTCTCCCTGCCTTGTTGTGCCTATGGTTTTGCAAGCTGCTAGCAAATACCATGATCTGGGTAAAATGAAGATTTAGAGGAAAGGGATAGATGGGAAACAGAAGGACCCTGCAAAGGGCTGCTCATGAGGTGTGCATGCTGCCTCAGCAAAATATAACCACTTGTTTTAAAGTAACTATAGAAGCCTTTTGTTTCATATGAAACTCAGAGAAAAAGGAGAGTGAACAGGTTTGTGATGGAAGGGATGTCAGCCACTGAGAGAAATGGTTTAGCGCAGCCTTGTCCAACAGAAATATAATGAGGCACCTATGTAATATAAATTTTCTATTAGCCACATTTTAAAAACAAAAAAGAAACAGGTGAAGTAAATTTTAATAACATTTTACTTAGCCCAATATATCCAAGATATTTGTCATTTCAATGTATTCAATATAAAAAGTTACTAATGAGATATTATAAGTTTCTGAAACCTGGTCTTTCACACTCACTGCACACCTCAATTCAGAAGCTAAATTTTCATTGGAAATACTTGATCTGTATTTAGAGTTCATAAAATTTACAGTGGAAAAAGTAGATTCATATATCCAAGTAGTTTCAAACATACTTAAAAAGTTTTCCAGTAACTGGATCCAGTATCAGTTTTTAAATTTAAATTAATTAAAATTAAATAAAATTTTAAATTCCATTCCTCTATTGCATCAGCCACATTTCAAACGCTCAGGACCCACATGCAGCTGGTGGCTGTCACACTGAACAGCACAATCTAGAGACACAGAAAGTTCTGAGTGTGAGAATCCATCTGTTAACAAAAATTTCTTGAGCTCAACACATAATAGTCATTTTATGTTAACATCTCATGATTGACAACCTGCAAATTGACAAAAAGTCTGTACTCAGTAATTCCTTTAAATAATTTCAGCATACTCATTTCAGCATCTACATGTATTTGAAAAAAACACTGATACAAATATCTAAATATAGGGTTTTTAAAAATATCCACATATGTGGATTTGAAAGACCACTGTATTAACTTCTGCCATATCCTAGGAGCTTCCATGCCACTAGTTAGAATCTGCTGGCCAAAGGATCCCCTGTGTCCCAAAACTGAGCATTAGAAATCAGTACTGGTTAAAACAGAAGAGAAGGCTCTTAAGCCATTATCAACCTTTGGCATACTCACAAAAATTAGTTATCAAATGTTAGCGAGCCAACAATTCCATGCAGAACCAAGATGTTTTAGTTGGAGTGAGGGAGGGAGAGGCTAAGAGGGAAATTTTGGAGCACAGGTTACACCAGCTTAGTGAGCCCCTGCAAAAAGATGAAAAGAGAGAGAAAAAGAGCACCCTACCTACATAAGTTCTCTGCTTTCTCTCCTCTGCCCAAGACTGACTGGTACACATGGCACCCTTGCAGTGTTCATTATATTTATTCATCAACCAATGGAGATGCCAGATGAAGGTTGCTGCGTTGGGGAAGGAGCAGTCAGGACAGGGTGAGGATATGAAGAAGTATATAATACACAGCCATGTCCAAAAGCCACTGCCCTGTTGTTCTCTAATAGGAGAGTACAGACCCAAGCTCAACTGCTGCCATCACATGGTAGAACAATGTGTCAGGTGTTATAAGGGAAGTGCAGATAAATGATACTGGTAACCCCCTGAGATTTCACAGAAAGAAAATGTTAATACTATCTGGGAGGGTTGGAGAAACCTTAAGGGAGAGGATGACTTTTGTGTTTTGCTCTGGTACTGAAGGATAGTGATGGTGTAGGATATTTCAAGGAAGGGCTCTCCAAGCATGAAGCCTAGTAGAAGAAAATATGTGGAAACACATGGGAGGGAACAGAGAGCAATCCAGCTCGATTCAAACACTGTATAGGTGAAAGGAAAAGCTGGGACTGACAAGGAAGGCTGAGGCCAGCCTTGGCTTCCAGGCTAGGAGTTGGGTCCTCCTAAGTAGGACACCGGGAACCAATAAAAGCACTTGAACAGAAGATTTAATCATATGTGTGGATTTATATCAATATAAATGTGCAGGTTTATACTCATGAAATGGTGGTGACGAGATGATGATGATGATGATGATGATGATGATGACAACAAACATTTACCAAGTGGTTGCTGTGTGCCAGGCCATATTCTACATGCTTTACACACATTAGTTCATTTAATTCTCCCCACAACCCTATGATGTAGAGGAGACAGGTTAACATCAGTTTGTTCATTTTGGATCACAGGGAGGGAAAAGACAATAGAAGGCAAAAATACCAAGCAAATAATGCAATAACACAAACCAATGGGGAATTCTATCTACAAGAGCTATAGAGCATTCAGCACAAAAACTAAGAGGCAACACACTGCAGGGGGCAAGGGTGCTGTGTTATAAATAACACATTAATCTTTTGCATTCACCTCTTGTGGGATTCCATGAAGATCAGGCCTGGCAATGGGTGAGTGGCCACTGGTCAGGAGGCTCAGCCTTGGGAATGAGGCAACTCAGCCAGCCTCCAGTCCCTGGGCTCCCACTGAACCTTGCTCACCGAGAAAGATGCTGAGCTTGGAATCACTCTTTGTCCTAAGTATGGTTTCCTGACAACAAGCATCACAGTCATCCAGGAATTGCTAAAAATGCAGATTCCTAAGCCCCATCCCGGATCAATTAGCTTCAAGTCACTGGGAATAGGTTGTGGGAATCTATGTTTTCAACACACCACCAGGTACTCCTCACACACTAGGTTTTGGGTATCACTGGCTCCTTTGTTAGCCAAGATGCTCCCAGTGCAGAAGGGAACAATATAGAGTCTCTTCAAGGCTGGGGAACTTGTAAAGGAAGTCGCAGTGAAGGAAGTCCTTTCTGCTGCGTATTTAGCCCTTATTTTACACTTGTGATGCTGCCTGAAGCCCAGGTAACTGCAATCCTTGCAGTCTCTTTTACCTTTCTCTGCTCTGACTACTCTTTGAAAGGTGCAATGCTAAACACCCCTGAAATTCACTCTCCCTCATTCTCTTCCTTTATTCTATTGGTATAAAGTATTTACTGCTGCCATGCACTTTCTACATTGCTAAAATGGAGACGGCCCATGCATGGTTAGATAGTTTTATTTCAGCAACCTTTTATAAAAACTGTATTCATGTATATTTGCTTGCCATCCTTTCAATTAGGCTGTAATCTGCTGAGGGATTCTATCCTTTGTAATAGTTCTGCATCACGTGTTTAGCAAGTGTCCAGTGGAGAGTCCCAGATGTGAAAGAAAGGGGTGTCTTTACCAAAGAGGAGAACTGAGATCCAGTATCCATTTCTCACTATCTACATGGAAGCTGCAATAGAAAACCTACCCCAGCCCAGCTGCTGACCTGGATCCAGGCCATGAGAAATGTGGGCCCCAGCTGTATGCAGGCTGAGAAGCCTCCAGCTAGAGGGGAACACACCATGTGCTCCAATCAGAATAGGAGCTGCAACATCTGCTTTTCCCTCAATACAGCCATTACTGCTCTGTGCTGAGAGGAGAAAGCTAGGGAACAGCAGCTGGACTGGGGCAGAGAGAAGGGAATCAATGGGGAAGTGAGGAGTGTGCAACCTCTGCTCAGGTCTGTCTACTGTTCTGTCTCCAGGAGCAGAGGGCTGGCCACACTAAAGCATAGGCCAGACTCCTTGGCTGCCTTGGGCTATAGAAAATAATTTACCTTCAATGAAAGATGCAAAACTCAGGCACCTTGGAGTTAAGCCACCCAGGTGCAAACCCTACTCCAACACACTGGCTGTGTGTTCTTGGGAATGTCACTGACCCTCTCTAAGGCTCCAATTCTTCACTTCCAAAATTCATTCAAAACATTTTAAGCCATACCCAGGTATTTAGTAGACAGAAATGAAAATGTGTGTCTTCAGGAAGACCTATGTATAAACATTCAGAACAGCTTTATTTATCACATCCAAAGATCAGAATCAACCCAAATATTCATATCAGCAGGTGAACTGGTAAACTGTGATATATCCATACAAAGTCATGGTACTCAGTAATGAAAAGGAATAAACTTCTGGTACATGCAATAACACAGATGAATCTCAAAAACATTATGCTGAGAAAAAGACGCCAGGCACAAAAGAGCACATACTGTAGGATTCCATGTATACAAAATTCTAGAAAAGACAAACTAATCTATAGTGATAGAAAGCAGGTCAGTGATGGCCTGGGGCTGGGAGTGGGAGGTGGGCAGGGACTGACTGTGGAGGGGTGGGGGAAACTGTCCTATCTCATGGCTGTAAGAGTGATTATACAGGTCTACTTGTCAAATGATTCATTTGAATGGGCACTATTTTTGCATTCAAATAATATCTCAAAATTTATTTATATGGAGCACCACCACGAGTCAAGTACTGTTCTAAGTGCTGGAATATGATATGAATAAAACAAAGTCCTGGCCCCTGTGAAACTTACAGTCTAAAGAGGAGAGACAGATAATCAATGCATAAAAATAGATTCAATTCAAAATGATAAATGCCATTAAAAAAATAAAGCAGGGTAAGGGTACAGAGAGTATCATAGGCACTATTTAAATAAGGGGTCAGGGGGCCGGGTGCGGTGGCTCATGCCTGTAATCCCAGCACTTTGGGAGACCGAGGCGGGCAGATCACGAGGTCAGGAGATCAAGATCATCCTGGCTAACATGGTGAAACCCCGTCTCCACTAAAAAATACAAAAAAAATTAGCCAGGCATGGTGGTGGGCGCCTGTAGTCCCAGCTACTTCGGAGGCTGAGGCAGGAGAATGGCGTGAACCCAGGAGGCGGAGCTTGCAGTGAGCCGAGATAGCACCACTGCACTCCAGCCTGGGCGACAGAGCGAGACTCCGTCTCAAAATAAATAAATAAACAAATAAGGGGTCAGGGAAGGCCTCTCTAAAAAGACTGTGTTTGAGCAGAAACTTCAGTGAAGTGAAAGGCTGAGAGAGGACGTGAGCCATGGGGCTATCTGGGGAAAGAGTATCCCAAGTACTGACAACAGGACGTGCAAAGGCCCTGGGGCAGAGTGGTGTCTGGTGTAGTTGAGACGCTGCTGAGGCTGAAGCCAAGGGACGAAGGTGAACAGTCGGGAAAATAAAGACACACAGGGGCTTTAAAGACCGTAGGAAGACTGTAGGTAAGGAATTTGGAATTTAAGTACGCTGGAAAGTGAGTAGAGGCCTTTGTCGGTTTGTTGTGTTGTTACTGTTGTATTTTTTCTGAATGAGAAGAAAACTGCTTTGATATTATCTGTGTTTTAAGAGTATCATGTTGGTTGCTGTGAAGAGAAGAGGTGGAAGTGGGTAAAGACGGAAGTAATAGTTACGAGACTATCACACCATCGGAGCAAGAGATGACAGGGGCCTGAACTAGGGTGTAACAGCGGAGAATGTGATCAGGGTAAATTTGGAGAGTAAAGAGTGCCTACTTCACAGGTTGGCTCTGAAGCAACACTGAAAAGTATTTGGAATGCTCTAAGCACCTGAAAAATACTTAAAATACTCAACACACATGAAATAGTGCTTAGAAAAGTACTTAGAATGTTTGAAAGAAAATGAACTTAGAATAGTGCCTAGCACCTAGTTAAGCTGTCAGCCATGTGACCTAGGATTGTCACTCTTCTTTGGTAAAAGAGCACTCGTCATCCCTCAGGAGAAGAAAGTGCCTCATTATTTTGGCCAAAAGATTGCAAGTCTCATTTTTATAAATTTAACTACTGCTAAGGCACTAAGTACTGCAAAAGAAGCAAAATCTAACAGGGTATTAAAATTACGTTTAAACCAAGTCCTGTTTTTTTTGTTTTTCACAATACCACTTCCCATATTTCAACAAGTGTGACAAGGCATTTAAATCAAATCTTTTGTGGGGCAAGGATTAAGGACCACAGCTGCATCACAGTCCTGGGCTGACTCATGGCCAGTCATTACGTCTCTGCAGCCTTTTCACAGAAGTACAAAAAGGTGTTTTCTTTGTGGAGACAGGACTTAATTTGATGCATTTCAACCTTGTCTAAATTCCTCTCTTTATGGGTCAGACAGATATACTGTCAAACAAATTCCAAGTAAGCCAAACAGAGGCTGAGAGAATTCGTCAGTGGAGAAAGGCAAGTTTTACTTATTGTTGATAGAGTGAGATTCCAGATGGGCAGCAGTGCCCCAGTAGGTAGAGTACCCAGCACAGGGGCAGACCCCTGCACCCCACTAAGCACTTTCTGGGGGCCTGGCACCTTGTTCTTAATCTGGACAATAAGGGTATGAAGTCAGCATTATAACCCTCACTTTACCGAGGAGGAAAGCAAGGCTCAGAGGAGATACACAACTTGCCAGTGGTCACTCAGCCAGGATTGGACCCAACCTGACTCCATACTCTCCCGATGACTCGACTCTACCAGCTTAGAAGGAAGTAATTAGAAGTTAAGAGCGTGCCCTGGCACATGCTGCTCAGGTAAAAGGCAGTGATGTATGCTTTCGCCCCGGCAACTGCAAGGACAGTATCCCTTACTGGCTACACTGCTGTAAGAGTTTGGACACTGCCCTCCTTCTAGTACCATTTTTCCAGCTGATCCAATGTAAGTTTGCCATTCATGTAAAATATTTCTGTGTAAAAGAGCCAAAACAAGATTAGGCTCGCTGGTGATTGCTGGGGACAGTGTGGGGGAAAGATTACCCTGCATGTTTGTTTTAAAATAGTCAATAATGTCCAATTAATGAAGGAACAGGTTGTTTCTTAAAATACTTATAAATGAAGGCTGAGTTTTCTTTTTTTAAATGAAAGCAAGTTTATTAAGAAAGTAAAGGAATAAAGAACGGCTACTCCATAGGCAGAGCAATCAAACTCTAAATTTTCTATGATATCTATAGATTATTGCCTGTTTTAAGTAGGCACTATAAAATAACCTACAAGACAAAAATGCAGGAAATTGGAAAATCTGGATGAGTTAGCTGGAGAACAAGGTTCTGATTTTAAAATTTGAAGGTTTTGAATGTCAGAGAAATTCTAAAATGTAGAAGGGTATTGACAGATGAGGGTGACATAGAGTGACCCTTGTGTCACTAGAGAGGAGAGTGATACCCAGGTTGTGCCCTCACCTACCAGAACTCACCTTTTCTCTTGTCCAATGTGGAAATTAAGTTTTCCAAAACAAGTAAATTCATAAAGGACAGGATTGCTGTTTTTGTTTGTTTTATTAACAAAATCTTTCTTGATCCACTCAAGACCAGATCTGAAGTTATTTTAAAGAAACCCTGCAGTGTCCACACAATTCAGGTCTAATAAGTGGCAGAAGTAGGGCTGGGCCCTCCTTCAAAATTTTTGACTTCTGTTTGCTGCAAACACCACGTATGTCCAGGACCAGGCCACGTGGTAGGAAAGCAAAGTCAGAGGTGGCATAAAGGCAGGGCAAGCAGGTGAGATAGACAAGTGAAGGACGGGACACCACATCTTCCACTTCCTAAAGACCCTTCCAAGAGAACAGAGCCTGAGTCACCAGCCATAAGGAATCACTCCTTTCCAAAGAAGCATCCAGGATACATTACCTAGTAATAAATGGTATTGCTCAACTGTGGCCCCCAAAGGCCTATTTTTCCATGTTATAACTATTACTACCTGTGATTTACTGCATTCTTACTATATGCCACGTTAGAGGAGAGTTAAATGCTACATTGGTTCTCAAGAGAGCAAACCTCAATCTTACCTTACTAAATGGCACACACACACAAAATCTACAGATGAGGGAACAGAGAGTATCTACTTATAATCTGTAAGTGTCTACTTATACTTACTCCTTACTACTTAGTCCTCTCATTTAATCCTCAAAATAAACATATTATATGTCTATAATTATTCTCATTTTACTGAGGGAGAAATTAAAATTCAGAGATTATGAAGATTATAATCTTCAAAATATAATTTTGTTTATTTTGATATGTTCTTAATTATCATTATTTCTTAGATCTATGCCACTATGTCCATAGAGAAAAGTCCACAAATTCAAATTCAGACTTCTAAGCCTACCTGCTAAGTGGCACACTATAACCAGAGGGCCACTTTTATGGGGATCACCCTCACCTACTCTTACTTTTCTCACTTGTTTATGATGGAAACAAAAATAACGCTAACAACTGAAGTTTAGACATAGCATATCACAAAGCACACCGGCATACTTCATTGCTACCTTGTGACAATGCTGTGAGGTAGAAATGACAGTTATTCTGCTTTAAGAGAAAAGGGATCTTAGGTTTAGTTGAGGTTATAAAGATTGCCAGAGGTATCTAGTAAGAGTCAGAAATGAGACTAACACAGACCTTCTCACTCCAAAATTCCTTTCCAAATAATCACGCTGCTCCTTCACTTAAAATTCATGGAACCTCATTATGCATGATTCACAAATCTATACTCACAGTTCTTATCTATCTCTGAAACTGAGAACCCCCCTGCCATCCATCTCCAGGAAATCTCCACCTGAATGTCCTACAGCTGAAGGTCTTACTCTTTTGTTTCTCTCACAAAATCTACTACAGGATTCTATATGAAGCAGGCACTTAACAAGTTTTGAATAGACAAATTACATATTTCAAAGGAAAAAGGAGAAAGAAGCCAGTAACTGAGCTGAATTGTGTGGTGGGCACCTGGGCAGTACAGGGACCAGACAGATACTAAGTTCTCATCCTCTCCACCCAAGATGAATATCATTGGCACCAGTTAATACCTAGCTAGAGGATCAGGGATGAGAAGCAGCGATCTTCTGGTGGCCCAAGTGACAAAGGGCCTCCATATAGCCAGCTACAATGGAAGCAACACCAGCCTGGAAGGTTTTAGACACTCTGGATGACTAGATTAAAGGCTCTTTAAAATCACCTGAGAAAATATGGCAGAAGAGAAGCCTAAAGATAAAATCATGGCTTTGATTGTCTTATGGTTTCCACAGCAGTTGTGAACCTATCTCTGATGCTTGTTAGCGATGTCAGCTTTCACAAACACCTTAAAGTTTTTCAACCTCAGTTTCCTCACATGTACAGTAGGAACAATAACATACACCTCATAGGGTTGCTGGGAAGGCTGCTATATGATGCTATAGGTACCATATGATGATAAATAAATATTAATTACCATAAGCACGAGTCTTATTCTCCTGGCCATTAAATAATGACTGCAAGTTAGAAACCTTCACATTTAAATAGTGAAATCATAATTTTGCCTGATCTCATGCTTTGTGTTTTGGAAAATATAAAGATGACAAGTCTGCCCAAGCCAACTAATACATGTTTTTTTTTTTTTTTTTTTTGAGGGAGTTTCACTCCTGTCCCCCAGGCTGGAGTGCAATGGAACAATCTCAGCTCACTGCAACCTCCGCCTCCCAGGTTCAAGCGATTCTCCTGTCTCAGCCTCCTGAGTAGCAGGGATTATAGGCATGCACCACCACGCCCGGCTAATTTTTGTATTTTTAGTGGAGACGGGGTTTCACCATGTTGGCCAGGCTGGTCTCAATCTCCTGACCTCAAGTGATCTGCCCGCCTCAGCCTCCCAAAGGGCTAGCATTACAGGCATGAGGCCACCGCACCCGGCCCCCACTAATACATGATTTTGGTTGTGGGAATAATACATGATGAATGCTGCCAAAAGGTGGTTTTCAACTGATCCTTTCAGAGACAAGCCAGTAAAGTCCAACTACTTCACTTGTGAATTGCTAAGGAAATTGAGCATCACGGAAAATAGTAAGCTTCCAGATCAACCTTGATAAACCACCTCCTGAAAGAAAGATGTACTTATTTTATAAAGAGTATATGTGAGAGTTAGTGAGAAACTACTCCCACACCACAACTTCCCACCAAGCACAGAAAGCTGATTAAATCAATTCCAGGGCAGGCTTGTGAAGAAGATGAAAGGCTTGGCATTCTTGAATAATAACAAGTCAAGAGCTGCATTATGAAGTGATACTTGACGCTTAGCAGTTTTTCTTTTTTGTAAAGATGCTCTCATTTACAGGATTTTGAAATGACTTTGAGCATTTCCCCATGGGTAGGTTCAAGGCTTCACAGGTGACATTAGTCAAAATGTTTGCACTTGTGTGTGCAATTTGCAGAAAGAAAGCAAACAAGAGGCAATGCTCTACCAGAAGTGAGGGAGGGCAGACCAGATTCCAATGTGAGAAATAAAGCTGGGTGGATAGGAACACTAAGAAATGGGCATCTTACTACATGGTTCTTTAACAGTAGTTTCTTGGTAGATGCTGCAGAGAGGCTGAATTTAACAGCTGTAAGTTGACTGCCTCTCAAAGGAATTCTCATAGATGCCACCTGTATCTGAGAAAATGGAATGTTAAACATTTACGTTGGGCAGTAACAATAAGTACTCACTAAATTTTGCATTTTCCAACTTCTTTTGCTGTAGAACCCAAACCACTTGTCAAAGAATCAAAAGAGTGACCCTAAGAGGCCATGTCAAGCTTTCCTTTGATTCTGGGCAGCCGTCAGATAAATGAGTGTCCAATCTGCTCTTCAAGGATCTTTCAAAAGGATGGAGTCACAGTTTTCCATTCCCCAGAGTTAAAACATTATTTCTTTTATGGAAACTAAATTTCTCCTACCATAAAGAATTTTCTTTCACATAGGTGTTACAAAGGATGGGATGTGTTATTCTTATACAGGATGCCTTCTTCTGCAATATCTGCCCTAGACCTACCTGAAAAAAAAATCACCATTAGACTGTCTGTTAATTGAGGGAAAATTGCACTGCGGGAGTATTTCACAGAATCACAGCAACAAAGAACTTTAGAGGTAGGGAAAAGAAACTTCATGATCTGTGGATTCAACCCCTGATTTTAAAGTGTGGGTGTTCCTCCACTAGGGCGACCCATTCCAGATGGTTTCTAGGATGTGGGACTCTCAGTGGTAAAAATCAAGACATTCTTGGGCAAACCACTATGGTTAGTTGCCATATTTTCCACTCAGATTCAATCTAACAGCAAATCTGGTTAGCTTTACCTCCCAAACAAGCTTCAAATCTGATGCCTTCTCCCCAGCTCCACTGCCACCAGATGGTCCAAGATATTTTGTAGCTTTGCCTATTGTGATCACTCCCTACTATGTTTCCCTGCTTTTGCTCCTGTCCAACTAAAATCCCTTTTGTGTGCACCTTCAAGGATGACCTCTCCAAAAAAAAAAAAAAAGTTATCAAATCACATCAGTATTCTCCTTAAAATTCTTCAGTTACTTTCCTTGGCATATAGAACAACAGAAACATCTTACCAAGGCAAAAATCGGACTTGGCTGTATATTACTATCTTCCCCACAGTTGACTTAGGCTGTTCTAATTTAAATTCAAGCTAAATATAAAAAATGCACTCATATACCTTAGAGAAGAGGAACGAAGAAGATGAAACAACACTAGAACTGCTGCTCTAAACCTTTCTACTTCATCTAATAAATGTCAGAAGAAGGTTTCATAGAGTAGGTGCTCCATTTTGGGAGGCACTTTTAAAAGGAGAGCTCATGTTAGGTCCGGAGTAGATTTCAAAGTGCATAGTAAATATATTAAAAGAAGAGCAAACAGGTCCCCAACGTCCTCATGTGTTAAGTGAAATATTTGGAACTGCTTGAACCTATTTCCTAGAAATCATCCAGTTATAGCTTTAACCTTAGCTCTCTAAATGACCACCATGAGTAAACGGAAGTGGGCATTGGCATCTGTTTTAAAAGCTATTTGTAGTAGTCAACCTTGAAACTCAGTAATAGTAATCAAATACTCTCCCAGTAAAACTTTTGCTTGTGAATAATATTCTATGCATTGTTAGCTTAAAGAGTATCAGATCCAAAGTAACTGCAGCACAGAGAAATACCACTGTCTTTTTATAGCCACGCAGCTGATAATGAGCAGAGACAAAACTAAACACCAAGTCTCCTAGGATTTTGTGCACCTCCTCATTGCTTCTATCTAGTTAAGTCAACAAGGGCAGACTCCAAAGTGTGGTGGGCTTGGCTCAGCAGTGGGAATCTAGACCAGTGGTTATCAATATAGAAAGGGGAAGAAGAAAGCACTGATTGTATCAAAATAATTGATCTTGCCTAGCACCAGAAGAATTCAAACCTAATGCTCAGAGCTACTCTCTGAGAGTAAAGAAAATGGCAATAAAATTTAAAAACACATGAAAGACACTGGTAAGAGGATGAGAAGATAAGCCACAAAAAGGGGAAAATATTTGCAAAACACGTATCTGATAAAGGAACTGTAACTAAGGCCCATCTATGTAAGGATCTGATAAAGACTGAAAATATTTTTCTAAAACTCCTAAAACTCAACAATTTAAAAAAATTGATTTAAAAATGGGCAAAAGATCTGAACAGTCACTTCACTAAAGAAGGTACACAAATGGGCGGAAAAAAGCATATGAAAAGATGCTTGTCGTCATTCGTCATTAGGGAATTGCAAATTAAAACAGTGAAATACCACTAAACATCTATTAGAATGGATAAATTCAGAAAACTGACATATTAAATGTTGGTAAGGATGGCAAGCAACAGGAACTCTCATTCATTGCTGGTGGGAACTCAAAATGGCACAGCCACTTTGGAAGACAGTTTGGCAGTTTCTTATAAACTAAACCTGCTCTTACAATACAATCTAGCATTCATGCTCCTAGGAATTTACCCAATTAGGCTGAAACCTTATGTCTACACAAAACGTGCATGTGAATCATTACTAGTAGCTTTAGTCATAATTGCCCAAAACTGGAAGCAATTAAAATGTACTTCTGTAGGTAAATGGATAAACAAACTGTGGTACATCCACCCTGTAGAATATTATCTAGCAAAAAAAAGAAAAAAAAAAAAGGCACAAGCTATCCAGCCACAAAAAGATATAGAGGAACCTTAAGTGCATATTGCTAAGCAAAAGAAACCAGTCTGAAAAAGCTACCTACTGTATGCTTCCAATTACATGACCTTTTGGAAATGGCAAACTATAGAGACAATGAAAATATCAGTGGCTGCCAGGGTGTCAGTGGGAGGAGAAAAAAATAAAACACGGGATTTTTGGGGGGTGATAAACTATTCTGTATTATGCTGCAATAGTGGATACACGACACTACACATCTGGCAAAACTCGCCAAACTTCACAGCACAGAGTGAAGCTTAATGCATGCAAATTTTTTTAAAATTAGGCCAGGCGCAGTGGCTCACGCCTGTAATCCCAGCACTTTGGGAGGCCGAGGTGGGCGGATCACTTGTGGTCAGGAGTTCAAGACCAGCCTGGCTAACACGGTGAAACCCCGTCTCTACTAAAAATACAAAATTAGCCCGGGCGTGGTGGCGCACGCCTGTAGTCCCAGCTACTCAGGAGGCTGAGGCAGGAGAATCGCTTGAACCAGGGAGGCAAAGGTTGCGGTGAGCCAAGATCATGCCATTGCACTCCAGTCTGGGCAAAAAGAGTGAAACTCCATCTCAAAAATAAATTAATTAATTAATAAATTAAATAATTTAGGTCAGGAGACCTCAGGAAAGAATGAAGACAATGACAGGAGAATCTAACTGTATTACCATGTATGAAACAACCTCACTGAAGTGAGAGAGGAAAAGATGCTAACCTAAGTAACTCTGGAAATGAATGAAGTCTGTAAGACTACAGGCTATAGGAACTGCATGTAAACACTGTACTGCAGTTAAGTTGTTTCCCACAGGGGTTATGGGCTAACAATTTTGATACGGCTATCTATGTATACTGGAACTGAACAACTAAGTAAATGCAGGGCAGATGGTGTGAGACAGGTTTCTCACTGTGGGAGTAGAATTTATAGATAAGCGAGGGGAGAAGGCCAGAATAATCCATGTGATAATGTATAGAGCTGAAGATATCAATCAGCACTCATGTTTAGCTTACTAGAGACATAGATTGCTACATATAGGAATGTTTATAGATATATGTATATACTACTCTTAATATACATACATATCTTTCTTTGCTCTGTCAGTTAAAAGTGCCAAAATAAAAAAATGACAGTAGCAACAAGGGTACATAGTACCTGGAAGTTGGTTTCTGATATCATTCTCCAATGAAAGGAACTAGGGTTCCTGGAAGAAATGGCTGATTCTAGGACTGGGGCAGAAAATACATAAGATGAGCCTGGAGTATCTTCTAGTGTCAGAAAGTGAGGAAGTCCTAAAAGCAAATTTTTTTAATTGATGGGCTACGACAAAGGGGCACAGGAGCCAATTCAAAGAGCTCCCGCACTTTGGGAGGCCAAGGCGGGCGGATCACAAGGTCAGGGGATCGAGACCATCCTGGATAACATGGTGAAACCCCATCTCTACTAAAAAATACAAAAAATTAGCCAGGCATGGCAGCAGGTGCCTGTAGTCCCAGCTACTCAGGAGGCTGAGGCAGGAGAATGGTGTGACCCCAGGAGGCGGAGCTTGCAGTGAGTCAAGATAGCGCCACTGCACTCCAGCCTGGGCGACAGAGCGAGACTCTGTCTCAAAAAAAAAAAAAAAGAGCTCCCAGTGTCCAAAGCTGACACAACATGAGCAACAAGATGAAGTGATATTGGACTATAACTCAAGGTACAGAATAAATATTCATGATTCCATTTATTTACATTCATGATATAAATCAATGATTGAATAAATTAATGGAACAGGAGAAAAGACATATCCTCCATGCAGGAGACTTCCAAATCATTTATGCAGATTCTCTGCCCTTAAACAGGTGCAACATACCTCTTCACTCCTTAAGTGTAGGCTGTGCATGGTGGCTTCCCTCTGAAGGGGACATTATGGGGGTTACTTTACTGTGGAGAAAGCCAACAAGTACTATGTCAGCCAGGTGATCAAGGTCAGCATCAACAGTCAACATGTTGATAATATGGACCTACGATATGACATGATGAAAATGGCATTTTACATCTGTGATCTTCCTCCCCAGAACACATACTCCCAGCCTAATCATGAGAAAAACACCAGATGCATGTCTGTTCACCACCAGGCCCAGCTATTTTTTTTTAATTTTTGTGGATACAGGGTCTTGCTACGTTGCCCAGGCTGGTCTCGAACTCCTGGCCTCAAGCAACTCTCCCACCTAAGCCTTCCATTTTTTTTAATCTAAAATAAAGCCTAGTAATTTTAAAAATCGGTGACACTAGTTTGGATTCTAATGTGCTTTTAGGGCCTTTGCAAATAAAGCAAGCACCATTATGCTGGAGGCCCCTTTTTCTGGTGTACTTACTTATAAAGCGAAGTTCAGGGGAAAACCTTGCCTACCATTTTTTCTGGTATCAAGAGGATTTCTAATTACTACAAGGTGCCCCACACACAACAGGGCATTTTGAAGAATTTTGAGCTCCAACAGTAGATACAGAATAGCAGTTCTTACATTTGGGTATCAATATTTGAACTATTTCTCTGGATAATGCCCAGAATAAAAGATGAAGCCATACATAAACCACTGTGCTCTCCTTCCAAATGGTTCCAGGGTTCCTGCTCTTGCAGCTGCATGGGTTACTGCCACACTTTGGGTGCAAATTATATTGGAGGATTCAGGTAAATAATTAGGAGAAGAGAGTTTTCCTCCATCAATTTCAGTAGGACTGCTTTGAAACCACTGAGGTCAGTATGCAGACACAATAAAATGTCACAATGTTCTCTGTAGAGAAATTACAATCTATTTTTGTTCAATACATTTTTATGACCAACTCCCTGTCAGTTATGTCCTTCTCACTCCAACACATACATGTACACAGCCGTCTAAAAATCTAGTGTTGTATTTCTCTCATTTCGAAGAATCACCTGTCACCTTTATTTTGCAACCACAAAGGTCAATATCCTTTGGAAGTTGGTATAGTATTACTGTTTTAAAAATAGGAAAAAATATTTATAATGATGGTTTAAAATGATACTTCCATTCAATGAAATGCTGTATAAGCCTTTTTCAAATAAATACAGTAACATCTAACATATCTAAGATAATTAAGTAAAAACACAAAGTTACTAAGTAGAACATAACTAGATTTTTATTAAGAAACGGCGCATGTTAATACATTCAAAAAAGCATTTAGAGAAATGTATGCCAAACTGCTTTACTGGGTGGGTGGAATGATTAAGGATTTTCACTTTCACGTAGGGATTTCAGTAATGGTTAAACTTTTGTAAACACAGCATATTCATTTTGTAGTTTGGAAAATTTTCCATATTAAAAACTACGTATTTTCTCTTGAACACTGTGTAGCCTGATGCAATGAGGTGCTGGCAATTCAGTGGAGAGTGTCACACCCTTCTCCTTCTGCTCTGCTGGGACCCAGGCTGGACCCATGCATGGCAAAGTACAAAGTCTGAGACCCTCTCCTTAGTCTTATGGCTGGTCTAGAATACACACTGTTACTCCTGTGCAGAATCTATATATAAAACTCCATTGTGAAAACATTTATAGAAGCTTTTCCAGGAACCACGGGCCTTTAGAGCAGTAAAGAACCTAACAGGCCACCTAAGAGCCCGAGAGGTCTTCAGTGAGCTGTGATTGCACCACTGCACTCCAGCCAGAGTGACAAAGGGAGACCCTGTTTCAAAATAATAATAATAATTATTATAATAGCTGCTGAAAATTATAAAATAGCTGCTCAATGATATCTTATATAGTCGTTTGTAATGCTGTGAGCTAGGAGCTCCACGCCTGGCACACAGTGGCTACTCAATAAATATTTATTTATGTATAAGTTGATTGCTGAAGAGTAGGTAGGCTTATACTCTGTCCTACTCTTCTTTTTCCGGAGTTTGTAATATAGATTTTGGCAACTCTATCTCAGTTACTTCATATTGAACTTGCAAAAAAAAAGAAAAGAAAAAAAGCAGTGGACTAGAAACCAGACAACCTAACTTCTCATTCTGGTTATGTTATTTATCAGCTGTGCAAAGTTGGGGAAGTCAGTTCACATCTGTGCAAGCCTCCTTCCTACCTGCAAAATGTGGGAGAATTGGGAAAGTGGATTTCAGCAACAAAATTCTGAACATCAGCTACAGTGTCAGAACTTCTGCTAACCCTCTGTCATGCTTAAGCTCAAGACTTTTCAATTATACTTATTAAATATAATCTTCTTAGTCTTGGCCTCTTTTTATGTTGTCACCTCCCCTACTTTGAGCTTTGTAGTGGCTGAAGCGGTGATAACTCATTTTTACATGACCAGAAAGTAGGCCTTGGTTGTTTTAAGAAACTGTCTTCTCAATGGTTCTGTCATTATACTCATCAGGGGTTTTATGCCCAGAACCAGCCTCTGAAATTAAAGTCGAGTGGAAACATCTGAGAGATGTTTTGAACATTTTGAACATGGTAGTCTTAAGAACCACCCAGAAAAAAACACTCCACCTGGGAAAATTAACACATTTTTTCTATATGACCTAGAGGATTCCAAAACGTCTTCTGGAAAAAAATACATATACTGTCCACTAAAAATGAACGTACAAAAACAAGCAAATGGAGAACCGAAAACTGTATTAGAAAACCATTTGTCAATGTGTATATATACCCATGGCAGGATCTAATTTTCCAAATTTAGTTTTACATTGGCAAATGGACAGTACTAGCAAATATTGTCTAGGAAGAAATTACTTTTCATGACTCAACCCAATGTCAGCAAAACACGTTTGTTCAACTATTAAGCAGATTTCAGTACAAGGTGCAAGCTCTTTAATGAAGTCAGCAAGAGAGTTTCCATTTTCAGTGCAGGTTTACATGGATGAATTGAAACCTCACCTTCAACCAGGGCGATAAGTTTTCATTTGCTTTGGCTAGTACAGACAGATTGCATCTCATTACTCTGCATTAATACTGCTTTGTAAAAAGCAACAACAACAATTCCAGCAAATGAATCTACATTTTTGATTTTAAGCTTGCGACAGCATTTCGGGACTATTTCTTTGGCAGAGATTTTTTTCTTAATCTTAAAATAAGATTGCTAGAAGCTGCCATCTTTCAGAATCTTCTTAACCTTTCTCCATTCCACTAATCACTGCTCCAAAGCCAGAAGACATCAAGAATTACTACTGTATAGGAAAAATGCAAATGCCCAAGACATCTTTCTCAAGCTAGCAGCAACTGGGCCAAATAAATAGGCCAAATAAGCAAAAGTCTGCTTCCGTTCCTGGGATGGGACACCTCCCACTTTGATCTTGACTCATCTGAAAAATTGAACCAAAACAATAGGAACTGAAAATAAGAATAATTGGCAAAGTACTTTGAAAAAGATCAAGATGTGTAGACAAGAAATAATGCTAAAGGAAAAGAAGTGTTTTTCCACTGATAACAACAATCTCTTTTCATGACACAGTAAAAAATAGGCAAGGATGATCATAAATCACTCTGAAGATGGAAAGTGCAGGAAAATTCAAAAGACAGTAAAGCGAGAGCATCTGGGAAATCAAACTGCGGGGGATGGGAGGAGACATAAAATAGTGACAAAATAACCCAAAATAGATTTTCTTGTGTGATTCAGCAGGAGGTGCCACAAAGAAGACAGTTCAGAGGAAAACACAAAGGGAGGTGTTCGTTAGACTGTAAAAGAGATAGGGAATAGAAGATGAAGGGTTTTTTTAAATTTATTTACTTTTTTAACTTTGCATTTGACAACGAAGGGCCACTTAGAGAAGTGGGTGATTGTGTAAGGGCAAAGAGCTACCCTCAGCTTTTAAAGAACTCAGAACTTTTACTTATTCTTTTACTTATTCCATGACGATGCTGTAACGTACTGTACTGCTAGTAGAGAGAGTTCTGTGCATTTGCTCAATGGTTTACGGTGGGGAGGTGAGAAGGTATGAGAATGGTACTCCCTGATTCCACTTTCTCATTTCCATGATCAAAAATAGCATTATTAAGGATGTTCATTTCTGTCTTAATTAACTGCAGTGAGACAGAACATTTAAAACAACCAACTGAGTTTTTTCAAAGCTCTATACTTCTGCCCTGTAGACCCCCATGGTATCTAGATACCTCATATGTCATATGTCGCAGTTTGTCCTCCAACACTAGGAAGGATCTAGGGGACACAGTTCGAATAAAACTTCTGGGCTGTGAGTTAATAAGAAATGTCTTTTTCTTTTGAAGTGGTTTTGAGATTGATTCTGAGTACAGCAGGGAAATTTACAGTCTAATGGCAAGAGCAATGGGGACCAGAACTCATGCCATTTTGAAGAGAAGCTTCTTGCTTCTGTTTTTGAATTTAGGGGAAGGGAGAAGGATTTTGAGGTAGAAAACTGAATAATACAAATTGGCTTTAATTATACTAAACAAGATTGATTATTGGATAATATTATATACGTGAAACTAGAGACCCATTTTCCTTGAAAATGATTTTTAAAACTACTGCAGGTTATGGAAACCCTACCTATTAATATATTTTCAATACTTAGGCAATAGATATCAATGCAGCAAACGGGTACATACCGGAAAACTGGCATCAAGGGCTGTGATCAGGAAACTAACATAATGCTAAATCCCAATTCATCTGAGAAGAATGAACATGGCTTAACTTTCAATGGACATAAATTTCTTTTATGAGTACAACTCCTGTCATCTTGTATTTTATTCCTAATTTGTAAAAATTGAGCATTAAGGCAATGCAACAAATTATCAGTTTTCTAAGCCCCATGCTATGGAAATTTGCAGATGGCAGGGGCCAGAAGTCAGCAAAGGATCCCAGCAGGAGTGCTCATGTGACATCTGCCACCTTCCTAAGTGCCGAGGTAATACACCCACTACAGCTGTGGGGGCAGGACTCACTGCTCCTGGCAGAAAGCAGAAATCCTGCCCACCCACTTCCATGTTGATTCTCTTCCCTTGCTGAATCATTCGTTTCTCACGCTAAGTAGGTATGAAGCACTGGTCTGGACAGGTTAATCACTAACCCTAAATTCCAGTTCAGGTCCTGACACTAATTTGCTGTGTGGCTTTGCATAGGTCACCCTCGAGCCTCAGTTTCCTCCTCTGAAAATTTATACTTCCAGTCTCGAAATGACTTACAATCTCTTTGAGCTCTAATTTTTTTTTTAATTTTTTCCACCTTTTTGGACAGAAAGAAGGGACATCTAAGAGAGAGGTTCTGCTCTTCCACAAGCTGTGGACACCATCTTGAGGGAGGTAAAGTTCATAACTGGAGTCCTTTCAGCCTGACTGAGCCTCTAATATCAGCCTTTTCAACAAGGGTTCCACGAGAGAATCAGGCTTTAACATCCTACAACACTCACTCTCTATGATGAATGAACAACCACCCCCCCCTCCCCCCGCTTCTAGATGGTAGATGGTACGATTTATATTCCATTTTTGGGAGAATTCAGAAAACAGCCACTCAGATCTATGTCCAGGTTGTGGTTCAGATGAGGAACTCCAGTTGAGAAAGGATGCAAGATGTTACTTTCCAATAAATTTAATATTAGAATGATAAGCTTAAAAGAACTACATAGATCATTCTATTCCAGTGGTTCTCAAAGTGTGGTGTTTCCAGAGCAGCAGCAGCAGCAGCACCTGAAAACTCATTCAAATGCAAAGTCCACTGAATCAGACCAGGCACGGTGGCTCATGCCTGTAATCCCAGCACTTTGGGAGGCTGGGGCGGGTGGATCACTTGAGGTCAGGGGTTTGAGATCAGCCTGGCTAACATGGCGAAGCCCTGTCTCTACTAAAAATACAAAAATTAGCTGGGTGCAGTGGCGCGCACCTGTAGTCCCAGCTACTCGGGAGGCTGAGGCAGGAGAATCACTTGAACCCAGGAGGGTGAGGTTGCAGTGAGCTGAGATCACACCATTTCACTCCACCCTGAGTGACAGAGTGACACTTTGTCTCAAAACAAAACAAAACAAAGTCCACTGAACCAGAAACTCTGGGGATGGGGCTTAGCAGTGTGTGGGTCAACAAGCCCTACAGGTACAGGTGATTCCAATCCACATTAACATTTGAGAACCACCATTCTAGTCTCTAGATCTTTATTTTCAGATGAGAAACACAGGAGTACAGGAAAAGGCACTTGCCCAAGACCATACCTCTAGGGTATGGGTGGGCCATGATGAGATTCCAAGTGTTATGGACTGAATTGTGTCTCCCGACAAAATTCATAAAGCCCTAACCCACAATGTGACTCTATTTGGAGATAGGGCCTTTAAAGAGATAATTAAGGTTAAATAAGGTCATAATCATAAGGGTGGAGCCCTAATCCAATAGGACTAGTGTCCTTGTAAGAAGAGGAAGGGACACCAAGGACCTGTGTGCACAGAGAAAAGGCCACATGAGGACAGAGTGAGAAGGGGACCATCCGCGAACCAAAGAGAGAGAGGCCTCAGGAGAAACTAAACCTGCCGATACCTTGATCTTGGACAGTCTCCAGAACTGTGAAAAATAAATTTCTGCTGTTTAAGCCACCAAGTCTATGGTATTTTATTATGGCATCCCTAGCAGAGTAACACGCCGTGTCTTCTGATTCTCTGGATAGGAATCTTTAAATTTTAATTAAATGATTTTGGAATTCTGGATCAAGCCTCCAACATCAAAAGAAACAAATTCAACTCTAGGAAGGCTGCACTGTCAGCATGACAGACAGTAAGAAGAGGACATCCTACAGCCCCTGACCCTGTGCACAGGTCTGGCACTGCTCAAAAGGTAAGTTCTCCTAACCTGCAATGTGTGCAGTGGTTGTGTCATGGTGATGTGAGAGCTGTGGTCCTTCCTTAAAGCGTTCAAAGAGAGCCACTAAGTTGGAAGAAGCTAAGGAAGATTGAATAACACAAAGTACATGGCATTTGTCCTTGGAGGAGAAGCAGGCAGTAGGATCAGGATGGGTCTGTAGGAAGGGCAGTGGCCAAATGCCCTTTGGACAGGCCACCCCTGGAGAAAAGTGTCTGATATACACCTCAAGCTCAATCTGTCATCTTCCTTTCTTCTTCTCTTTTAAGCCACAAAAACATTCCTCCTTTGGTGTCCCACGACTCAGGTAATGGCAATTTTAACCTTCTAGTTATGCCAGCTGAAATCCTTGTCTTCTGAGGCCATCTTTGACTTTTTCTGATTCCCTCATCTTCCATATCCACTAGGCAGCAGCCAATTCCGTTCATGTGAAATATCTTTCAAATCCTTCCTCTCTTCTTCATCTTGGCTACCATAACCTTGGAAGACACTTCTGTCATCTCTTGCCTGGACTAAAAGTCTTGTAACTCGTTCCCTGGTCATTGGCCTTACTCTTTCATCCTCTGCAAAATATGGGCAGAAGTCTTCCTTCCAAAACATAAATGTCAGAAAGAGCTCTCCATGAGCCCATCAGCCCTTCCAGTCTGACCTGGGGCCACAGCCCTGCCACCTCAGCAGGCTGCAGTAGCAGCCACACCTCTCCAGTCCCACGGCCCAGCACGTAAGTGCCTTCAGTCCTGTAGGTCCGAGTGTGCAGTAGTCCTAATGTCTACTGGAAAATATCTGCTTTTTCCTTTGTGTGTGAAATGTCATACATGATATATTAACAGCCCTCATGTTCCAACCACCAATATAAGAAAGAGAATTTGACCAATCTTCAGAAGCCCTCTGACTCCCTGCCTCCCTTCCATCTGCCAGAAGCTGCAGCTATCCTTCATCTGCAGTTTTGTCAGTCTCTTGCTTTCCTTTATAGTTTTACAGTGTGTATGTACACATAAATAACATATTGTTTCGTTTTGCTTGTTTTTAAGAGGAAACGAATGTTTGTATTTTTCAAGGACGTATTTTTTTCACCATTATGTTCATGAAATTTGCCCACATTGTTGCAGGTAACTAGCTATTTCATTTCACTGCTCCTTCTATAAATATCTATGAATATATGTGTGTGAAAGGAAATTTAATGTGGGGACCCTAAACGCATTTAGCCAAAGGGAAAAGTCAAGCTGGGAAGCTGGCAGCAAACCTGCCTCCCCCTTTCGGTTCCTAAATAAGATGGCTCCAAGATGAAAAGCTACATGCCTCCCCCATATTTTGCCCACAAGGAAATTCCTAGTGAGCTGTTAAAATTTCACCATAGCAATGGAAACTGGTAGCTTGTCTTTACAGGTGCAGTCACCCCAGCCCACCAGACACAAATGCACATCTGACTGTTCCCCTACCCCGTTTTGTCTGTGTTCTCTTATGTAAAATGCAGATTCCCCACATTTTTCCTCTGCCCCTTTTGTTTATGTCATCTCATGTAAAAACGCGGATTCACTTACATGAAAACCACGTACTTCTCAATATCCCGCCCTTACCCCTTTAAATTTGGAGCCCTCGAAATCATCTTTGGGGAAAGCCATAGACCTGTCTCTCAGATGCATCCTTAAATAAATTTCCTAAAACGGGCCAGGCGCGGTGGCTTACGCCTGTAATCCCAGCACTTTGGGAGGCTGAGGCGGGCAGATCACGAGGTCAGAAGATCGAGACCATCCTGGCTAACACAGTGAAACCCCGACTCTACTAAAAATACAAAAAACTTAGCCGGGCGTGGTGGCGGACACCTGCAGTCCCAGCTACTCGGGAGGCTGAGGCAAGAGAATGGCGTGAACCGGGAGGCGGAGCTTGCAGTGAGCCAAGATCATGCCACTGCACTCTAGCCTAGGCAACAGAGTGAGACTCCGTCTCAAAAAAAAAAAAAAAAAAAAAAAAATCTCCTAAAATGATGGAGACTTGTCTCATCATTTTCCTCTGTTGACATATGTATGATGTACACACCTTCTCCATTCTATTGCTGATGGGCATGTGTGTTGTTCCCAGTTGTTCAGTACTATGAACATACTTGAACACATACCTGATGCATATACGCATGAGTTTAGAGGCTCCACTTGGAGGAATTGCTGGGTCACAGGAAATGTGTATATTCAACTTCACCATGTTATCAGGTTATTTTCCAAAGTGACTGTACCAGTTGACAGTCATGATGAAATAGCTTTTCTTCATCTATTCATAAATTCCATCTGATGTTATTTTGTTTAGGACCTTAGCATCTATGTTCAAAAGTGAACACATGCAAAAAAAATGGCACTTGGATTGTAATTTTTCCTTTCTGAAATAATCTTTGATTTTGGCTTAAAGTTTGCACTGGCCTCATACATTAATTTGGGAGTGTTTCTTCTATATCCACTGTTTAAAAAGGTTTTTGCAAGATTGAAACTATCAGTTGCTTGATTTTTGTTGTTGCTGTAGAATTTGCCTATAAAATTACCTAGGCTCTGTGTTTCTGGAGAAAACTTTCTTCGTAATATATTTTTCATTTTATTTAATAATTTATAGGAGCATTCTAATTTTCTTCTTCTTTGTGAGTCAGTTTTGATAATTTACATTCCTCTAGGAATCTGACCTAACATCTAAGTTTTCAAAATTGTTGGCATAAAGTAGTTCAAAATATTCTCTTATCTTTTAAATCTCTGCTGCATCAGTAATGTACTCTTTTTCTTCCTAATATTGATTACTCATGCCTTCTCTTTTTTTATCAGTCTCCTCAGAGTTTTATAAACTTTTTTTTTTTTTTGGAGATGGAGTCCTGCTCTGTAGCCCAGGCTGGAGTGCAGTGGCGCAATCTCGGCTCACTGCAAGCTCCACCTCCCGGGTTCACACCATTCTCCTGCCTCACCCTCCTGAGTAGCTGGGACTACAGGCATCTGCCACCACGCCCGGCTAATTTTTTTTGTATTTTTAGTAAAGACAGGGTTTCACCATGTTAGCCAAGATGGTCTCGATCTCCTGACCTCGTGATCCGCCCACCTCGGCCTCCCAAAGTGCTAGGATTACAGGTGTGAGCCACCACACCTGGCCAGAGTTTTAGAAACTTTATAGTCTTTGTACTGCAACACAAACCTCACAGGCATTCTTAGATTCCCCTGCACAGCTTCTTCTTTATCCTTTGCACGGAGCTCACCTGTACTGGATCATACCTCTACTTTCAAACGTGGATGAAAGATCATGCTGCTGAGCCAATGTGCCTGCTGGGCAACATGTTGTACCCTTGACAGTTCATGGTGCTTTTTTTTCTTTCTTTCTTTTTGAGACAGAGTCTCGCCTGTCGCCCAGGCTGGAGTGCAGTGGCACGATCTCAGCTCACTGCAGCCTCCCAGGTTGAAGTGATTCTCCCACCTCAGCCTCCCGAGTAACTGGGATTCCAAGCATGTGCCACCACAGCCGGCTAATTTTTGTATTTTTAGTAGAGACAGGATTTCACCATGTTGGCCAGGCTGGTCTCAAACTCCTGACCTCAAGTGATCTGCCTGCCTCAGCCTCCCAAAGTGCTGAGATTACAGGCTCATGGTGCTTTTTGCTGATCTTTTTATCTCACTTTCTTTTTTTTTTTTTCATTTTTATATTTTAATTAACTTTATTGCATTTCCTTCCAGCTTATTTTCATAAGTGTTGCTTTTAGGGTTTGTTTTTTTTTATCTCACTTTCATAGCCTTGGACTTGTGTCTCTTAAGTATTAGAAACTAATCTGTACCTAAGTTTCTACTTTTTGGAGGACCCAGGCTAAAAAGTCTTTTAAAATAACCAGAATTTGGCTTTGTTTTATGAAATATTTTATTTATTGCTGTTCTTGTCTTTATCATTTATTTCCTTTCTGTTCCTTTCTTTAGGTTTATTCTTTAGGTTTTAAATTAAGATCTTATGTTAGATGATTAGTTAATTTATTCCAACCTTTCTCTTCTTCTAGTACCAGCCTTTAAAAGGCAAGAGTTTTGTTCTGTGAAGGATGATTAAATGAAATAAACAAACAAATAAATAAATAGCAGGTAGGGGTTGGCAAACCAAGAAGCTTGGGCCAAAACTGATCCACTGACCATTTTTTTTTTAATTATTCCTTATTTATTTTTTCACTTTTATTTTAAGCTCAGGTGTATAGCTGCAGGAAGTGCAGGTTTGTTACATATGTAACATGTGTCATGGGGGTTTGCTGTACAGATTATTTCGTGCTGTACAGATGATTTCATCACCTAGGTATTAAGCCTAGTTATCCATTAGTTATTTTTCCTCCTTTCCACCCTCCACCCTCTGATAGGCCCCAATGTATGCTGTTCCCCTCTATGTGTCCATGTGTTCTCATCATATAGCTCCCACTTATAAGTGAGAATATGCAGTATTTGATTTTCTGTTCCTGTGTTAGTTTGCTAAGGACAATGGCCTCCAGCTCCATCCATGTCCCTGCAAAGGACATGATCTCATTCTTTTTTATGGCTGCATAGTATTCTATGGTGTATATGTACCACATTTTCTTTATCCGGTCTATCATTGATGGGCATTTAGGTTGATTCCATATCTTTGCTATTGTGAATACTGCTGCAATGAGTATACACATACATGTGTCTTTATAATAGAATGATTTATATTCCTTTGGGTATGTGCCCAGTAATGGGATTGCTGAGTTGAATGGTATTTCTGTCTTTAGGTCTCTAAGGAATTGCCACACTGTCTTCCACAATGGTTGAACTAATTTACACTCCCACCAGCAGTGTAAAAGTGTTCCTTTTTCTTCACAACCTCACCGACATTGTTATTTTTTGGCTTTTTAATAATAACCATTCTGACTGGTGTGAGATGGTATCTCATGGTGGTTTTGATTTGCATTTTTCTCTAATGATCAGTAATGTTGAGCATTTTTTCATGTTTGTTGACTGCATGTATGTCTTCTTTTGAGAAGTGTCTGTTCATGTGCTTTGCCCACTGTTTAACGGGGTTGTTTTCTTTCTTGTCAATTTGTTTAAGTTCCTTACAGAGGCTGGATATTAGACCTTTGTCAGAAGCATAGTTTGCAAAAATTTTCTCCCATTCTGTAGGTTGTCTGTTTACTCTGTTGATAGTTTTCTTTTGCTGTGCAGAAGTTCTTTAGTTTAATTAGATCCCATTTGTCAATTTTTGCTTTTGTTGCAATTGCTTTTGGCATCTTCATTATGAAATCTTTGCCTGTGCCTATTTCCTGAATCGTATTGCCTAGGTTGTCTTCTGGGTTTTTATAGTTTATGGGTTTTACATTTAAGTATTTAATCCATCTTGAGTTAATTTTTGTATAAGGTGTAAGGAAGGAGTCCAGGTTCAGTTTTCTGCATATGACTAGCTAGTTATCCCAGCATCATTTATTGAATAGGGACTCCCTTCCCCATTGCTTATTTTTGTCAGGTTTGTGGAAGATCCAATAGTTGTAGGTGTGTGGTCTTATTTCTGGGTTCTCTATTCTGTTCCATCAGTCTGTGTCTGTTCTTGTACCAGTATCATGTTGTTTTGGTTACTGTAGCCTTTTAGTATAGTTTGAAGTCAAGTAGCATGATGCCTCCAGCTTTGTTCCTTTTGCTTAGGATTGCCTGGGCTATTCAGGCTCTTTTTTGGCTCCATATGAATTTTAAAATAGTTTTGTCTAGTTCCGTGAAGAATGTCAATGGTAGTTTAATGGGGCTAGCATTGAATCTATAAATTGCTTTGGGCAGTATGGCCATTTTAACAACATTGATTCTTCCTATCCATGAGCATGGAATGTTTTTCCATTTGTTTGTGACATCTCTGATTTATTTGAGCAGTGGCTGTAGTTTTCCTTGCAGAGATCTTTCACTTCCTTTGTTAGCTATATTCCTAGGTATTTTATTCTTCTTGTGGCAGTTGTGAATTGGAGTTCATGATTTGGCTCTTGGCTAGACTGTTGTTAGTGTAGAAGAATATTAGCAATTTTGCCACATTGATTTTTGTATCCTGAGACTTTGCTGAAGCTGCTTATCAGCTTAAGAAGCTTTTAGGCTGAGATTATGGGGTTTTCTAGATATAGGAACATGTTGTCTGCAAATAGGGATAGTTTAACTTCCTTTCTTCCTATGTGAATGCCCTTTATTTCTTTCTCTTGCCTGACTGTCCCAGCCAGAACTTCCAATACTATGCTGAATAGGAGTGGTGAGAGAGGGCATCCTTGTCTTGTGCTGGTTTCCAAGGGATATGCTTGAGCTTTTGCTCATTCAGTATGATGTTGGCTGTGGGTTTGTCATATGTGGCTCTTATTCTTTTGAGGTATCTTCCTTCAATACCTAGTTTATTGAGAGCTTTTAACATGAAACGATGTTGAATTTTACAGAAAGCCTTTTCTGCATCTATTGAGATAATCAGGTGGTTTTTGTCTTTAGTGCTGTTTATGTGATGAATCACATTTATTGATTTGCATTGTTAAGCCAACCTTGTATTCTGGAGATGATGCCTACCTGATTTTTAATGTGCTGCTAGATTTGGTTTGCCAGTATACTGTTGAGGATTTTTACATTGATGTTCATCAAGGATATTGGCCTGAAGTTTTCCTTTTTTATTGTATCTCTGCCAGGTTTTGATATCAAGATGATGCTGGCCTCATAGAATGAGTTAGGGAAGAGTCCCTCCTTTTCCATTTTTCAGAATAGTTTCAGTAGGCTATTTATTACTGCCTATTGGTAGGCTATTTATTATTGCCTCAGTTTCAGAAATCGTTATTGGCATTGACTGTTTTCATAAATAAAGTTTTATCAGAACACAGACAGACCCATTTACTTTCATATTTATTGGATATGGTTGGTTTCATGCTACAGCAGCAAAGTTGAGTAGTTGCAACAGAGTTCTGACAGTCAATAGTGAGATTTATTATCTGTTCTGCTACAGAAAATTTTGCCCACCCTGCTTTAAGAATACAGATTTTTTTCTAAGTATTGCTTGAGCTACAACACATATATTTTGCTATATGGTATTTTCATAACTCTTCTGAACTTAGTTATTTCTACCATCAGTTATAATTTCTTTGACTTAAGGAAGTTATTTGGGTCATTTAGAAAGTGTAATTTTTAAATTTCCAAACGCAGGTTTTTTTCAAGGTATCTTTGTTGTAACTGATTTCTAATCTAAATTGTTCTGTAATGAGAGAATATGATTTATATGATACTGATTGCCTAAAATTTTTAGAAATGTTATTCTTGGCCTGGTACATGATCACTTTTTATAATTTGTGTGTGTGTGCTTAAAAATAGTATGTATTCTATAATTGTTGAATGCAGTGTCTTATTAATTGTATCTTTCAACTCTTTTATGTCCTTGTTGATTGCTTAACAGATCAATTATTGAGATAAGTGTTAACATTTCCCATTAAACAGTGGATTTAACAATTTCTTCTTGCAGCACTGACCATTTTTGCTCTGTATTTTCAGACGCATGCCAATTAAACATTTTATAACTTCCTGATGAACTGGACTACTTACAAAGATAAGCACTGTCCATATTCATTTCTAATTAATGTTTATGAATTTGTTTATGTATCCATTCTGAGAATCTTTAGCTTTAATTGGAGGATAAGCCCATTAAGTTGTCATTATTGCTATATCTGGATATTTGACTCATTGATTTTGTAGTTCCAATTTTGTTTTCTTTCAGATTGATTACAATTTCCCTCACTCTAACTCCTGTACTTGCTTTAAAGTTACGTACTATTTCCTTCCTTCCCCTTCTTCCTGGATAGTCTAGAAATTTTAATTTGCATATTATACTTAAACTCTAAAATCACTGTCTTTACCTCCTACAATGATAAAAGGATCTAAGAATTATTTATCATCAATCACCTTCCACTTTTCATGCTATTTACATGCAATTATTATCCAAAATTTTGGATACATACTGGTTTTATTAACCCCACAACTTACACATATTGTTACTGTTTCCAGTAGACATATTTATCACTTTGTTTTAATTTAATTTTGTTTTTCTTACCATTTCTTCTTTCTTCTTAAACCCTCTTTTTATGATCATTTTTATTCTTCCTGAAATACATCCTTTAGCTAAGTTCTGTCTGTGGTAATCCTTCTTAGGTTTGTGTTTTTTTCTGAAAAATGTCTGAAGTCTTTATTCTTGAAAGATAATTTCACTGAATATCCTATTTTCTCTCAGCACTTAATGTATAAATATATATTTCATGTATACATTTTTTAATCACAGAAGAAGAGCTAGAGGCATTGTCATTACCAAGTGAAGCAAGAAAAACTAAGAGTCTATTTCTAGTAAAACAATTAATTCGCTACCAAAAATTACTTAATTAAAACAAACTATGCTTCAGTGCATACTTATAAAATGTGGAATTAGCTAGTGATCTACCTTATAAGAATATTAGTGAATTAAACAGCTATAAGATAATAGGTGAAATGGATTTAAGAACACATTTTTTTTGCCTTCTTAACTATGTGACTACACCCTAAAGTACTGAGACATCAAGAACATTGTAGAATTAATATTTGGAAGAGAATGAACTAGTTTTAAAAGATTACTCTTTCAAAAGGTCCAAAGTATATTTGTCGAGAAAAAAGTTAACTTTAATATGTTTACAAATATATAGTAGGATGAAGAGGCTCTGTTCTGAAAACCAGCCTTTAAAATATATTCTCTCAACTCTGTTCATAAAATTGCAAAACAAAAACCAACCAACCAACCAAACAAACAAACAAAGCTCCGTCACTGGAGCACACTGCTCCTGGGGAAAGCGGCTACAGGGTGAGGTTCTCTGCATTTACAGAGCATTCATTTTAGAGATGAATGAGTAATAGATCAAGTTTGCAGAGCTAGTAGCAGAGCTAATACTAAAACACAAATGCCAAATGGGTGGCTTAAGAGAATCCTGTGAAAACTAACATTTCACAGCTTTTAAGTTCTAAGTTTAATGCTATACACTCTATCTATAAGACTGACGGAGGGGATTGATAACCCTGGGACTAGGGTAGCTCTGAGTAGCAGCTACAACCTATGGCATCCTGCTCCTAGCATGCCTAGAATTCCAGTTATTGTTCACTTACATGAATTAGGCCAATGAAGACTGATTTTAAAATAGAACTATCTGGGAACATAGTATTAGCCAATCTTTAATACTCTAATTGAAATCAACTCATAAAAGCAGTAGAGATACCAAACAGAATCATGAAGTGAAGGAACACTAGTCAGGTAAACTTTGGAGGAGAGGAAGAGTAGGGAGGGTTAGAGCACAGGAGAGAGAGCCTCCTGGGTTAACCAGCCTGTGGACAGTGCCTCCGGGCATATGTGTAGAAAGCTATGGTTGATTGGGGAAAGTTGGGAGGCAAAAAATGGCATGATGGCAACTGCTCCAATGAAGAGACTACTTCAGAGAGGGGGATGCAAAGACAGAGAAAACAAAGAAACTCTTCTGTTTGTTTTACTTAGTGTAAGTTCTGGGAATAAACAGAAGACATGAAGAAGGAATACAGGTGGTTGCTGAATAGAAGACAGTGAAGCACATAAAGAGGTGTAGCCTGATGATTTTGGGACAAAGAAAATGTACCCTAAAATTGAAGCCAACAAGCACCGCCACTTTAAGCTAAGTTACTCATGAGATTTATTGGTTAGGATGGTGCCTCCATAGAATGTAACCCAAGGAAAAACTGTCCAGTCTGAGTTATGACTGTTCTTAGCCCACAGTGCCCTAGGCCTGGGTAAGAAGACTGCCCTGAAGGACCTCAGGGTTTGTGCACTTATACCCAAGATCACTCCCTTTCACCCATTCATACTGTCCTCTTGATTTACCACATATATCCTTCCCGACTCCCAACTTTTGCCTCCATTTCCTGTATTTTGATGACTGTCTCCTTGGCATTACATTGCCACAGACAAATACAACAGTAACCACCTCTCCTTTGCACAAAGTCTGGAGTCTCCTATATTTGGGTACTATCCATAGGCTGCTTATTTGGGCATAGACCAGTCCTATGTACAAGCATCAAATGAAAAATAGACTATCCTTTGTCAAATTGTAAGAACAGATAATGTGATGGCCAAAGATTTTGATGTTAAGGAGTATTGAGAACATTGAGAACTGGTGAGTAAGCATTTTTACCAACATAGCTCCAGCTTCCGGTACATATTGTGTTCCAGTTCTTTCGACAAAGATGCACAAAAGTGGAATCGCTCTACACACTGAAAGGAGTGAGCCTGATGCTCCTTTCAGGAACATCAGTTTCTTTTTGTCTCCATCAGTTCCACACTCATCAAACAACTTAATGAACTTCAAAACCGTACATAGATCATCGGTTTGAGCCAAGTATATTCTGGTAAATTTGAAGCCTGAGTTCTAGTTTTTATATTCATCTTTTGTAACTTCTATTAGCAGTATTCATGTTCTTTGGTAAGTGACTTCTCTGGGGACATGAAAATTTTCATTTCTTAGATGACAAAATTAAATATTTCATGCTGCCCACTCATAGAAACCCAGGTTAGCATTACATATGAGTTCTTACCCATATGTAAAATCGAGAAGAAAGAATCACCAGCCCATGTGCCTGAGGCATCCTCCAGAAACCTTCTGCAAGCCAGGGGAAGAAATGGGGATGGGAGAAGAAGAGGAAGCAGGAAACTGTCCCTCGGCTTGCAGGCCAGACTTGATAGACGACTACAGAAGTTCACTAAGCAGGGAGTGACTGCCGTTACTCTAACCATAAATTTCCTTTAACTGGAGTACTTCAGCCTACATTAGTATTCCATAACTAAAATTTACTTGTACTTACTGATATTTCCAGAGAAATACTGAAAAAGGAAAGCAAGAAATGAAGAAGGAGAGATACATCTGAAAACAAAGGAAAAGGGGGAGAAAGAGGAAAATAAAACCACAAGCTAGAAAAAGTAAGCAAAGGATGAAGGAATAAAGAATCAATAAGCATAAGAAGGAAGAGGAGAAAGTACTTTTACAAGTTTAGACATATTTGAATAATGCTAGGTCTGGGTTCATTAAAAGGCTACAAAATGATTCAGGCATTCAAATGACCATATTAGATCTACAAACCAAAGTCTAAGACAACAATTACACCTCTGTAACATCTGGAAAGGAAGGTTACAAATCAGTCTTAACTAAAGCACAGGAAATATGTGCACTTATAATTGCTTATATGTAATGTTCCCAAAAGCATAATGAAGCTCTTGATGAAAGCAAAGAGAATATTATCTGGGGCACTCACTTTAATAACCCCATGTAGATTAGTGATAGAGAAGGAACCCATCTGAAAATGTAGCAGGGGACATTAGACCTGAAGAAAGGAACCTGAGAAGGAATAACTGAAGATTAGGTGAAAGAAAGGAGTTATGATGGGTGGCCCACTTAGTTAAGCACACTTAAAAGGAACAATAGGAAGCTTGAAAAGGAACAGACAAAGCACTCCAGAAAGATAAGGACAGTGTGGGCAGAGCTGCGGTAACAGCCCACACAGGGAACTCATGATACTACACAGGTGGAAATAGGATGGACGTAGAGTTTAGTTGGAACATGAGATGTCAGATTTCAAATAAATTTATGTTTCTTCCCATTTTATCCATTTTATTTTATTAGGTTGCTCTGCATATGTTTATTTGGCACATGCTATAGGTGAAATGCTGTGTTGGCCATTAGGGCTATATCAGAAAACACAGCAACAAAAACCCAGAGTCTTGGACTTAATCTCAGGCACACACACAGACACAACCCCCTTTTAAAATTTTATTGAAAACAAGTCATTCCCATTAGAGGTTCACATTGTCTAACTCAGAATATAACCTGCAATTTCTGAATGTGGATTTCCATAAGTAACTAAGTAAGAAAACACCACCTGGGGGGATCTGAAGTAATACTTGCAGAATATCTAGTCTAATCAATGAGACCATGCAGAAATGATGAATGAAAAATCATTCAAGTAATCACTGAGTCACTGTATATCCAAATATGAGCACTGATAAAGGAAAAGAAAGGGAGAGAGATAGAGATGGGGAGGAAGGAAGGAAGGAAGGAAGGAAGGAAGGAAGGAAGGAAGGAAGGAAGGAAGGAAGGCAGGCAGGCAGGCAGGCAACTTCCCCTCCAGGAAGCTATTCAGTCTAGTGGAGGAAAGGAGATTTTCATAACGTGAAGTAAAATTTGCACAATATGATCAAGCACCTGATTGTTTAGTTCAGAAAACAGTAATTAACAATCACTTTCCAGTTACAGTCCTTACTAAATCTTTAGCAAAATTTTAAACAATCTGATTGTGTTGATTTGAATTCTCCAATTTTTCTTCACTATTAGATGTAACCAAATAGTAGGTTCAAAGGGCCAGAGCGAGGGTAGCAAGGTCTATAAATGTGTATTCAAACAATGGTTGTACCACACTATCACCAGTGGCTTTAAGATAGCCCCTGTGTCCCATGGATTCGTGGCTTTCTGTCAGAAGTGGAGGATCCATACACACTTAACAGTGTTCAACAACCAACAACCAGACTCCTCAGTAATGCCTTTAATAAGACTGTAGCCCTCCAGTGCTCATCAGCTTCTGTTTTCTACATGTTCTCAAAGTACCTACTTTTTTTTCTGTCACCTTTAATCCTTTGGCCTGAGAAGGTGAATCATCTTCTATAGCTGTATAACAGCTCTCATTCCATGAAGAAAATCATAGATGTAACATGCGTCTCGTCTTTCACTTCCATGCAAGGGGCAATGCCAGTTCTCTCTCAGTGGAGTTTTTTTTTTTTTAACTACACCCTAAGGCTTATCAAGTACAGTATTTATAGTTGCAATTGCACAAATGATCTAGCATCAGACATATAACAATAAGTTGAAGAAATTAATATAAAAATCATCCTTCATAATCTATGTCTATAGAGTCTACCTTATCAAAACCATGCTGTAGTAAATTATCATAAGTATGTTCAAAATTTTTAGACTTAATTGCACTTATGTTAGCTAGTTCTCCATTACCTAAAGAATTAAGGCCAGATTGTCTTGATTTGCTCCCCAGTTTTCCATCCTTATCTCCCAATACAGTCAGTCTTCCATGTACCTCCCTATGCTCCAGTCTTTATAGTTCCCTGAACATGTCACATACTTTTATACTGCTGAGTATTGCTTTACGATCATCCTTCTGTCTCAAGTGCCTCTTTCACCCCATTTGCAACCTATCAACAGCCTACAGAAACCCCCAGTTCAAATGTTCCCTCTCTTTTCAAATCTTCCCTGACTCCCTAGTCAAAAGTATTCCTTCTAGGATGTATAACTTTTACCTTTATTTAACACATTTTTGTTCTGCTTTCTTGTTAGTTCCTTAGATATCTAACTCTCTGGCCACACTTTAAGATCCTTGAAAATGGGATTATGTGTTTTGATCACCTTTAAATCTTCTCCAATCCCTAGCACATGCCTTTCACATAGTAAGTACTCAACAAATGCTTGTTGGATGAATGGGTGGATGGATAGATGAATAAGGGATAGCATCTCAGTTCCCTAACACAATAGTTAACAGATGATTGCCAGGGGTCTTTTCCTATCTATAATGCCCTATGGTTCTTTTAGAAGATAGTAGCTTTGATTTAGTTCAGTAGACATTGGGGAAAAAAACAAAAAACAAAGAACCTCAACAGACTCGTATAAGAAAGAAATAGGCCAGGCATGGTTGCTTACACCTGTAATCCCAGCACTTTGGGAGGCCAAAGTGAGCAGGTTGCTTGAGCTTAGGGGTTCAAGAACAGCCTGGGCAAAATGGCAAAACCCCATCTCTACAAAAACTACAAAAATTAGTGAGGCATGGTGGCACATGCCTATAGTCCTAGCTACTTGGGAGGCTGAGGTGGGAGAATTGCTTGAGATCGAGAGATGGAGGCTGCAGTGAGGCATGATTGTGCCACTACACTCCAGCCTGGGTAACAGAGTGAGACCCTGTCTCAACAACAGAAAGAAAAGAAAAGAGAAAAGAAAAGAAAAGAAGGAAGGAAGGAAGGAAGAGGGGGAGAGGGGAAGGCGGAAGGGGGAAGGTGGTGGGGGAAGGGGGAAGGGGGAAGGTGGAAAGGGGTAGGAAAGGAAAGGAAAGGAAAGGAGAAGAAAAGAGAAAAAAGAAAAGAAAAGAAAAGGAAAAGAAAAGAAATCTCATCATAATCCTATGGGAATTCAGGACCCTACAGGAGAAATCTCAGAAGGCTCAGAAGAAGCTGTAGATTCTAAAGGAAGATGAGGGCTAGAAGGAAGCAGGAATAATATAAAAGTAGAAGCAAGCTAAGCAACATGAAAGTAGTAAAGTACATTTCAAAGCCAGACAAAAATTAATCTTGGACCATTCAATAACTTCAACTGTCAATAAAATGTCTTCCCTCCATCTTTAGATGAGTGATGGCTGGGTTTATGCTCCTAATCGGCAAGTACACATGCCAGTGGAGGGGGCTGGTATCTGCTGTTGATGGTGCTCAAGAATCTCATGGGAGTAAAGGGGTCCTATAGAGTGGTTACTGGTTTGTATCTGGTACAGACTGTAGGATTTAAAAGCACACAGAAATGTTGTCCAAGGTACACTGACATCAAATAACCTTCAGTTTCTCAAACAAGCATCAGTTTGCAAACACAAGGAAATACAAAAATATGAACAGTCATCAAACTGGTATCAGTAATATGTAGAGCAGATATATGTCCCATAAATATAGAATTGTCCTATATCTATTTTCCATTTTTAGAAGAATCTAGAAATATCCCATATGTGTGTTCAGTCCTGAGAATCAGGCAAATGCATATGTGATGTCCATGCCATCCTGATTTCTCAGTCTTCACAAGCTGGCTTCCTATAAGCCACTGAGATCGGAAACTGAGACAACAGTCCCCAGATCCCCAATGGATCATTCCATAATGTGGTTGGGTTTTTAACTTTGTGTCAACACATACTTCAGTCTCACCAACCATGAGTGCACAGACAGGGGAACTTAGCAGAGAGTTGAGTGAGGAGAGCACCTGGGCTGGAGGGGCAACAGATGAGGATTTACCAATTCTTTCAACAACTCTTTACAGAGACCTACTATATGCTAAGCACCATCCTTAGTACTAAGAACACATCAAAGAAAAAAACCAAAATTCTGGCCCCTGAATGCTTGCAAAGTAGGACAGAGACGAACAGGATAAATCAGTATCATACATAGCTCGCTAGATGTTGACAAGCACCAAGGATGAAGAAAGGTAGGTGGTAAAGAAAGAAACATTTAACATTAGAACCCCTCCTCTATTGATAGAAAGCACTGAGTTTTACCTAAGATATTAGCATCTACTGATTGGGATAAAAATGGTGACATTAGTGATGTTTGGACTCTGTGCTTCTATTCCTTATCCTTAAGATGCCACTTTTTTAGCGTACCCTTCCTTCCCCCATTTCCCCAGAAGATACAGGGTAACCTACTGTGAGCGGAATCTGCCAGTGCCTTAGTGGTCATTCTTTATATCCCAAATGCCACATTACCAAAGTTTTATCCATAGATAATGTCATAACCAAGAGGATGTATACCAACATCTAAATTCACTCCTCCCACCCCCAGACAATATATTTGCCTTGGAGATAAAACCTTAATCCAAAAGAGTATCTTAAATGTCAGGAATTCCACGTACCATGTCATATGGTGACAAAGAAGTCTAGGCAAGGGGTCACATCCTGCCCAGTGACATATTATACCTAACCTGTGGCTAGATAAAGGTTAACCCTAACTCTCCTTTACTTCAAAACCTCAATAAACCTGCCTTTTAATCTGCATTTAATTGGGCAGTTCAGACTAGATCCGGGAGCCTCTTCCAGCTTTGTGAGTTATTTGCCCTCTTATGTGTATTCCACAGGCCTCACTAGGATGTGAACAAGTGGCATGCACTTAGCACAGCCAGAGACCAGAGCAAAGCCCAGGGGACAGTCAAAGTTATCACCTCCCAAACAGCTGGGAGTCAAGCACAGGCTGTGGTTGAGTTAAAAGCATGACTTGGACTGCAACCTTCACATGTTTAGAAAATCAAGTACAAATGCATGCACACCCACAGGTTTTCACTTGGCTAAGGCTTCCAGGGCGCAGGTGGGAGAGCTATTTAGATTTTTTTCTCAATTAATTGACTTAGAAATTGTAGTAAATAAACAGTTTAAGTACATCTTCCACCCCCACCCCATATCATTGAAGAGCAGCTGCTTCAGGATCCCAGGTGGCTCATCAAAGTATAGTCTGAGCATGGGTGCTGGGGCTCTCGCAGAAAGAATCCTCAGCCACTGGGGAGTAGGCTCTGCCATTAAAATATGTATTAAGGCCGGGCGCGGTGGCTCACGCCTGCAATCCCAGCACTTTGGGAGGCTGAAGCGGGCAGATCATGAGGTCAGGAGATCAAGACCATCCTGGCCAACATGGTGAAACCCCGTCTCTACTAAAAATACAAAAAAGCCAGGCATGGTGGCGGGCACCTGTAGTCCCAGCTACTCGGGAGGCTGAGGCAGGAGGATGGCGTGAACCTGGGAGGCAGAGCTTGCAGTGAGCAGAGATCATGCCACTGCACTCCAGCCTGGGAGACAGAGTGAGACTCTGTCTCAAAGAAAAAAAAAATATATATATATGTATTAAATATCATATCATATATTATAGCACAGAAGAGAAAATATGCCTAGTACAAGCCAGGCATTGTGCTTATTGCAGCTCTACAAACATAAATGACAAATTCAGAATTCACACTCTTGTCTACCTTACTGTAAGCTCTTAACCACTCTCTTGTCGAACAATGTATCATCTGTCTCAGCACCACTATCATGTACAGTCTCTGACAAGAGAGTGGTTAAGAGCTTACAGTAAGGTTGACAATAGTGTGAATTCCGAATTTGTCATTTATGTTTGTAGAGCTGCAATAAGCACAGTGACAATGGTGACCTGAAAATGATGTGGTTCCAGAGAAACCATCGACTTTAAGATCGATAATAAGAGAGAACTAGGACATTCAGTGGACAAAAAGTTGTTTTGGATAGACAAAACTTACATAGATTGTACTCATTTATGTGAATTGTGTACCATCATGCCTAATTATGAGCCAATATAATAAAATTTATGTACAAAAATAAGTCAGAGCAACTTTGATCTAAAATGTATTTAATTAGAATAGTGGGCTCTCTATATATGGGATATAGTTTGATTATATGTCCCCGCCAAATCTCTTGTTGAATTGTAATCCCCAGTGTTGGAGGTGGGCCCTTGTGGGAGGTGTTTGGGTCATGGGTGTGGATTTCTCATGTCTTGGTGCTGTCCTCATGATAGACGGGGTTCTTGTGAAATCTAGTTGTTTAAAAGTGTGTGACACCTCCCCTTGCCGCTCCCTCTCTTGCTCCTTCTCTGGCCATGTGACATGCTTGCTCTTGCTTTGCTTTTCATTACGCCAAAAAGCTCCTGGAGGCCTCCCCAGAAGCCGAGCAGATGCCAGTGTCATGCTTGTGCAGCCTGCAGAGCCATGTGCCAATTAAACCCTTTCCTTTATAAATTGCCCAGTCTCAGACATAGCTTTCTTTATGGCAACCCAAGAATGGCCTAACATAATGTGTCATCAGATGTCAATGTTGTCCAAGTTCTAAGATGCATGTGTGACATCTTCGTAGCATTTTATACTCTATAAAGTGTACTTTCTGAGGGCAATCTCAAGTGCTGGGCATAGTTAGACGTTGGGGAGAGGGAAGCAGCAAATGGTGATAAAATAGAGCCTTGTTCTGGAGAATCTCAGGTCCACCCTGAGCCCTTCTCTGTGAATTAGTTATAATTTTCACCTTTCTATAGATTAGGAAACTGAGGCTGGCATTAATGAAATAATTCATCCATAGAGTTCACTTTTCTATTCACAACTTAAAATGTTAAATGTATTGCTAGTTAGTGAAACACTCAGATTCAGCACCAGAAGAACTCTCCTTTCTTTAAGAAGATCAAAAGCCCACCCATTCTCTATTATTTGAAGAAATCGTGCTTTAGTTTTTTTGTATTATTATTAAATTTCCCATCTATTAAGTCCAGTTAAGCTTTCAGTCATTGGGACCAGATTTCTGAGTGAAATCAAGAACCAATCAGGGTGATCCAAACTAATAAAAAACAAGGTGCCATCAGCCTGTCCATGTGCCTTTCTACACGCCTGTCACTTAAGGAGCTCAGCATTTTAGCTTCACACACATCTACTCTCAACCAGGGAAGGACAATGCTTAATAGAGTTAAATAACCGATATGATCCAGTTTAATTCCATGGAAAGTAGAGGGAAAAAGGATGGGAATAAGGTTTGATAGAGAGAAGGAAGAATCAGAGGCTTGGACAACCGCACCCAGCAGGACCTCTCAGGGGAGAGGGCAGTGAAGTATGTAGCAAGGTCCATGCTTTGCATCCTTAGATATGAAAAGCCAGATCTTTACAGCAGGATGACCTTGTGTTATTAGAAATACAGTGAATTCCCAGAGAGGTTAATTTCTACACTTAAGACGTAAGTTGTAAAAAATGTCTCCCCAAACCAAAGATGATGAATTTTTGTGTAGTTGAGGATTCTTCAAATCATGTTGCCCATCTATTGACGTGAGCAATTTAAAATTGCCCAGGGAAAAGTCAATCAGCATTTGCATCAAGAGGCTTTGCAAAGTAGACGCTCAGAGAACTGACCTGCCAATCTGTACTCCCAAGGCCATGAACATTGCAGGCTCATTTCCATTCACAAAGCCTGCTCATATTTAGAGTTAAGCGGAATGCCAGGAATCAAGACTATGGAATAATCCCAGGGGATTGTCCCTTTGTACTTTCCAACAATAAAATGACTGTGCAATGACATTTGGAATAGCTAGTGTGATTAATGTCAATGTTTACACTGTTTTGTTGAGACAATAATAAATAATATTTATTGAGGATTTACTATATGTTGAGCACTGTTCCAAGTACCTCACATGGATTAACTCATTTAATCCTTGCAACAATCCTCTCAGATAGGCACTATTATGACCCTCATTTAACGTGAGAAAACAACAACAGAAGTAAGGAAACTTCCCCCAAGGTCATACCTTTCAACAGGAAAATTTTCGTACCACAGAAACATGGAAAAGTTAAATGAATTGTTATAAAGTCATCTGAAGTGACTGATATCCTTGCTACCTCAAAGTAAGTCTGAGCTCCCTCTTGATCCTGAGCTGTCAAAAACAACAAACATTAAGATGTCTTTTTCATCTATGTAACTTCCACTAACTTGTTTAAGGCTGGGCGGAGAGTAGTTGGTCAATATATGTTGAATGCACACCCTGCTTTCTATAAATTTCATGATGTCTACATCCATATGATGATTTTAAACGATGTTTTAAAGACTAGCAAAATCTGAATTCATTTTGATGATAAAGTCTATCATTTATTAAGTCCATTAATCTGTCTGCCTGCCAATCTCTCTTTTATACCCTGTGATAAATGATACACTGTCTTTAAGGTTGACATTTTTATCCAAGGACCATGATGTGTATTGTGAGCCTGATCCTATCATGAAAATATTCATGCATTCTAGGGAGTGCCTTCATTCAAACAGATTCGGAGTGCTCATTTGCAGCTGCACACTGGTAGGCAGCTCAGAATCCTGCTGCAGATGTGTTTTGCTTGACTGGCAGTGTTGAGAATTTTTTTATTTGAACGTACAGATGAGGCCCGCCTCTATTTGCAAATAAAGCCTGATTTACACATTTAGCTACCTGCTTGAGCCCAAAGTGTTTAGATTTGTGAACTTTCCAATCTACAAGTACCTGAGAACTTGGCGTAAACCAAATTTAAGACCCCTGTGTTCCTGGAGTTCATAATGTATGGCTCATACTTAAGGCTGACGGAAACATTTTCAGGGAATAGGGCAACTATTATTCCAAGCTACTCTCTCCAGATTTACATACCTAGTTCTCCTGGAGGAAATGTGGAGTTTCTTCAGGACATCTCTGAGATGTAATCATTAGTTATTACCATGTCTTTACAAATGGTTGAACTAGGACCTGGGAAGGGCAGGCAATCTCACAGGCATCTGGCGATAGAAATGCTGCCAAATATAGCAAACGCTTTACCTCTGACTTTACCCATCATTTGACTAGTATGTTCTTTGCTATATTTTTCACCTAAAATGCCTCTTGAAAAGAGATGAGATCTGTTCAAGACCTCACTGTAGTTTATTCTTGAACTGTTATCTTCTAGCCAGCCTGGACAGAAGAGAGGATTACTTGGAGGAGAACCACTGTCCTAAATTGGAACAATAGCCAAGTGTCCTGGGTGACTGAGAAGGGACTTAGGAGGGGCTTAGGCTACTCCAAGACCAGCTGCCCTATTTTGATCTGATCTCTTGGATTAGGCTTCTGGTTTAATATGATGTGGTAGCCAACAGGATCTTTCCTTCTGCACTAGTATTATTTACAGTCTGGATCTGGTCCATGGTATAGAGCACCACGATTCAAATCAATAATTCTCACACCGTGGACATTTATGCGCCATTGATGGAGAACTTTCCATTCCTTCCTGTAGTCCCGCTGACTAACTCTTTCTGCCTAGCCCCATTAGAGAACTCAACTGTGAAATTTTCAGAGTTGATGCCAGTACCTGTCACTGGTGGAGTGCAATGCCTGTACCTTCCAGTAAGAGCTTTTTCTATTTGCTCTGTTAGGGGATAAGCAGCTCCCCTTAGCACTTTCCCTTTTTTGCTATAGGAATTGCTTTGAAATGGTTTCAGGGGCTCTGGAGCATTTGCTTGGGATTAGTATGAGGGACGCGTCAATGAATACAATAACTGATAATGGGGTTTTGTCTCTCAAACACTTTTCTACTTCAGGAAGGAGGCACCTTAGTTCTCATTTTGATGTAGAGTCACCTTATCTTACTGTTTTCTCTGATTATGAATTATCTAAAACAAAGTATGTATTAGCACCAGTCCTGACGGTGAATAATGCTCTTCTGAATGCCTGAAGGTTGGCCACTTTCTCCCAGGTAACTCAAGCCTTCTTCTCCTCTGCTCAAAGCTCTAAATAAAGATGGAGTCTGAACCACCATCTCCAGAACCCAGATTCCTGTGCTTTGATGTACATTTCCTACTCAAGGTTCCCCAAGCACCAATGCAGTGCCCTACTCAGGCTTGCCCCTCTCGGCAACGCTCCCATGTGCTGTCACCTTTCTCCAGTCCAATTCCTGTTCCTTCAGGAATAAGCTCTGCTCAGCTGTTAATGATGTTAATCATTAATGGTACCTGCTGAGCCAACAACTTTGCATTTCACCATTTTAATAGGGGGAATTTCTTGAGACAGTGCTTTATCCCAAAGACAGACCAAGGAGAAAGATATCCTTCTGGGTATCTGCAAAGGTCACAGTGACACTGACACCAACCCAGACTTTCATCTCTACACTTTTATAACAGGTGTGCTGCCTTGCTCATAACACTGGCTGGTTCCTATAGCATAAAACCACTTACAAACTGAACTCAGTAGAAAAACTGTTGATGGCCTGTACAATTCTGCACAGGCAGCAGCAGCTCTGTCTCCAGAGCTCTCTCTGCCTCCTTTGTACTCTGAAGTAAGCAGCAGCGAGCAGCTGTCACCCCAGAGGGAAGAGCTCATGTTGAGCGTAATTCTTGAATCTCTTTGTAATCTGATTTTAGGATAGAGTGTTTGCTTTCCTTCTTCTTGGGCATTGAATCCAATAATAATAAGATTCCTCAAGTATTGACAAGCCTGTGCAGGAGCAGAGAGACCTGAAATCAATGAGGAGTTCACTGTATAGGGAGGTGGAAGGTGAAAAAAGAAGGCCCTGGTGTCTGCATGCCTCCTCCTTGTAAAGCTATGTCCCACCTCAAAGGACAATAGCCCAGTGTATGACTGTAGAGTCAGCAATGTACTCTAAGCCAGAGGAGGGGAGAAGTGCTTGTGAGGAGAGGAGGTATAGCTCTTTTATTCTGGAATACCGCATCATCAGTCTCAGAGATGATCTGAACTTTGTTTTCTAACAACTGGGAATCAGAAATGACATAAAGAGAAAAAAAATAATCTTGGCATCTCAAAAGGCTCATCCCTGTAGCAGGATCAGGGCTGAGGTGCCAGCACTTTTTCTTCCCTCTCTCTGAATTGAAGAGGTGCTATGATGGCAAAATTCACTGAACCAAAGGAAACTGCAGTGACTGGAAATGTCTTTGTCCCTAAAACACCTCCACTGGCTTCCAAACAAGAAGATGGCTGACAGGACACCAGCCTGGGGCCTGGAGGACCCAGTGTGGCTCCCCAAGGAGAACTGTGGCCCTACAGCCTCATCACTGGCTGGGCTCTCCACCCTAGAAGCATCTGCTTCATCCGGGTGCAGCCAAAAGGAACTCTTCAAAGGCCCCAACACCCTGAGCAGACATGACTAAAGCAGCAGAATCCCTGGGAGGAAAAGCGGCTCTGGTTTTACAGGAAAGCAGGTCCCCAATGCTTTGAGTGAAAGAAAAAATGGGCTCATAAAAGAAACAGGAAGGGGAATAGGAAGGATAGCTATGAAAGGAAGAGCTACAGGATTCAATAAGAAAAGGCGGTCCTATGGGAAACGGTAGCTTTGGTAATTTTCTGAGATGACAAAAAATAACTCTGAATGTTCTGTTTGGTGGCTGGGATCCTGGGGAGAGCCTACCTGGCCTTTTGAAGATTATCACACCCACTGCCTTGACTTCTCAAGTCTTTTAATCAAATAGCTTAAGAATAGTTGCAGTTGGCTTTAGTGAAGTAATTGCCCAGAGATCCTGAGGTGAGCCCGACACTGGAGGCTGTCTAACAGCTCCGGGATGGAGGGAAGGACCCGCAACAAAGACCACGTTAGAGATGGGGGCAACTGGGCTGGTTTTCCAACAAGATCTGATGATAAGCAGGGTCAACTTCCTAGTGCAGGAGAGACACAATGATAATACCCTATGAAACACAACTTATTCACTCATTTGGGGTAATATGTCTCTCATTTGGAATGACTATTGCCTCTCTCAACACTTCTGTTAATGCAGGTTCTATCTCCATACAGTGGGAAAAATGAAACTTCAATTTTCTTATGTGACTCCTTGAAGGTCATAGTGATCTAGATCTAAAAATAGGAATTCTTGCCTCTAAGTTCATTTTTTTTTATTACAGCATCCCACTCCTACTGGATAAATCTTGTATTAAGGGTAGCTTAAAGAACATATCTAATTTAGAAAGGTTTATACTGATATGAACTTGTGGGCAATTAGCTAAAGTATTGGGTTCTTAAGACCTAGGACCGCCTGGGTCTGCAATTGAGACTGGTAAAGATCATTCAGAATAATGCCAAGTCAATTAGAAAATGATGGAGTTGATGGCTTCTAAATTAAAAATTCTTTAAGTAGTAAGGTAAAGAAAAAGTCGAATTATAAAGATTCCTTTCCATGAAGGTGTAAAAATAACACAAAGCAAAGAGACAAATAAGCACAGATAGCTATGCCTTATTTAAATACAAATCCTTCAAAAATAATTATCAGAGTATTTTTCTCTCCAGATAAATTCCTCCCACTCTTTTCTTTTTCACCATTTTTTTCTGCCCTCAGATCAACGCTAAGAAGCTGGAGAAACCAATATTAGAAATTAAAAATTACACTTGTGAAATATGTTATTTAACATATTTAATAATTATTCCTTGCTTAATAATCATAGTAGCATAAGAAAAAAAAAACATGCACAGATGTCAGACACACATTCTTCAACTGCAGACCTATCCCTTGACCTCAGTCCTTATACAGTGGGCCACACTGCATTCCAAATGTTTCCAAGTTTGCAGTCATCACCACCTCCTTCCCCAGGAGCTCAGCAGCTTAAAATCCTTAGGACAACCCCGGACATGGCAATCTTGCCTTAGCAGAGAAGGTATGTGCCACCATCCCCGTACTGCTAATGCGGCCTTTCTGATTCGAGTTAATTGCTTTGGAAAAAAGGATCCAGCCTCCTCCTCACCTCACCGGGAACGTTTCCCTGGAAAGGAAGGGATATTGTGTGTCCAGCTCGGCTGATATGGGTCTTTAATCAGATCAGCTCTGAGAAGTGAAGGAAGGAGAGACTGAGAAGACGGGAAGCCCTGAAGTGACCTTGGGAAGCCCAGAGTGTGGGAATATTCCAAGTTTTGTCATTTTAATCCTCAAACATAACTCAGCAGGAGAGCTTACAATTCAGCTCTGCAACAACTCACACTGCATGTCTGGGCATCTGAGGTCTGCATTTTAGCACTACCTCCATTGCTATTCACTAGCACCCAGAGCCTGAAGGAAGGTGTCCACCTCCTTTCCCTTATCTCCTTAAAGAAAATCTACCAAAACACAGGCTTCATGCAGCTGTTATGTCAATGGACCCTGCTGCAGAGAGAAGAAAGCAGGCATCCGCAAACCACCAGGTACAAGTTCACTGTCATTCCAACCCAAGACAACGCGCTCTGGGGAGGGACGAGAGACGTAAGCTCACGTAAGTGCTGCAGCTCAAATTCAGGAATTTGTCCTAGGCACCCTGTAGGCAGGAACCCAAGACAAGGGAGCAATCCTTGATTTTCAGCCCAAGTGCCTTTTCTCATCCCTCGAGAGCTGCAAATTTAGATGAAGGAGGACAACTTTCTATGGGGAGAGCTAAATTAGGCTATCTATGACCAACCTTTAATTGAAACTAATGCAAACAAATGTCTATCTCACTCTGAGTTCTGTTTCTTTTTCTTTTCTTTTTTTTTTTTTGAGACTGAGTCTTGCTCTGTTGCCCAGGCTGGAGTCCAGCGAGCTCCGCCTCCCGGGCTCACACCATTCTCCTGCCTCAGCCTCCCGAGCAGCTGGGACTACAGGCGCCCGCCACCACGCCCGGCTAATTTTTTGTATTTTTAGTAGAGACGGGGTTTCACCGTGTTAACCAGGATGGTCTTGATCTCCTGACCTCCTGATCCACCCGCCTCAGCCTCCCAAAGTGCTGGGATTACAGGCGTGAGCCACCACACCTGGCTCTGAGTTCTGTTTTAATTCACATTGTGGTGGAAAGGCAGTTGGCAAGGAGAAGACTGTGATATTTTAAAAACAATAAGCTAAGGATTAGAGTTTTGTTTTGTGTTTTTTAAACGGATACTGTAGTCTAAGGGGAAAAGTAGAAGAGAAAAGTTTTCTCCTGGCACTCTCAAAGCAGAATGTGGTGCCAGCTGCTCCACCGACTGTCTGAAGATGGGGTAATTGCCGCTCTTCTCACCATAACTCCTTGCTTTCAGATCAGCGGCTGGCAGGTTTATCCGCTTCTGAGCAGCTTCAGAGCCACGTCAATGACACTGGCTACGTCAGCAAGAGCAATCGGAAGAGAGGAGGATGCCACTGCCAACAGCAGTGGGAGGGAAAATTTTAGCCTTAAAGATTCTATCTGTCTATCTGCCTGATTCTAACTGGCATACATGACTGTCAGTGATTTCAGAAGGCCAGAAGAGGGTATATAGTTTTAGACTGCCTCCTTAAGGCTTGGGGTACAGTAGCATTTAGTTAACATGTGTTTAAGCTTCCAAAGCCCTTGTTTAGGTCTTGTTCCCTACTTAGGAGAGGGTGGGCTTTCAAATATATCAGAAGACATAACCAAAATAAACACTACCACAAATTAAGTGTCTAAAGCCACACCACACGCACACCAACAGTGGTTACTGCAGTAATTCTGGCTCATTTCACGCTATCGATAGTTCTAGCTGCTTTCATTTTTGGCACTATTATAACAAACATGACACTACAGCCACTAACAATTTGATTAGGATCCTTGGCATAATGCTATTCTATGGTCTTTTTTTGTAAGTAGGTTAAAAGCTTCTGCTCTCTGGGATGGCAGTCCTTTAAAGTTCATGGTTACAAAGATATGATTCTATTCCATGGTCCAGTATCAGCCACCTTCTCATCCAGGACCATGTCGATGTGAGGAAGCATTATATATGACTAATACACTGCCAAAATGCTTTTAAAGGTGTTGTCTGGGGAGGAGAAAGAAAGCCTAAGGCAAAGGTAACTGAGTGAGTTCAAAGTGAAATAGCTTCCCTAACCCAGACATACCCAGAGGAGAGAAAAATCCCACTGCTAGCACAAGCCTGGTGTTCCCAACTACCCTAAAGTCAAAATTTTGTGCAGAGATCAAAAGCTTATGGCTATTGGATTCCAATAAATCATTTTGTCAAATTCACAGATGAAGAAGGAGGATGCCAAGCTCAGAAAGCTGCAGTACTCCTCTTATGTTCTTAAGTATATTCTTAAGACTATATATAACATCTGGCCTAACGCTCAATGCCAGGCTCTAGCAGGAATGTAATTTAACATTGTATAATGAAAATTACCAATAACTTGTCAACAGCTATGTTCAAGTCACTCGATTTCCCGTGCTTCAGTTTCATCACCTATTTCCTTCCCAGTGAGCTAAAAACGAAGATGTTAAGGTGCCTCATAGGGTCAAGAAATGAGGAACACACCTTAAAAAATACATAAGGTGATATCTAGAAGGAAAAGAATCAATAATGCCACATTTGGAGTCATTGCCCCCATGGTTACCACCATCACTCACTCTAAGTCATAACTGATATGCAGTTCTCTGCAACAGGGGTTCTGAACCTGGGTCCCTGAACCCCACAGGCTGTCATGGGTGTACTTTAAAAGAGGTCCACCAGCTCTGATCTCTAGGGCAGGAAGCCCAGGACACAAAACTTAAGAACCACTACTATAATAAACCTTGGCTACAGGTGTACCAAAAACAAACAAAAACAAAAAACACTTACAATGCCAGATGGAGAGGAAAAGTCAGGGAAGATGGCTCAGAAGCCAAGAGAAAAGCATAAGGATCTCACGAAAACCACCACCTTCCTAAGCCTCAACTCCCTGGGGCATCTATTCAACATTGACTCTGTCTGAAGATAATTTTTTCAAGCAATAATGCCTAGAAGATCATTAATAATAAGCAGAAGAAATGACTGATCATGGAGGACACAAGGCAGAAAAAACCTGAGCTGCCACCCATCCACTACTAAAGACACCTGTCAGAGGGACAACCAAAGGATTTGATGGAGCTTTGAGGGGAGCAGGCAGCTTTATAACAATAGGGTTGTCATGAGTTGCAACTGTGGGGCCATCTTGTGTGCAGTGTGAGAGATGAGAATGGAGTCTGGGTCTGCGGGTCAGACCAAGGATGAAGAGATGAATACTCTAGCCTCTCAGTAGTACCAGCAGGGCGATAGGTACTTCCATACCGCCCCAAATAAGACCCAAGTCCCAGCTTTGACAAAAGAACCATGTTTGGAAGAGAAACTGAAATGAATTGGAAGGAAGCACTTCAGCAGGAGGAGAGTGGTTCAAAAGATGGACAAGATGTAAGCTGTGATCTTAGAAGACCAGGTCACGGGGGAGGGGGCACCCTTAAAGGGGAGTGAGAGAGGGAAATAAAGAATTTCATTCTAATTCCTGAAAGCAAGGCAGCGCATATAAAATTACCTAAGATTTACAGAGCAATTTGCCGTTTACAAAACAGTATGACATTCACGATATCATTTAATCCTTATCACCCTTAAACGCTGGTTACATTTTATTTTACACATGAGGAAACTGAGGCTGAGTAGGGCGGATTATGCGACTTGCTCAAGGTCACTTGGCTGAAATCAGCGCTAGGATGCATCCCCAATACCCCCACCTCTCCGGGTGGCCGTCCACCTTGAAAGTCTTTGTATTAACTCCTATAGGGCAAGGCTGGTGTGGCTGCAACACACTTCGCCCCCCTCACCCCCAAATCTGGGACGGAGCAGCGCCCTCAGGTGCCAAGGAGGGGACCTGAGTGACGCGGAGCCACTGACTGGGGTTTCCCTGTCCTGCGGGGCTCGCGGGAGCCGGGAGCAGAAGCCACAGCTCTCGAATACACGGCAGGCAATCAGTCAAGTCAGGCTCCAGCAGCAGTTGCCGGCATGGGGCTTAACACGAGAGGGGCGGCGCTGGGTGAATTCCCTTCCGAGCGATCCCAGGGCTAGGATCAAGCGCCTGCGCCCGCTTCTCTGACCCGGCTCCCCACGCTCCCCCCTGCCCCGCTGGCTCCTTCCCGGAGGTTCCCCGGTGCGTGGGGGCGCCTTGGAAGAGGAATGGGGCCGGCGTGGAGTGTGGAGGTGTCAGAGGGCCAACCCCGGGGCGAGGGCTTCCAACGCCGCTCTTCTGGGTCAGGACAACCGCGAACAAAACCCGGCTGAAGTTTGGGCATCAAGGGTTTCAGACCAAGTAGCAAGTTGCCTGGAGAGCGAGCGGTCCTAGGTGGAGGGCCTGGGGCAGGGGTGGCGGTAGAGGAACAAGGGAGAGGCAGGAGATGGTGCCCCTTCCCACGCAGCCCCTCGCAGCCCCGCGGGTAGGTGGCCGGTCCGCCTCTGCAGCCCGCGGGTGCCGAGAAAGCGCCCGGCACCGGGCACCCGGCACCGCGGCGCAGCGCAGCCAGCCCCTCCTCGCCGCGCTCCGCGCTCCTCCCCACCTGCCCACGGCCTCGCCCCCGCCGCGGAGACTCACAGTCCTCAGAAACTGGATCTCGTCCTCGCCTCCTTCTCCCCCTTCGGCCATGGCTCCCGAGGCGTCGGCGGTGCCCCAGCCTCCGGCGCCTCTGCTTCCCCCGGCAGCCGCTCGGCGTGCGCTGACTGCTGCTGCGCTCTTTCTCCTCCTCCTCTTCGTCCTCGTCCTCCACCTCCTCCTCCGGCTCCTGGCTCAGCCTCAGCCTCAGCAGCGCCAAGCTAATCCCCGACCATATAGGGAGCTGGGCTAACACTCCACTGCACTGCAGAGCGCCAACGCCAACCAAGCAGTCCGCCCACCCCTCTCGCCTCTCGCCCCAGCCAAGTGCGCTGCGGCCGCCTGCTCCGTGGAGAGCGCAACGCCGGGCGCGTCGAGCCGGCGGGGGCGGTGCGGGGGCTCTGGGCCGGCGCGGTGGAGCCTCCCCCGCACCGCTGGGCACCGCACCGCACACACAGCGGAAGCGCGCGCCCCGTGGCGACCGGAGGATGTCCCCTAAACTGCGCCGATTCACAAACAAAGGCCAGTTGCTTAGCTCCAGCGCGCCCAGACTGGGTACCAACCCTCTCGCTCTGCTCGCTTTGCCCACTTTGCGTGTGTGTGTGTGTGTGTGTGTGTGTGTGTGTGTGTGTGTGTGAGAGAGAGAGGGCGGGGGGGGGAGAGAGACAGAGAGAGAGAGGGAGATCTGGACTCGAATACCTTGCTAGAACCCGCGTGCCTTGTTGGGCAAGGAGAAAACGGTGCAGTGAGGAGCGAGGGTGATTGTCCACTTACAACAAAGTTTGCAACTCCCTAGATAGTCCTTTCTACACCTTAAGAGAATCCCTTCCCCTCTTCAAAATTGGTAAGTACACTTTACCAAACCCCTGGCTTGTCCAGGGTTGCTGTGACTTCTGTACCCCAGGGAGCTTCTGGGGTATCCTGTGCCATCCTCAATTTGGAAGTCAGGTGGCATCACAACCCTTCCTCTCTGTCCACTCCTAACCTTATTCTGCATTTAGAGTTCCAGCCCTGTGGACTCTAAAGGGAGTAGAGAGTAGTTACAGGAGGTTCCCTTCCAGGTCCTGGAAGGCTCCTACATCCCACCCAGCCTCAGGTCCTTTGCCATGGTTGGGGATTGCCAGATTGGTCCTTGCCTTGACTGACGGTGCAGGGTGCCCCCTTCTGTTTGATGGCCGAGAAGCTCCGAGGCAAGAGACTGTTCAAAGCAAAAGGCACCAGAGATGTAGATTTAGGAGGAAGTGCAACTGGGAAGGTGGTAATTCTGGGCTGATGGTAGTGGAAGACACTGGAAACCCCAAGCCATTTCACAGCTTCATATACCGCCTCCTTGTGGACGACATCTATCTCTTGATGCTACCTTAAGATCTCTTTCCTGAGCTTCCGTCCCACATGTTCTGATGAACATCAGAAATGCAAAGAAAAATAATGTTTTTTTCTTGTATTGTACTCAAACTGCTACCTTCTAGGCTGCAGCTTGGGCCTTGCGCCTCTTCTGAAATCCGCTTAGAACAAGTCAAACCATCTGTACATTGTGGCCCTTCACCTCTTACAAGGCATCTGCCATGCTTGCCTCTATGGCCCACCATCCACTCTTTTCTTCTCCTAGCTAAAGGTTCTTCTTACCCCCAACTTTCCCTGTAGTATAGTTTCCAGAGCCTATGTCATCTTTGATGGCCATATAAGCATTCCAGGTTGTCTTCTTCCAGAATTGTTGTGCTCTCCGTCCTTGTTTTGGACAGTCTTTATGTGTAGCCTAATATTGGATTGGCTTTTGGAGAAACACCAGTGACACTCACTGTGTTTGGAGTTAACTAGAATTTCTAGATTTACTTTTTTTCCTCCCACGTGAACTGCAAAAGTCAGCTCTTCTCTATCTTGATCACGTGCAAGTGCTTGAGTACCTGTGGGCACGGTGGCTCATGCCTATAATCTCGACACTTTGGAAGGCCAAGGTGGGTGGATCACCTCAGGTCGGGAGTTCGAGACCAGCCTGACCAACATGGAGAAACCCCATTTTTACTTTAAAAAAAAAATAATACAAAATTAGCCGGGCGTGGTGGCGCATGCCTGTAATCCCAGCTACTTGGGAGGCTGAGGCAGGAGAATCGCTTGAACCCAGGAGGCGGAGATTGTGGTGAGCCGAGATCATGCCATTGCACTCCAGCCTGGGCAACAACAGTGAGACTCCGTCTCAAAAAATATATATGTGTGTGTGTGTGTGTGGGTGGGTGGGTGTGTGTGTGTATGTGTATTCCTTCCAATTGTAATACCCAATCATGTACTGATGTCTCTATATGTGAACCTTTAAGGTATTTTTAAAGCTAGAGTATGCCATGCCATGCAAGGTGCTAATTATTACTAACCTGTGATATGGCATACCTTCAGAATACTAATAGAGGCCCTCTTGGATTAACTTTCATACTGTTGATTATGCTTATTTAATGATCAAGAACTTACCTAAGTCAGAAAAATAATACCTATTGAGTACTATGCTTATTACCTGGGTGACAAAATAATTTGTACACCAAACCTCCATGGCATGCAGTTTACTTATGTAACAAACCTACACATGTACCCTTGAACCTAAAATAAAAGTTATAATTAAAAAATAACCTACATAAATATATTATTTTGCAGCCCAAATTTCTTCTTGTTCATAGGGCTACTACAAATGCCTTTTTTACATACTTTACTGAAATACAGATATGTAACCTGGGACACCACCTCCCGTATCAGTCAAATAACCCTACCACAAAAGAAGTAAGAATGGAGTTCTGTAACACCATTGGTGCATCCACTTGGATTCCTGATGGTCTTTGTGTTCCTTTAGAGTGCCCAAAAGTAAGCTGTTTAATTATCAAAATCTAAGATTGTTCTGGAGCTCAGCTTATAAAAGAGTCTCAGACTATTGTTTCAGACTGTAAACTGGGGAAGGTGGACATTTACTTCTATTTGAAATCTATTGGTACTTCTTCCATTCTCTAAGATTTCCCAAAGATGCACCAATAATGATGCTGTAGTCATATAGGTATAGATAAATAGTAGTTCAGACACTGTGCTTTGGTACTTGTTTTGCTATTAGTTCACCCATTAAGACTGGGAGAGAATAAACTAATAGTAAGTGACTTGTCTAAATTCATACATCTAGTAAAAGGAGTCACACAATCTCCTCTTACTTGGAATAAAACAATCTCAATAGTTTTCAGTACTTTCTCCAAGTAAGAGGAGATTGTTTGACTCCAAGTTCAATACTTTTCAGTACTTTCTTCACTATACTGCCTTGCTTCTAGAACAGCAAAGTGGAAAACATCAGGTTCATACACCACCTCCATGCCCCCCATACCCCATACACATTGGGTTTGCTTCCACACAGCCTATATTTTAAACTGAGTCTCTCTCAAGACCAGTTACTCTTAGTAGAGAGCCAGAGGACTTGGACCTTAGGTCTTAGAGGGTACTGTAGCTACTACATTTTGAAAGAAAAACCCAAAGCCTCCCAGGTTTCTAAACCCCTGGAGAAAGCTATCAGCCATTATTGTGACTTCAATTAGGTGCACACGACAGAGAAATGAAATACCTTTGGGATGCTGGCATGGTTCAAAGTCAGACCTCAAAGCCCGATGTATTTGAATGTTGGGGCACTGTGCAGCCAATATCAACAGCAGGTGGAGAGCCTGTGGTGGGGGCCAGATCAGAAATTTTTCATTTTTCTCATTATAGCACTTTTATACCTTTCACATATATAATTTTAAAGGCCTGACATTGAAATGTTATTATTCAATATTGATTATTGAAATAAAATTCATGTATTTATTTTCTCCTCTGGCAGGTTCTCAAAGTATTGGTCCTGAGGATTTTCTCACATAAGAGGGCCTCTTATTTGTGTTTTAACAGTAATATTGCTATAGTTTTAAAATGCTAATGAAAATATCCACACTCATATAAGTCAGTATCTCATTTGCTATGTTGTATTGTTCATGGTAGCCAGTTGCCCAAGTGGTCTCAGTGAGGCCAAGGATATGGATTCAATTCTAGGAGGGCCAGTTAGCTTCACTGCATTTGCTATCCAAAGACCCTGGCCCCTTCATTCTGGCTAAAAGTCTCATAAATCTTTGTTCATTAGCCATAGGGGAGGCAGGCTTAAGCTTTAACTAGCTAGGACTTCCCATGCTTGGAGACACAGAAGCTAAGGGGTCACACTTGATAAAGATAGCCTTCACCCATGTTATTAGTGATATATTAAACTCTACACAACACTAAATCTTTCTCCAATATCCATTTCAGCCTCACTTCCTAACTATAGGAGTCATCCATTTGCTGAAAATGCATGTCTTCCATTAATTGCACTCATGGCTTCAGTCTGCATTGACTCAGGTTTTGCCTAAGGAAAGTATAAAAGGGAAGATGGAAAGAACTGTAGAGTTGAGGGAGCTGACTCTGCTAGCTACCATCTTTTAAAATATCTCACCACATACACAAGTACTATTTATATACTGACTGAAGATTTATTTATGTTTTTCATTAGCAAAAAGAAAACACTTTTCTCTGCTTTTTGTTCAGGTGTTCAAAGGCAAGAAGGTATTCTCACCAGGGAAGCCTGTGAACAGAAAGAACTCCTGAGACTACACCTGCTTTTAATTTGGTGCCAGTAGGAATGATGGTATACACATTTTACAAAAGTCATTTTTTAATGTTAAGAAAAAATTATCATTAGTTTCCAAGATCTTTATAATAAGCTACTAAGGTATACTAATATACCTTTGTCCTAAAACTTGGAAGCCATACCAAAAATCCTTGATTCAGATTCCTTTCTAAAATAGAGAGGGGACAGGTACAAAAAAAATCTTTTTCTGATGATATGTGCATTATCTTGTTTATAAAAGCCACAGACATCGCAACTGCTTAACACAGGCAAGGATCCACTTACTGATACCTTCCTGAAGCTGAACACTTGGAAATGTGGTCGTTGCCACCGCCTCCTCCTTCTCCTCCTCTTCCTCTTCTTCCTCCTCCTCCTTCTTCCTCTTTTACTCCTTCCTCTACTCCTTCTTTTTCACCTTCTCCTTCTTTTTCACCTTCTCCTTCTTTTTCTTTTTGATGTTTTAAGATTGGAGGATTACATTATAAGGCCAAAGTTAATATGCCATTCTGGTGAAAGGCTCCGGAAACTAAATCACTCAAAGAAGGGGCTTTGTCCCAGCAGGGCTGGGGCAGCCTCTGAGGCACAGCAGAGATAGAGGCAAACTGAGCACACTTGCAGAAGCCTAGGAGGCAGATCTTTTGCAGGTGCCATCCATTGAGCTGATTCATCTTCAAGGAGTCTCCAGTTGGAAAGGGTTGTTAAAGCAATAGATTAAGCCACCAGCATTATAGTAGTTTATTTGCATTTCCCTGCAGGTCAGCCTCTGTTTAACAGTAAATTTATACTGTAATCATTGTGTATTAGACATTAGAAATTAGACATTTAACATTAGAAACACAAGAGTTTGAGTCCTGGGCAAAACTCTGACATTTGTATGATTCTGAGCAAATAATTTAAACTCTCAAAGACTGTTTTCATTTTATGAAAATACCCACTTTTGGGTGTATTTTAAAGATTAAATGACTGGGTGATAAGAATGTTTAGCAGAATGTCTTGTAAAAGTGCTCAGCACAAAACACCTAGATATTCCTTGCAGATCAGTCCCTGTCCTCCTTTGTGTTGGTTTCCAATGCCTGCCTTTCCGGTCTGTTTGTATTCTTGCCTCTCTTAAAGTTCTATTCTTATTCGACTTTTATGAGGCCTTTACTCACACAAAAAAAGACACAATGTTTCTGATTTCAGCAAACTATTTCCTGCCCCAATAAGCAAAACATTCTAGGCAGATCTCATGTGTTGCAAGTTAATGGTGAACACCAACACTGCTTTTCTGTGTTTGTTTCCTAGGGAGCTTGTTCTGAGCTGTATTATGTTTGCATCTTTAATGAGAGATGTATTCTGTTGCTATGGCATATTGAAATTCATGACTTCCTCTGGAAGGTGGAATTGTCACCTGCCACCCCCCTCAGGTTTTCCCTTGGGCTTTATGAGATTGAGATCTAGTGGCTTATGAAACTATACTTAATCAGATAAGTCTCACACTAAACTCAATGCCTTTGACTTCTAATTTCTGCATTTTAATTCTTCCTGTAATTCAGTGGCACCGATTTATTGAAGCTGCTGCCAGCAACAATTTGCTCTGATTTGCTGCAGTTTTAATAGTTCCTGCTGAAATAGGTGGGCACACAGTGGGAAAGGAGATGAACACAGTTTTGTGTCATTTATTTCAGGTGCCAGGGTGAGACCCACATTTCAGTAGGCAAAAATGTAGGTAAATGACTTTTATGCTGGTTCTAGGGTAACTATATGTAACTATATGGCCAGCTCCCAGGTTCAACTTGTCCCTACAGCCTGTTCTGAGCAGATCTCATTTCCAGTATCTTTGAGCTGGTGAAATTTCCTTTAAAATAATTCAAGGAATCTAACAAAGCAAATCCTTGTTCTCTCTGCACTAAAGGACACACAATTTCTCTTAGTATTCAGCGCTCCAGTGTCCTAGGATGTGAGCTCTGCTTTGCAATTCCTTGTCAGAATGTTGCTGTTGTCGCCAACATGCATGGCAGAATGCTGTGGACTCTAAGAGTTCAGGAGGCCTGCAGTGCTGCTGAGTTGCTCCTGTTGCTCTCATCTGAGGTCCAAACAGAAGTCAGAGATCTTAAACTACCACATTTGTACCTTATCATACAATCTAAAATTGAGAATGTAGAGTCTAAGTTCAATGGGTGCATAGACCAGTAAAAATGTGCAGACAATTTTCAGCTGTATCATGGGGTTGCCATGTTTTTATGTTGCTATTAAGCACGTTGATAATCAAACTGCTAATTAATGACTATTACCATTGTATGAAGCAAGAACTTTTTAACATAAGACAGTAAAAAGGACAAATCTTAGAATTAAGAATAAATTTGACTTTATGAATAACTCATTACATAATCTCTTTCTTTCTCTGCCTCTCTCTCTTTATCACTCACTCTCTCTCCTTTTCCCGCAAAGGAGATGAAAACCTCATCAAGACCAGCACGGATTTGGGAATCACCAATAGAGTCAACCCGTCACTCTAAGATGAGGAAACTAAGGCCCCCTAAGGTGAACTGTGAACTGAATTGATGAAAGCTGGGATCAAAGCCCAGATCTCTGGGCTCCTTGTCTGGTATTTATTTTCCTTGCTTTCTTCATAATTAAATTCAGTGTAATGACCCAGATGTAGAGCAAGATCCTGGAGTGTCTTCTTAATCATCAAATATTGTCCTCTATAAAGTTATAATGTTTAGTGAATTTGCTGTAGTCTAATTCTTTTAAAAACGGCTAACACGTGTGAGAATTCACTAGTGACCACCTAGAGTGCTTGTTCCCTAAGGGATTATTGACTATTCTTTAAAACTATAACAACAGACAACAACAACAACAACAACAAAAATAGGAAAGAAAATTAAGGTTGAGCTTAATCACTTCACTCACTTAAGTATTTATTACACATAAAAGCAGTGTGTTGAGGAGGTTTTGGGACTGGTGAATCTCATGTTGAGGTGATTTTAGAATAGCCCTTTACTAATGTAAAATATTAATTTACTAAATTGCATGACTGTACTAGTCCATTTTCACGCTGCTGAAAAAGACATACCTGAGACTGGGCAATTTACAAAAAAAAAAAAAAGGTTTAATGGACTTACAGTTCCAGGTGGCTGGGGAGGCATCACAATCATAACAGAAGGCAAGGAGAAGCAAGTCACATCTTACATGGATGGCAGCAGGCAAAGAGAGAGAGCTTGTGCAGGGAAACTCTCATTTTTAAAACCATCAGATCTCGTGAGACTCATTCACTATCATGAGAACAGCACAGAAAACACCTGCCCCCATAATTCAATCCCCTCCCACCAGGTTCCTCCCATGACACATGGGGATTGTGGGAGTTGCAATTCAAGATGAGATTTAGGTGAGGACACAGCCAAACCATATCAATGACTTACACATTACTTCACATTTTTCATATCCTTCCACTTCTTAGTTTCTACCACATTATAGTCTATGGCCTCAAACGCTGAGACACCTTAAGCACCCTTTAATTGTGGTTCTTGTTCTTCTCAACCCTTTCAGTATTTGGCCCTGTTGGTTCATTACTATTTATTAGAACTACTCCCCATCCTTGGGGTCCAGGTCCTAGCACTATCCAGACTTTTCTACCTCTCTGACCCTTCCTTCTTGATTTCATTTGATGAACTCTGTTTCTCATCCTGACATGAGAAATGGACATTCCCTAAGATTCCAAATTTGAACCTCCTTCATTTTCTGCAAACTCATCTTATCCTCTTTCATGACTTTAGCCACCATAGTCTCTATGCTCAGATCTTTATTGCCAGGTCTTCCAAGTTACAGATTTACTTTTCTAACTGTACGTTGGAGACTTCCAACTGTGTGTATCACCATTTCTTCAAATCAACATGACTAAAACAGAATTTATCCTGTAAGTAAGTACCCTCTCCATGAGCTCCCCTTTTCCAGACCTACTGGCTTCTCCTTCCTCCCAGCCTTTCTATCTCTATTATTGCTACCACTATCCTTGGAGGAACAATGACTGACACTGGCAAGGGAACCAGCAGAAATAATGAGTCACTCAGTCAAGACATCAGGACATACACTTCTCCCTGCCACATTGCCCCTGTGCTGGCTTCCACAACTGAGTTTGGTGTGTGAAAAACAAAACAAAACAAAACAAAAAAACTAACACCTCTGATAAAGAGATGCCTTCAAACAACAGACAAAGGTTATCTAGACCTAAAACACTTCAACACAAAGACAGGATTCAGGAGTTGAGAGAAAATGAGCTTTGCCAAGGACTTCTGCAAGGAAGCTAAGATTCTCATCCAATGGGCAGAGTACCTACCTGGATCAGCACATTTCAAAGTCTCTTCAATTTGGAACCCTTTGCTTTCAATCCTGGCACCAACACTGTTTAGCTTTGTGAACCTGAGTAAGATACCTAATCTTGCCTTGTCTCAATTTTCTTATTTAAAAAAGGAAAGTAAAATTTAAAAACAAATTTAAGAGGGTGATTGAAGAATTGAAAAGTCAGTATCTCTATAAAGTTTTGGGTTTTTTTATTATTATTATTTTTTTAATGGAGTCTCACTCTGTTGCCAGGCTGGAGTGCAGTGGTGTGATCTCGGCTCACTGCAATCTCCGCCTCCCACGTTCAAGCGACTCCCCTGCGTCAGCCTCCCAAATAGCTGGGACTACAGTCGTGCACCACCACACCCAGCTAATTTTTTGTATTTTAGTAGAGATAGGGTTTCACCATGTTGGCCAGGATGGTCTCTATCTCCTGACCTCGTGATCCGCCAGCCTCAGCCTCCCAAAGTGCTGGTATTACAGGCGTGAGCCACCGCACCCGGCCATCTATAAAGTTTTTAGAACAGTGACTGGCAATGAGCAGATGCTGATTTACTGTCTGGTTTCTCCAAAAGCAGACCCTGATTTGGGAGATGATCCCAGAAAGTACCAGTAAGAGTGAGAAAGTGAGACAGGAAAGGGAAGGAAGCCAGTAAGGAGCAAGTTATCAAGCAGGTTACCACTATGCATGAGGAGCCCAGTCTCACTGGGGAACTCTGGGAACTAGTGAGGAACATGCACTTCAGAGTCACCCTCAGAAAAACAAGGAAGCTGGGGTATTTACACGCTAACTGCGGTCAGTCACTGGGTGAAGGCTGCTCCCAGGGTGTTAATTCTCTGGCACTTTCAGCCTGCTCCAGCTACCAGAGAAAGCCCTTGGGCAGTTGGAAATTGGGCTGCCAAATACCCAACAATGGGAGGAAACCCAGTGTTCAATAACTATGCCATCGTCATCATCACCACTGACATCCAAAGGCAAAACCTATATGAAAACAGGCTATTCTGGCTGAAGCTGCAGGGAGAGATGTGGATGGGGGTCCCAGGATTTGGCACTGGGTGCCCAGTGATCTCATCGTAGGTGAGGTACCTGAGTCAGCTCTACAGAACCTTAGGGATTCGCAGACCAATTTGGGGAGCACAGTTCTTAGCATTTGTGAATACTGGGAGTGATTGAAAGAAGATAAAAATGGTATATTTAACACACTGTTATAAGGAAAGGAAGCTTCAGGTAATGAGTATACTATCACTGGGAGTGATTCAAATAAGATAAAAATCTACCTCTCTCCCTCAAGGAACTGCAGCTTAGTTTCAAAGACAAAATATGAACATAGTACAGTAAAGTAAGCAACGCAAGTTTAGTGTCCAGGGAGCGGAGTAGAAGTTGGATGTCCAGGGAGACTGCCACTGGCTGGGGTGGTCAGAAGGAGCTCCCATGAGTAAACAAGATTAAGCTTAGCCCTATGGGATGATTTCTTTTTAGACTCGCAGAACAGAGGCAACGATACACTGATTGGGCCCAAGAGCTCCCCTGATTGAGACACTGGTTGTCATGTGGAAGATCTGGGGCCCGGACTGCTGCTTCATGCCACCCCTCAGTTATACTGGACTGTGCAAAGTGCTTTACTGAATGGCAATGCCATTCTTCAAAAATCATCACTCCCAGAGGTAGATCCAGCTTTCAGCCTCTCTCCACCCCTGCCCTGCCCCGCCCTTCCATCTTAAATATTCTCTCTCATGTCATGATAATAGCTATCAACAACCCTGTGAAGTAGGCGTTTTTACTGCCATTTTACAGATGAGGAGACTGAGAGTCAGGGTTAAAAAATCTCCCTAAGGGTTCTCGGCCGGGCACGGTGGCCCACGCCTGTAATCCCAGCACTTTGGGAGGTGGAGGCGGGCGGATCACGAGGTCAGGAGATGCAGACCATCCTGGCTAACACGGTGAAACCCCGTCTCTACTAAAAATACAAAAAATTAGCCGGGCGTGGTGGCGGGCGCCTGTAGTCCCAGCTACTCAGGAGGCTGAGGCAGGAGAAGGGCATGAACCCGGGAGGCGGAGCTTGCAGTGAGCCGAGGTTGTGCCACTGCACTCCAGCCTGGGCGACAGAGCGAGACTCCATCTCAAAAAAAAAAAAAGAAATCTCCCTAAGGGTTCTCAGCTAAACTGAGATTTAAACCCTAGTCTATCTAATTTTAAAGCCAAACCAAATCACTAAGCTTTAATGCCTCCAGTTCAAGCAGAGAAGAAAAAACCACTCTTTTAATTACTTTAGATTTGAGATAGTCAAAGTAGATCCTACAGATTGATCCAAAGCACTTGTATTTAGAGGTTGTTTATTCTTCCTCATTATCAACACAGCTATGGGTACTACTTCTAAGGCTACACAGCAACTGCTGCAAGCTTATGGAGAGCAGTTTGGGAAGGGACCAAAGAGAAATCCACTTGAGTGACGGCTTCCCTGCCTTGGTCAACAGACAGTACATTTATGGCATTCTTGGATCTCTAGAAGTAGAAGAATTCCTTGAGATGTGAGTTCAGGCCCATTTCTGCCAAATGGCAAGGCTTATTTAGCTATTACTTAACATTCCATCTGTTACCTTTTGGCAGGTTTTTTAAAAATCAAAGATACTCATTACCCAAAGCTTCCTTTCACTATAACAGGTGTGTTAAAGATATCGTTGAGGCATTCATTCATTCATTGATTCCTAAAAAGATAGCTTAGAAAAGTAGAGAGGGTGGGCCGGGCGCAGTGGCCAGCACTTTGGGAGGCCGAGGCGGGCAGATCATGAGGTCAGGAGATCAAGACCATCCTGGCTAACATGGTGAAACCCCGTCTCTACTAAAAATACTAAAAATTAGCCAGGTGTGGTGGTGGGCGCCTGTAGTCCCAGCTACTCGGAGGCTGAGGCAGGAGAATGGCGTGAACCTGGGAGGCGGAGCTTGCAGTGAGCCGAGATCAGGCCACTGCACTCCAGCCTGGGCGACAGAGTGAGACTCTGTCTCAAAAAAAAGAAAAAGAAAAGAAAGAAAAGTAGAGAGGGTGAAATATTAACCTTGATGTACAGTTAAGGGAAGAGACATGACCAATAATGACCCTTCAGTTTGGTCTTTCCCTTTTGCAGACACCTCCACTCCCTGCAGCCCAGTCAGAATCCCTTGAGGCAAAAGCACTGCAAGATTCTGGAGTAGATCACTGACACAGCAGGTGCAGTCTCTGCTCAGCATTCCATTTAAGTAATTCCTCGCCAGTCTCTGAGGCCAGACATCCTCTCTATTTTTTTTAGTAGGTAACTCCCTGACCAGGCACTGAAAATCCTTGGGTAAAAATCACAAAGTGATAAAAAGAACAAATGGGAAAAGACATCTGTGGAGGATATTTTCCAAATACTTTGGAAATCTTTTTGAATATTCTGGGCTCAGCAAGGCACTGGGCTCTCAGGGGCCATCTATGTACAAGGGCATTGCCATTCCAAGATTAGAATTGCATGAAGCTAGCAGAAGCTTGGGAAGCTGATGTTGAAAATTTAAGACTAACTCCCTAAGAGGCGCATTTATTCTTAATTGCCCAGCAGTAACATTGTGCTTTTCTCTAGAAGGATATACACAGTGATCTTTCTCTGAACTTTGAATGATAATAGTAGATCATTCTCTGAACTTTGAATGATAATAGTAGAACTATTCTGGTTACATATATTAAGTCATTTAGTCCAACAATAGCCCTATGCCGTCAGTATTATTATTACTGTCCATGTTTTACAAATGAGTTAACTGAGGCACAGAACTCAAGTCATTTGCCATCCTCAGTTCCTTATCACATGGGCTTCTCCATAAGGTGACTTAAAACATAGCAGCTTGCTTCACTAGAACAAGTACGTGGGAAGATTCAGACAGACAGAGAGTGAAAGCAAGATGCAAACCTAATTGCAGAAGTGATATCACATCAATCTGCCATATTGTATTCATAAGAAGCAAATCATTAGCCTCAGCCCACACTAACAGTGAGGAGATAACACAAAGGGCGTGAATATTAAGAGGTGGAGTTCACTGGGACCATCCTAAAAGATTCCTTCTGCACGGTCTGACGACCGAGCCTGAGGACCTTGACCAAAAGAAGAGACAGGTCACATTTTCCCTAGGCAAACTTGGAAGAACCAAACCTATCTCAACAGAGAGTGCAGGAATGGGGAAGTTGTATCCCAGAGGCCAGCTGCAGCTAGGATTTAAAGTTAGTAAGTTTCCAGTCACTTGAGCTCCAAGAGTTATATTTTCCTACCTGGCAAACTCAGACAGCGATTCCATTCAGCACCAAGAATAAGGAAAATGAAGAGTTACGAATAATGATTGTTTCTCGAATTCCTAATTTAAAGTTAGTGATAAGAGCAGTTAGACTCCGGAACAGTCACCCTTTCCTCTCTGTTCCTGTCCCTTGGCCTCACCCCTCTCTAATTTTGCATGTCTCTCTGTGGCAGTTTCCAGGCTTTCCTTGTCTGTCTTCCTTCCATTCCCCACCTCTTGACCAGCTTTCTCTTTCTATCTTACTGCTCTGTGTTTTTCTTTTCATTTTTTAGTCCCTAGATGTTGAATTTTTTTAATTTAGAAAACTTTTTAGGAAGGGAGAAGTTGACAAATTTACAATAAAGTAATGCACTGGTCAGTTTCGTGTCTCAACTTGACTAAGCTATGATCCCCAATTATTCAACCATTGTTGAATATCCCCAGTTACTCAGGCATTGTCGTGAAAGCATCTTGTAGATGTGATTAATATCTACAGTCAGTCAATTTAAGGTAAAGGAGATTACCCTGGATAATCCGGGTGGGCCTGATCTAATTAGTTGAAACTAAGATTTCCCTGCAGAAGCAGATATTTTGCCTGAAGGCTGCAACATCATCTCCTGCCCAGGAGTTTCCAGCTTGCCCTTCTTGACAGCTAGCTGGCCCTACAGATTTGTACATGCCTAGCCTCCCTGTTGCATAATTTCTTGCAGTAAATCGGTATGTGTGGGGTGTGTGTGTGTGTGTGTGTTTGTGTGTGTGTGTATTCTGTTGAGTCCTGAATGAACAGCTGGCAGGAATATCCAATAATTCTGATAGTGGCCTTTATACCGATAGGGAGAGGGAGGCATATTTTAATTTTAAAAGAATTGAATAACTTGAAGAAGGGAGTTTTCTCATTTGAGTTTTCAAAAATAATATTTTTCCCCAGATGAGAATTCCGGATATCCCTCAAGTCATGCCACGCTGGCCACCTCTAGTTTGGCCTGAATTAGGCCTTGATAATATCCTCTTTAGACTTTTTCTGCCACTCCATACAATCAACATTTGCTTATTCTATTTTCCATTCTCTCAGGAAACTACTGGCTAATCAATTGTTCTATTATTCTCTCTTATTCACAGTTATGTTCCTAGCTCCAAGTCTTGCACATTTATGTCACTTAATACAAGTTTATGTAAAGGATGATCGATAAATCTGCATTTAAATTGGAGCATTCAATGTCTTAATCCAAAGATTAAACTAATCATCAGGCTCTTGCACCATGAGGAGCCAGTGAAAGGGAGAAAATTTGGGGCAGGAGGACCTCATCATGCTTCTCAAATCCTGCCGTTCAGATAGCTGCCTTGTAGGACACCCAGAGTCATAGCACATCTCTATATTTGTACCAATACATGGTCTTAGGCTGATGTTAAGCCATGTAAGCTGCCTGTGCCCACACCCTACATAATGATCACTGGTCTCAAAATGTGGCCTGAGGACCTCTAGGGGTCTCTGTGACACTTCCAGGAAGTTGGCTAGATCCTCCTTTTCCAACTACATACCCAGGTGAAGCATATTTTCTTTATATACTTGAATCAAAACAACATGTCACAACAGATTATAATTGAAGAAGAAGATAGAGTTGTCCTGTCTTTTATTAGACCATTCAATACAATATTTTTTAAAAAATCTAAAACAGTGACATTTTTCTCACTAATCTGAGGGAACAATGCAGTCATTTTTCATAAAATACAATATATGTGGATTTATTATCATTATTTTAAAATAACTTATAAGTAAATATTTTAAGTGATCTGTTTTTTTTTTTGTTTTTCTTTTTGAGATGGAGTCTTGCTCTGTCGCCCAGGCTGGAGTGCAGTGGCCTGATCTCGGCTCACTGCAAGCTCTGCCTCCTGGGTTCACGCCATTCTCCTGCCTCAGCCTCCCCAGCAGCTGAGACTACAGGCGCCCGCCACCACGCCTGGCTACTTTTTGTATTTTTAGTAGAGATGAGGTTTCACCGTGTTAGCCAGGATGGTCTCGATCTCCTGACCTCGTGATCCACCCACCTTGGCCTCCCAAAGTGCTGGGAATACAGGCGTGAGCCACTGTGCCCAGCCTGTTTTAATCTTTAATGTGATATATTATTAGATATAACCCACATAAACAAAAGTTCTTTGGGTTCTCAACAATTTTTAAGAGTCTAAGGAATCCTAAGAGCAAAAAGCTTGTTGAGTAACCACTGTTGTATACCATTGATTATGGTCTTGCTGAAACAAAAAGCAAAATGTGCCTTTATGGGTGACAGGCCCCAGGAATTGGGAACAGCTTAGAGTGGCCATGGAACCTCGAGTCCTCTCCTTCTTGCTAATGGCTAAATTCACACCAGAAGCCATGTTGTGTATATATTTTTTTATCTTCTACAGAATCCAGCAAGACTTTGAATGCCGGATACATACTCTGTAGGTATTGATTGATTGATATCTATTAATCTTCAATTGTGCAAAATGTATTAATTTAGAATAAGGGGGCATCTGTCTTATAGCTCAAGAAGATTTATGTCCACCTCAAGACTAAAACCTGAGCAGTTTGGGAGACCCACCCTCCCTCAGCCATTGCAGCTGTCATGTGAGTTCAGTGGGTGAGGGATAGAGATAGGAGAAAGGTCCAGGCACCATTCAAGCTGGAACCTGTTCTCTGCAGCCTGGAGCCTTTCTTTGGTCCATAGAACTACAAAGCCCATCAGATTCTGGAATTTTCCTTCAGTTAGAGAAACTGGCAGGATATGACACCTATTTTTACGGCATAAGTTCTTCAGTGAAGATTTACAACTGGTGAATAGAACCCAATGTGTCCTATCTGTATACATGCTCTATTCTAGTACACTCTTTAAGTCCTGACTAGAGTATGGTTACAAATGCTGATTCAAAGCTCATCTCTATAGCTTACCATCTGTGAGAACTTGAGCAAATTTCCTATACTCGACCAGCCTCAGCTTTCCTATCTGTAAAATGGGAATAATAGTAATACTACCTGAAAAGGTTGTGGTGAAAATTAAATGATATAATGTATACCAAGTACTTAGCATGGGTGCCTGACACAGCAAAAGATCTGAAAAAACGTCAACTACTTTTTTGTGTTAGGCAGAATCATGGGGCGGGAAAGAGACTTTCTGTTCTTATTTAGTAGTTAATATTTAATATGCTATGCTCTAGAGACACCAATTATTTGCCACTGCCCTTGCTAAGAATGGGAATGGAAAAAGCAGATCATGTCTTGCTTCTTTTTCATCCTCATCAAAAGCCCAAAGAATGAAAATAGAAGGAGGAAAAGAATCTCTCATTTACTAAAGAAAATATACCTGCACTTTAACTGTCTGCTGTGTGTGAGTTTGCGACAATCCCCTTCCATCCAACAAGACTGTGTTTGTGTTTTAACAGGAGCTTCTCTTGCTAGAGCAGAAAGGACGCAGCATTGGCCGGGCAGCATGTTTGTTTGTTTGCCCTGAGTCCTGGGGCAGCTAGTTACCTTGGGCAGAGTTAGTTTTCGGGTCTGGAGCCAGGAAAACACACTCCTTAATGCCCACATATTTGCAGTGTGACACATAGCTTGGAAGCTTGTCACACCTATTGCAACCGCTGCCTGACTTGTCTCCCAGGAAAGATTGTCTCCATGAGATATTCTTGGGGATGAATGTGGTGAGAAACGTGCACACCACTCGGGACAGCAGCCACCTAACTTCAGAGGTTCGTCCTCTCACAGGCCCCTGCAGTCTGGGCTGTGCCGGTTGTCTGCCTAGGAAACTGCCTTTAGTACGCAGCGGACTGTGAGTTGCCCAGTAGCTGCATTTGAGGATCAAAGCACCGATTTCAGGCAGAGATAGGCTGTGTGTCTGGAGACAAGCGTGGAGACTGCTTTCGTGTTCTCCCGCTGAAGGAATAGAAGGCTGCATGAACTCAGACTGAATGGCTGGCTCTGATATGTGTTTGAATGAAAACCAAAGTAAACACCACCATTTCACCAATGGCACACAGATGGACTCCTGCTTGACACCACAAGAGGAAAACTAAAAATGAAATCAGCCAGAATAACTATTTTTATCAGTTATAATGATTTTAAAACAAGCAATTCTATCGTTTTAAAAGAGAACATCAGAATAACAGGAAAATCGGAAAGTAGCAATGCCATATAATGTCTGAAAATAAGCTAAAAAGAATGCACATTATTTCAGTGGAAGAATAAAAGTCCAAGGAAAGGATATAACAAAGCTTTTTGTATGTGTCACAAGCTGCTCCCATCACTACTGAAGACAAAAGAGGAGAAAGTGGGTTTGTACTATACTGTTAGGAATTTGGGTTAGATCATGAGAGCACGGTTGCTATAATAACTGGGGAAGCGAACAGGGACAGTAATGGGACGATGCCTCATGAGGGTCCCTGTGTGTTTGGAGTGGCTCAGGGCCTCCTTTCCATCTTAGGCAGTGAGTTGCAAATATTGCAGTGCGTTACTTTCTACATAATTATTTAACCTAAAGAAACACTTAAATGATGACCACCGCCTGCAATGAGGCAATAGCAAGGATTAAATATCAGGTAGCAAACAGTTAATATATGTCCTTAATGAATGAAACAAGTTTTTCGGAAGCAAGGAACTATGACTAGCAAGACTTGGAAAATTGTAGGCTTGTGTGTGCTTATTCTAATTTTCCATTGTATATGTTCTTGTTTGTAATTCCTTTCCCACCCCTCAACCATTTAGGGCTCACTCTAGATTTTAACCCCTCCGGAGTCTCACACTTCCACATAATTAGGTTTAAGGTCGCCCTCTGGTGGCACCGAGCTAATCTAGCTTCTGATAAAGCCTGTGTATCCTCTGCAATACCTTAGATTTGAGCTAATTAAATATTCTGTTGGCGCTATCATATGTAGCAAATATAAACTGATACTTTTTAATGGAATGAAGAAACAATAAAAACCTAATTACAGTTTCTGTTTCATTTCTTGTAAAGACTTCAGGAAGCAATTTGGGATCTTGAAGAACCTAAGTAATATTCACTGTACTGTTCTATCAGAAATATGTCATTAATAGGGATTCTGTGTTACTGAGATTGATAGCATGTTTGATAAATACACTTTCACTGTTAATGGCAAATAAAACACTCTGGCTTATAAAGAGATGACCTCAGCCAGGAGAATCTTCGTAAACCTACTTGAAATGGACTTGAAAAATAAAAAAGGCCAACAATCACTGAAAATATATAGGAGGTGAGAAAAAATTTTAATAAGTGAATAATTGAATTTTGAAAATAGTCCAAGCAACAGGCTTAATCAGCAGGCAGGGTGCTAGTGCTGATACCGTCTATCTAGCTCTGTGGTCTTGGATTCCATTAGATGCACCAATAGCCTTAAGCTAAATTTGCGATTTTTTCTTAAACTACCTACAATGTTACTTGTAACCCAAAGAATCTCAATTAATAAATGCTCTCCAGAAGACTACAGTCAGCAGAGACTCAATAATATCTACATATACATTATAAAGGCAATTTAAACAACGAATACCCAGGAAGACTTCCTCAATTATTCGGAATACATTGGGAAACGCGGCAGAAGTGAGCATCAAGTTTAACATGTAATAGGCACAGCTATGAGGAGAGAGGCTGATATTTAATCCCAAGCTCAGATTTTGAGGAAAAGGGCTGTGATGGATCTGGCTTTGGTCAGGAGCTCACCCTGCTATTGCTGTAGCTGTGAATAGGGTAAATCAGGTGGGATTTGGGGCTGCAGCACGTAACCCAACAGATGTGAACTGCAAGGACAAACTCATATCAATCCTAGGGGGGGAAAAGGAATAGTTTCTTGCTTTGAGCCCTGACAAGCATGTGTTTATGCTACTTCTGCTATGGTTAATAGTGAAGTTGGTATTTTTTCTCACATTGAAATTAGGCAGCATAACTAAAGCCATATTATTGAGTTAATGTATTCTAACCCATACCACAAAAAGATTTTATGGCTCTGTAAAGATTTCTTACAAAGAGTATGGCATAGTGAAAAAAATTAATCTCAGATAAAAATGCATCTGAGCCTTCAATGTCAGCTATAAAATTCGATAATTTGAAAAAAAAAAGTTAAATTTTAATAGAAGGATTTGAGACAGGAACAAATATCATTAAAAAAATACTGTTTTACTGTTTTTGCCTAACATTTGTACGTTTCCAGCATCTTTAAATTACATATTTACTATATCCTCTAACACTGCAGGTAGTAGGATCCTTAGTTAATGTTCATTTCGTTAATTGGAGAAAGAAATTGAGGGATTTCTCAAGATCACACAAAATCTCTTAGAGAAATCCACATGGTTTTTGTTTGATCCATCTATTCATCTATCTATCCATCCATCCACCCATCCATCCATTCATCCATCCATCCATCAATCCATTCATACATTTATTCATCAGATGCCTGTTGAGCAAGTCTGTATAATATATATGTACTGTTACAAGGGTAGCAAAAGTGAATTAGATATAATATCCCTGTATTGAAGGAGCTTGCAATATAGTAGGACCAATAAGACATGTATAAATTTAGAAAATAGGCTGACATGGGTGCTTTATACATTAACAGGATTGGAATTTCAGAAGATAAAGGGATCTTAGAGATTATGTAGTCCAATTTATCTCAAGAGTGCATAAATATTCTGTAGAATATCCAGTATCCAGGCATTATTGCTAACACTCTTAAAAAAATATAGCGTATATATAATCTATATAATGTAAATATAAATGTATATATTATAAATTATATATAATTACATATATTTTTTAAATATACATATAAAATGATGGACTATAATCTATAAAAACAGTCATTTGCATTTGAATAGCTCTTATTGAGAGGAAATTTCTCTTATACTAAGCAAAAATCTTTACTTAATTTAATCTCTACTTAGAAAGCTATGCTGTTTCTAACACATTTTTTCTATAACAGGTATTCACATATTGAACTCATGTACCCCTGGGTTATCCGTTTTCCAGAAGAGGGACTGAAAATCTTTCTGCATTCTGGTTTGCTTTCTGTAGAGGAACTAAATTTGTATGATTCTTAAATGTGATGCCTGAATTGGATCTATCTATTTAGAGTGTAATGGAGTCGCTTCCTCTCATGATATTTATTATACTCTACTCGTGAATTATGCAAAAGCATGTGCTTTTCTTGCAGCTATAGCACGCTGATAGCTTGTCTTATACTTGAAGTCAACTAAAGCCTCAGGCCCTGATGCTGCAGCCATCATCCTAGCCAAAGAGAGCATGGTGTGTGGTGGGAGGAGAGAGGGGGCAGGACAGGGCTAGTGGAGGAAATGCCTTTCGTCCTTGCTGGGTCTCAGGAACAGAAGCTGGGCATGTGGACAGAGGAGTAAACAGGCCAGTCCTTGTCCTGGGTTTGGGGGCCCAGGCTAAGGAGAAAATAAAAAAGGAACTCCGAGTTGAGGGTAGGCCCAAAAGCAAGGGAGAACTAGAAACTTATTATCTGAGGAGCAAGTCAAGATAAATATTAAGAGCCAAAGTGAAATGGCTTCAATAAGGGACAGACAAGGATAAAAAAGCAGGTTTCAGAGGTGGAATTCAGAAAAGTAACTAGAAGCAATTTTAGATCTTGTATGGGCTCACTCCTAGAGGAGGACCAAGCCTGTTCCAGCATCTTCAGACACTTAATCAACATTCACTATGTGCCACGGCCTGGCTAAGCACTGGATATAAAAGATGAAGAACTGGCCCCGGTTGTTAGAGATCTCACAGCCTCCTCTGGGAGACGGGTACAGGCCATATACCTATCCTGTAATGTGTTCAGTACAAGGAGGAGGAACACATTGAACTACAGAAGAAAAGCAAATAGCACAGCCTGGGTTGTCCAATTAGGCTCTGGGGAGGAGACTGAGTCTTATAGCATGGGGAGGAGTTAGGCAGATGAAAGCAGTGGGGAAGGAATTTCTTCATGGAAGAGAAAAGTCAAGTCAAAGCCAGAGAATGAGAAGCAGCATGATGTAAAATGGAGTTACTTATAGTTCAGTGCTGCTGGATTGCTAAGTGTTGATCACTGTGGTAATAGATTTTTTCTTTTCCTGTACTTGAGAAGTTACCTTTAGAACCTAAGTAAAGGTCTTTACATTTATTGATTTTAATGTGTATATTACTTGTTTTGCCCTTTTATAATAGTCTTAGAATATTCTCAAAGTATTAAAGGATTATATTTACTACTTCCCAAGAGCTACAGATCATCTGAAAACCTGATAAACATTCTTTCTCTAGCTTTCTTCTAGCCCTTGAAACAAAAAAGTTGAACAGCGCAGCAGCACCAAATCCAGAGCCCTTCAGTATCCTCTAAAGCTCTTCTGCAAAACTGACATTGACCCCACAGTCAACTGCCCACATACATGGCTGTTTAATTAGCTGACACTCTGCAGTAATGAGAGACAGTTTGACTATCTATGTTCAGGAATGGCAGGTTAGGACAACTTAGAAAGGATCTTACATAAAAGTATACTTGCCAAAGGAGAGGTCAGGCGTCAGAAGACCGATCCACATGTCAGTGCTGAAGAGAACTCAGTTCCAGATACAGGCAGCAGCAATATCTAGAAATTATGGTAACGGACAACAAGCAAGTAGTCAACTGGGCAAGGCAGAGAATGAGGATCCCATACCGTAACGGGCTTATTCTAAAAAGTGAAGGGAGCAGAGTGATAGGGATTACAGAGACAGCTATTTAGAAATCCAAGAAACATTTAGCATCAGGAAAACAATCTAGAATCTAAAGCCCCAGCTGTGAGTCAAGGGCAGGACTTCAGTTTCTAGGAGAAGCTATAATTAAGATCAAAACATGGGGCTGGAGGTAAAAGATGAACACTGAGGCATAGAAGACAAATAAGAACTACACATAGTCACTAGAACTTGGACACCAAGTGGGGACTTGGTTTCAGGAGCAAGAAAGCCGACTAAAAATACCACACAGAGTCTGAGTTACACTGGCCACTGTCGTGACCTGGGATACACCACCTAATAGCCTCTTTCCTTGAGACAGGGCGAGGCTGAGCCTCAGGAGGGGGATCGGGGGCCCCAGTGTTGGGAGGGGAGGGTTCCAGGGGCTAGGAATCTGTGCAGCTCACCATTTCTGTACCTGGTCCACACTTCAGGATTTGGTCACATGCCTCACTCAGATAGAGATGCCTCTGTTATTTTCCTGAACCCTCAGTGTCACAATCTTATCACAAAAGGAAATGACATTATGCTGGTGTACCTGGCCCTGACTGTAGGATGCTGGCTACTAACAATTACTGCTTCCTTTTTTTTAAGTGCTCATAGGCTTATATTTCATAATTCCATTTTAATTTTGATGGTGATCAATATAAAACTCTAAATAAAGCCAAGAGAAGATCAGTAAAGTGAAAGGATGATTCCATGACTGGGGAGAAAATATGAATATTTTCAGATGGGGTATTAGTCCATTCTCACGCTGCTATGAAGAAATACTGAAGACTGGGTAATTTATAAGGGAAAGAGGTTTAGTTGACTCACAGTTCTGTAGGGCTGGGAAGACCTCAGGAAACTTACAATCATGGCAGAAAGGGAAACAAACAAATCCTTTTTTCACATGGCAGCAGCAAGGAGAAGTGCAGAGGAAAGCGGGGGACAGTCCTTTATAAAAACCATCAAATCTCGTGAGAACTCACTGTCACAAGAACAGCATGAGGATAACCGCCCCCGTGATTCAGTTGCCTCCCACTGGGTCCTTCCCATGACACACGGGGATTATGGGAACTACAGATCAAGATGAGATCTGGGTGGAGACACAGCCAAACCATATCAGGCGGCATTTGCATTTGTCTTTAAAAGACGAAGAGTAGAGGTCAATTGGTGAAATAAGAATGAGGAAAATGATCCAGTGTGAAGGAACATCTTAAGAACAGTCAGAGATAATTGTCAACTATGTAGTCCAGTCTGGCTGGGGTATAAAAACTTAGGCCAGAAAGAAGGGTAAGGTCAGATCCTTAAGGCCAGAACATATGAACTTTTCTGAGGATATGTTGGGCAGTAACTGAAGCTATTTTTCTGGCCAGAGTGGAACTTTTAAAAAAGTGATGTTAATCATAAAAAACCATCAGACAGGCCTGGCGCAGTAGCTCACGCCTGTAATCCCAGCACTTTGGGAGGCCGAGGCGGGAGGATAACAAGGTCAGGAGATCGAGACCATTCTGGCCACCATGGTGAAACCCCATCTCTACTAAAAATACAAAAATTAGCTGGATGTGGTGGCGTGTGCCTGCAATCCCAGCTACTCGGGGAGCTGAGGCAGGAGAATCATTTGAACCAGTGAGTTGGAGCTTGTAGCAAGCTGAGATCGTGCAAAAAAAAAAAAAAATCATACAAACTCCAAATGAGCACTACTCTATGAAACAGCTGGCTTGTACTCTTTAAAGTTATCAGTGCCATGAAAGATAAAGAAAAACTGAGAAATTATTTCTAAGTAAACTCAACACACATGACAACTGAATGCAACATGTCATCTGGGTTGTTTTTTTTTTAATTTTTATTTTTATTTTAAGTTCTGGGATACATGCGCAGGATGTGCAGGTTTGTTACACTGTAAATGTGTGCCATGGTGGTTTGCTGAACCTGTGAATCCACCCCCTAAATAATAAGCCCAGCATGCATTAGCTACTTTTCCTATTGCTCTTCCTCCCCCAACTCGAACCCCCAACAGGCCCCAATGTGTATTGTTTCCCTCCCTGTGTCCATGTGTTCTCATTGTTCAGCTCCCACTTATAAATGAGAACATGCAGTGTTTGGTTTTCTGTTCCTGCATTAGTTTGCTGAGGATAGTGATTTCCAGCTCCATCCACGTCTCTGTAAAGGACATGATCTCGTTCTTTATTTTTATTTTTTATGACTGTATAGTATTCCATGGTGTATACGTACCACATTTTCTCTATCCAGTCTATTGTTGATGGGCATTTGAGTTGATTCTATGTCTTTGCTATTGTGAACAGTGCTGCAATGAACATATGCATAAATGCGTATTTGTAATAGAATGATTTCTATTCCTTTGGGTATATACCCAATAATGGGATTGCTGGGTTAAATGGTATTTCTGGTTCTAGATCTTTGAGGAATCATCACACTGTCTTCCACAATCATTAAACTAATTTAAATTCCCACCAACATTGTAAAAGCGTTCCTATTTCTCTGCAAGCTCACCAGCATCTGTTGTTGGATTTTTTTTTTTAAGCTAAGGGTATTATTGGCATAATCAGCAAAATCTGAATACAGCCTGTAGATTAGAAAATAGTATTGTGTCAGTGTAATTCTTGATTTGATAACTGTACTGAGCTTATGTTCTTGTTTTGGGGAAATGTACACTGAAGCATTTACAGGTAAACATAATGTCTGCAACTATCAAATTGTTCAGAAATAAAGATATGTATATATAAATACACATATATGTATGCATATATAAGTGAGAGATGGAGAATGGAAAAAGCAAATGTTATAAAGTGTTAATATGTGGGGAATCTAGATGAGGGCATTCTGGAATTCTTTGTACTTTTCTCAAAACTTCTGTACATCTCACACATATGTTTATTGCGGCACTATTCACAGTAGCAAAGAGTTGGAACCAACCCAAATGTCCAACAACCATAGACTGGATTAAGAAAATGTGGCACATATACACCATGGAATACTATGCAGCCATAAAAAATGATGAGTTCATGTCCTTTGTAGGGACATGGATGAAACTGGAAAACATCATTCTCAGTAAACTATCACAAGGACAAAAAACCAAACACCGCATGTTCTCACTCATAGGTGGGAATTGAACAATGAGAACTCATGGACACAGGAAGGGGAACATCACACTCCGGGGACTGTTGTGGGCTGGGGGGAGGGGGGAGGGACAGCATTAGGAGATACACCTAATGCTAAATGACGAGTTAATGGGTGCAGCAAAACAACATGGCACATGGACACATAAAAAAAAAACACTTCTGTACATCTAAAATTATGTCAAAATAAAAATTAAGAGAAAAAATACATAATATAGTGGTTGAACATAATGTTGTGACAGATTAAGAGGCTCCCAAGAGGCTAATGCAATTATCCAGGTGAGAGATAATTCGTGCCAGGTTGTGGCAGGAATAGACAGAAGGAAGTGAGGGACATTCCACAAGTAAAGCCACCTATACTTGTCAACTTAAAAGATATGATACAGGAATTAGATGACTTGGAGTTTTTAAGTCAAGGTGTCCAAGAGAATGGCATCACCTTCACAGCTGGGAACATTTATTTAATGATCATGCTAAAGCATTCCTGATGAGATTTCAAAATAAAAACTACAATTTTAGGAAAGAGGAGTGACAAAATAACACGGGCCAAGACTGGAATTACTGAACACTCAATAGGTAAGTTGAATATTTTGTTGTTGTTAAAGTATTCAGTTAAACATAATTGTGGTCAGGCTGGTAAATTTTTATTTGTGCAACCAGCCAGAAAAGAATTACATCAATCTTCAATAAGATGAAAAAAGTGCTGGGGCCGGGCACGGTGGTTCACGCCTGTAATCCCAGCACTTTGGGAGGCCGAGGCGGGCGGATCACAAGGTCTCAGGAGATCAAGACCATCCTGGCTAACACGGTGAAACCCCGTCTCTACTAAAAATACAAAAAAATAGCCGGGCGTGGTGGCGGGTGCCTGTAGTCCCAGCTACTTGCGAGGCTGAGGCAGGAGAATGGCGTGAACCCGGGAGGCGGAACTTGCAGTGAGCCGAGATTGCGCCACTGCACTCCAGCCTGGGCGACAGAGAGAGACTCCGTCAAAAAAAAAAGAAAAAGAAAAAGAAAAGAGTGCTGAATGCTAAAAGGTAAATTAAAAAAAAAACCAAAAAACAGGAAACAAACAAGCCCAATGTTCAATACTTAGGTGATGAGTACACTAGAACCCCAACTTCCACCACTGAGCATGTAATACCTATGTAATAAACAAGCACATGTACCCCCTGAATCTAAAATAAAAAACATCACTATAAGGTAAGCCTTCCAAAGAGTGCAGGTGCTGGGCCTGACTGACCATCACTCTCAGATACACAGCCTCTCTCATTAGAGCCTGGTGTCCATCCCAGCTCTGTCTTTCTCAGACCACTCGTGTGACCTGGGCCCAATAAAAGAGGCCTCTGTCAACCAGAGCTTTCTGGTGCCCTCTTGTTTGCATTTTGGTATCCTGAAATGTTAACCTTCCACCCTCTTTGCTTTTTCCACAAATGTATTCTCTTATCAACTATTGGGAGGTGGAATGTATTATTTATTCACAATTTTTCCTCCCTGCCCTTGTTCACCAATACTTCCCCACCGCATTGACTATAGACTGGGCCATGTAGAGAAAATGGCAGGTGCAAGCTCTGAGCAGAGGCATCACTTGCTGCTTCCACTATTGTCCTCCTGTCCTCTGCCAGGAGAGCCACATGTCCTAGGTAATGGCTGTTCCTTCTGCCTGGTCCATGTGGCTCCAACCCCTAAAGCCAGTCTAGACAAGCCCAGCCAATCTCAGCCAAGCCAAGCAGAGCCAAAACTGACCTAATAGGTATATGATGATGAAACAAATGTTTATTGTTGTAACCACTGAGTGTTGGGGTGGTTTGTTACACACTATTATCACAACTAAAAAAAAAAAAAAGAAAAAAAAGACAATTCACCAGTCTCTTGCCTATTTGGTTTTAGCTTTCAGGTTTTTATTCACCCGTTGAGTCTGAGGCTTATAAAGCCTTCTTTGGAACAGAACTTTGGCTTTTCTGGCCTCTAAGGCCTCCCTTGTAACCCACCCTTACTCTGTGAATAATATGGTTTCTGGCCACCTTGCCTACAACTATGACCCATCATGGATGTACCCTGCTGCTTACATCCCCGCTAATGTTTACAGGCCTGCAAAACAGGAAATAGACATGAGATTTTATATTCTGTATTCAGAGCATAAAGGTCCTCACCTATGTGAAATTCAGTTATTCAGAAAGCTTTCCTCTTTAGAACACAACTGAAAAGAAGGGGAAATGATTGAGAATAGTGAAAATCATGAAGGTCCCCAACGTTGATGCCCATGAACAGAAATGTATTACTCAGAGAAGAACTCCTCACTCAAAATCAATGTGATTTTATATCATATGCACTTCTAACACATGTGGTAATACGGTTTGCAAGCCCACATCTGACTGGAGGAGCAGAGATGGAGTGCTATGGTCAGGAACATCAACATCAGTCAGATGGGAAAGCTGACTTTCCGAAAGGAAGAGGGGAGACAAAAGTCTATTAAAATGGCATAGAATAAAAACAAAAAGCCCAGTGGTAAACATCCCTATACAATAGGACCTCTCTGTAGTATAATAGATCAAAGTAATTGCTGCGACTTTCTTTTTAAATCAGCATTTAGCTATTTGAATATAATTGTCTTATGGGGAAAAAAAGCTCTCAAGTTAGTAATATCTAAAAGTCGATGTACAGCTGAGCTTATTAGAAATGTTATTAGTAACATGAGAAATGAAATTCTGTTTAATTGCATGCCCACGAAGTGACAAATGCTACATATTTTGTTTCTGGGTTTCAGTTGTGGGGATCAGGATAGGCTGTGGTGTACCTCTGTAAACATTTGTAAAAAAGCAAGCAATAGTCTGTGGTTTCATTAAGTAAAAGAAACTCTGGGCTGGGTGCGGTGGCTCACGCCTGTAATCCCAGCACCTTAGGAGGTTGAGGCAGGCGGATCACTTGAGGTCAGGAGTTTGAGGCCAGCCTGGCCAACATGGTGAAACCCCGTCTCTACTAAAAATAGAAAAATTAGCCGGGCGTGGTGGCAGGCGCCTATAATCCCAGATACTTGGGAGAACGAGTTAGGAGAATCACTTGAACCCAGGGGGTGGATGTTGCAGTGAGCAAAATCGCACGGCTTCACTCCAGCCTGGGCAAAAGAGTGAAACTCCGTCAAAAAAAAAAGAAAGAAGAAGAAAGAGAAAGAAAGAAGAAGAAAGAAAGAAAGAAAGAAAGAAAGAAAGAAAGAAAGAAAGAAAGAAGAAAGAAAGAAAGAAAAAGAAAGAAAGAAAGAGAAAGAAAGAAAGAAAGAAAGAAGGAAAAAAGAAACCTGGGTTATTAAGCAACTTCCATGACTTTCCATGTGCCATTCCCTCTTTTGTCACAAATCTCCTCACACCTCCAAACCCTGCGGTCTTCAGGGGCCAACTGCTTCTCATCCTTCCATTCACATCCTCTGGGAAGCTCTGCCCAGTGGCTTCCCCCTCCCAGCTGGAGTTATGTATCCCCTAGTACTGCCACAGTGCCATTTCCCTCTCTCTGCTGCCTACCACGTGGCCTGCTACACTCACCTGTCCAGGGGTGGGCACCCTCACTGCCCTCTAACTCCTCAAAGGCAGGTAGCGAGTCAGTTGAATGCATCATTGGTCCCTTCGTTCCTGGCAACTAGCCAACTCCCAATATACATTCATTAAGTAGATAATGTTCCCATCCAGGTAGCTTTCCACATGAGGGAATCTGCATTACAACTGGGACAGCAAGATGAAAATACTCTAACAGAAGGAACACTGAGCTACATTATGCCAGAGGGTTGGTAGCTTTTGAGGGTGAAGTTCAAGTTTTTGGCCAAATTCCAGTATGCAGCTCCATTCTATTCCAAGGCCACAGATTTCACTGCAGGCTTACCAAAGGCGTCTTTCTCACTCATGCCACTGGTCACAGGAGGACTCTTCATATATACTGGTGCTTCCTTCCCATCTAGTGCTGGGACAACAGGGTGAGACTGGGCAGAAAGGGACATGTGAGCCCACAGAATTTACAACCCTAGAGGGATTTAAAAAATGCTCCTTCAAAGAAAGCCTTGTGAAGAGGAATTCTCTTTCAGACTGTGATCAAAAGACATTTTTTGAGCAATCAAAATGAACCACTGCTGTATACAACCATTAAGCTTATAGCCATTGCTAATGACAGGTCAGTGGCTCCAATTTCGTATAAAAGGTCGGAAAATTTGAGATGAGAAGTATCTGGTACAACTGTCTGTTAGACTGGGAACTAGGAGCCTACAGATCTGGGTTCTAGTCTGGTTTTTTCACTAATTATTTCACAGACTACAAGTCATAGAATCTGCCTGGGTCACTGTTTTCTCATCTGCAAGCAAGAGAGGTGAGTAAGAGGGTTTCTAATCGTCCCTCCAGCTCTCCTTCCAGATTCCTCTAACATGCTATGTTCACAAGGATGATTAAGAGTTGTTAAGAAAAAAACTAAAATACATGTCAATAGAGAAATACTTAATGACAGGAACTAGGCTATGAGTATGCAGGGGCATGAGAAAGTGCTTATGATATACTTTTAAATGAAAAAAAGCAATTTACAAATTGTACGCCATGTATTACCAATTGCACATAAACATACGGGAGGCCCTTTGCGTCCCTGACTAAGCACATTTTGCAATCAAAGTATACCTACGTTTGTGTATGTATGTGTTATAGACACATTTCATACATATGGAAAAATTACCACACTAAGACAAAGCAATTATTCGCAATGGTGGTGTTGGAATTACTACTATTTTATTCTTACAAGTTGTTAGTAAAGTACAGATCTTACATTTTTAACTGGAAAAATAATCTTGTTAATGTTTTCTTCTGATTATTAAATGAATATACGTACATTCTAATAGGGCTAATATTTCATACCTACATAATTGGAATTAAAATGATAGTTGACCATTCAGGACTATATTGGAACTTAGTGGCTATCAAATGAGCTATACTCCATGCAAATGAAGTGCAAGTCATTTCCTATTTTATTCCAAATTGTTGGAGTTCTGCTTCCAGTGATAATTAGAGGCAAGCCCCACTGAGTCTGGCACTATGAAACTGTGCCAGCTGCTGCCAGGGGATTGTTCTCCTCCCTCCTTCTGAGAGCTCATCTCTGTGGTCCTCATTTAAACACAGATCCTGCCTCTTCCCTGCCCGTTGTGGCAGCCTTTGCATCTTTCACTCCTGTAAATATTTAACAAGCAGTGGGACAGTTTCATTCTACCATCAGCCAGCTTCAGTCAAGCTGGTAAGGGAAAATTGAAACCTACAACTAGATTGAGCAAGGGCAACTGCAGCTCACAGGAGACAACTTGGTACTGTCAATCCAGATAAGGAGGCAGATAACTTTTTGGCACAATAAGCTTCAAAAGCTAGGTGAAAGATTAACTCTTATACTGAGAGATGTTTCTTTTTTTACTTAAAAAAAAAAAAAGGAGGCCAGGCATGGTGGCTCACGACTGTAATCCCAGCACTTTGGGAGGCCAAGGCAGGCAGATCACTTGACGTCAGGTGTTCGAGACCAGCCTGGCCAACATGGTGAAACCCCACCTCTAACAAAAAAATACAAAAATTAGCCTGGCATGGTGGCGTGCCCCTGTAGTCCCAGCTACCGAGAAGGCTGAGGTGGGAGAATCACTTGAACCTAGGAGGACAGAGGTTGAAGTGAGCCAAGAGTGCACGAATGCACTCCAGCCTGGGCCACAGAGTGAGACCCTGTCTCAAATAAATAAATAAAAATTAAAAAGTTTAAAAAAGTGACATTAACAGAAAAAGAGAAATATGGTGAGCTACTGTCTGCAGTTCAGACCTACTCATGAGTTTTTACCTGGCTCTACCCTCAATAGTATCTAAAGTGCCTCCATCCTCCCCCCTCAAGTACTGGTCACTTCAACACAGAGAATGAATAGGATGCTAATAGCTCAAAGGTTTTGAAATAGGTTGAAGAACACGCCACACACACTGCCCCCCACTGCCCCAAGAATAACACAAGACTTCAAGGGGGAGAAATAAATTAATCATCCATTACTGGAGCAGGAATATGGGGAAGGGGCAATGGATATTTCTTGTTGATGTCATAATACCAGTTTCATTGATGATAATTAATTTTATCTTTGTAATCCTATTACCCTTGCTGGCATTTGGCTTAGAAAAGGCTAGTGACAAAATTCTGCTGATGAGACTTGGAAGAATTCTGATGAGAGCTTTAGGGACACACAGGAGGAAATGGTCTAGCTTCCTTAAGACAGCGTCTGCATGAAAAAATGCTCATCATCACTGGCCATCAGAGAAATGCAAATCAAAACCACAATGAGATACCATCTCACACCAGTTAGAATGGCGATCATTAAAAAGTCGGGAAACAACAGGCAGTGGAGAGGATGTGGAGAAATAGGAACACTTTTACACTGTTGGTGGGACTGTAAACTAGTTCAACCATTGTGGAAGAGTGTGGCGATTCCTCAGGGATCTAGAACTAGAAATACCATTTGACCCAGCCATCCCATTACTGGGTATATACCCAAAGGATTATAAGTCATGCTGCTATAAAGACACATGCACACGTATGTTTATTGTGGCACTACTCACAATAGCAAAGACTTGTAACCAACCCAAATGTCCAACAATGATAGACTGGATTAAGAAAATGTGGCACATATGTACCATGGAATACTATGCAGCCATAAAAAGGATGAGTTTATGTCCTTTGTAGGGACATGGAGGAAGCTGGAAACCATCATTCTCAGCAAACTATCACAAAGACAAAAAAAAAACAAACACTGCATGTTCTCACTCATAGGTGGGAATTGAATAATGAGAACACTTGGACACAGGACGGGGAACATCACATACCGGGGCCTGTTGTGGGGTGGGGGGAGGGGGGACGGATAGCATTAGGAGATATACCTAGTCTAAATGACGAGTTAATGGGTGCAGCACACCAACATGGCACATGTATACATATGTAACCCACCTGCACGTTGTGCACATGTACCCTAGAACTTAAAGTATAATAAAAAAAATTAAAAAAAAAGAGACAGTGTCTGCATGCAACTCTTAGAACTGCTGCAGCCAACTTCCACCAGGCTGAGAGCTGAGACAGCACTAATAATAACAGACTCGAGAGATGGAACAAAATCAGGGCCTTGGTAGCATTGCTGAGCCACTGAATCAATTTAGCCTGAAGCCTCTGGACTTCAGTTAGGGAAGGTAATACATTTCCTGATTGTTTTAGCAACTGTGAGTTGGGGAAAAGGAAGAAGTCTAGGAGAATGATTCACTGTGAGGTGAGGGGAATATTCACAGGCACAACCTGAAAGGGTGGACAGTGATGGAGGTCATGTACATGGGGTAGGGTAAGTTAGGTAGACTGGGTCCACCCAGCCCTTTGTCTCCCTGACTAAGCAAGCACACTTTGCAATCAAAGCAAAGCTAAAAGAAAGAACTTTCCTTGGGGTTTCATGTGTGTTTACTTAGCCAATGTAGCAGGGTTACAAATAACTCAGACTATATACTCACATGCACAAAGAAGATGTAGTTAATTTCCTATAAGCCTCCACCCCCTCTAGGTACTTGCTAATTAACTTGCTAATTAAAGTTTCTGTCTCTTAGGGTTTAAACAGTCTCCTTTTGGTTAAGTAATCATATTATTCAAAGTTCAATTTCCTACAGGGCCTGGCATAATTCATACATTTTGGATGACACAGTCTCTGGGTAAATCCTCAGCCTTCAAGAGTGCTGCTTTACTATCTTTCTCCTTCCTAAGAGATGGATCAGGCACTTTACAGTGTTCCTGTGGTGGGTATCCTTTCGGGGCCTGCTGCTATAGAATGGCTCATCTGATCTATACACTTAACTGTTAACCACTGTGTTATGGCCCATCCCCTATAACCTTCTCAGGTCTTGCACTGGTACTTATCTCTGGAGTCTGGGTCCCAGCTACCTGCACCTTTATAAAGACCCTTCTCGTGGGAGCCTCTTCATCCTGCTGATGCTCTGGCTCTCCCAGCACTTCCCATCACTTGAACAGGGCACACAGGCATCCTTGCAGGCAGGCTGAGGCTTTTGGGGAGCCAGGAGCACTGCCCCAGGCTCACCTGTCCCGTCAGCTCCCCCTGCTCCATTACTCTGATGCCATGTTGGACATGGAGCCAAGCAGAGTGCCAGGCTCCCCAGGGGGTTTCTGCCTCCTCCGGCTTCTCCTGGGAAAGCAGCCCTGAGCCTGAGTGTTGTGGATGCCTCAATGGTGACTCACTTTTATGTTCCTATGTTCCCATTAGCTCAAGGCTTGGGCTTCAGAAGGGAAGAAAATGAAGACCTTAGCCTCTAAAACTTACCTTTGGTTCCCTTGTCCTTTTCACAAACTTGAAAGTGTTGAAAATTTTAGGTTTCTCATTTTCCCATCTTTTTTCACAGGCCTCCTCCCACCTAAGACTCTAAGGTCAGTACCATCAAGCATTAATCAGTTAAAGAAAAGGGCCTTAGAATTTAGAAATACCATCTCTATCTCCATAAAGTTTGCCTTTAAAAACTTTTAAACTTACAAAACTGGTTAAGCAAAAACCCTTAAGAATAGAAATTTAAATGACTTTTTTAGGCAGGACTACCTTTTTCTTGTGTAGTACAATGAACCTCATTTTCAACACTTTCAAGTTTGTGAAAAGGACAAGAGAACCGAAGGTAAGTTCTAGAAGCTAAGATCTTCATTTTCTTCCCTTCTGAAGCCCAAGCCTTGAGTTAATGGAACATGGGAACATAAAACTGAGTATTAGTCTATAGGAAAAAGTGACAACAAATCAATGCCATCTATCTATATCTAATATATGTATATATAACTATATAATATACAATTTTATGTATATATAAAAATCTATTTGATTAGTCACACTACAGAAAAATGGGGTTAGAGCAGTGATCATAATTAATGATGGGGAATGAATGGAGACACATGGAGTTATCCCACCACCTACCAAGTTAGACAGGGTACAGTGCCTGTTCTCTCTTCTCTGCAGCCCTATTGCCAGGATAGGAAATACAGGTTACATGAGCTTTTTGATCAGCTATACATCCTTCTTGAATGCTTTGATGAACTGTTATATTTGGTTTTGCAGGTTTCTATTTCTCTCCACTGTTATATTAAGGAATTAAATTCAAAATGCTACAGATAATCTTTGAATAAATATGATTTCAATGAAAAGGGGTCCATAACCCTGTCTAATTAAACCTTTCTATTCTCTGACATAGTTTCAATAAAATATCTGATCTTCTGCAATGACTCCAATAATTGGTTACAGTTGTTCACTGAAATTCAAATTTCCTTCCCACTATCAGAGGAGAAACAGAGCCTGCATCTGCCCCAGGACTCACCAGGGCAAACACATTAGCTAGACAGAGAGAGGATTGTTGTTCTCAGCTGGGATCTGAAAAAAAAATCCATCATCTCAAAAACCAAATACAGAAAGCAAATGTATTAATTTTTAATGAAGAAAATGTAACTAACAGGAGGATGGATGCTCGTGTTCAGGGAGTGCAGCTTCTCCCTGAAGACAATTTTCCTAGGATACTAAATTATTATCAGAATGTTGTTTGGTAAGCATGGCATTACACCAAGTGGAACTAGTTGGGTAAATCCTAGTGCACGTTGATGTTGGGGTGGATCCATTGCAGCCCCTCTAGGGACACAGCTACCCCTGGGGCAGGCTACTTTCTCTCCTGGACATTTTGGAGATACACTGATGTCATAAGAGTCTCTGAATCTAACTTTTCTTTCCTGTATATATTAAAACCACCATTTCCAACCTTTCCCTCCTATTTGTTTATTTAAGAAAACTTAGACAAGTAAAATGCAACAAAATAAAAAATACCCTCCCAGAGACAACCACTATTAAGATCCTGGACATTCTTTCAGACTCTTCTGGTTTCATCAATTGTCGTTCTGACTTTTTCTGTGCTCAGTCACCCCAGTCTCCATCCCCAATCAAGTGTGGGTCCCAGCCCTGGGTGAGGGCCTGGGGAAAGGACAGAGGAGGCACTCAGAGCACACAGTTCAGCACCTTCTCAGAGGCATAATTCACATGTGCTAAAGACCATGGCAGCACTTTGAGCAGCCAGCAGAGTGCCCCACTAGAACACGACAAACACTCTGGGAGTTTGCTTTGCCCAAGTTCCCTCATAAATGAAATATCCATCCCTTATTCATGGATAGAAGAATCAATATTGTTAAGGTGCCTGTACTGTCCAAAGTGATCTACAGATTCAATGCAATCTGTAGTAAAATTTCAATGACATTTTTCAGAAAATACAAGAAACCCTAAAATTTGTATAGAATCACAAAAGACACCAAAACCAATGCAATACTGAACAAGAAAAGCAAAGCTAGAGATGTCACACATCCTAATTTCAAAATATCTTACAAAGCTACAGTAATCAAAACAGTATAGTTCTGGTGTGAAAACAGACATTTAGACCAATGGAACAGAATAGAAAGCCCAGAAATAAACTCACATATATGTGGTTAATCTTTGACAGGGGTGTTAAGAATACCCAAAGAGTAAAGGATAGCCTCTCTAATAAATGGTACTGGAAAACTGGATATCCCAAAGCAAAAGAATAAAATTTGAGAGGAAGGTGAAGCAAGATGGCAGGATAGAAGGCTCCAGCCATTATTGCCCCCTCAAGGACACCAATTTAACAACTATCTATGTAGAAAAAAACACTTGTATAAGAATGAAAAATCAGGTGAACACTCATAGTACCTGGTTTTAACTTCATATTTCTGAAAGAGGCACAGAAAAGATAGAAAAAAACAGTCCTGAATTGCCAACAAAACCCCTCCCCACCCCCTGCAGTGGCAGAATAGTGTGAAGAACAGAGAGTGTCTGGGCACTGGGGGAGGGAGAACACAGTAATTGTGAGGCACTGAGCTCAGTACTGTCCTGTTAGAGCAGAAAGGAAAACTGGACCGAACTCAGCTGATGCCTGCCCACCAAAGGAGCATTTACACCAGCACTAGCCAGGGGAAATTGCCAGTCCCAGCAGTCTGAACTTGAGTTCCTGCAAACCTCGCCACTGTGTGCTACAGAGCTCTGTATCGCTAAATGAACTTGAAACACAGTGTAAGCCATAAGGACTGCAACTCTTAGGTGAATCCTAGTGCTGAACTAGGCACAGAAACAGTGGCCTGGGAGGGGACATGTATCATACTGAGACAACAGCCAGGGCAGCTAAGGGTGTGCCAGCATCATCCCTCCCTTAACTCCAAGCTGCACAGCTTCTGGCTCCAGAAGAGACCTCCTTCTTCCACTTGAAGAGAGGAGAGGGAAGAGAGGCAAGGACTTTGTCTTGCATCTTGGATACCAGCTTAACTACAGCAGAATAAAACACTGGCCAGAGTCATGAGGCCCCCATTCCAGGCCCTAGCTCCCAGATGACATTTCTAGACACATACTAAGTCAGAGGGAAACTACTACCCTTCCATCCACGGGGGAGAGGAGAGGAGAAGGAAGAGTAGAAAGGACTTTGTCTTGCATCTCAGATATCAGTTCAGCCACAGCAAGATAGGGCATGGGTGAGAAGCTTAAGGCCCCCTTTTCAGTCCTAGCTCATGGACAGTTCTAGGCACATCCTAGGCCAAAAGGGAACCTGCTCCCTTGAAGGGAAGAACCCCATCCTGGCAGCATTCATCACCTTTTAACCAAAGAGCTCTTAGGCTCTGTATAACCAGCAGCAATACCTAGCTAATAAGTCAAGGACCTTGGGCAAGATACTGAGCCTTGCTGGCTTCAGGTGAGACTCAGCACATTCCCAGATGTGGTGACTTTGGGCAAGACTCCTTCCATTTGAGAAAAGCAGAGGGAAAAGTAAAGGGGACTTTGTCTTGCATCTTAAGTACCAGCTCAGCCATAGGAATGTAGAGCACAAAGTGGGCTCTTGGCATCCTCAATTCTAGGACTTGGCTCTTGGACAGCATTCTTGGACCTGCCCTGTGTCATAGGGGAGCCTGCTGCTCGGAAGGGTGAGTCCCAGGTCAGGCAGCATTCACCACAAGCTGACTGAAAAGTCCTTGGGCCTTAAGGGAACATCAGCAGTAATCTTACCGTATTGCCTGTGGAGTGGTGGCAGTGGCCATGGGTAAGGCTCCTCTACTTTTGGAAAGTGGAGGAAAGAGTGGATTGTGTCTTGTGGTTTGAGTGCCAGCTCAGCTACAGCATAATAGAACACCAGGTGGACTTCTAATGGTTTTGACTCTAGTCCCTGGCTGCTGGACAGCATCTGCTGACCTATCCAGGGCCTAGGGGAACTCACCACCCTGAAGGGAAGGACAGAGGTCCGGCTGGCTGGCTTTGCTACCTGTTGATCATAAAACCCCAGGGCCTTGAGTGAACATAAGCAGTAGCCAGGGAGTGGTTATAGCAGGACTTGGGCAAGACCCATTGCTGTGCTGCCTTCCAGTATGATGCAGCACAGTCACAGTGGTGGTGGCCACAGGGGTGCTTGTGTCACTTCATCCCTAGCTTCAGGTGGCTCAGGACACAGGGAGACTTTGTTTGGAAGAAAGTAAGGGAAGAGAGCAAGAGCCTCTGCCTGGTAATCCAGAGAATTCTCCTGGATCTTGTCCAAGACCATCAAGGTGGTACCTCTATGAGTCTGGAAGAATCACAACATTAGTGAGCTTGGGGTTCCCCCTAAAACAGCTACAGCTTAGAACACAACAGTCAAGTCCCTTCAAACACCTGGAAGGCCTTTCCAAGAAGGACGGGCACAAACAAGCCCAGACTGTGAAGACCAAAATAAATAACTAATTCTTCAATGCCCAGATGCTGAAGAACATCTACAAGTATCAACACAATCCAGGAAAACATGACCTCACCAAATGAACTAAATAAGGCACCAGGGACCAATCCTAGAGAAACAGAGATGTGTGATCTTTCAGAAAGATAATTCAAAATAGCTGTGTTGAGGAAACTCAAAGAAATTCAAGATAACACAGAGAAGGAATTCAGAATTCAATCAGATAAATTTAATAAAGAGATTAAAATAATTAAAAAGAATCAAGGAGAAAATCTGGAGCCGAAAAACGCAACTGGCATACTGAAGAATGCATCAGAGTCCTTTAGCAGCAGAATTGATCAAGCAGAAGAAAAAAATAGTGAGCTTGAAGGCAGCCTATTTGAAAATACACAGTCAGAGGAGACATAAGAAAGAATAAAAAACCATTAATCATACCTACAGGATCTAGAAAGTAGCCTCAAAAGGCAAATCTAAGAGTTATTGGCCTTAAAGAGGAGGTAGATAAAGAGGCAGGATTAGAAAGTTTATTCAAAGGGAAAATAACTGGCCAGGCATGGTGGCTCATGCCTGCAATCCCAGCACTTTGGGAGGCCAAGGCATTTAGATCACTTGAGGTCAGGAGTTCAAGACCAGCCTGGCCAACATGGTGAAACCCCATCTGTACTAAAAATACAAAAATTAGCTGGGTGTGGTGGCATGTGCCTGTAATCCCACCTACTTGGGAGGCTGAGAAAGGAGAATCATTTGAATCCAGGAGGTGGAGGTTGCAGTGAGCCAAGATTGCACCACTGCACTCTAGCCTAGGTGACAGAGCAAGACTCCAACTCAAAAAAAAAAAAAAAAAATATATATATATATATATATACACCCAATACTGGAGCACCTGGATATATAAAGGAACTATTATTAAGCTAAAGAGAGAGATAGGTCCCAATACAATAATAGCTGGATACTTCAACACCCCCCTTTCAGCACTGGACAGATTTTCCAGTCAGAAAATCAACAAAGAAACATCAGACTTAATCTGCGCTATAGACTAAATGGATCTAATAGCATTTACAGAACATTTCATGTAAGAGCTGCAGAATACATATTCTTTTCCTCAACAGATGGATCATTCTCAAATATAGATCATTTGCGAGGTCACAAGACAGTCTTAAAACATTCAAAAAAATTGAAATAATATCAAACTTCTTCTCTAGAAAAGCTAGAAATCAGTAATAAGAGGAAACTTGGAAGCTATAAAAAAATGGAAATTAAGCAATGCGCTCCTGAATGACCAGTCAATAAAGAAATCAAGAAGGAAATTTAAAAATTTCATGAAACAAATGATAACAGAAGCATAACATACCAAAACCTATGGGATGCAGCAGTTCTAAGAGGGAATTTTATCGTTATAAGTACCTACATCCAAAAAGAGAAAACTTCAAACAAACAATCTAACAATGCATATTAAAGAACTAGAAAAGCAAGAGCAAACTAAACCCAAAATTAGTAGAAGAAAATAAATAATAAAGATCAGAGCAGAAGTAAATGAAATTAAAATGAAAAAACAATACAAAAATCAATGAAACAAAAAGTTGGTTTCTTGAAAAGTTAAAATTGACAAACCTTTAGCCAGACTAAGAAAAAAAAGAGAGACGATCCAAATAAATAAAATCAGGAATGAAAAAGGAGACATTACACTGATATTGCAGAAATTCAAATGATTATTAGTGGTTGTTATGAGCAACTATATGCCTATAAATTGGAAAATCTAAAAGAAATGAACAAATTCCTAGATACATACAACCTAACCAAGATATAACCAGGAAGAAATTCAAGCCTAATGAGATCAATAACAGTAACAAGATTGAGGCTTTAATCAAAAGTTTCCCAGTAAAGAAAAGCCTGGGACCTAACAGCTTCACTGCTGAATTCTACCAAGCATTTAAAGAAGAACTAATACCAATCCTTTTCAAACTATTTTGAAAAATAGAGGAGAGGGAAATACTTCCAAACTCATTCTATGAGACCAGAGTTACCCTGATACCAAAATCAAAGACACATTAAAAATAAATAAATAAAACTACAGGCCAAGATTTCTGATGAATATTGATACAAAAATCCTCAACAAAATACTAGCAAACTGAATTCAACAATACATTAAAAAGATCATTTTATCATGACCAAGTGGGATTTATCCCTGGGATGCAAGGATGCAAGGATGGTCAACATACACAGATCAATCAGTGTGATACATCATATCAACAGAATGAAGTATAAAAACCATATGATTGTTTCAATTGATGCTGAAAAAGCGTTTGATAAAATTCAAAATCTTTTCATGATAAAACCCCTCAAAAAACTGCAGATAGAAAAAACATACCTCAAAAGCCATATATGACATATGTGGCTATTATGGGAAATTATATACCAATAAATTGGAAAATCTAAAAGAAATGAACAAATTCCCCCATTCAGTATGATACTAGCTGTAGGTCTGTCATATATGGCTTAATATGACAGACCCACAGCTAGTATCATACTGAACGAGGAAAAATGGAAAACCATTCCTCTAAGATCTTGTACACACCAAAGATCCCTGCACACTGTCACCACTATTATTCAACATAATACTGGAAGTTATAGCTAGAGCAATCAGACAAAAGAAAGATATAAAGGGCATCCAATTTGGATGCCCTTTATATTTGGAAAAACCTAAAGATTCCACAAGAAAACTATTAGAACTGATAAACAAATTCAGTAAAGTTGCAGGATACAAAATCAACATACAAAAATCAGTAGCATTTCTACAGGCCAACAGTGAACAATGTGAAAAAGAAATTTAAAAAGTAATCCAATTTACAGTAGCCACACATAAAATTAAATACGTAGCAATTAACCAAAGAATTATTAATTTAATTAGTAAAAGATCTCTATAAAGAAAACTATAAAATACTGAAAAGAATACCAAAAAAAAGGAAAAATATCCCATATTCATGGATTGGAAGAATCAATGTTGTTAAAATGCCTATACTACCCAAAGCAACCTACAGATTCAATGCAATTCCTATCAAAATACCAATAACATTCTTCACAGAAATAGAAAAAAAAATCCTAAAATTTATATGGAACCTCGAAAGACTCAGAATAGCCAAAGCTATCCTAAGTCAAAAGAACAAACTGGAGGAATCACATTACCTGACTTCAAATGATACTAAAGAGCTATAGTTAACAAAACAGCATGGTATTAGTGTAAAAACAGAAACAAGGCCAGGAACAGTGGCTCATGCCTGGAATCCTAGCACTTTGGGAGGTTGAGATGGGCAGATCACTTGAGATTAGGAATTTGAGACCAGACTGCCCAACATGGTAAAACCCTATCTCTACCAAAAATAAAAAATTAGCCAGGCATGGTGGTACATTCCTGTAGTCCCAGCTACTTGGGAGGCTGAGGCAGGAGGATCACTTGAACCTGGGAGGCAGAGGTTGCAGTGAGCTGAGATCATACTACTGTACTCCAGCCTGGGGAACAGAGCAAGATTCCATCAAAAAAAAAAAAAAAAAAAAAAAAGAACAGAATAGAGAACCCAGAAGCTAATCTACATTCCTACAGTGAACTCATTTTCGACAAAAGTGCCAAGAACGTACACTGGGGAAAAGACAATTTCTTCAATAAATGGTGCTGGAAAAACTGGATATCTCTATGCAGAAAAATGAAACTAGACCTCTATCTCTCTCTGTATATAAAAATAGAATCAAATCAAATGGATTAATGACTTAAATATAAGACCTCAAACTATGAAACTACTACAAGAAAAGTTTTGGGAAAATCTCCAGGACATTGATCTGGGCAAACATTTATTGACCAATAGCCCACAAACACAGGCAACCAAAGCCAAAATGGACAAATGCGATCACATCAAGTTAAAAAGCTTCTGCACAGCAAATGATACAATCAACAAACTGAAGAGATAACCCACAGGATGGGAGGAAATATTTGCAAGCTACCCATCTGACAAGGGATTAATAACCAGAATATGTAGAGCTCAACTCTATAGGAAAACAAATCTAGTAATTCGATCAAAAGATGGGCAAAGATTTGAATAGACATCTCTCAAAAGAAGACATACACACTTTGGGAGGCCAGGGTGGGTGGATCACTTGACATCAGTAGTTCAAAACCAGCCTGGCCAACATGGTGAAACCCTGTCTCCACTAAAAACATAAAAATTAGACAGGTGTGGTGGCGCTCACCTGTAATCCCAGCTACTTAGGAGGCTGAGGCAGGAGAATTGCTTGAACCCGGGAGGCAGAGATTGCAGTGAGCCAACATCACAACACTGCACTCCAGCCTGGGTGACACAGCAAGACTCCGTCTCAAAAAAACAAAACAAAACAAAACAAAACAAAAAAAAACACATACAAATGGCAAACAGGCATATGAAAAGGTGCTTAACATCATTGATCACCAGAGAAATGCAAATCGGAACTACAATGAATATCATCTCACCCTAGTTAAAATGGCTTATATCCAAAACACAGCCAATAACAAACGCCGGCAAGGATGTGGAGAAAAGGGAACCCCTGTAAACTGTTGCTGGGAATGTAAGTAAACAACCACTTTGGAGAACAGTTTGGAGTTTCCTCAAAAAAACTAAAAATTGAGTTACCATATGATCCAGCAATCCCACTGCTGGGTATAGCCCCAAAAGAAAGGAAATCAGTATATTGAAGAGATATCTGCACTTCTGTTTGTTACAACACTGTTTACAATAGCTAAGATTTGGAAGCAGCCTAAGTATCCATCAACAGAAAAATGAATAAATAAAATGCGATACTTACACACAGCCATAAAAAAGAAAGAGATCCTTGCCAGGCGCGGTGGATCATGCCTGTAATCCCAGCACTTTGAGAGGCTGAGGCAGGTGGATCACCTGAGGTCAGGAGTCCAAGACCAGCCTGGCCAACATGGTGAAACCCTGTCTGTACTAAAAATACAAAAATTAGCTGGACGTGGTGGTGGGTGCCTGTAATCCCAGTTACTCGGGAGGCTAAGGCAGGAGAATCACTTGAACCCGTGAGGCGAAGGTTTGCAGTGAGCTGAGATCATGCCATTGCACTCCAGCCTGGGCAACAGAGCGAGAATCCACCTCAAAAAAAAATAAAAAAATAAAAGAATGAGATCCAGTCATTTGCAACAACATGGATGGAACTTGAGATCATTATGTTAAGTGAACTAAGCCAGGCACAGGAAGGCAAACATTGTGTGTTCTCACTTATTTATGGGATCTAAAAGTCAAAACAATTGAATTCATGGACATAGAGAGTAGAAGGATGGTTAAAAGAGGCTAAGAATGGTAGTGTGGGCCTGGCAGGGAGGTGGGGATGGTTAATGGGTACCAAAAAAAAAAAAAATAGTTAGAAAGAATGAATAAGACCTACTATTTCATAGCACAATAGGGTGACTATAGCCAATATAATAACTTAATTGTACATTTTAAAATAACTTGAAGGGTATAATTGGATTCTTTGTAACATAAAGGATAAATGCTTGAGGGGATGCATACCCCAATGTCCATGATGTGCTTATTTCACATTGCGTGCCTGTATCAAAACATCTCATATACCCCACAAATATATATACTTACTATGTACCTACAAAAATTAAAAATTAAAAAATTAAAAAGACTGAAATTTGATCCTTATCTTACACTCTACAGAAAAATTAATTCAAAATTCATTAAAGACTTAAGTGTTAGACTTAAAACCATACAACTCCTAGAAGAAAACACAGGGAAAAACTCCATGATATTGGCTTTGGCAATGATTTCTTGGAAATGATACCAAAAGCACAGACAACAAAAGCCAAAACAGACAATAGAATTGCATCAAACTAAAAACAACGAACAAAATAAAAAGGCAACCAAAAGAATTGGAGAAAATATTTACAAACCATATATATGATAAAGGGTTAATATACAGTATAGATAAGGAACTCCTACCACTCAATAGTAAAAACAATAAAAAATAAAAAACAACATGATTGAAAAATGGACAAAGGAACTGAATAGAAATTTCTCCAAAGAAGACATACCAGTGGCTAATAGGTATAGAGAAAGGTGCTCAAAATCACTAATTATCAAGAAAATACAAAACCACAGTGAGGTATCATCTCACCCTAGTTAGGATAGCTATTATAAAAACAAAAACGAAACAAATAAAAGAGAACAAATGTTGGTGAGGATGTGGAGAAATAGAAACCTTTGTACACTGTTGGTGGGAACATAAATCGGTGCAGCCTCTATGAAAAACAGTATGGAGGTTCCTCAAAAAATTAAAAATTGAACTACCATATGATCCTGCAATCCTACTTCTGGCTGTATATCCAAAGGAATTAAAATCAAGATCTAGAAGAGATATCTGCACTCCTATATTCACTTCAGCATTATTCACAATAGCCAAGACTTGGAAGTAACCTAAATGTCAATCAACATGAATGGATAAAGAAAATGTGGTATAAACATACAATGGAATTTTTGTTTTTGTTTTGTTTTGTTTTTTGAGATGGAGTCTCGCTCTGTCACCCAGGCTGGCGTGCAGTGGGGCAATCTCAGCTCACTGCAACCTCTGCCTCCTGGGTTCAAGTGATTCTCTTGCTTCAGCCTCCCAAGTAGCTGGGATTACAGGCATGCACCACCACAACCAGCTAATTTTTGTATTTTCAGTAGAGACAGGGTTTCACTGTGTTGGCCAGGCTGGTCTCGAACTCCTGACCTCAGATGATCAGCCCTCCTTGGCCTCCCAAAGTGCTGTGATTACAGGCTTGAGCCACCACGCACGACCACAATGGAATATTATTCAGCCTTATAAAAATGAAGAAATTCTGCTGTTTGCAACAACATGGGTACCTAGAGGACATTATGTTAATTAGAATAATCCAGACAGAGAAGGACAAATGCTACACAAAAGCATTTTTATGAGGAATCTAAAACAGACTCATAGAAGCAGAGAATCATATAAGCAGAGAATAGAATGGTGGTTACCAGCGGCTGTGGGGGCAGGGGATATAGGAAGGTATCAGTCAAAGAGTACAAGGTTTCAAATATGCAAGATGAAGTAAGTCCTAGGGATCTACTGCGTGCATTGTAACCATAGATAACAATCCTGTGTTGTACACTTAAAAATTCACTAAGAGAGTAGATCTTATGCTAAGTATTGTTGTCACACACAAACACACATACACATACAATAAGGGTCATAATAATAATGAATAAAGAGGGTGGGAGGAAACTTTTGGAGATAATGGATATGTTTACGGCACAGATTGCAGTGATTATTTCACAGTGTATATTTATCGTCTCTAAATTTATCAAGTTGTATATATTAAATATGCACAACTTTTTGTATGTCAATCATACCTCAATAAAGTGGGTTTTAAAAGGAAATAAATTTCGCCGTGAATTGCCCCCTGATCAGATGAGAGAAAGATGAAAATTGTTGCTAGTACTTACAGAGCATTGACTTATTGCCAATCACTGTTGCAATAGTTCTTGAGTGCGTATTTTGTTCCAAGTACTCTTCTACACACAGAAGATATAGAGGTTAAAAAAAAAAAAATACTGACCAGACAAGGTGGCTCACGCCTGTAGTCCCAGAACTTTGGGATGCTGAGGTGGGCGGATCCATCACTTGAGTCCAGGAGCTTGAGACCAGCTTCTGCAACATGGCAAAACCCTGTCTCTGCAAGAATAAATAAATATATAAATAACAATAATTTTAAAAAATACTCGATTTCATGAAACTTCCATTCTCATGTGGGGGCAGTTTTTAAGCAAGTAAAATTAATAGTCTATTAGATGGTGATAAATGCTATGGAGAACATGAGGTAGGAAAGGGGAACCAGCTAGAGAGTGGGGTTTTAAACACCATGGTTAGAAAGGCCTTATGGGACAAAATGACATTTAATAAGCACCATAGGCAATCAGGGCATGAGCCACATGGAAATCTGGAAAAGGGGCAATCTGGGCAGAGACAGCAGCCAGTGTCAAGGCTCTGAGCAGCCAGAATGGCTGGATTGGAGTGTGGCTATGAGTAAGGAAGAGAATAGAGGAGATGAGGTCAGAAGTTAATGGGTGAAGGGAAGGACCAATTTGTGTCCATCCTGGTTTATAAACAAGCTCAATTCAAAAGACTTAAGCTTTTATTCTAAAGTCAAATGGGAAAACCCTGGGTGTGGGAAGTAGAAACATGACATATTCCTATTTCTTTTCAATAAGATCCCTCTGGCTACCGGGTTGAGTGCAGACTGGGAGCCTAAGGTAGAGGGAATCCTCCTGTGACACTCAAGGTGAAAGGTGATGGTGGCTTGAACCAAGGCAGTAGTGATGGAAGTCATGAGAAGTGACTGGCAAGTTTGAATCTGTTTTGAAAGTAAAGCTCTCAGGACATTGGAAGTGATGTTCACAGTAAGAGAGGCGTCATGGCTGGCCAAACAACTAAAGGATACAGTTAGTATTTCCCACGTTGAGGAAAACTTCAGGCAGAAGCAGGTTATGGGAAGAAGATAAGGTGTCCAGTTTGGACATTATAAGTTTGAGATGGCTGTTTGATAGAAAAGTGGAGATAACTATTGGACAGGCATTTGTTTGAAAATTGCAGCCAGGCGCGGTGGCTCACGCCTGCAATCCCAGCACTTTGGGAGGCCAAGGCAGGCGGATCACGAGGTCAGGAGATTGAGACCATCCTGGCTAACACAGTGAAACCCCGTTTCTACTAAAAATACAAAAAAATTAGCCGGGCGTGGTGGTGGGTGCCCGTCTCAGCTACTTAGGAGGCTGAGGCAGGAGAATGGCGTGAACGCAGGAGGCGGAGCTTGCAGTGAGCCGAGATCGCCACTGCACTCCAGCCTGGGCGACAGAGCGAGACTCCGCCTAAAAAAAAAAAAAAAAATAAAGAAAGAAAGAAAGAAAGAAAGAAAGAAAGAAAGAAAGAAAGAAAACTGCCAGCATGTGAAGTGGAAGAAGATCACCCAGGGAGAGAGTAGGCAGACACGAAAAGAGATCTAAAGATTATCCCTGGGCCACTCTATTATTTAGAGATTTGAAAGATGAAGAAAAGCCAGGATATGAAACTGAACATGAGAACCCAGTAAGGTGAAAGGAAAACTAGGAGTGGGAAGTCAAAGTGAAGGAGAAGAGAATGGTCAACTGTGTCAAATGCTGCAGATAGGCCAAGGGTGAGCAGATGTGTTTGGTATTCTGGAAATTATTAATGGCCTCAAGAGTGGCAGTGTTGGTGGAGTGACGGGGATGAAAGCTTGATGGGAATGGTTTCAAGATCGTGAGGGAAGAAGAAGAGAAGTTGGAAATAGAACAGACAATTCTTTCTGCAAGTTGTTCTCTTAAAGGGAAAGAGATAAATGGAGTGGTAGCCAAAGGTGGAATGAGAGTCAAGAGAGGGCATTTTTGTTTTCATTTTTTCCTAATAGGAAGAATTGGAGTTTATATGCTGATGGGAATGATCCATTCGAAAGGGGAAAATGATGAAACAGGAAAGAAAGAAACACTCCTGGTGAGGGGTGCTCATGTAGAAGAAAGGGTAAGGGGCCTAGTGCATGAGTGGAGAGGTGGGCCTTAGGCAGACACATGGACATACATGGTGGCAGGAGGGGGAGCAGAGTACACGGGCACAGACACTCATCATTGAGTTGAGGTCGTGGTGGGAATTTGTGGAAATCTCTTTGTGTTCTCAGTGAAATATGAAGCAGATCATCATCTGAGAGTGAGGATGGGGCAGAAGGGGTGGGCGGTTTAAAGAAAGAGAAACACTTGGAGAAGAAAGGAAGACAAATGGGGTAAAGAAATCCAGCCTTGCTCTAAGTGCTTTGCACTAATTAATTCACTAATCCTTATGACAGCCCTGTGCAGTAGAAACTACTTTCCCAATGTACAAACAAGGAAACAAGCAGATGAAATAAGGATGCCTAGTAAAGCAAGACCTTGGGAGAGGTAGGTTCCATCAGCCAAGAGTGAAAGCAAAGACTGCATGGTCTATAGACTTGTCTCAAATCCTGAAGACTTTCAAGAGCTGGCTCTTATGTATCCCTATGATTGGCTTTATTTTTCTTAACTCGTTGACTGCATCTCCATTCTATGTAATAAAAAGAGTCTAACTAACACTGTCTCATAAATAAAATTTGAAAATTGGCCCAGCCCTTCCTCTGCTGCTTAGAGGAGATGGCAAGAGGCAGGAGTTCCATCTGCATGTAACAGATCACTTCTGAGCCTGTCTGCCTCTTGGTCTGAATCCAGTTAGATTTCCCACAAGCTGACATACTTCTGGTTCTAGCTCTAGAACTGTTGTATTCCTTAGCGTCATGGCACAAAAACATTGCATAAGAATGACAAGTATGATTTCTTACAGATTGAGAACTTTCCTAAGAAATGAAAATGGCTATTTTAATCAAACTAAAGCAAATTGGGATATTTAGCTTGTTGGTTCTTCAAAGTGATCAGGTTTGCATGAACCACTTTTCTGACTCTTAATTTGGGAGACGGTTTCTATGTATAACTAAATTTGCCAATTGATAAAAGTATGTTCTTTATTGCTACTACTTATTATTTTCCTTGGTGCCAGAATTACCATTTTACCATGGTGTGTTAATATAAATGGTGACAATTAGTGTTGACATTCAGTCGGGTTCCAAATCCTTTAATCAAAAATATGTATAACAGTGCACATCTGCCAAGTATTTATTTTATGTACTTATTTATTTATTTATTTACTTATTTATTTTTCTTTTTGAGACAGAGTCTTGCTCTGTTTCCCAGGCTGGAGTGGAATGGCATGATCTTGGCTCACTGCAACCTCCGTCTCCCGGATTCAAGTGATTCTCTTGCCTCAGCCTCCTGAGTAGCAGGGATTACAGGCACCTGCCACCATGACCAGCTAATTTTTGTATTTTTAGTACAGACAGGGTTTCACCATGTTGTTCAGGCTGGTCTTGAACTCCCGACCTCAGGCAATCCACCCACCTCAGCCTCCCAAAGTGTTGGGATTACAGGCGTGAGCCACTGTGCCCAGCCACCAAGTATTTATTAAGATAATCTTTCTACCACCTTCCCCATTTCAATCAGCAATTATGACTCTGGCATATGTCCTTATCAGAAAAGGAAATGTCTAGTTTTCTGTTTTTAGAGGAATATATGAGGAAAGATAGTACTTTATGGCTTAGTCTAATTAAAAATCGACCCCTATTCCGATTCTAGTTTTGAGAGGTTGACTCAAGTCAATCTGAATTTGGTTGGAAAGACTTTTTCTGTCTCACTTTTGACTAGAGATACAAAATCAGAAGTTTTATAAATAAGGCATGTGTGTTAGTCCATTCTCACAATGCTATAAAGAAGTACCTGAGACTGGGTAATTGATAAAGAAAAGAGGTTAGAGGTTTAATTGGCTCATGGTTCCACAGGCTGTATAGGAAGCACGATGCTGGCATCTGCTCAGCTTCTGGGAAGGCCTCAGGAAAACTTACAATCATGACAGAAGGCAAAGGGGAAGCAGGCTCGTCTTACATAGCTGAAACAAGAGCAAGAGAGAGGGGGGAGGTGCCACACACCTTTTAACAACCAGATCTCGTGAGAACTCTATCACAAGAACAGCACCAAAGGGGGAAATCCACTGCCATGATCCAGTCACCTCCCACCAGGCTCCACCTCCAATTTAGGGATTTTAATTTGAGCTGAGATTTGGGCAGACACACAGATCCAAACCATATCAGCATACAAACTTGAACTGATATTCCCTTGGAGAAGAATGTTCTTTTGCATGAACTGAAAACCCACATCATTTTTCTTAATTCCCATCTATTTTCTGGATCCCAAGCTAAACTGAAAATAAGGAAATAATATCTCAGAGTTTTACCTGATCCTATTTAGACAAAAACTGCCCTGAAAGAACACGTTTTTCAAATTATAGAAATCCCAGTTACTGATTTTTTTAAAAAGCCCACATTCAAATCAGTTGATCTATATAATGATGTGAAGATACAACCAAAAAAAATTGTTATACCAATAGTCTTATTATATGACATTTATCATGAACAGCAAGATAGATTAAGTACCCACAATTAAAACACTCAATTACTTTACTTTGGAGGTTTAGCTAAAGGGATCTCTGACCATCCTTTTTTCACAAATATTTATTGAATGCTTACTATGTGTCAGTCACTGTACAAATAACTGAGAACTCAAAATTAGGGAGAACGCATGCTTGGGAAATAGTGCACTTAGAGAAATATGCTGTGTTTGGGGAAAATTCAGTGAGAAATGTCTGTGTAAGAAAAAAATGCTTACCTGGTAGACTCATTCTGAATGCCAGAATTTTTATTGTATTTGCAATTTTTGGACAGGTTGAATTGATTCTGACAGCTATCTGTGATAATACTTGAGAGGTTATTTCTAAATTTTGTAAAGTTAATTAAAGGATTGAGAATGCCTGGGCTCACGCTGATAACAAGAACAATAACAATAGTTTACCATTCAATTAACTTAAGTATAGCTAAATGATATACTGGTAGAGGTAGATGGAAGTAGAATAAGTAAAAATGCTATATCATGGTGTTTGGAGATTAACTTCCAATCCTTCTTACTCTTAATTCATGCATTGTTTCTCTTCTGCTCTAGACTCATTTATTCTCTCTCAGATTCTACTAAACCTTCCATGTTACTCCTTCTCTGTACTGGTCTGGTCTTAAATAGCCACTTTCTTGTAACAAGGCACCTGTTGCTGGATTCAGAGAATTCTGTTTTTTTTCCTTTGCAAATTTACAGATTCAGGTGTTATATAACAGGGCCCCCATCAACTTTATTTCTTAGGAGAATTGCTAAGTAAGTGCGGCGAGATACTTGCCAATATATACTCGTTAACTGGGAATAGTTTCGTGATATGCATATTGCTAATGCTTTCTATCTGTCTCTATTCTGAATGTTTCTGAAGCCTCTGTAGGAAGAATAACATATGGATTGCGTCTGAACTGAAAAAGAATTTTCCTATTGCACAAAATTTACAGGTGTCACAATTCTTTTATGACTCGTTAACCTTTAAGCTCACTTGTTTTGGCACCATCAAAATTCTAGGAGTTTATGTCTTAGCGAGTGGTTATACATTTATAATGGAGGCATGCCTAAAATGCTGTGAGATTAAATAAGATGGAGTAATTAATTGCTTGGGGCTGGGAGTTCATGGAAGTCTTCACAGAGGAGGTGAGATATAAGCCAAACCTTGATAAGGAGGAATAAACTGTCATTAAATTTTACTCAGAAATTATCTTTAAGTAGTTATAAGTAGTATTTCAAAAGATCCAAGTAGTATTTCAAAAGATCCAAGATAAAACTGTAATAACTGATAACAGTACTGTTTCCATGAATACTAATATTTCAACAGGTTGTTCCTAAATGCAAAAAGTATTTACTGCTAATTAATGAATCTTTATTTGGGGACATTTTGTAGATTGATGGGGATGTATTTTAGCACATTAACTTTAATGTTTATTATCACAGAATGAAGAGAACTGTGTGAAATAGTATCCCCTCTTTGAGTAATCTCACACTAATGTAGCTTTTTCTCAAGTTATCCCTTAGCTAAGATAGTCTTCATTCCATTTGCCCCTTATAATCAAGATTATATTTTTTCCAAATCCTTGACAAACTGATTTCACCAAAAGCTGGAATATCCTTTTGAGTCTTAATTTATCTTAAAATAGAAATGGCAGTTTTTTAAAAAAAAAAGCATAGAGAAGCATTTTAACCTATTTAGGTTAACAAGATTGCATTAAAAGAGTATTTTTCTTTTATAATGAGGCTTAAAAATGGTAATTTACCTGACTTCTTTTATTTTTATGAAAAGTCTTTCATCACTATTCTGGTTTCCCTTCTAGTCAGTAGAAATGTAGAGGAAATACATTAATTAAATTCTCTAATAAGATTCTGTAGCTGTTGGCCCTAAACTCTAGGGAAACCATAAGTCCGTAATTACAACGTATCAGTTGCAATTAACCCTAACCTACATTTGGGAAATTTCTCATATGGTAGCTTTTATTTTCCTGGGACAGTTTCTGGACTTAGGATTTTTGTGTACTGGCTCTTGTGGAGTTGGACTGATCTTGGGCATGATGGCTGTGACTGCTTTTGTTGATTTTAGGTCTGTATCAGAGAAGTTCCTGCCGAGTGTTTCACATTTTCAAGCCCCAGTTTCAACTAGCTGGAGTTAGACACTCAGGTTGAGAGCAGAGCAGGGCTGGAAGACTGTCACTGCAAGTGAGGGAAGCAGGACCAAGACGAGATGTCATCTTCAGTGTGAAGTACTAGCATGGAGTGCATGAGGTTGAAGGACTCCTCCAGCAAAGCTCTCTAGCCAGTGCTTTGGGCCTGGGATGACAGTCAGGCTTTTTAAGATAGGGCCTTTTAGGCATGGCTGCTGTTTCTTGCTTATGAGGTCCAGGAGATGTAAAGAGTCCAGTCCAACTTATTCTGGTCAGGTTCCTTCAGCTGTACAATTGTAGTATCCTCAAACTGGAAACTTTTTTTTTTTTTTTTTTTTTTGAGATGGAGTCTCGCTCTGTCGCCCAGGCTGGAGGGCAGTGGCACGATCTTGGCTCACTGCAAGCTCCGCCTCCCGGGTTCATGCCATTCTCGTGCCTCAGCCTCCCCAGCAGCTGGGACTACAGGCGCCCACCACCATGCCTGGCTAATTTTTGTATTTTTAGTAGAGATGGTGTTTCACCACGTTAGCCAGGATGGTCTTGATCTCCTGACATTGTGATCCGCCCACTTTGGCCTCCCAAAGTGCTAGGATTACAGGTGTGAGCCACAGCACCCAGCCTGGAAACTCTTTTTAAAAGAAAAAAAAATCTGAAAGAATTTTGAACACTTGCTCCTGGTTCCTTGCCTCTTCCTCCTGTGACACTTAAGAGTTAGGCAGCCTGCTGCTTATCTGCAAGCTATATAACAACAAACCACACACAAAGCTTAGAGGCTTAAACCAAGTACAATCTTTTTCTCCCCACAAATCTACAATTTGGGATGGCTTTGTGGGAACAACTACTATTTTGCTTACAAAGTATTAGCTGGAGCTGTTAGACTGGAGGACCTACCTTCAAGATTTCTCACTCACATAGCTGGGAAGTTGGTGCTGGCTATTGCCAGAATGCTTCTTCAGACCCAAGTCTTGATTCCTTTCCATGAGCTACTTGGGCATCCTCAAAGCATGAGTTCCAAGAAAACCAGGCCTCCTTGTATCTGGACACTGCAAGCAAAAGGGCCACATTTTATGCCACTCACAGAATCTACAAAGCCCTCTCTTCTCCAGAAGGCTAGCCATTATGAATTTTGTGATAATTATGCCCTTTCTTTTTTTTGTAAATTTATCACCTACAAAAGTACCCTAAAACAGGGATTCCTAGCCCCTGGCTGCAGATCATTGCAGGTCCATAGACTGTTAGGAACCAGGCTGCACAGCAGGAGGTGAGCGGCTGGAGCGAGCTTTACCGCTTGAGCTCCAGCTCCCGTCAGATCAGCTGTGGCATTAGATTCTCATAAGAGCGCAAACCCTACTGTGAACTGCGCATGCGAGGGATCTTTATTAGAATCTAATGCATGATGATCTGAGGTCGAGCAGTTTCATCCTGAAACCATCCCCCCACCCTTGCACCCCATGGAAAAATTGTCTTCCATGAAACCGGTCCTTGGTGCCAAAAAGTTTGGGGACCACTGCACTAAAACATTTTGTTTACTCTATTTTGTATTTTGTACGTCTTGAATTAGAATGTGTACATTCTTCTGTGATTTGCCTCTTTTGACCAACATTATGATTGAGAGACTCATGTATGTTATTGACTATGATTGTAAATTATTTCTTCTACTCTATGTCTGTTATTTCTCCATTCTACTGTTTATGGACATTTGGATTGCTTCCAGTGTTTTGGTGTTATTAACAATGCAGAGTTAAAATTATTGTACACTCTCTTCTGGGGTATAAGTGCAAGAGTATTTTCAGGGTACGTTGTATAGAGAGATTGATGTCTTGTAGGATAGGTACAAGTTCTATTTTGCCATTTACAAATTTACAAAAGTGCTTTTGCAAAGTGGTAGTTTTCTCCAAATCGTTTTCCTTTGTTATTGTGCCAATTTACATCCCATAGATAGTGTATTAAGATTTCCTGTTGTTAGGTGCTGGAGAGGATGTGGAGAAATAGAAATACTTTTACACTGTTGGTGGGACTGTAAACTAGTTCAACCATTGTGGAAGACAGTGTGGCAATTCCTCAAGGATCTAGAACTAGAAATACCATTTGACCCAGCCATCCCACTACTGGGTATATAACCAAAGGATTATAAATCACGCTGCTATAAAGACACATGCACACCTATGTTTATTGCGGCACTATTCACAATAGCAAAGACTTGGAACCAACCCAAATGCCCATCAATGATAGACTGGATTAAGAAAATGTGGCACATATACACCATGGACTACTATGCAGCCATAAAAAAGGATGAGTTCATGTCCTTTGTAGGGACATGGATGAAGCTGGGAACCATCATTCTCAGCAAACTATTGCAAGGACACAAAACCAAACACCGCATGTTCTCACTCATAGGTGGGAATTGAACAGTGAGAACACTTGGACACGGGGGGGGAACATCACACACCAGGGCCTGTCGCGGGGTGTGGGAAGGAGGGAGGGATAGCATTAGGAGATATACCTAATGCTAAATGACGAGTTACTGGGTGCAGCACACCAGCATGACACATGTATACATATGTAACAAACCTGCATGTTGTGCACATGTACCCTAGAACTTAAAGTATAATAATAAAATAATAATAATAAAACACACACACACAAAGATTTCCTGTTGTTTAACATGAATTATGACCTAACATTGTCCACTGAAATTTTCATTTTTTCAAACGAGCCCAGCTGATATAAAAGGCAGGACACAGCTAAGTTTTCATTAACACACTCCATTATAGGTAGCATTACAGAGGACAAATCGGATTTCAAAGTTTTCAAAAATTCTGTGTTATCATTATTTTGATCTTGAGCAATCCCAGTGTCCTAATAATAATTCTGGAATTCTTTTTTTTTTTTTTTTTTTTGAGAAGGAGTCTCGCTCTGTCGCCCAGGCTGCAGTGCAGTGGCGCAATCTCAGCTCACTGCAAGCTCCACCTCCCGGGTTCGTGCCATTCTCCTGCCTCAGCCTCCCGAGTAGCTGGGACTACAGGCGCCAGCTACGACGCCCGGTTAATTTTTTGTATTTTTAGTAGAGATGGAGTTTCACCGTGTTAGGATGGTCTCAATCTCCTGACCTCGTGATCCACCCGCCTCGGCCTCCCAAAGTGCTGGGATTACAAGCGTGAGCCACCGCGCCTGGCCTAATTCTGGAATTCTTATAGATCCCTCCCAGATATTAAGACTACCATGAGAAAAATTGTTTGTCATGATGGGTTAGAAGGACATTTTTCTTTTTTGGTATGAAGCCATTCATTATATTTCGAACTTTGATCACAAATTGTACAATTCAACTATTACCTTGTGAACAATGCTCTCTTAATGATATTTTATTATCATATAATTTTATTCTATTAGTTTTAATTGACAACTTAGTCTTAATGTTGTGAAAAGTTATACAACATACAAAATAACAATCTCTTTTAAATCTCAGAAGATTTAATTTTTCGCATATTTGCATATAAAATAAGGAATGCAAGATTTTTGAAACACATATTCAATCTACATTTTTATCTTCTTCCAGGTATGCAATCCAGTGATTGAAAATTAATTCACCTTAGTCAGAAGACAGTTAATTCCTGACACTGCAACAATTTGTCTCGTCAAGATGTGATATTTGCAGATAACTAGAATAGCATGACAACAAAAACCCTTCTGACTTGTGGGAACAAACAAAAAGGTTAAAATTGCATTCTGCAGCTATACAAATTAGCATAGACTTTCACTACAGCCTCAGGTACTGGAACAAAACTGGAGCAGTTCTCAATAAAATTAAGCTGTTGAGAATAAAAACAACTTGAAACAGGTAAGTAGGAGTCTTCAATTCTGTTTCTTAAGCTGCTGAAGCTTAGAGCTCCCTGCTGCATTATTACAAAGACAAACTGCTAGGTGAGGGAAAAGCTATAGGAAGTCCAAAGGGCTGATTATTTTTATGTATTTATTTATGTATTTATTGATTTATTTTTTTCTTTCTTTTTTTTTTTCTGTCGCCAAGGCTGGAGTGCAGTGGCATGATCTTGGCTCACTGCAACCTCCTCCTTTGGGGTTCAAGCAATTCTTGTGCCTCAGCCTCCTGAGTAGCTGGGATTACAGGCACCTACCACCATGCCCAGCTAATTTTTTGTATTTTCAGTAGAGACGGGGGTTTCACCATGTTGGCCAGGCTGTTCTGGAACTCCTGAGCTCAGACAATCCACCCTCCTCAGCCTCCCAAAGTGCTGGGATTACAGGTGTGAGCCACCGTACCCGGCCAGTCTGATCATTTTTAGACTCACCTAAAAGGTCTTTGATACACATAATGTCTTTCTTTTTTTTCTTTTTTTTGAGACAGAGTTTCACTCTTGTAGCCCAGGCTGGAGTGCAACAGCACTGTCTTGGCTCACTGCAAAGCCTGCCTCCCAGGTTCAAGTGATTCTCTTGCCTCAGCCTCCCGAGTAGCTGGGACTACAGGAGCACACCACCATGCCTGGCTAATTTTTTTGTTGTTGTTTACTGTTTTTTTTTTTTTTTTTTGAGACAGAGTCTTGCTCTGTCGCCCAAGCTGGAGTGCAGTGGCATGATCTTGGATCACCGAAACCTCCACCTCCCAGGTTCAAGCAATTCTCCTGCCTCGGTCTCCTGAGTAGCTGGGATCACAGGTGTGCACTACCAAGCCCAGCTAATTTTCTTTTTTTTATTTTAGTAGAGACAGGCTTTCACCATGTTGGCCACGCTTGTCTTGAACTCCTGACCTCAGGTGATCTGCCCACCTCGGCCTCCCAAAGTGCTGGGATTACAGGCATGAGCCATCGCACCCTGCCAATACCATTCTTTCTATTTGCTAGGATGGCATGAATGAAACTATTTATCAAGAAGGCAGGTGAGCATCTGCGTTTGTATTCACCAGCAAGTGGTTCATATTCATGGATTTTATACTGTATAGAAATGAACTAAGGAAAAAGGATATACGGTCCATACTCTTAAAAGCTTTTATGTATGTAGACCCAGGCTTCAAAATATGTTATATGGCACAGAAAGATCCAAACAGAGTTTACTAACTAGTCATGCATATGTCCTAGCTTGAGGGCTACTAAATTTACTTAGGAATCCAGGTATAATTAATCATACATTTATATTCTGCCTATGCCATGGAAAAGGAAAAAAATCCAGTTATGACAGCATTTGCCTATGAATATGAAAACAAAATGCTGTATCACCACAACTGGATCTAATCAGCTGAAACTGTTAAAAGAGCATCATTTGGCTAACCGGCTTTTGACAAAAGTGCAAACCAATTCAGTGGAAGAAGGATAGCCTTTTCAACAACTGGTCCTGCAGCAATCGGACAACCACAGGAAAAAAAAAAAACTCTACATAAACCTCAAACCTTCCAGAAAAGTGAACTCAAAATGGATCATAGACTGAAACGTAAAACAGAAAACTATAAAACTTTTAGAATAAAACATAGGAGAAAATCCTAGGGACCCAGAGCTTTGTGAAGAGATCTAGATATGACACCAGATCCATAAAAGAAAAAAAATCTATAAATTGGGCATGAATTATTTTTTAAATTTGCTTTGTGAAAACTCTCTTTAGGCACTGAAAAGACAAGCTACAAACTGGAAGAAAATATTTACAAGTTGCATACATAATAAAGTATTCAGAGATAGAATGCATAAAGAATTCCCCAAACTCAACAGTATAAAAGCAAACAATACAATTAGAAAATGGGCAAGATACATGAGGAAACTTTCACCAAAAAGGATATGCAGATGGCAAGTAAGTACATGAAAAGATTAAATTCATTAGATTTTAGGGAAATGCAAATTAAGACCATGATCCGCTATTACTGCAAACCTACTAGAATAGCTAAAATAAAAAGTGACGATACCAAATGCTAGTAAGGATGCAAAGAAATTGGATCTCTCATACATTTATCTGTGGGTATGTAAGATGCTACAGCCACTCTAGAAAGTAGTCTGGCAGTTTTGTAAACACTTAAACATATATTTATGATGCAACCCAGTAATCACACTCCTGGGCATTTATCCCAGAGACATGAAAATTTACATCCACACAAAAACATGTACACAATATTCACAGCAGGTTTATTTGTAATAGCCAAACCTAGAAGCTAGCAAAATGTCCTTTAATAGGTGAATAAACAAACTGTGTTATATCCATACCATAGAATGTTACTCAGCAATAAAAAGGAATAAACTATTGATAAATGAAACAACTTGGATGGATTTCAGGGATAAAAATAGTGAAACAAAAAGCCAATCTCAAAAGATCATACACCATGTGATTCCACTTATAGAACATTCTGTAAGTAATAAAATTATCATATGGGAAATACATTAGCGGCTGCTAGGATTTAGGGATAGTGGAGGAGAACAAAGTGAATGTGCCTATAAGGAGGTAGTATGAGGATGATCTTTGTGGTGATGAAAGAGTTCTGAATCTTCATTGTGATAGTGGTTGCACAATCTACACTTGTGATAAAATGTCATAGAGGTATCTACACACATTGCACCAATCTCAATTTCCTGGTTTTGATATCGTACTATGGAAATGAAAGGTATTTGAGGAAAACTGTGTAATGAGTACATGGGGCCCCTTGGTGCTATGTTTTCCTATAATCACGTATAAATAAAAAGTTTAAAAGAGAAAGAGAAAGAGACCATCATCTTTGAGCAATTCACTATACAAAGATGACAAATGACTAAGACCTTTAAGAGATCCCAGTATGCCAGACCCCTACTGGATCAAACTGAAAACTCTTTCTTGGCTAGTGAACAAAGACATTTGCCTTAACCTACCTAGTACAAATCTGTGAATTCATTTATCCCTATCCAGAGTGCAAACTTTCTATTTTTAATTAGCATAACCCATCCAAATATTTGTTTCTAGCAGTAAACTCCCCCAACTTTTCTCTCTCAGTCAACTACTTAGTAAATTTGTTTACTGGTCCATGTATTTACTGGCAATTAAATCAACTCAAAGCTCACTGTGTTGACCACTATAGTGGTCATAGCATATTTGTATCATCACAAAAGATTTGAGGCTTCAGACAGCCTTCATGCCCTATCTAAACATACAAGATTTACAGTTCCAAGTGCTAGGCTGGGTAAACAGTTGGGGAGTATGATTTGTAGGTAACAGAGTGAAACTAAGGAAGAGCCCAAGGATAGTGTCCAGGGCAAAAACCAGAATATCTAAAGTCAAGGTGACTGATATGGTTTGGCTGTGTCCCCAACCAAATCTCATTTTGAATTCCCATGTGTTGTGTGAGGGACCTGGTGAGAGATAATTGAATCATGGGGGAAAGTCTTTTCCATGCTGTTCTCGTGATAGTGAATAAGTCTCACAAGATCTGATCATTTTATAAAGAGGAGTTCCCCTGCACGAGTTCTCTCTCTTTTTGCCTGCCACCATCCATGTAAGACGTGACTTGCTCCTCCTTGCCTTCCTTCATGATTGTGAGGCCTGCCTAGCCACGTGGAACTGTAAGTCCAATAAACCTCTTTCTTTTGTAAATTGCCCAGTCTCTGCTATGTCTTTATCAGCAGTGCGAAAATGGACTAATACAGTGACAGCAAAAACGTGAAGCCAAGAGGGCTGGACAGAGAAGCAGAAGCCAAAGAAGGATGTGGCAAAGGAAGGAACTGCAGCTAGTCAGAACAGAGCGAGAATGATTGACAGACATAGCCTGGAGAAATGCCCTGAGGTGATGGATGAAGAGGGACTATTAATGGTGCTGAACCAGTTTAGATACCTTTAATATAATAATGATGCCAGCCTGGGCAGCATAGTGAGTCTCCATCTCTACAAAAAATACAAAAATGAGCTAGTCATGGTGGCACATGCCTGTAGTCCTGGCTACTCGGGAGGTTGAGGTGGGAGGTTCACTTGTGCCCAGGAGGTCCAGGGTGCAGTGAGTCATGATTGCACCACTGCGCTGTAGCCTGGGCAACAGGGCAGGACCGCATCTCAAAATAATAATAATAATCATCATCATTTATTGAGCATTTATTTTGTGTCAGGCTTTGTGATAAGTCATTTTTTCAACCTCAAGATAATTGTATGAAGTAGGCACACATCATTTCCATTTTGTAAATTGGAAAACCGAGGCTCAAAAGGATTCAATAACTTATCAAAGACTTTACATATGTAAAGTGGTTGAGCTGGTATTCAAAGTCAGTTTGGTCTGATTCCCAGTGTGCTTATTCATTACACGCAAACTCACTCCACCATCTCATATCTATATCTACAACTATGTCTCTGTCTAGCTATATCTGGGTCTATATTTAATACAAAATAGTGAAAAAATCAGGATCAGGCCAGGTGTGGTGGCTCACACCTATAATCCTAGCACTCTGGGAGGCTGAGGCAGGCAGATTGCTTGAGCTCAGGAGTTTGAGACCAGCCTAGGCAACATGGCAAAACTCCATTTCTACAAAAATTAGCCAGGCATGGTAGTGCATACCTGTGGGCCCAGCTACTCAGGAGGCTGAGGTGGGAGCATGGCTTGAGCCCAGGAGTTGGAGGTTGCAGTGAGCTGAGATTGCACCACTGCACTCCAGCCTGGGCAACAGAGCCAGACTTTGTGTAAAAATAATAGTAACAATAATAATAATCAGGATTCTGTGAATATGAATAAAGTGTGAGGCTGAGACTATACACCATGATGTTCAGTACAATCATAAAAATTTGGGGCTTCAAATGTGGCTTTGACTTCTTGGTTGTAAAGTAAGAAAGGGAAATGTGGTCACTTTCAAAGTGCACGCTATCTACTTGGAGCAATAAGGTAAGAAGGGTTTATTTTGGGAAGTTTCATGGAAAGGGTGAATTTGTGCAGTGTCGTTAAGAAAAGGAAAACGCAGTTTAGTGGAGGGAAAACGTTCCTCATTAGTGTTTTTCAACCAGAGGTGTCTACTGCTCTGGGACATTTTACAAAGGCTTTCAAATTACATTCCTGTTGACTATGCATAGGTGTCCTGGGGAATGTGGCCCTCTGTTGGGAATTCTGCCATGGTACAATGTGTTGCTGAGAGTGTACTAATGGGAGAGTACAGGTGAGGGTCTCAGGTGTGTTGAAAGGAGAAAAGGGTGAAGAATACCTGTTTTAGACAAGGGGAGAAGAACGAGCCATTTGTTAATTCATTTATTCTAAAAATACTCAGCATATGCCATGTGCAAAAGAAAGATGAGATAAAAAAATAAAACATGTACCATGTTAGGGAGAATTAGATGCCGCTCACTGTATGCCAGGCATGGTGTTAGGAGCTTAACATATATGATTTCATCTAATCATCACCAAAACTTTGTAAAGTAGAAGTAGTGCTCATTTCACGAGTCAGGAGACTTGAGCTTAAAGAGAGTTTAAGTAATTTGCCCAAGGTCCCTTCTTGAACAATTTCAAGAGTCACCATTCCTATTGAATTTCCCGTGAACAGTGCCCCTGTAGCCCAGCTGAGGAGATAAATAAAAATGGTTTTGATTAACACACGCTCTTTCAAAGGGTTTATGGCCTAATTGTGGGATGAAGACCAGTATGATTATATTCCTAAAAGCAATATAAAAATCCCCAAAGAGGCAAAAAGAGGTTAGAGGGAATCATTCTGCCAGGATTGGGGCTGGCATCCAGGAAGCTATAGAAGGTGTTACCAGTGGCAAATCCATATGGGTCTGCAGTAACATCGCTTCTTGCCTCCTCAGAAGAAAGAATTCAACCGAGAAGCCATAAGCAGAAGGAGAGGCCGGAGCAAGTTTTAGAGAAGGAAGGGAAGTTTGTTAAAAAGCTTTACGGGAGGCTGAGGCAGGAGAATGGCGTGAACCCGGGAGGCAGAGCTTGCAGTGAGCCGAGATCGCGCCACTGCACTCCAGCCTGAACGACAGAGCTTGACTCCGTCTCTAAAAAATTAAAAAAATTTGAAAACAAAAAGCTTTAGAGGGGAGCTGTGGAGTGTGAAAGAAAAAAAGCTTTAGAGCAGAAATGAAACAAAGTAAAGTACACTCCGAAGAGGGCCAAGCGTGCAACTTGAGAGATCAAGTGCACGGTTTGACCTTTTGACTTGAGGTTTTATATGTTGCCATATTTCTGGGGTCTTGCGTCCTGTCGCCCCGATTTTTCCCTTGGAGTAGGCTGTCCGCATGCGCAGTGGCCTGCTAGCACTTGGGAGGTGAGGTGCGCAGTGTTTTTCCTAGAGTTGTTCATGTGCTCGTTTGAGGCATTCTTCCCTTACCAGTCAAATGTTCCTAGGAAGTCATATACCAGTTAAACTCTCCCATTTTGCCTCTTAATGTACATACTTGAGCCCACTCGTCCAGCTCCTGAGATCTTACCAGAAAGCGGCTGATCACCAACTTCAGGTGTTTCTATTTATTGCAAGACTGCCTTTCCCTGGCACCGGCTGCAACCAATTATTATTTCAGAGAGACAGTGTAACAGCCGCCTGACCATCACCTGATGGTCGCCTCACATTTCTGATTCCTGGTGTGTGTGTGTCTGTGTGTGTGTGTGTGTGTGTGGGTGTGTGTGTGTGGGTGGGTGTGGCAGGAAAGCCCTCTCTGGCTCTGCTCATGTCTTACCAGCTACCTACTGAAACAGAAGCAGCATTTCAGCTAACTGAAAAGGATGGATAAGATTATGGGAGATATTACTGCATGGGAGAGATGTTTGGGGAGAAACACTAGTGTGTCTTATAAGGACTTTTCAGCAACTTGAGATTAGTACAATTTATCTGGAAAAGGTTAGACTTAAATCATAGAAGAATTCTCTCCTTTTGAGCTAAAAAAAAAAAGAAAGAAAGTAAAAAGATCATAGGGGAGTAAATTGCATATACAGGACAGAAATGGACAGACTTGAAGTCCAAGCACACACCTTTATTGATATCTCTTCAATTCTGTATCCTGCCTCATCTTCTTAGTCAACACAGAGAAGAACCCAGGAATGGTTAGCAGAGTGACACTGACATGTAAAATTCCATCTACTGTTCCGGCAATTTAAGACCTCAAAAAGCGAAGAGGGAATTCCAAAGGAGTGGGCAGTAAAATGGAATCTCTGGACCCTACACTCCTCTTCCTTCCTGTTCCACCTCCACACACTCCTTCCACCTTTGAAACGTCAGATCCTTTTTTCCCAATGACGGCATTGCCAGTTAAGGGAAAATAAAGAGACTTGTTCTGCAACTCCAAGAATCTGATTGGGTGAGAATGAGGGCTTGCTTAACTCATAGATAAGTCTTCTCTCAGGTCCTTCCTGGCCTGCTCTCTGACATCCCTACCTTATAGCTCCTGGATGCATTCAATATAGATGCATGCTTTGGATTTAGGGGCAGCAATTTGTACACATGCCACACAGAGATCATGGAAGAGAAATTAAAGTGATCACAGGTACCATTAGGCCTAGAGATTTGGAAAAATGAAATATGTTCTATAAAACTGATTACTGCTTCGGAAGAGATTTGAACTGTACCTAGAAATCTGTTTCATAGATCTTATTGCTGCTACAGAAGAGATCTAGACCATCCTAAAGTGCTGAACTCTGCCCCCACTGTGCCCACAGTGATGCCGCAGCTGGATTGTTGCTGCCCCGCCCGCCCCCCTACTTACCCTCACCCAGACAACCCACTATGACACACTGCCCTGCCCAGCCAGAGATTATATAATAGGTCCAGCTATGCACTCTTACTATCAGTAAGGCATTGCCCTTTCTGACAGTTCTGACGTTCAGTTGGAAATCTCTGTTGGGAGCAGAAGAAATCTCAATTGGGAAGAGAAGGGTGAGCTCAGAGGGCATCATCATCACACCACATTACTGTATGTAAAGACCGTAGAAAGAAAAGTAAAACCCAGGGAGAGTGAGAAAAAAAAAAAGGAGGAGGAGGCAGGAGAAGAAATTGAAAAGGGAATTAAAACAAAAGAGCTTAAACAGGAAGGGAAAAGAAGAGAAGATGCAATGTGAAAGGAGAATAGAGGTTTTGTTCTCTACTTTTCTTAGGTTGGATTTGGTCCTGAACTTGTGTAGTGCGATGATTAGGATATGCTGTGTCTGAGAGCGTGACATGTGTTTCTTCCTTTCAGTAGTTGTATCCTGTTGCCCATGCTGCTGTTTCTGCTGTTGTTTTAGGGTTAACTCCACTTATAATAGCTAGAGATTTTTTGAAAGTAGGATGGTAATAAACTAATACAAATCAGTCAGCCAACTTTTTGGCACCCTCTAACTCTTCTACTATTTTTTAAAGTTTCTCTGAAGGTTAAAAACAAACACTCAGTGTATTTGTCAATAGACATACATGAGTACCCTTAGCAACTTGTGATGGGACAAACGTAGGTGAGAAAAGGAAAATGGAGCCAAAGTGTGGAAAATTTTGAAAACAAAAAGATTCCTGTGCTCCAGTGGGTTTCATTTATGAGATTTTTAAATTAAAATATGATCTGGTTTACTGAAATTTAGCTTGTAAAAAATACTGCTATTGATCCCGGGAAGCGTGAGAGTGTAGGAGGCTTATGTTTCTTCTTGGCTCTGTGTGGCCTGAACACAAGGTCTACCTTTTACCTGCTCCTTCCTGGGGCAATTACTGCATTGGGTGTTAGGGGCTTTTCCATAACTGATGTTTGTGTTCACATTTTAGGGACGCTATGATGGAAGACGTTGGACAGAATCCCCTGGATGATGTGTAAGTATGGGAATAATAAAAGAGTTCAGTAGAGGAAGCTCCAAGGGAAGAGTCTCCAGCGATCCAGTAAGGAAGAACTCCTTTGTGTGAGACCTTATCTCCTCAAGCCTGAGGAGGCTTCCTAGGGATAAGAAACTTTGGCTTCAGTTCTCTGTTCTTCATCAGAATAATGATGGGGTTTTCAAAGATCTCTAGTGTCTCAAACAGCTAATCAGTCTGGCAGGAAAAAGATTCATCTCCCTTTTGGCCTCTACTCAGCCCATGTCCCTGCCTGACTAGGTTAGAAGATAACAAAAGGAGAAACCTTGCCCTTGCAGGTCTTTAAATGCTTTAGAGGTATCGCTTGGATTCTGCATACTTCATCTAAAATATCTTAAAACAAGTGTGTTAAAGTATTCATAGAAAAAATATTTCTTTTGCTTCATGAAAGATTTGTTTTAGTGGGTTCCACTTATAGTATTTAAAATTAAAATATGGTTCCACTCCAGGAATTTACTTTATGCAAAACAGTGTAGAAATCAATTTATCATGGAAAACAAAATAAGGCTGGTTAAGCTTATTAACAACAGAGGATAAGAGAATGAATGAAATTATAGGAGAACGTCTTCTTAGGGCTCCTATGTTTTCCTGTCCTGAGGTTGGTGATAAAGATGATTTTCTGTAGGTACCAGATGATAGAATTACCAGCATTAGAAGCCGTAAAACAGAACCTTAACTGCCTGAATTCAGACCTTGAAAAGGACCTGCAGAAACTGGATGTGGAGAATCAGGTTGTCCTTAGAAAGATTAAAGAGAAAGAAGAAAGTATTCGAAGGTAAGGCTTTGTGGTTGGTGGGGAAAGGGCTTCTCCTCCCCTGCAGGTCCCTTGGGATACAGAAGGTGGAAGAAAGATGGTGAATCTTGACGTTTTATTTAAATCCTAAAGTATGAACTACAGTGCCCTCAAAATACTTCAGGTATAGATCTTTGCATTAAATTTTCATATTAGGTTGACATTTTATCACCATTGCATTTGGTAGTTACTCTGACTTCCTGAGACTTCAAAAGTAGCTTCTCAAACTGGGGCCCTGGCAGCTTCCTTAGGGGCTGATCCACACCTGGGTGACTTTATTTTTTCAGCCTGGAAAGAGAGCTGGCCTTGTCACTAGAACAAGCCAAAGAGGAGGAGGAGTTGAACTGCATCAGAGAGGAACAGGAGGAATCCCTGAGGGAGCTGGAATTAGAGACAGCAAAGCTGGTGAGGAGGTGTCTAGAAAATGACCATTGGATGCATTTTGTTTGCATTCTGCTGCTCTCTTTCCCAGGAATTCATCCCATGTTCATTGCTTCTGTGTCTAAAATCATGGCTGTTTAAGAGAGTGTTCTGGGAATGAAGCCCTGGGCATGGGGGCCGAAGAGGCTTTTTTCCCAGCTCTGCTGTGTGAGCCAGAGTGCACTTTTCCGACTTGATAGACTAATCCCCAGATATTATTCCAGTGGCCTGGTGAAGGGGGAGAGATGACGGCAGAGCAACTTTCTTCCCTTGACTTTCTTTTTCCCCACAGGAAAAAAGTAATGCAGTCCTAAGCAGGAATGTGGTGGAGATTCAGAAAAAGGTAAGGAGAGCCCTGGGTGTTTTAGGGTCCCCGAGTCCCCAACAACATCGTGTCTTCACAAGAGAAGGGCTGATGGGCTGGGCTGGGAGTATGCAGGAGGGGTCCTAGACACATTCAGAATGAGAAAAGATATACATAAACGTTAATGGAAAGGCTGTTCTCCACATAGCAAAGCCTGCCCTGGAAACAAGCCTCGTTTCTTAGGAATCTCAGTAAGAGTTATCTTCCAGAACTCTCTAATCACAGAAACTGGAGAAGAAGGAGCAACTGGCAAAGTTTGCGTGCTCCCTCTGCACTGCTGCTGCCAATTGTTCTCTGGGCATTACAGATTGTGGTGTGAGGGCTAAAGAGCTGTACAGAGGGACAAGGCTTATCCCTCCTTCCACTCTGCCTCATTCTCTCTTCCCTTTCTCATTGTCCTCCCCTCCTCGCTGTGCCCTTGTTTCCATGGGCTATGGGAACAGAAAAATCTGTCCAGCCTGCATGGAGTCAGGCAGCCTCCACAGGGAGAAGGAGATGCTTTTCTTCCAAGCTTCTATCCAGGGCCCGAATTAGTAACCACCGTCTGCAGCCTGGAACCCCGGTCTGCCACGGTCCCAGGTTTTCATGTCTGTGTGCCTTATAGGGTTCATGATTTTTTTAATGGTATTTTAGATTGCAGGGTTATTTACAAATATTGGCCATGAAGAAGACACCACAAAGCAGATCCTGGAGGAAATGAAGGTGAGTAGATAAAACAAACAGATTTTTCTGGGAGATGTGTCAATTCTAGGTCCTGTGAGAAATTGCTCTCAAGGACTACCCTAGGGTATGTACTGGTTATGTCTGTGTACTTGTCAGAGATGAGTCAGTGTCCTTTATTCTCTGTATGTAATCCCATGGCCTGTGGGGCATTTATGACATCACTAGTCACACTAGGAGCAGAGATGACTGCAGTGGACTAGTCACACTAGGAGCAGAGATGACTGCAGTGGATCAAAGTGGAAGGAACTGCTCCAGAGTCCCCATCTTCCACCAGTCAATAAAACACATGTTCTGAATGCCCATTGGGACTTGCCCTCCGGAAGTTTATTATTTAAGTGAGGACACACAAATAAGATATTCAACAGGAAGAAAATATTGACTCCCATAATCATACAAGGATGTGTCATGATCTTCTGATTTTCCAACCCATGGCTCAAAGGCCAAAGAAGTGGTTTTATTTTAAATTTATTTTATTATCTTTTTCCTCTGCTAGAAGATAAACCCATTGAGAACATGAGTTGTTGCCTATGTTGTTCATTTGTTTCCCCAGGGCCTAGAACTATGTGCCTGGCACACAGTAGATGCCCAATAAATATATATTGAATGAATGACTACACTGTACACCCAATAGTGGGGAAAACCCCTATTAGGAAGCTCTTTGCATACTTATGTGGTGAGTGTGGCAATTTAACCGAGCCCACTATACAAGAGCTCCACTGTCTTATGTATTTCTCAGAAAAAGAGAAACCAGGTTTCTCTCTCTTTTCTTTATTTTTTTCTTTTTTTTTTTTCTGAGATGGAGTCTGTCTCTGTCACCCAGGCTGGAGTGCAGTGGTAAGATCTCGGCTCACTGCAACCTCTGCTTCCCAGGAGTTAAAGCAATTCTCCTGCCTCAGCCTCCTGAGTAGCTGGGACTACAGGCACACGCCATGATACCTGGCTAATTTTTGTATTTTCAGTAGAGATGGGGTTTCACCACATTGTCCAGAGTTCACCATGTTGGCCAGGGTGGTCTTGAATTCCTGACCTCAGATTCAGACCTTGAATTCAGACCTTGAATCTGCCTGCCTCAGTCTCCCAAAGTGCTGGGATTACAGGCATGAGTCACCACACCTGGCCCAGGTTTCTCTTTTATTTCCTGTGTGATTCAGGGGACATGCCAGTGCACCCTATTAAATATGAGTGGGAGGAAGAGGTTTGTGAGCTTTGGTCAGTAGGCCTGGAGGAAGGAGGATGGCTGGGCTCACTGAATGGGCACTGGCCTACTGAGGCATAAATGTCAGCTCTGCCACTTTAACAAGTTACATACTCAACTTCTCTGTGCCTTTGTTTCCTCATTTGTAAAATGGGGGGGAGGGGATAATAATAAGTGCCCACCCTAAATTGTTATCAGATGTCTTCAACATGATAGCCATTAGTATCATGCCCTCTGCTGGTCTGGAGATGGTAATTACCCACTTCCCTTCCATAAAAGAATGCTAGTAACTTTCTGCCATCACTCATTGTCTTCCATAGGCAAGACTACAGAAGTCAACAGAGTCCTGTGTAAAGCAAGAGAAGGAGCTGGCCAAGGTAGAGGCAATGTCTCTTCCACTGAGGGTCTGCCCAGGACAGAATGGGAGAGAATCCCAAGGGTCTTAGAAACAGGTCTGCTTGAGGCATGGGAGGGGGAGGTACAAAAACATCTTGCAAATGAATTTCTGATTCTTATGCATTCTTATGCAGCTGAAGGGAAAGAAAACTTCTATTAAAAATATTGCTTTTACCATTTCTTACACCTGTATGTCAAATACCATTGTTGAATTCCAAACCAAAGTGCCTTGACACGTCCCCTGGTATTTCACATGAGAGGCAGATGACAACTTGGGCAAAATATTTCCTTTGCTTAAAATCAGACCCTGTGCCTAACGATGAGATCACCTCTTTGTGATGTGATTGTTTTCCCTTCAAGTCAGGAGTTGCTAGGTAACCAGCCAAGTGCCACTGCACCAGGTAGAGCCCCAGGGAGGAGGCTGGGCTTGGTTCTGATTTAACTCATGGAGTTTGTTAATTTTCTTTCTTTTTAGATAGAGAGTGACTACCAATCTGTGTCTGAGCTCTGTAAGGACCAGGTCTACTACATAAAGGTACAACCCACGTGGAGGAAAAGTCTGAGTAGAGGCAGAATGTCTCCAAGGCCATGGGTTCCTTGGTTTTTCATTAGGCTAGAATGTGTCACTAGGGAAAATGCTCTGTATACAACAGCAACAAGAAGACGGATGTATGTCAAGGATTTACTTTGTGCCAAGTACTGTGCTAAGCACTCAGCATAGAGTATTTTTCTCAATCAATTTGTTCAATAATTCTATGAGCGTGACAGTTATGATCAAGGGGACAATGAGGTTTCAGGAAGTTAGAACACAGCTAGTAACGGGGAACGCAGCTAGTATAGGGGAACACAGCTAGTAAACGTCAGAGCTGGGATTTGAATACAAGCAGGCACCTAAATGGGAGGGAGCTCTTTTTGTTCATATACATCCATTCTGGTCACTAATATCTTTGAATTTTTTATTAGAACCCCTCCCACACTGGTGTGTGCATACTGATGAGTATACTGTTTGGAAAATAATTAGCAGAATGTTTTTATTAATGACATCATGATGAAATATGGAAATTTTCCATTTATGACTTTGTTTTTTTTTTTAACTTCATGGAAAGAAATACCAGGAAGTTGTGAGGAAGATGAAAGAGGAAAAGGAGGTGCTGCTTCTTGAAACAGAAACGTAAGCTTAGAAAAATGGCCTCCCTGACGGACTGCAGTGGCAGTTGGGCAGTCTGGGTGGTCTTTGAAGGGCAGGGTGCTTCTCAGCACAGTGTGTGTCACTGTGTAAATGGCCTCCAACAAGTCATCTCTTTCAGCCTCTGCTCCATGGTTCAGACTGGAAAACCAACAGCATTCAGGCTTTCCTCTTGCCTTCCTCAGCAACTGGTGTTTTAAAAGCCTTTTTTTGGCCGGGCATGGTGACTCACGCCTATAATCCCAGCACTTTGAGAGGCCGAGGCGAGTGGATCACCTGAGGTCAGGAGATCGAGACCATCCTGGCCAACATGGTGAAACCCTGTCTCTACTAAAAAAATACAAAAAACGAGCCGGGCGTGGTGGCGGCCACCTGTAATCCTAGCTACTCAGAAGGCTGAGGCATGAGAATCCCTTGAACCCGGGAGGTGGAAGTTGCAGTGAGCCGAGATCAGGCCACTGCACTTCAGCTTAGGCAACAGAGTGAGACTTTGTCTCAAAAAAAAAAAAAAAAGAAAGAAAAAGATCTCTTTTTAATGTTCTTCTCTTTGTTGTTGTTGTTATTGTTGTTGTTGTGTGTTTGAGACAGAGTTTCACTCTTGTCGCCCAGGCTGGAGTGCAATGGTATGATCTCAGTTAACTGCAACCTCCACCTCCCAGGTTCAAGCGATTCTTCTGCCTCAGCCTCCCAAGTAGCTGGGATTACAGGCATGTGCCACCGCGCCCAGCTAATTTTTGTATTTTTAGTAGAGACAGGTTTTCACCATGTTAGCCAGGCTGGTCTCGAACTCCTGATCCCAGGTGATCCACCCCACTCAGACTCCCAAAGTGCTGGGATTACAGGCGTGAGCCACCGTGCCCGGCCCTAATGTTCTTTTCACATGTCCTCAGAGGCATGCCGTTCCTGAAAATTATCTGGAGCTATGTTCAGAGAGGAAGAAGCGTAGTAAAAAGAGGACTAGGGGCCCAGAAATATTCCTTTATGTGTGTGTGCTGTCCCCTTTCCCAGGATGCAGTGGGTCCACCAGACTGACCAGAGGCCCCAGTGATACCCTTTTATACTTTCTTTCCATAGACTGTATGTCTCAGGAATTGTCACACTTTCCTTTTGATTATTTATACTTTTCAATTGCATTATATAATATACATAGAGTGCACACATTTTATATAGCTTGGTGAATTTTTATACGTGATAACACCACTGAGATCAAGCTATGGAACATTTTGAGTTCCCGAAAAGTCTCCCTGTCCCCTCCTCCCAGTCAGTACTCCCAGAAAAGTAACCACTAGCCTGACTTCTATCTCTTTCTTTTTAAAACATTCTTGAACTTCATATAAATTTAGTATGTTCTTGATTGTATCTGGTTTTCACTGAGACTCACTCGCATTGCTGCATGATTTGTTCTTTTTCATGGCTGTTATATTCTATTATAGAAATATGGCACAATTTATCTATGCTATTGTTAAGGACCATGTTGCTTATTTCCAGTTTGGACATTTATAATAAAGCTGCTACAAGCATTCTTGTGCATGTCTTTTGATGGATGTATCCTCTCATTTTTCTTGGGTTATATACCAAGGAATAGAATTTCTAGGTCACAGAGTATATACATCTTTGGTTTACTAGATAAGCTAAACAATTTTCCAAAGTGCCTGTACCAACATCCCCTCCCATAAAAAATGTACAAGAGTTCTAGTTATTCCTCATCCTTACTTTCACTCAGTATTTATAGCCTTTATGATTTTAGCTATTCTGGCAGGAGGGTGTAGTGATGTATACAATTTTGATTTAAAAAACATTTTATTACTGAATAATAATGATATTTTATGTGCATTTTATTGCTGATTAATAATGATGTTTTATAGCTTTTCACACAGTTTGGAAATTTGAATGTCCTCTTTTGTGACATGTCTTTTGCCTGCATCTGTGAGATGGTTAGTTTTTTTCTAATTGATTTGTAGGAGTTCCTTATGTTTTTCATAAGATCCTTTGTCAAATGTATGTATTATAGTCTATTCTGTGGCTTTCCTTTTTTACTCTCTTAATGACATGTTAGATAAACAATAGTTACTAATTTAGAAAAAATGTAATCTGTGAAATGTGTCAATCCATTCTTTTTTGCTTTCTGCCTAATTTTAGAGGTCATAAAACTACTCTCTATGGTTTCCCCTAGAATTTTTTATCATTTACCTTTTACTCAGGTTTACATTCTTTTGGAATTTATTTTCTTTTCTGTGATGTGAGGTAGAGATTAAAATTTGTGGGGTTTTTTTCCATATGGATATCCAATTGATCCAGCACCATTTATTGAAGATACTATGCATTTGCAGTGGTGTCTTATTTTATGTCTAGTGACCATATATGTGTGAGTGTTTCTGGATGCTTTATTCTGTACAATTAGTCACTGTTTCTATCCTTGTGCCAAAACTACACTAATTATTATAGCTTTATAATTAGTATTGATATGGTAGCTTGAATTCTGCATAATTATCTTGGCTTTCTTGGCCCCTTGAATTTCTGTATAAATTTTTAAATCGGTTTTTCAACTTCTACCAAAACAAAAACAAAAAACCTTGCTGAGATGTTGATTGGAGTTACATGGAATCTATAGATAAAGTGAGAGGATAATTAGTATCTAAACAATAGTTTTCCAGGGCCAGGTGCTTGGCTCATGCCTGTAATGCCAGTGTTTTGGGAGGCTGCGGGGGAGGTTCTCTTGAGGCCAGGAGATCGAGACTAGCCTGGGCAACATAGCAAGACACTATCTCTACAAAAAATAAAACAAATTAGCTGGGCATGGTTGTGTGTGCTTATAGTCCTAGCTACTCAGGAGGCTGAGGCAGGAGGATTGTTTGAGCCCAGGAGTTTGAGGTAAAAGTGAGTTATATTGCATCACTGTATTCCAGCCTGGACCACAGAGTGAGATACTATCTCAAAAAGAATAATAAAAATAAACAATAGTTTCACACACCATGATATCTTTATCCCTTCATTTATTTAGATATTTAATTTCTCAAAATAATGTTTTACAGTTTTCTGTGTGGTATTCTTATACACTTTCCATCAGATTTATTCCTAAGTATTTAATATTTTTAATGCTACTGTGAATGCTGTGTTAATTTGATTTTCTCTTTTTATTAATATTAAAAAAAATAGAGACGGTGGCTGGGTGTGGTGGCTCATGCCTGTAATCCCAGCACTTTGGGAAGCCAAGGCAGGTGGATTACCTGAGGTCAGGAGTTTGAGACCAGCCTGACCAACATGATGAAACCCTGTCTCTACTAAAAATACAAAAAAAAAAAAAAATAGCCAGGTGTGGTGGCACATGCCTGTAGTCCCAGCTACTTGGGAGGCTGAGGCAGGAGAATTGCTTGAACCCGGGAGGCGGAGGTTGCAGTGAGCCGAGATTATGCCACCGCACTCCAGCCTCGGTGACAGAGTGAGACTCCATCTCAAAAAATAAAAATAATAAAATAAAATAATAAAATAAAATAAAATAAAATATAATAAAATAAATAGAGACAGGGTCCCACTATGTTGCCCAGGCTGGTCTCAAACTCCTGAGCTTAAGTGATCCTCCCACCTTGGCCTCCCAAAGTGCTAGGATTGCAGGTGTGAGCCAACATGCCCAGCCTTGATATTTTAATTGATTACTATTAGTGCATAGAAATACAATTGGTTTCTATATATTGAACTTGTATCATTAATCTGGCTAAATTCACCTATTCTAAAAATTTCTTTTAGTTTCTCAACTATAAAGAATCACAATTGTATTTTTTCCTTTTCAGTCTTTACCTTTTTATTTCTTTTTCTTGCTTTATTGAATTATTTGCAAGCATTTGCAGGCATTATTTGCTGGTATTATTCACAGGCATTTCCATTAATGGACTCAATCCTATTGCAGAAAATGAAACTTAGGACAACAAAACAAAACAAAACAAATGAACAAACAATGAACAGAAGGTATTGGCAAGTGAATAAAAGCAAGCAGATTCTGGAAGGGATCTGGCACTTGGAAAAAGAGAATGATGGGCATTATTTCCCGTATTTTTATAGTTTCTAGCCTGAAGAAAGACAAAACTGGGTGTGTAAGATGCACCAGCAGAGAAAACCTATAGTCTTTTTGGACTAACAAAATAGAGAATAAAGAGTTTGAGGCAGCCAATGATACTGGGGAAAAAGTAGGGAGTCAGACATGGGGAGTTCCTAAATCTGTGTCTAAACTATACCTGAATCTCTGACTGGACTTCCAAACCATGCGTGCTCAGGGCAATGTGTGAGCAGCCCAGCTGAGAACATAAGACCAGAACTGACATTTGAGCTGCCACCAAGACACAAACTGCAGTTTGAATCCAACGTCAGGGTTATATCCAGCTTAGTTTTCACTGATTGTCTTTCTTTTAAAAATGAATCACGTTTACTTGGCTCTTTATAAGTTCAGCAATTATGGATTTTAAATGTTGAGCATTGTGAATGTTATTAAGAGTCTAGGATATGAATCGTAGATGTCGCATAACTTAGGAAAGCACCTTTGATCATCCTCTCAGATTATGTTACCTAATTCTTGGCTCTGATCTCTTACCTAGATCCAAAGCCCAGAATGACTCCTTTCAAATAGTGAAACCTGGGTCAATTTTGGTGGACACCACCCAAAGAAACATGGCAAGTTTTTCCTATTCCAAACCTGGGTTTTCCTCTATCTCTTCCCTCTCCTAGGTTCTCTCTCTCTCTCTCCCTCCTTTTTAATAATCCTATAATTAGGAAATAATGAGGTTTAGTGCCTACTCCACACCATGGAAGCTAGGAGGTGGCAGAGCCAGAATTCAAACCCAGGCATCCTGACTCCAGGGTCTCTGCTCTTCTGCCTCTCTGTGAACGCATGAAAAGCCATAGCTGTGATTTTTCATTGCTTCCCACAGGATAAGACCACCATTAAGAAACAGGAGAGAATCTGTTGCTACAAGTAAGTGGAAGAATCTTGCTTTTACCTAGCCTAGACCACATTTCACTCTGCACATTACCCAATAAGGGCCAAAAGAACAAGGATAAACACATCATCCACTGATCAGAATACATAAGGCAGCCCCAAATTTCTCCCAACCATTCTTACTTTTCTCAATGCAGAATTATAACACCAGAGTTAAACAGCAGTTATAAATAGCTGGAGAAATGTGTGCGTATTTCTGAGAAATTTGGGATAAAGATGTAGGTTGCATTTAACTTTTATTTTTCATTATTATGATCCTAGGAGTAGCCCCTTTGCATTTTTCAAGTCCTGAACTTGATTACCTCTGTGATATTCCTTGTTGGGAAAAAAGTTCAGGACGCATTAATTTTCTTAGTTATCTTCAGGCTTAGAAATTTTAGAAAAAAGATCCTTGAACTCTCTGTGCCTTTGCTTTTTTAGTTTTTGAAACAGGAAGATTGACCCTGAAGAGCTTCAAGTGGCACTTTAATAAAAAGCCCCATTCCCTACTTTCCCATATCAACTTTGCCTGAAGAAAGCAATTCACCAGCCATTTATGACTGTGAGGTTTGCCTTTCACTGCTTGACTTCGGGCTATCTTTTTTCTCATGCAAATAATGAACATCTCTTTGCAGGTATTTCCAGTATCTCACCTTCATGGCCCTAGTCTTCATTAAGTTGCTGGCTTGTGTGTTTTTCCACCTGCGGTACATAAACCCAGATTTTCTCGTGGATGTCCTGCCCCTGGTGCTAAGCAGGGGCACCTTGGAGAGTCTGAGGAAGGTCTTACGTCCCTTGCTCACTCTAGCAGTGGAAGAAGTGCTACCACACTAGTCTAGGGTGACCTGGCGGCATCACCCCACACCTGAGTGGAGGGGACCATGGCTGTGGTCCCGTGTTGGGGATGGCCAGGAAGGATGTGGAAGACTTTGACTCAGAGCCGCTACTTGACATCTGAGTTTTTCATTTCATTCTTTCCCTGCTTTCCCTCTGGAATGTCTCTCTTTCAAATAAAGAATATGTTTGACAAGAGTCTACAGTGTTGGTCTGTGAAGTTAGTCTGTGGGTCCTGGGACCCCTCACTAGGTATTCACAAGTTCCACCCTTTGCTGTTGAGAAAAGCTGCACTTAAGGTGAGATAATAAAAACTCCCCTCAGGACTTCCATTCTCTGCTGTATATTTTTAAAAACTTAAACAATCATACACTTACCCGGGTGTGGTGGCACGCACCTGTAATCCCAGCTACTCGGGAGGCTGAGGAGGTAGTATTGCTTGAACTGGGGAGGCAGAGGTTGCAGTGAGCCGGGATCGCGCCACTGCACTCCAGCCTGGGTGACAGAGTGAAACGTCTCAATAATAATAATAATAATAATAATAATAATAATAATGTGTTCATTTGTTAGATTCTCCAGCTTTTTTGGGATGTACATAAGGGCACTCAACTTAGGAACCACTGGGGTGGATACAAAGCTTTTCTCCTTCTACTGTTTTAACAACACATTATCTCCCCTACAAGCTTATTTTATTTTATATTATGCTATGTCTTATAAGATTAAGATGTGGAAAAAAAACTGATTTTTTCATTTAAACAGGTGGTTACTCATTCTTAAATGAGAAGAAAAGTATCCTAAAATTCAGGTGCAATTAAAAGCAGCGTATATAACCAGAAAGTGCTTGAGATACCGCCAAACACAAATGTGTACCTACCTATCCTTCAATCCCAGTTCAAATGTCCTCACTCCCATATGGCTGCCTCTGCCCCCTTCTCACTGAAGACAGCCTCTCTTGCCTTCCAGATGCTCCTGAAACCTTCTCTGGGCATCCCATACTGCCCTATCCACTTCTGCCTCATAGTGTCATCACTGTGTGCCTTGACCTCGGGGCTGATGGCCCCTTTATTTCTGTATCATCCCACATGTTCCCTTCAAACAGTATCTTCACAATGTAGGATTTAGTAAAAAAGGGAATGATTCCTTGAGTAATCTGTATTTCTTTCCCTGAGCACTTGGAGGGTCACGATTGGAACCATGAGCCTAGACCCTGTATTGTGAAAGCTCACACTTTTGCAGGGACAGCCACATGGAGCCTGGATGGTGCAGAGGGAAGGGAAGTAGAAGAATGTGGCACAAAACCTGAGGTCATCTAGCCTGCTGGTGGCATCTCCATGGTTACCAAAGTGGTGGAGATGCCTTTCTTTGCCTGTTTCTTCTGCCTACACATTCCCTACACTCTTACTTTCTAGTGGCCTTCTCTTCTTTAGAAACCTTTATTGATGTAGGTTTTAATTGAATTTCACTTGGACAGCATCTGGGCAGAAGAAACACACTGTATGTTTACTTTGGCTGTAGGCATGGCCCTGTCTCAGGTTTTCTTTCTGAGGTCTGGGGAAGAAGAGAGAGTGATCTCAGAACAAGATGGCTATAAAATGAAAAACTGGCCAATATCACCCTCTCGTGGCCAAATGAAAGCCTTTTGCATTTCAAGTGGCTTCACCCAAAGGAGTAATTAACAAATTGAAGCATGAAAGAGGGATCGGATGTCACCATTGGATAATTTTCTCTATGTGTTCTAATAAGTCCAATTAGTCTTCATTCATCTATTAATTAATTCATTCAACAAATATTTACTGAGCATCTTCCTTGGGCTAGGCAGTGTTCTAAGTGCTGGGATATAGCAATGAACACAACAGACAAAAATCTCTGCTCATATTCTAGTGGATAGAGGCAGACAATAAACACATAATTAAATATGCAAATATTGGATGATGTTAAGTGATATAACAAAGTTCAGTGGCGAAGAGGGAGGGCTGAGGAGGAGCAGTCACAATGTTCATTGAGAGAGTGGCATTATAACAAAGACCAGAATGAGATGAAGGATTCAGCCAGTGGTAGATGAAGAGACAGCAAAGACATGGTCTTGAGGTTGGAGGGTGCCCGTGATGCTGAGGTTCCTTTGCAGATTCCCTGCTCACACTTCTGTAACGGTCCCTTCATTAAAGTCTCTTCATCGGAATCCTCCAAGTTGAATTCTGGTTCTGCTAGGACAGGACCCTGGCTGATACATTGTCCACTGGCCAGAACCTGTCCTAGGCCAAAGGGCTTCGGTGATTGGGTGACTCTATGATTACAGGTCTATGTGAGAAGAATGGCTGTGGCTGGCCGAGAGAAGTATCCCATTCCCATCCCATCACACAATTCCTCAACTCGTAGAACACTCAGGCTCTCCTCTACCACCTAGCCCTCCCTGCAGACACAACTCTAGACAAACATGGGCCTATCCCAACATTCAAGGCTGGCTAGAAAGCAGCAGCTTGGGCTAATATGGACTAGGTAGCCCCCTACTTACAGGCAGCCACCTAGTGGGGATTTGAAACCTTGAAACTGCTAGAAATTCATGTTGCTGACACACAGTTGCTTTTGCTGCACCCAGAGAGCCTGCCTCCAATAGGAAGCTGGCTTCAGAAGGGCCTGAATGGCATTCTTAAATCTTGGAAGCAGAAGAGGGATGGCTGCTGCTTTAAAAAATAATAATTCTTTTTTTTTGAGACAAAGCCTTGCTCTGTCACCCAGGCTAAAGTGTAGTGGCATGATCACAGCTCACTGCATCCTCAACCTCTCAGGCCCAAGCAATGCTCCCACCTCAGCCTCCTGAGCTGGGAAGATCGCTTAAGCCCAGGAGTTTGAGACCAGCCTGGGCAACATAACGGAACCCTGTCTCTGTTTTTATTTTATTTTATTTTATTTATTTTTCAGATGGAGTCTTGCTCTGTTGCCCAGGCTGGAATGCAGTGGAATGATCTCAGCTCAATGCAACCTCCACCCGCCGGGTTCAAGCGATTCTCTTGCCTCAGCCGCCTAAGTAACTGAGACCACAGGCACATGTCACCATGCCCATCTAATTTTTTCCATTCTTTGTAGAGATGGGGGGTCTCCCTGCTGCCCAGGCTGGTCTTGAACTCCTGGCCTTAAATGATCCTCCCACCTCAGCCACCCAAACTACTGGGATTACAGTCGTGAGCCACCACACCTGGCCGCCACTGCTTTAAATGAGCAGTGCTGAGCTGGGGATCTGATTTCCAGACACAGGGAGCTCACCACTCCCAAACTATCCATCTGTTTCTGAAAGGTTTTAATAAAATAATATAAAGCACCTAGCACAAGCAGCATGTGGTGGTATTCAACCAACACAAGTTTTCTTTTCCTTTGCTTTTATCTACTAATTAATCTTAGTTCTATTTTATAAAGCGACACAGAAAAATGACTGTCTCCTTCATATTTTAGTCACTAAAATTGAACAGCCTTCTGTTCTCCAAATGAACATTCCCAAGTCCTTTCAGTTCATATGGCATAACTTTTAGATCGTGTGTTATCTTATTTATCCTTCCCTGGAACCCTACAGAGCTAAACGGAATACAGTACTATAGACGATGTCTGCCTGGCAAAGTATGGTAGCCCCTGTTCTCCTTTTATTCTGAACATTATGCCTTTATTAATGCTTTCTAAGATTTTGCTAGCCATTTTGGTAGCTGTTTCACACAAAGATATGAGCTTGGAGTCCACCAAGATTCCTAACCCTTTTGAACATAAATTCTTCTTACTCTACATCTCCTCTGTTTTGTATTTGTAAAGATTTTTAAAACTATGCTACACGCAGGACTTTCTACTTGCTCTGTTAAATTTCATTTTGTTGGTTTGGGTGCTTTATTTTATTTTGTTGCAATGTTTCAAAACCCAGATTCTATGAAGGAATTCACCAGCTCACTTAGTGACCAGTGACACCTGGTAGAGTGGAACTTGCTCAAGTTTGGATGCAGAGAGGGTTGAATGTGAGATTTCCTTTGGCCTTGTACTAATTGTTGACCTCAGGCAGCTAGTTAACTCTTTCCTTAAAGTAGTTAATAATACAATACTCTCCCCCAGGGAGAGTGTTACAACAGGGCAATTCTTTCAGTATTCTGAAATGGAATTTCTTTGGGTGTGAAGGCTTGAATTCAATTAAATGCATTAGGCTTCTCTATCTTGTTACCTATCTTAAAACATAATTACCTGCTAACTGTTTTGGACCATCCTTTTTATCATGCTGAGATCAATTTCCTTAATAGAGAAGGTTGATGTGAAATAGGACTCTTATCTGTCAACATTACAGCCTTTGCCCTAGGAATTGGCCTATCCCTTTCACTTCTGCTTATTCCAAAGTACCTTTTTAAAAAATTCCACTCAATATCTCTTGGCAAGTTCCAGCGTTGTCTGGAAAAAAGCACTGAGCAGGAGTGAAGCCTTAGACCTAGTTTTAGCAATTTTGTTGTTTATTTGATTTTATAGAAGCCATATACCCTCTCCGGGCCTGGAGCTGACTTCCAGGTGGTTTCTAAAATCATTCATGCTGACATTGATTCTATGAACTAGTTCATTTAGGTCCTTGGGTGAGTAAGAACCAACCTCTTCCTGAGGTTCTCTAAGCCCCCCAGGTTTCAGTCTTCCCAGCAATCTTAGCCTCTTTCCCAGAGGATTCCTCTGGAAGCCTGGAATTGCTTATGCCATCTTTTCCTGTCAAGAGTCTCAGCAGTAGTGTTTCTTAAGAATGAGTTAAGGCCGTGCGTGGTGGCTCACGCCTGTAATCCCAGCACTTTGGGAGACCAAGGCAAGCGGATCACTTGAGGCCAGGAGTTCAAGACCAGCCTGGCCAACATGGTGAAACCCTATCTCTACTAAAAGTACAAAAATTAGCCAGGGTGGTGGTGCTTGCCTGTAATCCCAGCTGCTTGAGAGGCTGAGGCAGGAGAATCGCTTGAACCAGGAGGCAGAGGTTGCAGTGAGCCAAGATCAATCATGCCACTGCACTCCAGCCTGGGCAACAGAACGAGACTCCATCCCAAAAAAAAAAAAAAAGAATGAATTAAGACTTTCCATGTAAAGGCTTAGTTCAGTAAATATTTATGGAGTTTCTACTATGTACCAGACACTGCAATGCATGAATGCAGTGAAGTGGTTGGCGGGGGGCGGAGAGCAGTTTAAGAATGAGTAATGAATCATGCCCTCAAAACCTGTCCATTTTGTGGCAGATCCCAGCCCTCAGTATCAAGATTAGAGGTAACTCTGAAGCTTCTCTGAGGTATAAATGCTGACTTAGTAGGGGCCCAGAAGTATTGATGCCTACGTTTCTTGATCATCTACTGTATTGCAGACATTGTGTTAGATAGGTCATAGGATCTCTATTTCACAGTTTGGAGAGTTGCCTCAGATTATCCATCTGGTAAGCAGTAGAGACAGGACTCATGGGCCACCTCTGGCCTCCCCCAGAACATTTGCCTTTCATATTCAGGTGTAACAAAGACCTTTGAAGTCAGCAGTATTAACCTACCACTCAGAACCATTGAATCAGTAAGTGTTGTCAGTTATTTTCCATCACTTATTTTCCTCTCTCCTCTGTAATTTGTTCAAAGATAGTATAGGGACCCAAAATCCTTCTATTCATTGTCTTAAATTTTACTTTGGAGCCCAATTATTCCTCTAGTTTAATAATTCCCATTAAAGATTTTAAAAAGCTTTGGATAAATGCTTTATTAAAGCATCACAGGCCATTTATACCTTAGTATGAGTAAAAAATGGAAGGGCTGGGTTCCATAGGGGATGGGGGGACTTAAAGGAATTATTAGGCCATTATCTTTTTTATTTTTTGGAGACAGTCTCGCTCTGTCACCTATGGTGGAGAGCAGTGACACAATCTCGGCTCACTACAACCTCTGCCTTCTGGGTTCAAGCAATTCTTCTACCTCAGCCTCCTTAGCAGGTGGGATTACATGCATGTGCCACCACCGCAGCTAATTTTTTTTTTTTTTTTCCAGTGGAGACAGGATTTCACCATGTTGGCCAGGCTGGTCTCTAGCTCCTCACCTCAAGTGATCTGCCTGCCTCAGCCTCCAAATGTGCTGGGATTACAGGCATGAGCCACTGTGCCCAGCCATCAACTGAAGAAGAGTGAAGGCATTGAATTCAGGGCTAACCAGGAAGATAAAGTAATCCTTCGAAAGACGACTTCACCAAGAGCAGCCTTGTCTGAGTTGGCTGTTGGGGGAGGCATGTAAAGCTTTATTTCTCACACGTAACCATGCCCTTCTCATGCAATAATTTCTAGTATAAAATAACTGGACTTGGGGAATCCCAACGCACTCCAGGGGTAACATTATTCCCTGCAGGTCGCTCTCTTGTAAGGCTCATTTGAAATGTTCATGGTTGATCTTTATCCCACACAACACACATATTTACTGGTTAGGTTTTCATCAGCTCCTTTGAAATCCTTGTCTTTACACTAAGGTCATCACCCTTTGTGTGTGAGTGTCAGCTTGAAAGAGCATCAGTTGCCCCCTGAATAGACTGAATGTTTGTGTCTCCCCAAAATTTATATGCTGAGATTAAAATCCCCAATGTGATGGTATCTGGAGGTGGGGCCTTTGGGAGGTAATTGGGTGATCGGGGCAGGAGGATTAGTGCCCTTACAAAAGGGACCTCAGGGAGCTCGCTTGCTCCTTCTGCCATGTGAGTACAAAGCAAGAAGATGGCCATCCACGAACCAGAAAGCAGGAAAATCAGACACCAAATCTTCTGGTACCTTGATCTTGGACTTTCCAACCTCCAGAACTATGAGAAATTAATTTCTGTTGTGTATAAGCTGCCCAGTCTATGATACTTTGTTATATAGCAGGCCAAACAGATGAAGATATCCCCTCTTGGGGTTCAATGAGTTTGAATCCTGAAGGGTCTGTGGTCTCCAAACTCAAGAGCTGCCAGCTCTGTGGCAGGGCCCATGAACGGGCAGGTCCTTCTCCATTTTCTTGGGCTGTAAAAGCCTTCCTTTCCAGGCTGCTATCCCACGGCTCTCAGCTGGCAAATCTGCCCCAGTGTGGGGTCATCTAACTAACCTTAGCCAGCAGAGGGATGATTTTCCAGTAGTGTAAAGAGGCTGATCCCCTCCTTGGAGGTTGGGATTTATTTTTCTTTTGGGGGGTTTTTCAGTAGATTAGTGAAGTCTGAATCTAACTTGAGGATTTTCAGATCCTGAATTTCTCAGCCCCACTGAGCGAAGTCACAGAAGAGTGGAGAGACCTATAGCAGTGTTTTTCAGCAGTTCTTAGGAGTTCAGGGGTGGAAAGATGGGGCGAGGGTGAGGGCTAGGGCAGCGTGGTGGATGGGGAAAGTCTAAGAGAGTCTGATGGGCAAGGAAATAGATTTCCTGGATATGAATCCTTGCCTTTGCTAGAATTTCTCTGCTGAAAATGTAGATGGTTAGGAGATTTCCTGCCTCCCAAGTCAGCTAAACCTGGAACTACATTTACAGTCAACTTTAAACAAAACCCCATGACAGTTTAAACCCTACACAGTCCACAGGCAGTACTGTAGTCTGGAAATAAGAGATAAATCTAAGGTTGGATGCTGAAAGATTCACCTGTCTCTCCAAGCATGGTCTGAGTATTTCTGATCTAAAGAATTGATAAGTCAACAACGGGCCTGAAATATAGTCTTCCAGTGACCTCTCATGTAATGGAAAACTCATCTTCCCAAGGTTTTATCCTACTGGGAAGATCACCAGTGATCAATCTTACAAGAGAAAATGTCAATTAGAAATTTTTATGTCCCTTCACCTGCATTACTGTGCTAGGAAAAATAGGCATGAGAGGATTGTATATTTTGTTATATAATCCTACTTCAAAAGAGTTTATATTCTATTCACAAGGGAAAAGGAAAGTACTAACTAACGCAAAGAAGCATGAGGGAAGTGTCATCAAGAGAATACAAAAAGGCTCAAATGAAAAAGAAGACATCTAGAACAAAAAGGAGCTAATGGGAGAGGTGTCATTTGATACAGGCATTGACCAAGAGATATGATTTCAACTCATGGAGATGGAGGAGAAAGGGCCTTCTAACTCAGGAAAGGTAAAAGATGGAAATTAGAATGTGTCCTCAGGCTTTAATTATCTCAACTGCCTGGGGGAGAGGCTAGAGGTATATTGATCCTTCGACTGTTTGGAGTTCATTATTCCAGCAGAGAAAATCTTACACCAGCTTACTTGATTACTAGTTGTTCAAGAAACTTTATTTATTATCCACTTATATCTGGTATGCAAGAAAGAGTTTAAAATAGAATCAATAAACTTTGGTCTCCATTGGATTAGGTATTGACATGACTGGGGGAGAAGAGAAAGTATGAGATAGTCCTGAGGGCTCCCCAAGGGTAAACTTTCTAAATGTTTAAACATTCAAAACCATTGATTCCCAGAAATACTCAGACCAAAGTGAAGTGTTTGCGAGAGAGAGAGAGAGAAAATTTTGTGGGCCTCCGGAAGAGGAATCCTGTTACTTCCTTTATAGCAGATTCTCAACCCTAGTAACACATCAGAATCACCTGGGGACAGTTTAAAATATTGATGCCTGGGCCCCAACTCCAGATATCTTGATTTTATTTAGGGGTATTGGTATCATTGAAAAGCTCCTCCAGGTGATTCCATTACTGGATAGAACGTCTTGATGGTGAGTTGTCCAGGTTTTTGGCATATTGAACAAAGAATTGAACAAAATGCACAAAGCAACAAAAGAAGCAATGAAAGATGAAACAAAAGAGTAGAGTAATAAAGGCACAAATTTATTGAAGATGCAAAAGTACAATTCACAGAGTGGGAGCAGGCTTGAGCAAGTGGCTCAAGAGCCTCCCTACTGCAATGCTCCCCAGGGTATTTATAAAGCCAAAAGAACTTGGCAACACCCCTAGGTGCCCTTTAGAGGCCTCCAACTGGTTGCAGTCTATGAAAGATTGGCCTGTGGCCAATCAGAGTCTGAAGTGGAAACTTCTGTCTTATTATCACAGGAAGGAGGATGTGGCTTGTATGCTGCCCAATCTTGGCTAGAACTGCCTGCACCTGCTCTTCTTTTGCTTCTGCCCTAACCTTTGGTTACCCTAATTCCCTAGTCTCCTGCCTTAATTCCAATGTACAGCCAAGGCTGCAAACCACTGCTCTGAAAGCACTTTTGGTAACCTCCAGACTCCTTATATAAAGACAAGAGAGAAGTGGGGAGAGTTATTTCCAAATTGGGAAAATTCCTTCTATATAGGAAGAATAAGTGGACCTTAATATGAAGCCACCCTTCCTGATTATTTCTTCATATTTGTAGCAGCTTTGGCATCTTCAGCCTTGAATTCCAGCTGGGTGTGTATTTTCTCCTACCTACCTTACATTGATTAGAACAGTCTCTTTAACATATTGGATTCTTCCCACTACGTGGAGAGAATATAGAAATCAGGGTAAAGCAAAAAATTGCCGCTTTCCAGACATGGTAAGCTGAATAACAGCCCCGCCAAAGATGTTGTCAGCCCAGGCAGCCATAATAAAATACCATAAACTATGAAACATTTATTTTTCACAGTTCTAGAGGTTGGAAATACAAGATCAGGGTGCCAGCAGGGTTGAGTTAAGGTGAGAGCCCTCTTCTGGGTTGCAGGCTGCTAACTGTATCCTCACACAGAAGAAAGAGCTGGCTGGCTCTCTGGCCTGTTCTTATAAGGGCACTAATCCTCAACGGCTCTGCCTTCATGAACTAATTACCTCCCCAAGGCCCCACCCACAAACACCATCACACTGAGATTAGAGTCTCAACATAGGAATTTTAGAGGGAACACATTCAGTCCATTGCAAATGTGACAACATAGGATCCAGAACCTGTGAATATGTTCCCTCATGTGGGCCACTGCAGAGATGATTAATGATTTTAAGATGGTGAGATTGCTTTGAATTTTCCAGGTGAGCCCAGTGTAATCACAAAGGGGAAAGGAGAATCGGAGTTTAAGAAGGTATGATAATAGAAGCAGAGATTTGAGTGATACAAGTGCTGGCTTTGAAGATAGAAGCCAGCCTCTTGGCCATGGACCAAGAAAGGCAGACAGTCTTGAGCAGCTGCTAAATATCTTACACACATTATCTTACTTAATCTTTGCAATGACCCTATTCCCTAGGTCCCTTCATTACCCTCATTTCATGGAGGAAGAGCCAGGGACTCAGAGCTAAGAATTATTTTTCCTGGCTGGGAGCGGTGGCTCACACCTGTAATCCCAGCACTTTGGGAGGCTAGGTGGGTAGATCACTTGAGGTAAGGAGTTCGAGACCAGCCTGGCCAATATGGTGAAACCCCGTCTCTACCAAAAAATACAAAAATTAGCCGGGTGTGGTGGAACATGCCTGTAGTCTCAGCTACTCAGGAGGCTGAGGCAGGAGAATCACTTGAACCTGGGAGGTGGAGGTTACAGTGAGCTGAGATCATGCCACTGCATTCCAGCCTGGGCAACAGAGACTCCGTCTCAAAAAAAAAAAAATTGTGTTTCTAGAAGCTAAAATGCCACTAAGTATAAAATGCACCATTATACATGCCACTAAGAAAAATGACTGCTAATTAAACTATGATATGTCATCAGCAAACATAACACATGCCATTTCTCATTTAAAAATTATAAAATAAATGAAATCCAATTTTCTATGTGATGACTTACATTGCATGGCAGGAAAATCAAATATCAAATTCTTTCAGCCAGGCGCAGTGGCTCACGCCTGTAATCCCAGCACTTTCGGAGGCCGAGGTGGGCAGATCACCTGAGGTCAGGAGTTTAAGACCAGCCTGGCTAAAATGGTGAAACCCTGTCTCTACTAAAAATACAAAAATTATCTGGATGTGGTGGCTGACACCTGTAATCAGGAGGCTGAGACAGGAGAATCATTTGAACCCAGCAGGCAGAGTTTGCAGTGAGCCAGGATGACTCTACTGTGCTCCAGCCTGGGTGACAGAGTGAGACTCTGCCTCAAACACACACACACACACACACAAAATTATTTTAAAAATTGTTTTTATTATAGGTTCACAGGGTACATGTCCAGGTATGTTTCATGGGAATATTGTACAATGGTGGGGTTTAGGCTTCTGTTGAAACCATCATCCAAATAGTGAATATGGTACACAATAGGTAGTTTTTTTAACTATCCCCCCACTTGCTCCCTCACTCCTTTTAGAGTCTCCAGCATCTATTGTTCTCATCTTTATGTCCATGTGTACCCATTGTTGAGCTCCCACTAATGAATGTGGCATTTGATTTTCTGTTTCTATGTTATTCCACTTAGGGTAGTGGCCTTCATGGATGCAGCTACATCCATGTTGCTGCAAGGAACATACATTCATTCCTTCCCCCCACCCTCCCCGCCCCTTGAGATAGGGTATCCGTCAGTTGTTCAGGCTGGAGAGCCGTGGTACTATCATAGCTCACTGCAATCTCCAACTCCTGTGCTCAAATGATCCTCCCACCTTAGCTTCCCAAGTAGCTGAGACTACAGATGAATGCCTATTTGTTGTTGTTGTTTGTTTGTTGTTGTTGTTTTAGTAGAGGCGAGGTCTCACCATGTTACCCAGGCTGGTCTTGAACTTCTAAGCTCAAGCAATTCTCCCAATTTGACCTCCCGAAGTGCTTGGATTATAGGCATGAGCCACCATGCTTAGCCAAAATTCGTTCTTTTTTTTTTTCCTTTTTTTGTTTTTCTTTTTGAGACAGAGTCTTGTTCTGTCAACCAGGCTGAAATACAGTGGCAAGATCTCGGCTCACTGTAACCTCCACCTACCGGGTTAAAGTGATTCTCCTGCCTCAGCCTCCCAAGTAGCTGGTATTACAGGTGTTGACTACCTTGCCTGGCTAATTTTTTGTATTTTTAGTAGAGACAGGATTTTGCTATGTTGCCCAGGCTGGTCTTGAACTCCTGAACTCAGGTGATCTGCCCACCTCAGCCTCCCAAAGTGCTGGGATTACAGGCTGAGCCACCGTGCCCAGCCCAGAATTCATTATTTTTAATGGCTGCATAGTATTTCATGGTGTGTGTATATATGTTTATATATACCAAATTTTCTTTATCCAATCCACCATTGATGGACACTTAGGTTGATTCCATGACTTTGCTATTGTGAATAGTGCTGTGATAAACATATGCATGCAGGCATCTTTTTCGATAAAATGATTTATTTTCCTTTGGGAAGATACCCAGTAGTGGGATTACTGAGTCAAATGGTAGTTCTATTCTTAGTTCTTTGAGAAATCTCCACACTGTTTTCCATGGGGGTTGAACTAATTTACATTCCCACTAACAGTGTACAAGTGTTCTCTTTTCTCTGCATTCTCACCAACATCTGTTAGTTTTTTGACTTTTCAATAATAGTCACTCTGACTGGTGTGAGATGGTATCTCATTGTGGTTTTATTTTGTATTTCTCTGATGATTAGTGATGTTGAACATTTTTTCGTATGATTGTTGGACACTTTTTGAGAAGTGTCTGTTCATGTCGTTTACCCACTTTTTAATGGGGTTTGTTTTTGCTTATTGACTTAAGTTTCTTATAGATTCTGGATATTAGCCTTTTGTTCGATGCATAGTTTGCAAGTATTTTCTCCCATTCTGTAGGTTGTCTGTTTACTCTGTTGATAGTTTATTTTGCTGTGCAGAAGCTCTTTATTGTAACTAAATCCCATTTGCCCATTTTTTGTTTTTGTTGCATTTGCCTTTGAGGTCTTAGTCATAAATTCTTTGCCTAGGCCAATGTCCATAAGAGTTTTTTCAGATTTCTTCAGGATTTTTATAGTTTGAGGTCTTACATTTAAGTCTTTAATCCATTTGGGTTAATTTTTGTATATGCTCACCATATAGGTAGGGGTCCAGTTTTATTCTTCTGCATATGGCTAGTCAGTTTTCCCAGCACCATTTATTGAATAAAGTGTTCTTTCTCCACTGTTCATTTTTGTTGATTGTGAGTTTGTCAAAGATGGCTCTTATTATTTTGAGGTATGTTCTTTCAATACCGAGTGTCTTGAGGGTTTTTATCATGAAGGGAAGTTGAATTTTATCAAAAGCTTTTCCTATATCTATTGAGATGATCATATGGTTTTTGTCTTAACTGTATATGTGGTGAATCACATTTACTGATTTGTATATGTTGAACCAGATTTGTGTTCCAGCAATAAAGTCTGCTTGATTATGGTATATTAACTTGTTGATATGCTGCTGGATTCAGTTATTATTTTGAGGATTTTTGCATCTATGTTCATCAAGGATATTGACCTGTAGTTTCATCTGACATCGTGTCTTTGCTAGATTTTGGGGTCAGGATGATACTACTTCCATAGAATGAGTTAGGGAGGAATCCCTCCTCCTTGATTTTTTGGAATAGTTTCAGTAAATTGGTACTAGCTTTTCTTTTTGTGTCTGATAGAATTTGGCTGTGAATCCATCTGTCCAGGGCTTTTTTTTTGACTGGTAGATTTTTTTATTTTATTACTGATTCAATCTCCCTCCCTTTGTCTCTCTCTCTCTCTCTCTTTCTTTCTTTCGTCTTTTTTTTTTTTTTTTTTTTTATGAGACAGGGTCTTACTCTGTTACCCAGGCTGGAGAGCAGTGGCACAATCTTGGGTCACTGCAGCCTCGAACTCCTGGGCTCAAGCAATCCTTCCACCTCACTCAGCCTCCCAAGTATCTGGGACCGCAGGTGTGCATCACCATGCCTGGCTAATTTTTGCATTTTTTGTAGAGATGGAGTTTCACCATGTTGCCCAGGATGGTCTCAAACTCCTGAGCTCAAGTAATCCTCCTACCTCGGACTCCCAATGTGCTGGGATTACAGGCATGAGCCACTGTGCCTGGACTCTGATTCAATTTTATACCTTGTTTTTGGTCTGTTCAGGATTTCAGGTTTCTTCCTGGTTCAGTGTGAGGTTGTGTGTTTCCAAAAATTTACACATTTCCTCTAGATTTTCTAGTTGGTGTGCATAGAGATGTTCATAGTAGTCTCTGAGGATCTTTTTTATTTTTTTGTCTTACTTTCATTTAGTTCTGTTATGATCTTTGTTTTTTCATTTCTTCTGCCACCTTTGGGTTTGGTTTATTCTTGTTTTTCTAGTTCTTTTAGGTGTGACATTAGGTTGTTAATTTGGACATGTATATCTTTTTGATGTAGGGATTTAGCACCATAAACTTTCCTCTTAACACTGCTTTCACTGTATCCAGAGGATCCCAGAGGTGTGCTGTGTCTCTCTTTTCACTTACTTCAAACTTTTTTCTTTTTTAAAAAGTTATTATTATACATGAAGTTCTAGGGTACATGTGCACAACGTGCAGGTTTGTTACATATGTATACATGTGCTATGTTGGTGTGCTGCACCCATTAACTCATCATTTACATTAGGTATATCTCCTAATGCTATCCCTCCCCCCTCCCCCCCACCCCACAATAGGCCCTGGTGTGTGATGTTCCCCTTCCTGTGTCCAAGTGTTCTCATTATTCAATTCCCACCTATGAGTGAGAACATGCGGTGTTTGGTTTTCTGTCCTTGTGACAGTTTGCTCAGAATGATGGTTTCCAGCTTCATCCATGTCCCTACAAAGGACATGAACTCATCCTTTTTTATGACTGTATAGTATGCCATGGTGTATATGTGCCACATTTTCTTAATCCAGTCTATCATTGATGGACATTTGGGTTGGTTCCAAGTCTTTGCTATCGTGAATAGTGCCACAATAAACATACATGTGCATGTGTCTTTATAGCAGCATGATTTATAATCCTTTGGGTATATACCCAGTAATGGGATGGCTGGGTCAAATGGTATTTCTTGTTCTAGATCCTTGAGGAATCGCCACACTATCTTCCACGATGGTTGAAGTAGTTTACAGTCCCACCAACGGTGTAAAAGTGTTCCTATTTCTTCACATCCTCTCCAGCACCTGTTGTTTCCTGACTTTTTAATCATCACCATTCTAACTGGTGTTGAGATGGTATCTCATTGTGGTTTTGATTTGCATTTCTCTGATGGTCAGTGATGATGAGCATTTTTTCATGTGTCTGTTGGCTGCATAAATGTCTTCTTTTGAGAAGTGTCTGTTCATCTCATTCGCCCACTTTTTGATGGGATTGTTTGATTTTTTCTTGTAAATTTGTTTAAGTTCTTTGTAGATTCTGGATATTAGCCCTTTGTCAGATGGGTAGATTGCAAAAATTTTCTCCCATTCTGTAGGCTGCCTGTTCACTCTGATGGTAATTTATTTTGCTGTGCAGAAGCTCTTTAGTTTAATTGATCCCATTTGTCAATTTTGGCTTTTGCTGCCATTGCTTTTGGTGTTTTAGACATGAAGTCCTTGCCCATGCCTAGGTCCTGAATGGTATTGCCTAGGTTTTCTTCTAGGGTTTTTATGGTTTTAGGTCTAACATTTAAGTTTTTAATCCATCTTGAATTAATTTTTGTATAAAATTTCTGCCTTAATTTTTTGTTTACCCAAAAGTTATTCAGAAGCAAGTTGCTTAGTTTCCATGTACTTGTGTGGTCTCAGAGTTCCTTTTTTTGTTTGTTTGTTTGTTTTTGAGACAGAGTTTCGCTCTTGTTGCCCAGGCTGGAGTGCAATGGCGCGATCTTGGCTCACTGCAACCTCCGCCTCCCGGGTTCAAGTGATTCTCCTGCCTCAGCCTTCCGAGTAGCTGGGATTACAGGCATGCGCCACCATGCCTGGCTAAGTTTTGGATTTTTCATAGAGACGGATTTCTCCAGGTTGGTCAGACTGGTTTCAAACTCCCCACCTCAGGTGATCCGCCCGCCTCGGCCTCCCAAAGTGCCGGGATTATAGGAATGAGCCACTGCACCCCGCCGAGAGGTTCCTCTTATTGATTTCCAATTTTATACCACTGCGGTCTGAGAAGACGCTTGATACGATTTTGATTGTTTTGAATTTATTGAGATTTGCTTTATGGCTCAGCATGTGGTCAATTTTAGAGAATGTTCCATGTGCAAATGAGAAAAATGTGCATTCTGTGGTTATTGAGTGTAGTATTCTGTAGACGTCTATTAAGTCCATTTGGTCAGGAGTCCAATTTAAGTCCAGAATTTCTTTGTTAGTTTTTTGCCTCAATGATCTGTCTACTGCTGTTAGTGGTTACAGTCCCCCACTACCATTGCATGACTGTCTATCCCCTTTCTTAGGTCTAGTAGTATTTGTTTTATAAATTTGGCTGCTCTGATGTTGGGTGCATTTTTTTTTTTTTTTGAGACAGAGTCTCGCTCTGTAGCCCAGGCTGGAGTACAGTGGGGTGATCTCAGCTCATTGTAACCTCCACCTCCCGGGTTCAAGCAATTCTCCTGCCTCAGGCCTCCCAAGTAGATGGGACTACAGGTGCACACAACCAAGCTCAACTAATTTTTGTATTTTTAGTGGAGATGAGGTTTCACCATGTTGGCCAGCCTGGTCTTGAACCCCTGACCTCAAGTGATCTGCCCGCCTTGGCCTCTAAAAGTGCTGAGATTACAGGCATGAGTCACTGCACCCAGCCGGGTGCATTCATATTTAGGATAGTTAAATTTATTGTTGAATCGAACCCTTTATCATTATAAGATGCCCTTCTTTGTCTTTTTTTTTTTTTTTTTTTTTTTTGAGACAGAGTCTCACTCTGTTGCCCAGGCTGGAGTGCAGTGGTGCGATCTCGGCTCACTGCAAGCTCTGCCTCTTGGGCTCACACCATTCTCCTGCCTCAGCCTCCCAAGTAGCTGGGACTACAGGCACCTGCCACCATGGCCGGCTAATTTTTTTGTATTTTTAGTAGAGACGGGGTTTCACTGTGTTAGCCAGGATGGCCTCGATCTCCTGACCTCGTGATCCACCCGCCTCGGCCTCCCAAAGTGCTGGGATTACAGGCGTGAGCCACCGTGCCCGGCCTCTTTGTCTTTTTTTACTGTTGTTTGTTCAAAGTCTAATTTATCTGATACAAGAATAGCAAAGCTGCTCTTCTTTGTTTTCCATTTGCATAACAGACTTTTTTTTCTATCCTTTTACTTTTAGCCTTTGGGTGTCAATGCATGTGAGGCGAGTCTCTTGAATGCAGCAGAAGTTTGGGTCTTATTTTTTTAATCCAATTTGCCATTCTATGTCTTTTAAGTGGAGCATTTAGGCTATTTATATTCAAGGTTAATATTGACATGTGATGTTTTGTTCCTGTGATAGTGTTGTTAGCTAGTTGCTTTGTAGTCTCAATTGTGTAATTGCTTTATAAAATCAGTGAGCTTTGTATTTACATGTGCTTTTATGGTAGCAAATATTATTATTTTGTTTCCATGTTTGGAACTCCTTTAAGCATTTCTTGTAGGTCCAGTCTGCTGGTGATAAACTCCCTTAGCATTTGCTTTTCTGAGAGACTTTATATCCCCTTCATTAAATGAAGTTTGGTTTGGCAGGATCAAATCTCAAATTATTCAAAATATTTCTATTTAATATATGGCCTCTTTGTTTGAAGCCCTTAAGGCTGTTCTGTTCTGTACAGTAGCCAATAACAACATGTGGCTAGACCAAAATGAGAAGTGTAGCAGGTATAAAAGCATCAGATTTCCAAGACTTACTGTGATATAAAAAAATGTTACATATCTCACTAGTAACTTTCTTTTTAGTTTTGTTCTCCCATTGGGTCAAACACTAGTAATTTTTCATTCACTATATGCTGAAGTGTTAATATTTGAGATATATTAGGTTAAATAATATATACAATCAAAATTAACCTTGCTTGTTTCTATTTTTCTGTTTATATTTTTAACGCAGTTTCTAAGGAATTTAGAGTTACATATGTAGCTTATATTTCCTTTTTTTCTTTTTTTTTTTTTTTGAGAGACAGAGTCTCATTTTGTTGCCTAGGCTGGAGTGCAGAGGTGCGATCTTGGCTCACTGCTACCTCTGCCTCCTAGATTCAAGCGATTCTCCTGCCTCAGCTTCCCAAGTAGCTGGGACTACAGGTGTGTGCCACTACACCCAGCTAATTTTTATATTTTTAGTAGAGACCGGGTTTCACTATGTGTTGGCCAGGCTGGTCTTGAACTCCTGACCTCAGATGATCTGCCCACCTCGGCCTCCCAAAGTGCTGGGATTACAGATCTGAGCCACTGTGCCTGGCCGTGTAGCTTATTTCTGCTGGACACTGCTACCTTAAAGCATGTAGGTAATCCACCTATTGGATAAAACAGTACAATTCTGGACTTATGGAACTATTTTGTGCCTTTCTTCCCAGAGGTAAAAGGATGAAACTCAAAAATCTACAAACTTATAAGATTTGCCATCTTAACCGTTTTAAAATGTAAAATTCAGCGGCATTAAGTACTTTCACAATGTTGTGCAACGATTACCACTACCCATTTCCAGAACTTTTTCATCTTTCCAAACTGAAACTCTGCACCCTTTAAACAATAATTCTTCAGTCACCTGTCCACCTCATCTCTACCCAGTCCCTGGTAACCACTATTCTATTATTGGTGTCTATGAATTTGAGTATTCTAGGTACCTCATATAAGCGGAATCATACAATATGTGTCCTTTTGAGTCTGGCTTATTTCAGTTGGTATAATGTTTTCAAAGTTCATGTTGTAGTATGGATCAAACTTTTATTCTTTTTTAAGACCAAATACTATTTCATTGTATAGTTGCCACATTTTGTTTATTCATTCATCTGTAATGAATGGAATGTGTCACTTTGTACTTACTGTGTTGCTTGTAATTGTTTTATTTTTGATGAAAGGATTTAGATTTTATCTATCTCATATTCTTTTATGGTTTCTATTGGAAGGTTTATGGCATAGGACTCTCAATAGATTCCTTTTAGTAAGTTGTGATTCTCAAAGCTATTTACAAGTTGCACCATTTTTAGAAGATCCAGGAGTACCAATTCACTGCCATAATGTCAACTGATTTTGACAAGATCGAAGAAACTATGTTTGCAAATGATTTGGCACCAGGTCAAGCATGCAAGACAGTCCTATTGAAATACTGAATTCTCATAATTTAAGACTAGAAATCCATTGTTATTCCACTATAATACTTATCTAGTGCCTCCTGCCTATAGTCTTGAGGTAAATAGACATGCTATGTAATTACCTGGCTTTAGTGAGTCTGTGAGTAGCAAACTAGGAACTGGGAAGTAAAACCTTTTCCTCAGGCAATGTCTCTCTAGTGCCCTCTATTGGCAAGGCTTAACACTCAACCAGCTGTCTTGGCTCCAAAGACAAGAATTTAGATAGTTTATTAAAGATTTAAATATGTGTGTGTGTGTGTGTGTGTGTGTGTGTGTATGGCTAAGATCTTCCCACACAGTGCCACACAGTGTGCTGTGCTGTGCTATGCTGTGTGCTTCGAGGGATTATAAGATTTAGGAGACACTGGCTCTCCCAACCAGCACTCACCCTTTTCCACCCTGCTCTCTCCAGATCTGGAGGTTGGCTTGTATGAAGTGGATAAACAGGGCCCCCTGCTTTCAGTTGAGTTTATCCATGGTGGAGCACAAACAGCAAGTAAGAGGGAGGAAGGAGAGTGAGATCAGGGCATTTCTTCTCATGGCCACTCCCTGCAAGTTTACCACTAGCTGGTTATGTCCCTCAACCTGGGTAGCTCAACCCAGTTCTGCTGCTCTCCACCTTTAACCTTTCCTTCCCTTCATCCTTATGACTTAGGTGTGTGGAGAAGAAAGAGATCCTCTGGACTGGGTAGTTAGGAGGTCTTGGTTGAAATTTTCCAGGGTGCTTCTGTGGTACAAAGGGTGGGAAGCCTGATAGAGCAGTGAGTGGACAGTGAAGAAGTAGGGAGGAGTAATCTTGGCTGTGAAAAGGGAAGAAATGAGGAAAGAGTTCCAAAGGGAGTAGTCTGGAGAAAAGGTTTCTATTTTCAGGCTAGGACACTTGAGAATGTTTCTATGCTGAGGAGATCAAGCATAAGCTGAATGAAAATGAACAGGCAGAGAGTAAATCAAAAGCATGGGGTTGAGGGGGACATTTGATTTGAACAGCTTGGGTTCTTAAGGAAGGGGGTCATGGTGGGGAAGGGGGACATAGATACACCTTTAAGGGCTGTGTGTATGGGAGTTGATGGAATTATTTCCTGGGAATCTCGATGCTTTCTGTGAAATACGACATTGGAGCCAAGGAGTTAGAGAAGATAGTGAAGTTTAAGCATCTGAGATGAGTGAGAGGAAGAACTGCCCAAGGACAAGCAAAAGAAAATCATAAATGGTTTAAGGGCTAAGCTGAGTCTGGATGTTGTGAATTTCAGTGACCACACATAGCAGGACTGCTCTCAACAGCATAGGTGTGGAGAAGTTTCACTGGGATTGGATCATCTTTGTGGGTTTTACCTGGTGTTTGCAGAGGAAGCATATGGAGTTCAGGGTGCTGATAAGAGAACTGACAATGGGACCCAGACTTAGTAATGAAGGAAAGTATCATCAGTAGAGTATCGACAACTTTGGACAAGTGGAAGATAAGGGTCTCGTGGGGGCTTTGTGAGAATTAGTTGTGATGATCAGTGTATAAATTTTGATCAGGAACTGTGGAGGCGGAGTCTGCAATTTTATGCTACTTAGAAGCTAACAAGTTAGCCTGCCACAGGATACCAGCAGAAGACATGAGACTTCTGGGGCAGAAACAAAGGACTTTATTACTTGCAGCCAGGGCTTCATGTTCATTTGCACTGGTTCTCTGTCTCCTAAGTCCTAAGGAGACAACACAAGGCCTGTGATAGATGCTTGCACACACAGTGGGTTGAGTTACAGCAGAGGGACACTAAGCTTGAGGAGTCACTATTTTATGGTAAGTACTGTGTAGTCAGGACAAAAGCCTCCTTCTTCTCCAAGAGCAGCCACTACCTCATCCCTCAAGGTTACTTACTACAAACACAACCTTGAGAAAAGGCCTGGCTTGAGAGTGGTCAGAGCTCGGCATTCATAGCAAGAACATACAGGGATGCTCAGGGCCCATGGCAGATTCTCGCATCCAATAAGCATAGTGTCTGGCAGACAGTTGGTTTCTAACACACATTAGCCATAATTAATGTCATGATGATATTCACGATTATGTTGAGTCCTCGTTCAAATTCAAGGGAGATATAGGAAGAAGCCAAAGATCCACAGTCAGGAGTATACATATTTTACTTGTGATCAGAGTTTAATGTTAAGCCCCAGCAAAATGAAAACTACACAGTAGTTGATTTATTTGGAGATAAAAGGCAAAGAAAATAAGAACAGGAAGTCTTTGAGTAAATTTGTTACAGAAATTTACTCTTGTTGTTATTGTGTATGTATGAAACCTTAAAATAGAACACGGGATAAAAGGTCTAAAGTAAATCAGTGTAATCACATCTCTATAAACATAATGGATAAGTGTGAGGTGCAGAGAAAGAAACATAAATGTGGCTGAGAAGGTTAATCTTACATCATATACCATCTGCCTAAAAATGGAAACAGGCACAACTGGATATAGAAAACTGGAAGAAATATCCAGAATGGGTCCAAAGTCAAGGGAATGAACTACATTATCTTCCCAGACAACTAAAGTAAGATATTTTATGACTTAATTTGAAGGTAAAAATAAAAATACATGAAAACCCAACTTCTAGCTCTTTTCCTTAGATTTTCTGTCCCACTTCACAAAATGACAGGAATCTTCTACATGCTACTCTTATAAGCTTGTTTTGTTGGTACTTCTTGTCCTTTACTCTCTAATGTCAAAATCTTTGTGAGATGAGAAGGTATTTCCAGCCAGAGAGAAGGAGTTTGGCTTATAATTGAATATTTAATGAAACCATTATCCTTTATGTGCTCTGATATTAATCTTAATTGAGACGCTATTTTCTCAGGCTCTCTGGAGGAGAACACTGCTTCTGGAGGGTCCTAGGAAATGCCCTTTTTTTTTTTTTTTTTTGAGACAGAATCTCGCTCTGTCACCCAGGCTGGAGTGCAGTGGCGCAATCCCTGCTCACTGCAACTTCCATCTCTGGGGTTCAAGCAATTCTTCTGCCTCAGCCTCCTGAGTAGCTGGGATTACAGGCATGCGCTGCCATGCCTGGCTAATTTTTGTATTTTTAGTAGAGATGGGGTTTTGCCATGTTGCCCAGGCTGGTCTGGAACTCCTGACCTCAGGTGATCCGCCCACCTCTGCCTTCCAAAGTGCTGGAATTACAGGTGTGAGCCACTGCACCCGGCTGCTTTTTTTTTTTTTTTTTTTTAACACAATAAGATTATTCCCCCTATATTGCCCACCCCATCCCAAAGAAATATTCAGTGTCTAAGCCCTAGTGCAATCTGTAATTACTGACCTACAGTTACTGGGTTTTTGGTTTTTCTTTTTTCTTTCTTTCTTTTTCTTTTTTTTTTGAGACAGAGTTTCACTCTTGTTGCCCAGACTAGACTAGAGTGCAATTGCGCAATCTCAGCTCACAGAAACCTCCTCCTCCCAGGTTCAAGCGATTCTCCTGCCTCAGTCTCTCAAGTAGCTGGGATTACAGGCATGTGCCACCACACCCAGCTAATTTTGTATTTTTAGTAGAGATGCTGTTTCACCATGTTGGTCAGGCTGATGTCGAACTCCTGACCTCAGGTGATCTGCACACCTTGGCCTCCCAAAGTGCTGGGATTACAGGCATGAGTGAGCCAGCATGGCCGGCCTTTTTTTCTTTCTAGCTAAAGTTGAAAAATCATTAAAAAAAAATATTAAGCACAAAAGGAGAAAAGGATTAAGACTAGTTCTACCCAATTGAATTGAATGGTGGCACATCTGTCCTCTTAGGCTTGTAATTCTGGGTAGCTGGTTTTTGCTCAAGTGATTTTATTTCAAATTAGTCAGGTGGGTCCATTTTCAGAATTTGCTTTGTGGAGGATCTGGGGCAGCTGAATTAAATTCCACCTGGATTTGCTAGCTCAGCTGGGCCACTGACTGTTGGTGGTATTGAATCCTCAAGGCCAAGAAGAAAGTTTCACCAGGGTTATTTCCAGGCAGATCCCAGGTTCCTGAAAACCCAAAGATCAGATGCAGAAATTGTCTTTATATGTTTTGTTTTTGTTTTTGTTTTGAGACGGAGTTTCGCTCTTGTTGCCCAGGCTCTGGTGTAATGGCACAATCTCAGCTCACCGCAACCTCTGCCTCCCAGGTTCAAGCAATTCTCCTGCCTCAGCCTCCCAAGTAGCTGAGATTACAGGCATGCACCACCATGAATGGCTAATTTTGTATTTTTAGTAGAGACGGGGTTTCTCCATGTTGAGGCTGGTCTCGAACTCCTGACCTCAGGTGAACCGCCCGCCTCGGCCTCCCAAAGTGCTGGGATTACAGGCGTGAGCCACCGTGCCCAGCCTTCCTTATATGTTAATATGAGGATGAAGGGAAAGGAAGGAGGGGTGATTTAGATAGTATCAATATAATATTTGCCTAGCAGTAAAAATTTAATAGTGTGACTTTCTAATCTTCCACATACACAGTATAAAAGAGATTTATTTTTAAGACGTTTCCACGTACTATTACTTTATGTAAATTTGTTTAAGTGGTGGCTTTTGAAAACTTACAAACCTCCCCAGCCATTTTGTCTAAGAACTCAATCAGATGGCAAGAACTTTTGTTAACTAGCTTAATCTCTTTCATTTGTCAAAGATAAGCCAATTGGCTTATGGAGGGAAATTATCGAAAAAGACAAAAGAAGGGGCCTCCTCTCCATCCCTCCTATTTTCCTATATATTTCATATAGTCAAGATAAAATGTCTTAAGTTTCTATCCTTGTTTTGTAGTTTAAATAATCAGGATGAATTAAGTGTAAAATGCTGCCCTAAATCAATGATATGCAAATCTCCGAAATAAAATTTGAAAGTACAGAATTCTAAGGGCGAAGACTAGCTTTCTATCAATTCTTCTCCTCTCCCTCTTTCATATTCTAGACTTAAGATACGGGTATTCAAGTCATATGACCTCTGGCAAGGAGCCAGTGAATCTCTGCTCCAGCATGTGAGCCAGATGGCTGAACTAGGGAAGATGATAAATTCAGATGACTTGCAGAGACATCTGGTAACCTTAGGCCCAGCTCCACTCCAGGGGTGAATCTGGCCTTTTAAAAAAAAGTCCTTTGAGACATACTATTTGAGCGCTGATAGTACACAATGAATTGTATTTTTGTTAATGATCACACTAGTAGTAACAGCTGGCCTGTCAATATTGTGGGAGCAAACACACTCTCCTTTCACTGTAACAGAAAACTAAACCACCTGCTGGCTTGGAGGGGGCAGTACCCCGTAACAAGTGTGGATGGAAGGAAAGATCAGATCTCTGTTAAGTGTGTCTTGTTCTTGCTCCCGTTTTCCCTTTTCCACGGGGAATCATAACTCCCTGCTCAGTAGTTAACATTGTCTTCTTCCTGGTTAGGAGCATCCTTATATCTTACATGACTCTAGTATTCAGGCATTAGATGCTTCTGTGTAACTGAGAAGAAAAACAAAACAAAATAAAACAAAAAAACAAGCTGAATATCTTGTCCTAAAGAAGACCTATTGTGAAACCCATCCAAAAATCCAATAAGTAGGAGTGATATCTGCTGGTGAGTGAATTGAGTTATCTGAGGTGAGGCTGAGCTACTAAAGCAGTAAGTACAATAAAAAAGACAGCAACCTGGAAGGGCTTAATGTGTGTTCTGGTCTTTAAGATGCAGTATTGGCACTGCAGAAAAAAATCAGAGGAACTTTGGCCCAGTAGCCTTTTAGCACTTGTTTGGGGGCAGCTCTGGTGTGGTGGATAAAACTCTGGTTTCAGAAATAAAAGACCTTTGCTCTAGTCTAGGTTCTGTGGCCTTACCTTGAATTTTGTCTCTGAACTTTATAAAGAGTTGGTGTAAGATTAAATGGTACAATAATTTACAGCCACTCATGATTTTGCCTCCACAGGATATCTGACAATGTCTGGAGACATTTTTGGTCTTCAGTTTGGGTGATGAAAGGTGCTCCTGGCATCTAGTGCATAGAAGCCAGGAATGCTGTTACACATTCTACATGCACAGGACCATGACCCAAAACAATGACTTATTTGGCCTCAAATGTCAATAATGTTGAGATTCAGAAATCTCAATTTTATCTTCTTGCTTCTGCTTGATTATGAAAGGGAGTCTGATAAATTGGAATGTCTTAGTCCATTTTCTGTTGCTATAATTAAATACCACAGGCCAATCCTCAAGGCCAAGAGGAAAGTTTCACCAGGTTTATCTCCAGGCACATCCAAGGTTCTTGAGGAACCAGAGAATAGTAATTTGTAAAGAATAGAGGTTTATATTGCTCACAGTCGTCAAGGCTGAAAAGTCCAAGGTCAGTTGGCTGTGGCATCTGGTGAGGTCTTCTGGCTGCACCACAGTATAGCAGAGTGCATCACATGGTGAGAGGGCAAGAACATGTCAGCTCATGTCCCCCTTTCTCTTTTTATAAATCCCCCAGTCCCATCATGGGGACCTGATACAGTCTGGCTCTGTTTCCCCATCTAAATCACATCTCTAATTGTAATCCCCACGTGTCAGGAGGGGCCTGGTGGGAGGTGAATGAATCATGGAGGCAGACTTCCTCCTTGCCGTTCTTGTGATAGTAAGCGAGTTCTCACGAGATCTGGTTGTCTGAAAGTGTGTAGCACTTCCCCCTTCTCTCTTCCTCTCTCTCCTGCCACCATTAGAAGAAGGTGCTTGCTTCCACTTCACCTTCCACCATGACTGTAAGTTTCCTGAGGCCTCCCAGCCATGTTTCCTGTTAAGCCTAAAGAACTGTGAGTCAACTAAACCTCTTTTCTTCATAAATAACCCATTCTCAGGTAGTTCTTTATAGCAGTTTATTCTCACACTGCTATACAGAACCCCACCCTGATAACCTTATATGATCCTAATTACCTCCCAAAAGTCCCAAAACAGCGAGCTTTCTGGGTAGATAGCTGTTTGGAGGAGGAACAGGTAGATAAGTTTGGGGAGCGCAGCTTCAGCTCTTAATCTGGGTCCCTTGTGATTCTATATGGACCTGGTTATCAGTTTTTTCTGGCCACAGCTACCAAGTTGGTAGGTGAATAGAATGAGAGGTTATTGTTGTAAAATTTACATAAATACTTGGTACTTATGTCAAAAGACCCCTCTGAATCTCTAGGTTATAGCCATAGCTTTAGATAGTGTAATACATTGGAGTCTTATCCATTTGTTGGATTTACACAGACTCTTTCACCTTTTTTTTTTTTTTTTTTTTGAGACGGAGTCTCGCTCTGTCGCCCAGGCTGGAGTGCAGAGGCGCGATCTCAGCTCACTGCAAGCTCCGCCCCCTGGGTTCATGCCATTCTCCTGCCTCAGCCTCCCTAGTAGCTGGGACTACAGGCACCCGCCAGCACGCCTGGCTAATTTTTTTGTATTTTTAGTAGAGACGGGGTTTCACCGTGTTGGCCGGATGGTCTCAATCTCCTGACCTCGTTATCCACCCGCCTCGGCCTCCCAAAGTGCTGGGATTACAGGCATGAGCCACTGTGCCCGGCCTTTCAGCTTTTTTAAGTAAAGAATTGCTACTTCTTAAAAGTTACGTTTAGGGGCCGGGCGCAGTGGCTCACGCCAGTAATCCCAGCACTTTGGGAGGCCAAGGCGGGCGGATCACGAGGTCAGGAAATCGAGACCATCATGGCTAACACAGTGAAACCCCGTCTCTACTAAAAATACAAAAAATTAGCCGGGCGAGGTGGCAGGCGCCTGTAGTCCCAGCTACTCCGGAGGCTGAGGCAGGAGAATGGCGTGAACCCCGGGGGGCGGAGCCTGCAGTGAGCCGAGATCGCGCCACTGCATTCCAGCCTGGGCGACAGCGAGACTCTGTCTCCAAAAAAAAAAAAAAAAAAAAAAGTTACATTTAAATTTAAGATACAAGTTCTTGTCTTGGTTCTGCCACTAGAACTTTGAAAAAAACAATTGTCTTTTTTTGGGAACTCATCATCTACATATGATTCCAGATTATGACTTTTATGGATGTACTTAGATGCAATAAAATGAGAAGCAAAGAGATGAAATTATTCAGAGGACTGCCAGTGACAGAACTGAAGAGCTTAATATGGCAAAGAAAGCAGAAATGGAGAGATCACCAGCCTTTTATGTAGGCATATAAAGAGAATGTCTAATGCTGGGATCACAGAGACTGTCTGTGGACTATATATGCACTGGCCTTTCATCCCCAATAAATCTCACTTTACCAACTAGACACACTCACTCACTCACACTCACACACACAGACCATACCCAGTTCTGGTTTTAAAATGGATATATAGGTGTCTTGTTATCCAGGATAACAGTGTACATGATTGGTTATGTGTGAGTGGCATTTAAAAATTATTATTTGAATCATTTAAAATATACCACTACAGCTCCTTAATTTACGGTAATTCTTAATTATTTTTGAATCATAGAATTCTTTGAGAACCTAATAAAAAGCTATGGGTGCCAGGCATGGTGGCTGACATCTGTCATCCCAGTACTTTGGGAGGCTGAGGCAGGCAGATTGTTTGAACCCAGGAGTTCGAGAGCAGCCTGGACAACATGGCAAAACCTCATCTCTACAAAAAATACAAAGATTAACCAGGCATGGTGGCATGAGCCTGTATTCCCAGCTACTTGGGAGGCTGAGGTGGAAGGATGGCTTAAGCTCAAGAGGTTGAGGCCACAGTGAGCCATGATTGCACCACTGCACTCCAGTCTAAGAACACAGCCATAATATTCTACATCATAATTTCAGGAAATTTATAGACATTGCTGAGGGAGAACCTTAAAGGCTCCATGTCAAAAATTGCTGGAAAATATACTGTGGGGTGAATACTTTTATCAGGTGAGTAATCCCATAATCAATCCTCTGACATGAGTATGTTTACAAGGGTTGAAACTCAAATGTCTATGGGGTTCAGGTGGGAAATCTAAATGAGTGGCTCAGAAAGGACATAAGGCAATATGACAGGAAGTGGAGGGACTATGGAAACCTGGTGAGCTCATGCTGCTTGCAAAAGTATCTGCTGCTTAGCTACAACTATCCACTGGCATGTCGACTCAGTACTGCCAGAGTTTAGGTTTTTTATAGAAAGATAAAAATCTAGGCAGTGGCTCATGCCTGTAATTCCAGCACTTTGGGAGGCTGAGGCAGGTGGATCACCTGAGGTCAGGAGTTCAAGACCAGCTCGGCCAACATGGTGAAATCCTGTCTCTACTAAAAATACAAAAATTAGCTGGGCATGGTGGTGGGCACCTGTAATCCTATCTACTTGGGAGGCTGAGGCAGGAGAATCGCTTGAACCTGGGAGATGGAGGTTGCAGTGACCCAAGATCGTACTACTGAACTCCAGCCTAGGTGACAGAGCAAGACTCTGTCTCAAAAAAAAAAAAGATAAAAATCTAAATTTTATTACATTTCCTGATTTTTAGCAGACCCTGTAAGCAAATAATACATGACTGGCTACCGTTCCCCCTACAATATTTTATTATAAAAATTTTCAAATGCACAGAAAAGAAGAAAAAATATACGAGTACCCATGTCCTTACTGCCTACTTTCTGCAGAAAATATTTAGCTATGTTTTCTCTATCACATATCTATCCATCCCTGTGCCCATCCATCAGTCCGTCCTAATTTTTTCAATGTGAGATGTAGACATCAGAACACTTCTGAAGCAGTTCTGGCTATCAATTTTTGTTCTCTTTTGACACCTATTTTCATTTATCTGTGCATTTGTGTGTGCATTCACGCACTCATGTATATGTTTTAAACGAAGCTTATGTTCAGATTTACACATTTTGGGGTGTGAAATGGTTAACCAGTAACACTGCTGTGGATAGGACTGATCCCTGATGGTGTTATATAAAAATTGTCATGGGATGGCAGTGAAGTGGGTAACAGTGAGAATACCTTAAGAATTCAGAATCCAGCTGGATGCGGTGACTCATGCCTGTAATCCCAGCACTTTGGGAGGCTGAGGTGGGCGGATCACAAGGCCAGGAGTTCGAGACAAGCCTGGTCAATATGGTGAAACCCTGTCTCTACCAAAAACACAAATATTAGCCAGGTGTGGTGGTGCGTGCCTGTAGTCCCAGCTACTCAGGAGGCTGAGGCAAAAGAATCGCTTGAACCTGGGAGGTGGAGCTTGCAGTGAGCCGAGATCACGCCACTGCACGACAGAGCGAGACTCCGTCTTGAAAAAAAAAAAAAAGAATTCAGAATCCATTTTTAGCCTAGATTCAAATCAGGGAGTTATTCTTTCTGTCTAAGGTTGCAGAATAAAAGCCCCCTCATGGCCACAAAAACAATGCAGAACACTGAATGAAAGGAACACAAAGGGGAAGAAGTCACTGACCAGATAACAGTGTGCAGATTAAGGAGACAGAGAGGGATGCAGGTCTGAAGGGCCACACAATCAGACGAACTGTTATTATGGTAATTAGTGTCAAATATTTTACTGACCATGTTGGAGGAGAGCAAAGTCTCCACTAAATAGCACAATAAATGCACAAAATAAAAGTAAAATTTATATAATCATATGCTAATAGTCTCTTCACGTATTGTGCCAAGCAGACGCTAAGTGCTTTGCCACAATTTGATTTTTTTTTTTTCTCGAGACAGAGTTTCGCTTTTGTTGTCCAGGCTGGAGTGCAGTGGAGCAATCTTGGCTCACTGCAATCTCCACCTCCTGGGTTCAAGCAATTCTCCTGGCTCAGCCTCCTGAGTAGCTGGGATAACAGGCGCCTGCCACCGCACCTGGCTAACTTTTTGTATTTTTAGTAGAGACAGGGTTTCACCATGTTGGCCAGGCTGGTCTCGGACTCCTGAACTCAGGTGATCCACTCGCCTTGGCCTCCCAAAGTGCTGGGATTACAGGCATGAGCCACCATGCCTGGCCTGAATATTTTCTTTTTCCTTTTCTTTCTTTTTTTTTTTTCTGAGACAGAGTCTTGCTCTGTCACCCAGGCTGGAGTGCAATGGCATGATCACGGCTCACTGCAACCTCTGCCTCCAGGTTCAAGCAATTCTCCCGCCTCAACCTCCCAAGTAGCTGGGATTACAGGCATCAGCCACCACGCCCAGCTAATTTTTTTGTATTTTTAGTGGAGACAGGATTTCACCATGTTGACCAGGCTGGTCTTGAACTCCCGACCTTGTGATCTGCCTTCCTCAGCCTCCCAAAGAGCTGGGATTACAGGCATGAGCCACCGTATCTGGCTGGCCTGAATATTTTCTAAAGAAAGAAAATTCAAATTATGAGTTAGGCACAAGTGAGGAAATTGAGGTTTAGAGAGATCTTGTATCTCAAAACTTAACACTTTTAGGACGTGGCAGAAGTTAAGACATAAACCCTGGTTTCAAACATGTTCTCCTTACCACACAATTATACTGTGAATATTCTAGGACTTTTTAATATTGGAAACGAGAGTCTTGGTAACAAGATAGGACTACGACCAACTACAAAATTTGTGGGTCCTGGTATAAAATGAAAGCGTGAGGCCTCTTGCTCAAAAAAATTTCAGGATGGTAACATTAAACAAAGTGTGGAGCCCTTCTATGCTCGGGGCCCATGTGACTGCACAGGTTGCATGACCCTGGAGGTGGACTTGGACATGCCATTACAACATGGAACTAAGACCCACAGAAGGTCATCTACAGAACATGAGCAGGACAAAAGGGGAGGCCTCTGCGAAGACCACAATAAAGAACATGTGATAGCCCTGCCCGCCTCTTTAGTTAGCTGGACGTGGAAATTTACATAGGAAACATACGGTGTGTGTGGTTTGTGGCATACAGATTAGATAGTAAAATGAATGTCAGACTCAATGCTGGTGTGCTTTGTGCTTTCAATCTTTCCCGACGTCATTTCATCGAGTTCTCAAGTTAAATAAACAACTACTTCAGTGGTGTTGCAGCAAGTTCTCTGGGCTGAATCCCTTCTGACCATTGTTGTGAAGATTCTGGTGTCCCAGTGCCTGAAAATAGGTAAACCTCCCTGCCCCACTTCCACACCTCCCCAATCCTCCTCACAGATGCAGCTTTTGCCAGCCTTCTTGTGTGATTTCAGTCCCAGGGGATGTCATTTTTACCACATAGGACTTATGCATAAATCTTTGCAACCTGCACACACCCTCAATCACAGTCCAGATTTCTGGTGATGAAAACCCATTTGTGTTAAGTCTCCATAAGAGACTTAAGGATAGATGGGAGGCCAGTGAGTCTTTCCACCTGATGCATGCAAAGGTACAGAGCTCTGACTAGGCATAATGGTGAGGCTGTCAAACCTCAATCCACCTCTCTGCTGCCTCACCTTCCCAATAGTTGCCCCTTTTCCCTTGACATGAAGCCTCCTCATAGGTCCCTGGTTTGGGTCCCACCACTCATTACCTCCTTCATATTGATCCATTTCCTGTCAAGCCCAGATCTGACTCTTTTCTGTCATCTCAAAAAGTCTTAGCAGACTTTTCTCTTTCCCTCAGCGCTATACTATGTGATTTGCCAGGAGGAAACGAATCTCATGCATTAATTTGAACTAAGGCTAATGGCTGACACTAATTTGATGAATTGCTCACATATTTTAATGCCTTCATTTAGGGATGAGTAATAAGGGACCATTACATACCTAGGCTGAGCCTTTGCAAGAGATGTTTCCAACGGGGGGGCTATTCCACTCCCATGAGCAATATTGTACTTATTTCACTGATAAGAAAACTCCTGCTTTCTCTGTGAAGCAAGTGAGAAAACAATGGGTGATAAATATTTGTTCACTGTTAAATGGAAACTTAAATGATACACTTTTTGCTTATCAAATGTTTAATTTATGCGGGCCGGGTGGGGGTTTCATGCCTGTAATCCCAGCACTTTGAGAGGCTGAGGTGGGCTGACCACCTGAGGTCAGGAGTTTGAGACCAGCCTGGCTAACATGGTGAAACCCCATCTCTACTAAAAATAACAAAAATTAGCCGGGTGTGGTGGTGGGCACCTGTAATCCCAGCCACTTGGGAGGCTGAGGCAGGAGAATCAGTTGAACCCAGGAGTTGGAGGTTGCAGTGAGCCAAGATTGTGCCATTGTACTCCAGCCTGGGTGACAGAGCAAGACTCCATCTCAAAACAAACAAACAAACCCGCAAGTGTTTAATTTAAAAAAAGATAATGAGTGCTATTGGAAGTGAAGTGAAAGTGACATTCTTATATAGTGCAAGAGTATAAACTGGTGCATACTAGAGGAAAATTTGGCAGTTTGATGGCAATGTTAAACTATATACATGCACATACAGACATGTGTACACATATATACATATATTGTATGTATACACATTTACACACATATATATATATGCTCATATATACACATAAGTAAAATATCTGGGGCCAGACACAGTGATTCCTACCTGTAATCCCAGCTCTTTGGAAGGCCAAGGCAGGAGGCTTACTTTAGGCCAGGAGTTTGAGACCAACCCACACAACACAGTGAGACCCTGTCTCAACAAAAAATTAAAAACTTAGTTGGGCGTGGCAGCTGGTAGTTCCCAGCTACATGGGAGGCTGAAACAGGAGGATCACTTGAGCTCAGTTTGAGTGAACTGTGATCGCACCATTGCACTCCAGCCTGGGTGACAGAGTGAGACCTTATCTTTAAAATAAATAAACAAAATATCTGAAGTACAAAGGACATCGATGAAGGCTGACAGTGCCCTTTAAAGATGGTCTTCTCCTGTCTACCTCTCCAGGCTTATGTCTTATTCTTTCCTTCCAGCTCTTGTTAGTCTATTCACACCGGATTCTCTCAGTTCTTCAACATACCTCATGTTCCCTCCTTCCAGGGAGCTTCTGCATGATAGTCTTTCTACCTGGGTGGCTCTTCAGCTCGCTTCTAATTCCTCAGATGTCAGTTTAGGATTACCTCCTCAGGAAGCCTTCTCAGACTACTACTCCCTTCTCCCGATCCCCTGAGTCTGGCTAGATTCCTTTAATTTTAATTTTATTTATTTTTTGAGATGGAGTCTCGCTCTGTCACCCAGGCTGGAGTGCAGTGGCATGATCTCAGCTCACTGCACCCTCTGCATCCTGGGTTCAAGCGATTCTCCCTGCCTCAGCCTCCCGAGTAGCTGGCATTACAGGCACCCGCCACCACGCCTGGTTAATTTTTGTATTTTTAGTAGAGACAGGGTTTCACCATGTTGGCCAGGCTAGTCTCGAACTCCTGACCTAAGGATCCACCTGCCTCAGCCTCCCAAAGTGCTGGAATTACAGGCCTGAGCCACCGGGCCCAGCCTAGATTCCTTTATAATCTGCTTTTAGAGACACATTATTTTCCCTGTGGTGTTTAGCCAAGGAAATGGTGATCCTCTCCTTTGTGAGATTGTATTATCTGCCTCCTTTCATGACTGTAAGTTCAAAGAGAGCAGGTTTGTGCTTATCGCTCCATCCCCAGTGCCTTGAAAAGGGCCTGGTAATAATTAGAAGGGGCTCCAGAAATATTTGCTGATTACATAAATGAATAATCAATTTTTATTTTCTCCTTTGTGCTGTCTAGTATTTTTTCAAATTATAATGCTCATGTGATACTCGTATAATTGTTTAAAAAAATGTTTAAAAAAAAAGAAAGAAAAGCTTTTCCTTTCTGTTGGAGGCTGCAGCTGTTCTCTGCAGAGCCTGCTACCTTTGGCTCAGATTCCTCTGACTGCTACGGTTCCAGCTAGTTCATGCTATGGAACATGATTGTGCTGCAGTGTCTCAAATTCTGCCCCCTCTGGGAAGATTCTTCCTCAGCATTACCTTTGGGTTGTTCACAAAGCAGGTGACTCAGAAGCCTGCTGTTATTTCTTTCCTGACCTCAGGGATGCAGCCTGGTGGCTTTTGTGACTCAGCAAATGACCCGTGGACAAAGCGGCACACCAAGCCTGTCTTGCCAGCTAGTGACAAGTCAGTAGCATTGTACTGAGTACAAGTCCTGCTGCAGTGTCTGAGAATATATCTTTCAGCATGAACCCCTCACACTCTTCTCCTCTCTACTCCCCAATATTCAAGAGAACTATAATCATTATGACTTTTCCTATTGAGTCAAATCTAAGTCTTTTCAAAAAATCTGAGTGATTTCAAGGTTTCAGTTTGAGATTCAAGTTCTTGCTTTCTTTGTACAAAACGACAGCATAAATGCAATTATGGTTGTAGCTAAGTGAGAGTAATTTCTCCATATGGTGCTTCAGGTGGCATTTAAGATATTTTTAAGACTTCTGTAGGCAAGTTAAAAAAATCCTGTTAGTCTGCAAACATTTCATCAGCCTCCACAACGTTCACCTACGTGTTGCAATGTTTCAAAGATAATTTGTCATTTCAAATCCTTTTCGGAATGAGCTGGGAAATAAATAAGTATGGACGATGCATCAGAGAGAATGAGTCCCCTCAATCTGAAGAGGTATTATTCTGGCGGTCTGAGGATTTTAATTGTTATTTAAGTTCTGACTTTTCCACGGACCAATCTACCTTTTCCCAGGTTATGAACCCATGTTGAGTGACAATGTAGCAGCATAAAACCCTTATTTTTCTGTATCTGAGATCCCTGGATCTGTTGCAGAGATCGCCATTTTGATGCCATTAAGTATTTTTCAGGGAATTTGGGGGTGATGAGTAGCTATTCATCGATAGAATAGCATCCATATTAGGACAAATGTGGCAGCCGGCAAGTTGCACTTATCCGGGCGTTGAGAGGAAAAGCTGATTACACAGCCCAGGGCAAATGGGGTGGAAACATCTTGGAGATTAGGTTCGCTCCCTGTGTCCTACATTTCAGAGGGATGTAATCATTGGTTTCATGTTTAATGTTTTCCACGGATGGCCTTTCCCTCTCATAGATTGTTTGTCTTGGGGTTGAAATAAATGCAAAATCTATTTTAGAGAATGTTACATGTGTAAATTTAGCTCAGAGTAAAGAACATCAGTGGCCCTGTGACTGGTGCTTTGGGATAACTTTGTCATTCCCCTTCAGTGACAGAAGGAGAAACTGAGGTCTAGATTGGTTAAGGTGATTTGGGTTGCGCCACATAATTAGTAGGTGGGATTTTGAAATGTTGAGCTCTTTCTAGAAGTGTTTGTTATGCCCTCATTCCTGTGAGAGCAAGGTCTGTCTCTGTGAGAGGGCAAAGTCCATTTCCCTGGGACTGCTCTCTGGAATGCTCTTCATATCACTGCCCCTTTTATCCTCCCACTATTCACTCCTGGTATCGAATCCCATTTTCACTCCAGCTTTTAGCTAGTCTCTCTGACATCCACACACCAGTTCTAACAAATTCCCTTTCCTTGACATCAGCTCTTAAGTAAAAGAAACTCCTTGCTTCTGACTGGTCACATAATGGGAAGGTGAAACCCTAAAGGCACAGATGATGTCACCTGCCACATCTCATGTCTTTTCTTCCCCCCAGCTTGGAATCCTTTCAAATGGAGCCACCAGAATGTATTCTTTCTCTGCATCTTGTTTCTCTGCTTCTTTTTTGATCACTTCTTCTGATTTTCTAGGTCACACATTGAAGTCATCCAGCCACCACAGGGAAGGACAGTGATTTAACTAAACAAAGTAGATCACTCCTTATATGCAAGGTATTGGGGGAATGAAAAGGTAAACCTCAGACAATTCTTTCCTTCAAGTTGCTTTAAATCCAGGGTAGAAAACAAATAGTCTGCAGCCCTTTATGAGGGGCAATGGGGTAAGAGAAGTACAAACAACATGCTACAGAAGTACAGAACTGAAAATGAACTGAAAGGGAATGAGGGAAGGCTTCATGGAGGAAGTGGCATTTGACCTGCAGTTTAATGCTGGAAAGACCTATATATCTTGTTCCTTAAAAGGAAGCACTTATTGGTTGAACTATGACATCTGGGGCCTTCATTAACTATAGGGCATAGCAGCAGGACTGGGAAGCTTCAGCCATATTATAGGATACATCCAGTGCAAAGCCTGGCTTAAGCTTCTGGTAGTAAAGGGATGGTTTAATCTTTTGAGAGAAGTTAGAGTTAGTAATCTGTGGGCAGTAATATTTCTTGCTGTTGGTGGTAATGCTCCTATGTGTCAATATGTGTATTGCTGATGTCCCCATCCCCTCTGCCCCCTTCCTGCTCCTGTCCCTTCTGCCTCTTCTCCAATCCTGTGCAGTCCAGGGTCAGAAGCAAGCCTCTTTGGGCAGAAAGCTGCTGGAGTTATTAAATGCATTTCTCCCAGGTTAAACAGCCCTCAAACTTTAGTGCCTAGGAATCGCTTAGGGGTATTTTATTAAAATGCAGTTTGAATTCAGGATGTCTGCGGTGAACCTGAGATTGTGCATTTCCAATAAGCAAGTGAGGTCAATCCTGCTGGTCTTCCCACCATACTTGGGTGTGATCTTCACTAACTAATTTTACTAGACATGAACTAAGGGGCAAAGAAAACAGTATAGGGATTGCTTTGGGAAAAACTCTCTCAAACCAACTTTTTCCTCTGCTCTCACATCATCACAACGAACATCAACACAGAAGACTTCTGTGACCAAAGGTGTGGGGGTTTTTCTCCCCGACACGAAGCAGTATACACCAGCTGGGTGTCCTCCAACTCAGTTCTGACACTATGTACCTGGAGACAGAGTCAGAGTTCCCAGGTTGAGGACTCAGTCCCACAAGACCACCCTCTCCATGCCCCACCAGTTGTAAGTCAGGGTTCCTCTGTAACTTCTGACCAACCAGTTTCAAGCTGGGGTTCCTATGACTCCCTCTCTGGGTTTGATTAATTTGCTAGAGCAGCTGACAGAACTCAGAAACACACTTATCAGTTTATTAAGAAGGATATTTTAAAGAATACAAATAAACAGCCAGATGAAGAAATATATAGGGTGTGGTCTGCAAGGGTCCCAAGCGTCTGTCCCCAGGAGTTGAGCTGTGCCATCCTCCTAGCACATGTGAGTTCTTCTTCACCTTCCTGGCAGCCTCCACAGGTTCAGCTCTCCAAAACCCATCCTCTTGTGTTTTTATGGAAGCTTCATGATGTCACCATTCCTTCCCCCAGCGTATAGGGTGGGATTCTCTGTGGGGAGGCTCTTAAGACCCACAGTCAGAAAGGTGGAGAAGATTAGAGTCCTACCTTGGGGCAGATAAGGAGAGGGCAGGAGAGAGATTCTGTTTCCTGAGGCCTGGCCCTGAGGCCTAACACACACAGCATTATAAAAAAAAGACCAACAATGGCTATGGGAGTTATGAGCCAGGAACACTGAATGAAAATTATATGTATTAATATACATTAAAATTAATTATATATGTATTATATATATTAAAATATATGTATATAATAACACAGGAATGAATGGGGAATCCCATGAAATCCTACTTACCCCTGGGGACCTCAAATGAGAATGTATAAATAGTACCTTAAGCCCCAGGTAGGCAGGGACCATTACTTCCATTTTCTTGGTTCTCTTTGATAAGCAAATTGACCAAATTTAGTAATTTCAAATTCATAGGCATTGTATCATCTATTTCACATGTTTCAGAGAGGAATGCATTTTGGTAAGGATTATCAGAGACAGCTTTTTCTCTTAGGAAGGCAGTATGGTATATTGTGAAAATATGGGCCTTGGCCAGGCTTGGTGGCTCACACCTGTAATCCCAGCACTTTGGGAGGCCGAGGGGGGCAGATCACTGGGTCAGGAGTTTGAGACCAGCCTGGCCAACATGGTGAAACCCCATCTCTACTAAAAACACAAAAAATTAGCTGGGTAGGGCACCTGTAATCCCTGCTACTCAGGAGGCTGAGGCAGGAGAATCGCTTGAACCCAGGAGGCAGAGGTTGCAGTGAGCCGAGACCGCGCCACTGCACTCCAGCCTGGGCAACAGAGACTGCGTCAAAAAAAAAAAAAGGAAAAAGAAAATGTGGGCCTCCAGGTCAGAATGATTTGGGGTCAAGACTTTTTCTTAAACGTGCAACCTCAAGTGAGTCATTATCCTCTCTAGTCTGAGTTTCCTCAGCCTTGAGGTGGTGATAACACCTACCCTGCTGGGTGGTTGTGAAGATTAGTAATTTTGTTGATAAAGTGATCTCTTCACGTATGGTCCAGATTGAGTGTTCTCAGCTAGGCTGTGCATTTCCATTAGGGAATGGGCTTTATTGAACTGGATATCCCCAGAGTCTAACATATATTAGGCACTTAGTAGCTGTTTATTTTTTCATTTTTTATTTTTTATTTTGAGACAGAGTCTAGCTCTGTTACCCAGGCTGCAGTGCGATGGCTTAAGTGATCCTCCTGCCTCAGCCTCCCGAGTACCTGGGACTACAGGCATGCACCACCACACCCAGCTAATTTTTTAACATTTATTTCTTGTAGAGATGGGGTCTCACTGTGTTGCCCAGTCTGGTCTCAAACTCCTGGGCCCATGCAATCCTCTTGGCCAGTAACTGTTTATTAAGCAAGGATCACATAAATACTCCACTAACAAGCTGGGCATGGTGGCTCACGCCTGTAATCCCAGCACTTTGGGAGGCTGAGGCGGGCAGATTGCTTGAGGTCAGGAGTTCGAGACCAGCCTGGACGACATGGTGAAACTCCGTCTCTATTAAAAACACAAAAAATAGGCTGGGCGTGGTGGCCCATGCCTGTAATCCCAGCACTTTGGGAGGCCGAGGCGGGCGGATCACGAGGTCAGGTGATTGAGACCATCCTGGCTAACACGGTGAAACCCCGTCTCTACTAAAAATACGAAAAATTAGCCAGGCGAGGTGGCGGGCGCCTGTAGTCCCAGCTACTCGGGAGGTTGAGGCAGGAGAATGCCGTGAACCCTGGGGGGCAGAGCCTGCAGTGAGCCGAGATCGTGCCACTGCACTCCAGCCTGGGCAACAGTGAGACTCCGTCTCAAAAAGAAAAAAAACAAACAAACACACACACACACACAAAATAGCCAGGTGTGGCAGTGTGTGCCTGTAGTCCCAGCTACTCAGGAGGCGGAGGCAGGAGAATCACTTGAACCTGAGAGACAGAGGTTGCAGTGAGCCGAGATTGCACCAGTGCACTCCAGCCTGGGTGACACAGTGAAACTATCTCAAAAAAAAAAAAAAAAAACTCCACTAACTTGTTAATTAGTGTATACCTTTGTATTGATCTATAACCTTTAACTTATTTATATTTTGTCTTTATAAATAGCCTCTTTGGGAAAATATTTTTCTTCTTTCTCTTTAAAACACCTCCTACTCTCTCCCCCTACCAAGCTTAGAGCAAGTACATATTTCCAGGTTTGATTAAAGGTCAGAGCAGGATTTAGGAATTTCTTCAGAAAACTGTTGAAACAATGCTGGAATATGACTTTGGATTAACATCCTTTTACCTTTCTAGGACTCAGCTCACACGACCATGATATTATTTTGTGGGTGGACTTTAAAAGATTTCTACATCAATTAAAACCTAGTTTGACTTAAGCCCTGCAAAAATTTACTTCCTTCCCAACAACAGGAAATCACAGCTCCCTTCTATGAGCAAAGCTGACTTGCAATTGCTCCTAACACATGTCAGAGGTGACGCTTCACTCTTAAAGGTGCTTCTGAGGCTGCAGTTTCAAGAAGTCAGTAGTGTGAAAACTGGATCCCTCTATGACAATTTTCAGGTAAAAAGAAAAAAGCATCAAGGAATTAAGAGTTGTACTGAGGCTTCTTATTCTTTTTTTTTTTTTTTTTTGAGACGGAGTCTCGCTCTGTCGCCCAGGCTGGAGTGCAGTGGCGCAATCTCGGCTCACTGCAAGCTCCGCCTCCCGGGTTCCCGCCATTCTCCTGCCTCAGCCTCTCCGAGTAGCTGGGGCTACAGGCGCCCGCCGCCACGCCCGGCTAATTTTTTGTATTTTTAGTAGAGACGGGGTTTCACCGTGGTCTCGATCTCCTGGCCTCGTGATCCGCCCGCCTCGGCCTCCCAAAGTGCTGGGATTACAAGCGTGAGCCACCGCGCCCGGCCGGCTTCTTATTCTTCTAACTGATGATGATGATGATTTTTAGATAGGAGATGTACGGACCTCGTATTGACTCTACTCCTGACTATGAACGTGACCCAAGGACAATTACTTGAACTTTGGGAACCTCAGTTTTCTTATCTATAAGTGGAATTTACAAGGGGAAGATGTGAGGGTTGAAGGAGATAATGTATATAAAGTGCCTATAGAGCCAGGCACAGCACTTCACAACTGTAATCTCAGCATTTTGGGAGGCTGAGAAGGGAGGATCGCTTGAGCTTAGGAGTTTGAGACCAGCTTGGGCAATATGGCGAAACCCTGTCCGTACAAATAAAAAATTAAAAAATTAGCGGGACATGGTGGTGCATGCCTGTAGTCCCAGCTACTCTAGAGGCTGAAGTGGGAGGATGGCTTTAGCCCAGGGGGTTGAGGCTGCAGTGAGCCAAGATCGCACCACTGCACCCCAGCCTGGGTGACAGAGTGACACCCTGTGTTAAATAGACAAATAAAGGGCCTATCAGTGTTTGGCTAATATTATGAGTAAGAATAAATCAGAGTTCCAATAAACTATTATTTCTAGAAAAAGAATAGTGAAAAAAATCACCTTAAAATTACCATCCAAATTTTTTCCCATTTAATTATTATTTGAAAACAGAATCTATTCAGGACAAAATTCTATCTTCAAGTACCAAATGGGTGATACAGTTTGCATTTATCCAAAAGCAGATTAAAGACAATGCCTTTTCTTGCCTACTTACTTGGAAAAGATCTCAGTGTCACTCAAATCACATTCCAAATCTCAACGACATTAAGGCCTCAAATCCTCTTAGGAAAGGTTTGAAGGTAGTTCATTTCAGTAATGTTTAGACACTTGGGGACAAAACAGTACCTTGGCATTAAGATCTGTACTGATTCACCAGCACAGAAATAGCAGTAACAAGATCTTCAACTCTGAGGTGTTAAATAAGCAGACAAACTCCCTCGTGAGGCCCAGGCCTCTTAACATCCGGACTCAGTCTTTCTTTCTCAGATCGCCAAGGGTCTGGCCCATTTCTCAGCCTAAACCTATTTTGCGTTTACTTCAAACTAGTCAAAGTAACTTACCCGCCATTCAGCAGTTCTGGTTAAAAAGCTACTAGGAGGCAGCGTAGGCGGGAGATGCGGGCGGAAAAAGGCTCATGTCAGGGTTTGGGTTTATGTGTGGATTCTTGAGTTCTCCTTCTTTGTTCCTTTTAGCACTTACGACCAAGAACTGCTAGGCTGAGGGTGCAGGGGCCAGGCCACTGGAGCGAAACGGCCTCACAGGAACTGGAGGCGTGGGTACCTCGGGAATAGTGGGGAGTTCCATACCGGTTCCCTTCCCCCACCTGAACAAGTCCAGAGAGTGCGCCTTGAGAGGCGCTCGGAAACAGGCAACCTGGGGACACGTAGCGAGAGACTGGTTGTCGCCCTGGCTGTCCGTCTTAGACCTAGTTTAGCGACCACCGCCTTCAATCCCGCAGCCCAGATCAGACGGTGCCAAACGACAGCACTGCTTCCCAGCCTGGCCCAACGGCTCGGCTGCTGATTGGGCACCGCCGCCTCCCGCCCCGCCTCCCCAGCCACCGCGGGCGCCGCTGCACGTTTCCACTGGTCTTCAGCCCTGCCGATCAGTTCCATGCTCACCTCCCCCAAACAGCTCGTCAGGCCGGCGCGTGCTAGGAAGGCGGGGCCTGTGGCCTGTGGTGCGGAGCCTCGGTGGAGGTTGGCGCAGCTGCCTCTTTGGGCTCTGGCTCTGGACTGGAGCGCAGCATCCTCCGAGGCTGCAGCCGCCACGGCTGTTGCCGTAAGAGATCCTCCTGCCTCAGCCTCCCGAGTAGCTGGGACTCGGGACCAGCCTCCCGAGTACTGGTCAGGTAAAGAGAGTCTTGTCTGTTCTGCTGGCCATCTGCCCGTCTCTTCTTCCCTACCAAAGGCTGCCTGCCCCGCCTTCCCCCCGTGGCTTTCAGGGTTCTTGGAATGAGGCATCAAGTCTATTCACCGCGCCAGCTTATCTTCCTCCCCTTCTGTGTCGGTTCCTCCAGCTCCCCCAACAAGCTGCTCCCAAGTACGTTGGTGGGCCCTCCGGGTCATCCCAACGCTCCTCACTACAGAACTCCTGTCGTTAACTCTCAGGTCCCAGCCCCGTTGACCCGCCAGTGCAGTCTCATTCCTAGCTTGGCACAGGAAAGGTGGAGGGCGGGAGGAAGGGGGAGGGAGAGATGCAGCGCTTTTTTTTTTTTTTTTTTTTTTTTGGAGCTGGATGTGTTTAGCGCAGAGGGGGAGCATCACAATGGGATTGCATTGGGAACAGAAGCAGCTTCATGACTATGGTTGGCAATGACTAGAAAGGTATCTGTTGCTGCTTTTTACTTGTGTTTATAGGTAACATTTACCATCACCGTTTTCTTCTTCTTTCATCATCATCATCACCATTGCCACTACCACCACTTCCAAGGCCACTACCATCACAACATCTCTGTTCCTCCATCAGAGCTCTTCAAGTTCTGTAAAGGCAGATTCTCTAAAGGCATGTGAGTGCTGACGGATCCCCCAACCCCCTCCCCCACCACCAAATAAGGAGCAGTGCCCTTGCTCCCTGAGGCCAGAGCCAAGCCCTCATTTAACTCAAGGACAAGTAGCTGGGAGCGGAGTGTGAGCTGAGAGGATTTTCCTTATCCTCATTTGCAATTGAGATTGCCAAAGAAAACCCTTTATTTTAATCATCCACATTTCTGCTTGCTGTCTCCTGGAGAGTTCCATGTTAACACTCACACACTCTGAATGGGCTGAATGCAGAGCCTGAACCTGTGGTATATATGGGGAGTTGCAGTCACTGAGAGGTGAATATCCAGACCCAATCCTTTAAGAAGACCAGGTCGAGTGGCAGACAACCTGACTTTCTGCCACAGTAGCTCCAGCTGTACTAAAGCATGTTTACTATTCATGTTTGCATATGGGACATGTGTCATCATCTGTTATGCCACCTTGTGTGTGTATGGGTGGGGGTGGGGGGGTGCATCTAAATTCCTGGGAGAGAGAATTATATTCTGTTGTCTACACCAGGTAGCATCTTATAGGCACACCAATGGGATTCAACAGCCGTTGCTCAGCTGTTTCTAGGGCTTACTGCAAATCTCTTGGATCACAGACTTATTAACCCTTTTTTGGGAGGGAAAACAGTAAAGCTGAGAATTGCATACCAGATTAACTGTCATTGTGGAAGATGTTGCTTCCACAATGAATCAATGAGGTCTCGGGTCTTCTTGATCAGGTATCTAAACACTAGTCTCCTTTCTCTCAACTATGTTAGTCCAGGAGCAGGACCAATGAACAGTTAGACATATTGCAGGAACAAAGAAGAAATGGCCTCAATGGAGGGAAACAATGGAGAAGAGTAGCGAGACAGTATATTGTAATGGCTAAACTCATAAACCTGTCAGACATAGGTTCAAATCCTGGACCAGCCACTGACTAGCTCGGTGATTTTTGCAAGTTGCTTGCCTCTTTAATTTTAATTTCTCATCTGTAAACTAGGGATAATACTACCTGTCTCTTAGAAGAAGGTGTGAGGATTAAATGAGATAATATAGGTAAAATACTCAGTAGTTTCTGGCACATAAGTGGGGAATTTATACTAACTGCTATTAATAATACTAGTCAAGAAGGATAATAAAGGCCAGTCTCTGTTCCTAAAAATTATGCATTTTTTCCATTGTCTTTATCCTTTTTAAGTGTCAGAGCTGATGCAAATGGGGTATGGTAGTCTTCAGCTTCCTCATAACACTACATCTTAGAGGGGTGCCACTATTGAAGCCACCTGTGTTTGGACAGACATTTCTCTCACCAGCCTTCACAAGTACTTAGCAGATTCTTAGTTGAAATACGTTAAAGATGCAGCTTTAGAGAAGATTTCTAGGCCTCTGGCCCTATCCTAGACTGCCTCTTTCTCACTGAGTGTTCAATGCACTGACTGTGACTGATGAAGCCTTTGTCACAGGCTTAACCCTGCCTAGACTAAATGCTTTGGCCAAGGGAATGGGGTCCCATAGGACCTATGATTGTCTAAGGATAGGTCTCATATCCTGGTCATCCTCCCTTTCCAGACATGAAATAGGTGGAGCTGTTCCCAGAGGAAGAGGAATGGGGACAGGCTGGAACTTGATGTGATGATGGTAAATATCCTTGATAGAAAATTGAGAAATGCTTCTCTCCTATCTCATATACCATGCCTCAAAGTCTAGTTTTATGTTAAAGTTTTGGATTCATGCACACCATCCCAAGCTGTGGTGTGTTTTAGATGATCTTGCCTTTAATGGTTTTCTTATTAAAACTTTATTTGTATCAGTTTAAAAATTCTTAATGGATATTTCATACCTTGCAGTGATGCTACTGTTGGCAGTATGACCATGTTTAGGGGCTATTCATAATCTCTTGTTGGGACCTGGTTTTAATAGTAGCTATTATTTTTAGATGAACATAGTCTCTGTCTTAAATATCAGCTTAATTCTCAACAGGTCCCAGCCTGTGTTGACAGAATTACAGCTGTTAATCTGATTTGCCTGATCTTGCAGAGATGCTAAACCATGGGAATTGTATTCTCCTGCAGCAAATATAAGCTTGCACCAACAGGCTGGCCTTGTGAAGGAACTGAAGCATCTCTGTATTTAGTGCCTGTGCTGAAGTGCTGACAAAGCATCAACCCCATGCTCTGTAAAATAGTAATTACTAAAGCGGGGAGATGTAAAGAAGGAAACAAAGCTCTTTACCTTGTCAGCGCATAAAAGCAAGGGTCTGAGAAATGGAGCATTCACTCTCACGTTTCTCAAGTTCTCTGGCTAAAAGTAAACAATCTCCCAGAGTAACCTGGATTTCTGTGTTTATCTGTGCTTTCATCAAGTACTGCCTTAGTGCATGTTTGAGGATGAGGGAGAGAGAAGAAATTTGGTCCTCCTTGTGGACATCCTTACCTCCCCACTGCCCTGAAATGCCCACGATCTCTGTAATGCATCTCTCTAGGAAGCAGACTACTAGTTAAGTTTTTTTTTCTTTAATCAACACACCTCCTATTTCCTTAACTTGATACTGACTTGTTTTATGTTCCATCTTATTAGAACTATGCCTATCTCCTCCTTCTAAAGTGTCATAGGTCACTGCTAATGATGAACACCTTTCAAATGAAACGCTTTTTTACTGTGGTCTTCCACGTGACAGGCTATTGGGCAAAATATTTTGGAGGTAGCCAGGACTTTTTTTTTTTTTTTTTTTTTTTGAGACGGAGTCTCATTCTGTCGCCCAGGCTGGAGTGCAGTAGCGCGGTCTCGGCTCACTGCAAGCTCCGTGTCCCAGGTTCATGCCATTCTCCTGCCTCAGCCTCCCGAGTAGCTGGTACTATAGGCACCCGCCACCATGCCTGGCTGATTTTTTGTATCTTTAGTAGAGACGGGGTTTCACCATGTTAGCCAGGATGGTCTCGATCTCCTGACCTCGTGATCCACCCGCCTTGGCCTCCCAAAGTGCTGGGATTACAGGCGTGAGCCACCGCGCCCAGCAAGCCAGGACTTTTTAACGTTCATGTTTGTCATCAGGATCTGGACGTTAATGGAGAAGTAGCAGGGACTGCCAGAATGCTGACTGGGAGGAAAGACAAGGCTGTAAAAGTGGGGCAGGAGACACCATTATGATGCTGCTGCTGGGATACTAGTACTCACACCCCTGCCACAGGCCTTCCAGTATGAGTGCTCTAGTTCATGTTTTTGTTAAAGAAGCTCAGAGAACATGATATGATCTGAAGACTAGTAGTCTAGAAATGCATCATACAGCAGTGCTTGTTGTTAAACACTCCTTTAGCCATAGTTGCCCTGTTTTTCCATTTTTCCCCCACGTGAGTATCTATCCACATTCATCTAGGTCTAGGTGCTTTCTCCAATGATGTCCTCCGTGAAACATAAGGAAAAATATGGACCTTTCAAAGAGAAAGAGAACTGTCTACTTATTAGGAGAAGCCCTCCCTGGTGATTCACTCACCGTAGTAATTTTGGGAAACCTCATGGTTTCCAAAACGTTAATGTTTGCACAAATGAAATTCAAATGAAATTGAATGATTGCCATCTTTTGAGCAGCACACAGGTGACTGTAGTACTGTCTCATGTTCTCTAAAATCTCTTCTTTAGAGATTCAAGAACTCTTTTCAGTCTCTTCTCAGTAGAGAAGATAATACTTCTAAGTATTAAAGAGCAGGGTTTTTTTGCTCTTTGCTATTGTAAGGATTGCTGAGCCAGAATGGAGAAAGTATTTGGGAAGAATTGCTGTCATAGTGTTTAATGGTCTTCCTCCTCTGTGAGAATTACAACTGAGCAAACATTGTTATGTTTAAATGTGTTCAGTCCCCAAGAGGCAGTGAGTAAAATCTTTGTTACCATTTTCAAAGTGTGCATTGCTGCTTTGATCTCTTCACTGACCGAAAGCACATCCCTATGGTCTCAGCCCTGTGCGTACTAATAAAGCTGAATTCTCACCGTTACACCATGGAGTCCATGTAACTTGTTGATGTTCTATTCTGAGAAAAATGTCCTCAAAAAGTCTATTCCAAGGGCAAGACTCAAGTGAGCATGAGTTGTATGTTTTCTCTGTGTCAATCCTTGGCTTAATACAGAAGACTTAAATTCCTTTCCTTGGTTATGTAATCTGCTGGTTCCTCTGTGAAGCAGGTAAATGATGCTGTACCTCTCCTGCAGATGAGGAAATCAAGGATCATAGAGGTTAATGTGTTTGCTTAAGGGGCCGGCTCTCAATGGCATCTGGATAGTATATACCTGCTAGGCTTGCATTCTATTTTCTATCTGTGCTCTAGTAAGCCTAAGCCACAGAGAACATTCCTGGCTTTATCATGTTTTAAACTTACAAAGCAGGATAAACCATAAATAAAGTTCAGTATGCTGGGTATGAATATAGTGAAAAGCAAGAGTTGCTTTTTTAGGCATTAAAATTATTCTCCTTTCTCTTTTTAGATGAAGGCAGCCACTTTAGAAAATTTTCTAAGCCTAGCTCATATTTGGAGAGCTTTGCAAATAATTTTTTAAAAGCCCACAGTTCTGCGGAAAATGGATTTCATCTACAGAATTGGCATCAGTCCTGTCCTTGTTTGCCAATGTCCCCATCTCTCTTTATTTCTGTTTCTATTGTAGCATCCTCTACCTTCTACTTACAGGAGACTAGCTGGGCTTTCCCTCTTTCCTACCCATCCAACCCCAAGTAAATATGAATAAAACATATCACACATAATGGAGGTACTGGCCTTGTGTTAAGATCACTCTCTGATTTATTTTCAGCTGGTTCTAATTTTAAGTTCCAAAAACATAATTTAATTCTAATTTTCATGATATTTGAAGAACTGAAACTCCATGATACCACACCGTCTTAAGGAAAACTGTGGTAGGTTGAAAAAAAAAAAATAACCTTAATGTTTTTTCAAGCGCAAGCAACAGTAATTCTCATGCCCAAATTTTCTCTAGTTAAGTGACAAGATATTTTTCTAGTTATACGGTGGAGAAAACTGAAATGGGAGATTAAAAGTGACTTGCCCAAGGTCACACACGGTCAGTGGCACAGCCAAGAATAGATCCAGGTCACCTGACTCCCTGGGCTTTGTTCATTACATCACTGAACTTCTCTTTAGGAAGTAACAGCCCTGCAGCCTACGAAAATGAAGGCAGTCAACTCTCAGACTCAGTTTCTAGGTCTTGACTTTTTTTTCATCTTTTGTTAGAATGTATCGATAGCTGCCACATTGCAGCACCATTAGCTAAATTCAGGAACTTAACAGAATTTATTAAGAAAAACAAAATTCTGATATCATAGTCACAAACTTGGCAAATGATAAGGCAAAAGGGAGACGTAGCTGAAGACTCCAAAGTAGTTGTGTAGGGAGCTTCTGCTTGAACCATATCTAAGAAGGAAGAAACACACAGAAGAGAGGAAAGGGAGATACAGTCTAAGACTATATATAGAAAGGTACGACATGGACCCAGGACAACAGCTTCAGGAACACTAAGGTCATGAATAACAAGAGGATTTGAAAAAAATGCTAACTCGACTTTTTTTTGAGACAAAGTCTCCCACTGTTACCCCGGCTGGAGTGCAGCAGCGCTATCCCGGCTCACCGCAACCTCCCCCTCCTGGGTTCAAGCAATTCTCCTGCCTCAGCCTCCTGAGTAGCTGGGATTACAGGCGTGTGCCACCACACCTGGCTAATTTTTTTTTTTTTTGCATTTTTAGTAGAGGCGGGGTTTCACCATATTGGCCAGGCTGGTCTCAAACTCCTGACCTTGTGATCCGCCCGCGTCAGCCTCCCAAAGTGCTGGAATTACAGGCATGAGCCACCACGCCTGGCCAAAGTCGACTTTTTAAAAAGATGGCTTTTGGCATTTCAATCAGTGCATGATGTACAAATCCAGCTGCTTGAAAAAGATGGGCCAAATTCACAGAGAGCAAGGAAGCAGAACTACTCAATTTTCATTTTGCTCCTGTCATTTTCATTCAAGCCTTGCAGATAAGAATCTCCATCTACAAAAGATAGGTATACGAAAATTATCTCTTTATTTTTTAGAAACCATGTTCTTTTCTATTTTAAGCCTTTTCTTTCTGGAAAAGCGGAAAACTTAACCTCAGTCCTTCTCAGTATTATACCACTCCCCAGAGTTGTGTCAAGGCTCCAGGGGACTGACATAGTGCCACGGCATGGGAAGAGGGACCTTCTGGTCATTGAGGCATCAGACTGCACGGGTTACTCTGTAGCACCCAGTAATTCTGCTCTCCCAGCTCTCTCAGTTGTAGTCATCTGTGGCTGTGTCCAGTTGGAGCTTGACCCACAGAATTCATGACATTTCCTGTGGTTCCTACTTACCTAGATGTAGCACACAGAGCTCTAGGGTCTTGTGACCTCTCTGGGGACACTGCCAGGAAGTAGGGCCTGGGTGCCCTTCCTCCAGCATCCACAAGCCTCTTGCCTTCCTTTCCCAACAGCCCTGAGGAGATAATTCTTTTTTCAGGGTTCTTCAGGACTCTTTGTGTCGATAAATCTCATTCCTTTTTACATGCTTCAAGAAATTCCCTGTGTTCTAAGAGTTTAGAATTTTGAGAAACACAATCTAGGAATAATCACAGGCTATTTATCTTTTTCTCCTTACCACATACCTCTCCTGATGCCATGAATTCCAATTCTGATACCTGCCTTTGTGGGGGTTAAGCAAAGGGAAAAATACAAGGAGAAATAAAAGTAAACATAGATTAATATCCGTGTTTCCGAATATTACTTTTTTTAGAAGTACAGCAATTGGGAATGTCTGCCTTGTTCATATCTACTTTCTTTTCTCTGGGATTGACCCCAATATATAGGTGTGGGGTCCCTGTAGACATGACTCTGTTCCTGGCCAGGACTAGTTAAACCAGGGATCTGGAAATCTGATCCAAGGTGGGCCAGATAGAATGTCTTCCCAAAACTGGGGTTTTGGATTGAAGGATTGTATCGACTAAGAGTCACTGGAGTTAAGTCACAGTAAGAGAAGTGCTCCAGGGAGAGACCTGTGAGCCTGATGCAGAGGCCAGTGGAAGCCTCTGCTTTCTCTTCTTCCAACTCTTGGCCTTTCTACTCTTTCTCTGATTTTATGAAACTGCCCATGAATTTCATGAGATTCAATATGCTTCTCTTTTTGCTTAAGGTAGCCAAAATCAGTTTCAGTTGCTCGCAACCAAGAGAAACTTAAGAATGATCTTCAAATTTGCAAAGAAAGAAAAACGTGAAGAAGAGGAAACTGAAACTTAAGATAGATGAAGAGATAGTAAGATAGAATCTGGCTATTTAAGATGTGTTTTTCTAATAATTTAAAGTGACAGTTGCAAGAAGTGTTATTTGTGATCCTGGCAAAACTTTCGCTTTTTATTTTTATTTTTTTGAAGAACATTTAAAACTGTCAGCACTGCTTTGTAGCAGGGTCATTGACAAACTAGAGAACAGTCAGAAATATGTAGGATTTTCGAGGCTGAACACTCTTATATTTGAGGGCTTGCTGAAGGGCCTGGGATGGTTTACTCAGCATGAGAAAGTGTCTCAGGAAACATGATTGGCGGTCAGGTGTTTAAAGGGCCATTGGGCAGGAATGGATTTGGATATACTCACTGCAGCTCTGGAAGTGAGAAAAAAGCACCAAAGAAAATAAATGAATGGAAATAGATTTTGACTTAGAAAAGGAGTTTTTTTTTTTTTTTTTACGTTTAGAGCTGTCTGGAAGGCCATGAGGTTTCATTTTGGGGCAGAGAACTCTTTGCAATAGAAGAGCTGAAGGTGAGACTGGAGAACCATGCACAAAGGTTGCATTGAAGGAGAGGGCCCAGCCTTGGGAAGGAGGTGGGATGAGATGAATAATGTCTAAGTTTTCTTTAAATCGAAGATTCTGTCATTTTCCCTATGACTATTATTAACTTGTAGACTAGAAATTCCAACCTGCATTTTTATAGAATTCAATAGGCATGAAAGCATTTCATGAATATAGTTTATAAAAAACTTCTTCCTGACTAGGCGCAGGGGCTCATGCCTATAATCCCAGCTCTTTGGGAGGCCGAGGTGAGAGAATCACCTGAGGTCAGGAGTTCGAGACCAGCCTGGCCAACATGGTGAAACCCTGTCTACTAAAAATACAAAATTAGCTGGGTGTGGTGGCACATGCCTGTAATCCCAGCTAACTGGGAGGCTGAGGCAGGAGAATCGCTTGAACCTGGAAGGCAGAGGTTGCAGTGAGCCAAGATCATGCCACTGCACTCCAGCCTGGGCAACAAGAGTGAAACTCTGTGTGAAAAAAAAAAAAAAAAAAAAAAAAAAAAAAACACAAAAAAACTTACTTTATAAAAAAAAATTACTACAAATTTTCGTTGAAAGAAGACATTTCTAAAAAGTAAAGGAAACAAAAATTTACTTTATATTCTCTAAATTGGAATTAACAGCAATTAAAATTTTCACAGGCAGTGTTTTACTCAAATAGAAAACATCTTCTGTCATATTAATATAATAATACAAAACCCAGAGAATACTGAATTTCTACAGGAAACAATAGATTCCTTGAATTATTTTAAGGAACCAATAGGAGTACCAACTTTTCTCCCAAACTTTTCCCAAATAAATGAAAAAAGATATTGCCATGGCACTTAAACAGGTAGCTCAGGTATTTTATTGACAACCTCCAAAACATTACGACTATGCAACTGTTGTGTATTTTAAATTATTATTCTTAACTTGGGGGTAAGAACTGGATTACTCTAGTTTGTCACTTACCACAGCAAGCAGATGCTAACATTCAATAATCATGCTTTAAACAAGAAGGACAAGGAAATCCACTTAGTTTGAAAATCCTGATCTTAATGACCCCATTAGACATAGTCTGATATCGTGAAGCTTTTCATAATCTCTCTTCATGTAAAAACCTTAAACAATATAAGCACACATATGATGTAGCATATTCATTAGCTCTTTATTTACTTAAGTGGATTACATTTATAAAGAGCATTCAAAAGAATACAGTCTTTTCCACTTTGTAAACTGGATCCTCAAGTAATTTTAAGGATACGATTTGCAACATAAGTAAAAAAAGGTCTAAATTATAGCTGCGTGCGGTGGTTCTCACCTGTAATCCCAGCATTTTGGGAGGCCGAGGTGGGCAGATCACTTGAGGTCAGGAGTTTGAGACCAGCCTGGCCAACATGGCGTAAACCCATCTCCACTAAAAATATGAAAATTAGCTGGGTGTGGTGGTGCCAGCCTGTAATCCCAGCTGCTTGAGAGGCTGAGGCACAAGAATTGCTTGAACCTGGGAGGCGGAGGTTGCAGTGAGCTGAGACTGTGCCACTGCATTTCAGCCTGGGTGAAGGAGTGAGATTCTGTCTCAGGGAAAAAAAAAAAAAAATGATCTAAATTAAAAGGGAAGAAATTCACTCATGGATGTACAGTCTGATATAAATTTTTTAAATCATTTTTGAAATGTCAAAAAGAAGAAAATAACAATGATCTATATTCCTACCAGGAAGAATTAACTATATCTTGTCATATTTGTTCTTTAGAAAGCATAGGAAATACTTTTTTAAAAAATGATATATGTTGATTACAAGATTCACATAAGGCATTACATCACAAAGATAAATTTTAAAAATAATCTCAAATACTATCATTCCAATTGTTAACCTTAGGTAATATCATTTCAGACAGCTGTCTGTCTGTCTCTCTATGAATCTACCTGCATGGATGTTTAGGTGGAAATGCTTTTATAAAAATGAATAGAGATGCTGTTTATAACAAAAACAATACATTAGTTTTTCTTGAATTTCAAGCAATAAAAAGAAACTGAATTGAAACTAAAAGAATGGTCAAACCAATAAGTTTACCTTATTTCAAGATATATCCTTGAGATACATATATTTTTTAAAAATTTCTCTGGCCAAAAAAAAGTATCATGAAGTTAAAGTCACTGTGATTATATTGCCATTTTTATAAATTACTGTCCTCTAAAGACAGTATCAATTGACTTTCTTTCTTGAAATAGTAACACTTTTGAAACTTCCTCCCCTCCTTTTCTCCCCACCTCCTGAGTATTAGATGTGTTATTATTTCTATATTGTTCAGGTTATAACATTCCATTTTGTCCTGAGAATATTTTGAGAGTTATTTAGTAGTAGTTCTATGCTTGAATGAATTTAATGCATACAACCTCTGGGTATGCTATTTTTGCACTTTGCTTTCAATTCTTCCTACTGTTTGATAAATGTCAACCCACCAATTTGAAACAGTCATTCATAATCCCCACTACTTTGGGTCTATGAAATATGTAACCCATTATTACTAATTCACTAAAATGTTATTGAGTGGCTACTCGGTGCTAGGCGTGATTGAACTATAGAAATTCCATGTTGAGTAACACACAGTCTCTGTCCTCAAGAAGTAAGAGCAATCAACATATATTAAATTTCTCGTGTGTTAGCTCCATGAGAGACATTTTGGTATTTCTCTATCCTCAGTGTCCATTGTAAGGACTGGCATTCCACAGGCCCTCAAATAATACTTGTTTAATTGAATGAGCATTTATGTGCCACTTACTGTGGTAAGTGCATTAAAAGTTCTATCTAATTTTATCTTGACAACAACCTATTAGGTAGGCATTTATTTTTTCCATTTTATAAATTAGGAAGCTGAGTCTCAGTAATATCCTAAAGTTATACAACAGGGTTTGATTGTAAAAGTCATTCTCTTTTCATGACAGCAGGCCTTGGTCATTTATGGTGGAAGTAATAGAGGAAAGAGGCACGTCAACTGCTGATTATAATACAGTGGTGTAAGTCATAGGACAGTGTATTTAAGGTCTGGAGGTGAAGAGGCTGCTTGGTATTGAGTCTTCATTCTACCACTTATTAGTTTTCTGACACTGAGCAAGCCCCTTTGCTGCTCTAAGCCCCAGTTTCCTGTGTGTAAAAAGGGGTTAACAATGGGGGAATTAAATGAAATAATTCAGGTAAAATGTTTATCATAATGGCTGCCACAAGTGCTCAAGTAATAGTAGCTGTTAACGCTATTTTTATAGAGTGCTTTGGATGCTCAAAAAAAGGAATAATTTTTTTTCCTGCTGGATTTCTAGGGTAGGTGACATTTGTGGTTGGGCTCTGTTGAACACATAGGAATTCATCCGGTAAGAGGTAGATGGTGCCTGGGCAGAAAGAGAAGCATGAAACCTGGAAGGAGAGATCCCGCTGAGATGCATGGTATCTGCATTACCCTATGTAACTCCTAACACTTCCTTCCTTCACTTGTATACCTCGAGGGTGTTCAAACAGGAGTATCTGTGTTTAGAGAGGCTGACTTGAAAATAGACCATTTTATCTTACTGGACCATCTTCCCACTGAGTAGGTGAATTAGTTAGTGTCTGTACAGAGCTGAAGAATTGTGAGGTGATAGGGCAGGTTTAGGGCTATTAGTCCAGGAGGCCAGGGGCCATTCCAGGCCAGCTTAAGAGCAATGGATGGCCCTAAAAATGAGCCTACAGCCTGCCTGAGATTCTAGAACAGTGTTTCTCAAACTTTTTTTTCATTATCCCTGCTTTATGCATGAGAAGAGTAAGATTTTCACCCGTTTCTAAGAACCCACTTGAATGAGCCAGACTTCAGAGGACCTCTCAGGTAAGTTGCTTTCTGCAGCTGACCCTAGACTTGAAGGCTCCTGCTGCTGTTACAAAAAGCCACTTTTTATTATGCTTTCAGTTGTACTTCCAATGATTCCATCTAGAAAAATAATCTTGGCTACTACACTAACCTCCCAACTGTCTTCTCTCTGCTTCCAGATCTACCCTTTCACAGTCTATTTTGCATATAGCAGTCTGAGTGACCTTTTAAGAATCTAATCACAGGCCGGGTATGGTGGCTTATGCCTGTAATCCCAGCACTTTGGGGGGCCAAGGCAGGTAGATCACCTGAGGTCAGGAGTTCGAGAGCAGCCTGGCCAATATGGTGAAACCCCATCTCTATTAAAAATACAAAAAATTAGCCAGGCGTGGTGGCAGGCATCTGTAATCCCAGCTACTCAAGAGGCTAAGGAAGGAGAATCGCTTTAACCTGAGAGGCAGAGGTTGCAGTGAGCTGTGATCACGCCATTGCACTCCAGCCTGGGCAATGAGAAGGAAACTCCATCTCAAAAAAAAAAAAAAAAAAAAGAAGTTTAGGAGTAAAATGATCTGAAAAATTTTTAGAAGCAAAACTGTGTGAAAGGGAGATGGGTATCATATTCCATGCAGGAGGAACATCATGCAAGGAACCCTTATAGCAGAAGGGAGTGGCCTCATGTGAGCCCCCAAAAGGGAACTGGCTGGGGTGTGATGCAAAAATTAAGCTGGAAAAATCAACAGGGGCCCGACCACACAGAGCCTTTCAGGCCATTATAAGGGCTAAAATCTGTCTTAAGAGCAGGAGAGGCTGGGCATGGTGGCTCATGCCTGTAATCCCAGCACTTTGGGAGGCCAAGGCTGATGGATCACTTGAGGTCAAGAGTTCAAGACAAGCCTGGACAACATGGTGAAGCCCCCTCTTTACTAAAAGTACCAAAATTAGCTGAGCGTGATAGCACTTGCCTGTAATCCCAGCTACTCAGGAGGCTGAGGCAGATGAATGGCTGAAACCCTGGAGGCGGAGGTTGCAGTGAGCCGTGATCACACCACTGCACTTCAGTCTGGGCAACCAAAGTGAGACTCCGTCTTGAGAAAAAAAAAAAAAAAAAGCAGGAGAGCCTCTGAAGGGATCTGGCTGTGTGTGACTAGCTGAGGCACAATGTGGCCAGATTTGTTTTAAATGATTGTTCTCATTGCAGTGTGAACACTAAGTAGATGAGCATACGCAGGCTTACAAGGATACAGGATGGCAAACTGGTACTGGCTTGCCTGCACCGTTGCTGGTTTCAGCACTGAAATGTCTGCATCCTGGAAACTCTTCTATCATAGGCAAACCAGCATGGTTGGTTACCCTATGCTAGGCAGTAGTTTAGGTGGGAGATTAGGGTTATCTCATGGAAGAGGCAGTATCATCTGTTCCCTACACTTACTCCAGAAGACCCTAAAGGGTCAGCATTGTGATCCCCAATTTCTGAAAGCCCCTTGAAATTAGCCACCTAATATATATAAGAAACACAGCAACACATACGCACCTAATGTGCAAATTACTTCAGGTGAGCCTTGATTTTTTTTTTTTTTTACACAGGCCTGGTGGCATCACGTTTTTGACATCTGTGCCTCTGGACCCTGCCCAAGCGAAGGCTGATCTAGGTAAGAAGGTGGACTAAATCATGGCAGCAGCTTCTGTTCACTGACACGTTTCGCTCTGGCCCTGGGCTTCCATGCAGTGTTTTCACCCACAGCGTTCTGATTCCCGCCTTGTTTTTCCTCCCACATTGTTAGTTAATTCCACTAAAGCTGCTCTTGGCCCATGCTGTACTACAGAGCAGATTAGTAAATTCCAGTTGTCCCCTAAATAAAGTAGGTATTTCTGCTCCTGATTTCAAAGCTACCTCCCAGCTCCTTATTTAAGGCTTCCTACTTTTTTCTAGTCACTCAAGGCAGAAGACTTTTGTTACCAATCAATCAAAAAGAATCAAGGAAGGAATGCTACTATTTCTATTCCTCTTATGAATAGCTACCTGGGCCCACTAGGTACCAGGCACTATTTTAAACACTTTCCATATATGTTTGTTAATATTTGTATTAATAAGTGATTCACTCATTGGACAGATTTTTATTGATCACCTGTGATTTTCTAGTTGATCTCTGAAACATAGGACATGGCAGTGAACAAAACTCTTTTCATGACAGTGACATTCTATAGTTGTAGGGAGAGACAGAATGTAACCAGTAGAAATATAATATGGCCAGTGGCAAGTTCCATGGAGACAGATGCCTCAGGGAAAGGGACTCAACAGTGATGGTGGCCGTCGGCACTATTTTAAATTGGGTGACCAAGGAAGCCTTTCTAATGAGGCATCATTTGAGCAGATATCCGAAGGTAGCCCCAGATTGAGTCATAAAGATTCTGGGGCAGTTCAGGCAAAAGGAAGAGCAAAAATATATTTTTCTCAGTTTATGTTAGAATCCTGAAATCATACCTTTCATTTTTCTATCAGGGATGGATCAACATTTCATAGATCCATTTTTTTCTCTTGTTTAGTATCTGAGAGCATTAAATTTTTTTTCTTTACTTTTCACATTCCCTACTGCCATTTAAATTTGATTTTTAATGGAAAGTTTGGTATCAATTTATTCTTTTATTCTCTTACTGAATTTTTATACTTTTCATATTTTTCTCTCCTTGATATATGTTCTAATGGTGGAAAGCCAATTTTGTTCCTAATTATGATTTTATTATCTACTTTAATTGTTGTGTTTATTGGAAAGTAAAGATCAAACTGTCATTAATCATTATTGCTGGCAACAAATAATAATATGCTGGGATTTTCAGGCAGAGACGCAGGTTGGATTTGTATTTTTAGATAATTACATTTTAATCCACTATTTACTGAATATGTGTCATGTTTTATGTACTGCAGGGAATACAAAGATGGTGACAATGACAGTCTTTCCTTTAGAGAGCCTTTAATCAAATAGGAACAATACATTGCAAAAGGTTCATTGCCAATGGAAGGGAGGGTGTATTGGGATTCTATTCTTGGATAATGAGGGTCTGCAGCACATAATAGTAGCAATTACTTATATAGTACCTACTATGTACCAGTCATTGTATTCTAAATGCCAGTATATCTATCAGGTACTGACTAACTTTAGGGATTAGAAATTAAGGCTCACAAAGACTATATAACTATGTAATGTGCTAAGTGGAAGAGCTGGGATTTTAACTGAGGCAGTATAGTCCTAAAGCTGTGCTAGGGGGTAAGGAGGGAGGGAAACCCTTGCCCTCAAGACTATGAGGAATAGGCCTCAAGGAAACCAAAAGTATAAGTTCATGGGCATGGTTAGGATTGGACAAAACAATCTAACAGAGGTAGCTAAACGGACTTGAGACCGAGTGCAGGATGTGGAGACATCATAAACCATTGAGACTGGCAGCTAAAAGCCCAAGACAGTCTCAAGTTGAAAATTTTTACCTTTATACACAGGCCAGGAGGGAGTGATTAAAGGCACCTCCTCAGATGGTACATGTTAAGTGCAAATAGTGTTTGGATCAAAGCAGATAGAAAAGCCTTGGAAATGCTGGAGTGGAGAGGTAACCGTGTCCTGGGTCTCATTTAAGCTAACAGTGAATGTTCTTCTAGAATAGAAGTGGAAATAATATGCATTGATTAGTTCATTCATTTTTCATTCATTTAATTTTTCTTTACATTCAGTGCTGTTACTCATTTTTGACACTTCATTTGCCTTTTTTCTAGTTTTTTGTATTCCTGATGAAGGATTGGCTTCTTCCTGCCCATACCCGCCTCATATCTACATTTCTTTTCTTTTTTGAGACAGAGTTTTGCTCTTGTTGCTCAGGCTGAGTGCAATGGCATAATCTCGGCTTACTGCAACCTCTGCCTCCTAGGTTCAAGCCATTCTCCTGCCTCAGCCTCCCAAGTAGCTGGGATTACAGGCATGCACCACCATGCCCGGCTATTTTTTTGTGTGTGTGTATTTTTAATAGAGACAGGGTTTCACCATGTTAGTCAGGCTGGTCTCGAACTCCTGACCTCAGGTGATCCACCCGCCTCAGCCTCCCAAAGTGCTGGGATTACAGGCATGAACCACTGCACCCAGCCTTCTCATATCTAAATTTCTTATACCATTTCCTTTGCCTGTTTTCACCCCTTACTGTTTTGTGGTATCTCTTTTGGCTCTGGAAATCTGGGTTCTGATCCTATTTGTGCCCTGAATTTACTGTCTACCTAGAAAAGTAATTTGGTGAGTGGGTTTCATTTCTTTGCAGGGGGGACTATGGAATTGCACTGCAAGTAGGGAGAACAAAAGGCATTTTTACAGATGAGGACACCAAGGTGCAATGAGGTTAAGTGACTTGTGCAAGAGTACTGTTAGTAATTGGCAAAGCTGGACTTGAGTCCAAGCCTTCTGACACTGCTTTTTTCTTAGTTTGCCCTGCCCTGGTAGGAACCATCTCAGGTGAAGATTGATCAGTCTTAGACCAGTTGTACATGGTGTGAGTGCTCCATATTCTATGACTTAAAGAAGAGGAATTAGTAAATGAGTAGGCCTGTTTTCTGAATGAGACCTATTGTCCCCAGTCAGTCCTGTAAGGAATTTCAAGAGCCAGAGCTCTGGGTCAAAGCACCTGGGTTCAAATTGCAGCTCAGCAGCTTACTAGCTGTGAGACCCTGGACAAGTTACCCTCCTGTGCCTCACCTTCTTCCTTGTAAATGGAGATAATAATAGTACCCACTTCATAGGCTTTTCTGTAAAAATCAATGTGTTAAAACAGGTAAAGCCCTTGGAAGAGTGGCCAGTATGTGGTGAGTGATCACTAAGCAGCAGTAATTATCTTAATTATTTAAAGGCATAGACTGTTCCTTCATCTTTTGCTTGAGAACCAAAGCATAGAAACACTCTTGATGTTCTTAAGCAGTGTCTTAGCTGCAGGTAGAAGCATTAGGACTTTGCCATTTGCAAAGACCCCTGACCATATTAATACTTCTATTAAAGTGAAGCTGGATTCCTTTAATTGACTTCACAACCTGTGATTCTCCACTGACAGGGTGACCCTGAAAATGAAAATCTTCCTGTGATGGCTAACATATATAGTCGAGAATGAAATGATTTATATCTAGTCATATTTTTAGAGTGAATTTTCATAGGGGCAGGAAAGAGAAAGTATTACAAGTGAGAAGAAAAGAAATATAAAGAGGCTGGTTAGAGGTGCTTAAAGACAAATTATCCACGTGAAATAGCGTGGAGGAAAAAGTCTGACAAGTAATGGGAACTCCAGGAATGATTTTTTTTCTTTCTTTTTTTTTTTTTTTTGAGACAGGGTCTCACTCTGTCGCCCAGGCTGGAGTGCAGTGGCGCGATCTTGGCTCACTGCAACCTCTGCCTCCCGGGTTCAAGCAATTCTCCTGCCTCAGCCTCCCAAGTAGCTGTGAGACCCTGGACTCAGGGACCCTGGACCTACAGGACTGTAGGTCCCTGCAAACATGCCTGGCTAATTTTTGTATTTTTAGTAGAGACAGGGTTTTACTATCTTGGCCAGGCTGGTCTCGAACTCCTGACCTTGTGATCTGCCTGCCTTGGCCTCCCAAAGTGCTGGGATTATAGGCATGTGCTACTATGCCCAGCTAACTTTTGTATTTTTAGTAGAGATGGGGTTTCACCATGTTGGCCAGACTGGTCTTGAACTCCTGACCTCTTGATCCACGCTCCTCGGCCTCCCAAAGTGCTGGGATTATAGGCATGAGCCACTGCACGTGGGGGGCCTCAGGAATGATTTTTAAAAGGAAAATGTACCATTTGCTTTGGGGGCCCTCTAACCGACTATTTCTCTCAGACTTCCTTCAGCAAAACTTACGTCTCATGTCTTTACATATTGATCTTGCTACAATATTCAGATAAATTGCTTATTTAAATAAAATTATGTATGTGAGATTCCTTAAGAAAGTATGAGGCATTATGGAATTTTGAGGCATTGTAGCCTCAGTTCAACTTTGACAATAATAAAAAATATTTGACTGGGGCAGAACCCTTTATTCAAAGGGAACAATATATGGGTGAGAATTTCTTGGATGATTTTGACATCCATGTGAAAAGTTCTTCTAAGTGTGTGTGTGGGATGGGAAGAGTGCTGTTTTTCAGCTTTCTCTGCTTTAATGTGTAGTAAATTTTGACTTCACTGAGGCCATACCTAGCAGTTGTCAGGCCAGAAACTATATAGCCCACACTGTGTAAAGTGTTCTAAGCTTAGTTTTTGAAGATTCATTTCTTTATTTAAAAGCAAAGGAAATGGGAAGAGATATAGAGAAATAGGGGCTCCCTACCTTCTTGAATTTCTTTCAAAATAGAGGTAGTGAAAGAAGAAAATAGATGGTAAAACTTAGAAGAGTGAGGAGGTTTTCTTCCAGAATGTCAATTCTTTCCCTTGAAATAACCTAGGAAGTCTCCATAATTGAAATCCTAGCTCTTAAAGAATAATTCCTACAGATTGGGCATGGTGGCTCACGCCTGTAATCCTAGCACTTTGGGAGGCCAAGGCAGGCGGGTCACTTGAGCCCAGGAATTTGCCCCCAGCCTAGGCAACATGGCAAAACCCTGGCTCTAAAAACAAAAACAAAAACAAAAAACAACCAAGCAAGCAAACAAACAAACAAAAACCAGAAATCAGCTGAGCATTGTGGTATGCCCCTGTAGTCCCAGCAACTTACGAGCCTGAGGTGGGAGGATTGCTTGAGCCTCGGATGTCAAGGCTGCAGTGAGCCACAATCATGCCACTGCACTCCACACTCCAGCCTGGGTGAGACCCTGTCAAAAAAAAAAACCAAAAAATTGTTTCCTCCTCTGAAAGGAAACTAGTTTTACTACTTAAAGCGGATGTGGTAAGAAAAATTCTTTCTAAAAGTTCTCAGTGTAACAAATTCCCTATCTAGCCTTGTGGATTGGCACCCAGATTTTGAAAAAGAAATCCTGATGTAATGGAACTATTGCACTTGGCTTGTTGGAAACACTAAAGTGTGGAATGCGGAAAGATTTCTGATGGTCCCACTATTCTGTAAGTCTAAATATGGGTTACACAGGGATCTTGTGGTTGGTAATATTCAGAGTATGGGAGCTGGCAACATGGAAAACTACATCATGTATGCTGAATATGATCCTATGCTCTCAAGAATATAATGGCTAGTATTGGGGCTAGAAACACTTGATTGATCCCTTAAGTATCAGTGGATCAAATTATGTGTGCTAAGGAATTGTCTAATTAGCGGAATCAAAAAAAAAAGTTGATGATTGGGGTCTACTTTGTATTTGAAATGAAAATTTTATGATTTGGAGTATTATGGAATATAGCTTAAGACAGCAAACATTCTTTGCCTTTCCAAGAAGATTGTATAACATAATGTACACAAAATACTAGCTCAGAATGGAGGCGGTTCTGAAGGCCAACTCATCCAAGCACATGGTCTTTCACACAGAGGTAAAAGCAATCAGATCTAGTAATGGATTGGAATCTGAGAGGGGGAGGTATTAAGAAGGACTTATAGGTCTGTGGAAACAGAATTTCCTTAGAATTTCTATCAAGTAGTCATCAATGTGCACTTGAAAATGTTCAATGATAGCAAACCTTCCAAAGAAACCCATGTCATTTGGATGTTTTTTCTTTTCTTTGGGAAAAGAAAATAATATTTTTCATTGAGCTTCTTCTTTTATATCCTTTTCTGTGTCACTTACTCCGTCTTCATCCTATATAAGCTTAATAACGCAGAAATTGTTGTTTATAGGTTCCAGTGAGGCCACCTTAATAATAATAATACATATTATATTGAACCTTAGTTCTTTCCTGTTTACATAGATTTAATTGACCTCTTAAAAGCTCCTTCGGTTATTTCCTGACGTTTGTTTCTTTTTTCTTTTTTCTTTTTTTAATTTTTTATTTGAGACAGACTCTTGCTGCCCAGGCTGGAGTGCGGTGGCGCAATTCCAGCTCACTGCAACCTCCACCTCCTGGGTTCAAGCGATTCTCCTCCCTCAGCCCCCCAAGTAGTTGGGATAACAGGCACCTGCCACCACGCCTGGCTAATTTTTGTATTTTTAGTAGAGACAGGGTTTCACCATGTTGTCCAGGCTGATCTCAAACTCCTGACCTCAGATGATCCGCCCGCCTTGGCCTCCCAAAGTGCTGGGATTACAGGCGTGAGCCACCGTGCCTGACCTATTTCCTGAAGTTTCATTTGTGCTCACCAATTGGACCAATCATATTTTCCTCTATCCTCCTCCTCACAGCATCTTGTTCTGGCCTCTGGTGCCCTGCATTAAAATGGTGCTACACTGGTTACAGCAGGCTTTTGCAATGACCATTTTGAGTTCTTAGGGAATGAAGTAGTTGGGCATGGGGAAGAATGGTCACTTCTCTAACACCAAGCATGCTTTCTCACCTGGGCCCTGAAGCAGCACTGCTTGGTTTCGTGGTCTCATAAAGTTTTTTACGAACACAAAGAAACTTCTACCTTCTTTCTTCTGTCTGAGCCAGATACTGTTTTTCTCCATTGTCTTTATCTTTCTCTCTCACCTCCTCCACCTTACTGACAACTTCCCCTCTTTGCCCAGGTTCTTGTAACCAATTATGTCCTCCCCCATGTTCTTCCAATCTCAAAACCGTCTCCCTGCCTATCTAGTTGTGTAATAAACCTATAAAGGATTCCTTATTCATCAGTTTCACAAAGAAGTAGACTGGATATCTCAGATTGGAGTCAGGTGGGTCACCCTGATATACAGCAACTTTATTATGAGGTTCTTCAGCTGCTCCATCATTGTTCTGTGGGATATATGGTATTGCCCTTGTATTAGAAAACCTCTGGCAAGATCAATCTTGTACTTACGGCATGCTTTCTAACAGTTGCCTCCCTCTCACTCCCTTCCCTATTCTCTTCTTCCTAAAGTCACATTCTTTGATTCATTATCCTTCATATCTTCTGCAACATTACTGAAATCCTGTGCTTTCTCTTTTCTTTTTTTCTATTTTTAAAAACACTTTCTGATCAGCTAGAATATTGACAGTCTTTAATCTCTACCCAATGTGCTATACTTAGAGGACTATTGACTTTGGGACTACATTGACCTTGTGTTGAAGCCCAACTCTGCCACTTCCTTCTCGTGAACTTCTTGTGGATCCATTTATGATCCATAAAGTGAAGGTAACAACCTTATGAGGCAGAAGTTAAATTGCCGGGGTTAAAGGAGCTGAAAAATAAAGAATTTCCAACTCTGTGTCAAACCACATAACCAGTGTCAGTATCCTACACTTCTTCCCCTTTCTGTCCCATCCCTTGGTGACTAAATTGCACCTCCCTGTGCAGACGGCTGTACCCATCACTCATGGAGAACCACATAACACTCTCACCGCATGTGTGGTACCTTTTTTCATCTTGCTATTCCTCTTCCAGATAACTGAGTATACCAATGGTCTCTGCTTAACTTTATCATGGAACCTCCACTTAGTATGTGGGTTGATCATTTAAACAAAAGTCCACCCATTCCACCTCTTAGTACTTTAGTAATTACATCAAATTTTCATTAATACCGTAAAATCTATAAGTGTCTTAAATAGAAAACACATTTTTTTTTTTTTTTTTTTTTTTTGAGATGGAGTCTCACTCTGTCGCCCAGGCGGGAGTGCAGTGGCACAATCTCGGCTCACTGCAAGCTCTGCTTCTCGGATTCATGCCGTTCTCCTGCCTCAGCCTCCTGAGTATCTGGGACTACAGGCACCCGCCACCATGCCAGGCTAATATTTGTATGTTTAGTAGAGACGGGGTTTCACCTTGTTAGCCAGGATGATCTCGATCTCCTGACCTCGTGATCCGCCTGCCTCAGCCTCCCAAAGTGCTGGGATTACAGGCGTGAGCCACCGCGCCCGGCCAAAAACACATTTCTTTAATTTGAATCATTGTGTTTGAAATACTATTCATGGCTGTACATTATAATGGCGGTTAGTGATATGTACACACAGTTGTGTAAGTGATCACATTTCTAATTGCATTTGTGAATAGCATTTTACATATTTTCTTTGAAACATCTTAGATTGAGCAAGAACTAACTGTAGCTGCAGTTATGAGATTTTGGCTCTGGGAAGGAAATTAAGGCTGAAGAAAAGAAATAGGGGAATGTCGTATCCTACCTCCCAACATCAAGATTTAAAAAAAAACCCATAGTTCATTTTTCCTCCATTAATAATTAAATTCCAAGAACCATTGCTGGAATTAAATTTCCATACCCTGAAGTTACTTATAAATGTTGGTATTTGCTGAAACATTTAATGTTCCAAAACATGTTTAATCGACATATAATATTTGCACTTATTTATAGGATACATGGTAACATTTTGTTACATGCATAGAATATGTAATGATCAAGTCAGGATATTTAGGACAGCTGTCTCCTTGAGCAATTATCATTTCTACATGCTGGGAACATTTCAAATCTTCTAGCTATTTGGAATATACAATATGTTGCTGTTAACTATAGTCACTCTACTATCGCCCATCAGAACTTATTTCTTCTATTTGTATGTTTGTACCCATTAACCTACCCCTTTTCATTCCCCTCTCTCCACATCCCCTTCTCAGTCTCTGGTAACTATAATTCTACTCTCTACTTACATGATACCAATTTTTTAGCTCCCACATATGACTGAAAACATGCGATATGTGTCTTTCTGTGCCTGGCTTATTTAATGACCTCCAGTTCTATCCATGTTGTTGCAAATGACATGATTTCATTATTTTTATGGCCAAATAGTATTTCATTGTGTATATACCACATTTTCTTTATCCACTCATCTGTTTATACACACAGGTTGATTCCATATCTTTTGCTATGCAATAAACACGAGGGTGCAGGTATCCCTTTTTCATACTGATTTTCTTTATATTGATTTCCTTTCCTTTTGATAAATACCTAGTAGTGGGACTGGAATTGCTAGATCATATGCTAGTTTCTTTTTTTGAGATATCTTTATCCATAATGACTGTACTAATTTACATTTCCACCAGCAGTGTATGAGTTCCCTTTTCTCTGCATTCTCAGTAGCATCTGTTATTTTTTTGTGTGCTATTAGCCATTATAACTGAGTTAAAATGGTATCTCATTGTGGTTTTGATTTGCATTTCCCTGATTAGTGACATCAAACATTTTTTCATATCCTGTTGGGCGTTTGTATGTCTTTTGAGAAATATTTTTGTCCTTTGCCCATTTTTCAACGGGTTTTTTTTTTTTTAATTGTTGAGTTGTTTGAGTTCCCTATATATTCTGTATATTTGTTTCTTGTCAGATGAAAAGTTTGCAAATATTTCTCCCATTCAACAGGCTGTGTCTTCACTCTGCTTTGCTGTGCAGAAGCTTCCTAGTTTAACATAGTCCCATTTGTCTATTTTTGGTTTTGTTGCCTGCGCTTTTGAGGTCTTAGCCATAAAATCTTTGCCTAGTCCATAGTTCTGAAGTGTTTCCCTTCTGTTTTCCTCTACTAGTTTCATGTCTTACATTTAAGTCTTTAATCCATCTTGAGTTGATTTTTTGTTTATATCAAGAGATATAGCAAGTCTAGTTTATTTCTTCTACCGATGGATATCCAGTTTTCCCAGCACTGTATATTGAAGGGGGTGTCCTTTCCCTGATGTATGTTCTTGGTGCCCTTGTCAAAAATCAGTTGGTTGTAAATATGTGAATTTATTTCTGGGTTCTCCATTCAGTTCTATTGGTCCACAAAACATGGTTTTTAGAAGAAAGACTTGATATAAATTTATTTGGCTTAAATAAATGCAGCTAAATGCATCTTTCTCCTGATGGTGTTGGGCTTTTTGAGAAGGATATTCTTGGTAATCCTGATCTCTTAATCTCTACAGAATCATCCAACTGGAAAAGTGATTTATTATGCAAGGATATATCTACTTTAAAAAATATTACTTAATCTGATGACAAAAGAATAAATAATATGCTCATAGTGGTCTCATCTGGTTCACAGATTTATTTTGCAATTTGTGCTGACTGCAACTTTTTGGAAAAGGCTATTACCAAAAAAAAAAAGGAAATGAAAAAAAAAAGCTTTTTAGGCAGGGCGCGGTGGCTCACGCCTGTAATCCCAGCACTTTGGGAGGCCGAGGCGGGTGGATCACAAGGTCAAGAGATCGAGACCATCCTGGCTAACACAGTGAAACCCCGTCTCTACTAAAAATACAAAAAATTAGCCGGGTGATGTGGCGGGCACCTGTAGTCCCAGCTGCTGGGGAGGCTGAGGCAGGAGAATGGCGTGAACCCCGGGGGGGCGGAGCCTGCAGTGAGCCGAGATCGCGCCACTGCACTCCAGCCTGGGCGACAGCAACACTCTGTCTCACAAAAAAAAAAAAAAAAAAAAAGGCTTTTTAAAAAAGCTGGATCTCCGGGCCCAGCTCCTTCTCATTACAGACCTATTTGCTATACTTATTATATATTTGCTTTTATTTCAAAGTGTCTTTGAAATTTGCCACAGACAATGTAAAATCTTCCTGATGTTAGAACTGTGTTCAGAGTTCTATAATTCCCAGAAATTCCCTGGTATTTTTGTAAGAGGAAGAAACTTACCCTTCTTCCCATTAGGAATCTCAACAGTAGCCATTTGTCTCAAAATTCCATTTGAATTTTTTTATTGCGTATATTTATTCCTTCAATCAAATTCGAAGTTTTAGCAATGTCAAATTCAGAAATTGTTTTTATTAAACTGTTTTATGTTTTCAAAGGATTTTTATGTGTTTTGAGGACGTGTTTTGAATCCTAGGAGCATAGTAGATTTCTAGAAGCAGCGTGAGGCTGCTATAACAAGTTATCTAGGGCAACAAAGCTTTGGCTTTTTTATTAGTTTCATAAATGTATATTTATATTCCCCTTTATTCTTTTCAAGCCATCCATTCTAATAAGTAATGTCCTTTTTATGTTTTTGCCTTTCTATTGAGCTCAATTAACAGACTGTTGAGAATGAATTTGTGGAATCATCTGGAAATGCTTCTAAACTTGTATGTAAATGGTGTAAGAAGTATTGTGACATCTCCAACTGCAGGAATTGTGGATATGAGATTTTTGTATAAAGTATTGAAATTGTGAGTGGCAATCAAATGGGGAGTTCCCAGAGCAGTTCAGTTTATTAAGAGGAAGCTGTGTATTGTTCATCCCAAGGTGGCGTCACTTTTTTTGCTAAGCCCTTTGAGTCAGACTGTGGCTGCTGTGACCTAGAGGGTCTCGTCTTAGCACTTGTGACTGAGACTTTAATTATTTTAAATTCCAATATCAAGGGATAGGGGCTAGTTAGATCTGGTTTAGATATTACCTTTAGAACCTGCAGCCTTGTGCCAAAGTTGGGGTTGGTTTAAATGCTTGAGCAGATACCAACTGTCCACAGCCACAGCCAACCTCCTAATCACAAAGAGGACCATGTCAAACTTTGACACTTTGGCCCTTTTTATTATATCCCCTGTGGCAGAAACTGAAATTCAGTCACAATTATTTTACTTGACTTGAGGCAAACTTAATGGTGATGTCCAGTTTTAACCTTTGTCACTCTCTCTGGGGTATTGTGGGACAAGTTCTTCTCTAGGCTCTGACAGAAACCTTAAACCATGAGCACTAACATACTTTCAGGACAAAGAGGATTCCTAACAGTAATTTTTGCAAACATTATGTGTTTTTTGTCCTTGCTTCTAGATTGATTAATTTATATTCTGATCAAGGGGCACATAGATCATAGTGTTAATTGCTTAATAAACACAATCTGTTAACCATATTTTTCTGAAGAGAAGCAAAATAATCCTTATATTAGAGGCCCCCTGATGGCCTCCCATAACAGGTTCATTATTTCTCCCTGAACTTTTAAGAAATGCAGTATTTTGTCACTTTTACCCAGAGAGACTTTTAAAATAGTTCTGGATTTAAGTTCCAGTTCTGTGACTGAATAACTCTGTGACTTCGGACAAGTTACTTAACCTCCCTAAGCTTACATGATTCTCATGGGTAAAATGGGAGAATTATTAGTACCCACTCATAGGACTATGAGAATTACAGTTGGCCCATGAATAACATGGGTTTGATGTTAGTGGATCCATTTTTACATGAATTTTTTTCAATAAAATTTATACCAAGTGTGCCTGTCTCTCCTCCCTCCCTTCTCCTTCACCTCTTCTGCCTCTGTTGTCCCTGAGACAGCAAGACCCCTCCTTTTCCTTCTCCTCCTCAGCCTGCTCAGTGTGAAGACAATGAGGATAAAGACCTTTAGGATTGTCCACTTCCACTTAGTAAAGAATAAATATGTTTTCCCTTCCTTGTGATTTTCTTAATGACGTCTTCTTTTCTCTAGCTTACTTTATTATAAGAATACAGCATCTAATACACGTAACATACAAATATGTGTTAATCAACTGTTTATGTTATCAATAAGACTTATGGTCAACAGTAGGCTATTAACAGTAAAGCTTTTGGGGAACCAAAAGTTATACATACATTTTTGACTGTGCAGGCAGTGGGTCAGCACCCCAACCCCTGCTTTGGTCAAAGGTCAACTGTAAATGAATGAGGCATGGTGTACATTTAGCCAAAGGCCTAGCACTGGTTAAGACCTCATGAAATGTTGGCTGTATTAGTCTGTTGTCATGCTGCTAATAAATACATACCCCAGGCTGGGTAATTTATAAAGGAAACAAGTTTAATAGACTCACAGTTCTACATGGCTGGGGAGGCTTCACAATCATGGTGAAGGCAAAGGAGAAGCAAAGGCACATCTTACATGGTAGCAGGCAACAGAGCTTGTACAGGGGAACTCCCATTTATAAAACCATCAGATCTCATGAGACTTATTCATTACCATGAGAACAGTATTGGGAAAACTGCCACCATGATTCAGTTATCCCCACCTGGCCTGCCCATGACATGTGGGGATTACTACAATTCAAGGTGAAATTTGGGTGGGGACACAGCCAAACCATATCATTGGCTAATGTCATCTCTCTTCTCTCCTCTTTCTTTCTCCTTCTTAACCAAGTATGAATCTGCTCATTTCATTACCTCACCTAAATATTTAATTTTTACTAGATTTTTACTGCTTGTCCACAAATTGCTATCTTCCTGCCCCTTGATTAGTTTACTAAGAAAAACATGAGCTTGGCACACAGCAGTGGTGAGTCCAGTTGCCCTTGTTGGATTGGGATGCATGCCTCCAACTCATGGCCCAATGCTTCCCTTGCTGGGTTACCCAGCCCTTTCTACCCTGGGTAGATCCTTCTGTTGAAGCAGTCTATATATATGGTCGCTGGTATTTTACGAAATGCATTTCAAAATAACTAACTCTTAGGATGGATTTCATGAAATAACGCTGGATTAAGATGAAGAGGGCCTTCCTTGATCCTCATGGTAAACAAAAGAGTTTGTAAAACTCTAATACCAGTATCTCTCCCTGAACAACAGCAACAAAGCAAAAAGGAAGCAAACACACCTGTGAAACTGTTGCCTATATAATCTCTTGTAGGATTCTGAGTATTTGATGGGATATGAATTTTTTCTTAAAAGGTATCTACTTCAAGGTTTAATAAAGTTATATTTAAATGAGAAATCTTTACAAAGTGCCTTTGAGTCCACTTGCTTCACTGCATGTAGTACTATATTGTATTTTAAGTTCTATCCAGCAATACATTTTTAAAATCCTATCCAGCAATACCTTTTTAAACTTGGGGCTTTTTAAAAATGGCACTTTGTTTCATTGGTCTTCTTTCTTTAAAAAAAAAAAAAGAAAAAGTGAGTGCCAGTGGTACTAGGGTAGTGGAAACAGCAGCATACGGAGAGTCCAGAAACCTGGATTTGAGTCCAGTTCCATTGCTTACTAGTTGTCTGACCAGGGGCAAGTCGCTTTGAAATTTCTTGTCTCCTTTAGCCTCCTTGGGTGTACAGTGACAATAACAGCATCTGCTACGTCTGCCTAACATGGTGGTGGTTTGGCTCAAATGGAAGTTCAAACCAAAGAACTTCTTTTATGGATGTTTTAAACAGACATCATATTACTGTGATTTATAAAAAGATTTCTAGTATTTTATAAAATCGAAACGTACATAATGTAGATAATTAAAATAGGTTTTCCTTCTATGTTACTAGGTTTATAAATGAACAGACATTTTAACAACAACAACCAAAAAATAGGTTTTCTGTCAGCAGATGTGGCTATCAGGGAAGCGGGAGAGATGGCAGATCAGCTGTGTCTTGGAGAGCCCCCTTGGTCCCCACCTTCCTCCTTGAGAGCTGTACTGTGTGACAGACCTTTAAAAACGAGAGTACCATCAAAGCACCCTGCCTGCATCCTCAACCCTCTATAAAATGGGGTTACAATCATCTGTTTGCAGTTGCCTGTTAAAAAGAAAAACTGGCCAGGCGCAGTGGCTCACACCTGTAATCCCAGCACTTTGGGAGGCCAAGGCGGGCAGATCACGAGGTCAGGAGATCGAGACCATCCTGGCTAACACGGTGAAACCCCGTCTCTACTAAAAATACAAAAAATTAGCCTGGCGTGGTGGCGGGCGCCTGTAGTCCCAGCTACTCGGGAGGCTGAGGCAGGAGAATGGCGTGAACCCGGGAGGTGGAGCTTGCAGTGAGCCGAGATGGCGCCACTGCACTCCAGCCTGGGCGACAGAGCAAGACTCCATCTCAAAAAAAAAAAAAAAAAAAAAAAAAAAGAAAAGAAAGACCTACTGAAACCCCTTGTGCTCTCTAATTGGAAAGCCATTGTTCAACAGCAGCTTCCTTAATCAGAAAATGCAAATTTGATGTAACATATGCAACCATTGTTCCTGATGTAAAGTTCTCATAAAAGCAAACTCCGCAGAATGTGTTCACATATCTAAAAAAGATACTCCCGATATTTGAAAAGGAAGCTCTCTTTGTCTTACTAACTACAAAGTAAAATGTGCTAAGCCCACCTTTAGCGAGATGCTGTGCTGTCACCATTGTTGGTAAAGGCTTAAAAGTTCAATGAGTAGGAATCTCCTATCTACAGATTCTTTTTTAAAATCAGGCGGTGGGTACAAAAACATAGTTAGATAGAATTCATAAGAACTAGTATTTGATTGTACAACAGGGTGATTACAGTCAACAATAATTTGTTGTACATTTAAAAATAACTACAAGAGTATAACTGGAATGTTTGTAATGCAAAGAAATGATAAATGTTTGAGGTGATGGATACCCCATTTACCTTGATGTGATTATTATGCACTATATGCCTGTATCAAAATATCTCATGTACCCCATAAGTATATATACCTACTATGTACCCATAAAAATTAAAAATTAAATCGGGGGAAGGGGCTTATTTCCTCAGCATACTCATACATCTCCTATAGATGATGATGTTAGCCAGATAGTGACATAAAACCAGTGATGTGTTGAGGATCTCAATATCTAATTTTCATGGAAATCATGTGGAAAGCTAATACTCATTTCTCTTTATATAATTAAGCTTTGAAAAGGTAAGGGAGAGGCAAAGAAAGAATTCCTCGAAGTCTTTGAGAGGATCTTCATTGCACACACCTTGTTAACATATCTGGGTATCTGTGTGGGTTGGTTTGTGGGTCAAAAACTGAACAGCAATGAAAAAACATACACAAAAAGGAGCCCCTTTTTGTGTGTGACTAGCTGTGACTTTGGCTAGAAACTCATCCTCTAAAATAATTCTATTGGCTAAAATTTGTCCTCTATATTTTTGTAGAGATTTGCCCGTATGTTAAAATAAGACATAGCTTGTGTTGGTGGTCTCACAGTCAAATCATAGTTTCACAGGAAGGAATTTTGCTTCCAAAACTCTAGTTTAGTGCTTTCCTTCTTGTGACATTGTTAGAATGCAAAGAAAATCATAAATTTACAGACTTTTTGAAGAAAACAAAAATCCTTGAGAAAATATGTAAACTCCCTCAATTTCAGTGCTATCTCATAATAAACTTTTTTCCTTAGTCTTTGAATAGGAAACTATCCTCCTTCTTGTCAAGGTTGATTCCTCTCCATGTGTCCTTGAGCCCATGTCTTCTTCCTCTGGTGCCTTTTTTCGGCTTTTGTCCCATATTTTACACCATCTTTCACTGTATCATCAATATCTCCTTCCTTGCTACTTCCTTCTTTTCAACCTGAAAACATACTTCTGTTTTCCATGTCTTAAAAAACAACAACAACAAAAAAAAAACAGGCCAGGTGCAGTGGCTCATGCCTGTAATCCCAGCAATTTGGGAGGCTGAGGTGGGGGGATCACCTGAGGTCAGGAGTTTGAGACCAGCCTGGCCAACATGGCGAAACCCCGTCTCTACCAAAAATACAAAAATTTGTCGAGCATGGTGGTGGGTGCCTGTAATCCCAACTACTTGGGAGGCTGAGGCAGGAGAATCGCTTGAACCCAGGAGGTGGAGGTTGCAGTGAGCCAAGATCTCACCACTGTACTCCAGCCTTGGCAACAAGAGTGAAACTCCGTCTCAAAAACAAAACAAAACAAAACAAGCCAGGCATGGTAGCTCACGCCTGTAATCCCAGCACTTTGGGAAGCCGAGATGAGCAGATCACCTGAGGTCAGGAGTTCACGACCAGCCTGACGAACATGGAGAAACCTCCTCTCTGCTAAAAATACAAAATTAGCCAGGCGTGGTGGTGCATGCCTGTAATCCCAGCTACTCGGGAGGCTGAGGCAGGAGAATCGCTTGAATCCAGGAGGCGGAGGTTGCGGTGAGCCGAGATTGTGCCATTGTGCTCCAGCCTGGGCAATGAGAGCGAAACTCAGTCTCAAAAAAAAAAAAAGAAGACAAGACAAGAAACCAAAATAGCAAATACCTGTACAGGTCACTACTCATATTTTTCTTGTCTTAACCACTAGCGTTCTCACTTGCTCTTTGTAATATAGTTAGTTTGGTGTTCTCTCACTCTACTAAAGTTGCTACCTAAAACTCTGTCTGTAACATATCTTTTTTTTTGAAGCAGTGTCTCACTCTGTCACCCAGGCTGGAGTGGAGTGCAGTGGCGTGATCTCTGCTCACTGCAACCTCCACCTCCCAGGTTCAAGCGATTCTCCCACCTCAGTTTCCTAGGTAGCTGGTACTACAGGTGCCAGCTAATTAGCCACACCAAGCTAGTTTTTGTATTTTTAGTAGGGACCGGGTTTCACCATGTTGACCAGGCTGGTCTCGATCTCCTGACCTCCTGACCTCAGGTGATCTTCCTGCCTCGGCCTCCCAAAGTGCTGGGATTACAGGCGTGAGCCACCACGCCCGACCTGTAACATTTTAATTTGTTTCTTTCTTGACCTCTTTGCAGAATTTGATGTTGTCCCCAGCTCCTCATTCTTGACTCCCTGTCTGTTCTCTTTCTACTCCAATCTGTTCTGACATTACCGCTGACTTAATCTTTAAGAGTAGTGTTGAACATACTGCTTCCCTGGTCCAAAACCATCCATGGCTTCATGAGTCATTTGTCTATGAAGATAACATTAATATCCTACCAACCTGATTAAAATCCTTCTACAACTTGGTACCTTTTATCACTCTTTCTTATTTATCTCTCCTGACACGAATCTAAAAAGAGTTTTTCCCTTTGTACTTGTTAGTTGTTTTCTCAGTCTTATATTACATTTCTTCCTCTTGGAATTTCATTTTCTTAATCTCTAGACCTGTCCAAGGCCCATACTTTAATGAGGGGCTATTTTAAAATGTTTTCTGCTGCCTGAAGTGTTATTCTGATCCTACAAACGTGATGTGGACTCTACTTTTTTTTTAACCCCTCTTATTTTTTCTTTGATACCTTACAGAATAGATCTCTTTCTGCTGTGTATTATAGTAATTTTGTTATTATTCCTACACTCCTACTCCTACAGTGTGTAGGTTGTTTAAAGAAAAACCCCGGCCAGGCGCGGTGGCTCACGCCTGTAATCCCATCACTTTGGGAGGCCGAGGCGGGCGGATCACGAGGTCGGGAGATCGAGACCATCCTGGTTAACACAGTGAAACCCCGTCTCTACTAAAAATACAAAAAATTAGCCAGGCGTGGTGGCGGGTGCCTGTAGTCCCAGCTACTCGGGGGGGCTGAGGCAGGAGAATGGCGTGAACCCGGGAGGCAGAGCTTGCAGTGAGCCGAGATTGCGCCACTGCACTCCAGCCTGGGCGAAAGAGCGAGACTCCGTCTCAAAAAAAAAAAAAAAAAAAAAGAAAAAGAAAAAAGAAAAACCCGTCAGTGGCTCACCCTGTAATCCCAGCACTTTGGGAGGCTAAGGTGGGCAGATCACTGGAGCTCAGGAGTTTGAGACCAGGCTGCATAACATGGCAAAACCCTGTCTCTACAAAATATACAAAAGTTATCTGGGCATGATGGCATGCACCTGTTTTCCCAGCTACTTGGAGGAGCTGAGGTAGGAGAATTGCCTGGGCCCAGGAGCTGGAGATTGCGGTGAGCTGAGATCACGCCACTGCACTGCAGCCTGGGTGACAGAGTGAGACTCTATCTCAAAAAGAAGAAAACAAAATGGAAAGCAAAGAAAAGAAAAACTCCGTGGAAAGAAGAGCCATTAACCTATTGCAGAACTTCCTTTTTTGTGTGTTTGTATTTTGAGACAGTCTTTCTCTGTTGCTCAGGCTGGAGTGCAGTGGCGGGATCTCAGCTCACTGCAAGCTCCGCCTCCTGGGTTCACGCCATTCTCCTGCCTCAGCTTCCTGAGTAGCTGGGACTACAGGCGCTCGCCACCACACCCGGCTAATATTTTGTATTTTTAGTAGAGATGGGGTTTCACCGTGTTAGCCAGGATGGTCTTGATCTCCTGACCTTGTGATCCGCCCGCCTCAGCCTCCCAAAGTGCTGGGATTACAGGCATGAGCCACTGCGCCCAGCCTTCCTTTGTTTTTTTAAATCTACTCTTTGAAAAAGCTGTACTCCATCCCAGGGTGGATGGAAAGGAGAAAGGCAGGCAATAACTTGCCCAAAATCACACAGAAGAGGCAGAATTCAAAGCCATCTAGGACTAAATGAGCAAGGGGAGGGGGCAGTAATGGTACTCAGAGAAAGCAGCTGCAGCTGGAGGAGAACTACCCCAGAGGAGCATGGTCTTCATTAGAGGGCACGCCTACTGCCAAACTATAGCCCAGGAGAGAGGGAGTCAGGGGATAAGGTCCTGAGCCCTCTTCCGTCTGCCCTCCAATCTGTTACTGTTTCCCAATGGCTAAATCTAGTAGAAGCCACAGTGCAAGGGAACTTGTTGATTGAGTTCATAAAAGTCAGTCTCTTGGTCTTAGGAGGGTGTGAAAGGTAGAGTGTGAATTTGACTGGACTAATAAAAATTTTCCAGTTTAGAAATGGAATACAAGTAATCTGTCTTAGCCGTGCTGGGCTCAGATGGAGTCACAGGGAAAGACTGTGCCAATGACTAGGCAAAGAAAGCTTTGCATTGGCCTTTTAAGGCCAAAATCAATTAGGATGTCTGCCGTCAGCAGACAGAATGACTACAACTAATTCTTGAATCTTATTTTAAGCATTGGTGAAATATGCTATGAACAATAGATAGCATCTACTAAAAGGCCATAATTTCTCATTATGATGAGGCACAACAGATATTTACATTTGGGGTAGAGTGAGGTAATCTACTTGTTTATTGGAAAAAGAATCAAGGGAGAAATCACTGCTGCAACGTTGTCATAGAGAGAATGCCAGCCTGGAACCTGTCAGAGGAAATAGAAGACACGAAGACTCCCCAGGAAGCAAAGTGCTTTTACCTTGAACATAACCAGAGCAGGTCACTTCACAGGCCGAATTAAGATGTGTACTTTAGTGTGTGGCTCCTGCAGACCTGCTGCATTTGAGTCCAAGTAGAATGAGGCAATGCTGTTTGAAATAGTCCTGTGAACTCAGCATGGAATTGCAATGCCAGTGTATTTAACCCCACTGCACAGTGATTTCCTGTCCTTTGCTTTTTTTCTCTTAGGACTTAACAGCTCTTTTTCCTCTGGTTTCTTGGATGAAAAATAATGTGTGATGATTCCATACTACATTCTGACTTTCTAATGGATTGTCACAGAGAAGAGTTTGCCCTGCTCTAAAGCCTTCTTCTGACATGGAACACACTAGAGGGTTGAGGTTGAAGTTCATTTGCTCAGGGAATATGCTTTTTTGTTGAAACAACCAGCTAGTCAACCTGGTTTGGCTCAGTCCGCAAGTTCCAATGAGCCTTCTGTGGGTTGTGGTTTTCACGTCAGTTCCATTTTCAAAGCTTTTGCAGTGCTCCATCCCATGTACGTGCCACCCAGTGGCCAGCCTAGGCCCTGGGAAATTGTCTTATGTCTTCATTTCTTTTCAGAGCCCTTCGTATGCTGTTTAAGATCAGATCCACAATCCACAGGTTGGGGTTAATTCAGGTATCCATGAACAACTTTGTGGGTCACTTTCTAAGATCCTTCTCCATAATCTTTCCCATCCTTCTGGGTTCTCTGAGGCTCTGATTTCAGTCCTCTAACTAGAAATCTAGGACTACTAACCCTCTAACTCTTTGGCTGCAAAATTCCTGCAACTCTGCCCACACCTGAAACCAACGAGAGGCAGAACAGAGTGAGAGAAAAAGGAATAAGGAATAGGGGTTTTCCCCTGTACATCTTGGGACTACAGTTCCTCTAATCATAGAGAAATGTTCTCCTCCCTCAGAGTTTTAGGTGCCAACAAGGAAGCTTCTTCCTATTCTTGATTCTGAATTACAGGACTTCTCCTATATCTTCCTCTGTTTGTGCTGATACTCACTGCCACGTTTCAGGCACATTTGAGTCCAGGCTTAAGGGCTACTGAAGGACAAAGTTGAGAAAGTTAACTGCTTTACAGTTGGGTGATACTTCAAAGCCTGGTCTTCCTCATCAGCCTGCTTGTTACCATTTACTTTTAGAGTGTTCAAATAGCTGATCCATGCATTTTATATTGGTGTTTTTTTCTGTTGCATTCAGTGGGAGAGCTAGGATAGAGTGCACTTACTTTATCTTACATGGAATTGAAACACCTTACATACTGTATGATTTCTTCCAAATGTGTTAACTTTAGCCTAGATCTCGTTCTCTATCCCTTTGCATCTAGCAGTGTTCTGGACATATTTGTTTGATTATTCCCCTGATACATCAAATTCAATATTTCCAAAACTGAATTCATCTTCTTCCCCTGAAGCCTATTCCTCTTCGTGCATTTATCTTTATGAATGGCACCACAATCTCCCCAGTCACCTACAACTGAAATCATGAAACTAAATTCTTTCCTGTCACACATATCCAATTAACCACCAGACCCTTTCAATTCTATCTTTTATTTAATTTTTGCTTATTTATTTAGAGACAGAGTCTCACTCTTTCACCCATGCTGGAGTGCAGTGACACAATCTTGGTTCACTGCAGCCTAGATCTCCTTGGTTCAAGCAATTCTCATGCCTTAGCCACTCGAATAACTGGGATTACAGGCATGTGCCACCATGCCTGTCTAATTTTTTTCTGTAGTTCTAGTAGAGATGGAGTTTTGCCATGTTGGTCATGCTGGTCTCAAACTCAAGTGATCCACCCACCACCTCAGGCTCCCAAAGTGCTGGGATTATAGTCATGAGGCACCATGCCTGGCCTGAAATCTATCTTTCTAAATTGACCATCTCTTCGCCATCCACATTGCTACTGCTTTGGTTTTGGCTATCAATACTTCTTTCTGGAATACTGAAAGATCTTTCTAAGTGATTTATACCACTAGTCTTATCCCCTACTTGTCTAGTCTCTATTTTACTTCTGAAGCAATCTTTTTATAACAAGTGTAAATAAGTAGCTTAGGATTCTTCATTGGCTCGTGTGGATCCTGAGATAGTGAAGCTCCTTAGTCTACGTTCAGTACGAAGTTTCTTACAACATACTGCTTCCCAGGGCCCAGAACAAAGGAACTGTAGTCCCAAGATCATGAGACAAACTCCCATTTCTTTTTTCTTCCTCTGTTCTGCTCCTCTTTGGCTCCAGACGTGTGCATCACAAGTGTGGTAAGAGCATTCTATATGGAAGTTTCTGGGTGGATGAGGCAATGGTGTGAAGTTCTTTTTTTTTTTTTTATAATAGTAGCTTTATGCCTTGCATTGTGATTTTATTGCTATAAAATCCAGTGTTGTAACTTTCTAAACCTTGACTTGAGTTTCCCAACTGTGACTAACATACAGAATTCTAACCATTACATTTTCTCCATTTATATAACCAAGACTTATAAAGACTAGGGGAAAAAAGTACTTGATCTTGTAAACAGGCATCACATGTCTGTAATTCTCATAAGGGATATAGCCTTTATATCAGTCCTTCTCTTATTTCTAAATTAGAATCTTCATTGAGTTTTTACTGCCTATACCAGCTGTAGTGAACTCCTGGTGCCCTTTTTCTAGATTTTATTGTTTAAGGGATGACCTTAGGGAGCAGCACTTTACCTGATCAGACATGCTGAAGCTCTCCAATGAGTGTGGTATTTTTTTTTTTTTTTAAAGACAGGGTCTTGCTGTGTCACTCACGCTGGAGTACAGTGGTGCAGTAGCGCAATCTCAGTCCACTGCAGCTTCAGCCTCCCAGGCGATCCCCTTGCCTCAGCCTCACTAGCAGCTGGGAGTACAGGCTTGCACCACATTCCCAGCTAATTTTCTTTATTTTTTGTAGAAACAAGGTTTCACTGTGTTCCCCAGGCTGGTCTCAAATTCCTGAGCTCAAGCAATCCTCCCTCCTTGGCCTCCCAAGGTGCTGGGATTACAGGGGTGAGCTGCTGTGTCTGGCCCCAGTGAGTGTTAAAGTAGCAAGATGTGAGACATTGTTAAGAAATTATGGCCGGGCGCGGTGGCTCACGCTTGTAATCCCAGCACTTTGGGAGGCCGAGGTGGGCAGATCACGAGGTCAGGAGATCGAGACCACGGTGAAACTCCGTCTCTACTAAAAATACAAAAAAATTAGCCGGGCGTGGTGGCGGGCGCCTGTAGTCCCAGCTACTCGGAGAGGCTGAGGCAGGAGAATGGCGTGAACCCGGGAGGCGGAGCTTGCAGTGAGCCGAGATCGCGCCACTGCACTCCAACCTGGGTGACAGAGCGAGACTCCGTCTCAAAAAAAAAAAAAAAAAAGAAATTATGTAACACCAAGTTAACAAAAAAACAAAATCAAACAAAAAAACCTCCTCTATTCAAATTAGATGGAAAACCAATTTGTTAGTAGAAGGCAGTAGATGAAGAGCAACATGACCTATGAAGCAATGTAGTGAGACAGACCTGGGTTTGAAACTTGCATATTCTGAGCCATATTCCCTTAGACAAGTTCCTTTATCTTTCTGAATTTCAGTTTCCTTATCTGTAAAATGGAGATGTACTGATTCCATGAGATAACGAAATGAAAATATAAGTGTATATGTGCTCAGTATATACAAATTCCCTCTCTTAGGGAATAGAATATGCAGTCATATTCCTACTTGAAATTACAGCATAAACTGTGCTGTGACTTTGAACAGATTATGGATTTTTTTTTTTTTTTTTTGAGATGGAGTCTCACTCTGTCACCAGGCTGGAGTGCAGTGGCGCGATCTCGGCTCACTGCAACCTTGGCCTCCTGGGTTCAAGGGATTCTCATACCTCAGCCTCCTGAGTAGCTAGGATTATAGTAGGCATGCGCCACCACATGCAGCTAATTTTTGTATTTTTAGTAGAGACAGGGTTCACCATGTTGGCCAGGCTAGTGTCGATCTCCTGACCTGGTGATCTGCCTGCCTCGGCCTCCCAAAGTGCTGGATTACAGGTGTGAGCCACTGTACCCGGCCAATCCTGAAAATTTTTAACACTCCTCCCCCAACATCACACACTTCTCCTAATCCATGGGAATTGAGGAGATAAGAGGAACTAGACGAAAATGATGCTTGAAGAGAGAGGAGAGCATTCTATTTTTCTAAAACTCAGCATAGCTCATCTGCTGCTTCCCTTCAGTTTGTCTGAAAATTCATTAATTGAACTCCTGATGCTTAGTGCTCAGTATTGTGCTCAGTGGATATGGAAAGCTTTGCAATTGCTTTTATTACTGATTATTATAAATTACACAATAAGAGACTACCTCCTGAGTGAGTTCTTGGACATACGCAGAGAGTTTGTACCAATAATTATTAAGTATCCCTACACATGTGCATCTTTAGAAAATGCTAGCAGTAAGCATTTTAGAAAAGTTTTAAAAATACAGCCGGGAGCAGTGGCTCACACCTATAATCAATCCCAGCACTCTGAGAAGCTGAGGTGGGAGGATTGCTTGAGTCCAAGAGTTCCAGACCAGCCTGGGAAACATGGCAAAAGCCTGTTTCTACAAAAAATATACAAAAAAACTAGCTGGGTGGTGGTGGCACGTGCCTGTAGTCCCACCTACTCAGGAGGCTGAGGTGGGAGGATCACTTGAGCCTAGGATGTTGAGACCGCAGTGAGCCATGTTTGCACCACTGTACTCCAGCCTAAGTGACAGAGCAAGAACCCATTTCAAAAAAAAAAAAAAAAAGACTACTTGAATGAGAACAGCCCCATATACAATTGTGAAAGAGGCAAGGCCTCTCCTGGTCTCCTGGCATTCTGGTTTGACCAGATATCTGCAATTTTCATAACCCTCATTTTATCACTCTTAATTTTCTCTCTCTTCCTCAAGGAGTTACTTTTACCAGACTCTTCCTCCTTTCTCTCTTCCTTCACTCAAAATATACTTTTATGTAGCTTTTTGCTATTTAGAAGCAGTTAGAAAAAACCTGAGGAAAATAATTCACTAAAGACATCAAGGGCTAATGAATAGTTATTGTGTTATCATTCCCAGGGTGTGAGCAGTGCTTGTTTAAGCAAGGGAGGCTTGAAAACTGGGCAATACCTTAAGAAACTAGAAATATAGAATTAAAAAAAAAAAAGAAATATAGAGTTTGTGTGTGGGGATGGTAGCCGCAGAGACATTTCTGAGGTCCCTCATATCACACAAGGAAGCAGCCCCCTTCACTAATTATGTGACATTTCAGCCATTTCTGTGGTGAAGTCATTGAAAAATCTGTACAGGGCCAGCAGTTCCTTACAGATTTTTTGCTGTTCCTCTGCCATTCCATTTGGCTTCAAATAGACAACAGGAAGGAAAACAAAAGGCAATATAACAACAAAAAATAAAAAAGAAAACAGCAAAACATGATTAAGACTTGAGTTATTTAAATTTTAAATTTTACATTGAAATTTTTACTGTTGACTGCAAATTTGGGGCCTAAGATCTTTCCTCACATTGTGTTTTAAGTTAAATCAGTAATTTGAGCTCAGATCTTGAAGGTGGTTTTTAGAGGATAAAAAGGCTTGATCTATCTTTGCCAGAGTAATATTCCAAATATGAGTTGTGAAAATGGCTGTGTTTTCTGAGGATCTCAAAGCCCCCTAGATAAGGACTTCTGGGAGTTAGGATAGCTCTATTTTACAGATGAACGTAAACCGAGGTCTAGAGAAGTTCAGAGACCTGATCCAGTCTGCACAGTGAGTCCTCATGTAGGGAAAGGGAACTTTTGTTGTGGGCGTGAAATGAGAGGACTTTCCCATCTCTCAGTTATACAAAAGTTCTACTGATCAGGAGTGGGGTGGGAGTGAGGAAGAGATTGAAATCTGGCTGTTGTCTGATTCCTTGAGTTGTTGAGGTCAGCCAGAGAGGAAGGATAAGTCATGGTTATGCTTTGATTTTATGTTGGTGTGTGATTTATGCACTCTATTAAACAAGCTGCTTTTTTCCCCTGTTCCTCCAACAGGCGGTCTCATTGCTGGAGATGACTGTCAGCTGCTTTCTCTGCATAGCCACCGTCACATGCCTCACCACTGGAGCTTGGGAAGCCTGACCACAAACCGGCATCTCCAAGGCATGAATAATTAGGTAGGCATAATGGAAGGCACTCATTGTACCCTCCAATTGCATAAGCCCATTACGGAACTCTGCTATATCAGCTTCTATCTTCCAAAGGGGGAAGTCAGAGGATTTTCATACAAGGGCACTGTAACTCTAGACAGATCCAATAAAGGTTTTCATAACTGCTACCAAGTCAGGGAGGAGTCAGACATCATCAGCCTCAGCCAGGAGCCGGACGAACATCCAGGCGACATATTTTTCAAGCAGACTCCCACGAAAGACATTCTAACTGAGTTGTACAAACTCACAACAGAGAGGGAGAGACTGCTAACCAATCTCCTGAGCTCAGACCAAATCCTGGGGATCACGATGGGGAACCAGGAGGGGAAGCTGCAAGAGCTGTCCGTGAGCCTGGCCGCCGAGGATGACTGTTTCCAGAGTGCTGGTGACTGGCAGGGAGAGCTCCCCGTGGGCCCTCTCAATAAGAGGAGCACCCACGGGAACAAAAAGCCTCGGAGGTCTGGTGGAAGGAGAGAGAGCTTTGGGGCTCTCCCACAGAAGAGGACAAAAAGAAAAGGGCGTGGAGGCCGAGAATCAGCTCCTCTGATGGGCAAGGACCAGATCTGTTCCAGCCACTCCCTTCCTCTTTCTAGAACAAGACCTAACCTTTGGGTACTAGAGGAGAGAGGAAATCTGCTCCCGAATGCGGCACTTGCCTCCTCCCTGCAGAGGAGAGAGAGCTGCCCCCCAGATATTCCCAAGACGCCAGACACAGACCTTAGCTTTGGGAGCTTTGAGACGGCTTTCAAGGACACTGGGCTTGGAAGAGAAGTGCTGGCCCCTGACTGCAGCTCCACAGAGGCAGGAAGGGATGGTGTTCGGAGGCCACCGAGCAGGCTGGAACATCAGCAAACAGGTTTGTCTGAAAGTCACCAGGACCCTGAGAAGCATCCAGAGGCAGAAAAGGATGAGATGGAGAAGCCGGCTAAGCGGACTTGCAAGCAGAAACCTGTCTCCAAAGTGGTGGCCAAAGTTCAGGACCTGTCCTCCCAGGTACAAAGAGTAGTTAAAACGCATTCTAAGGGTAAGGAGACGATTGCCATTTGCCCAGCAGCCCACGCTGAGTTTGTACCCAAAGCTGACTTGCTCACCCTCCCGGGAGCTGAGGCTGGGGCTCACGGTTCCAGGTGGCAGGGCAAGGAGCGGCAAGGGGATGGGTCATCGCAGTCGCCAGCCAGGGAAACAGCCTCCATTTCTAGTGTGTGGGCCAGTGCCGAGGGGGCCGTGAACAAGGTTCTCCTGAAGGTGATAGAGAGCGAGAAGCTAGATGAAGCCCCTGAGGGGAAAAGACTGGGCTTCCCTGTTCACACGAGTGTCCCCCACACTCGCCCAGAAACCAGAAACAAGAGGAGAGCCGGGTTGCCCCTCGGTGGCCACAAGTCCTTGTTTCTGGATCTGCCCCACAAAGTAGGTCCTGACTTCTCACAACCCAGAGGTGATAAGAAGAAGCCATCCGCCCCAGCACCGGCAGCTCTCGGCAAGGTGTTCAATAATTCAGCCTCGCAGTCCAGCACTCACAAACGGACGTCACCTGTTCCCTCGCCTCTGTCTCCAAGGCTCCCCAGTCCTCAGCAGCATCACAGGATCCTCCGGCTCCCTGCACAGCCTGGTGAGAGGGAAGCTGCTCTTAATGACTCTCGTGGTAGAAACAGCCGTGTCTTCTCTGGGTGCGTCTCTGCTGACACCTTGGAGCCACCATCCTCTGCAAAGGTCACGGAGACCAAAGGAGCCAGCCCGGCCTTCCTCAGAGCAGGCCAACCTCGGTTGGTGCCTGGGGAACCTTTCGAAAAGAGCTTGGGGCCAGGGAAGACCACAGCTGAGCCCCAGCACCAGTCACCTCCAGGTTAGTCTCTGTTTAAGATGCTTTGAAACTATTCTTGGCTGATTCGGGAACTATCAGTCTGCCTGTGCTACTTAGAAACTGACTAATTAACAATGGACCAAAATTCCTAAGCCTATTAGTTCACTTTGTAGTAAGAAAACCGGGAGTGGAACAGGGGTGTGTGGAGATGATGAGGATGGTTTTGACCTAGTGGTTCAGAGGTACAGTTGCTTCCAGAAGCAATACTTTGTAAATGTCTTTTATTTCTTTCTTTCTTTCTTTTTTTTTTTTTTTTTTTTTGGCATCCTCTAAAGCTACTTCTGTGGTTGTGTAACAGTGACTCTCAAAGGAAAACAGGAACAGGCAGAGAGAAGTAGTAACTTGTCCCTGCCTTTGATGGTAACACTGGGTAATTGGCCTCTTGACCTAAATTCTGCCGTTCATGCTGCTGGAGTCATTCTAGGGATTCTCTAAGCAGAAGTGCAAAAGTATGCTGTGTCTTCACTTATGTCTGTAGTTAGAGGTTTTTGTTTGTTTTTAGTAATCATCTCGATAAGTGCTATTATTTTATGACAAAAACTTTTGTTTTTTAACAGAAGAGGAATGAATTCAGTCTAATTTGAAGAAACTTGGTTCAAAGTTTTCTTTTTTTTACAGTTTTTAAATTTCCCAAATAAGCACAAATTGACTTTATTCTGTAGGTATCTTTTACTTATGGGTTGTTACTGTTACTGGTATAGCATCATTTCTTATGTAAAAGGTGCTAAAGAGCTCATTTGACTTACATACTTAATGTGATTTAAAATGTTACATGAAAATAATTTTGTGGATTCAATACGACCAAAAAATACTGTGTAAAAGAAGTGCCACTCTGGTATTTATTACATTTTCTAGGCCATTGTGGCCAGAATCTCAGGGTTTTATATGCCATTGTGCAGGTTATGTGTTCTTTTCAGAGCTCCTCTAACAGCATGTGGGCAATGCTTTGTCTAGGGAATAGCTCATAATATGATAGACAGTCTCTTACAGGTTAGAGCAAACATCAAGTGCAATTTTTGAGATAAAAAATATCTATCTAGGGAAGAGGAGCTTCAAAGCTTTTTGGTCATTTTGAACTTGTGAAATTTTATAAATCTCTCAGATCATTGATCCAGGGGGTAGAGCTTTAAAAATGTGGTAAATGCTTTTCATCTTGTTTTTTGCAATAAATCTTGTTTTGATAAGATTTGCTACTTTCATAACCAATATGCTTCACCAGGAAAGTCGCAGAATCGTAGATTTTATATCATGTATCACAGAACCCTAGTGATGAAAATTCTTTCTCCTGTCAGATGCTGAGGACTTAGAAACACTTGACAACGAAACTCTCTGAGATTATTAAGAGAGAGATTTCTGGAGGCAGGAGTGTAGAATATCTTAGCTGCCTTAACTCCAAAAACTGCAGAAACTGTGCATTAAATACATTGCTCTTTAGTAAATCCTCTTTTTCCTCAATGTAGGATTATTATTTTGCCCTTTTTCTATTTGAACAATATCATAAAAGCTCCAGTGTATCTGGGTCAAGGCAGGCACACAGAGCACATTCAGTTTCTGTTGGAGACTGACCGTGAACCCACCGAGTGACAAGTTGAATGGATGATCACATGTTCCTTTGGCCTTTCCATGCAATCACTCAACATTCCCTTTACTTTGGCCTCAGCCTTCCATTGGGATCTTCAGCTGCACTTTCAGGAGCCAGTCATAAGAACTGTAAGGATCTCCTGTGCTTCTAACCTTATAAAAGAAGAGGCTGGAAAAGGGAAGGAGAGTAGAAGTGGGTAAGAGCTATTTTTCTGATATGGGTAACTTCTCTACTGTGGAGACTTCCTGTAGGGCCTCCAGCCATTACCTCCTATTGGCCCTACTTTGAAAGGCATGAGGGAGGGAGTTCCCCAGATAGTACCTTCGATTTGTATCCTCTGTCTAGTTCCCTTTTCTCTCTTGATTTTCCCTTTCCTGTCGCCATGAGTCCTCTTTATATTCTGAACCCTTCAGTGACTCCCTGCAGCTGGGAAGCCCATACAGGGAGAAGTTTCCTGCTTCCAGCTACCTTTGTCTTTCACTTCATTTCTCTTCCCACCTAAACCCAGAAGAGGTCTCAGACAGTTGCCAGCAGTTCAGAAAGAGGAGTGAATAATTCATTTACCATCACAGTACAGTGTCCCTTTATCTGAACCCAACTCCCACCTTTCTCCCAGGTTAGCTATTAACCAGATTAAGTTTATGGTCTGTGGACATTTATTTCCTGTGGAAATAACATCTAGGTATTTTTATTGAAGTGATGTCATTAAGATTATTGAAAGCTCTCATTAACTGCTTAAGAAAGAGATTTAGTCTGGCAAAAGTAATCAGATCTGTTTCCAGTTGGAAGACTCTTCAATGTTAGAGGCAAGTAGTAATTCCCAGGAACCAGTGAAACCCACTTACCCTTGGTACAAGACTAAGCAGTTAAAGCTGACATTACCATTCATGCAGGATGTAGCATAAGGATATCACAGAGGCCAGTGATGCACCTTCTGTTGGCTTTGTAATTTCTTAACTTCTCATTTCAAGGATGATGCACGGGAATCTCTTACATAGTGGTGACAAAATAGAGAATATACTAACAAGAACTGGTAGTCAGGTTTTTCTTCTCCTGCCTCCTCCCACCGCCAACCTGGAGATTGGTTTTATAGTATTTTATTTGGGGGAGGGAGACTGATGTGGAATGTTCTCAAGCCTTTGTGGAGTATGGTCTTCCCCCAAACCTTGAGGAACTCTAGTTGTGCTAGCCTGCAAAGCAGTGTCCTTGGGGCTTGGTGCTAGGATTCCTTTCTGTTTTGCTTGCTTTCGTTTACCTTTGATTCAAAGTAAACCCTTTTAGTGCCAGAAGAATCACGGGGAGCTTGGCTCACCATACTTGGGAAACGCCCAATCTTTAGTGTGCTCTTGAGTAATCCTGTGGTTGTTTTCCTTTGATTGAAGTCACTGATGTGGTGATGGAAGCATATGCTCCAGGCATAGTTCTTCCTGATATTGAGAACTGAGAATCTCTTGATCAATTCTTATGCCCATGAAAATATGTAATTAATGTCAACTTATTAAGAGTTAAGAGGCATACATGAAATAAATTTTATTTACATGTGTAAACCCCTAATGCTACTGTCAAAGCTTTGATTTTCTCTGTGGATATACATTACGGGAAGTAAATATAAACTCTTCCCATATTAATATTAAGGTTTGATGCAATTCCAATAAAATCGTAAAGAAGTGTCACAACATTAATAGATATATGCAGCCATTTAAGATTACTACAGAAAATATGTAGTAAATAGAAAAATATCTAAAATTAATTCAGAGGGAAAATAGGACTCGAAAATTGCATCAGCCATATTCTACCCATATAAAACAAATACAGGAATTAAGTTGACATAAAGTATGTTGCTATGCACTTTTGAGAAAGTAATAGGATCCCAATTAAAACTCTGTTTAACTATGACCTGGCAATCCCACTTGTAGGAATTTAGCTTACATAAATATATGTACCAGTAAGAAATTAGGCATAAGGATGTTTATTGCAGCATTGTCTGTAGTGGCAAAAAATAGCTAGAAAAAAATTGAATGTCCATCATTAGAGAAATGGTTAAATAAATGATTGTACATTTATGCTCTGTAATATTATGAGGCTGTTCAGAGTAGTGATCTAGATTTGTATCTATTTGAGTTATAAAATAATATATAAAATGCTCTCAGTTTTTGTAAAACAACTATCACCCCTCCCGATATATAAATATATATGTTTGGCACAGTTTTGAATATCGTGGAGACGGGCGTGGAAGAACACTGGCCAGGCTGTTAACATTCCTCATTGAGGGTCAAGGCAGTGGAGGTGGGGAATAAAGTGAAGGAGAAAGATGCGGAAGCATTGGAGAAAGGCATTAATTTTATTTCTCTTTACATATTTTTATATTGTTTCTCTGGTTGTAGTGAATATGTTACTTTTATGATTCTTCAAGAGTGATTTAACTACTTTTATTTTTTAAGAAAATAACAAATTCACCACCTAGAGTGCTTGTGTGTGGGGTGGGGGTCAGGGAGTACAATTATAGCTAAATCACACTTTTCTATGTTTTCCCCATGTTCTTTGAGGCAAGAATTTTAGCATTGAGAATACATCATTGTAACAAGGGGAAATGTAGGTTGTTAGAGAGCTGTAAAAGCCGTGCCCAAAAAGCACTAGTCCAGGAGGTAGGGATAGGATGAGGATAGAGCATAATCCAGAAACCAATGGAAGAAAGCAATTCAGAGAGGCCCCTGGATTACTCAGAGTCCTGAATGGAAAGAGATAGCTGCAAGGCTGAAAGCACAAGGGAAGGTGTGGTCACTGGAGCCCAGAGAGGGGAGATTAATGGAGGGGACCCTCTGTCAGGAACAGTGGTTTGTGGTAGAGACACCCAGCGGAGAGGAAGCTGTGGGGATAAATATCCTGGCCTCACCCTCCTCTGGACCACTTCCTGTAAACCTCCTCTAACTGAACCAACCAGAAAGCAGAGTGTAAAGGAGCCAAGCCAGGGGCTGTGGTCTACGGGGTCAGCCTTCCAGGGCCAAGAGCAGGTTGAGAAAAATGGGGAGTGGATCTGGAGGAGCCGATGGGAGTCTGGATGATGGGGATGAATTATGCCATAAAGAACAGGAAAATACTGTTGCTTCTAACCCTCTTTGAGGGAGTTACTTCGGTAGAACGACATCTATGAGTAGATTATAAGAGGCTGAGATGAGTAGGTGATAAAGAAGTGGAAGTAGTGGCTACAGTTTTTTCCCTCCCATTTATTAGTGAATGGATGTGAAAGATAGGATGGAATTTTAAATGAGCAACACGGGAAAGAAGAATGTGTGTTTATGTGGTATATGGGTGTATGTTTTGTTATAGAACAGTGGTAATCTTAATACTTAAATGATTATTACAGTGTTTTATTTCTTTCTCATGTGACCTTTCTCCTCTAAATTTGATTAGGTCGACCATCTTTTTATTGTTAAAAGTTCATACAAAGAGAAAGTGAATTAGAAGTCCTGGTAATATGATTTTTAGTCCATGGATTCAGAAACAATATTTGTATTTTTTTTTCAAAAAACAACACACAAAGCTCTTAAAATTTAACAATGATTGAGATCCCATTGTGCCTGCTTGCTTTTTGTGTAAAGCATAAAGAGAATTTTAAAGAGTGCCTTTTCCAATTATCTCAAATTAAGAATAGCTCATTGGCATGTGAAATACGAAATAAATGTTCTACTAATGAACAATTTGTATTTTAAGGTCAGTTTCTGTATAAAATAAATGAGTATTTTTTCTCATTTGTTTTGCTTTTTAAAGGGGAATGTGATTCAAAGGCCAGAACCATGGCCAAAATCTGATGTTTTAAAATCCCAAGCCAGCTCTATGCCTGTGCATTTTTCCCCAGATTAAGTTTGAATTATGCTTTGAGGATAACACCGTCCACTGGATTGCTTTTCACTTGTCTCTATTTTTGGATTCAGAGTACAAGATAAAAAGCAAGGGTGGCAGTCTGTGGCCTTTGGCTATGCACAGCCTTCTGAAATAATTCCAAAGATGTGTAGAAATAGCAGAATAACACCATGATTAAAAGTAACCACCACTGATAAATGTAAAAGAGAAAACTATTTTTGAAATAAATAGATATTAAATTTTAGAGAGTAATTCATTGGATATATTTGTTAACATAACTCAACATTCTGCCTCATGGCATTATTGGTTGGGACATTAGAAAAAGACAACCTTTTCGGGTTGTAATTGGATTACAAGTATTATATCAAATTGATAAAGCAGAGTACTGAATATTGAAAGCGTATGTTTTGTTTTATTTCTTTTTTTTTTTTTTTTTTGAGACGGAGTCTCGTTCTTGTTTCCCAGGTTAGAGTACAGTGGCACGATCTTGGCTCACTGCAACCTCCGCCTCCCAGGTTCAAGGAATTCTCCTTCCTCAGCCTCCCAACTAGCTGGGATTACAGGTGTGCGTCTGGCTAGTTTTTGTATTTTTAGTAGGGATGGGATTTCACCACGTTGGCCAGGCTTGTCTTGAACTCCTGACCTCGTGATCTGCCCACCTCGGCCTTCCAAAGTGCTGGGATTACAGGGGTGAGCCACGGCCTGTTTTGTTTTATTTCTTAGGGACTCCTGAGAGAGCACTTTTTGAAAACAGTAGATACCACTGCAGCCCCACCCCCTTGCTCTTGATAGCTGTGAGCAGATATATGACTGTGGTGCTGATCTCACTGTATTTGCTTTCTGATCACTTACAGGGATAGTGACTTCTGTTAGGTAATTTTGAAATTGGAATCAGACCATATCTAATGTATCTTTGTGGCCCCTGGGCTGTGATATTAGATCATATCATCCCCTTGGAGTTCCTCTGTGTGCCCTGGCAGCTCAGCCTCCTATCACAGCATGTTCTGGAGTTTCTTCCCTCTCATAGAAGGTTCTAGGAATTTTTTTTCACGGTCGTGGATTGTTCCAGTACATTGAAACAAGGGCTCAGAGCCTTGTAGAAAAGAACTTGAAATCAGGTCAGAATTGGAATTCAGAGATGTATAGGATACAGACAGATTTGAGGGGTCCTGGAAGGATGTTGGACAGTAGGGAGAACAGCAAACTACTGAAGGAAAAGTACCACGAGAGAACACTTCTGGGCCAGAATGTCTGTGGACAAACATTTCCTCATCCTCCTAGGAGGGCCCCTACACTTGAGGAAGAAGGAGCTTTGGCACAAAGAAATGAAAGAACTTTATCATCAGAAGCCCAACAGTTTTGCAGTGTTGAAGAGGTGTTCAAGAGAGGTAGGGACTTCCTCTCTTGAGGACTGGGTTTCATGCTAAGCAAGTGAGTGAGGACTTCAAACACTGAGATTCAGATTTTTGTATTAATAATTCATGGTATATTCCCAGTTACAGGGGAGGCTGAGGCACGAGAGTCACTTGAACCAGGGAGGAGGATGTTACAGTGAGCTGAGATCACACCACTGCACTCCAGCCTGGGTGACAGAGAGAGACTCCATTTCAAAAAAAAAAAAAATTCATGGTAATACAGTTTTATTCACAATAAAGTCACAAATCAGTTCATTCAGATTTCATGTATTTTTTTCTAAAATGTTAAAGTTTTTAGTTTCAGTTTTGTGTTTAGAGGGAGAACCCAGAAGTGCTCCTGTGACTGAGTAAAGCTGTTGGTTTCCAGGTGAGCCCAGAGGAATTGTGGAGAGTAAATAAGGTGTGCAGCTTGGGCCTCAGCTATGTTCTCCCTAGGATTCAGACTTGTCTGGGCATGTCTGGATAATTTGACAGTCACGCCTGTCCAGAGTCTTCTGCTTGAGTGCTGAGATGATCATCACAGGACAAAGCTCATCTTAAGGGAAGCAAGAATTTGAGCCACATCCGAGGGTAGCGGCTACCACAGGGAGGGACAACACTGAAAATAGCATGACGTATGTTCTCCAGATTTTCTGTTGTGCCAGCCCCGTGGACTCATGCCTGGAGACAGGGAGAGAGGACTGCCATAAAAAAAGCAGTGTGAAAATTTAAAGAGTAATGTTACTAAAATTTCTTTAGGACATTGAAAGCAAGTTCTGCATAACAGGATGTACAGACTTGGGGAAGCAGAGTCCTTATTGGAGGTGCTATGGAAGCATGGTGTGACAGGGCGTAATGAACTAGATTTTATCCAGTATGGTTTTATTGATGGTAGAATGAATGAGATTTTGTCTTATCCCAAGGAGAAGTGGGAGAGGTAGGCAGTTGTGCCTTGGGCAACACATCTGGCACCTTTGACTACAGCAGCCCTGGTGCCCATTTTGGAAGCATCAAGAGGCACCTTGTGCAGCCAGAGCAAGAGATGAAAGCAGTGATGAGGAGGAAGGATTACATCTATGAGCACACATGATTTCTAGAATGATTCAGGAGAAATTGGTGTGGGGGAGAGAGAAGCACCAAAATTGGTAGAGTCAGTGAAATACCGATTTTGTAGCTTGTTATTACTCCCCTGATTGCAGTTGCTGGAAGAAATTATGTCAAATTTCATAGCAGTTTTTTGAGAATCAAATGAAATAATATCAATGAAAATAGTTCATAAAGCACTTTTTAAAATTAGCTGTATTATAATTACACATCATTGCTGGTTCATAGGGGCAGAAAGGATTTTAAAATCCCACTCCCTTTGGTATTTTCCAGTGATAAAATGATGCTACAAATAATAGCTCACAATGAGCTGTTTATTCTGTGTGGATTTCCTGATTTGTTCTTGATTAAAGCTGCTACATTTGCTTCTGGTTTTTTTTTTTTTAAGGCACTTACTTATATAGCACCTTCATCGATATCTTAATGTTTCGTGTAGGTTAATATTGGATTTCTTTTTTTTTTTTTTTTTGAGACGGAGTCTCGCTCTGTCGCCCAGGCTGGAGTGCAGTGGCGCGATCTCAGCTCACTGCAAGCTCCACCTCCTGGGTTCACGCCATTCTCCTCCCTCAGCCTCCCGAGTAGCTGGGACTATAGGCGCCCGCCACCACGCCTGGCTAATTTTTTGTATTTTTAGTAGAGATGGGGTTTCACCGTGCTAGCCAGGATGGTCTTGATCTCCTGACCTCGTGATCCACCCACCTCGGCCTCCCAAAAGTGCTGGGATTACAGGCTTAAGCCACCATGCCCGGCCTAATATTGGATTTCTACCTAATTTGCATTAATAAAAAAACTTGAGGGCAGAGATCATATAGGATACCTCTGAGGTACTCCCCACAGTGTCTAGCTTCAAACTGGCCCACTCAGTAGCCTTTGAATTAAATCAGGGTTTTAACATTTTCTAAATTAAATCAAGTCAGAAAGGAATTGGAATGGTATGTCTGACTACTAATGTCATTTCAATGTGAAATCTTAAAGGATGAAAGAGCAAAAGAAAAGAAAAACAAAGGTCCCCTTTCTTCCTCCCAATCATTTCTGAATCACGTGAAGTCACATTTTCCCTCTTCAAAGTGTTCTCAGTTTCTGCATCTAACAGTAATTTTGTCCCTCCTGATTTCCATACCATATTTTTATCAAGGCAATAGGTTTTGGACCTCAATTATCTGCCTCTTATCTGTATTTTTATAATATTAGCTCTGATTCTTCTGTGATAAAGAACTTAATCTTGGCCGGGCGCGGTGGCTCACGCCTGTAATCCCAGCACTTTGGGAGGCTGAGGCGGGCGGATCACGAGGTCAGGAGATCGAGACCATCCTGGCTAACACAGTGAAACCCCGTCTCTACTAAAAATACAAAAAATTAGCCGGGCGAGGTGGTGGGCGCCTGTAGTCCCAGCTACTTGGGAGGCCGAGGCAGGAGAATGGCGTGAACCCCGGGGGGCGGAGCCTGCAGTGAGCCGAGATCGCGCCACTGCACTCCAGCCTGGGCGACAGCGAGACTCTGTCTCAAAAAAAAAAAAAAAGGAACTTAATCTTTAGCTCTTATCAAGCTTTTGAATATAGGACCTTATCTTTTACTTTGGATGCACGCTTTGCAGTTTCATAAATAGTAGATTAACAGGTACTGATTCTTTTAAGAAAATTGTGATTGTTGACTTTAATTAAAAACAACCTTCCAGCCTACAGTGATAAGGCAGTGGCTGCAAGCGACATGCCACCCAGCAGAGTAAAATGGGTTTGCCTTTCTTTGTTCTTGGTGTCCCATCTTCATTTGGAACCTGTTTCTGCTAGTGATAGTACACTTCAAAATGGAAACAGATGTCTCTTTATTTTTGGTTTTTAAAAAATCTCTCCTCAAAGATAGCAATGGTATCACATTCATCATTGTATACCTGGGTCAGTTACTGAAACTGACCCATGACATATACTCACTAAGTGTTCTATTGAATGAATGAATAAATGGATGGATTAATGATGACAGAACTTAGTCTGAAAACTGGTAACAGGGATACATTTTTCACATTTTTCCTATGTTAAACAATGAAACTGGTTTCATGCCATATTATGTGATTATTATCCACGTTAGATGCTGTTACCCTATTTTGCTAGAAAATGCTTTTTTTATTTTTAACTAACCTTGAAACTATTCATCTTTGCATGGGTTTGGGAATCTAAATGTACTCAGAGATGGGAGTAGAATTAAATGGAACTTGGGTACTCAAAGCCAAATCTTTTGTGAACAAAGAAACTGTTCTTCTAAATGGAATAACTTTACAACATATGATTGGCTTTACCAGAACAGACAGCTTTACATTTTTAAATGAGACTTAACTTTATTGTAAAATCCAGTTACTGAGGGGCAGTCAAGTGATCAAACTTGAAACAGAAACCAGAGGTGGTTTAATGTTTCATGTATTTCACTGGTCACAGATTAACCATGTTGCATTATCCATGATCAAAGGACAGCACGTCTGAACCAAGGTACATTTTATAGCCCAACACATTGGTGAACTAGAAGGCCAGGCAGGGACCTGTAACTCTTGTAGACTGTGATTCAGGGAGTCCTGCAAGGCTCACCTGCTGGGTGCCTAATGCCCACCATGGAAGTTTCCCTTCTGTGTAAGCACTGTTGCTAGAAAACTTGTGTATAATGCAAATATAAGTTGAGGTCATGTGATTGATTTCCAAAAGCTATGTACAAAACTCACTATAAGTCATTATATTAATATGCTGATAAAATTCCTGCTATTAATATTACCTAGCAGAGCAAGATCTTTACAGAATGGGTTATGGGATGGGTTTCCGAGAGTGGACGTAGAAGTCAGGGTATCATTGGCATGCCACAAGACTCATCTCTGCTCTCTGCCCTCATGGGATTTTTTTTTTTAACAGCTTTTTGGCATCCAGTATCAAATTTAGAGAAAAATAGAAATGGCAAGAGGTGTTAGGTGACAAAATCAGAGCTTGTTAAATTTTCCTAAGTTAAATGGAACAAGATTAAACTCAAGAGGATAATGGAAAAATCCTGCCTTGAGATTAAACTACCCACTTACAAGTAAAGGACATCAGGGACCCCAGTTTCTATTTTAGCTGACAGCATATTGATTTTGAGCCAGTTGGGTAATGTATAGCTGTTGAAAACAAAAAGTCAGGCTACATTAGAAATAGATATTCATATCAAGGGAGAAAATGTGCTACTGTACTTTATAGTGTCTGATGAATCTGGAGTTGTTGGTGTAGTTATAGGTACATATTTGAAGGGCATTATTGACAGATTAGATTACGTGTTGGTGACCAGGATGGACACATATCTGAAAATTATTTCATGGGGAAAAGAGTTATACTAAACAGAGTAGTCCATGTATCATGATGTCAAAGTGACACATGAGCAAGGTGGTCCAGTGTATGCTGTGTGTGCCACCCAGATCCCCCTTGCAAGACTAACACCCTGTTCTCTCCGCTGCTGGGGGCATTGCCAGCCAAAGGCTTACAGCTGAGTGCCTCCCCAGGAACTGCCCTCTCCAAATGGGGGCTACCTCTGCCATTTTGAGGTTCCATCTGAAGTGTCATTTGCAGAGGGCAGTTCCTGGGAAGGTACTCAGCTGTAAGGGGGGAGGTACTCCCAAGATTACACCTTCTTCTCAAGTGCAGGCCTGACCACTGACTTATCTGTGTGTGAGAGTACGGAAGTTCAGCACCATTGCCTTGTGTAGGGCAGTTCTGAAGGGCCATCCCAGTCTCCGTGCTCCCTACATTATCACCTGAGGCCTCTGTCAAAATTGCATCTTCTCCAATCCTGCTTCCCTCACTTTCCCATAGGTATTGCTCCAAAGAGCACTCTCCACTAAACCTTCTGCATGGAATCTCTTTTCAGGGTTTATTTTCCAGGGGATCCTACCTGTGATGGGTGACATTATGTTACCTATAACAGCTCCCATTATTTGTAATGGGAGAGGATAAATTATTTGATGAATGATGCTAGGACAATTAGTTATCCATATGGGGAAAAAAACAGTTGGATGTACCTTATGCTATGCACAAAAATCTATTTCAGGTGGATTTTGAACTGAAATGTGAAAAGGAAAACTTAATGGCTTTTAGAAGAAAATATGGAAGGATTAGGAAAGGGTTTCTTAAAGGCACAAAACATAATGAAGTTTACGGGTGAATTTGTCTATATTTAAATGATATAAAATTAAGATTAAAGGAAAAGCATTTGACTATGACAGATGATATCATTTAACAAAGTAAGAAGAAAAGCTGGGAGAAGATATTTGTAGCTGTTATGACTGACAATTAGCATCCAACATTTGTAAAGAAATCATATAAATTAATAAAAGAAAGGCAAACTACCCAGGAGGAAAAAAATGAGCAAAGGAGATAGTCAATTCACTTATAAGAAAGTCTGAATGATGAATTGAGTATATAAGAATATACTTAGCCTCACAAGTAGTTAGGAATATGACAATTAAAATAAGATCCTAGTTTATACGTATTAGATTGGAAAATATTATTTCAAATTTATATTCTACCTTTCTTTTCTTCCCCTTCCTTTTCCTTCCTTCCTTTACTTCAGTGTCTTTGCACTTGCTGTTTCCATGATAAACTTCTCATCTGTCAAGACCTAGCACACATGTCATTTTTTCCATAAAGCTCTCTAACTTCTCTGGTTAGAGTTAAGCATTTTGTTTTTTATATTCCAGATATTGCTTTGTGCTTCTTCCGTCTTAAAGCACTTGACATTGTTGTAATTATTTGTTTACATGTGAGTCTGACACTAGATCACCAGCTCGTGGGTGGCAGGAATCATATAATGTTTCTCTGTGTGCATGTGGCCTTGATCGTAGTGTCTGATACCTGAGTCGTGAATCAACATCGGATGGGGGAATCTGTCGTTCCTTGCCCCAGTGGCTCTTCCGTTAGAGCAGACCCCTTCAAAAAAGGATCTGAACTTCACACGCTCTGTAATGGTTGCTTTGTTTTCTTTTTTGATGTACCCACTAAAATTAGTTCAAGGGCAACTTTATTTTTGAAGAGTTCTTAATTGTTCATCACCTGCAGTGCAGCATATGGTTGAATGTGTTTCCCGCTCTCAATTTAATTAAAGGGGATAAACTGATAAGCTGTCTGTGTGTGTGTGTGTGTGTGTGTGTGTGTGTGTGTTTAACCATAGGTGGAAAGTTGCATAGGGACAAAATAAATTTTATTTTTCTTTGTTATTAATTGCTTTTCTTTCAGGGATATTGCTGCTTAGTGGCATCATCAGGATTTATTTTTAATCCTAAAAAAGAGAAATAAATATACTTTGCCTAGAGAGAGAAAATATGTTAACATATTTTAAAAAATAAAATATTTCTCCCTCAGGAAATTTAAATTTTTGGAAACATACACCCTAAAGACATTTGAAATTTTTCGTATCTTTTTAAAAAAAGTCAGTGGCAGTTCTACACACTCCACATAGGAGTATATGATTTAGTTGGTATTTGTCGCCTTTTAAAATGATAAATAGTAAAGGTGAAAAGGATCCCTTGGCTCTGTGCCTTCATGTTATAGATGATTAAAATGAGGTTCCATCTGAAGTATCATAACTGTCTATTGGTGGAATATGCTGGATCTTCTGACTTGAATTTTGGTGCTTTCCTTTCTTCCACATTCTGTTCTACTACCAATTTAAAGGTAACACAAAGCTTATTTGGATCTTTAGTGACATTGAGTTTCAATAACAACAGCTACTTAGGTATTTATTTGTTTATTTATTTAGAGACGGAGTCTCACTCTGTCACTCTGGCTGGAGTGCAGTGGCGTGATCTCAGCTCACTGCAACCTCCGCCTCCTGGATTCAAGCGACTCTCCTGCCTCAGCCTCCCGAGTAGTTGGGATTATAGGTGTGTCCACGCCCTGCTCATTTTTTGTATTTTTAGTAGAGATGGGGTTTCACCTTGTTAGCCTCGATAGTCTGGATCTCCTGACCTTGTGATCCGCCCGCCTTGGCCTCCCAAACTGCTGAGATTACAGGCGTGAGCCACCGTGCCCGGCCAACAACAGCTATTTAGGTATTTATTTTGGAACCCTTGAAACTTCCTCAATAAGCAATTGCCTGGTGGCCTTCATAAAATTCATAATAGATTTTCATTAGCATCTAAACTCAAGGGGATACACAACTCCATTTCAGTGCAATATAATTATTAGACTCATAGTCAATATGGATTAAGAGGTGAAGTTCTCAAAAATAAATGTCTACCTTTTCATTAAGTTATGATAGTCTGTTAAGTGTCATAATCTTATATAATTATTGAAATATCATTAGTAATATCCTCAGACTGGAAAATTGTGGGCTTGGTATGGCCAGTGTACCTCTCATCCTCTCCTAGTCCTCCATTCACCAGGAGAAGAGATTAGATGAACCTACTCATCATTACTTCACGAAGAACTTCTCCAGCGTCTTGAAATATGAGGAGCTTTTCAGGTTAGGTCAGAGATAGTGAAGGGCCGGAGCAGACTTTGGAAGGATGCTGCTCCTAGCCTCTGCCCTGAACCCTTTGTTTTCCTCTCCCACTACTATGGCCACCATCTCTTCATGCTGGGAGGGACATAGCATGATGATGTGAACCAATATCTGGGCCAGATTGGAGCCCTAAATCATAGCTCTCATATTTAGAAGAACCCTGTGTTTTAGAATAATCAAAGCTTTGTTTCAAAGCTGTGTACCTGGTTTAATGAAGACAGCAATAGTATCCTCACTTCCAGGAGGAGTCAGGTTATCTAGTAACCCATGAAAATACAGAATTTGCTAGGATAATTCAAGCCTCTGTATGCCTACATTGAGAGGTTAGACAAGAGGAATGTGGCAGTATGTCGCTGGGAACGTTGGGGGATGTGCCAGACTGTCCTTGGGGAGAGATGTCAGAGGAGGAGATGATGGAAATATAGGGACACCTGCACAGGCCACATTGCATTAGCAAAAGGGAAGAAAAATGAAACTGAATGAAGCTAGTGAGGATAAGGAGCAACAGCTGCAGAGCCCAGGGGCCAAGAGTTGGTGGTGCATTTCACCTACTTATCTTTAGGTTACTCGATAGAGATCTGATTCCCTCAAGTACAGGCAGTCAATGATAGTGTTCCTGCTGACAAAGCATTTCCTGGAGGCCTTTTCCAATGTTTATTTTATCTGCTCATGTGCCTTCATCACTTTCGTTTTCCTGTATCATAGCAGGCAGTTGTGCCTATGGATACTGGTTAACAAATAAGAGTAACAGCAACAGCAGTCCTTTATTCTTGTGTACCAGATTCTGACTTGGACACTTGATAAATATTGTATTGAAGCCAAACCATAATCTACACAATAGTTAATATTATCTCCATCCTACAGAGGAAGAAATGGAAAGTCAGAGAAGTGAAGTACATGGCCCATGTCACCCAGCTAATAAGAGGCAGAACCCAGAGTCACACCGGTTCTGACCAACTGCAGCTGCAGTCCCTCATCTCTTCAGGACTGTGCCTTGTAACAGGGGACAGGTTGAAAACCCAGAACCAGAACAGAAGGGCAATTTGTTGGGCAAGCTGTATGGTGGTGGGTTCTTTAAGAAACCACAATACCTGACGCTCCCCTCTTACCTCTGATGTCTGTAATCATGTAGAGAAGCCATACCCCAGTGTAAAGAAATGTGCAAGCATTTTACATAGTATGTTGAAAGGAAATACATTGTCCAGTTTTGGTAGGAAAAGTAATTTCTTGTATGGAATCTGAACAAAAATCAGAATCCTCTCCTGGGAAGAAATGTGGACACTTCTTTGGTGATATTATTAAACATTATCCTCTGAGCTCATTAATCTGGGGCTTTACTGATCAGTCATGTCTTACTCTTTGGGATTAGTTTGGAATCATACAGGTTTCCTTTTTCCTCTTAGAAATATATATAGCTACCCTTCTCATTCAAGGTAGGCAGAGGGAACTCTGGAATGCTTCTAAAACTCCTACCCTGGCCTCTTAAGTAAAAGAGGCAAATGTAGAAGAGGTGCTTTGCTACTGAGTGCAGGCAACAGTGAAGGTCCCATGGCAACAGGGAATGGGGAAAGGCAAGGGTGGCATGGGCTGAAAGCCAGCTGTGAATAAGAACCACCAATTTCAGTGACATCTGTGGGTACACACTTTATTGCTTACCCAGAACTTTTACATACATTGTTATCAGATTCTCTTAAAAATCCCTGTTTGGGGAGGGTATGTTTTTCTGTCTACTTTTTTTTTTTTTTTTTTTTTGAGACGGGGTCTCGCTCTGTACCCCAGGCTGGAATGCAGTGTTGTGATTTCGGCTCACTGCAACCTCCGCCTCCTGGGTTCAAGCAATTCTCCTGCTTCGGCCTCCCAGGTAGCTGGGACTACAGGCTCCCGCCACCGTGCCTGGCTAATTTTTGTATTTTTAGTAGAGACAGGGTTTCACCATGTTGGCCAGGCTGGTTTCGAACTCCTGATCTCAGGTGATGTGCCTGCATCGGCCTCCCAAAGTGCTGGGATTACAGGCATGAGCCACCATGCCTGGCATGTTTCTGTCTACTTTAAAACATTATTTATTTGGTTATGTTCTACCTCGTTCCAGAAATCATTTAAGGGACTTGCATTCAATATAGCAGATAAAATACCTTTAAAACAGGTGATAGAAATTAAAGAGAAAACATTGTTTTTAGGGTCATATTGACCAGCACAAATTTATCTTGACTGATGACACATTTCAGAGCCAAATGCTGTAGAGCCATTACCATGATCCTTGCTTCTGTTTTCAGGAGGAAATAACTACAACATGGTTCATCAAGAAAAACCACTTGCTTAGATATTTTCACCCTGAAATATGTTATAAAATCAGGAAGTGGGAGTTTAAGAACTATTCCATAGTCCTATATGAAGCTCTTCCCAAACACGTCTGCCTCTGTGTTTATGGTTATATGTCTTTCTTGTCTACGTGGGTAGACTGTATATATGCATAAAAATGTGTGTTTTTCATATTCTTCCATGAAATTTAAACCTCTCCAAGACATGTGCTTTTGTGAGATTTTTAACAATCCTTTCCCTGAAGCAGATAATGACATCTCTCTTTGAATGAGGATGGAGCTAAGACTCAGAGAGGGTACCTTGCTAAGTAAACAGCAGAGGGCCAACACTGACGTTAGATCCTCTGTCCTCCCTTTGTACCACATTGTGATGTCATGGGGATGATTTCAGTGGCCATGAAGCCATCTGCTCTGAACTTAAGTAGTGAACACGGCTCCATCATTCTGATTATTTATATTTATATCTTCAAAAGCATTCAAAAACATTTTTTATTCAACAAATATTTATTGAATCCCTATCATATATTCATCATCGTTCTGAGTATAGTAGACATAGCAGTAGACAAAACAGACAAAAGCAAAGCTAGTTCCTGTCCTGATGGAGTGCACACTCATTCTAGAAGGGTGAAGACCAAAACATAATCAGTAAATTGTATACTGTATGTACAGCAGGGCATGCGGGTGATGGGAAAAGACATTCCATGGTCTTTTTGGTTCATAGAATAGAACAGTTAGTATTGGTACGCAATGCACGATGAGAATTCTATCCAGTGTTAAGTAGTATATTTTAAGAACATTGCATAACCTTGGGGAAGTAACCTAACTGATTCCACTAGCATTCCAACAGAGAGAGTCCCATCTTACACAGTCCTTGCCAGCCAAGCTCTCCATTTCTCCAGCTTCACTAACCTCTGCCAAGAGGCCTCCTTGTTCCTGAGGGAACTGCTTTTCTCATATTTCAGAAGGACAGTGCATACTTCTGTCAAGCTGAAAGGGATCTTTCCTACTTGATGCCAGCGAGAAGCAGTGCCAGGGAAGACAGACTGACAGAGCAGACATTCTCCTCCCTAACTGGGTTATTCTGTGCTGTGCTGTGCTGTGGCTTATCTTATTTTGAGATCTTCCTGCTGTTGTCCAGTTTGTACCAACATTTCAAAATCAATATTCTCTTTATTTTTAGGGGCACATCTTTACAAAACAGGACTTCAGAAAAAGGGTGAGATGTTAAAGACTCTCAAAAGGTTACACTGGCCTTTTGAAAAAATAATTTATGTAGAGAAACTTCTAGTGCAAGGTCCTCAAATAGTTGTATATTTAACATCTAAAGTGCAAGTCAAACATTTTGTTTGAATTTTGACACTTAAAAAACATTCCTTGGGAGACCAAAAAAAGCGGGCCTTTGGAAGATAATATGAGGGGAGAAACTCAAAAAGCAAAATATTTCCCATGTATAGGTTACCTTTATTTTAGCTGTGAAACACTGTAACTCAAAATGTTTTCCTATTTATTTATTTGTTTATTTTTGAGACGGAGTCTTACCCTGTCACCCAGGCTGGAGTGCAGTGGCACGATCTCGGCTCACTGCAACCTCCACCTTCCGGGTTCAAGTGATTCTCCTGCCTCAGCCTCTCAAGTAGCTGGGATTACAGGCATGAGCCACCACGCCTGGCTAAATTTTGTACTTTTAGTAGAGATGGAGTTTTGCCATGTTCGCCAGGCTGGTCTTGAACTCCTGACCTCAGGTAATCTGCCCACCTCGGCCTCCCAAAGTGCTGGGATTATAGGCGTGAGCCACCGCACCTGGCCTTCCCTTTTATTTTTAAATTTTTCAGAAAAAGTGAGATAGTTGAATGTCAGAGAGGTTAAGCAACTTGCAGGATCATAGTTCTTTTCTTTCTTCTCCTTTTGGTGTTCTCCACTTGACTTTGTGGCCCACAGCCCAAACGTTGGTTGCGAGGCTACCCCAATTGACTGCTGTTTCCCCTAAGGTCTAGCAGATCTAGAACTCCCATATTGCAGCAGCCAGGTGCAAGGTGAGGTGATGAGGCAGCTAGAGAACTTGTTTTGAAACTGCATTTACATGCCAAACACACACTTTTTATTTAGATTGTTGTTCATTGGGTAATTTGGGGTGAGGTGAGGTGGAACTGTTAACTTAGCATCCTCCCCGGCAACTGCCTCCTGAGACATCCCTGGGTCATCCAGTGGCATCCTTGCCACAGTTTTGTCTCTTTATTTAATCGTTATGTTATTTTCTATAACCCCACTTAAAATTGTAAATTAGCTGGGTGTGGTGGCTCACACTTGTAATCCCAGCTCTTTAAGAGGCTGAGACAGGAAGATCACTTGAGCCCAGGAGTTTGAGACCAGCCTGACCAATATGGCAAAACCCTATCTCTACAGAAAATACAAAAAATTAGCTGGGCATGTGTTGTGTGCCTGTAGTCCCAGCTACTTGGGAGACCGAGGTGGGAGGATCACCTGATGGAGTTCAAGGCTGCAGTGAGCCATGATTGTGCCACTGCACTCCAGCCTGGGAGAGTGAGACCTTGCCTCAAAATAAATAAATAAGAAATAAAATGAGACGTAGAATTAATTATCTAATTTTGTAATTTATTAGGTCTACTTAACATTTTATAGATGGCTGGCATGGCTTATATAAGCTTTGTGGTTTGAACTTAGTATCCTGGACTAATGTTTCATCCATAGCACAGGTTGGAAGTAGGCACACCTAATTGTGCTTTTCTGAACTCTGAGCAAATAGTTTGATATATTTGCCCTTAGTTACATTTATTATAAAACGAGTAGAAACGTTAATGTTCCTTCCATTGTCCCAAAGATGTATCAACATGCCCCTGTGGCTCTTAGGATCCTTTGAAGAAAGCATTCATACTTGCAGTTATCATTAGCCATAATTACAGAAACTGTGGGGTTGAGAAGGTCATCTAGCCTCATCTCTACTTCTAAGCCAGAGTTCCAGAGAGTGACTTTCTTTTAGGTCAAGTAGCTAATGGGCACCAGAGCCAGAATTAGGAAACGGGTGTCTAGCACTCCAGTTAATGCTCTTTCTTCTACAGTTCTATGGCCCTGTTCATACTCTTTGGCCCAGCCATTTACAGAGAACCATAGATCTGTGTTCATATTGTGAGAGGTTCCTTAGAGACCAGAAGACTGATCCCTGAGAAGCTCAGGGACTCTGTCTTGCTCAGAGTCACAGAGGCTGTAGGTGCTGGAACTGGGACTAGAGACCAAGTCCCTGACTCCCAGCGCACTGTTCTTTCAACCACACACTCTCCTTCTTTGTTGATGGCTGTGCCTTGGGAGAGTTCTAACTCATAACCTAAAGACTCCCATGAACTCAGTTGCATAATCCTGTCTTCCTTGTGAGTTGAACTGTTGAGGGACACACAGTTCCATGTAGTGATGGTGCCTGATGTGGGAGGCAAAGGGATGCAGTGCTTGGCCCCCTATTCCTATTATAAGTCTGTGACTTGGGGCACTTCTGTAGGCCTGGGTTTACAAAGCGAGGGCAATTAATTAGACATTCCTTTCTGTTCCAGAATTCTGTGGTCGTTTCCCAGGCATGTATGTTTCTTCATGTTTTGTCCAGTAGAGGGGGGTGTGTGCTCACAGACTAACAACCCCTCTGGCCTTCTCCAGGTTGGATTATTGTGGTCAAAGGTTGGATTGAAGATGTGGTCAAAGAGGTACAGGTTGGATTGAAGATGTGGTCAAAGAGGTACAGGTCCAGGCAGGCACGTGCATGGGAGGAGCTAGAGACAGTGATGGAAGAGTTCAGGTGGCTGTGCTGTCTGAAATTACAAAAGGAAATTAAAGGTGTTCCTAGGAAACAAATCACCAAGGCCCCCGAAGTTCTTTTAGGTTAATGTCTCACCAAGAAGAATAATAGGCTGGAAAGCTGCAGGTTTGGATGTTCCTGTTGCAATTCTTCCCTCTGCTCTTAGGTTGGTGAGTATCCTGGGTATGATACATGCATATAATGTTAATACTGCAAACGACCTGGCACTTATCTGTGACTTACAGAGCTCTGCCTCATAATGTTATGTCAGCTCTGGTCTGAGGCTCGTTTCTCAAATGACATGATGTGGGCTGCATTGGAAAGAAATATAGTATTCCTTACGGGAGCCAATTGCAGACAGGCAGCTTCTTTACAGCTGAAGCCTACGTGCTGAGGTCTGAGAAAGACTAGCTGATTCTTTCATCTTGAAAGTGATAGACTACAGTGGACCAAGGTAGAGTACTCCCCTACTCACCAAAAAAAAAAAAAAAAGAAAGAAAAGAAAAAATAGTACAAGAGAGCGAGAATGAGAAATGTGGTTATAGGGAAGCTGAAGCTGTTGAGTAGTTTTGGAGAAGTGCTGATTTATTGAAAATATTCAGCTGCTTATATTGGATATTATTAGAATTGAGACAAGCATATTACTGCCAAGAAAGAAGAAGGAAGAGGGGGAAGGGGAGACAAGCTGAGGACTTAGAGAGTGAGTAATGGGAATAAAGAAAGGAGGGAAAAGAAAATTCTTGACTTTCTTCCAACCCAGCTGTGGAAGATATTATTTAGATCCTTTGCCTAACTGGTCTGAATGATTGCCCCAGGTGGAAAGGAAGGCAAAGGTCATTTCAGGGCACTTCCTGGGACTTGACTGCCTTTATCTTGTCTCTCCTTCTTGTAGAGAGGGACAAAGCAGGTGTGGAAAAATAATGATCTGTGCTATTCAGAGTAGTATCTTTCTCTGGGGATCTTAAAGTGCTTTTATCACATCTACTTAAACAGCATTTAATAGCATGGTAGAGATGTTTCAGTCACTTGAGGCTGGATTGCCCTCAGAGGCCACTTACCTAGTTAAGTGTTGACTACACCTTTGTACTGCACTTTTCCAGGGCACAGACCTCCCCTCCCCATTAGTTTCCTGATGGCCTACCCTCATGGCTGCTCAGGCTGGTTGCTTTGAGGAGGTGGCCTACAGTGATGTTATCATCTCTCTGTATGAAACTCACAGTGGGGTAGTTGTATTTTTGAAGGATATTTCCTGCAGCAAGCACTTGGTGTTGCATATTATTACGTTCACAGTTTGTGAGAGATCATGAAGAATATGCAGTGGTCTGGGCCACACTGACACACAGTGAGAAAGTATTTCAATGACTAGTTATGATTAGAGATTATTTTCAACACTTGTTTCTATCTTCAGCTGACATTTACTTGTTCAGAAAGAGAGCCATAAAAGTCAATAAAAATAATAACCATGCACATCTGCACATCCTGATTTTAATACAGCTTTTTTTTTTTTTTTTGAGATGGAGTCTCACTCTGTCAACCAGGCTGGAGTGCAGTGGAGTGATCTCAGCTCGCTGCAACCTCTGCCTCCCGGGTTCGAGTGATTCTTCCACCTCAGCCTCCCAAGTAGCTGGGATTACAGGTGTCCACCACCACACCCAGCTAATTTTTTTGTATTTGTATTTTTTGTAATTTTTTGTATTTGGCCAGGCTGGTCTCAAACTCCTGACCTCAGGTGATCCACCTGCCTCAGCCTCCCAAAGTGCTGGGATTACAGGCATGAGCCACCGCGCTCGGCCTAATATAGCTTTTTACAGTTTGCAGTGCTCCTTCATAGACATTATTCTATCTGATTCTCCTACCAACTCTATGACAACCATCACAAGTATTGTTTGCTCTACAGATGTAGAAACCGAAGCCTAGAATTGAAGTAACCTTGGCTAAAGAAACACAGCTAGTAAGAAATAGAACTAAATCTCCCATCTAGTTTATCTCAGTACAAATTTTAAAAATTATAACAGCCCAAAAATAAATAAAATTAAATCAAAACATCTTAATAGACAAGCAAATGTAAGTGTTTTGACTCTAAAACGAATACAGACTCTAATAATATTCAGTGTGGTATTACATGCATACTGGAGACTCAAATTATTTTTAAAACTAATACATAAAAACTGCTCCAAACCCTAAACCTCTGAAATTATCACTTAATAATTTGGGCTTTTAAAAATGCATATATCTATTAACAAAATTGCTTTGTATCACTGCATTTTCTTGTCATCAAAATTGCTTAAAATTAATTTTAATGTTTGCACATATTCCAGTGGATGAAATCACCTTAATTTTTTAAACCTTCTTATCTCATTCTTAGGTTGCTGATCTTTGCTATAATAAACGACAGTGCAGCCCACAACTTGTCTCAATCTTTGTTGATATTTCTACATTGTTTCATAAAACTGATTCTTAGCCCTAAGCATTTGAAAAAAGTGTCTATATATTTAGATATATTTAGTTTTGAAGTATGTATATTTATGTGTATACATGCAGGGCAATATTTTGAGTCCTGTACAGTCTTCTGAACACAATGAATTTCTCCTCAATGACATAAATAGTTATAATAAATAATGAAAATAGGAAATGCTAGCAGGGCAATCTTAATTGGCATAAGAGGAAGGTTTTCTGAATTTGCAGGAACTTGGATCAAGAATGAAAAAATAGGCCGGGTGTGGTGGCTCATGCCTGTAAGCCCAGTACTTTGGAAGGCCAAGGCAGGTGGATCACGAGGTCAGGAGATTTGAGACCATCCTGGCCAACATGGTGAAACCCCGTCTCTACTAAAGTACAAAAAAAAAATTGGCTGGGCATGGTGGCATGCGCCTGTAGTCCCAGCTACTCAGGAGGCTGAGGTAGGGGAATGGCTTGAACCCAGGAGGCAGAGGTTGCAGTGAGCCGAGATTGTGCCACTGCACTCCAGCCTGGGTGACAGAATGAGACTCTGTCTCAAAAAAAAAAAAAAAAAAAAAAAATTGCTAGTCAGCTCTTTTCTGGTCAGAGGTGTGAGCCATGGAGGCAGTATGGTTATCTTACAAAATGTCTCAGACTTGGAGTAAAGCCCTGGGTCCATATCTTGGCTCTGCCAATGATCAACTGTGTGACCTGAGCCACCCTCAGATTCAGTGTCATCTGTAGGATTGGGTTGCTATAAAGAAAAGAGGGAAAAGAAAATTCTTGACTTTCTTCCAACCCAGCTGTGGAAGATATTATTTTAGATCCTTTGCCTAACTGGTCTGAATGATCGCCCCAGGTGGAAAGGAAGGCAAAGGTCATTTCAGGGCATGTAGGATTGGAGATCACTCCACTGCACTCCAGCCTGGTTGACAGAGTGAGACTCCATCTCAAAAAAAAAAAAAAAGCTGTATTAAAATCAGGATGTGCAGATGTGCATGGTTATTATTTTTATTGACTCACCCACCACAGTGGATGGTTGTGAGACTCATAAGGTCATGCTTATGGAGGTGTCTGGCATGGCATGCATGCCAGGAAGTGGGCATCAGCATATACCAGTTTAACCTGTCAGTTGAAAGGTATGTTAGAAATAGGAAGTATTTCAACTTACCCATGTGCAGGTACTGAGAAAGCTCTCAGAGATACCCAGATTTCAACAGTGTTTTGGTAATCTTACCACGGTTATTTATACACATTGCTACACCAGCCTCAGATTTATTTCAGCTCAGTTAAGTTTAGTGATTTACCTCATTTGGAAAAGAAGTATGGCATACTATATTATTTATATTTAAAGCACATATTTATAATCTGAAGTTTCTAGGTTTCACTGAGTGGTTTCAATTCTTGTCCCCAAATTCTGGTAGCTAACTGCATTGTGGTGTTGCCTAACTGCTGTTTTCACCAAGAGTTACATTGAGCTTTAAAATACTGAAAGGTGAAGCCAGCTGGGCTTCTGGGTCGGGTGGGGACTTGGAGAACTTTTCTGCATAGCTAGAGGATTGTAAATACACCAATCAGTGCTCTGTGTCTAGCTAGAGTATTGTAAATGCACCAATCAGCATTCTGTAAAAATGGACCGATCAGCACTCTGTAAAATGGACCAATCAGCACTCTGTAAAACGGACCAATCAGCACTCTGTAAAACGGACCAATCAGCACTCTGTAAAATGGACCAATAAGCAGGACATGGGTGGGGACAAATAAGGGAATAAAAGCTGGCCACCCACGCCAGTCTTTGTAACCCGCTCCGGTCGTCTTCCGCTGCAGAAGTTTGTTGTTTTGCTCTTCGCGGTAAATCTTGTTGCTGCTCACCATGTGGGTCCACACCACTTCTAAACGCATTTACATTCGCCGCACCACCTTTTAAGAGCTGTACTGTTCGCTGTGAAGGTCGGCGGGTTTGTTCATGAAGTCAGTGAAACCACGAACCCACTGGAAGCAAAAAACCCCAGACGCACCATCTTTAAGAGCTGTAACACTCGCCGCGAAGGTCCGCGCGTTTATTCGTGAAGTCAGTGAGACCACGAACGCACCGGAAGCAAGAAACTCCGGACACGGTATGTGTTTACATAAAATATCATGGTGTCTCATTCTCAGTGTAATGACTATGAGAACTTGCATGAGGCTTTTTGTAAATGGACCTTGCAATGTCATAGGAATAAGAATTCTTTTAGAAGGTAGAAAGAATGAGTTTGTCGATTAACAAATGGCGGGCAATTGGAGTCCAGAGAGAGGCTGGTGAATCTTTGAGATCCTTCAAGGATCAGGCCCGGAACCAGACCCCATTGATGGTCTGGCCTAAGCAACAGCCATGATCAAATTCCCAACTGATCCGCTTCTAATCATTGTTCTCTGAAGATGTTGGAAATTATGGCCTTTGGTTGCTTATAAGCCTGCTTTTTGCTTTTTTTTTCCGAGGGCAATTTGTTTGCTTTCTCAGTTTCTCCATCCTACTTCTGTTACTCTCCTTCTCCCATCACCATGCTGTCTCCTCTCCCTTCTTCCTCTGGCTTCATTCCTGGTTTCTTCTCCCACCCTTCTTGCTGTTTTTGTCACCTGATCTGCGTCATGTCTGGGCATTCTGCTATGATTTTTCTATTTTCCCCTTTCCCCGTTGCCCTTCTGTTATCTTCCTTTCCCCTTTCTTCCCTCTCTCCTGTCCTGTTGCTGTCTCTTTTTCTTCTATTTCCATCTCCATTTGTTGTAGAATGAACAGAGGCATAAGATCCCTCGGAAACACAGCACTGTCTCATTTCTCTATTACCAACAGAATTCTTCAGGGAGGCTGAGGAATGATATCTTGGATATATTGCAAGATGTTAGTTCTCTACAGACACAGCAAGTGGATGTGGCATTGGTTTCCCCTATCATTGCAATATAACCTGCCTGAAATCACAGGTTCAGCACAGCTTACGTCCAAAGAGGGTTTCACAGCCCCGAGTGGAAGCTTCAGTTGGAATGGTGCTGAGTTTGACTGGAAAATATTTGTGTTTTAACTTCTATCTTGGTTGAATAGCTTTAGGATGCTTGCAGATTGGTTTCTGTTTTAAAAGGTTCACCAGTGTTTAAAAACTTTATTCAGGTTGAGTTTAATAAAAACAGTTACACTTGGGTTTCATTTAGTAAGTAATAGTCATCTATTTTTAGTGTTTTATTTACAGTTAAATGTAGGTTCACTCATTAACTCAAATAGTTGTTCTGGTCCATCCTTTGAGACTGTGATAAAGTGGGTGGTCTGTGTATGAACAGAATCAAGTTATTTAGAGGGTTTTAGAGTCCAGGTTGAATGTGGAGGAGCATTAACCACGACATTACTGATTTGACGGATTCTTGCTCTGAAGAGTAAGGAAGGAGATCTGTGGTTAGGTAGTGATGATCCGACCAGTTGATTTTTCTTGAGACTATATTTTTGAAGAGAAACAAATCTGGTCTGATCTCCTCTCTGTTTGAGAGAATGTAACATGGGAAGTCTGCTACTCCTTGTTAACAGGATCGTGTCTCGTTCATCACTCCCCCAACCAGCTCCTGATACAGTGCCTGGAAAACAGCAGAAAGCTCAACATGTCTTTTTGCAACATGCATCTTGCAGTTTTCTCAAACTCCCACGTGTAGTCATGACAGCATCTTGCAAGCCTCTCCACAGAGTCAGCCAACCACAGTTGTCAGGAATCACCTTACGTTTAATCAAGATGAACGTTTATCCTACTTTGCAGTTATACAGCCACAGTTATTTATGGGTATCAGTTTTCCTTCCCGAAGTTTCAGAGCCAGAAGACTCACCAGGAAGGCGGATCCAAAAGAGTTCGGGTTTCATGGCCCTGCAAACTGGCTGTTACAGTAATTTGTCTTCCCTCCTTTCCTGAGTTTCTGCTCCAGCCTGCCTGTAGCGTACATTGCTCTTTTATTGCCTTCGCTTCTTGTCTGCTGAGTTGGTTCCATTCTGGGCATGCTGCCAGGATTTGCAACTAACACTTCCGCCCATTTCCTGCTGCTTCCTTTTTTTTCTGGTCTACCGAAGAATGGGCAGAAGTGCTAAGAACCCCAGCTAAATCTATGGAGTTTTTCAGTGAGTTTGGGAGGTACTCAGCAAATAAGAAGAGTAGATGTAGGGTTGGTCTGTCTTGAAAAAATTTTGGACATTATGGGATCCACTCTCTGCTCTCTGCACCCACCTTCCCCTCTCAGCCTCCACAAGCTCTGGGCCTCCAGGCTCCTTACTGTTTGTGCGCACTGCGTGCTGCTTTCCTGGACTGCCTGCCCACAGTGACCTTCTGCCTCCTCTCTATTAGACTGTTGCCCATCCATGAGGGCCTGGTGCCGTACCTGCCTCACGGTGGTGTTTGCTTGATCTTTCCACCCATCTTCCTCCTCTGAAGTCTAGGAAAACTCCCTGTCTTCATGTGGTGCTTAATAACACACCATGTCTCTAATGAGGATGTATGCTCCACATGACCGGGGATAAACTCATTTAGTCAGCAGCTGTGGCAGCCACAGCTGCAAAAGCGTAACATTTACACAGTGCTTTATCACCTGCAAAGCCCTTTCATCCACCTTATCTCATCTGTTTTTCACAACTGCACTGTGAGGTTGGTATTATTGTTGTTATCTCGTGTAGATTTAGAAGCCACTTTCCTAACTTAGTGACTTACTGCACAAAAAAGCCTTCAACCATGAATTGTTAGAGATGGTTTTTAGAAAGAAATTTGGCACTTTTGAATAGGCTATAGCCAATCAATCATGCTTGGGAAATTAAACATTTAGAGATTTAGTATTAATGAAGCACATCCTTGATGAACTACGTGAAAATAGGAAGGGCTCAATCACTAAAACAGTGGGAGTTTTTACCAAAATTTCACCATACAAAGTTGGCCATTTAACAGACTTTATTCTTAATTTTTTTTTTTTTTTGAGACACCTGACTAATTTTTGTATTTTAGTAGAGACGAGGTTTCACCATGTTGACCAAGCTAGTCTTGAATTCCTGACCTCAAGTGATCCGTCCGCCTTGGCCTTCCGAAGTGCTGGGATTACAGGTGTGAGACACCACGCCCCGCCTATTCTGAATTTTTTTAAGCTGTAATTTAGATATCCAAATTTGAGAAGGGTTCGTATGAACACCAAACATAACTAATTTGTATAATGATCCCATTAGATATTTCCTTTAAATAATCTTTTGCACATATTGTTTTAGTGCCCTGGTATACCTAGGAAGAGTCTACCTTTTTTCAACTAGAGCTAATCTTCACGACTGAATTTTAAAAGGAGACTATTTTCCTAAATGATGATGGCTAACATTTCTTGACGGCTTACTGTGCATCAGAAGCTTTCTATGTATTATCTCTAAATTTTACAAGAGTTTTTGAGAGAGGTTATTTCCTCCATTTTATGGAAGACAAAAATTAGGTGACCTTCTTAAGCTGAGTAAATGATTCGCAGTAAGTGTTGAATCAGGGATTCAAACTCTGCGTTCTACCACATCATTTGGCCTCCCTAGATACAATGTTCTAAGGCATTATGTTATTTTACAGAGAGGGGCTGGTGGAAAAACTCAGTCGCTTTAAATTATTTAAGCATTCCATGATAGAGTAGACATGGATTCGAGAAGGGATTTTATATATTCCAGGAATATAACTTCATTTGAATTGCCTCTGATTTCAAAGAAATCAAAACCTCAGTGGAGGAGAGTGGCACATGGTATTTTTAACATTTGCCCTTGTGGCAAACAAGGCTCCATGATTTGTTTCCCGTTCCAAATTTTAAAAAAAAAGGCAGAAAAATGAAAAGCCCTTTTTTAATCTAGTACTGAATTGATCCCATGCAAAAAACAAAACAAAATCCATAATTAAGGAGCACAAAGGAGCGCTATTTAGTGTCTGATTGGTGAGATTTCCTCCCTCTCCTTCCAGACTTTGTGGATCAGTTTTGAAAATGAAAGGAATAATCTCAGATATTTTTATTCAAAAGAACACAGATTATTAGACACCAAATACATACTAGAAAATTAATGCAATATTTGTATGTGCTGATGGTGAAGACCAAGGGCTTTCCTACTCCAGTGACTCAACCCTGGCTACACATTAGGATCACCTGGGAGAGCTTTAAAGCAATCTCAATATTCAGTCCCAAGCAGTAATTTAAGAAGGCCTGCAGCTGCCGCCTCTGCTGAGTGGCAGGGCCATGGGAAGCTTTACTGATGAAGGCACAAAATGGCAAGGGTGGTGAAATGTACAGAGGGGCCCACTCATTGATCAGAAGTGGCACCGGGAGGCTATAACAGCACAGCAAGACGGTGACCACACCCCCTTCTCACTTTTATGTCTCAGAACTTTTCTACAGTGAATGTCAATGTTTTTTTTCTCCACATCTGTTTCCTTTTTGTCCGTAACATCACCCCACTTTTCTTTTGAAAAGCCACATCTCACTCTATGCAATCTACATGGTTAGGATGAAGCTGATCTATTGGATCTAGAGGTGATTGATCATCAATCCAGGACTGAAGAATGATAATTCACATCACCTGGTCACTGTGATCTGTTTAGGGACAGGCACATTTTCTAAGTTATGCTCTAGAGAGTAGTTCCCCAGTCTTTTGCTGAAATAGTTGGGACACTGTCTTAGTAGCTATGGTTACTGACCTAGAAGAATGTAATTCTGAAGCTGTAATGATTATCTTTGATACCATGAGGGGAGAACAGAATTGAGAGATGTAGAGAGATTCCTTATATCATTTGAGCTCCATGCCTATAATCCTGGACTTTTTGGTTATATGAACAAATTCTATTCTGCCTAAGCCAGTTTAGTTGGATTTTTACATTTTGCCACTTGTAATACAAGAAGTTCTAACTAAGAAACTTTATTTAGTGGAGCCAAAAGGCCAAATGGAGGAAGCAATATGCTGATATTGGAGTGAGGAATTCATGGAAGGGACGTACGTGTCTTGGAAAACTTAATCTGTGTTAAAACATACATTCTATGAAGTAGCTAGCTCTGTTTGACCAACAACCCTCACCATATAACCTGTACCCCCCCATACCATATGTTAGATTTAATTTTTCCTCAATATTCTTGGTTTTAGGGTGAAACAGATTCTAGGCCTTGTATTTATCTTTTGAGGACATGTTTATTACTTAATATGCTATGATACTACTTTAGGGAACTGTTGCCACAGATAGTCTTAGCTTAGTGCCATGTATTTATTCAACAAACATTGATTGAACCAAGTCTGTATACTATATAGTGCAGTAGGCTTTGAATGCCAGATTCAGGAGTGTTTACCTAATTCAGTAGATGGTGAAAAGCTATGGAAGGCCTTTGAGCAAAGGAGTGACATGACCCCAGCCTTGATTTGGAAAGATTAAGCAGCAGAGTGGGCAGAAATAAGAGTTAGAAAAAGGAAGGCCAGTTGGTGATTGTTCCTATTGATGGGGACTTGAATTGGGCCTGGAAATAAGTGGATGGATATGAAAACGTTGCACAAATAGATCCACAAGGCTTGACAATATGACATTGAAAGAAAGGCATTCTAGATGATTCTACAATTTGAGCTTTAGTTATAGGGATGTGGAGATGCCGTAAACCTATTTAGTTGTGTGAACATGGTCAGATTACTGAACTTCTCTTGCCTGTCATTTTATTTGTGACGTTAATTACCTAGTAGGATATTGTTAGGCCATGTATATTTAAAGCATTTAGCTCACTGCCTGGCACATAGTACATGCTACATAGATGTTGGTTTGCTTTATCAAGATTGGATAGCCTATACTGTGTCAATCTCTTTCTGTTCCTATATATAAGAAATATTCCCGTTTCCTCTTCTTTCAGATTATGTAACAGAATAATGGAAGCAATCTGTTGCCGTAGTCAATCTTTGTTGACACACATCATTAGCTTTTTGAAGGAGCAAACTTGGAGTAGGATGGGCCAGAATGCGCCAATTTAGTGTTCCTAGATTTGACACAAACTCAAGTTTTCTCTCTCACATTGTACCTGTCAGTAGTGGCCATTAGATTTTATTACTGCTGCATTAGCTAGTGGTACTGTTTAGAAGGTGATGTCAGAATATTGGCCTGGTTGTTTATCCTGTTGCATTTTAAATACTCAGGACATCTAGAAGGTATACATGAAAATGTACTGTGGGCTAAGCAGTTAGCCAATGTGTACTGTCTAAAGCCAATATTAATTTTATAAAACCTACTCTGACCTACCTTACTTTCCCACTAGGCACGTACTTTCTGGGAGAAAATTGTTTAATATAAGCCTGGGTTAAAACATTTTCTTCTTTTAAAGCACAATTACACGGTTACTTGAGTTTGCAGAACACAACAACGTTTTAAGGAGTAGAAACACATAGAATTGGAATATGACAAGAAATAAGACTTCTCAGCTTATTCACTTTTTTGGTGACTATAGGTCAGCGTTTTCAAAATCTTTTAGGTTTTACCTAAGAACATTGCACTTAATTCCGTGGGCAAGGGAGAATTTGTTTCACTGTGTAGTTAACTGTGAAAGTTCCCAGGCCCTTTCCTGCACTTCCAGAGTATTATTCTTTATTTGCCTGTTCTGTGTCTATTGGCCTGACTGTATTGTCAGCTCCTTGAAAGTAGAGATCGTGTCCTCTTCATCCTGTTTGCTTGCAGTACACTTTTGGTAAATGAATAAATGAATTAATAAATAGGTAACACAATGAGAGAGGCCTAATTAAGTTCTAGATTTTTCTTGTTGTGGCTCTATGTCTACTGCTTTCTTTTCCTTTTCAAATTCCTAAAATTCAAACAAACAAGGAAAAACAAAAAAACTTGGCCGGGTGTGGTGGCTCACGCCTATAATCCTAGCACTTCGGGAGGCTGAGGCAGGTGGATCACTCGAGGTCAGGAAATTAAGACCATCCTGGCCAACATGGTGAAATCTTGTCTCTACTAAAAATACAAAAAGAAGCTGGGCATGGTGGCAGACACCTGTAATCCCAGCTACTCAGGAGGCTGAGGCACGAGAATCAGTTGACCCCGGGAGATGGAGGTTGCAGTAGCCAAGATTGCGCCACTGTGCTCTAGCCTGGCAACAGAGCAAGACTCTGTCTAGAAAACAAAACAAACAAAAAACAATACAAAACACCAACTTGTCAACATGTACTTTATTGGGAAATGATAGACAAATGATTTCCACCTTTATATCATATAGAACTAAATGTAATACTGGAAATGAGGGAATGAGTTTCTCCCTTTGTGCTCTCAATTTATAGACAGTCCAGAACATTGTAAACAATACTGACATTGGCATTGAATATGGCCCTGAATCGGCCGTGTGGTCTGAGGGAGCAGAGGTACGAAGTAATTGGTCATTGTGGTACTCAAACTCAGAATCAGGCATATGATGTAAATCTTATTTGCAGAATACTTTTTGTTTCAAGACACAGGACCCACTGCTCTATCGATAAAAGGCAAGGGTTTAATTTTTTGTTGTTCTAAGTCTTTGGAGAAAGTGGGCTGTAAATCATAGATGGTATATTGTATACTGTTGTTACAACATCATCTAGCCAACCTTTCATCTGTCCCATGTGGAAGGTTCTCCAGTTTACATTTTTGGGTTATGTGAATGAAGGCAGAGTAGTATCCTATAATTAAGACAAAAACCTCTACCAGGAAGCAATGGGAAGAAAGGTGAATTTCCTTTGCATCCAAGATGATGGGCTTACTGTACTATAACCAGTTCAGTGTATAGTGCAACCGGTATATTTTCAGAAGAAAGAGTCCTGGAGAGCTTGTAAAAAATGAGAAGTAGATTCGAAAGAAATACTTTTAAAAATACATAAACATGCAAGAATGTTCATTGGAGTTCATAGGATTGAAAAAAAATCCGAATGTGCAGTGAAAGGGGTAATAGGTAAAATAAATTTTTCCATATCTTGTACATATATCTGTAAAATGGGTATATAGTCACTTAAAAGAATGACGTAGATATATATGAACTGACAAACACCAACGATCAAGGAATACCAGAACACAAAAAGACAACAAAAACAAGCTGCCAAACAGTAGCTTGGTATCACTACGTGTGTGTTCGTATATCCCCACATACAACAATAGTAACCTCTGGGGTTGGCGACATGAGGTTTTCTCATTTTTGCATTATACAGTTCCTTGTTGCTGGAATGTCCCCCAATAAACATGCACTAGATGGCCAACTTTAAAAATGTCTTTCCTGCCGGTGTGTAGAAAAAGTGCACTAGCTAACCACTCTATAAACACTGTGGGCACAATTGGTAACCTAATCCATTGACTTGGAAGATGGTGATGGCCTTTGGAAAGGGTAAGCAAGGAGAATAAAGTGACTGGAGTTAGCACATCTGCTATCTTTAGCAGGGTGTGCCAAAATTTGTAAACAGAAATTATTTTGTAATTGCCTATGTTTAATGTTCTTCAAAGCCGTAGAGCAAAAGAACAGATTCTTTCTGAGAAGTGAAAAATAATTTTCATTTCACCATGCTGCTCTCCATTGGTCACTTGGGTATGTCCTTGGAAATAAATGTCAGAGTCCTGAATCAAACTGTGCCTTTAACTAACATTGTAACCTCAAATTGAGTCATTTAATTGCTAATCTCTCAGTTTCCCCACCTGTTAAAATTGATAATAATAATCCTTACCGTCGCATTCATGAATGAGGTGTTGTGACGCTTAATAAGATCATGTTTGCAAAATGCTTTGAGCTCTTTAGATAGAAGACAATATAAACACAAAGTCTCATTAAGATAATTACACAGTGATTTTTCATAGTTTACATCCAAGGCTAAACCTAGTGATGGAGGTCATTTTATGAGAGCAAAGAAGACGACTGGCTTTCAAAATCTGAAAAATCCCTAACACATTTTAAAGATGAATATAGTACAAACAGTTTTTAGAATATGAGAGCTTAGTTTTGAGAGTGATTCAAAAAAATGAAAAAATTTTTGTAAGTTCTGTGTTTAACTGAAAACATCTTTTCTAAAACAGAGTGATCACTTCTATCCCTTGAAAGAGGAAGAAAATAAAAGCAGTCCTGCTTTTTTACAGAAAGTTTTATCATTAATAGGGCTATAAAGTGGCGAAACCTGTCTGGCCCACTGAGCGTACGGACGGTTGACTCATTAATGCTTGGCAGAGTCTCCTCCTGGGTGGCACTGTAGCAGTTGCTCTTGTGATGGAGCAGGGGAGGCACATCCCCCACATTTTCTTTCCTCCCAGGCTGTCCTGAGAATCCATCATGTTTACCACAGGCTCCCCACCCTTTGGCACCATGGGTGCCTGCTACCACTATAGCCCAAGATATGGACAGTCCATTTCAGTTCCCAGGATTTGGAAGTGCCGGCACAGGAGGTCGGTAACCCCAGAGGAAGGTAAGCTTGAAAACAGAAGCCCTGTTCTCTGGGTTGCAGGTGGGGAGAAAAGGGTGTTTATTGAACATAGAGATGAATCTAACTAGATCATCAGAATAGAAGTTTCTCTCTACTTAGTGTTTTTAGTTTTCTAGTTTTTATGGGCTGAACTATGAAGAATTCTTGCTGAAAGGCCATTGTTTCGTCGCATTAGTTGATTCAGATGTCCTCCAATTGTTACCTGCAGGGGTGCTGATCTCCAATTTTTTAAATTATACCATCTGAATATTAGCATTTTCATTCAATTATGTTGAACAAAACTTAAGAATTTGTGTCTAATTTTTTTTTTGTAAAGGAAGGTTTAGGGCCAATTTTTTTTATAGACATTATTTTCTTCATAAAGACTTTGGAATATGAATGTGACTAGAAATTGTTTGAAATTTAAAGATTTTATACTATTCTTTAAAGATAGGTTGATATAATAAAATGCTGTATCAATATCAATAAATACTTAATCTAGATTATTTAACCAAAATAGGTGAAAATATTTGTATCTAATATTTCATATGGACAATGTTTAAATCATGCTTTTTGTATTTAATATGAGCATTATTAGGATGTGAGAGGAAGAGATTTTCTGATTTCTTGTTTCCTACAAGAACTGTCCCTCATTCTGGTCAAACAAGTTTCCCTTGATTCTTATCAACAAGTTTATACTGAAATTAGAAAAATTACCTAGGAAAAATAAATTATGTAAAGGTAATTAATTTCAGCATTAAGAGAGAAATTGACATTTTTTACTTTACTATTTCTCTATTTGCTGGTGCTTATTTGAAGCCATGATCTCCATTTTTCTGGTTTGTCCTAATCATTTAGATGGACTTCTTAGTATACCCCTGAGAATTTCTGTGTTTGGAGAATCATCAACCGTTCCAACAGTACCAAATGGACTGGATGCTAAACTATAAGGAAAGTTATTAATAAAACAAATGAGTTACTAATAAAACAAATGAAAAAATCTCTTACATTTGTAATTGCTTGGTTGGAACTAGCAACTAAAACAGAAAAAGCTAGTTTCCCATGGAGGATATTAGGTAATGAATTATATAAGTTTAGGTTTGCAAACTACATTTTGTGATGTATTCGCATTTCATAGAGATACACGCACATGTATTTACATTTTCTCAGAATTCATGTGATTTCATGTTGTGGAAAGTCAGAAGGAGTTTTAGAAAAAGTCTTTGCAAATTCACAACACACTGTATCATTATTTTGATGCAAAAGTCTTTGTAAATTCACAACAATTTTCTTTCTAGGAACACGAAAAACAGTATTATTTCTCTTCCGTACTGCCACTCCATCACCCATAACCTAAACTAGATGAAGAACAGGCATTTGAATGCAAGGTCAATCTGAACTTTATTCTTAGTTCAAACACTAATTTGCTATATGGTCCAGAGTTTTCTTCATAACCATTGTTTGCCTAGTGGTTCTTCCTTTGAGGCAATATTAATCTTTGTGTTCCTTCTGTCTCATCAAGAGAGTACAAAAATGTTGTTTGCTGGATAATAGTTATCTCTAGTAGATGTGGGTGAAGCACAGTTCAGAAATTAATGTTTACTTATTGGAATCACTGCAAAACATTTGTTAAATATTTTATTCCACGTATCTATGAATTTTGATCCCTGAAGTGGACTCCATAAGTTTATTGAGGTGCAAGAAGCAAACATTCAGCTTAATCCGTAGTTCAGATTTTCCAAAAGCATGTTAAGGTTAAATTACTTGTGTGGGGAAAAAGATGTTCAAGAGCATATGCTAGTTAAATAAGAAAATGCTGAGAAATGAATGCTACCTTGTCAGTCTCTCAGCCCCTGTGTATACTTCTCAGAATGCCAGTAATCAAAATGCAGCTATGGTTTCGATGCCTTCCAGATTTTAGATTACGCTTAAGGAGATATAGAATTTTTGCATTGTCTTCTTTATGGCAGGAAATTACAAATACTTTGGCTGTTATTGCCAGAATCTGAAGGCGTATAGCTTCCAGCAGGGGCACCTGGATTTGTTTCCTCTCTCTCTCTCTCTCTTTTGGAGTAGGGTTTGGGGACTCCGTGAGAGTTGTTAGAGGGGAGTAATTTCTCCAAACTAGATCCTCCATTGTTGTTAAGCTCTCACTATGTAAGTGATTTACCTGGATCTGAGGCTAACTTTATTTCAAATAGGATATTTCTCAGTCTCTGCGGGATCATCCATAGCTGCTCTTAAATTTGGGTCAGTGCCACACTTAATTGGTTGTGGTAATGATAATAATAGTGGTAGTGTTGTATTGGTGGAAACAATAGTAATAATAAGCGTTTATTGAGTGCTGTAAAACGTGTTGCAAGTACTTCATTTTCTTTAATCCTCAAAAAACTTTAGAAAGTTCTCTGTTATCTCCATTTTCTGTATGAAGGACCTGCCCAAAGTCAGATGGATAGTAACCTTCCTGAATTCAAGGCCTATACTTTGTCGACTATATTATATTTTTCATGAGGAAAAAGAAAGCCATATCTAGTATTATTTGTTTTTGCAACTTATAATCATGTTTGAGCTTCAATATGAATTTCCTCTCTACAACTGCTTTATCACAGGCAGTTTTGCTGGAAGAGGCTGGAATGGAGTGCCAAATAATGAGCAGAAATAATTTAAGCCTGGGAGGTGTTAAAAAATTAAAAAAAAAAACTTTAGACAAACTAAATTTAACAGAATTTAATTGAGCAAAGAACGATTCTTGAATCAGCCCCCAGAACAAGAATAGGCTTAGAATGACTTCAGGGCTGCCGCATGGTCGGATAACATTTATAGACAAAAAACGGAAATGAGGCATAGAAACAGCTGGATTGGCTACAGCTGGGCGTTTGCCTTATTTGAACACGGTTTGAACAGTTGGCTGCCTCGGATTTGTTGCAGCTTGGCTGCTGTGATTTTCCAAAGCTTGTCCTTGGATGAAGCACAGATTAATGTGAACCAAGGATACTTCAAAAGAGTTTTACAAACAGATGTAAAGGAAAATAGAACATTATGCTTCCTAGACTATAGGTCAACCCCAGTGAAAAGTTAGTCTAGGTTTAAATCTTTTTTGTATAAATGGGGATTTAAGTAACTACTACTAAGGCTAAGGAAAACCATAGCGCTATCCAAATGCCAGGGACATAGCTAAAACTCAGGAATGCCTTTTTATAGTTGGATCTCTAGTTTTTCTGGATATACCTTTAAGGTGAGTGATTACAGTCCCCATTCACCCTAAGAAAATTCTTTAACTCAGCCCAGCCCAAAGCTACCTGAGAAACTTATTATTATTACTGTTATTGCAAGCAGGTGTGTGAGAGAATCTAGTTGAAATGAATAATGATGCAAATGGATTTGCTGGTTGGAGTAAAGGTGGTGGAGAATTCCTCTCATTGGAAGCTGCTAAGGTCAATAAAATCTCATGACTACAAAGAGTTGAGAGTCAAGCCGTAAGGTGTGGTAAAGGGAACTTCTAAGTGGTAACTGAAAGCCTGGCCAGAAACAGCAACGTGGGAGCTGAGCATAGGTTTAGGGATATGAGAGGCAGGAAGGGTGAGGAAGAACAAGTTTAGAGGAAACAGGCAAGAATTTCCAGACAATTACCTGATGCAGGTGCTGTGCACAGCTGGATTTCAGGTGCTCAGTGTATTGTGGTTGTGGGAGAATTATTTGCATGTAAAAGATGGGAGAGGTGGGAGAGGGTGTGAGGGAGGCTGGCAAGACAGCAAGTTTGTGGGTGTGTGTGTGTGTGTGTGTGTGTGTGTGTGTGTGGCTTGATGAAATCCAGTTTCCTTAGCAAGGCTGTACACAAGGACCTTAACCTGAGCCTTGCCTACATCTTTCATAAGCAGCCCACATACCAGTCTGTTGAAAATATGCCATCTTCTTACACATACATTCTTTTATGTGTACATGTTTCTTCTGATTTGCCTTGTTAAATTTTATTCATCCTTTAAGTATTATTTCCCATGACAAGTGTCCCATTGTGACTTCTAGCCTCCCACCCTCCTTACAGGACAGCCTTAGGCAGCTCTTCTCTTTATTTCTTTAGTACTCTCCTTTTAACACTTAAATTCTAAGAATTTATTTAGTTCTTCATTTTCCCCGTGGGAGACTGGACTCCTCGAAGGCAAGGGCCTTGTCTTAGTTATCTTTGTATCATATGATTCAGTGCCTGGCATAGTCGGTGCTTAATCAGCATTTTGACTGGTTGATAGATGAAGTCTTGAGGACTCTATAAAATCAATACATGGATCATATATTGAATGAAGGATCAGTGCAGGTCAGTTTATCTTCTGAGGCCTGCCCAGCCACCAGACCCCTAAACTTTTCAGTAGCTGGCTGGACAGTAGCGTAGAGATGCTTGCATCTTTTCAAACATGGATAGGCAAAATGAGGGGAAAAAAGTCAATTTCCAGAAGTCAAAGATCTTAACATTTTATCAGCTAAAGTAGGATTATTTCTATTCCGTTAATGATAGTTCTGTAGTTGTTTTGGGGCATTTGGGTCATGCTACCTGTCAGGTGATGAGAAATATGGACTTTCTAGTTTGGGAGACATTACAGCAGCTGTGACTATTTACCCACAGGCTCTCTCCAAAAGAAGGTGCATTGTTGGTCATGTGGCAGGGGAAGGAAATCCTAAGTGCTTTTGTCATGAGACGAGGAGAGACTCGCGTTTGCGTGGTATTCTTGTGGTGTACACAAACAAGCGACTGGATGAGTCAAATGATTGGATCGACAATGACTTGTTTCTGAAAAGGAACAGATGTGACAGACAGGCTTCTGGAATCCAGTGACCACACATTACATGTTCAACACTTATGCAGATTCTTTGCAAAATATTCATATTTTCATGATTTCTGCATATGTTTTATGTTTAGGTCAAATGTTCAGGCAGCCAGAGGCCAATTATTTCTTCTTATGTCACTGTCCGGAAGTTAGGCTCCTAGGATGCTATTTAGAGTCCTGAGCTGCTTCATTCCTCCTCCTTGGACAAGCAAGGACTTGTAGAAATAATACCCCATAGGCCTGGCCTAGGAGGCCATGTGGTGCTTCCTGTCCATTCATGCAGCACATTGAGATGTAAAGGGCAGGCACCAGCAGAAGTGTCCCATAGGACCTTGACAACAGAACAGGCTCAGAGGGAAACCAGGCTGACAATTCTGAACAGAGCTGCTCCAAGAGGAGGTGTTGGGTAGGAAACCAGCTTACAAGACCTTGGAGAACTGCCAAGGGGAGGAGGCTTGTCTTGGACCTTAGAGAACTGAGCCTAGAGCAATTCCTGAGCTAAGGAGCAGGTAGGTGGCTAAGGATCTGGTTTCCCACACTTCTGGGTGAAAACATCCTAAGGCTAATTAAAGGAACAGTAGAAGCAGTTTCCAGTCAGGGTTTCATTGTTAAAGAAGGCTCTGTTTTGAAGTGTGCTGGTACCTCAGGGGCCTCAACTATAAGACGGTCTGGAAGGAATCACAGATGAAGGAACTGACATGGCCATGGAAGCTGGCTCTGAGATGGAGCACCGGGAATCCAATGCACAGTGTTCAACGTGGGGCCCCTGTCTAGAAGGGGGAGAAGTAACAGAAGGTGGGTGGCGGTACTATTTAAATTGGGGTATGAGGTGGGCTGTAGAGGAAGGTGCCTCTGTTTACTGACACTGGATGATTTTTGTGTTTTCTGTAGGAGCGCCGGTATTGACTAAAGATGGGGGAGCAGGGTTGTACTTCATGGAGGAGCAAACAGTTACTGGAAAAAAGAGGCTGCATAATTGTCTATATCGTACCCTATGTTCACATCTATGTTACATAAAGAAACAATATAAGACAACAACAAAAATTGTGTATAGAAAGAAAGGCTGGAATGAAATCACTGAACTATTTGAAAAAAATAAGCTTATATAGTTTAAAACAATAGATAATTCAAATTTTGTAGTGGACCTACGTTACAAATACATGGAAACACTCATCCTGTTTAATTACTTCATTGAAGTTGTTTGAATTCATGTCAAGGAGCCCACTGACCTTTAGGTGAGAATATGTCAGAAAGTGAGTAACCCCCTAACAAATGATCACACAGTACACAGGTCAAGCTTTGGCCACAAAGCATCCGAATTACACCAATAAATGCAGACATTTGAAACAGCATATTGAGAGGTAGATATGCCTTGGGGGTGTTAAACACTTTGGTTGTACTTTAGGTATAAGTATTTTGTTCTTTTGTTCCGCCACACTGAGGCATTGTGAAGAAAACAGAGAAGACACTGTTGTCAAAGCACCTAACAGCGAAGATTCTCTTAGACTTTCCCTGCCTTCCCCTTTGTCCCAGTACACCAGGACTGCCTAGGGCAGCTGTAACCTGGAGGCTTAACCTTTCTGACGATATAAACCCAGTAGCTGTAGGCCTTGGCATTTGGATAACTCTGCTCCAAATGCCCTTCATTTCTTGCCATCTACCCACACCACTTCCTAGCAACCCACATTTCCCATGTGATCTCTAGGAGAACCGGGAAAATATCCTAAACTTCTGTTGATTGGGCAGCCATGACGGTTATCACGTACTCAACAAGTACTGGTGAAAAAATACACCAGATGTACAAGTAGAATATAGGCCAGTCAGTTGATGAGCTGGAGTTTTTATAACCACCTTCTTGCCTCTAATATCTTTGGAGTGTTTTTATGATAGTGTTTAAACTAAGCACTAGTGCCTGAAATTCTTTGCTGCAGGTACCCAATGCTCTTAGCTTAGGCATCTCTAGGGAACCTTTAATTTTATTGCATAGTTGTGCTTACTACTTGTTTAATGGAGCAATAACAGTTCCTCTTTTTTAATTAAAAGAGTTATATAAGAAAACTAGTACAGAAAACAAAAAGAACAACAAAAATCTTCCATAATCCAACCACCTCAACTCTTTTCATAGAGATAGGTGTTTTTTTTGTTTTTTTGTTTTTTTTTTTTTGAGACGGAGTCTTGCTCTGTTGCCCAGGCTGGAGTGCAGTGGCGCGATCTCGGCTCACTGCAAGCTCCGCCTCCCGGGTTCACGCCATTCTCCTGCCTCAGCCTCTCCGAGTAGCTGGGACTACAGGCGCCCGCCACCACGCCCGGCTAATTTTTTTTTTTGTATTTTTAGTAGAGACGGGGTTTCACCGTGGTCTCGATCTTCTGACCTCGTGATCCTCCCGCCTCGGCCTCCCAAAGTGCTGGGATTACAAGCGTGAGCCACCGTGCCCAGCCAGAGATAGGTGTTTTTAAATAACAAAGGTCATGGAAACAAAATTATATAAAAATATTTCATATTTTATATACTGCCACCTAACATTATTTCAAACTTTTAATGTTTATATACCATCTCAATTATACCTTTATAATTTTAAGGGATAACATTTTATCATGTAGATTACTATAGTACTAAATCCATTATTCGACATTTAAATTGTTTCCAAGTTGAAACCAATAAAAATGCTGTGGTTAAAATCTTTATTTATATAGCTTTTTGTTTTCATAGACATGAAATTGTAAAAAGATACAAATATTTTGTTAACACTACAATTCTTTCCAAAAAATTACAGTAAAATGTGATACAACCAATTCATATAAAATGGTAACTGTTACAGAGTCTTTATTTTATTTTATTTTATTTTTTTGAGACGGAGTCTCGCTCTGTCATCCAGGCTGGAGTGCAGTGGCGCAATCTTGGCTCACTGCAAGCTCCACCTCCCGGGTTCACGCCATTCTCCTGCCTCAGCCTCTCCGAGTAGCTGGGACTACAGGCGCCCGCCACCATGCCCGGCTAATTTTTTGTATTTTTAGTAGAGACGGGGTACAGAGTCTTTTTAAAAACAGCTTTATTAAGATATAATACATATGCCATATAATTCACTCATTTAAAAGGTACAATTCAGTGGTTTCTAATATATTCAGAGTTGTACAACCATCATCAAAATCAGCTTTATAACATTTTCATCACCTCCCCCAAAACCCCATACCATTAGTAATCACTCACCATTTTCCCACAACCCTGTCCAGCGTAAGATACCACTGAGCTTCTTTCTGCGTCTGTAGATTTACCTATTCTGGAAATTTCATATAAATGGTATCATGCAATATTGTGGTCTTCGTGACTGGCCACATCTACTTAGCATGTTTTCGAGATTTTTTTTATAGGCAAAAGATATTCCATCGTATGGATATAGCACATTTTGTTTATCCATTCATAAGTAGACAAACATTCTAGTTATTTCCACCTTTTGGCTATTATGCATAATGCTACAAACATTTGTGTACAAGTTTTTGTGTGGACATATGCTTTTATATTTCTTGGATTTATTTCTAGGAGTGAAGTCGCTGAGTTCTATTCTAATTCTTGATTTAACCTTTTGAGGAAATGCCAGACTGTTTTCTGGAGCTGCTGTACCGTTTTAGGCTCCCACCAACAATTTTAGGAGATTCCCAACTTCTTCACAGCCTCATGAACACTTGTTGTTATCTGCCTTTTTAATTATAGCCATCCAAGTGAAGTGGTATCCTACTGAGGTTTTCATTTGCATTTCAAAGGATCCTTTAAGTTTTTTTATTTTTTAAATTGTGTAGGGTTGAAAGCATTTTGCGATGTACATTTTAAAAATCAATGTGACTTATAGAGGGCATATGCAAAGCACCATGGAAAACACAGAAATGAATCATCTCATAGATTGTGAGGGAAATGGAAATATGCCATGAGAAATGAATGTAAGGTCAGGAATAGCATACCATAAAAATGTAAAACTAACATTTGAATGGCAAATTCCATAGCACTTATTCACATGTGTTAACTCATTTACATGGAATAATTATCATCTTAATTGCTATACAAAGGCATCTTGAAAAATGTAAAGGACTTGTTTTTAGAACTTCTTTAAGGTTAATAAAAATATACGGCAGGCCAAGACATTAAAAATTGTTTTAATGTGGGAAAATTTTAATGGACTAAAAATACTGACAAGTTGTTCTTATTTTTGTTTTAATAACAGAGAAAATGGCTAAAGGAATAGCAAAATAGTTTTAATTGAGATTTAATATTGCATTTTTAAATAAAAGACTGTTAGTCATCAAAATGCTTTAATGATTTGTGCTTCTATAAATGTAACCTGAATATAATCAAACATTAAAAAGAAAAAGAGAAGCGCCAATGTGAGGGGCAGGGGAACATGTTTTACTGATGTTATTTGAGACGCATGACAGAATAGCTATTCTCAAAAAATGCTCTCCTTGGTTAATACAGAATTTTACCTTTTTTGTTACAAAACTATTATATGGCCACTATAGAAAAATATAGGAAGATTCATAAGGATAGGAAAAAAAGCCTTCCATTATCACCACCCATAGAAAAATTACTGTTAAAATTTACATGTATTTCTAATCTTTTTACTGTACTTTAAAAAATTTCCTGAACTTGATACATAACCTTTTGGTTCCACATGTTATAAGCATTTCCTGTGTTGTTTAACTTTTCATAAATATTGTTTTAATTATTGTGAACAATTCTGCAAAGAGAATAGACCATCTATGTATTATTTACCTAATTCTGGACACTTTACTTGCTTATGGTTTTTTAGTGTCTTAATAATCTGACAGGTATTTTTGCATAGAATGTTTGCATTTTAGAGAATTTGTTTATGGTAGATTCCTAGGAGAAGTGTTACATTGTCAAAAGTATGACAATTATCAATTATTTTAATATATATTACCAAATTGTTTCTCCAAATTTTATTCAATATACTTTTGCCTGAAGAGTATTTGTGCACTTACCCATTTATGTATTCAATAAATATTTAATGGGAACTTGCTGTGTCCAGGTGCTAGGTGAAGTGCTGGTGCTAACTTAAACATCATGGGCACTGTCTTACTTTTTTAGATTTTTAAGGTTTTAGATTTTCTGATTTACAGTGAAATATTCTTTGAGCTTGCATTTTTTTAAATTTTCATTTTAGATTTGGGGATACATGTAAAGATTTGTTGCATAGGTAAACGTGTCATGGAGTTTTGTTGTACATACTATTTCATCACCCAGGTATTAGGCCCAGTATCAAATATTGTTTCTGTTTCTCTCCCTCTTCTCATGCTCCCCCATTAAGTATGCCCCAGTATTTGTTTCCTTCTTTGTGTTCATAAGTTCTTACCATTTAGCTCTTGCTTATAAGTGAAAACATGCAGTATTTGGTTTTCTGTTCCTGCCTTAGTTGGCTAAGGATAGTAGCCTCCAGCTCCATCCATGTTCCCACAAAAGATGATTTCATTCTTTTTTATGGCTGCATAGTATTCCATGGTGTTATATATACCACTTTTTTTATCCAATCTGTTATCAGTCAACATTAGGTTGATTCCATGTCTTTGATATTGTGAATAGTGCTTGCATTTCATTTAGCTTGCAATTCTTTTAGCTATTACTAGTGGTGGTTAAAATTTCCCCATACTCATTGGTGGTTTATTTTTATTTTCCCTTTGGCCATTTAACTATTAATGTTTTGACAAAAATAAGGAAACTATAATGGATTTGTATGTTGTTTTTGTACAGGAACCTCAAAAACCTTACTTGTATTTTAGAACAAAGACATTTGTTAATTTAATAAAATATTTGTTTGTTACTAAACCAAGTATCCATCTTTGTCTTGAATAGAGTCTAGCACACTCTAGAGCAAGTATGTTTTATGCCTTCCTCGCTTTTGGGAGAAGAAATAGGTTATAAATGGTAAAGTTATGACAAGTTTGCTAGGTTGTGTAGTTTATTCTTGGGTTAATTGTAGGCATGGGGACATTTTTAGTATTAGACTGGATCACTTTCTCTGTCCTGGAAACTGATTGATCGTCTGAGGATTCATATTGGGAGGCAGAGTGGTAATCAATATTGTAGCCTGAGGTCACTGACAGAGGCCAAAGACAATAATGTGTGAAATTTAGGATGAATTGCTTTTTGGGTTTTGTCTGGATTTACTAAGACGGGGGAGTTGTTTGGGCAAATGTTGCCTCTTGAAGGTCTCTTTGAAGTGACCATTTAATGAATCAAGGAAAAGGCAGTTAAATCCCTCTTGGTGAGAACATCAAAAGAGGAATAGGATATAGTTACACATCAGGAGCCAAGGGCTATCAGTTGACCTTTCTTAAGAGTGGGGAGAGGAATTTGAATGATTGGGTAGTTTTTATTATATAGTGGCCTTTTTAAAAATCCTTCAACTTTCTTCTTTTTTTTTCTCCCTAACTTCAGTTTCTCCAGGCCTCCTCTTGTTTAATAGCAGAGTTAGAGAGTTATGTTATCTACCTTGCAATCTCATAACTTAAGCTGTTTTTTCTTGGAGGGCAGGGAGAGTAAAGTAATACTATTTTGAATGTATTTTCTCTCCTTGTGTGCCATTATCTCGTTTCCCTACTCATGGGAGTAAGAGACATGTAGATAGAGGATTCACACCCACTGATTGTTGCAGCATATGTCCTTTAGCTTTATATGTTTTTCCCCCTCCATCAAAACTTTTACCAAAGCAGTAACTGTTTAGTTGTCTGATTGAGTTTTATATTTCTACTGTTTTCTTGTTAAGCCAATGAAGATGCCAGTAAGAACTGCCAAAAAATGAGCAGGCAAGAAAACAGAGAGGGCTTAGTCAAAGGATGGCAAAAATATGACACACACACACCCCACCACCATCCCTCCTGTGCCAGGGAAGGCATTGCTCTCTCAGAGAAATCACGAGACTCTTTCTTACTGGAGCTGAACCTGGCACAGAATTCTTGCCAGTGTTGCATTCTAGCCCCTCACTCCCAATAACATGACATCCAAACTGAAACCTTTGTTATTTTCATGATAGAAGATCTGCAAACACACCTCTGGGGCTTCCAGAGTTAACTGTAATAAATAAGGGGCCAACATGAAAAATAAAAAACATATTAGCATTTACATTTTATTTAAATGTCTTAAAAGAGGGATCATCATATTACCATCTATATACAGAAGAAAACCAGATCTGGTATCTTGCATTGCTAGAGTTGATTTTGAGACTCATTCATTATTTAGTCTCAGGTAATGATAAGTACGATGGGTGAAATACTAGAGAGCATGTTGGCAAAAAGGCAGTGGCAAGAAAGCCTTTCTGCTGGAAGGATATTTGAACATGAACTTGAACTTGAGTGATGTGAAGAAATCAGCCATTTAACAGTCTGGGGAACATCTTAGCCAAGAAAACACCAGTGTAAATGCCAAAGGCAGGAATGAGGTTGGTGTGATCACAGAACAGCAAGAAGGTGAGGTTGGCTGCAATGAAGTAAGGGAGAGGTTAGGAGATGGGAAGAAAGTGATAGGCAGGGATCAAGTCCAGTGATGTTCTTTAAGGCCAGGGATTTGCATTTTATTTTAACTATAATGGGAAGCCACTGGAGGATTTTGATCTGTGGAATGGTGTGACATTTTTAAAAGATCGTTTGCATGCTTTGTGGAGAGTATTGTGTCTAGGCAGGAGTGGAAGAAGGAAGAAGAGCTAGGAGATTTTTTCCAGTTGCCCAGATGAGAGTGCTAGTGGCTTAGACTGAGGTGGTAATGATGTGTGAAGTGGTCAGATTTGGGTTACTGTTTGGTGGTAGAGCAAACAGGTCTTGCTTATAAAATTTAGGCAGAATGTGAGGGAAAGGACTCAAGGATGAAGCAGGTTTTAATCTTAGAAACGGAGAGCTATTTAATTAGGTGGGAAAGACTGGGGGAAGAACAAAGTTAGAAGGAAAATAGAGTTTGGAATGAATATTAGCCAAGCAATGAGTACTTGGGTGCCTGTATGAGATAGGGCAAGAGCTTATGGCCAGATGCATTAATTTGGAAGTCATTAGAGCTGAGATGATATTTAAAACTGAGACTGAATGAGATGACAGATGGAGTGAATGAAGACAGAGAAGATTCTGTGCATATCTTTGGGGTGCTGAAACATTTAGAGCAGTGCTTCTCAACTAGGGGCGATTTCCGAAATTTTTAGTTGGCCAATGGATGGGGGAGGGGATGCTACTATTAACTAGTGAGTAGAGGTCAAGGGATGCTGCTGAACATCCCATTATACAGTGCAAAGGTCATCCTCCCACAGAAAAGAGTTATCTGGCCCAAAATTTCAGTGGTGCTGAGATTGAGAACACTGATTTAGAAGGATGAGGAGCCAGCAAGGCAACTGAAGAGTTGAACAGTGAACTCAAGAGAACTTGGAGAGAGTGTTTTCTGAAAAGGAATTTCAAGAAAAAGTATGCATTCAACCCTGCTGGATGCTCCTGAGAAGTTCCATGAGATGATGAAAATTTGGGGATATATCAGTATGACTCAAAACTTCCTCTAAAAGCTAATGGATTTAAATGATGAAGTTTATACACTTTTGTAGAATCATGTACACATTAAAGAAAGCTGACTTTAAAAAAAAGGCCACAGAGACAATGCCAAATGAAATTTTGGCATTCTCGTTGCTTAGCATTTTGTGTCTGTGTGCGTGTGCGTGTGTGTGTGTCTGTGTGTGTGTGGATTCTGGTTAGCTGTAATCAAAATAGGAATTTATTTATGGAACATTATGGTATATTAAGCAACGAAAAATTGAATAGTAATATTGGGCCAGGTGGCAACCAGGAAGTACTGAGAATCCCATAAGCAAAAGTTCCTGGATATTTTCTGCCATTTATAAGATTCAGATCCAGTGACTCCAGATCAGGTTGAGACATGGCTGCTCAGAGCCTCCCCTTATGCACTGGGAGCAGTTCCCAGAGAAGGCAGAACAATTATGGGACAGACAGCCATTCTAAGGGGTACTTTCCAGCTTTCACCCCTTCATGCTACACGTCCAAAGAGCAGTAGACTCAGCTCTACCAGGCATAACTGCAAACCCTTCCTCACTAATAGGAGACAGTACAAGCTTAGACAGTAATGAGATCTGGAAGTGATGCCATAGGCACCCTGTTCTTTGAGTCCTTGCTGAGTAGTAGTTTTTTTTTCTTGTCCTGTTACAACATTTTGTAACTTACGAATCAATGGATACTTTTATTGTAATTAATATATCCCAGTAGTGAGACCAAAAAAAAGTGAAGAAAAGGAAAAGCAGATATTTATTGAAAGAGAAAACAGGAAGTAATTATTTAATCTTTAGATATCCCAACAGTATATAAGAAAATACAGTTTTAGTCAAGATTCCCTACTTTTCTGCCTGATCTCAAAGCCATATAGTCTATAAACCTTTCCCCAGTCATTACCCATTTCAAGTCATCCTTGCCTTTAGGCAGCATTTCAGCTGGTCTGGATTCTTTGGGGAAGACAACCCTTTATTTCTGAGAGGTCTGAACCATTGACAGTCCATGTAGATAATATTATGAGAGTCTTCTGCTAACTTCTCCTCTAGATTCCTCTGATACCCCACCAAATTCCCTACAATCCTATTTCTTTTTAATAGGGTAAATTATACTAGCTATTAATTGGAACCCCTACCCTTTTATTGTCTTTTATTTTTTTCTTGACAGGAGGATCTCAAAGTGGCCCAAGGAACGTCTTTGTTTCTAATTCTGAGGGATGACTCCTCCTCCCCAGTTCTGACCAGTGGGCACATAGCTCCATTTAGTAATGAAACATCCAGAGCACAGAGAGCACCTGTCTTAGAATCATTACAGCCAAGGGAAAAAAAAGTTTAATATTAACCCTTTGGTTGCTCATTCCCTCTTTGAAGACAGTGAGAGAGATTGCGTCAGGCCAGAGCATGTGCTGTGTAGTGAGACAGCTCCGCAGCTTGCAAAGTGCCTCATCCCAGGGCATCTCCACCACGTCTCTGAGAGCTCTTGGAGAGGGTCATTCTATCTTTTGCTTATTGCTTATCACAGAAATCACCACCAATTAGATTCAGCTTTTGCTTTTTCTTTTAATGGTGCAAATATTGACTCAAATTAGTATTGTTTTTAACATAGAAATGATATATTTTAATTTCTGCAAGAAAGTAGTGTCAGATCCCTTTAGTAAAGTAATACCTTTACAAATTTATATCAAATTATCTCATTTTTCCTTTACTCTTTTTTCTTTTTCAGTTAATTCATACAATCCTTGGCTCCATGGAAAATTACAAAACTATTTTAGAATTACATTAGTTGGAAGACATTGCTTCAGGAATACATATGTATTACTAGCTTCCCTAGTAATTTTATTTTCATTTCCTTTAGCTGATTCAGTTCTCAGTGGCTGGAGCTATCTTAGGTTCATCTCATGTTTCAGTTGTGCTGAGTGAGTCCTCTGTTGTATCGTTTTCCCCAACCGCATACCAGGGTGGTTTTGGCTTTCAAACTTCCTGCATCTCTATCATTAATACATATAATTGTCATTTCAAATAAAAAGAAAATAAATTATTTGGTGCTTCTATTCCTTAGCAACAAGTCACAGTTGTGACTCATTTTAAATTATAAACTGTGAAAATTGGGCAAGAAAGTCCACTTACATATTTATAAGTAAAATTTAAGCCCAAAATAAAAACATGACTCTTGAAATACTTGTCAGCACCATACAGTTCAATCTAATGCTCTTTGTTGTTTTGAAGCCATTATTGACAAATTTGTGCATCTTACCATTTCTTACCAATGTGAGTCTCACCAGTTTCTATTTTATCATTTGATGAAGTCATGTTAGGGAATGTTTATCATGCACTTGACTGTATTGATAGTTTTTTTCAGCTGACAAATATATGATGAACTCAATTTTATTCTTAGTATAGATTTTGTTCACTTTAAGGATCAGTTCCTTCCTGAAAATTTTGCCAATGAAGTTAATTTTCTTTTAGTAAATTGATTTTTCTACTGACTTGGATTTTAAGTTGGAGCTGTATTTTCTGGTAGGATTATACCCCCAAGGCATGGTAAAATCACATTTGAAATTACCTCAGGGGGAAGAAAAGGGCAATTTTCAGATAGCGATATGATGCTAAAAACAAGTTCCTAAATTAAAGATGATTTGGGTTAATTTTAAGCTTGACCAAATAGATTCAAGGTGTAATAGAATAGAAACCATGATAACTTTGCTGAACAAAACGTTCTGAAAAGACCCTGACTCCTCAAATACTCTTCTGCATGAAAAAATGAAGCTCATTTTGGTGGGTTAGGGTTTTTGTTTTTCTCCTTTGGTATATTTTAGTTTGAAGGGAGGATGAGAAACAACATTTCAAATATTTCACAATGGATAAAATTTGAGAATACATTTGTTGAACCATTCATTGGAACTCGAAAGTGAATCCTTTGGAGAAATGGAGCTCTGTCTCATTCTACCTTTTTGCCTTCTACAGGGTCTAATTCAGCACTGAGCAGAGAGTAATAATTCTAACAGTGTTTATGTACTGTTTATAGGTGCCAGGCACTGCTCTGAGTACATTGTATATATTAACTCTTTAATCTTTGCAGTAACTCCAGAAGGTGAGAACCATTATTTTCCCCTTTCACAGAGGAGACTGGGACATAGAGAGATTAAATAAATTGCCAAGGTCTCTTGGCTAGTAAGAGGTTGGAGCTGAGATTTAAACCAAAACTGTTCTGCTACAGAGTCCATGCTAAGCTCAATAGCAAGTGTTCATTCGGACTGATAAAAAAGATTAGAGCTTATCACCTGAAAAACCTGGGTGTTCTGAACATAAAACTATTCATGTAATGTATATTCAACAAATATTATTGTATTCAACAAATATTATTATATATCTACTAAACACAGGCACTGACTGCATCAGACACTGGAGTGCCTGGTACTGGAGAAGGCAAGTAAGGTTCTGCCCCATTAAGCCTTTTCCTGGATCCTAAAGATAAATAAAAAATTAAAGACATTCTATGGAGGAAAAATTAGATTGCCATGAAAATAACCACTGGAGATATCTATTTTAAACAGGAATATCAGAGAAGGCCTAATTAGTTCCATGGTTTGAAAATTTGCTAAAAGTACATTTCTTTATACTGAATACCCATATGAGAAAGTTTTATTATAAATTTTCATCTTGTGGACATGAAATAAAACCAATGTCAGTCAGTGTTTCCATAATCTGTCTCCCAACTTTAGGAGGTTTATGAAAGGATTAAAAAGTGGAAAAACATCATTTCCTTTGTGTTTGCTCATGGGTCATATATATACCTCATGAGGCAAACTCCATGGAGTTTTCCTGCCATTGTGGTCTCCATAATACCCAATATCGCTTAAATTTATGGTGGAATCTTTCCTTGTCAAGAAGAGAGAGAAGACAGGGAGAAGGAGGGAGAGAGGAAAAGAAGAAAGAATGAGGAAGGATGGAGAGGAGAAATCTGGTAATTTAGGGGTGACTTAAGACTGGATTCACCTTCTACCTGATGGAACACTAGCTTCCATTTACTTAAATACAGTTTTATGAGAATAATCTAGCCTTGGAGTTTGAAAGAAAACTTTTATCTTCCTGCTCCCCAATGTTTTACTCCTCTAGTTACATCTCTTCCCTCCCTAGCACATCTTCTCAGTTCAATGATAGCTCCTTGTTTCATTGAAAATTAAGGGGGAAATTATGTCTTTGAATTTGAGTATGAATGCTTCTGGAACTTGCTCAGTAATACTTACAAACACACAGGTCCTGACACAGGGGAAAACCTCTGAAGACTCAGCTTTATGGTAAAGCAGATACACATAAGATAAATTAGCACATAACAGAGTGTAACATGCTGGAGTATCATACATGTACAAAGTACCCCCAAAAGAATAGAAAGTCTGGAAGACACAAGTAAACTTGGTAGAGGAATTGAAATTTAAGGAGGGTCCTGAAGGATGGGTAGCACTTGTCTTTCAGATACCGGTATACAGTCAGTCCAAATAAAGTGAATAGACAAGGAAGTGTATTATGAAGAATGGAAAGCAGCTCAGTACAGCTGGAAGCCAGAATACCTATGTGGGGTTATAGATGAGGATTCAGAAGAATATGTGAAAGCCAAGCATAAATGGTCTCCCTATCCAACCAAAGAATTTGGGTTCTATTCTGTATGCAACAAGAAGTTGTTGAAGGTCTATGAGAAGGGAAATGTCATAATCATAGGACCGATGGGATAGGATTTAAAAAATAACATAAAGTCTCTTGTTAAATCTCATGCTGCCAAAGAATGGCAGGTAAAAATAGCTGTATTTTTGGTTTAAAATAGAATTTATTTTGTGCTTCAGACTGGGATTTGAGTTAGGGGGCAGGGATTACCATGAAGAATTACAGCAAGCTTGTCCAACTCCTGTCCCAGGGCAGCTTTGAATATGACCCCATACAAATTCGTAAACTTTGCTTAAAGCATTTTTTGCGATTTTTTTCTTAAGCTCATCAGCTATTGTTAGTGTTAGTGTATCTTATGTGTGGCTAAAGACAATTATTCTTCCAGTGTGGCCCAGGGAAGCCAAAAGATTAGACGCCCCTGGATTATAGGATTATGTAGATAAGTATAGTTTGAAATTAGAATACCCTTAACTGAATTTACCACATTGCCAGCCTTCTCCAGTATACTCAACTTGCACATCTTGAAATAATACATCATTGGCAGATAGTGCCAGATTTGGCTCAATATGCAGCTTCAACTTACAGATGATTTTCAATATTTTACCATCCTTCGGTGGTTAAGGCTTGTTCAAATCCATTTTCTACCTTTTTACTTATTTTTATTGTTGTCTGATTATATAAGTAATAGTTGCTTCATTTTCTAAATGAAATTTAGAAAGTCCATTGAAAAAGCAGTAGAAAGTACAGAAAAATATAAAGAAGAAACTTGTTGCTAACATTTTGATTTCTTTTTTTTACATATTAAAATTAGGGTAAAAATTGTATTTAATACTTGATGTTGTATTGTGAACATTTTCTTATGTATTACACATTCTTTGGAAACATGATTCTAAATAATTGCATAATATTCCACAGTAATGACTATATCACAATCAATGGTGTTTTGTTTCCCACTTTTTTCTGTCATAGATTATATTTTGGTGGATACCTTGTATATTTATAATAGATCTCAAATGACAACGATGATTATTTTTTATGATTAGCCTCCATTTACTTAAATTCACAGAAGGATAGATTCACACAAGTGGATTTTTATTGGTTAAAGGCTATGAATATGTTTAATATTTTAGAACAGTGGTTGGAAAACTTTTTCTGTAAAACCAAATAGTAAATATTTTTGACTTTGTGGGCCGTAAGATCTCTGTTGCTGCAGCTACTTCTCTTCCTCTTTTTACCTCTCTCCATCTTGACCCGTCCCCTCCTCCTCCCTTTCCTCCTTTAAAAATGTAAAAATGTACAAAACAGGCAGTAGGCTGTATTTGGCCTTTGGGCCATAGGTGTCAACCCCCGTTTCAGATATATATTGCCAAATATCTTTTCAAAGTTGTAGACCAGTTTACTCCTTTACCAGAAACCTTTGAGTGCATTTGTTTTACAATGGCTTCCCTGTATTATCTCAACATTGATGAGGACATTCATTTATTGAGGCATTCGTGTACTATATTATTTTTCCGAATGTGCAGTTTTATATTTCCTACCATTTTTTCTTTTTTTTACTGTGGAAGTTTAAGACTCTAGGCTCAGTTCAAAATATTCTGTTCTACCAAAAACATTCATTTTGTTAGGCACTAAAACTAAATAAATGTGTCTCTAATGTATAAGAAACTAAAATGGCCAAGAAGCACTCTCAGCTTCCTGTTTACTGGAACTATGGCTAAGTTCCCTACTGGAAGCATTCCTCTTTTGGACACGAAGACCTCCAAACCCACCAAGCCCAAAGTTGCAATGACAGGAAGCAAAAGTTCTGCAAATGATTTATTAGGTATAATAGTAAAAAGGGCCAGTCTTACCTCCTCTTTTGAGTCCCACACCTGTGTATTCTGGGAGAAAGGCATGTGCTGGAGAAATTGCAGAGATTTATGCTACCTCAAAGCTTGGAAAAATGCAGAAATGGTAACTCATACCATATTCCCACTTAAATTCCTTTTTGTTTAGTGAGAAAACTAGATGACTTTTAGAGAGTGACTGGATTATTGGAAACATAAATGGGGATGCCAATTGCAGGTGCTGTTTTAGATATGGTATCCCTACTAAATATATCAATACAGCTCCTTAAATCTAATATGCACTTACTGATTTACAAATGCTTTACTTTCACATCAATCAGTTCATCCTGGAAAGAACGGCACTATACCATCATTGCCTTCTTTTAGGGTTATGACAATTTTCCTATTCTCTCTCATGATACATTCTGAAAGGAGTTTGCTCATCTTGATAGCTCACAAAAGATTATACTGGCCCATCACATTGCTGCTATTATTCTAATTGGGCATGGTGAGCATCATGTAGCAATCACCCTAGATGCCTTAGTGATACATACAGAAGTGCTAGAAGGTAGGAATAAACATGATTCCTGATGCCAATTATTATATCAGTCAGAGTCCTGACACACAGTACATTCGAAAGAGTTTGTTTATTGATTGATTTACTTATTGGAGACAGGGTCTCAGTCTGCCACCCAGGTTGAAGTGCAACAGCGCGATCTTGCCTCACTGCGGCCTCGAACTTCCAGGCTCAAGCATCATCCCACCTCAGCCTCCAGAGTAGCTGAGACTACAGGTGTGCGCCACCCCACCTGGCTAATTTTTTGTAGATTGGGTTATATTTTTTTGTAGATGGAGTTTTGTAGGTGGGGTTTCACCATGTTGCCCAAGCTGGTCTTGAACTCCTGGGTTCAAGCAATCCACCAGCCTTGGCTTCCCAAAGTGTTAGGATTACAGGCATGAGCCACCATGCCTGGGCTATTCAAGAGAGTTTAAAATGAAAATAACTTAAGAGATTGTGTCAAGATTGAAGGACCCCAGAAAACAAGCATGGGCTTGTGAGCTTCCAAGGAACTAGCAACAGCAGAAAGCCCTTACCAACCTTAGGCCTGAAGGGGAAAGGGAGGAGAGAGAGTCTTACAGGAACCTGGCAAGAACTAGAGGTATGGAAAAGGGCCATCTGGTAAGAGCTGTGGTGGTAGAAGAAAGTAGCCATCTCCAAAATCTTGATTCAGCAGGTATGCAGTGACACAACCTCATTCTCCTGTTACTCTTTTACCTGCTCTTTATCTTTATGTTAGAAATTCTCCTCCGCTGTCTCATAATCATTGGTTGTGTACCTGCATGAGGTATAGGGACGAAAAAGCTAACTGAAAGCCCTGAGTGCCTGTGTAACAATACTGGATTTGAACATCACTGTAGGGTGATCAGGCCTGGCTATTGATTGAGGAACCGCCTGTGTCAGTGTCTCCCGGTTCTTTCTCTTGAGCTGGTCATGTTTTTCTCAGAATAATGTTGTAGTGTGTGCCTAGTTTTAAAGAAGACAAGTGTTCTGGAAACCTAGGGAGGGGAGGTGGGAGCTCAGGCCTCAGCATTCAGCATTCAGGAAGCATGTGGCCACTGAATCCACTTTGCTATGAGTTAATCATGCATCAGTTATGCCTGACATCTCCCCCAGTCTGGAGGAGAAATGCCATCAGCCATATTGGGGGAGGACAGTCACTCAGCTTGAAGTAAGGCTGTCAGTTTCTCTCTGATTATTGAATTAGCTGTGTTCCAAATATTTTCTAATTTCTTTTGTGATTCTTCTTTGACCTATGAGTTACTTTGAAGTGTATGGTCTCATTTCCAAGTTTTTGGGATTTTCCAAATAATTTTCTGTTATCAGTACCTAATTTAAATTCCATTGTAGCCAATGAATATATTTCATATGATTTTGATCCTTTTAAATTTATTGAGACTTGTTTTGTGGCCCAGTGTGCAATCTATTTTGATAAATTCCATATGTACTTGCAAAGATACATATTCTACAGTTATTGAATGGAGTGTGTTATAAATATCAGGTAAAATTGATGGTTAATGTTTAGTTTTTCTATATCCCTACTGATTTCCTGTCAAGCTGTTGCAATTACTAAGAAAGGAATATTGACATCTCCAAATATAATTGTCTATTTATGTAATTATTTCAGTTCTGATAGTTTTGCTTCATGTATTTTGAAGTTCTGTTATTAATGCTAGGTACAAATAATGAAAATGTAGGCATGTTATGTCTTTTTGATGAAGTGACTCTTTTATCATTATGGAAGTCCTCTCTTTATCCCTCTGTTTGCCGTCCTCCCCACTATTTTTCCCTAAGGTGGTTTCAATACTTTAAAGTCATTCCACTGTCTTTTGGACTGCATGTTCTGAGAAGTCTAGTAATTCTTTCATTTTCTATACATAATATTTTTTCCCTGTCTGCTTTTATAATTGTGTTTTTATCACTGATTTTCTAGTTTATTTATTGTAGTTTTCTTTGTATTTATCCTGCTGAGGAGTCATTGAGCTACTGTGATCTGTGGGTTAATAATTTTCTTCAAATTTGGAAAATTGAAGCCAGTACTTCTTACTTCTTTAAGTAGTATTTTCCTGCTCCTTTTAGCCCATCTCTTTTTTTTTTTTTTAAGACAGGGTCTCACTCTGTCATCCAGGCTGTAGTGCAGTGGCGTGGTCTTGGCTCACTGCAGCCTCAACCTCCCAGGCTCAAGTGACAAGTGATTCTCCCACCTCAGCCTCCCAAGTAGCTGGGACCACAGGCGCAGGCCACCAGGCCTGGCTGATTTTTGTGTTTTTTTTTAGTAGAGATGGGTTTTCGCCATGTCACCAAGGCTGGTCTTGAACTCCTGAGCTTGAGTGATCCACCCACCTCAGCCTCCCAAAGTGCTGGGATTACAGGCATGAGCCACTGTGCCCGGCTACCTACGCTTTCTACTGAGAGGTGATTTCTGGACTGAAAAAAATTACCAGAGCCCCAGTGACCTATGGGACATTATCAACCAGTCTGAAGTATGTGTAAATAAAAACGGGGCGGCGAGGCTAGTTGGCTCACGCCTGTAATCCCAGCACTTTGGAAAGCCAAGGCTGGCGGATTGCTTTAGCCTAGGGGTTCGATACTAGCCTGGGCAACATGGTGAAACCAAAATACAAAGATAAAAAAATAAATTAGCTGCGCATGGTGGTGCATGTGGTCCCAGCTACTTGGGAGGCTGAGGTGGGAAGATCACTTGTCACTTGAGCCCGGGAGGTTGAGGCTGCAGTGATCCAGGATCACACCACAGCACTCCAGCCTAGATGATATAGTGAGACCCCGTCTAAAAAAAAAAAAAGGGAAAAAGTAGATTTGTTGGGAGAGAAAGTGATAAATCTGGTGCTGGGGTAAAGTGCAGGACTACTCCTCACTACTAATGACTGGTGGAAGAAGGGAGATAGGAAACCTCTGGTGCCTAAGACACTCACGCAAAAGGTGACGATTTACGAATCTGGATGTGTTATAGAGGCCATTTCTTAGCAGCTCTGATGAAGAGTTCATCACTTTAATTCCAAATCATTGGGCAATCAAGGTAATATTCAAACTTTTCTGGTTAGAAGGGCAAAGATTATTGACAGACGACTAGACCAGCCTTATTGGCTCTAGTGCTGGCAACAATACTGTGTAAAGATAATTGTTAGACCAAACACCTGGGTTGGAGCTAAGGCTAAGGTGGGAACTAAGTAGATTATACAGCTGTTTTTCTCAGAATTTTGCATCACAAAAACCTTTGTCAGCCGTCAGGGATCAGCTTGTTTCTTCCTTTTGATGATAGGAATGAAATAAAGAATGCCCTTTCATTCTCACTATGTTGCAAGGACACTCAGAGCCATATTGTATTCTCAGTCTCTTAATTGTATTGTGTATGCTCCATCACATTTAATAATGGTAAATGTGCCTTCTTTTTTTTGTATTTATCTTGTTATGTATATTCCTTTTTGTGAGTTTCCTAGGATCATTTCTTTTTAGAAAGGAAGTTTTAAAAAAATCATTTATTATATATTTTATAATCCAGGGCTTAGTATTTTGTAGTGTTTTCTCTACTTTACTTCCTTAGCTATTAAGACAACCAGTAATTATATCATATGTCTTCAAGAGTTGGATTTCCCACTGGTGCAACCATCCTCATAATAATTGGAATAATGTGACATAAAAGGGAAAATATTATTTAAATTTACTTATAATGAATGCCATATGACTTTTTTTTGTATTCTGATTCTTCAATAATATTTTTGGGGCCAGGCACAATGGCTCATGCCTGTAGTTGCAGCACTTTGGGAGGCCAAGGTGGTAGGATCACTTGAGGCCAGGAGTTTGAGACCAGCCTGGGCAACACAGCAAGAGCCTATCTCTACAAAATAAATTAAAAACTAGCCTTGTGTGGCGGTGCACACCTGTTGTCCCAGCTACTTGGGAGGCCAAGGCAGGAGGATTGCTGAGCACAGGAGGACAAGGCTACAGTGAGTTGTAATCATGCCACTGCACTCCAGCCTGGGTGACACAGTGAGACTCCATCTCAAAAATATATATACATGTTTTTTGTTAACAAGCAAGTATATTCTTTCTTTTTCTTTTTTTTTTTGAGACAGTCTTACTCTGTTGCCCAGGCTGGAGTGCAGTGGCACAATCTCGGCTCATTGCAACCTCTGCCTCCCGGGTTCAAGCAACTCTTGTGCCTCAGCCTTCCAAGTAACTGGGATTACAGGCACCTCCCACCACACCCAGCTACTTTTTGTATTTTCAGTAGAGATGGGGTTTCGCCATGTTGGCCAGGCTGGTCTCAAACTCCTGACCTCAAGTGATCTGCCCACCTCAGCCTCCCAAAGTGCTGGAATTACAGGGGTGGGCCACTGTACCTGGTCATATTCTTTATAACCAAACATACTAAAACTTTTTGATCACTTAAGTATTTGAAGTACTAACATCTAATGTTTTGAGCATTTATCATCTGAGAGTAGACAGAGGCTTTTAATGTCTCAGTGAATCTTACAACCTCCTAAATTTGTTCTTTCCTTGATGTTTTCTGCATCAAACCTTATCTAGGTGCTCTATCCATTGTTAGCATCATTTGTGCCTGTTTTTCAAGTGTTAAAATATCCAGTGTAACTGTGGCCACAGATAAGTTTCCTAGCCTGAGTAATAAACACCCCTCAACTAGTATTCTTCACAGGAGAAAACCGTGGAAGGAGGTTAATACAATAATCATAAGAGATATTTATATACCTCCTTAAAATGCTATTTCACTTAAAGCCATGACTATAAATAGTTCCATTCATGGCTCTAGGCTCCTATGTTTGACTTTCTGGGAAGGAGTATCATAGGGTATCTATGAATGACCCTGAGGAGCTGTTGTTTCCAGAGATGATCAGCCACTTACTTGGAGCTGTTGCATTTGATGACGTGAATTCTATTTTTGGAACATGAACAGATTTAGGATCTGCTGCACTAGAGTGCAACTGAATTCTTATAAGCTTTATTGTTATTCTCCTTATCTTCTCTGACAAAAAAAAAATAGCCTTTCACATGACTGTGTGATGTTGGATATGCCCTCATTGTATATAGATTTCTTTACTTAAAGCAGGAAATTATTTGCTTCTCCCATCAAATCTATCTATCCCCCAGCCCAGGAAAAGTCTTCTGAAAGAAAATAATTGTGAGCCTAGTTCAATATTAGGCATATTCTTATTATCTTCATTTTATTGATGAGGGAAAAAAGACTCAGGGAGTTTTGGTAACTTCACCAAGGTCAAATAATTAGTAAAGGTCACAGCCAGGAATTTAGCCCACATGTTAAAGCCCTGTACCCATGCTCTTAACTTGTTCACATCTACTTCTCTGTCAGCCCTCAATATTCTCGTCTGGAGACTGGCAGTAATATCTTTCTCTAAATAGCATAAAGAACTTAGATTTTAGTTCTGCCTTTGCTGCTAGCTGGGCATGTTGGAAATACTGCAATCTTCATGGGTTTTGGTTTTCTCAACTATAAAATGAGCATGTAGGTGGGGAGATATACAAGATTCCTTCCAACTGTAAGTTTTGTTTTATTTTATTTGAATTTAAGCATGATTTTAGAAACACAAACTACATTGCAGTTGCCTGATGGCTATGGATGATTTCCTCATTGATGCTCAGACTGACAGAGCTTGCTCCCCACTCTCTGCTACTTTTTGATTTGCCATCAGCCTTTCTCTGCCTGGCCACACCTTCCGCCTGTCCATCTTTGCTCATTCATCGCTTCTCTCCCCACATACTTCCAGTGAGGAGTTAGAGGCTGGGGTGGATAGATACCACACCTTCTCAGAATTGTATCTACCTAGCTGATTTGGTGACATTGTGTCATTTAACACTGCTGAGGATGAAAATGGGGGCGGCTGCATTAGTGAGCATTGATCTCTAATTGACAGATACCAGCCATGAGACTATACTTTTGCCACAGCTCTGTCTTCCTAGATACAGACATGAGTGATTACACACACAGCCACACACCCACTCCACAAGCACTTAGCAGTGTCACTTTCCATTAGCTGTACATCTAGATTGCTGTCTTTCTTGCTTGTAAGTACCCGTTTGAATAACATAATGGAAGACAACCTGTCTACCTGTACATATCAGTTCTGATATTCACACCTGAGAAAACTTCACCTCATAGGGTTTATTTTATGTCAAGTATGATGAATGGCCTTAGGTACTACAGCACAGGAGCTAAAATTCAGAAGAGTTTTAAGCTTAGGGTTTTTGTTTTTTCTCTTCTTTTTGGATGCATAACCACTTCATCATTGCTGTCAAGTGAGGGCTTGGTATGATGGGAGAATTAGAGGAAACAGCCTAAAAGTCACTGTAATTTTGTCCCTTACGGACTTTTGTCCGGATCTGCTGGTTATATAGTATGTTCACAATTTCCTTTAGGAAATTGGTATATTTTTATATGTATATTCTTTAGATGATTAAAGACAGTATCTGGTAAATAACTTTTTAATAAAATGTAGTTTGTGCATGAATCTTGGTATGAATGAGTAAATGGGTGTGCCATGAGTTTTCACTTGATTTTTCAAATCCTTGCAGTACATCGAATAATTTTTTTCAGTACAACTTATAAAATAAAAACACTGTTGTGTTTAAGCCTTCAGCTGAAAAGGTTTAATGTCTTTAATAATTACAGTGCTTCTAGCGGGAGCAGACATGATAGTGTATGAGGCAACTATTTCAACAAATAGGCCCCAAATCTCAATGGCTTATAGTAAATATGTATTGTTTTTACACACTGGCCTGGGGGTTGGCTAAGGTTCACTCGATTGGGCGTGGGTTTGACTGAGCTTGGCTCTAGGCTTGCAGAACTGTGCCTGGGTCAGACGTTCCATGTCTCATTCGAAGCTCCCGAGGACCATGTTCGTCTCATGGTGAGGGCAGAAGCACAGGGTGGGGCATGAAAACACACCGTGTGTCTTAAGGCCTTGATTAGAACACTGTCACATTGTTGACATTAGATGGCCAAAGCAAGTCATGTGGCAGGGGAAATATACCAGAAAAGGCCATGGGTGCCTGATCATATTGCAGGGAGGGAGTGAAACAGTGGGAACAATAATCCAATGTACCCCTGCTGGACAGACTGATTCCGTTTTGGAAAGATGAGTTGTGGACACTGCCTCCTGTTTTAAATGGCATATTATTACCTTTCCATTCTGTCTCCTTCTGTTGTTTTGATAATTGACAGCAAAACCTCAGTCTGATGTTGTAGGTTAGCATCAGGAAGTGCAGCTCATCATGTGAATGGTTTTGAAAAGCACAGACTTTCAAAGTGGTTCCAAGGTAAGTCACCCTACTTTTACTGTGACTGTGCTGTTTGTTGTATTAACTGTGGTTAGCTGTACAAATAACCTGTGTGTGTATGTGTGATCGATCAAACTGTTGAAATGTCTTTGAGAAACAAAATAATACTGAGTACAAAACAGGTTTGTAATATGCACGTGAAAGGGACAGACACATGTTTAAACTGATACGACTGATTCAGTTTTTCACAAAATATTCTCTAAAGATCTAACACCCCCAAATCTATTTGTGTCAGAAAATTAAATGACAGTTGACTGTTTTGACAGAAGATATTTATCTAATTTCGGATGATTTTCTTCTCTTTTTATTAAATTTATTCAGCTGGAGAGACTAGTTTGGGTATTACCCATTTTAATAAATATAGACGTGCTTTTTGACTAAAAAAGTTGTTTGTATTATTAAAACTCTCCATTCCAAAATTATTTTATAAATACATTATGGTCGTCAGAATGTTGACTTTGTCATTTGTCCTAACCTACTTTGTCAGACTTTTGAGAATAATATGGTTTTATGTTACTTATTTTCAGTTTTATGTTACTTATGGTCCTTTTCTGTCCAAATGATTCTTGCCAAAATTATTATGCATCATGGTTTTTACCTTGCATGTTTCCTTCATAGGGATATTGTCTGGTTAAACCTTAGGTATTAGAAATTAACTCTTTAAAACCATTTCCAGAAAGAAGATAACTTTCACCTTGACATTGTTTTTCCTCTGCATAGAGAGTGAATTGGATTGCACACCTCACCTCATTAATGCAGTATTGGATAGCCACTGCAGGTGTGTGAGGGGTTTGCATGTGTGTTTGCATAAATATGCATGCATGTGTGTTTCATCAAGGACCCCAAATCCTTGTTGTCATGGGAATGTTTCACTCTCTTGTACCTAAATGATGAACTTACACTCACCAGACAATGTGCCTCTGATGATACAGACGTCTTACCTCAGGTGTTGTACATTGTGTTTTGTGATATATATTATATATGTTATGTTTTATATTGTTTTATTATTCTGTGCAAACTTTACCCAAAGCCAGCAGCTACTTCAAAAGAAAAATGAAAGGTGGAGGGATTTAAAATGAGGGATGTGATTAGTAACCAATACATCTTGGAAGATGAGGTAGTACAGTGAGAGTATACTGTAAATTTTAAAAGATTTATGCCAAAGGTGAAGAGAAATAGTCCAGGAGGAGGATGAGCCATATAAACAGAAGTTAAAGGAGGTCTGAGCTTTAATTTCTTCATCTCTTAAAATATAAGCAGTACTATCTTCCTCAGAGTCAACGTGAGCATAAAGCAAAGGTGCTAAGCAGAGTGCCTTCTCCCTGAGTTTCCTTTAGGCATTAGTTCTTTCCTATGTCTTGAGACTAGAAGTGGTTCACTCCAAAGCACATGAGACTCTAAATGAAAGCCCAGAAGACTGTCTGTAGACAGTGGGTAGCAAGGGGATTGACTGGAAAGGCAGCTCTTGTTCTAAGGCATCTGGCCCAGATCAAGGAAGAGCCTGGGTATACTCTTCTAGACGACTGTGTCTGCAGGGGTGAGCATAGACTGGGGAAGCCCTGGACTCTCATTTTTCTCAGTGGCTGCAGAAAGGTGTTTTGTGAACAGCCTGCTAGAGGGCAACTGTAGACACACTGTGACCTGCATCATTTTTCGCTCCGAAGTGTGATTGAAAACTAATAAACCAAACTGGCAAACAACAGCCAAACCTTAGCTGTTTTCAAATTTTCTTCCTTCTAAAATGCTACTCTAATATAAGCATGCTATCTCGCACTTCCTTTTTGAGGTGACTTACTCTCAGCTCTAGTTTCGTGTAAGTCAGGTTTCAGCATGGTAGAAGCCATTGGTTGGCTTTGGGTGACTGCCAAATAGACTCTTACACGGATTATGTGTAATAAACACTCTATCATATATTCAACAGTGATCTCTATTGCAAAATACACTGAGCCTAAACCTTTAACTTCTGCCTAGTTGCTTAAAATTTTGCCAAGGTTGCTTACCAGGAATTAAAAGAGGACTAGGAACTTGAGTGCTATATGAAACATTAGAAGTGATCTAATCTGGTATTTTCCAAACTATGTTCCAGTACAACATTAAGTGGCTTGTGACATGTTTAGCAGGTGTCCCTTTAAATGGATTCTGTGGTCAAATAAGGTTGGAAAACGCTGTTATAGAGAATTAGGTTTTCTATACTAAAGGACATCCCAAGGTCTTTAATATGCTAGCATGAATCATGGTTCTTTAAGAGATACAGTCTGTACCTTATCTCACACTTATTTGACCGTAAAATCCTTTTGTTGTAGAATACATATTGCCATCTTAAGAATGGAATGTCAGGCAGAGGCCATAGTGTAGTCATTAAAAGCACCGCCCTCTATTGTTTAACTGCCTGGGTTCAAGTCCTAGCTTAACCATTTACTGATTTTATGATTTTAAGCAAATTGCTTAACTTCTTTGTACTTCAGTTTCCCCATTTAAAATGAGAACACTAATGATACCTAACTATATGTTGTCATAAAAATTGAACAGAGCTAAAAACAGTGTCTGCCACATAGTTAATGATTATCATCCTATTATTACTTGCCTACCGTTTAGGTTAGAATAAGCTAGACTAATACCTTTGATTCTAGAGATGACGAAAGCGAATCCCAAATAGGTTTCTCATGCACTACTCACTCATTCAACAAACTGACCCAAGTCCAATATGCACCATGCATAATGATTCTGTTTCCAGAAATGAAGATGAACAAGGCACAGTTCCTACCCTGGAGAACACACACATTAGTGACTTGGCGCAGATGACACTGTTTAGGAACTGTAGGAAAGCCAGCAGGCCAGACCTCCTGACTTCTGTCCCCCAGCTCCTCTGATTTCATTCTGAGATAGAATAACCCATGCAACCTGTAAGCAACAATATGGGGCACAGAGTACAGCCAATAGACTTACCTTTTCAAATTGGGCATGAGGGCATATGTTGTAAATTTTTGTTGGTGTGATCTAGCAATTGTCGGGAGAAATACTTTGGAAGGAAAGCAGTCTCTTAAAAATATAACTTAGAAAGCAAAGTAAGAGCTAGTATGCAGAAGTCTACGTAGGAGATCCCCAAATATGGCTTTATTTATTTATTTGGCTGCCATGTCACTGATGGCCTTCTCTGTGTTTGTTTAGGTATCTCCTCTGAGGGCTTTCCCTGGGATGGCTTCAATGAGCAGACACCTAAAGACCTTCCCAACAGAGATGGAGGTGCGTGGGTTCTGGGCTACAGAGCGGGACCAGCCTGCCCATTTTTGCTTCATGAGGAAAGGGAGAAGTCAAACAGGAGTGAGTTGCACTTGGATCTCCATGTAAGTAGAAATCTTTGATTGTGCTGTGGTTCTTTGTGGTCAACAGAGGCTCATTTAATACGTATTTAATGTAAATTGTGTATATAAAGTTGCATTTAATGTATGGATCATTGTTTAAAAAAATCAGTGGGCTGCAGAAAATCAAGATGCATCTTGGTGATCTGAAATTTGTACACTAGAAAGTAGCAACTTGTCTGTAAGTGACTGTGTTTGTCATTTACCTGAGTGTTTTCAGAGCACTCTGTTCATTAGCTTTGCAGCCTAAATCTCTCATTGTGGGAGTACCCACTGGTTGCAAGTCACTTCTTAATATCCTTTTACTAAAAATTTGTCAATAGTGTATGTAAAGCCAACTGATATGCTCTGGATTCTCAAGTGAAATCCAAATACCCTGCCTTCCTTCCATATTCATGAACCTTTCTCTCCAGCTGCTCAAATAACAGGTGACTAGGTTGGCAGAAAATCTGCAGAATATAGGATGATGCATTTAAAAAACATAATCACCTCCTTTCTCTTTTTTAAAGTTTTTGTTCACTTTTAATAACCTCTCTGCAGTTTTTTTTTTTAATTTTTTAAATTTCAATAGGTTTTTGGAGAACAGGTAGTGTTTGGTTACATGAATCAGTTCTTCAGTGGGGATTACTGAGATTTTGGTGCACCCATCATGTGAGCAGTGTACACTGTACCCAGTGTGTAGTCTTTTATCCTTCGCTTCCCCCAACACTTTCCCTCAAGTCCCCAAAGTCCATTGTATCATTCTGATGCCTTTGCGTCCTCATAGCTTAGCTCCCACTTATGTGAGAACATAAAATGTTTGGTTTTCCATTCCTGAGTTACTTCACTTAGAATAATAGTCTCCGATTTTACCCAGGTTGCTGCAAATGGCATTATTTCATTCCTTTCTATGGCCAAGTAGTATTCCATGGTATATGTATATATGTGTGTGTGTATATATGTATATATGTATATATGTATATGTGTATATATGTATATGTGTATATATGTATATATGTATTAGTGTATATATGTGTATATATGTATATGTATATATGTATATATGTGTATATATGTATTAGTGTATATATATGTGTATATATGTATATGTATATATGTAAATATATATCACATTTTATTTATCCACTCGTTGATTCATGGGGATTTGGGCTGGTTCTGTAGTTTTGCAATTGCAAATTGTGCTGCTAATAAACATGCATGTGCAAGTATCTTTTTCATATAATGACTTCTTTTCCTCTGGGTAGATACCCAGTAGTTGGATTGCTGCATCAAATGATGGATCTACTTTTAGTTCAAAAAAACATAGCCTTCTCTGTTTTTTGTTGTTGTTTTTGTTTTGTTTTGTTTTGTTTTTTTGAGATGGAGTCTTGCTCTGTTGCTCAGGCTGGAGTGCAGTGGCATGATCTTGGCCCATTGCAACCTCTGCCTCCCAGGTTCAAGCGATCCTCCCACCTCAGCCTCCTGAGAAGCTGGGCTTACAGGCGTGAGCCACCACACCCAGCTAATTTTTGTATTTTTAGTAGAGATGGGGTTTCACCATGTTGGCCAGGCTGTTCTCGAACTCCTGACCTCAAAGTGTTCCCTGCCTCGGCCTCCCAGGGTGCTGGATTACAGGCGTGAGCCACCACATCCAGCTACCTTCTCCTTTCTTATTCATTCTTGTTTTCATTGACACAGAAGTATTGACTCCTCCTTAGAAAGCACTGGTCTGGGGTTCACCTAATTCCACATTTAGATGGCCTGATAGGATGGACCAGATTATTGTGATTCTCTGCAATCCCTCTTTACCCATCCAGTTTCCTGTCACAGATGAGGTGAGCACCAGAAATCTAAGGAGCACTTTTTCTTTTTTTAGCTGTTAACTTTAATGCCTATTGACAATCTTGTGTTCTCCAGCTCATTACTTTCAGACCTGGAACCATGTGTTTGACGAGTGTGGGTTAAGTCTGTGATGTTCACATGGGTGGCAGTCAAAGAGCAGGAGAACCCTGTATTTTTCATACCATAAAACCATGGTCACTGTATGTCATTTTAGAACAGCATTCAACATTCCAGATATTATAAAAGGAGGTTTAGAAATGAAGCTGAAAGTTGAGAAAGCTGCAGTCCTGCAGGAGATGACATGAGAATTAGTGAAGTTTTTGGTTTTGTTCCCGTATGTGAAGTTGTGCGTCTTGAGAGATATGCTTAAAGTAGGAAGTGTAACAGTGACATCTGTTGGTCAATTACTTTAAGTTGCATTTGCCGCAAACAGCAGGCCTACAGTGTAAAAGTGCAGAAGTAGATTTTTAAAAGCTACTTTCTTTTTCTTCTGTGTTTTTAAAAAATACTGTGTTTATGTGTTTTTTAAAATTGGCTAAACTGTGTATTTCTGGTTTTCCTTTTCCTGTGTAAATTAAATGATTACTTAATTTTTTACAATTATAAAAATCCTACACAATCCTTATAGAAAATTTGAAATACAGAGTTACAGTGAAAAAAAAAACCTCATAATCTTAGCAGCTAAGACGGCGGTTACAATTTGATAAATTTTTTTTGTATTTTTTCACTAAGTATGGTTTGGTTTTCAATGAGAGTTTTTTTTTTAAAACATAAAAGCATTCCAGATTTTATAACCTACTTTTTTTGTTTTTTGTTTTTTGGTTTTTTTGTTTTTTTGCTTTTTTTGAGATGGAGTCTTGCTCTGTCGCCCAGGCTGGAGCGCAGTGGCATAATCTTGGCTCACTGCAACCTCCGCCTCCTGGGTTCAAGCGATTCTCCTGCCTCAGCCTCCCGAGTAGCTGGGATTACAGGCACCTGCCACCACACCCAGCTAATTTTTTGTATTTTCAGTAGAAACGGGGTTTCACCGTGTTAGCCAGGATGGTCTTGATCTCCTGACCTCATGATCCGCCTGCCTCGGCCTCTCAAAGTGTGCTGGGATTACAGGCATGAGCCACCGCACCTGGTCTCCTCCTCTCTTTTTCGAACAATTACTCTTACACTGCTTATCCAGGCTGTTGCAAGCTCGTTATAGATGTGTTTTAAGTGATTAATATTCCACGAAATGATACGCCAAAATTTATTTAATTATTTCTCTGTTATTGGATATTTAAGTTGTTTCCAGTTTTGGAATAGGACCACTATTTGGAAATAAAATAGCGTGACCACAAATACGATTTTTCCTATACCCTTCCCCCCCATTATTTAGGACTATTTCCTTATGATAAAATTCTAGGAGGTGGATTTTTTTCTATAAGTATTTTTATGTTTTTGGTATTTATCACTAGATGAAAAATGTCTATTTCCTGAACAATCCTTTTATGGGTTTTATATATTTATATATTATATGTTACATATATAGATATATAAATTATGCATATGTATATATGTATAATTTTAATATATTTATGTATAAATACATATGTGTGATATATAAAAATATATTTGTATATATAAATACTGTGTAATTAAAAAGTATATATTAGTATGTTGCTTAGTTTTTCATTAATCAGAATTACAAAACTAAAATAGTTTCTTTAGATTATTTTCTGAATCAACAGTTTTTATAGTTTGGGCCCTGTGTTTCCGTCCTCACCTCAAGCCCTTCTCCCCTGTTTGGACAGTGTGATTTGACTCCTATATGTTTAAATATTGGTATTCTAGGTAAGATTTCTACCTGAAAGGATTCTACTTATTTAGAACAAATGTGTGTATCCTATAAAAGACTACAAATTGGGGCAGTGCATACTGCTTGGGTGATGGGTACAAATCTCATAAATCACCACTAAAGAACTTACTCATGTAACCAAACACCACCTGTTTCCCAATAGCTTACAGAAATAAAAAAGTAAAAAAAGAAAAAGAAATTAGCCTGCTATTAATGACTAGCAGCTCACAAAAACTCCTTTCCTCTGGTGGGCTTTGGACTCTAAGCAATATATTGATCAGCCTGAGACATTGGACCAGCACTGCCGTGCTTCCAGTTTTAAACCTGACTTGAAGCGTCACCATCAGGATGTTACTTTCTTAAGCTTTTTCTGTGGCTACACTGACTCTCATTAGTACGTGATGAAAGGTAAAACACTTCGTACTTGAAATAATTGGTGGGAGTTGGCATCTGTGAGTCAGGATGGACACTGATGTTAAGGCTAGGGCTGTTACTAAGTCCCCTCATTTAGCTGGCCATTCATCTTTTACTTACTAAACTATGAAAAGACTCAGAGGTTCCTTGGGGAATGGCAGGAGGTGGGGTTGGTGTAGGACAAATACTATGGAGACTCTGGGAGCATCTATTTAACAAGCTAAATGAAAAACAAAAACAAAAACAAAAACCTCCTTTACCCTCACAACACTTCTGACATTCTGAGACCAAGTGTACATGTTTTTTGTAACAAGCAGTTCTCCAATTCCCTGTAGACACTAACTAAATGTCCCACAGTTCAATTCAATTGACATGATCTACTTGGAATTGTAGCCACATCCCACAAGTTAAAGGTTCGGTCCCACAAAACTGCCACACCTCAGATGCCAGTCACAAGTAGTGGGTTCCCGGGTTACCCATAACTTCTGTCCAACTTGGATACAAATAGGAGGTTCCTATGACTCCCTCTTCGGGTTCAATAATATGCTAGGATAACTTGTACAACCCAGGGAAACAATTTACTGACTATTACTGCTCAGATAGGGGTCTTGATCCAGACCCCAAGAAAGGGTTCTTGGACCTTACACAAGAGAGAATTTGGGGCAAGTCCATAAAGTAAAAGCAGGTTTACTAAGAAAGTAAAGGAATAAAAGAATGGCTACTCCATAGGCAGAGCACAGTGGTATGGGCTGCTTGACTGAGTATACCTATAGTTATTTCTTGATTGTATGCTAAATAAGGGGTGAATTATTCAAGAGTTTTCCAGGAAAGGGGCAGGGATTTCCTGGAATTGAGGGTCCCTCCCCTTTTTAGACCATGTAAGCAAACTTCCCAACATTACCATGGCATTTGTAAACTGTCATGGCACTGGTGGGAGTGTCTTTTAGCATGCTGATGCATTATGAGCAGTGAGGATGACCAGAGGTCACTTTTGTAGCCATCTTGGTTTTGGTGGGTTTTGGCTGGCGTCTTTACCACATCCTGTATCAGCACGGTCTTTGTGACCTGTATCTTGTGGCAACCTTTCTTATCCTGTGACTAAGAATGCCTAATCTACTAGGAATGCAGCCCAGCAAGTCTCAGCCTTATTTTACCCATCCCCTATTCAAGATGAAGTCGCTCTGGTTCAAACGTCTTTGACATTACCAATTTATTACAAAGGATATTTTTAAAGGATACAAATGAATAGCCCGATCAAGAGATACATAGGGTGAGGTCTGGAAGGGTCCCGAGCACAAGAGCTTCTGTCCCTGTGGAGACAGAACTTCTTTGGGTAGGGTTTTTATGCAGGCTTCATTACATTGGTGATTAGCTCAACCTTTAGCCTCTCTACCCTCCTGGAGGTGAGTTGTTGGGACTCAAAATGCCAACCCTAATCACAAGGTTGGTTCCCTTGGCAACCAGCCTCCCATTCTCTAAAAGTCACCTCATTAACATAAGCTCAAGTGTAGTTGAAAGGGGCTTGTTCTGAATAACAAAAGATGCCCCTTTCACCTTTATTGTTTCTGAGCTGTTTCAGAAGCTGAGGACAAAAAACAAATATTATTATTACTACTATGGCTCTTATCACTTAAGAAGTCATGAGGGTTTTAGAAGTTCTGTCCAGGAGCCAGGTGAAGACGAAATATACAGTATATTTCTATCAGTATATCACACAACTAGGACTTCGGTGTAGATGCTAGACTGCTGTGTAGGGAAGCTCTGTTCCGGTAATTATCCTGCAAATCCTGGTCAAGCAAATTCTGTAGACTATTATGGGCAAACTACAAAGCTCTGGAAAGACTGAACCCAAAGCTCTGGCAGCTCCACTTTTGGGCCATGAAGTTTCCAAATATTGTATGGGACATGCCTATATTACAAAATTATTTGTTTTATCTGAAATTCATATTTAACTGGGTATCTTATATTTTATTAACTAACTCTGTCACTCCTAGATATTACTTTTGAAACAAGATCCAAATGTGTGAATTGTCCTTGAGTAGCATCTATATATGACAAAACTTCAGTCACCCTGGAGCGCCCATTTAGGACATGAATATTAAGAAGTTAGCCTGAAGGGGAAGTTTTTTATGTTCCACTGAACTCTAGGAGCTACCATTAGCCATGCATTTCAGGTCCTAGGGCACTTTCAACCAGATTTATCAAAGGCAACTGAATATAGTCAGAGACTAGAGAAACACTGGGGCCTAAATTCTTAAAACAAGTGCAGTTTCCTGAAGATTCCATTGGAGAGGAATGCTCACCATGGAGAATAGTTTCTAATGTCTTTACAAACAAAGACATGGGTGGGTAGAAAAGATCCTAAAAGAAGTATGGCCTGAAATTGAAAACAAAGATATGAAAAGCAGATACAGGTAAGTAGTCTTTAGGATTATATCCTGGTGGCAATACTCTCTGGAAATAGAATTTTGCATGCCAACTTTTAAAACACTTTGGGAGGCCGAGGCAGGTGGATCACCTGAGGTCAGGAGTTCAAGACCAGCCTGACCAACATGATGAAACCCTGTCTCTACTGAAAATACAAAAATTAGCTGGGTGTGGCGGTGGGCACCTGTAATCCCAGCTACTCGGGAGGCTGAGACAGAAGAATCGCTTGAACTGGGAGGTAGAGGTTGCAGTGAGCCGAGATTGCGCCATTGCTTTCCAGCCTGGGCGACAGAGCAAGACTCCGTCTTACACACACACACACACGCACGCACGCACTTCTGAACTTTTCTTGTTGATTCTGGTTTCCAAGGCTCATCACAATCCCCTTCTCACCTGTGAGGCCCTGTGTGTTTTTTACTGAATTGGCTTAATTGGCTGGGGAAGACGCAGCATCCCGTTCCAAGTAATTGTATCTTATGAACCTGGATGTAATTACCAAGGCTACTCCCAACCTTAACTGTCTAAACGGTAATAAGAACCTCAATGTCTTATCACTTCCTAAAGGCCAGACCCTGCCCTTAGAGGTGTTATTATACATATTGTACAAATAAGCAAGGGCACGGGCAGGATTTAAACCCAGATCTGAGTCTAGACTGAAGTACTTAAATGTTAAGTCCTTCTACCTCTCCACTACTTCTGGACTTACTTGTTTTATTTTATTTTTAATTTAAGAACAAAAGACATTCATTTAATGGATGGGGATTAGCTCCCATAATCAGTGAGAAGGATTGGGATCTAGGCTCAGAATTAGAGAGCTAGAACTACAACCAAAATTACTCCACAGAACTCATCCAGTAAAAATTCTGCAGCTACTAATACGGGACACTAGATTCCTCAGCATGCACCAGGTATCCTGGGTTTTTCAAATTAATGGTGATTGAGGTGATGGATATCCTAATTACTTTTAATTATTACATATTGTATACAAGTATCAAAATACCACATGTACCCTAAAATATGTATATCAACTTTTTAACATTTAAAAAATAAAATTAATGGTGAAATCTTGTTGGAAATGTTGCAAATGCGGGTTCAGCTGCTTGCTGCCTGCCAAACCAGTTAGCAAGGTTGGGGGTATGGTAGAAGAGTGACTTTATCATAAACCAAAGCTAGCCGTGGAGAAAACGGTCCAGGCTCTTGTCTTAATGGAACCGCTTCAAGTTTCCAAGCGAAACGCGAGGGTTTAAGAAGGAGAAGTTTTGCCATGGAGTACCCTCCATGCAAGGGGTGAGGCAGTGTACATCTGTGTGGCTTGTCCCGGTGGCTTATCTTGAGTTATTGCCACATCTGGTAAATGGGCCTGCATCATCTCATCATCTTGGGCTCAACCGCAGCCTTGAAGCAAGCTCCGGGTGGGGGAGATTTCCACAGGTGCTTGTATTGTTTCAAGATTTAGTCTCTGGAATTTTTTTTTTTTTTTTTTGAGACGGAGTTTTGCTTTTGTTGCCCAGGCTGGAGTGCAATGGCGCGATCTCAGCTCACTGCAACCTCCGCCTCTTGGGTTCAAGCTATTCTCATGCCTCAGCTTCCTGAGTAGCTGGGATTACAGGCATGTGCCACCATGCCCGGCTAATTTTTGTATTATTAGTAGAGACGGGGTTTCACCATGTTGGTCAGGCTGATCTTGAACTCCCAACCTCAGGTGATCCGCCCGCCTCAGCTTCCCAAAGTGCTGGGATTACAGGCACCCACCATCATGCCTGGCTAATTTTTGTATTTTTGTAGAGATGGAGTTTCACTACATTGGCCAGGCTGGTCTTGAGCTCCTGACCTCAGGTGATCCCTCTGACTTGGCCTCCCAAAGTTCTGGGATTACAGGCATGAGCCACTGCACCCAGCCAGTCTCTGGAACTTTTAAGCAGACATATAATTAAATGCACTAGCAGTGTGAGGGGGTGTCTAGTGGTTAACACAAAGAAAAAGAAAAGAAAAAAGAATAAAACTTTAAAATTTAGGCACTCAGTTACAGGAACACCGGCAGATTTAAGTCCTTCCACCTTCCTTCACTCCTAAATAACAAACTTCACAGCATAAATTAGATTCAACATCAATAAATGCGCAGATTGCTCTCTGTTATGTCTTTGCTTACATGGAGAGGGCCGCATTTTTGTGTTGTTTACATGGAAGCCAATGAAAGAGTCTACCCCTTAAAGCTACAGGCCATAGGAATGGCTTAACCAAATCATTAGGATATTCATGACAATGTGACTTGTACTTGCAAATGGAGTGAATTTAGAACTATCAGAGTAGCTTGTTTGCTGACGGAGTGTGTTCATTTGTGTGTGTGTGAGTACATGTCAGTATGTATGCGTGTGAAAGAGAAAAAGAATGAGAGACAGAGATCATATGTCTGTTGGTGGTATGATAAGTGATCAAGAAATTATCCAGATGAAAAGAACAGTTCAAAGGGATGAATTGATCAATTTGGAAAAGCATTTTGTTTTTTACAAATTCCTCATTGCTTTAAGTCATGATAAAGCAGTTGAAAAAAAAGTAATCTGATTTATTTCCTAATTCACATGCAAGTTAACCAGTTATCTCTCAAATTAGTACAAATTTGGAAATTGATGTGAAGGATGGTTATCATGTTTAAATAGAATTTCTATTTTCTGCTGATCACAAATTCTTAAACCAGTTCTCACACTTCTCTACAAATTGAAAGATAATGGCAAATCTGCTTAACAGCTCAGCTTTCTTTTTTTGAGATGGAGTCTCGCTCTGTCACCGAGGCTGGAGTGCAGTGGCACGATCTCAGCTCATTCCAACCTCTGCCTCCCAGGTTCAAGTGATTCTCCTGCCTCAGCCTCCCGAGTAGCTGGGATTACAGGCGGGCGCCACCATGCCCAGCTGATTTTTGTATTTTCAATAAAGACAGGGTTTCACCATGTTGGCCAGGTTGGTGTCGAACTCCTGATCTCAGGTGATCCTCCCTCCTCAGCTTTCCAACGTGCTGGGATTATAGGCATGAGCCACTGTGCCCAGCCTCAGCTTTCTTTATAAAATAAAAAGAATAATAAGTTTGGCTAAATTATTGCATCACCTTAATGCTTAATGGAACTGTGAAATTTGTTTTTCCTTGATCTTGATAACACACATTCTTATTTCTTTTTCTCCTATTCTGATGAGAAATATCATAGCTGTTCATATAAAATTTGGACTCTTGAGGGTATATACAGAGAAAACTCTGTATTATACTTTGAAAGCCAGAGAGATCACAGAATAGAACTGAATTTTATATAAAACAATGAGGAATTTTTCTAGGTATTGTATATAAGTGAATTGAAATATTGCCACTAAAATACTTTATTTTCTCTAAAATTCACATGATTGTTTTTGGCCCCCTTTGGATGTGTTCCAATTTCTTACCCTCATTTTTCTGTCTAAAAGCTTAAGGTTCTGTCTGCATTCACTAAACTTAGAGTGCTGTGAGCCTCACGTGGTATCTTCCAACCTTGGTCTCTTGCTACGTATGTCATTTATACTCCATGTGTGTCTTTCAAAAAAGCATTTTTTTCTTCTCTCTCTCCAGGATGAAGGTGGGAATTTGTAGTTAAAATTACAATGCTATATGAGCTATTTAGAATTTGAAATGCAGTAGCCTTTGCATACTGACTGTTTGTGAACACTCTTGTATTAACATAAAGTTCTGGTTTTTATGGCCCAGTTGTTTTTTTGTTTCCTTTTGGATTTTACAGATTTTAGTTAAGCAATTCCAATTTATTGGTATCATTATTTCTAAATTGCATTAAGGATTGCAGCTACTAGTGTCTTGCATATGAACATCATAAACCTCCTTCTCCAGCTATAGAAAGTATGTGACTTTGATTCTAGGAACTGTTACAGCATTTCTTCAGAATTTTTCATGAGGCTTTTTAAAGTATTGAACATGACAGTAGTCCTATATATACTTGTTTTATTTAAATCTCCGATTAAAATGATGTACCACATGGAGGCAATAGTGAATACATTTGTTCAAAACCATGGAAACATGGTTCCTCCCTACCACCTGCACATGCTCCATAATAATGATGGTCACATTTATTTAGCTTCTGTGGGGAATCAAGCAAGCACTGGATTAAGAATATTAGCACATTTAATTCTTGAACTATTCTATGAGTTAAGTATTATTCCCATTTTACACGTGGATGCTATCTTAGAGATGTTAACGAACTTGCCTCAAGTGACAAAAAGCTAGTGTGTGACTAGTAGTAGTATCTCATGCTGAACCCCAATATGTCCCTCTTCAAATACATAGCCTTGTTGCCTCTACATTTTCTCTGCTCTTTCTTTAACTGTTTAAGAATTGGTGTTCCTATTTCTCCACATCCTCTCCAGCACCTGTTGTTTCCTGACTTTTTAATCATCACCATTCTAACTGGTGTGAGATGGTATCTCATTGTGGTTTTGATTTGCATTTCTCTGATGGCCAGTGATGATGAGCATTTTTTCGTGTGTCTGTTGGCTGCATAAATGTCTTTTGAGAAGTGTCTGTTCATATCCTTTGCCCATTTGTTGATGGGGTTGTTTTTTTCTTGTAAATTTGTCTGAGTTCTTTGTAGATTCTAGATATTAGCCCTTTGTCAGATGAGTAGATTGCAAAAATTTTCTCTCATGCAGCCATAAAAAATGATGAATTCATGTCCTTTGAAGGGACGTGGATGAAGCTGGAAAGCATCATTCTCAGCAAACTGTTGCAAGGACAAAAAACCAAACACCGCATGTTCTCACTCATAGGTGGGAATTGAACAAAGAGAACACTTGGACACAGGAAGGGGAACATCACACACCAGGGCCTGTTGTGGAGTCAGGGGAGGGGGAAGGGATAGCATTAGGAGATATACCTAATGTAAATGATGAGTTAATGGGTACAGGACACCAACATGGCACATGTATACATATGTAACAAACCTGCATGTTGTGCACACGTTCCCTAGAACTTAAAGTATAATAAAAAATATATATATTTAAAAAAAAAAGGATGGGCCGGGTGCAGTGGCTCACACTTGTAATCCCAGTGCTTTAGGAGGCCAAGGCAGGTGGATCGCTTGACCCCAGGAGTTTGAAACTAGCCTGAGCAACATAGAGAAACCCTATCTCGAAAACAAAACAAAACAAAAATTAGCCAGGCATGGTGGCATGCACGTGTGGTCCCAGCTACTCACGGGGCTGAGGCGGGAAGGTGGCTTGTTCCCTGGGAGGTAGATGTTGCAGTGAACTGAGATTGCCCCCACTGCACTCCAGCCTAGGTGACGGAGCGAGACTCCGTCTCAAATAAATTGGATCATAGTTGTGGCAATGCCTGACTGACTTTCTCTTTTGCAATTTTAGTGCATTGACATTTGTTTCAACAGTTTTCTCTTTAAATGTCTTAATTAATCATTGAGTATTAGGATCAAAGAATCATTGCTGATTCAGGATTCGTTTGTGACCTTTCTACCCTCTGTAAACTTCTAATTTCAGTAGCCATTTGCTTCTGGGTAACCAGCTGATCTATTTTGCCTCCCTTCCTATGTTTCAGTAGGAAAGAAAACTGTTATAAAATACCATAGTTTTTTTGATTTATTGTCATGAAAAGAAACATTTAGAATCAGATGGATCCAGTGCAAATGCTGGCTTTATTGCAGAAAGTTTCACTGGACAGTAATAATCTGTCAAATACGATTAATGACATCTTTCTCATAGAGTTATGGAGAGGATTAGGGTGCAAGAAAACTTGCATAAAGAACCGAGCATGGTGCCTACTTGGAACAGCATGCATGCTCCTCCCATCCATCTTCATTTTCTTTTAGGTAAATCCCCACCTTCTCTAGATTTTCTTTTGTCCCCTTTAAAAATATTTTTAAATGAGACGTGGATCTTTGGAGTTCAAACTAATATTCTCAAGATAACTTATACTTAAAAAAATTAAAGAAGCAAAAGAAAAAGTTATAGCGGTAGCCATGAACTGACTCGCTTTATTGCATGAGAAGAAGGGAATATAGGCAGCAATAGGCATAAGTAGTCTAATAAATTACAGGTATTCATCTTTTATCAGGAGCAGCTTAGTCACAATGAAATGCTTTCTCCATAGACTCCATGCCTTATGCTGTGATTAGCCATACAGAACAGCAATATTATGCCTTCACTTTGGGAAAGCTCAAAGCTCTTCTGAAACACATTCCAGGAAATTCTGTACTTTAAAGACTGCTACCCACCAACCCTCATCCCCCGCACCCCAGCTTCAGAAGTCACAGCCTTTCTCTCCTCTTTTACATTATTTTACTTTGTCATCAATATTAAATCCATTTCTAGGGGACCTTTGACACTGGTTGGTGGAACAACCCAGTCTTAGAAATATTTGAGAGTAGGATTCTAGCCAGTAATGTAATAACTATTTCAAAGTTGATTTTCATGTCTGTAATCTTTTATTTCATTTGTAATGAAGCAGCACTTTTGAAGTCTAATGAATTGACCCAAAACCAAAAATAAATGAATAAATAAAGTGGCTGGTGCTCTGCTGTGGAGGACCCAGGCTTGCTCATTGTCTCAGAAGAGTCCTTCCCCAAAGAAGGGAAAATCTCAGTGCTAAGGCACCTAGTCTCATTTTTAGCATGCTTTTTCTCATGAGAAAAAGATGGAGGAAACCCCAAATTCATGGACTTTTTTTTTCTCTCAAATAACTGAGTTGGTTTAAAAATCATGTTGGAGCTTGAGAAACAAAGAACAGGGCAAACTTTGTCACCTTATGCAGTGGCCGCTTGAGAAAACTTTACTCTCTTCAAGTGACACAGATGAAAGAATCCAATCCAGAAAACACTGGCCCTGAAACACCTAAAGGATCCCTTGGAAGAATTTTCTTTGGAGCTCAGTTTCCTTGTGGCATGGTTGTGGCCGGGGCGTGCAGAGGTGTGTTGTATGTAGTCCTTCTGCCCAAGTGCATATATCAGAGGGAGCTGGGAGAAGAAAACTTCCTGCTTGGGCTGTTAGTTCATCAGTAAATACTTGTTTTATAATTAGAATGCTAAAAACGTCTGTTAGATGATGGTTGGTGTCCCTAAGGAAGCTGTTCCTTTCCTAGGAAAACATATCCTACTTACTGCAGGTTATGAGGGCCAAACACATAATAGTGTATGCCTCCTAACAATTCATGAAGTAGGTACTGTTCTTACCAGTTTCCAGGTGAGGGAGCTGCAGCACAGGGAGCTTATATATAACTTGCCCCAGGTTAAGTCTCTTGTAGGAGTGGAGCATGGTGTGAGCCCAGGACTCAAGGTCTGTTCTTTTTTTTTTTTTTTTTTTTTTTGAGATGGAGTCTTGCGCTGTTGCCCAGGCTGGAGTGCAGTAGCTCCATCTCGGCTCACTGCAACCTCCACCTCCCAGGTTCAAGCGATTCTCCTGCCTCAGCCTCCCGAGTAGCTGGGACTACAGGCTCACACCACCACCACGCCTGACTAATTTTTTGAATTTTTAGTAGAGACAGAGTTCCGCCACGTTGACCAGGCTGGTCTCGAACTCCTGGCCTCAAGTGATCCGCCTGCCTCAGCCTCCCAAAGTGCTAGGATTACAGGTGTGAGCCACTGCACCCGGCCAAGGGCCTGTTCTTAACTCTGCACACTGCCCGTGTTTCTTGGTCATCACAAGATTACATACCCACTGCTGTCTTCCTTTGTTCAAGATGTCCCAGCCTTTCTACTTTCCTTTTAGATTCTTCTAGTTTGTTATCAATATTCAATCCATTTCCACAGAAGCTTTGATACTGCCCAGCGGAACCAGTCTTAGAAATATTTTACTCTTAAGACTTTTCGACAGAGAAAAAAAGCCCTTAATCACTGGGATGGGTCCTTGCAAGAGGCAGGTGCTGCCTGTTTTCTTTTTAACCAATTAGTAAAAACAGTTGCAGGCTTTTGATGGGGTGACCCAGAGAGGCTGTTGTAAGCGTTGCGTTGGCAGAGGAACTCCACAGCATCAAGGCAGGGAAAGTGCTACAAAACTAGAAGTTTAAGGGTATCTCTGGGTTTTTCTTTTGTTTGGCCTTATAATCCCGTGAATTAGGTAGAAGCAAGGTGTTGTCTCCATTTCAAAGATGTGGAAAATGAGCATAATGAAGATGCTGATGAAAAAGGTAAGCTCTCACAGCATAGCAGCAGGGTGATGTGATATGGGTGAATAGGAGATGGGACCCCTTTTTTCCCATCTGGGTGCTGCACTTGAGCAGTATGAACTGGTACCAGTTGTTTAGCTTCCCTTGACCTCAAATGTCTTCATCTTTAAAACAAAAGGTCAAGCCAGGCCGGGAGCAGTGGCTCACGCCTGTAGTCCCAGTACACTGGGGGGCAGAGGCGGACAGATTACTTGAAGCCAGGAGTTTGAGACCAGCCTGGGCAACATGGTGAAACCCTGTCTCTACAAAAAAATACAAAAATTAGCCAGGCCTGGTGACATGTACCTATAATCCCAGGTGCTCAGGAGGCTGAGGTGGGAGAATCATTTGAGCAAGGGAGGTCAAGGCTGCGTGAGCAGTGATTGTGCCACTGTAGTTCAGCCTGGGCAACAGAGTGAGGCCTCGTCTCAAAAAAAAAAAAAAAAGCCAAGCTAGATAATTTCTAATATTTCTGAGGTCCCATTTAACCTTCCAACAACTTGATTCTTCCCAAATTATTCCATAATCTTGTACTCCTTTTATACGACACCTCATTTTACAGACATTTTTTGAGTCCTTGTGATGTTACAATTGTCTCAGTTCCCCCGCTTTGTCCAAGATGCTGTTTGTTGAATGAAAACGCACTTCCTGAACCAAAAAAACAGATCTTCACCCATTAACCTACCCATATCTTTATTCAGAACTTATTTTTCCCAGTCTGTTGTTCTCAACTTTCTTCTCCTGCAGAAATATTTCCCCGCTCTAATTTATCCTTACTAAGTTTAACTCCACTTTATACTCTTTGTTTCAAATATTTTTCATATGAAGCTATTTGAACTACTTTGGGAAGCTAGAAGCAATTCATCATTAAAATCAGGCCCAGACCTTGAGATAAGTTGGACAAAGAGAATCATGACAATTAAGTAGGCTAACAGTGAGATGCAATCCTGTTTGCTTTACTTTCACGTTGCCTTTCTGAAGTCTGATGAGAATGTGGGGGTGAATTATCCAAACTGAATAATGAGAAGTGCTAGAAAGAGTAAGGGGGCCCTTAGGAATTTCTTTCAGATAGTGTCCAATTTTTGCAAAATGATGTTAAAAAATTTTTGTTGCTGATTTCCTAATATTAGGAAAGTCAAGGAGCTAGGCTCTACTGCCTGTAGGAGATAATATGCCTTTCATTGCAATTGTTCTTATCTCACTAGGTATCCACTCATTAGACTGATGTTCTGTTTTTTTTTTTTTTTTTTTTTTGAGATGGAGTCTTGCTGTGTGGCCCAGGCTGGAGTGCAGGGGGTGCATCTCGGCTCACTGCAACCTCCACCTCATGGGTTCAAGTGATTCTCCTCCCTCAGCCTCCCAAGTAGATGGGTTTACAGGTGCCCACCACCATGCCTGGCTAATTTTTATATTTTTAGTAGAGACGGGATTTCGCCATGTTGGCCAGGCTGGTTTTGAACTCCTGACCTCAGGTAATCGGCCTGCCTCGGCCTCCCAAAGTGCTGGGATTACAAGTGTGAGCTACTGTGCCCAGCCTAGACTGATGTTCTTTTTGCCATGAGGTACAATTGACTCTAGCTTCAGTCTGTGTACAGCTGAGAGGACAGTGAGAAGGGAGAAACATGAAGAATCCACTGCTGGTAAATTCTCCACGAATACTATGCTCACATTTTTAAGTAGCTAGGTACTGATTGTTTTTAACAGAGAGTTATAACAGTATCACGTAGGTCAAATGCTACCTATTTTTCATGTGTCCTTTGACTTAGAATTGTTCCTCCACCTACTTGGAAGATTGATCACCCATATACCCAAACCCTCTCATACCCAAGTCCCGCAGTAGGCTTTGGGAATCCACTTACAGGAAAAGTTGAAAAGTCAACCCTTCATATATTCAGGTTTCATATCCCATGAAGACTGCATTTTCCATCTTCTTTTGGCTGAAAACACATTGTATAGGTGAACCCATACAGTTCCAACCTGTGTTGTCTGAGGTGGATCATTTTTCATCTGGCCTTTTGCACAGATGTGGCAATTAGAGAGTTTATGTGTTTTCAGGTTAGGACAAAAGAGAATCAGTTGAGGTGTAGTAGTAGGTTGTAAAGGACAAAAGCCTTCACTTCCACTGGTTTCGTGTAATAGGTGTTTATTTCAGCGCATAATTAGATACTGAGATAATCTCCAAGAGAAGTGATTATTTCCCTCCCTGAAAATGTTAAAGCTTTAAAGAGATTCATTTTTCAAGACCAATTTAGATTGAATTTGTAGGTTGCTTATTTGAATATTATAATCTGAAACACTCATTCCCTGAGTGACCAGCAGTGGTAACATTTCTTTTTCCTTTTTTTTTTTTTTTTTTTTTTGAGACGGAGTCTCGCTCTGTCACCCAGGCTGGAGTGCAGTGGCGCCATCTCGGCTCACTGCAAGCTCTGCCTCCCGGGTTCATGCCATTCTCCTGCCTCAGCCGCCCGAGTAGCTGGGACTACAGGCGCCCGCCACCCAGTGGCTTGAAAGAGTCAGTGTTCAAAAGATGTCTGAATTACCGTGCTCCTCTTACTCGTGTTCATATTTAGATGGTGGCTGCTGGGTTTCTTTCAAAATTGTTTTAGGTCCAGCTATTACTATTAGACTGAGCCTGGGGAATAAAGTCCTTGGTTACAGTCTATAAAGAGTCTCCTCTTTTTAAATGGATATCTCCAACTACACTACACATTTCATGGAGGTGGAAGGCAAGGGGTATCTTCATTCTTATGTCCTAACAGCCTCATTGATTGTTGGTGCTCATTAGTGACATTGGATGAAAAAGTCTTCTTAATAGAAGTCATGCTTCATAAATGAAGGAGAATGGTAAGGGCAAACTGGAAAACCTTGATATGTTTGAGCCCAGAGGATTCCGTATCTCTTCTGTGGTAGGTATATAGGCCAGCTAGGTTTACTGGAATTTTCGCTTCGTTTTTCTTTCCTCTCTCTCCATTTTTTTCCAAGAAAACTTGTAGATTTTTCCCCAAGTTATGCAAAAGAAAAGAATGATCATCCTCAGTGTAAGGTTGTTGCTGGTTTTGTTTGTTGTTGTTTTTTTTTTTTTGGTGATGTTTGTCTTCTGTGTCATTTAAGAGGATAAAGTATACTTCACATCCCAGTTAAAGACCACCAATGAACTGGGCTGAAACCTTTGCACCTCAAGACTCAGCTGTGTGTGGTCTTCTATTAGGGAAGGAAGTGGAGCCTCTGGGCTTTAGAAGAGTGGTTGAGAGTGTGGATGCTGGAGCCTGACTACATGGATTCAAATTATATTTCCACCATCCACTGTTTCTGTGGACTGGCAAGACTTTTAATCTTTCTGTGCCTCAGTTCTCTAGCAGGAAAAAGAGAATAATAAGAGCAACTCATAATATGGTTGTTATCTGTATTAAATGAGTTAATATGTGTGGAGCACCTAAAATTGTGCTTGGCACATGGTCAACCCTCAAATTTTAGATGATGTTATTCCCCACTTACTAGCTGTGTAAGTTTGGCAAGTTACCTTCTCTCAGCTATGGTTGCTTACCTTTAAAAATGAGCCTAATAATATCTTACTTACCTAGAGCCAAGGGGGTGAAATCAAATAATCTCCTGGGACCAAAGACTTGACCCTCTTTCCTTGAAATTGTGTTGGCATCTGTGAGTATTGAGGGGATACTGAAACCTTATAATTCTGCTCCATGCCATGGTGTAGAAGGGCCAGTAGCCCCTTCCAGCATGTGTTCCATTTTGCCCATATCTATAGAGGGGCTTGGAAGCTTATTCCAGAAATCAATAATTAGTTATGTCTGAGAAATTGAGTCAGTTCATTTAAAAAAAAAAAAAAAAAACCAAATACGTGACATCTCCCACTGCCCCCTTCCTTATTAGAATTGGATGATCTGCATTGCTCGTAAGAAGACTGATCTCAGGCCGGGCGCGGTGGCTCATGCCTGTAATCCCAGCACTTTGGTAGGCCGAGGCGGGCGGATCACCTGAGGCCGCGAGTTCGAGACCAGTCTGACCAACATGGAGAAACCCTGTCTTTACTAAAAATACAAAATTAGCCGGGTGTGGTAGCACATGCCTGTAATCCCAGCTACTCAGGAGGCTGAGGCAGGAGAATCACTTGAACCCGGGAGATGGGGGTTGTGGTGAGCGGAGATCACACCATTGCACTCCAGCCTGGGCAAGAAGAGCGAAACTCAGTCTCAAAAAAAAAAAAAAAGACAGATCTTATGATCTGTTGTGATGATTTCTTCTTTCTACAATCTTGAAGAAGCAGATGTCTGATTTTAATCAATGGGTGTTTCCTCTAGACAAGAAGCTTGTTCTGAGACTTAAAAGACACCATTGATTTTTTCTGCAGTGTCCTGGTGGCTTTTTGATTAAGTGTGCCTCAGTTAATAATCCCCAAAAATACTATGATCAGGAGCAAACAGAGAAGTACCTGTTTAAAACACAAGATCAAATCAAGATTTAGAAAGTGTTTTACTTTCCCTTAGTGGTTGGTGGGATGCAATGATGCATTTTTATTTGTGTGAGCGTTGTTTTGAATACATTGCTAGAAATGTATTTTGGCAATCAGAATTTCTCAGTATTAATACTTAGATTGTTTTTAGTACTGAAGAACAAGGCCCAAGTTATCAATGTGTGACATGCAGCCACCCACTCTTGCAGATAAAGCAAGACTGTCATTTTCCTTATGGCTACCGTTTCCATTTTGCAGAAGAAATTACTGTTTGTGTTTAACACTTGACCACAATCTTCTTGCTCCAAGAGAGATGGCAATTACTGTTCAGCCAGTTTGACTTGCCTCTCCATCCAGAACAGTGTCCTGTCCATCCCAGGCACTCACTGCATGCCTGCTGAGTGGGACTGGATTTGGAAAACACTGAGGCCTTCAGGTAGATAGGGAGCTGTCCCAAGAGGCAGCTATGCAGCTAGGAAACAGGGCTGCAATTTTTACCCCCATCCTTTGTTGCCAGCTTACCAGCATATAAATAGAGTGGTAGAAACTACACTGGGCTGATGTTTGGAGGTTGTTTTGTCTGTCCTGTTTTTGTTTAGGCAAATTGGGTCTGTGATAGAGATCTGACTGATAGAGACTTTTCAGATGTTTTGCGCTTTAGGAGAATGCGGATCCTTGGGGATCTTCGAATTGTTTTGTCTAATAGGGCAGATTGTGTGTTATACTGTGTCATGCCAGGTTTCATTTAGTTGGCTGGGGCACCAAAGGGGGAGAGGGGTGTCCTGCTGCTGCCAGGATTTCTAAGGCAGCCAGGAAGTCACAGCTGCTGAGCAGAAAGAAGCCTGCGGTTGGCACAGGGAGTGTAGAGGGTAGTCGTTCCTGTGGAGCCTGGGCTGTTTACTCTGCCACCCTGTTGCTGGTGGACACTGGGTGTGGTGGGCGTGCTTGCCTAGTACCTGTTTGTAGAGCACTGAGACAGCCAGGGCAGAGCTAAAACAGTAGTCATCTGAAACCAGTGGTGTGGGTTTTCCCTCACGGGCTTAGGAGCTAAAATCTGCATTCCAGATGAAACCTGCAGGGAAGCGGAAGAAAGCACTTAAAAAAAAAAAAGCTTCAAGGGCAGTAAATTAACTGCTTTGAGTGTTCTAGGCATTTTGAGATGATCTATTGCTTTCTTTGTTTCCTTGATTGCGGCTTTGTAAGTGACTGCTGATCTGGGTGTACTGCTAGTTTTTTTGGCCTGGATGCCCCAGGCCTCTCTGATCATAATCCAGATGAAAAAGAAGGCCTGTGTCAGAAGTATTTCAGTTGCTTTCTGCTGATTCACTTCTGATTTCCTTAGGCTGCTCTGGGCAGTGGCTAAGTGCCGTCAGGATCAGCTTGCCGGCTCAGCACTTTCAGAAGCCTTCACTTGCTCACCAATGAGGAAGTTGAATGCCACCAAGAGAACCGCCGGCCTGGGGCGGAGCTCCTCATGAAGTCCTGGGCTGGGATTACAGGGCAGGCTGACTTTCCCTATGACAAAAAAGCTTTTGTCCCCGGGAATAAATACGGAAGTTTCAGAAGAGCAGCCTCCCTGGTCCGTGTGTAGTAAGGTGTGCGGCCTCAGCTGCTTCTGGGCATAGACTCCACAGACTTTTCACAGTTGCCCTGGCACACATCATCGCACAAACCGGAAGGAGGGCACTGTGACCTGAAAGAGACCCAAGTTTGTTTGCTGTGCGGCTGACAGCCTGACTCCCGGGTCCTGTTGCTCTCTGTCCTATAAATTAAGAGCAGATGGAGTGGATAAACTGAGAGCGCAGGAGAAGGAAACACAAGTCAGAACTTCCACCAAGGGCATTACTGAGACATGGAGAACGTTGATAATTCTCTGGATGGCAGTGATGTGTCAGAACCAGCAAAACCAGAAGCCGACCTTGAAGTGGCTCAGTCGATCCTGAGTAAGTTCTCTATGAAATCCCTGTTTGGGTTTACGAGTAAACTAGAATCTGTGAATCCAGAAGAGGAAGATGCTGTGCTGAAAGCATTCCACAGTTTACACGCGGATCCCACATCTCAGCAGGATGATTCCAGCAATGGCTTGGATCCACAGGAAGCAGGGTCTCGGGTTTCACCTGACCTTGGAAATGATGAGAAAACTGCAAGGGTAGAGACAGAATCAGAGGGAAGTCAGAGAAAAGAAGCAGGGACATCTCTCCTTGCTCAAGATCTGCTTCCACTCTCTACTTTGAAAGGGACGAAAGACAATGTCATTTGTGTTCGTGGGACCCTCGTGCATACCACCAGTGATTCCGACTCTGATGATGGTGGCCAGGAGCCAGAGGAGGGAAGCAGCACCAATGGCCCAAAGTCCCCTAGTGTTGTTTTATCTGAGCCATATCAGGAGTCCAAAGAAAACCCAGGAGGTTTCAGGGAAAATACTGTCACTGGGGAAATGAATGGTGCAGAGCTCTGTACGGAAGATCCTCAAAGGATTCCACCTGAGATGAGCAGCAAACTGGAAGCTGGCAATGGTGGTCTTCAGACAGAGCATCGCCCCAGCCAGGACCAGGTGGGAGAAGAAGGGTCCCAAATCCTACCTGCAGTAACAAACCAGAATTCGAGTGTTGGTGTCACTGAGAGTGCCTCTTCTAAAAAAGAAGTCTCAGGAGAGAAGTCATTCCAACTTCCAGCTTTTTTCAGTGGGCTTCGTGTGCTGAAGAAGGGGGCTACCACTGAGGGAGGAGAGACCATCACAGAAATTAAACCAAAGGATGGGGACTTAGCTTTGCTCAAATTGACCCAGCCTGTGCAGAAGTCCTTAGTGCAGGCAGGGCCGCAGACAGTGAAGAGTGAGAAGAAAGCAAGTGATCCGAAGGCCACTCCCACTCTCCTGGAGCAGCTCTCTCTGCTGCTCAACATTGACATGCCCAAAACTGAACCGAAGGAAGCAGACCCTGAGTCGCCCAGGAGAGAAGAGATGGGCTGCAATGCTGACCAAGAGAGCCAGAGTGGCCCTGGAGTAGCCCAAACCCAGGGTGGTGAGGTCAAGCCAAAGCCGCCAGAGACGGCCCTGGAGGCTTTTAAAGCCTTGTTCATCCGGCCCCCCAGAAAGGGGACCACAGCTGACACTTCTGAGCTGGAAGCTCTCAAGCGCAAGATGAGACATGAGAAGGAGTCACTGAGAGCTGTGTTTGAACGGTCCAATTCTAAGCCAGCGGATGGCCTCTCTGATTCCAAAAGTGTATGTAGAATTGGGTTTTGCATTTTAACATAAAACATGGTACTGCTGTATTTCTTTCCAGGTTTCCTCCCAAAGTGAATCCTAGTTGCCTGTTAGTGATTCTTTTAGTTGAAAAAGGATTATAGTCAAATTATATTGTCCTGTAAGGAGTACGGAGTTAGCCAGAAGTGCTTTTCATGTGTCCTGATTTTTATCTGGAATATTACAAGAGGGATATACACAAAGATGTGCAGGTAGGAAAGGGTAACTGTCACCGTGAGTTTAAACGTTGATGGTAAATGCACTTATAAAACTACGTAGCATGAGGACATGATGCAAGATGGAAGTATAACCCAGGTTTACAGGGTTTCCTCACCCCTTAATTATACCTCCGCAGAAAGTCTATTGTTCTTTGAAAGTCTGCCATTTGGCAAAATATGTGTTTGTGGTGTGATTAGAGTGTTCCACATTGGTTGGAAGGCTTCCAGATTTAGAGCACTGGATTTAGAATGAGACCTGGGTTTTTATTCTAATTCTGCCATTTACTGGCTGGGTAACCTTGATAATCTCCAAGCCTCAATCTCCTCATGTGCAAAATGAGGAAAATAAAATGGTTATATGGTTGTTATGAGAATTAAACAAAGGCAGTGCATGGGAAGCATCTAATTAATAGAAGCTGTTATTACTCAAAGAAAACTAACTCAGGTAATTTATAAAGATGAGCAAGTACGTGTCCAGTAGATCTTAAACGATCAGAAGAACAATAAATAGAATTTCTTGCTTAATATCAATTCAGTGTATGATTATTATTCCTCCTATATATTTAAAATATTCAGTTAAAATGTTAAAAATGAAAGTCTTTGGCAGAATTTCTCAGACTGCAGTTAAAAAACGAAGCACAATATAACATTCTCCTAGTTGTAAAAATCAACCCATATAAAAATGACTGGAATATGAAGGCAATCTCATTATTCGTTTATAGTAATAAAAGGAAATTAGCAGTGTGGAATGTTTGAAAAAGTGTGTCTTGGTCTACCACCGATGTTCTTGAAATTAGTCTTCATGTTAAATAATCCTGGAGTCTGGGATACATTTGTAAACATTCCTATAAATGCACATCAGTGTAGTACATTTATGTCTGTATCTTCAGGTCAAAGTATATTTGTGCTTTTTCAAATAATTATATAATAAAAATCATCTTTTAAGGGTTGTGTGATACATACTTAGCCTTGAGGTTTTTCTGTTGTTGTTTTAAATTTTCACCTCAACTGATCACGTTACACTTCTGGAAAAGGGTCACACTATAGTGAGATATCTCAATTATAGTGAACGAGAGCAATGTGCAACTAGCCATTAAAATTAACTTCAGAATTAGGGTTAGCATGTAATTTTTCAGGAATTAATTGGCTCTGACTACATTTCACTTATTATTTGCCTGCTCTTTCAACAGCCTGACCACAGCCCGACAGAGCAGGATGACAGGACTCCTGGAAGACTTCAAGCTGTCTGGCCACCTCCAAAGACAAAAGACACAGAAGAAAAAGTGGGACTGAAGTACACTGAAGCAGGTAATGTGAAAAGAAGCTAGGGACCCAGGAATGAATCTCTTTCTGCAATGGCTTTTAGTTCTAGCTTAGTTGACTCTCAGAATTTGGGGTTTTATTTCATTATAAAATGTAATGCTGAAGGCTTTCTTTTTGGTTTTGCTGTTAAAGTGAACCTTTGCACACTTGTTGTTAACGAGCCTCTGAAAGATGAAAGATGAATGCAGTGGAATGAATGAAAGGGGGCATGTGTGTGAAGTCGGAGAACCTTGGGGGACCTGATGGAGAAGGTAGATTGCAAATCCCTCAGGAAGCCCGTGGTTGGTCCTCATACAATTTTGTGAGCTGGCAGTGTTGCTAGAAGAGGCAGAGTATGGTTCTCTAGAGCTGTAATCTGATTTGTTGTTTGTCTTTGAGTAATGCTTTTGAGATAAAGGAACCTTGTGCAGAGTGAATGTACAGATACCATATCAGTTACTGGTTCACTTTTGTGAGACAAAGCTTTATTTAATGCATGGCCAACTTTAAAGCAACCTAACTCTCTGGAAACCTGCCTAGAAACTTTACTTGAATTTATTTAAATGAAATGGGAATCTAGATATGGTTACTATTTAAATGAAAGTTTCACATGAACTGTAAAATGACACCAAAGCATTAGAGAATGGGTATATAAGATATTAAGAATTGCATGTGTGTGTATATATCCCTGAAACCTCTCTGCCTTCTTCCTGATATTTGGAGATTACCTATACGTGGCTTATATGTGTTGTTTTTATTAGGGGTGTGTGTGCATTAAGGTCTATCTATCTATCTGGTTATAGAAAAATACTTCTTTCCATTCCTGTTCATTGATAGACATCAACAGATCAAAGTTGGGTGGTTCAGTAGGTTTTTCCATAACATCAAATTACTCCAGTGATAACACACTGGCAGTTGAATGTTGAGGTCATTTCTAGTTTTCATTTACACAGTTGCTGCTTATGATTCTGCAGGGCATTGGTTACTTCATAGCATTTTCTTTCTGTGGTGTTTGACTTATAGGATGAAAACTCGTATCCTTAATGAAAATATATATAGCGATTTAAGTCTTCTTGCCCACATTTGATTTTCCAAAAATCATAATTGTGTAAGAATGAACAGCACAAGGGTGGAAAATGATTGTTTCATCTGAGCAGAGCAATTCAGACACAGCAGTAAAGAAAGCATAAGGATGTTTTAGGTAACTGAAGCATAGAAGTAGCATAGGGCTAAACTTCTGTTTAACCCAAACTTGAATGGAAAATTTCCTAAACCACGTTAGATCACCTTTTTCCTTTTGCTTTGTTTCGTCCGAACTCACTTAACTTTATTTTCTCTAGGGTGATTACATATATGACTGTTTCAATGAGGGTCATACTAATCAGGAATCAGGTGGCACTCAAATGGAGTGATTTGAGGAGAGTTTATTAGAGACCTTTCACAAAGGTACAGACGGGGTTTAGAAAAAGCAGTAAGAGAGCGCTACTCTGGGGCCAGTACCAGGGAGAAGCTTTTACCACACCTAGGCCTGAAGGGGCAAGAGTAGGAGTCGCTATTGAAAACTAGAACTTAAGAGGGAGGCTGAGTGGTGTGGAGGCAGCTGCTGGGCAGGACCCGCAGCCCTCAGCAGGGAGGTGCTGCCGGTCCATAGTGACATGCCAGGCTGGGAGTTGAGGGCAGGACAGCCTGATCTCTTCTCATCCCACTCTCTGGTCCCTCGCCGTCATTCCCACTGGCCAAAACCAAAGAGAAGTCAGCAGACTGGGAGCCACTTGAGGCTATCATTTCAGGCCTGTCAACAGGGCCCAGAAAGGGCACAGACCTGGAGAGGCATGTAGAAGATCCCCTGCACAGTTACACTGCCACCATGAGCGCCCAGCAGGCCCTGGGCGGAGAGGCTTCTAAAGCCCTCCTGGAGAAGAATCCGCACACACATGCTGGTGTTGTCATACCTCACGACACGGGATTTTAGTGCAAGGGCACACAGACAAACTTCTGTTTTTATCATCCTGTTGGGGGGTTATATTTTCTAGTATAATCAGTTCATAGAAAATATGATGGCTATTATTCAGAGGCTTGCTCTGTAGATACCTACTTCATCTTACTGTGAAGGGTTTGTTTACTGATCTCAGAAAATCTCTCACAGGGTTTTAAATGTTCCCCTACATTACAAAATAAAATAAAATTTAAAGATATCCAGAAAAATCATGAAGCAAAATAAACTTTCTATGATTCTATTTCAGAGAAACTGTTGTCACTGTTTTGAAACTAGGCCTATGTGAATTTAATGTGGAAAAATAAAAATAGAATTTGAATGATTATAGACTACTGTTCTTTTCCGATTATTATTATTATTATTTTTTTTTTGAGTCGGAGTCTCACTCTGTCGCCCAGGCTGGAGTGCAGTGGCGCTATATCGGCTCACTGCAAGCTCCGCCTCCCAGGTTCATGCCATTCTCCTGCCTCAGCCTCCCGAGTAACTAGGACTACAGGCGCCCGCCACCACACCTGGCTAATTTTTTTGTATTTTTAGTAGAGATGGGGTTTCACCGTGTTGGCCAGGATGGTCTCGATCTCTTGACCTCGTGATCCCCCCGCCTCAGCCTCCCAAAGTGCTGGGATTACAGGCGTGAGCCACCGCACCTGGCCTACTGTTCTTAAACTCTTTAAATGATTTTTACTAATTATAAAAATTTATTTGAGTTATACATGATGTATTATAAATAACAGTACTGTAAGTCTTTGTCTATAAGTATTTTATCTTAGGATAAATGATTATAGGTAGAATTGCTGTACATAAGAGTATATGCCTTTTTAAGGTATCTGATGTATATTATCATATTGCCATAGTTGTTTTTTCTTACTAAATACCTGTCCCTAAAAATTACCGTTTTTGAAACTGTTATTTTACCTTTTATCATTTGTTTTTAATTTTACTGTGTTTTCTGATGTGTGGAAGTTTTAAATATTTACATAATCAAATCTGTCCTTTCATTATATAATTTCTGATTCTTTTAGCTTAAAAGACTTTCTCTGATCTAAGTTTACCAATGTTTTCACATTTCTTAAAGGGTTTCCTTCTACTTCTTTTTTTTTCTCTTTCCATCACTCCATTTCATTTGGAAAATTTAATTTGGTATACAGTCTGAGGTAGAGATCGAAGACAACTTTTTTCTAAATTGGTAATTAATTCTATACCAGACTTTTGGAATAATTATTTCCTCTATATTGTTTAGGACTGTTGGGGGCTTTCTGTTGTCTTTGATATGTTTGTATATTATACTATGTCTTACTGTAGTATTACAATACATCTCAGAATCTGACGGTTCCGTTTCTTTTGCATACTTCTAAAAAATGTTTTTGGATTTCCTTATATATTCATTCTTCTAGAAAAACTTAAAATTTTTATTGGAATTGTATTAATTTATAAATCAGTGTGAGGTAGGAATGAAAATGCTTAGTAACTTCACGAGGAGCGTGTCTTATAAAACTATTGAAAGTTTCTTGACATTCAGTAAATTAAATATATAGTATTTATTTACATATAAATATATGTTTGTGTATATGTATAGATCTTGTATTTTTTTCTAAATATCTTCCCTGGCATATTTTTTAAAAGATAAATACATGGTATGGATTTGCTTCTTGTGATTTGTTTTTCTTAGAAGTCTAATGTGCTCCGAAGCCTCTAGTGACTCAAGCACGCTAGCTTTATTGCAGGTGATTTTCTCCCCAGGGCCAGGGCTTGACTGGGTGAAGGACACATTTGGACTGACCCGTGGTACCTTTCCTCAGTTTTACTGTGGTGTTAGTGATTCTTCATATTTTTAGACTCCTTTAAAATCTAGCAATGATAGAAAGCCACAGAAGAAAACATGACACCGAATTTAGCATATATTTTCGACCCTCCACCCCACCCCACAGCTATCTGTGGGCACCTCGAGGTTCACAGGAAGAACCTGTTCCAAACACTCAACCCAAAGCTGGGCTTCCTTTCGCCTCCATCTCCTGTGTTGTATTATGAAGGACTGCCTGAAATTTCTCATTATTAAGACATTTAAAAAATACATTGTCATGATGTACATCTCAAAATCCTCAGGGGAAGTGAGTTTAATGTTTTTGGAATTAAAATGATACCATTTAGGGAACTGTCAGTGACTGAATTACTCACAGAATGAGAAAGAAAAAAGTTTGAAGAAAAACACTCACGCTTTCTGAATTGAATTGTGCGTATGTGGTTTCTCTCTCAGTGTGCATCTGGAAAAGCTTTTCTCTCTACCTGCAGTATCTCAGAGCTGGCCTGGGGCTGGGGAATGGCAGATGTACAGCCCTGCTTGAGTGTGAGGACCATAGCTTTTGTAGAGAAGAGAACTTAGCACAGTAGATCGTAGTTATTGAAAGTAAACAAATTGTCAAGACATGTGGCATCTCCAGGAGACACATCTTTCCTCAGAACCTAGGAGCAATTCAGAAACATCCCTATTTAGAGTATTTTAAATTAAATAGAGAAATAACCCATTCCTCAATTTAATAAAATCCACGCATTTTCTGATTTGTTTCTCATTTGAATTTACTTCATTATAAAATGAGAGCTGTTTGCCACCCTTCTTGGTAAGTCAGATATCCTTGCTTTATCAGTCAAAGAGAGCTATAAACACCTCATACTACTTTATTGGCCTACTATAATTTGAGTTTTAATTTCTGCATTCGTAGCTAACAGGCTGCATTAGTCAGCAATGGATTTTCCTTTAAAGTTATGTGTCCAGACAAATTATCCTAACTTCCTCTTTCACCGTCTGGGGAATGGGTTTGTTCATTGTACTATCTTTCATAGACCCCTGTAGCCTGCTATCATCACTTGGATGGAGTTGATTGGATTGCGATAGCCTAGAAATTTGAAGCTGTACAGACTAAAGACCAGAAATGTCTTGCAGTTTGTGGGTGCAGAAAAAGGTTTACTGGGAAACTAGAGGTGAAGTGTATTGTGCTAAGCTTCCAGTTAGTATATGTACACAGCTGGGAGCTCTAGAGAGGAGACTGACTCTCCCGACATGAATGGGAACTAAAGCTTGACTTTTAGGAAAGGAATCAAAAGTGGGGACTGGAGACTCAAGAATCACATATTGTGTTCAAGGAAATATTAGTAAAGATCTTTGGCTCAGGGGAGTAGAAGCAAGAGATTAAAATATAGAGTCTCAGTTTTTAGAATATAAAAAACTGAGAGCTGCAAACATCTTAGGTCATTTAGTTTAAGTTACTTATTTTACAGATGACAGTAGTGAGATTATGAATTGCTGAAAGATACACATATTAATACTCTTGATAAATTATGTGTAATAATTATGAGTTGGAATTATAATCTGGAGATAAAGATAGTCTCAAATTGAAGCATGATGGATTAAAATTTTTTTAAATCTTTTTGCCAATATACCAGTATCTAAAGATCCAACAAGGAAAATACATGGGATCAGAAGCATTTTTTGTGGGAACGTAAATTAGTACGGCCATTATAGAAAATGATATGGAAGTTCCTGAAAAAACTAAAAATGGAACTACAAAGTGACCCAGTAATTACACTTCTGGGCATATATCCAAAGGAACTGAAACCAATATGTAAAAGAGATAACTCCACTCCCATGTTCATTGTGGAACTATTCACAATAGCCAAGACATTAAATCAGTGTAAGTATTCATCAGTGGGTGAATGGGTAAATAAACTATGTTATATATACACAATGGAATACCAATCAGCCTTAAAAGGTGGTGGTGGGGGGGAAATTCTCTCACTTGTGCCAATGTGGATGTATCAGGAGAACCTTATGCTATGTGAAATAAGCCAGGCGCAAGAAAGACCAATGTTGCATGATCTCACTTATATGTGGAATATAATAAAATTGAACTCATAGAAGTAGAGAATAAAATGATGGTTATCAGAGGCTGGGGATGTGAGACGGAGGGAATGGAGAGTTGTTGATCAAAGGGCACGTTTTAGATAAACTGGAGAAATAGATTTTGCGATCTATTGCACAGCAGTGTGATTATAGTAAAAAATAATGTATTCTATATTTCAAAATAAGAATAAATTTCAAATGTCTCACCATAACAAATGATATGCAAGAAAGGTGATATGCATATGTTAATTAGCTTAATTTAATCATACCACATTGTATGCTTGTATTGAAACACCACATCATATACCCCGTAAAGGTATACAACTATGATTTGTCAATAAAAAAATTATGCATGTTATTACAAATTATGGGATCTGAAGTGAGTGAACCTGAACAATAAAGTAGAGCATATGAGGCCATCCTGGCTCACTGGACTCATCTGCAAAAACTCACTTGGTTGTTTCATGCTGTTCTTTTCATTCCTCAAGTAGGAATCAAAGAATGGAGTGAATGGTATTTTTTATGCTATGAAGCATAAGCAATTTCAAGCAAATAAAAATGCTTCTAGTCTGTGGATTCTTGGGAAGTTCAGGTGAGGTTCATTCAACTACCATTCATTGAGCCACAGTTTGTGTGGTAAAATGCATGGTGTACATGTAAATGGTTTTGGGAGGTACACGAACAAACATTTTTATTTTAAGAGTTGTTATTTCAGTGGTTTTACTGGGTTTTAGAGAAAATAAAACCAGTGCATTCAGTCTACTTTGAGGCCTCTTTTGGGAAGATTAGAATGAGATTGATATTCCATGTTCCACACCACATTTTTACAAACATCTTTCAGTAGTCGTCGTCTTTCTCATAATTTCTATCTAGGTGGCTTCATTTTTCTTCTCTTCTGCAAATCTCCGTCTATTGCCAGCCACCAAGTGTTCTTTCTCCAGATCATCCACCAAGCGGCCTCTCCACCATCCTGGCTTCAGCCTCCTCCACCAGCAGCCCCACCACACCTTTCCATCACCAGCCCCGCCACACTTTGCCACCACCCCCCCATCACACCTTTCCACCACCAGCCCCGCCACACTTTTCCACCACCACCCCCATCACACCTTTCCACCAGCAGCCCCACCACACTTTCCACCACCAGCCCGCCCACCACACCTTTCCACCACCAGCCCCTCCATCACATCTTTCCACCACCACCATCCCCACACCTTCCACCACCACCCACCACACCTTTCCACCACCACTCCCGCCACACCTTTCCACCACCACCCCCCCATGACACCTTTCCACCACCAGCCCCACGACTCCTTTCCACCAGCAGCCCCACCACACCTTTCCACCAGCAGCCCCATCATACCTTTTCACTTGCAGTTTACTTCCTTCCGCTCAGTCCGCTTTTCATGTGCTTATAGCCATCAACTAGCTCAGCAAATAGAGCACACCCTTTCAGATCCCCTCTCCATAGAAACCAGATGGGAAATTGTAAATAACAAATTTTTCTTCTTTTGTAGAACAAATTATTTCTGAGAAATAACTAAACCCAAAGTTGCAATAGGTGAACTCGGAGGCACTTTTCCCCCCCAAGATAAAGGGAAGCACTTGATGAAGGGCTGAGAACATGAGAAAGGTAGAAAATTATTTCAGAGGGAAAGGAAAGTAGGACCGGGGAAGTCCTGAAGACATAATTAAGTTTGACATTACTTTCACTGCAGAGTTCATGGGTTTGAGCATCAACTAAACTTGAGTTCGAAGCTTTGGCTCTGTCATGTGCCAGCTGTGACATGCGGCAAGGTAATTTACTTCTTTGGATTTTCATCCTTATCTCTAAAAAGGAGGGTAATGATAATTTTAAACGATTATTGTAAAGATAAGACAATATATATGAAGTTCAACTGCAGCACTACTTTCTTTTTTTAAACCAGTTTTTATAGAAGAATAACAAAAATAGAGAAAAGTACACAAGAGTATATAGCTCTGAGTTATAGCAAAGTGAACACACCCAGGTAACCACTATGTAGATCAATAAATAGTACATCTTTAGCACAATGGAAGGTTCCTTCTTGCCCCCTTCCAATTGCTACAATTTACCTTTCCCTCAAAGAAAACCACTATCCTAATTTCTAATACTATAGGTTAGTTTTATCTGCTTTTCTTAAGATGGAGTCTCGCTCTGTCACCCAGGCTGGAGTACAGTGGTGCCATCTCAGCTCACTGCAACCACTGCCTCTGGTTCAAGCCATTCTTCTGCCTCAGCCTCCCGAGTAGCTGAGATTACAAGTGTGTGCCACCATGCCTGGCTAATTTATTTGTATTTCTAGTAGAGATGGGGTTTCACCATGTTGGCCAGGCTGGTCCTGAATTCCTGACCTCCAGTGATCGCCTGCCTTAACCTTCCAAAGTGCTGGGATTACAGGTGTGAGCTACTGTGCCCGGCCTAGTTTATCTGCTTTTGAACTTAATATAAATTAACTCATTTTGTGTCTGGCTTCTTTCTGTTAACATTATGCTTGTGAGAATCATATATGTTGCTACATGTACCTGTAGTTCATTTATTTTCATTCCCCTATAGTATTCCATTGTACGAATATATTGCAATATATTTATCCAATTCTAATGCTGGTGGACACTGATGTTGTTCAAAGTTTGTGGCCGTTATATTGCTAAATCAAGTTAAGCCTAAGGCTGCCTCCTTATGTATTTTAAGTTTAACCTTAAGGTTTCTATGTACATACTGAACTGTAACCCAAATGGCGGTGTAAACAGACTGTAGCCTACTCTTGTGGCAGTCACTGAGTTCTGGCCAAAGGGGGCCAACTGTTCAAACTGTATTAAAATAAGGTAAACGCTGAGCTGTAACCAATCTGGCTGTTTCTGTACCTCACTTTGGTTTTCTGTATGTCATTTTCCTTTTTCTGACTATAAATTTTCTGCCACATGGCTGCACTGAGGTCTCTCAGCCTGCTCTGGCCCAGGAGACTGCCTGATTCTCGAATTGTCCTTTGCTCAATTAAACTTCGTTAAACTTAATTTGGCTAAGGTTTTTCTTTTAATGGCAAACATTGCTCTGAACACCCTTGGACATGCCTTTTGGTAAATGCAGGGAGACATTTCTTTTGGGTGTATACCTGGAAATAGAATTGCTGGTAATAGGGCATATCTGGATTCTATGTGAGCAGATGATGCTAAACAGTGTTTCAAAGGGATTTTTATCAGTCCACCAGCAGCATATGACAGTGCTGGTTACTCCACATTCTTGTCATTTGGTGTGTTTGGTTTTTCTAATTTGAGCTCATTCTGGTTTTAATTGGTACTTCTTTGATCACTAGCCAGGCTGAGCACTTTTTCATGGCCATTGCATATCGTCTTGTGGGGTGCCTGAGTCACTTGTTTAATTTTAATGAATTGCCTCTCTTTTTCGTATTAATTTGTAGAGAAGTTATTTTTATATGCTGGATTTCAGCTCTTTGGTTAAGTGTGTTGCAAGTGTTTTTTTCCTCTCTCTCAATAGCGGTTTTTGATTAGGATAAGTTCTCAGTTTTACTCTAATGAATGTGGTATTATTGGTTAGGGCATTTTGAGCCTTCTTAAAGTTATTTTTCTAACCCAATCATGAAGATATATATTTTTTAATTATCTTTAAAATTTATTACTGCTCTTCATTTGTCATTTTAGACCTACAATATACTGGGCATTGATTTTTTGTTTTTTTTTGTCTATGAGTTAAAGTACAGTCAAATTTGTTTTTAGATCAAAATTACCCAGAATTGTTTATTGAAAAGCCTACCTTCACCTTCTGGGCTGTATTCTGTTCCACTGTTCTGTAGCTTTGTCTAGCCTTGTACCAGTTTCACACTGTCCTAATGACTGTGTGAACACAAAACCTGACGACATGTACCCAAGGTGATGAGGGTACAGCTTGCTTTTATACATTTGAAGGAGATGTAATACATTAATTGATAGATGTAAGGTTTTCATTGGTTCAATCTGGAAGGGTAGGACAACTCAAAGGGGTGGGGGGACTTCCAGGTCACAGGTAGATTTAAACATATTTTGATTGGCAATTGGTTGAAAGAGTTATTATCAGTAGAGAGGAATGTCTGTGTTAAGATAAGGGGTTGTGGAGACCAAGGTTTTATCATGCAGTTGAAGCCTCCAGATAGCAGGCTTCAGAGAGAGTAGATTATAGATGTATATCAGACTTAAGGTCTATGTTGATATTAATGCTGCAGGGATATAATGAAGCATGTCCAATCCCCACTTCCCGTCATGGCCTGAACCAGTTGTTCAGGTTAAATTTTTGAGTGCCGTGGCTGAGGAGAGAGTCCATTCAGATGGTTGCAGGGGAAGGAGGGCTTCAAATTTTATTTTTGGTTTACAACTCTAACTCTGTAATCAGTTATGATACCCTGCTAGAATGTGTCCTTGTTCCTTGGTTACTCTCAGCTCTTTGTATTTGCATATAAGATACAAGTAGCTAGAACTGATCTATGAATAATCAGGCAATATAGAGTTTTAAATAACTGAGACATGAAAGCTTTCACCAAAAACTGTTGGAAAGAATTTCAGCCTGCATTTTCCGGAAGCTGTGATTGGCTTTATGTCTGTCTTATGGCGGGATCCCTCATTTCTTCAACTACTTTTTGATGTTTGCAAAGTGTTTAGTTTTCTTTCTGTCTACCTAATCTGTTGTGACCATTTCATGTAGAAGAGGAGGGAAAGGGTAATTAGGTTTGATAAACAGATTGCTCTTGCTTCTCAGTATGAAATAGTATAGATGGATGCAACATTGTTAAGATCATGCCTTTCTTTTCTTACAGGAACCATTTTTTTACATCCTAAAAGTTTTTTTGGGGAAAGGCACCTTTACTTGCTCCAAACCCATGTAAAAATGAAATGATACCATAGTCATAGTTGAGGACTTAATAAATATAAGAATATTTAGATGAAAAAAATCTAATCTTTTAATTTACAGGATTATAGAAATACTCTTAAAGAACATCTTGGTGAGATGGTGGAGTGTAACCAGAAATGTATATTTAGTTGTATAGTAGGAAATACATTTTTGGTCTTTGTCTCTATTTCCAGGCACAGATCTCCTAAAACCCTTTGAATTTCCTGAGAAATAGGAGTAAAATGTGGATTTTTTTATTATTCAATAAGCCCATTTCAACTGTACTTGAGTTTATGCTAATGAGATGACTCTTGGTAAGGCCCCTAGAAAGTGTCAGAATGGGGATTGGACACCAGGAAGTTCACATCTTCATTGGAGGGTTGGATTTTTTAGCACCTCCTCAACCCTCAGGGAGAGGAGAGGCACTGGAGATTGAGTTCATTCACCAGTGTCCGGTGATTTACTTACTCAATCATGCCTACATAGTGAAATCTGCATTAAAAACTCCAAAAGAAAGAAAAGGAAAGGAAAAAATAAAATAAAGAAAAGAAAGGAAAGAACCCTAAACCATAGCATTTGGAGAGTTTCTGAGATAACGAACACATCCTCATGTTGGAAAAGTAGCATGCCCCAGCTCCAAAGGGGCAGAGGCTCCTTTACTAGAGACCCTTCTGGACTTCACCTATACCTCTCCATTTGGCAGCTCATTTGTATTCTTTATAATACGTTATAACAATACACACAGCATTTTTTTTTTGAGGTCTGTGAGTCTTTTCCAGGAAATATCAAACTTGAGATGGGGAGTATTGTGGGAACACCGAAGTTTGTAGCCAAGTTAGTCGATGTATGGATATTCTGAGGACCCAGTACTTGCTGAGTACTCCAAAATGAGGGAAGTCTTGCTGAAGCGGGATTCTTCTTGGCCCCTTGGCCGAACTTGCAGCAGGGGCACCCCGTCTACTCGTCCCGCTGCACTCAGCCCCTTGTGGGAGTGAGCACATGAGTGAACGAGTGCGGGGTTTGGTTGGCAGCTCCAAGTGCCAACATAGGAGCAACTTCTGTGCAGTGCTCATTGCCAGATCAGGCATGTTACCTCAAGGGGAATGTGGCGGTGCGCAGGCAGGGGTGCCTGTGACCCCAAAGCCCCAGAGGGAATGTTAGTGTGCTAATTAGCTTTTATAGTTCTGCTGTCTGCAGCCCGGTGGATGGTGGTGTGTTAGCAGCCCAGTCAGCAGTGTGGCTGGCCTCCAGCAGTGAGGGCAAAGGCCCAGTGCTACAGCCTTTCGGAGTACCTGCACTCAGTGGGTCCCAAGCTCTTGTCCAGTGTCCGAGAAGAATGAGGTCACACTGACGATTGAAGGGTGATGAGAGTGGAGGATTTTATTGAACAATGGAACAACTTTCATCAGAGAAGGGACTATGGGGAGTGGGGGGTGATCCCACACCCCCACAGTCAGGTGGTTTCTCTCCCTGTGGTTGGGTCTGGGGCATTTTATGGACTCAGAATGGGTAGTGCATGCTGATTGGTTTGTGAGTATGCAAAAAAGTTTAAAGTGAAGACACCACTCAAAGATGGGCATGACAGTGTAGAAAACCAATTAGAAAAGGGTAGGTATATGTAAAATAGGTGAAGGGTAGGGATCAATCAGAGGAAAACGCACCAAATGGGAAGATAAGTTCTCAATCTGGTCCAAGGATTTAACTTACAGCTTGGCTTTCAGGCTTTGAAAGCTAAACTGTCTTTAGCTTTGAGGTGGGGTTTCCCCAGGGATCCACCCCATCTGCCTAGGTATTTGGCTGCCTCCTGTCACTATCATTGTGGGGCTGAGCCTGTAAACCTGTGGAGTCTGATGCTAACTCTGGTGTCAGAATTGAATTGAATTGTAGGACACCCAGTTGACATCAGAGAATTGGTGTTGATATTGGAGAATTGGTTGGTGTCAGAAAAAGACATCAGACAGGTGAAGTAACTGTTTTCCTTTTTGTGTCTCTGTTTAAGTCTTTGATTCCATGCACATGTATTTGCATGGTTGTGTCCATGCTGAGCCCAGCATTGTTATCAAGTTCCTTTTTATCCTATGAATGTTTTCCATGTTTTTTCTGTAGTCTTCCTAGTAACCATTTTTAGTGGCTACATGCTGATGGTAATTTTAATAAAATACTTTAAATCAAGTATTTTCAGACATTTCAGTTGGCAAACTAGAATCTCAAGGCAAGACACCAGCATAGTTATGTGTAGTATTCATGTGTTCTTTGAACTGGAAGGAACCTTGGAGGATATCAGGTTTAGCTCTCTCCTTATGGCAGAGAAATAGATGTCCAGAAAGGTTATCACATTTGCTAATTAGTGATAGTGTTAGCAGTGGCCTCAGTTCTTTCCTCCGCAGAAGAAAGAGTTTGACCAAGGGACATAAGGCAGAGTGAGAGACCAAGGCAAGTTTTAGAAAGCAGGAGTGAAAGTTTGTTAAAAAACTTTAGAGCAGGAACAAAAGGAAGTAAAGTACACTTAGAACAGGGCCAAGTGGGTTACTTGACAGATGAAGTGCAGCGTTTGACCTTTGACTTGAGGTTTTATATGTTGGCATGCTTCCAGAGTCTTGCGTCCTTGTCCCCTGATTTCTCCCTTGGAGTGGGCTATCAGCATATGCAGTGGCCTGCCAGCACTTGGGAGGGGCTGCATGTACAGTGTGTTTCTTGGAGTTGTACACGTGCTCACTTGAGGCATTTTTCCCTTACCGGTCAAGTGTTTCTAGAGTAAGGTCATATACCAGTTAAACTCTGCCGTTTTGCCTTTTCATGCCTATGCTTGAGCCCACTCACCCAACTCCTGAGATCTTACCAGGAAGCTGCTGATCACCAGCTTCAGGTGTTTATATCTATTGGGAGACGGCCTGTCTCTGGCACCAGCTGTGACCAATTATTATTAGAGCAGCACTGTCACTACCACCTATCATCTGATGGTTGCCTGACATCCTGGTGGTAGCAGGAGACCCTCTCCTGCCCTGCTCATGTCTGACTAGCTACCTACTGTAACACTAGAACCAGGACTAGAAAGTTGGTCTTCTGACTTCCAGTTTAGTTTTATTTTTTCTTTCCATTTTTAATGTGGCCCCTGTTTCTTTCAGCCCAGCCATAATTCACCTCAACCTTTCCCAGATTGTTTTATTCAATTCTGATTAAAGAGGACGCATCTGATTCTCAGGGAAGATAGAAGGAAGCAGTCTAAAAAACCCAAAGAAACATACCCTGGAATGATCATACCTAATTCAGAGAATGGTATATATATAGAGGAAAAAGCAAAAATCATCCTTCACTCTGTATTCCCCGATCCCTCTGCCTCTGCCTTCTTAAAGGGGGGTCCTTGTGAACAGTTACTTACATTGCTTCTCACACACTTGTATATGCACTCATGACTGAGTGGCACATCACGCAAACTATTTCCACACAAGTGGGGTCATACTATAAAATCTGTTCCAAGATGAGCTGCTTTTTACCATATACTGAAACCTTTCCATGTCAGTGCATACAGAGCACTCTCCTTCTTCCTCATTATTTTAATGGCTGCATAGTATTCCATACAGTAGTAATTTATAGACCTATGCCTGTATTAATGAACCTTTTAATTGCTTAGAATCTTTCACTGTTTGCAAGTAATGCTGTCATTGAATTCTTATATATTTGTTTTTATGCATACCTGTGAGTAACTTGATAGGACTGGAATGGAATTGTTGTGTCCTGGCCCATTACTTGATAGATACTACACAGTTGGCCTCTCAGAATATTAAACCAAAGAAAGAATGCCCATTACTCATACTTCACCAGCATTTATTTAATTTATGCCTATGTAATGGATTAAAAATCACACACATTTTTAAATTTGTATTTTTCTGATATAAGTGGTATTGGACGTCTTTTCATTTATTGACCAGTTGGATTTCTTATGAGCTTGCTGATGTTCTTGGTCCTTTTGAAAATGAGGTTCTTAGTTATTTTTCTTACTGATTTGAAGAAGTTTTCTATGTACTAAAAAAAATCATTTTATCATTGTATGTATTGGAATCTTAGGCTCTAACTTGCCATGACTTTTCTTTCATGGTGTCTTTCATTATACAAAAGTTTAATGTAGTGAAATCTGGTCTTAAGGAAGCATTTTCCAACCTAAAGTTTAACAATATGTATACAGATGCTCCTTGACTTACAATAGGGTCGGTCATGTCCTGATAAACATATCATAAGTTGAGAATATTGTAAGTCAAAATACATGTTATACGCCTAACCTACTGAACATCACCTTAGCCAAGCCTACCTTAAATATGCTCCAAACACACTTTAGCCAACAGTTGGGCAGAATCATTGAACACAAAGCCTATTTTGTAATAAAGTGTTGAATACCTAATATAATTTATTGAATACTGTACCAAAAGTGAAAAATAGAATGGTTATATTTGATTGTGTTAAAAGAAAAATCTTCGGCTGAATTAAATTTAAAGGAGTTTATTTGAACAATAAACAATTCGCGAATTGAGCAGCCCCTAGAATCACGGCAGAATCAGGGAGACTCCAGTGCAGCCATGTGGTGGAACAACAATTATAGACAACAAAAGGAAAGTGACGTACAGAAAACATAAGTGAAGTACAGAAACAACGGGATTGATTATAGCTTAGTGTTTGCCTTATTTGAACACAATTTGGACAGTTGGCTACATTTTATTGGCTAAAACTCAGTGATTGGCACAGGTGTTGGCTAAGGTCAGTTTACACCTCCACTTGTTACAGTTCACGATGTATAGAAAAACCTTTAGGCTGAACTTAAATATGTAAGAAGGCAGCTTTAGACTAAACTTGATTTAACAATTCCCCTCTTTTGGTCATTTTCTCAATTTTGAGAGATTGACCAAAACTTTAGTCATTGCTATCACTATTACCATCGTAAATTACTGATTTGGTCTTGAAACCCACTGGAAACAGAATTGTGAGTTTTGCAAAGGTAGGAACAAGGAATTGAGTAGAGGGTATCCCGTTATGTTGGAACATCTTGTTTTTAGGAGAACAAACCTGGTCTGTTCTGGTCTAGGAGCTGTTTCCTTAAAGTCTCAGTTTGATAATGTCACATTTACCACAAGTGACTTCATTTTTGTTTGCTTTTGTCTGTTGGGGCCCAATGCGTGAGCTAAGTCCAAAACAAGAGCCTCCCATAATTTTGTTTAAAAAAAATTCCCCCTTTCTGGTTAGGTTCTCACTTAGGTTACAATGTGACCAAAACTTAGGGCCTTAGCACCAAGTTTTGACACCCAAAATGATGGTAACTGGCCAATATGTTCACACAGAGAATTTTTTTACGAGATTAATTTTTCACAAATCTTCCACAACTTGTTGAAACCTTTAGCTTTATCTTACCTAATTTAAAACAATCCTTTAACCCTCTAAATTTAGGAAAGAAAATCCACATTTTGATGACTTCTTTTAATCTTTTACTAAAAGCACCTTTTACTTTCCTGATATGGTTTGGCTGTGTCCCCACCCAAATCTTTTTTTTTTTTTTTTTTTTGAAACGGAGTCTCACTCTGTCCCCCAGGCTGGAGTGCAGTGGCGCAATCTCAGCTCACTGCAAGCTCCGCCTCCCGGGATCACGCCATTCTCCTGCCTCAGCCTCTCCGAGTAGCTGGGACTACAGGCACCTGCCACCATGCCCGGCTAATTTTTTTTGTATTTTTTAGTAGAGATGGGGTTTCACCGTGGTCTCGATCTCCTGACCTCGTGATCCGCCTGCCTCGGCCTCCCAAAGTGCTGGGATTACAAACATGAGCCACTGCACCCGGCCTGTCCCCACCCAAATCTTATCTTGAATTCCCATGTGTTGTGGGAGGGACCTGGTGGGAGGAAGTTGAATCATGGGTGTAGGTCCTTCCCATGCTCTTCTCATAATAGTAAGTCTCATGAAATCTGATGGTTTTATAAGTGGAAGTTTCCCTGCACAAACTCTCTCTTTGCCTGCCGCCATCCACGTAAGATGTGACTTGCTTCTCCTTGCCTTTTGCCATGATTGTGAGGCCTCCTCAGCCACGTGGAACTGTAAGTCCATTAAACTTTTTTTTTTTTTTTGTAAATTGCCAAGTCTCGAGTGTATCTTTATCAGCAGCATGAAAACAGACTAATGTATTTTTTACGCACCTGGCATGTAAAATTTTTTTTTAGTAGTCTCAATTACATGATATAATGGTAACTCTTAGAAACTTTTACTTTGAGTGCATAAATTTCCTTTCATGAATCCTTTAACAACTTACAAAGACCATCTACAATATGCCTGGACTTTCTGAATTGTCCTAAACATCAGTCTTATTAAATAACCAGTTATTTTACTTTAGGACAAGATTTTACCATACAAGATTCTTTCTTATATATAATCTCTTTTCTTTATAACTTCTTTGCATAGCTAAGGAATGTGGCTAATTCCACATGTCCCCAGGCCTTATGTAGAATCTTATGCTCCAAAATAGGTTAGCTGAAAATTTTCGAAAGCTAAAGAAGCAGTTTATGACCTTAAAGCATTTAACAAACCTAATATCTGACCTGCATAATTTAGACCCCATGTTTACGTTTTGAAGACATTTTTATTTTACCCATAATCTTTAAAACTTTTTATTTCCCAAAGATTACCAAAGCTACAGGAACTAAAAGGCATTACAGTTTTTAATTTTTTCAAAATATTTGATTTAACGCCAATTAGAGCTCTTTTATGTAAAGATTACACACACACACACATATATATAACTACTCAGACAGAAGAAGATCCAATAGTAAGATTTTTCATTTACCAGTTTCTAAGTTTTTTTTTAAATTGGATTACTTGCTTTAGGATGGAGTCCTTGGAGGAATAGGGCCAGGAAAGTATGCAGTTTCTACAGCCTAATATAATAAGCAGGCACAGCTGGAAGGCAAAACAGATCTCCAGAAATTAAGGGTCCCATCTTTATACCAGATCCTGGATTTCAAAAAGAGGGAGTCAGCCCATCTCCCATGGGAGTCTTCAAAGTCATTTCCTGATACCCCTGATAACTCAAAATTATCAGCTAATACCATGCAAAACCGAATAAAACCTTAGATTTTGAGAGGGATCTATTTGGTTTTAATTTCTGAGGCTTTATGAGGAAAACAGAGGTTTTTCCCAAAACAGGGTCTGTGGTGCTTCCTTTGCTTTTCCTAAGGTGTCCCAGGCTGTTAGAACGTGAGTATTTGCTTTAATTAAGCTGACTTTTAAATATAGCACTGTTCATAGAAGTTTTTAAAAATATCTTATTACTCGACTTTAGCCACACAAAGTGGCCAATATTTCTCGCTTTTAAACTTTACCAAAAATCACCTCACAGGTGAAACAAGGAGCCTCAACTAAGGTTATGACTTCACTAGAAGTCTGTGAGGTACTTTCAAAGAGGTGGCAAACAGTTTTTACAAAATCTAGAATCTTCAAAGGTAACTAAGAGAAAGAAAGATGTAAGAAGGGAAGCTAGAAGATGCTCATAGTGGGGGAAGAGAATCAGCAAATGGTAAAGGCCACACAGACATTAACCAGAAAGTATTCATTTCCTAAGCCAGACCGCCATTGTAAAATGTCGGAGACTAAAAGAAAGTACCGCCATGTGGTTACAAGATCAAGCTCCCAAGGACATAAAACAAAATGGAGATCTCATCCAGTTTTTTGCTTGTTTCAGGGAACTGCAGCAAAGTTTGTTACTGACCAGTTTGCCAGACTGGCTTGAACAGCGAGTTTGTAAGGTTCTAAGCCCATGTTTTATCCTAAGGTATTCTTCCTTATGATAGAACCATGCAGAAAGACACATGAACCACACCAGATTGGCTACAGCTTAAGACTAGCCTCAGAAATCATTTTTTCCATTAATCAAAAGTTTACAGGAGATAGTGATTTTTACCATTCATTCAACCAGTTTGCACAGAGAGAGAGACACCAGAAGTCTGACTTGTAAGAAATTCTTACCGTTTTTGCCAGTATGTCAGGTTTCTGGGTTCTCTTTCCCTAAGAGACCCCAGCGACCCTGTTTGCCATACCATAGATCTGGGGTCCATCCTGCATCACAAAGAAAAATTATGAAACCACAGGCAAAATCCTCAATTTTGCAAGTTGCTGACCAAGGGGTTGCGTAGAGTAACCAAATTAGCATTTTTCATTCTGGCCAGAGCAAAATACTTGTGAGAAAACATAGACATTAGCCATTCTGCTTAGTACTCAGTATCAAACTGGCAAGTGTCAAACTTGTCCCCAGATGGGTCCTGTCATTTCTAAATCTTTTTAGAAGCTTCTGCATATTACTAGGCATCCCTAGATGAGACTAATTTGGGAACCCTCGTTTACAAATGCACTTCAGTGCATTGTTCATTCAGAACATTCCACTGTGAGTTATCTTTATTAACATTTTGCCATTTCTGTAAGACTTCGCTGCTTCCGAGGCCTAATGTATAAGCTGGAAGGAACTGTTTTCCAGATATTAAGGATCCCAATTTTTTTTTGACATGAGGACATTTTTATTTGAATGATTTCTCTAGAGATTGATATTTCACAAGTATAGAACTAATATATATGTGATACAATATACATTTTATATAGCAGTAATAATAAATTAAAATCTTAGCTAATACCATTTCAGCAAGGCAAGAACAATATCCATGAATCTTTTATTATTTCAAAATTAAATGCCAGATCAAGAAAATCCGTGAAAAATGAGCCTTAAGCCTGATGGCTCACATCTGTAATCCCAGCACTTTGGGACGCTGAGGCAGGCGGAAGGGATCCCATTTTTATTTGAAATATTGGCTTTGTTTTCAGGTTCCCTTGATTAATTTAGCCAGTGATTTTTTTCCTACCTATGTGTGCACGAAAAATGAAACAAAGGGTTAGAACACAAAAATCCCTGTCAGTTTTCAAAAGCCAAACTTTTCAACCCCTACAATGTTACCATTTACTACCAGTTTCTTTCTGACCCAGTGAGTTGTACAAGGCCTCTAACTGGATCCAAGCCAGTTAATTACCAGATCAAATTCAATCCTGGACCCAGTCCAGTTTCTGTCACGGCTTCCAAATCCAGTTTGGAACAGAAATTTGCACAAAGAAACTTGGATAGCTCAAAACACAAGTCCATGGAGCTATGAAATCCAAGAGGGAACTTATTGCAATCCCCAGCCCCTCTGAGAGATCAAAGGAGACAAGTGGGTCCAGCAGATACAATTACAGAATTTTGGGGGTATTTCTTACCAGCCAGAAACCTCTGTGGCCAGGGGCGCTTTTGCCTGAGTTTTGCTCTGGCCTGCAGGGCCCACTCGGCCTGGCAGGCTGCCCTCAGGAGGTGCTACTGGCCTGGACCATGCCTACCAAGGGCAAGTGGAGTGGCATAGGGTATGTAAGCAAGTGAGCATGGGGTCCAGCCACTGCCCACAGCCAGGCACACTGGCTGTGGCAGGATGGGCAGCTCCAGGTGCCAGCATGGGTGCTGACTCCCTGCGAGGCTATGGCTGGACTAAGTGTACCACAAGCAGCTTCCACGGCTGGCACCAGGGAAAGCGGTGGCACCTGGAATCTTGGGAGAAGCCAGAAACTGCAGAGCCCCAAAGCGGGTGTCACAGCCTTGGCTTGGGGAGCTCCTAGGTCTGGGCTCCCTGAAGGGTGGCAGCTCTTTTCTCTCCTTCTTGTCACCTACAATGTGGCAAGCAAGGGGCATGTTTCAGCCCTGTTTGTGTTACAGCTCTTTCAGCCCTGCCATTTGGCAGGTCCCAAGTTCTTGTCTCACAACAGGAAGAATGAGGTACATGGACAAGTGGAGGGGGGAGCAAGGTGTAGAGGAGCTTTATTGAACAATAGAACAGCTCAGAGGAGACCCACAGTGGGTAGCTCCTCTTTACAGCTGGTCATCGTGTCATCTTTTCAGCTCTCAGCAGACAGCAGACCCTTGGGTGTGTAGCTCCTCTCTGCAGCTGGTCATCTCATCATCCCCTTTCAGAGAGGTGACACTGGGGTGGGTAGCTCCTCTCTGAAGCTGGTCATCCCTTCATCCCTTTTCAGCTCTCAGCAGAGAGGAGATCCTGGGGTGAGTAGTTCCTCTCTGCAGGCAGGTCGTCCCGTCGTCTTCTCAGCTCTCACAGAGGAGACCCTTTGGTGGGTAGTTTCTCTCCACAGATGGTTGTCCTGTTGTGCCTTTTTGAGTCTGGCTGAGTCTGGGGTTTTATGGGCTTCAGAGGAGAGGAAATACATGCTGATTGGTCCATGGGTGGCCATAGGTGGACCCAGAAAAAGCACCATAAGTTCCCACTGTGGTCTGTGGGACTGGCAGCCCAACCCCCAGGCTTCAGGCCTTCCCCAGCTTGAAGGTGGGCCTTCACTAGGGACCTACCCCTTTTCACCCAGGAACCTGTCTGCCTCTTGCCACTGTTCATGGAGACTAGAGTGTTTGTGACAAGGGGCACCTGCAGGCCAATGCTAAGCTGCCCTCAGCCCCTCCTCAGCCTCCATCCCATGCTCATTGGTGACCAAAGTCTTGAGGGCGCCAAGGCCCCAGGGGGCTGGCATGTCAGCACTGCCCTGAATGTGTACATACCCAACTAGGTTATGACAATGCCTGGGCTTGGCCTCAACTGTGCACCGAGATCAGAGCAGGCACCAGAATAGGGGAGAGGCTGGGCAGTGGGAGCAGGCACCTTTGAGCCTACAGGGAAAGGGGGACTTCCTGGGTCCCTGAGAGTGCAGAGATGCCCAGGTCCACAGCTGTGGCTTGGGCAGCTGCAGCTGCACCCAGGAGGGTGGGGCTCTTGCCTGCTTCTGGCCCTCAAGAGCACGGGAATGCCTGGTTTCACAGCCATGGCTGGGCAGCTGCAGCTGTGCCCTGGGAGCAAGAGGTTCCTGCCCTGCCAACTTAGAAGGGGTGGGGCTTCTGCCTGTTCCTGGCTCCCACTGGCTCCATGGAGTATGTAGCCCTGGCCATGCCTCCCCAACTGCAGCCAGCATCATGGCAGTGGCCACTCCATATAGGCCACCGCTGCCATCAGTACCTTGCTTGTTTACGCAGTACTCCTGGTGTCACTTTTGATCCCACTTTTGACACCATCTGTTAAAAAAACTTCAGCCAAATTAAAGTTAAAGGAGTTTAATTGAGCAATGAACAATTTGTGAATCGGGGAGTCCCCATAATCACAGCAGATTTAGAGAGATTCTTGCGCAGTCACATGGTGGAACGAGTTATAGACAGCAAAAGGAAAGTGATGTACAGGAAATGGAAGTGAGACACAGGAACAACAGGGTTGGTTACAGCTCAGCATTTGTCTTATTTGAACACAGAACAGTTGGCTACATTTGACTGGCCAAAACTCAGTGATTGGCACAGGTGTGGGCTACAGTTGGTTTACACCTCCATTTGTTATAGTTCACGATGTATAGAAAAACATTTAGGATGTAAAAATGTAAGGAGGCAGCTTTAGGCTAAAGTTGATTTAACAGTTGTTTACTTTCGTGATCCTGTGACTGGGCACCATGGCTCGCTGCTCAGCTTCTCAAAAGGGTATTGTACTACATAGCACTAACCAGGGAAGAGATGAAAATTCAAAGTACAGTTTCTACCAATGCCTACCAGTTTTGCACCATTGTAAACTTGAAAAATCATCATAAGTCAAACCATTTTGAGTCAGGGACTGTCTATTTTAATATACATGCATATGTTTAGATTTTGATTCCATTATTTGTTTTTGTGTTATAGATAAAGATTGATTCCATTATTTGTTTTTGTATTATAGATAAGGATATGTTAAGGGGTAGCAGTGTGTTATAATGATTGGGGAGCTGGGGCTATGGAATCCTATGCCGTGGAATCAAATGTTAGGCTTCAGCAGCTACTGGCTGTGTGACTCTGGGCAAATTAATTCCCTTTTGTGCCTCAGGGTTGTGTTTTGTAAAAAAAAAAGCAAGGGGTTGTTTTCTGTATTTCATAATATAGTTCTGGCTCCTTATAAAACCAAAGTAATGTAAGCTGTTGTTACTACTTTTGTTTTTCCCAAATTGATCACCAGTTGCCCCAACACCATTTACTAAATCCTTCACTCTTGCTCTGAGACTGTGGAGTACCAACACTCTTCTTTATAAATCACTTTTATATGCTGATCTGTTTATAGACCTTTTATTATTTTTGGCTGATGTATTTCTCTAAACCTTGTGCCAATTCTATGTCTTTGTAATTAATGTAGTTTTAAAGTTATTTAAATATCTGATCATTCAGATTACCTCAATTTGTTTTTTTCCTCTAAATTTTGTTTGGATACTTAGGCACATACACTCTTGTATATGAGCTTTAAGGTCATTTTCTCAAGAGCTATGAAATGATCTTATTGTAATTTTTACTGGAATTCTACTAAATTTATAGGTCAATATAAGGAAACCTAATAATGCTGTCTTCCCATCCAGGGGCATAACTTGTCTCTGCAAGATTTCTTTTATGCCCCTCAGTAAACTTGTACCATTTTCTTCTTATAGCTTTTGCACACTTAGATTTATTTCTGGATATTTGATTGTAAATGGGATTTTTCTTATTTTTTCTCATTGGTTTTGTTTATATACCAAAGCAGTTGATCTTTATGTTTCTATTAATTCTGACTTTATGCTCTTATTAGTTCTAGCTTTTCAATGGAGAGCATTGGATTTTTTTTTAGGTAGACATCATGACAATTTATGTTTTATTTTTTAATTTTTATTGTAAAATATACATAACATGAGGTTTACCGTCTTAATCATTTAAAAATTTATTTTTAGCTGTGGCGAAAAGAAACTCACACCATAAAATTTACCATCTTTCCCATTTTTAAGTGTATATTCAGTAGTGTATGTTCATATTGTTGTACAGTGGTTCTCCAGAATTTTTCATTTTGCAAAACTGACACTATGTGCATTAAACAACTCCCACTTCGATCTTCCCTCATTTATATTTCTGCCAATCATGCACAAGGGTTCTAATTTTTTCATATCCTTGGCAACACTTATTTACCGTTTTTTTTTTAAATAGTAGCCATCTTGATGGGTATGAGGTGATGTGGGTTTGATTTTCATTCCTCTAATGATTAGTAAGGTTGAGCATCTTTTCATTTGCTTATTAGCCATTTGTATATCTTCTTGGAAGAAAGGTCTATTGAAGTCTTTTGCCTATTTTTTAATCAGATTGTAAACATTAGAAAATAAAACACAAATTGTTAACTATTTTTTCCAGTCTTTTTTTTTTTTTTTTTTTTACTGGTGAGGAATGTCGAAAGAAAGCTGAAAAAGAAGTGAATAGTAGACATTATTGTGTTACTCCTGATTTTAAAGGTTTCCTTCTGATATTTTCCAGTTAGGTGTTAGGGTTGAAGATTTTTGGTTAATACTCTTGTATCATAGACCTAGGCTTCAAAGTATTCTTCCCAAAAAGTAGTTTGAGTTTAATTATTTAATTATTGGTATATTTGAAATGACCATGTGACTCATGTGATTTTTTTTTCAATCTATTTAGTGATTTATATTTTAGATTTATTAGAACCACCTCTGCATTTGTGAGATGAGTTTTATTTGGTCATGATGACATGCTAAATTTGACTTGCTGATTTTTCTGGCCATTTTAAATAAGGAAAAGCCTTAGCACAAAATAACCTTTTGAATTCAAGATAAGGCAAACTAAAGGAAACTTTGGAGACATTTTCTGTATTTTAAGTACCAGAGTATCCAGTGACTCTGTAGTAGAGCACTAGATTTGTTAAAATAGAAACAATAACAAATGGCTTTCAGATCTGTCCTCTGTGCTAATCTCTGAAGTTATTTTAATGTGAAGTCTCCTTCATTGTACCACCATTCAAGATAAGTAGAAGTGAACTTTGATAAAAAAGATGCTATTGTGTGTTGAGCTACATAGCATGGCTAGGATGACTCCTGGGGGATTTCCCTTGATTTTGTTAGAGCACATATTCTATCTGGTGGTGTAATCTTAGACATTGCAAGTAAATGGCTGTGACATTAGAGTCACCATTGCTCCCAGATCATATCTAACTCTTATTTAGTAATACCTAGCATATTATTAGTGTCTAATTCATTGGTGCTGTTATTAATTCCACTGTTATAAATAATAATCATTTATGTAGCAAATATTTACTAAGCATCTACTAGATTCTGCTACGTTTCACAGGTACTTGGAATCAAGTACCTAATGGTTTCTTTCTGTTTTGTTGTTTTTGCCACTGGGTAGGTGGGTAGGTGACAGAGAGTAGAGTTGGGAGAGGTGGAATGTATACAAATACACAAATAAATGCAATCAAACATTCTAGGTGCTGTTATAGAGAGAGTGATTAGCATATAGTGGAACACAAAGGAGACTGTCATCAGTCCTACCTACAGTAATTAGGACATTTTAAAATAGCAACTTATTTACTATTTGCATACCACAGAAATAATGAGAGAGTGATTAATAAAAAACATTCAAGCATAAAACTGCGTTACTTTTCGATGAATTCCATGGAAAAAACTAAAATTGAAATGTTTGAAGGGATGAAAAAGAACCATGTAAAACTTCTGAATGTTAAATCCGAATTTGCTCACGCCCTTTTTAAACACAGAAGATGCAGGGCGGCAAATCAGTGTTCTTAGATTCGATTAGGTCCATTTAAAAGAGGGATGTAATAGTTTATTTATTTTTTATTTTATTTTACTGTTTGAGGCAGAGTCTCACTCTGTCACCCAGGCTGGAGTGCAGTGGTGTGATCTCGGCTCACTGCTACCTCTGCCTCCTGGATAGAAGCGACTCTCCTGCCTCAGCCTCCCGAGTAGCTGGGATTACAGGCACGCACCACTGCTCCTGGCTAATTTTTGTATAATATTTTTAGTAGAGATGGGGTTTTACCATGTTGGCCAGGCTGGCCTCAAACTCCTGATGCCAAGTGATCTGCCTGCCTTGGCCTCCCAAGGTATGGTTATAGGCGTGAGCCGCCCCACCCAACCATAATAGTTTTATTTTAAGATATCAGTATTCATAAACTCAGAATTTATTCTTTGCAACTTTTTAGACTGAAAATTAAAAGTTTTGGATGTCAACTCAAATATGCATGTTATTTTTCAGAAAATCTTAGCAGGTGTTTAAGCCAAAGAGTTTGAACGACACTGTTCTAGTTTATACTTTGAAAAATACTGTATCCGAATCACCCGTGACCATGTTAAAAATGTAGATTCCTGGAATATGCATGATTATAGCTGACATTTATTGAGTTAGTTCTGTGTGGCAAAGCAAGTGAAAGTGGCCGGCTCATTTCTACAAAAGTGTCAATGCTGTTTATCTTTCCCCAGGTCATGGCAAATTTTCTTTCACTGTGGCTTGCTGCCTGGTTTTCAGTGGTTATAACCAGAGCCTAAGGTTACAAAGGACACAGCCAGTTCCCTCATGTATGAGCCTGCTCCAACAACTCCCTTCCCACTAATTTGCCATCTCTCTCCACCCCATCCCTCCACCTGTGGAGTCAGCCCCAGCCTATACAGCCTCTCCGACAAAATTTTGTATTCCTTCCCCAAGTCTGTCACCTTATTTTCCCCTCCTCACCTAAACTCAGATCAGCTGTAGAGTATTTGAAGGAATGAGGCTGTGTAGGAGACTGGGAACTGTAAGCATCTCTACCAGGGACAAAAAAATTCTGTCTTGTTGTGATGTAGCTGGAAAACCATCTGAGGTCCTAGCAGATCATCTCAAACTCTCGGACTGGCCTGAGTCAGCAAGAAAGAACTGTGAGTTCTGTTAATTTATCTTATTTGATAATTTATAATAAGGATCAGAAATTAAAGAAGTCATAACTGAAGAGTTCCAGGTCAATTTTGAAATCAGATGTAAATCCCTGATAAAGGTGTATAGGAAAAAAGAACAAAAGGAAATATAGCAGAATGCTAAGTGTCTTAGAGGGGTGGATTCTCCTTTGTCTCCTAAATTCTATGGAGCATGCTCTCATTGCTTTTATAATTTAAAAATATTTGCCAAATGAATTTATTTCTAAGAGAAAGGATACTAGGCACTCAAATGGTACAAATGGATACTCTGGCACTTGCACTGTGAGTATTTTCATGTTTCGTTGATGATAATACAAGCAGTACTGAACGTTGTGTTTTTCATCTGCCAAGCCCTTGGAAATGAGCTAAATGCTCTACATGGATTAAAAAATTAAATTTTAATACTTATTATAACACTGTGAGGTAGGTAATTATCCATATTTTGCTGATAAAGATATTGTAGCTTAGAGAAATTTTAAACTCTACTTGGTCTGCAAAGCTAGTAAAGAGAGGAGTCAATACTATTTGAACCCTGGAAGTTAGCTCCAGAACCAATATTGTGTACCATTAAACTGACAGAAATCTCAGCTCACAGTGGGAGCCATGCTAATTTCTTTCAGCATAAATACAGGGATGTTTCTAAGTACTTGAATGAGGATTCACTTTGGAAAGAACAGAAATAAGTAAATATTAAATGTACAGTGATAATTAATGTATAAAACCTTATAGCATGGTATTCCTACATGGAATTATGTGTGAAGGAAGTATGTCATGTAATAGGCACTCATCAAATAATCTTATTTGAAGTGTATACATTTATTAAGAAGTATTGTTCGAGTATCTCCTACACACCAGGTTCTCTTCTAGGCATTTGAATTACATCACTGTATCAAAGCAGAAAAATGGTTCTGCCCTTAAGGACACAATAAAGAAATGTAGTGTCTTAGCCTGTTTTATGTCGCTTATAACAGGATACCTGAATCTGAGTAATTCATAAAGAAAAGAGATTTATTTCATGCAGTTATGGAGGCTGAGAAGTTCAAGATCAAGGTACCCCATCTGGTGAGAGCCTTCTTGCTGGCCGGGACTCTGAGGAGTCCCGAGGTGGTGTGGGGTATGGTGAAGGGGCTGAGTGTGCTAACATGCTAACACAGGTCTCTCTTCCTCTTCTTATAAAGCCACCAGCTTCCCTCCTATGACAGTCCATTAACCCATTAACCCATTAATCCGTGAATAAATTAACCTATTCATGAGGCCAGGGCTGTCATGATCGAATTACCTCTTAAAGGCCCTGCCTCTCAGTATTGCCACATTGTGGGCTATGGTTTAACGTGAGTTTTGGAGGGGGCAGTGAAACCATAGCACATAGTAAATATATTGTGTAGTATATTAGATAGGGATAGACGCTATGGAAAAGAAAAGAGGCTGCAGGGGATTGAGATTGTGATGGCAGGGCTGGTTACAGTTTTCAATAGGATGGTTAGGGCAGGCCTCACTGAGAAGTTGACATTTGAGCAACTAAATAAGAAAAGAGGGAGAGGTAAGAGAATGTAGGAAAAGGGAACAGCCATTGCAAAGGCTGTGAGTACAGATTGGGAGTGCTGTGGTCTACATGACTGGAGCAGTTAAGCAGTTAGCTAGGAGAACAGCTCCCAGAAGCAGTGCAGAGCCAGATGTTCTTTATCTGGGATCTAAGGACCTCTAAGGCATCCATAGATAGAATTCAGGGGTCTAGCAAATGTAGATAGGAAAAAAATCATTTTTTATTTTAATCGTAGCTAACTAAAATTCAGCATTTTCTTCTATCATGAATATAGACAGACTATGACTTTGTCAGCAGTAGGAAATCACAGATATTGTCACATCACATTATAGTTGTTGTGGATATCTTAAAATATGTTCAGAGCCATTTCAAAATTATGTTAGGTTTTACGCCTGCTGCTAGATCGTGTTATTTAATGTGTCAATAAAGGAGTACATATGTATGTGTATCACAATTAAAAATATTTTGACACCTGAATTGGTTCTCTCTGTAACCTGTTGTAATTTATTTTGTAAATTTAGAAAATGTTTTTCTGAGAAGGGGGTCCATAGGCTTTGCCATCTGTCAAAAGGAATCCATGGGCAAATGGAGTAAGGAACCCTTGATTAGAACATTACAGGATATTGTTTGACATCGGCTTTTGTGTTGGGTGAAATGGGGAGCTGTTAGAGAATGTTGAGCAGAGGCATGATGTGATCTTCCTAGTTGCAAAGACTCCCTCTGGCTGCTTTGTTGAACTAGAGATTGAGGGTACAGCGGGTGTGGAGGGTAAGTAGGCCCAGAAAAGCAATTACAAGGAAATCATTATGGTAATACAGGCAAGAGATTATATTTGCACAGGAGGTGGTGGCTTGGACTGTAGTTGTAGTGATGGAGGTAGTAAAAAGTAATCAGATTCTGGATTTTTGAGGCAGAGCCATCAGGATTTCCTGATCTGTTGGAGGTCAGGGAGAAGAGTAAGGGATAACATCAGGGGTTGTATTTGTTTTGAGACAAGGTCTCTCTCTGTTGCCCAGGCTAGAGTACAGTGGTGCAATCACAGCTCACTGCAGCCTAGGCCTCCTGGGCTCAAGCAGTCTGTCTACCTCAGCTTCCTTAGTAGCTGGGACTACAGGCGCGTGACACTATGCCAAGCTAATTTCTTTTTTCTTTTAGTAGAAATAAGGTCTTCTATGTTGCCCAGGCTGGTCTCAAACTCCTAGGCTCAAGCAGTCTTCCTGGAACCCTTGGTCTCCCAAAGTGCTGGGACGTCAGGGTTTTTGACCTGAGCAATAGAAGCATGGAATTGCCATGGACTGGAGAAGATGACCGTGGGTGGAGCATGTTTAGGGGGAAGATTAGGTATCATTTCTGATATGTTAAACTTGAGATGTCAATTTGACATGTATGAGGAAATGTTGAGCAGACATTTGGATTTATGAGTGTGGCATTGGGAAACGGGGCCCTGAGCTCTAGATGTACATTGGGGAGTCATTTGTACATGTAAAACTGGTGTTTAAAACTTTGAGACTGGATGAGATGGTGAATGTAGAGGAGAAGAAGAATCAGGACTGACCCAGGGGACCTGCAACAGAAAGAGACTGAGATGAAGAGGAGAAATGAGAAAGCCTCCAGTGAGGCAGGAGGAGAACTAAGAGACTGCAGAGCTCTGAATGCTACGTGAGTAAAGTTTAGCAAAGAGAGAGGGAGTGTGCCGCGTGATAGAGCAAATGAAGTAAGGAGTGAGAATTAACCATTGAATTTGGAAGCCTGGACAATACTGTGATCTTCACGATGAAAGAGTGTTGGAGGTGTCAGGATAAAAGTTTAATTTGGAGTGGGTTTAAAAGAGAATGATAATTGGAGACACGATGTAGGTGACTTTTAGAGATTTTGCTACAGAGGAACAACAACAACAAAAAAACATAAGGAGGTAGCTGGTGGGACCAATAAGATCAAATGAAAGATTTCATTTTGTTTTAATTAAGATGGGAAAAATAAAGACATTTTTATATGCCAGAAAGAAGGTTCTGGTAGAGAGGGAAAATTTGATGTAGGAAGAGGGAAGACCTGGAGTGATACTTTCAAGAAAGTAAGAAGGATAAGAGCTTCTGTACTAAGAAAGGGGTTGGCTTTGATAGGAATGTGGACAACCACCTCTAGTAATAGGTCCAAGGACAGGGACTGTGGTAGGTGGGAGGATGTGCAAGTTCTTCAGTTTCATCAGTGAAGTTGGAAGCAAAGTTATCAGTTAAGAGCGAAGATGAGCCAGGCGTGGTGGCTCACGCCTGTAATCCCAGCACTTTGGGAGGCCGAGGCAGGCGGATCACGAGGTCAGGAGATCGAGACCATCCTGGCTAACATGATGAAACCCCGTCTTTACTAAAAATACAAAAAATTAGCCAGGCGTGGTGGCGGGCGCCTGTAGTCCCAGCTACTCGAGAGGCTGAGGCAGGAGAATGGTGTGAACCCAGGAGGCAGAGCTTGCAGTGAGCCGAGATCTCGCCACTGCACTCCAGCCTGGGCGACAGAGCGAGACTCTGTCTAAAAACAAAAAACAAACAAAAACAAAGATGAAATAGTAATAGTAAAACAGCAGCTAGCCATATGTAATACTGCATGCCTATATGCCAGGCACTTCTCTAAGAATTGAACAAATACTTAATAACTCTAAACCTCGCAATGACCTTGTGAAGTAGGAATCATCATTATTCCCATTTATAGATGAAGAAACAAGACACAGTAGTAAAATATCCCCCCCAGGTCCCACTGCTTGTAAATGGTAGCTAGGATTTGAACCAGGCCTTCTGGGTATGGAATCTGTTCTCTTAATTGTGTGGCTTTACTGCCTCAGCTCTGTGACTCCGTCTACAGTAGCCATGATCTGTCTGTAAAGTGAAATCAACTCATCAATGCTTGATTGGAACCGAGTATTCATAAACCTGGAATACTTTGTATAAGTTATTTTAATTGTGCAAATAACACCAGAGATGGTCCTCTACATATGATGGTTTGACTTAATGGTTTTTTGACTACAATCAGTTTATCAGGACATAAACCCAATGTAAGTTGAGGAGTATCTGTAGTTTTCTGTAGAAAAATTAGAAAATACAAGGGTATACACACAAACAGAAGAAAATAATTCACTTATCAACTGTTTTTAATAACAATGGAGTATTACGGGATTAATAGATAATATTTAAGAAATTAAATGTTTTTGAACCTTTAAGCTAATATTTATTTTTGCTATTAAAATAACATTGTAATGAATACTTGCGTCTAAATCTTTGAACATATTCCAGAATTTATTGGAGGGGGACTCAACGAATGAGTCATTAAAACCATTATGTGCTCGTTCAGTGTTGGATGCCAGCTACCAAATCAACCTCCCAAAAGGTAGTCTGCTTTTCTCTTTCCTAACTAATGACCCTAAATGTCCTACAAGCGGAATACTATGGTTAAAACCTCCATGGATTAGAGAAAGTAAGTCAGGTAAAATGCTTAGCACAATTCCTGGTTCATAGAACACATACAGTAACTGTTAATACTAGCAACAGTTCTAGCAGTAGTAATTATTATTTTTGTTGTTAATGATTATAACATGATTACATTTATTGATTTTTAGACAACATCGGGTTTCATGACATAAAAATGTGAAAACATTTCAGAAACAAATAGACAAAAAAATTGATACATTACTGCTTTATCAATATTTATTTGTTTACCAACAAGGTTGAATGTTTGTTCATATGTTTATAGGACATAGAAACTTGATGACTATGACTTTCTATTTCTATGACATCTGTTACCACAGTAACTAATGCAGTCAGTGGGAATAGTGAATTTCATGAGCCTGGCCTCCAGCTTGCCAGTCATGAGAGCCAGAGGAGATGGAGCAGTCTGAGGCTGTATCACCTGATGGCTGGATGCATCTGGCTGCTTATTCAGCTGTGGCTCCTTTATTGGGGACAGCTGTGAACGCAGCTCCAGGAGTTGCCTTCATGAAATGAAGCATATGATGACAACTGGAAGAAAAGGGACGAGTACATGTTGCTAAAGGTTTCATGGGGATAGTAATGGCCAAGTGGAAAAAAACTTGTGGGTGGGGATGAGTTAGTGCTGACTGGTCATGCCACGAGGGCTGTATTTCAGGAAACCACTAATTGGGGCGGCTCCTCTGGAGAGGACTGGGCCTGAGTCAGATCTGCCCTGTGGATTACAAGTCCTCTGTGAAGTTCATGCCCTCAGGTGCATCAGAAACAGACCCTCTCCATAGTGGTGGCTCCTTCTGATGGTAGAAAGCTTAGGCTTATGTATCATGATGGTTTTTTGTCTTCCTTGATGGATATTTATTGAGTTTGGATAGTATGCTGTGGACATTAAGAGTATATAGATTGTGGAGTTAGGCTTCCTGGGTTCTAATCCTGGCTGTATTTCTTATTACCTGTGTAAGCTTGGGCAACCATTTAAGCTGTCTGTTCCTTGATCTTTTTTACTTCTAACACGGATGTGGTAATAATAATAATAATCCCCACATAGGGAGTTGAACAGCGAGAACACACGGACACAGGGAGGGGAACATCGCACACCAGGGCCTGTCGGGGGTGGGGAGCTAGGGGAGGGACAGCTTTAGGAGAAATACCTAATGTAGATGACGGGTTGATGGGTGCAGCAAACCACCATGGCACATGTATACCTATGTAATAAACCTGCACATTCTGTACATGTGTCCCAGAACTTAAGGTATATTAATAAAAAAAAAACCTCCCACATAAAATTTTTATGTAGATTATTTGAGTTTATATATTTTATCTAATGTATAATACACATTTTCTACACCTGAAATCAGGATGTGTTTTACAATGGGCATTTTACAATTATAATTAACAGCAGTTTTACTTTCTTTTCAGTATGTAAATACTGATGCATCTTAGAATCAGTGGTGTTCTTGTACATGAAGAAATAGGGCATTTGTAAACATCAAAACATGGTTTGGCAATATAAAATTCTATCTCAGTGTTATCATTTGTTTGATTTTGTGACTGAGACCAGATCCTAATGTCCCCATTCAACCAATAAGGCATATTTCTTGCAAGCCCCTTATCCTTGTATTGTGAGAGCTCTTAACACAAAACTTCAGTAAGTCAGAACATAGATCCATAGAGTGACGTGATTTTTCAGTTCTTTGGGAATTCAGGAATACATTATGTGACTTTCAAGATGAACTTTTCCGGTCACATTCATCTCTTGACCTACCAGGTCTCTGGTCTCTTATTTTCTTTTAATGACCACTGGGATAACCCATTCCAAATTCCGGCCTCTCCTCACTTCAAGTGGTGATTCTTTTCCATTTCAGTCAGCTGATACTATCTGCATCTAAATTCTGTCTCTTATATTTACTTAACACAGTTTTAGTTTTTTATTTGTTTTTGAGACAGAGTCTTGCTCTGTTGTCCAGGCTGGAGTGCAGTGGTGCGATCTCGGCTCACTGCAAGCTTCGCCTCCCGGGTTCACGCCATTCTTCTGCCTCAGCCTCCTGAGTAGCTGGGACTACAGGTACCCACCACCACGCCCAGCTAATTTTTTTGTGTTTTTAGTAGAGACGAGGTTTCACTGTGTTAGCCAGGATGGTCTCGATCTCTTGACCTGATGATCTGCCTGCCTCGGCCTCCCAAAGTGCTGGGATTACAGGCGTGAGCCACCGCACCTGGCCTTTGAAAAGATAAATTATAACATTCCTGTTTCTACCTACCAACTTCTATCATTCTGGCTTTTTCCCACAGTTCTCCCAAACCACAGATCCCTTCTTCCTCAGGGGCTTAACTCCAGACATCTTTTTCTGTGTGTCTATCAGCCCTTGCTGTCTTCACTTCCTTCTCTGAGACACTGAGATTCTGTAATGCTGCATTCTCGGTGATTATCTTTGATTTCTTTACCCCATTGCCTTCTATAGCAGCCATCTGGTAAACCCTGGCCTTGAGAGATCCAAACGTTTGTCTCTTCCTACCTTTGTCTGGACTACAAAAGCTATTGAGGAAAACTAATACAACTGTCAAGGTTCTGCCACTGTGGATTTGTGGTTTCTAGTTACAAACGGATCCACCATCTCTAGTGTGTGTTCCTAGTCCACACGTGACTCTCAACAGCTGCTATTTCAAGTATTTTCCATCTCCCTCAGAACATCTCGTTCTCTCTCTCTCTCCCTTTACCCTGAGCATTTGACCTCATTTAAAAGCCATAAAGAGGCTTCAGAAAGATCAGGAGACCTGTGCTTTGCTGAACAGCCATGTGATTTTTTTCTCCTTGTGTGTTCATAAAATGTGTTTCCACCTGCATATGGAGCTGAGATTCTCTATGCTATAAATCAAGCGAGTCAGTTTATTTGGGTATTCATTTCTTAGTTTCTTTATATGTATTTTGAGGAAGGGGGTTAGTCTAAGTGACCTCTGAGACTCTGTCCTTAAGATTCTGATTTTTATGGTATTAAGTGTGTATTTCTTCAAACCAGCTTCAATTTGCAGATAGATACTACTTCTGACAATGTCATTTCTTAGGTAAAACAGGAGCATTCTTACTTGTCACAGAAACCAGGAAATCGTGTTGTCTTTTTGTGGTGGCAAATTTATCTTTTTTCTATTTTATTATTTTCAAACTAGTGAAAATGACTTCTTGTTGTTTGGACTAGCGTCGGATCAATAGGAGGGAGGGAGCATTTGAAGAAACTTAAGAAGTATTTTGTTTCTGTATTAGAGTTAATCAAGAGTTTGCCTTGAACCTCAGACTGGGGCATCTGGGGAAGAAGAATGTGTTTTCTGACCAGGTTCTACTCCACAGGGTGGATAGGGCACTTGGCCAGCAGCCCCTTGAGGTTTGCTACCAGATGAAACCGAACATTTCTATGAAATGAGCTGATATCCTTCACATGCTGCCCAGATGGTGCATTTCAAAAATGATCTCACAGATTATCTTGAGTTTTGCCAGTAAAGTGGGATTTCCAAAAGTATCTTGCCTTTTTTATCTTTATTTTTATTTTTATTTTTTCCTCTGTAGTTCCGTCTATATTTTTTCCAGCATTTGAGCATTATTTCCAGTTGCTAGAATTTCAGAGGAACTTGTGTAGGGTAAGGAAGAACCCAGTTCGTTTATATTAGCTCTTGGCTCACTGCAAAGTTCACTTTTGTGGCCTTATCAACTTGGACAGCAGAGAGCGTGGAGTGAGAGTCAAATGCAGGAGCTTACTTTTTATAATCTATATACACGTGTCACTTTCTGGCCTTCCCCAGATGTCATTGTTTGGGGATGACTTAACAAATGCAGTGGTTCTTGACTTTGGATGTCTATCAGAGTCACCTGGAAAGCTTTTAAAAATTCCAGTTCCTAACAGGCATCTCATGCCAATTAAGTCTATGTCTAGGGCTGGAATCCAGACATAAGTAAATTTTAAACCTCCCCAGGTGATTCTAATATGTAATCAATGTTTAAAGCCACTGGAATAAAGGCTTTATGGGGGTAGGGATTAAATAGGTTGGGTCGTGGAGAAGTTTTGACTTGCCCAAGTGAGCTGGTTGTTTCTCCAGTTCATCTTTTCTCATTTTGATGCTAGTAACACTGTAGCGGGATCACAGGTGGTGAGATGGGGATGACTGATTTTCAGAAGCCTGTTAGTACAACCTTTGAGCAGCAACTGTATTTTGGCTGTGAATCAGTGTGTGCTTTTCTTCATATGCTCCTGTCTATGATATTTCTAATCCTCTGCAAGAAGGGATAACAGGCGCTGTGTATATTCGTGTGTGTGTGTTGTCTCCATTTCATTTGTTCTTTTATTGTTTATCCCGTTCACTTTGAACACTAGATCGTTTCTCGCTGTATCAGTTATGAGAAAGTCAGTTATCAGGAAAGATCAGATTACTTGGGGAAAAACAAAGCTATATAACTACCATAAAGCAACAACAAAACCCAGAAGGTTTGAAAAGGGCACGTTAAACTGAAATGTCTAAAACTAGTGTTTCTGGCTATCCGTGATTCTGGTTGGCTCTATTTCCACCTGTGTGCAAATGTAGTCCCCAATTTCTTTAAATTCCTGGCCCATTGTATACAGTTCTCACTAAGAATACTTAAGAGTTCCTAGAGTTGCCAGATAAAACACAAGATACGAACTGAGTGAATGAGTAATTACTTAGTGTATTTCAAGTATTGAATGAGACACACTTATACTAAAAAGTTACCTGTTATTATTCTGAAGTTCACATTTAACTGAGCACTCTGTACTTTTATTTTCTAAATTAAAATAGAAAATAAGTATAGCTCATACCTCGTAGCACCTTGTGGAGGTATGGGCTAGGCTTCTGGACTAGAAGACCAGAGTGCTGTCCGTTTTTTCTGGCCTGTGTACTCCTGATGTGAGCCTACCTCTTCCCATATTTCTATAGAGAAGCTGCTGCTTAGTTTTCTACTCCAAACTTTTGCATTAAAAAAAAAAAATTCGTCTGAAAGGTTTTCTTGTCTTTAGTGTTAGGATTGAGAGATGCAGATTTAAAAACAGCACCCCCACACTCCACACAAATTCAGATCTTAAATTTTGAATGGTAGGAGCAATGCAAAATAGGACCTTATTCTTAGAGGCAGTAAGCCCAGTGACAGCTGCAATATGTTATATTTTGGAGTACTTTTCCATCACGTGGGAAATGTAAGTGTCCTGTCTCCCTTAGAAACCTGGGCAGGTAGCCTGGCCTCCTGGGTACTTGTCTGGCCTGGTTTACTAGAAAATTCCACTCTCTGTCGAGTTAAATCTGGCTGACTTTCACCTGCCTCTTAAGAGACTGACCTTCACCTCTCTCTCCTGAGGTTGATTTTGTCAGCTTTAAATAAAGGGCTCCGTCAGTGATTAAGTCAAAGCACAAGCTAAGGACAGAGATTCTTCTACCATTTTCATTTCAGTCAAGTCAACTAATACTTATATATGCATTATATAATCATGATATAAAATCATATATGTATTATATGAGGAATGTGCTTTTTCTTACAGGTACTTTGTATACTGTTTGAGTATACATTCTGTTTCAAATAGGCAATTTTTTCCTCGCTGATTACAAGGCTAAACCTAGTCTTAGAAATGTGTATGTGTGTGTGTGTGTGTGTGTGTGTGTGTATGAAAATTTGGACATATCCTCTATTGTTTATAAAGAAGGATCCTGAATAATTTCAAACAAATAGAATAGTTAGTATTTGTATATTAACCATCTATACTTAAACTTTTTATCATATTTTCTTTAGATTTTTAAAACCAGTGTTGAGGCCCTTTTTGTTACCTCCCTTTATTCAATTTCTCTGCCTCTTTCCCCAGAGATGGTTAACTCTCCCAGCATTCATGTGTGGCTACCACCATGCAGAACTCTGTGGGTTGCTATTTACAATCAACCTGTGTGTGTGTGTGTGTGTGTGTATTCCTAAGCAATATATAGCATGGTTTTTTTAAACCCCATTCAAATGCTGTCACAGTGTAAGTTTTGACAGCCATATCATTGTAAACATTACCAGTTTTATCTCTTCTTTTCCAATTCTTACATCTCTTTTCTTAGCACATTATCTCACGCCTCTAGTTTATGTAGGAAAGTGTGGGTAATGGTGTGCATTTTTAATCGTGCCTCCTGAAGTTTTCCCATTACTTTCAAAGTTTGTTGAAAGTTCTTGATAGATATTCTGAATCTGATTCTCTTCTATTCTAACTTAGCTAAGAAGATTTTTTTCTTTTTAAAATCAAAGAATGATGTGGAGCCTTATCTGTGTCATTCTGTATCATTTTGAGATTTTGAGATACAATAGGTTTTCTCCATTAGTATGTTAATGTGGCAGATACCATTGATAAAATTTTCAGATAATATATAGTTCCTACATTGTTAGAACAAACGCCGCATAATTGCTTGGTTGGTTGGTTGGTTTTCACAAATTGCTGAATTAGATTTGTTAATTTTAGGTTTTTAAAGTTTCTTTTGTTTTTAGTTTATCATTTTATTGTGGATTTTAATTTAATTGCATTATAGAAAGCATTACTTTTGCATGGCCTGTGTGACAGTATTTGAAAAAGTTTTGAAAGGTTTTCTTTGTAAATCATCAATTTTTTGCAAATATGTCAGTGATATATTTTGAAAATATATGTTCCTGAAAAAGATACATGTTGATTTGTTGGTTCTGGGGTATATATAATCAAGATTGTTGATTGTGTCAGTCATTATGTGTTTATTTGCTTGATCTATTAATTTCTGATAGAGGGATATTTCATATCATTTTGATTAATTTCATTAATTGAATTTTCTCTCAGCTTCTTTTGCTTCGTAGATTTTAAGTGTATTATGTTAGTTGTGTTCAACTTCATGATTATACTCACTACCTGACTTAGGAAATAAAACATTACAAATATATTTGAAGCCTTCTATATGCCCTCCCCCAGCCCCTTGGGTAAAATTGTTATTAATGCCATGTTTTATACTTATAACAATAATGTATAAAGTCTCAAAACAGTGGATAGCATGGTTTTTATGTGTTTCATGAGTCTACAAAATGGCTTCCACTATGTGTATTTTTTGGCAGCTTTTTCTCTCAAAATAATATTTGTCAGATTTATCTGCATTAGTATGTATACTCTATTTCATTCATGTTAATCTCTGCATAATATCACTCTGAGTGAATGTACATCTTAATAATTGCTTGTCTATACTGCTGGTGATGGAAATTTAAGTTTATTCCTATTTTTCACTGTTAGAATGGTTCCATAGTGTTCTTTTTAATATTTGCATTAACGTGTAAATGCTTCACTAGAGGATGAACATTAGAGTAGAATTTCTGATTTTACTTATGTGTGCCTTTACATTCGATAGATATTGTCAAAATGTTCTCTAAAGTGATTGTTGCAGTTAATGCTCCCATCAACAATGTGTGGAATTCTAATGCATTCTCACCAGCAGTTAGTATTAGCAGACTAATTAATATTTTAAAATCTGGACCGGGCGCGGTGGCTCACACCTGTAATCCCAGCACTTTGGGAGGCCGAGGCAGGCGGATCGCGAGGTCAGGAGATCAAGACCATCCTGGCTAACACGGTGAAACCCCATCTCTACTAAAAATACAAAAAATTAGCCAGGCGTGGTGGTGGGTGCCTGTAGTCCCAGCTACTCAGGAGGCTGAGGCAGGAGAATGGCGTGAACCCAGGAGGCGGAGCTTGCAGTGAGCTGAGATTGCGCCACTGCACTCCAGCCTGGGCGACAGAGCGAGACTCCGCCTCAAAAGAAAAAAAAAAAAAAATCTGATAGGTGTGAAACAGTATTCCCTATAGTTTTAATTTGTGCTGTCCTGAGGACAAGTGAGATTGTGTCCTTTTGTATGTTTATATGTTTATTAGCCATTTGGAGTTTATCTTCCATAAATTTACTGTCCTTTTGTTCATTTTTCTAATGGTTACTTTCCTTTTTATTTATTTCTAGGACTTGTTTATTCTGGATGCTAACATTTTATTGGTTATATGCTTTGCAAATGTCTTCTCCATTTATGTGGCTTATCAGTTTCTCCTGCCATCTTTCAACAGACACGATTCTGGTATATTTTAATATAGCTGAATCACTAGAAGTGGTTCTTGGGTATGGTTTTGAAGTAGGAATATTTTTCTTAAATGTGACTTTAAAAAATAGTCTATCCCTCCCCCGCAAATTTCAATGCAACCTCAAATTACATATTATGTTTCCGTATGTTGCTTGGCTTTATTTATATACTTCCTTTTGTAACTCTATTTTTTGGTCTTTTTTTCTATCCCTGTGTCAATGCCAGGGTCTCTTCAGTATTTGCTCTTTCCTATTATCCTTTCTTGCACCATGCTGCACTTTCAGTTAATTATTCAGTATCTTTTACTCACAAACTCCTTCCTTGACTGTACCTGAGTTTATTCAGCTTTTGCACCTTTTATTTCAATGACTGTTGAGCATTTTGTTTCTAATATTTCATAATTTTACAATCACCTACTATTGTTTCTTGTCTTTTAGTGTGTTGCTACTATCATTATTGTTTATGATGATTATTATTCTTGCCTTTATTTTGGTAAGGATTCTAAACATTACTAAAATATTTTCATATGTGTAATATTTAAATTTGCATTGGGTGATGTCATGTTTCAATTGTTGATTGTGTTGTCTATCTTGATGCTTAGGTTTCTTCTTATGTTTTGAAAGTTTGGCTTGAAGGCTCATGATCTATAGGATGATTTTTTTTTTAAGTTTCCTCCTCCCCTTCCCCTTTACCCTTATTTGTTTTGCAGTTGTCTTACCTGGTAAGACCCCCAGACTAAGTCGCTCTTATAATAGTGTATTGGGTTCCCTAGCCTGAGGTGGTATGTGAATGTTGCAGATTTAGTCGGCTGGTGACAGGGATAGATGGATTTGAGGTTTGGTCTTTTTTTTTTTCTTTTCTTTTTTTTGGGGTGGGGGCGGGGGGACTGGGTCTTGCTCTTCACCCAGGCTGGAGTGCAGTGGTGCGATCATAGCTCACTTCCACCTAGAACTTCTGGCCTCAGGAGATCCTCCCATCCTCTGCCTCCCGAAACACAGGGATTACAGGCTGGAGCCACTGTGCCCCGGCTGAGACCCCCAGGCAGCAGTTGACAACCTCTTCCAACTTCCCTTTCCCATCTGGGAACTACAGCTGTGTCTTAGTCCCTTTCTCTAAGCAACAAGCCTGGGCCTGGCTTCTTACCCCACGTTAGTGCTGTCAGTCCCTGTTACTCTGCGGTAACTTGACTCCAGGATGTCCTGCCTGCCCTGCCTGCCACAGGAACTGGGGCACAGCAGGCCAGAGCTTCAGGCCTGAAGTGCCACTTACTGGTTTGTCCGATTTCTATTTCTCAGAGATGTAATTCTGCTTCGGTACTTGTCTGTGTCTTTTAACTTACTTGCTTTATGTTATAATTTTCATTGTTATATAGGCTTAGGAGGGAGCTAAAAAATGTGAACCTTTAACAACTGGAGGTCTATTGGGACACTTTTAACTTTTTTTAGTAACATCAGATTGGAAGTTCCCCTTATTTGTTCTGATATTTCTCAGCTAGTTACCATATCCATATTAGTCCACTTTTCAAATCAAGGAAATGTGGTTGTTTCAGTTTGGCTTGTCCTTGTCTCTCCCCAGCCTCCCCTCCATACCCAATCCTTCAAGTCTTGCTGTGGCACTTGGTAGCAAATTTCGAGTTTCAATATGAAGTACAATTGGCCATCTGTATTCTCAGATTCTGCATTTGCAAATCCAACTAGGCTCAGATTGGAAACATTTGGGAAAAAAATACCAAAACATCATACAAATAAAAAAAGTAAGTATTTACATAGCATTGACATTGTATTAGGTATTTATTATAAGTAATCTAGAGGTGATTTAGTAGGATATGTATAGGTTATATGCAAATGCTACACCATTTTATATATAAGGACTCACGGATTTTAGTATCCTCGGGTCCTGGAACCAATCCCTCCCCCCAAGGGATGACTTTATTGTGACTGCCACCTAGTGACAGGAGTTGGTTACTTTCAATTGTAGCTGCAATTTTATTCTAGTTAAGTGTGTGCTTTTTCTAGAAGATTTGTTTCGTGGCCATTATTTAACCGTTGTTGACTATGATTTTTTAAAACCACATAGGTAGAAAGGAGATTATAAGTTTTAGGGACCATGTATTCTTGGAATTTTAAACTGCTCAGCACCTCTATTATGATAGAACATAAAACAAGGGTAACAGAAAAGGACAGGGTAGAAAGCAGGTTGTCCCAGGATTGGCAGCTAGAATTGGACTTAATGACAGTTTTCTCCATGGTAAGGTGTCCATCAAATGGTCTCAGGCCTTGAATACATATCTTTTCAATACAGGTAAAAATCGGAGACATCACCACGAATTTCCTGACCTTTTGTAACGTCTTTTATATCATCATCCCAGAACATAAAGACTCAATATGTGTCCTGAACTAATTTTTTGAGTATTAAACAATATAAGCATATTCGTGTCTCCCATTTTATCCTCTTTCCTTAAACATTTTTCTGTGTGTGTGTGTGTGTGTGTGTGTGTGTATGTGTGTGTGTATGCATAGAGAGAGAGAGAGTAGTTGGTGAGACTCCACCCCAGTTGTTTGAAGCATCCAAAATGCTGAGTCTCTAAATTGTTAACTTGACTGAAAACTTACAAGTGTATTCATCAGCTATTGCTGTAATAATGCTGTGTAACAAACCATGCTAAAATTCAGCAGCTTTCAGTAACAAGCATTTGTTAGCATAGGTGTAAAGGTCAGCTAAGGTTCAGCTGAGCTGGTTTGGGCTTTTTCAGGCTGTTCTTGACTGCTGACTGTGGCTAGGGTTTAAGTCTGCACCGTGTATCTTTCTCTGGGACCTAGGATGAGTGAGTTGTAGCCACCCAGAATACGTTTTAATTACATGAAATAGCAGGAGTACGGGAGGCAAGTCAAACTATGCAATTAAATTTAAATCCCTCCTTACATCACGTCAGCTTATATTCCACTAGCCAAAACAAGTCATATGGCCAAGCCTAAAGCCATAGGAAGTATTCTACATTGCCCAAAAAGAAAGAGGTGAAAGCAGATGAATATTTGTTAAAGTTCCAGTCATTCACATCAACATATATAAAATGATCAAATGAAATACAATGAAGTCTTTTAAGAAAACAAAGGCTTAAAGGGCTAATACTGGAATATAAATGCCAAAAGCTCTTAGACATTTCAACGATGCACATCCTGAAAGCCTTTTAAGGTTGGAAATGTGTGCTGTTTCTTTTTATATACACAATGCTTATTTCAGTGCCTGGCACACAGACACACTGAGCACATGCATGAAAGAGGCTAAGCATAGTGTCTTTTTTTTTTTTTTTTTTTTGAGACGGAGTTTTGCTCTTGTCTCCCAGGCTGGAGTGCAATGGCGTGACCTCAACTCTCCACCTCCTGGGTTCAAGCAATTCTCCTGCCTCAGCCTCCTGAGTAGCCAGGATTACAGGCACCTGCCACCACGCCCGGCTAATTTTTGTATTTTAGTAGAGACGGGGTTTCACCATGTTGGTCAGGCTGGTCTGGAGCTCCGGACCTCCGGTGATCCATCCACCTCGGCCTCCCCAAATGCTGGGATTACAGGCGTGAACCACCGTGCCTGGCCACATAGTCTTATAGTGCCAAATCTGGTGGTGGGGTGGAGGGGGTCGGTTTCCCAAGCAAGCAGTCAGTTCTGTAGTGGACACTAGCAGCTGGGTATTCCCGAATTCAATAGTTACACTGTTTACCTGGCGATAGTATTTGATACCACAAGTTGAGGGCTCGGTCCCACAAGACTGCCCCCCTTTCGGATGCCAGCGACAAGTCTGAGCTTCCAGACCTTCTGACTGACCAACTTCAAGTAGGGGTTCTCACAACCCTAGCCTCTTTATATTTGGTTAATTTGCTGGAGTTGCTCACAGAGCTCAGGGAAACACATTTGCTGGTTTATTAGAAAGCATAGTGAGAGGTGACAGCGTGCTGGCAGCCCTCGCAGCCCTCGCCCGCTGTTGGTGCCTCCTCTGCCTTGGCACCCATTCTAGCCGTGCTTGAAGAGCCCTTCAGCCCACCACTGCACCGTGGGAGCCCTTCTCTGGGCTGGCTGAGGCCGGAGCCGGCTCTCTCCGCTTGTGGGGAGGTGTGGAGGGAGAGGCACCCAAGGGAACCAGGGCTGTGCACGGTGCTTCTGGGCTATCTAGAGATCCAGGTGGGCGTGGGCTTGGCAGGCCCGCACTTGGAGCAGCTGGCCAGCCCTGCCGCAGTCAGTGAGAGGCTTAGCACTCAGGCCAGCAGCTGTGGAGGGTGCGCCGGGTCCCCCAGCAGTGCTGGCCCACTGGTGCTGTGCTTGATTTCTTGCCAGGGCTTAGCTGCCTCCCCACAGGGCAGGGCTCGGGACCTGCAGCCCGCCATGCCTGAGTTTCCCACCCCCCCACCTGCCGTGGGCTTCTTTGCTGCCTGAGCATCCCCGACGAGCGCTGCCCCCTGCTCCATGGTGCCCGGTCCCATCGACCGCCCAAGGGCTGAGGAGTGCACGCGCACGGCGTGGGACTGGCAGGCAGCTCCACCTGCGGCCCTGGTGCAGGATCCACTGGGTGAAGCCAGCTGGGCTCCTGAGTCCGGTGGGGACTTGGAGAATCTTGAAGTCTAGCTAAGGGATTGTGAATGCACCAATCAGCAGTCTGTATCTAGCTCAAGGTTTGTAAATGCACCAATCAGCACTCTGTGTCTAGCTCAGGGTTTGTAAATACACCAATGGACACTCTGTATCTAGCTAATCTAGTGGGGACGTGGAAAACTTTTGTGTTTAGCTCAGGGACTGTGAATGCACCAATCAGCACCCTGTCAAAACGGACCAATCAGCTCTCTGTAAAACAGACCAGTCGGCTCTCTGTAAAATAGACCAATCAGCAGGATGTGGGTGGGGCCAGATAAGGGAATAAAAGCCGGCTGCCCGAGCCAGCAGTGGCAATCCGCTGGGGTCCTCTTCCCCACTGTGGGAGCTTTGTTCTTTCACTCTTTGCAGTAAATCTTGCTGCTGCTCATTCCTGTGGGTCAACACTACCTTTATGAGCTGTAACACTCACCATGAAGGTCTGCAGGTTCACTCCTGAGCCAGTGAGACCACGAACCCACTGGGAGGAACGAACAGTTACAGACGCGCTGCCTTAAGAGCTGTACCACTGACCGGTAAGGTCTGCAGCTTCACTCCTGAAGCCAGCGAGACCACCAACCCACCAGAAGGAAGAAACTCCGAACACATCTGAACATCAGAAGGAACAAACTCCGGACACGCTGCCTTTAAGAACTGTAACACTCATCGCAAGGGTCCGTGGCTTCATTCTTGAAGTCGGTGAGACCAAGAACCCACCAATTCCAGACACAGTGGTACAAAGGATACAGATGAAGAGATGCATAGGACAAGGTATGGGGGGAAGGGGTGTAGAGCTTACATTTCTTCCTGGGCGCACCACTCTCCAGGAACCTTTTCGTGTTCAGCTGTCCAGAAGGTTTCTGAACTCAGTCCTCTTGGGTTCTCACTGAAGCTCTATTATGTACGCATGGGTGATGAAATCATTGGCCATTGATGAGCGACTCAACCTTCAGCTCCTCTGCCCTTGGGAGGTGGGACTTGAAAGTCCCAATCCTCTAATCATGTCTTGGACTTTCAGGTGTCCTGCCCCCATCCTGAAGCTACCTAAAGGCTTCCAGATATTGGTCAATCATTAAGATTTAAAAAAAGGACATCACTTTGGAAAGTGTAAGGATTTTAGAAATTGTCAGGAAATGGGGTCAAGGACCAAATACATATTTTGCAGTATCACAGACACTAATCTCATGCACAAGGGCTCTGCCTTCATGACCTCATCACCTCCCAAAGGCCCCATCTCCTAGTACCATCACCTTAGGGGGTAGGATTTTAACACATAAATTTTTTTTTTTTTTTTTTTTTTTTTTTTTTTTTTTTTTGAGAGAGAGTGTCGCTCTGTTGCCCAGGCTGGAGTGCAGTGGTGTGATCTCAGCTCACTGCAACCTCCACCTCCTGGGTTCAAGTGATTCTCCTTCCTCTGCCACCCGAGTAGCTGGGATTACAGGCACAAGCCACCACACCCAGCCAATTTTTGTATTTTTAGTAGAGACGGGGTTTCGCCATGTTGGCCAGGCTGGTCTCGAACTCCTGACCTCAGGAAATCCTCCTGCCTTGGCCTCCCAAAGTGCTGGGATTACAGGCGTGAGCCACCGCACCCGGCCCATCATATGAATTTTAGTAGGACACAAACATTCAAACCATAGTGGTAAGAAACTAGTGGCTTGGAGAATTGGAAGTTTCCCCCCATTTTTTAATATTGACATTTTTGTATTTCTGCCTAAAAAAATTCTATGTGTTGAATGAGGAAAGAGGTTGACGGTTACAATTCCTAAATTCATGGGATTTCTCCCAGTTATTGTCCAATATTTTATTTTTCTGATACAGAAACTGTGCTCCTTTCTGTACGTTATTGAACAACATAGTAGGTTGATTCATTGATAATTCACTTCTTTTTTTAAAAAAAAAATCAGCTTTATTTTTAGAGTAGTTTTAGCTTGATAGAAAAATTGAGCGGAAAGTACAGAGTTCCCTCTCACCGTCTACTGCGCACACATACCACAATTTTCCTTAGTATTAGCATCCTCCATTGGAGTGGTACATTTGTTACAGTTGATGACCCAATACATTACTATTAACTAAAGTCCACAGTTTACATTAGAATTGGCTCTGTACTGAACATGGGTTTTGAATAATATATGACCCGTATCTACTGTTATAGTAGCATACAAAGTAGTTGCACTGTCCTAAAAACCCCGTTGCTCCACTGATTCCTCTCTCCTCCCAAGGCCTTGGCAACCACTTTTTTTTTTTTTTATTATACTTTAAGTTCTAGAGTATGGCCTTATCCTTTTTGAAGAGGCAGGGTGAACCCCGGCCACCCCAAATTTGATTCAGATGCCAATATTGATGACCACAGATGCATTATGTGTTTGCACACACACAAGGGCATGAAAAGGTTTATTACTCACATGATGAGACCTCTGGGGAAAGCAAGACAGGCCTCTTAAGCTGGTCCAAAAATGACTTGCAAGAGAAAGTGTAGAAAACTGGCTTGGGGTTTTTATGGTGTTCAGCAGATAGCACTGGGCTATGGCTTGTGTGGGCAGTGGCTTGTGTAGTTCAAATCTCCTATGTCAAAGCCTTTCCTATCAGATTGCCCACATGTGTGGGACACTGGGGAAGAAGGAGGGGTGAGGCTTAAAAACTGTCAGCAATCAATCATCAAACAGTGGAGTTAGATTTCTTATTGTACTTTTGCTAACATATGTGTGGTTGTTGAAGGCCCACTGATAAAAAGGTGTTGTATCAACATTACAGGTAATGGCCTCTCACCAGCTGCTAGCCTGAGACACCCAGTTAAAAAGCTCTGCTGGCAGCTGTTGACTATTTTCTCTTTACTTCACTGCCTTTGAATCTACCTCCACGGTTTCTGACAGACATAAAACTGGTTATGCTTTCTTCAAACTGCACAGTTACTAAGGACTGCATTGTTTATAAGCATCTGGAAGGGAAATAGAGGACCTGCAGTGCACCAAGACCAGGCTGCACACTTTGGTTTCATAAACTTGTTAAATATGAAAGCTCACATTTGATTTTATTCTTAGGTTTTGGAGTAAATGACCTGTGACTCTGCCTTACATGAACTGTGACTATTTTTGTCAATGTTAGAAATGGTTGGAGAAGCTTTGTACATTCACTCATGGATAAGTTTGTTTGAATTTGTATTTATCTGTCAGTAATTAGTATATTTTTTCAAATGTCATCCTTTATGCACCAGCTTCTTGAAATTTGATACATATTTATACTATTTTTACTATTATTTAATTTGTTATTTTAATGAATTTACTGTTTTTGCTTAAATAAGCCTTATTAAAGCAGTGGTTCTCAAACTTTGCTTTGTATCATAATCACTTGGTAGGCTTGGTAAAGCAGCCTCAGAGATTCCAAGTCAATAGATCCACCGTAGAGGAAAGAATTTGCATTTCTAAGATGTTCCAGATGATGCTGATGCTCCTGGTCCAGGGACCAAACTCCGATCAACACTGTCTGGAAAGCATTATCAGTGAAATCATGGGTTTTATGTGTTAGTTTGATAATTTTTTCCTAATGCACATTAAAACATTTAACTGTCAAAATAAAAAGTTCAGATATCTACAAAAAATGACCTTGCTGGAGTGTGTGCTAAGCTTTGGAAGCACTGACTGAGTATCGTCCAAGTATAATTCAGAGGAATGTTTTTTTCCTTTTAAGTTACATATGTACTTGAAAATATAACAATGTGAAGTAGTGGGTAAAGGCCAGTGAGAGGCACAGGCCGGACAAATCAGGATCCGTGGGTAGGAGTAGATCCATGTTTCCTACTCAGTGGAGAATTCAGAAAGTTTCTAATTCCTAACTGTACATAATCCAGTTTTGCCCATGTCATGTGCGTGTGTGATGCGGTGGAGGCTTGGATATATGTGTAAGAAAGAGCGCATAAATGGCCGGGCGCGGTGGCTCACGCTTGTAATCCCAGCACTTTGGGAGGCCGAGGCGGGCGGATCACGAGGTCAGGAGATCGAGACCATGGTGAAACCCCGTCTCTACTAAAAATACAAAAAAAAAAAAAATTAGCCGGGCGTGGTGGTGGGCGCCTGTAGTCCCAGCTACTCGGAGAGGCTGAGGCAGGAGAATGGCGTGAACCTGGGAGGCGGAGCTTGCAGTGAGCCCAGATCGCGCCACTGCACTCCAGCCTGGGCGACAGAGCGAGACTCCGTCTCAAAAAAAAAAAAAAAAAAAAAGCGCATAAATGAAAATCAGATTTAACCAGAAACTAGTAACTACAGGCCCTGAAATTCCTGTAGAAAAGATGGACGAATCATAATCACAGAACTTGTTGATGCCAGCCATTGAAATTCACACGATTCACTCTAACCCCTGGCTCGTCAAACCTCCCTGTGATTAAAATTAACATTCCCCTTTTACAGAGTTATGAAAAAAGTTGCCCCAAGTTTACAAGTGATTCTAGTAATGGGATAAAGCAAGCAACTTTTAAGTTTATAGAGGTTTTGTGTTTTGTTTGCATCTGCTGCTTATGCAACCACAAGGACAGCAATAACAAAAACAAGGGAACAAACAAAAACTCTGCAGAGCCAGCACAGGTTGTTTGGGTCTGAATGATATTATTGGCACTTACTAGCATGTGGTTTTAGGAAAGTTGTTCAACCTGAGGAGAGGAATTTTCTCATCTGTAAAATAAGTCTTGATATGATAGAGTCTACCTTTTAAATTTGATGTGAGAATGGCAGGAGTTAATCTGTGTGAAGTGCTTAGAACTATTCCTGAAAAATAACCCTCAATAATGTTATCTGTACCCATATGTAATTAGGTAAACTCATTTAATAAGTGATGGACTTCAGCAGTGGTTACTACATGCCTTCTGTGTTTGTGAAATCATCTGTAATTCTGCTCTTCACAAATTGGAGGGCACAAACCTTGTAATGACACCTGGCAGAAAGGATATTTTGTTATTGTGAACTGATCAAAAAGGAAGGTTTGTGCAACATAAAGGGAAGGAACCAATTAGCCAAATACTAGACTAGAAAGAGTTTTATTTCTACAGAGAAAGTTATTTCATTTTTTTTTTCTCCAAAATGTTGAATCCTGCCAGTTAGGAGCCTTACTCCTTTCTCTGTCTTTGATGGGCTATATTATTGTTTTTAAAAAGACATTCTTTAGACTTGTTTCTTGTGGAATAGATTATTTAAATTGATTTATTAACTTCCATTAGGGGCTGATGTGACTTCAAATGAGTCTGCCCTTTTTAACCTTGATGTAAAATTCCTGTTCCTCCTTTTCACACATTTATAAGGTACCAGAGCTACTGAATACCGATGCTAGGGTCAAGTTCTCTTTTTAACAAATACACACATCCTTGGTCTTGAGTTGACACCTCTGCCTCCCCATCCTCACACACTCTCAGGCATCTGCAAGCCTCAAGAAGCATCTGGGGGCAGGGGGCTGCCACTAACAAGATACATTTGGAAAGCACTTAGTTTTGACTCATGGACATTATTCTGTAACCTTTATATTCTCTTACTACTCTCTTGTGAACTCTCAAAGTGAGCGTTCACCAGTGCCGGTAGTAAAGGCATTAGCTTCCTCCTTCTACATGCTGCCCAAGGATTCTGTCATCCTTGTTGGGATGGGAGTGTGTTTCCTGCCACCCGTCACACTGGGACTCTTGGTAAAAATATTTGTTAAAGGAGGAGATGAATCATGCTTTCCTAGATGTTAGCTTTGCAGTAGTCTCCTTCATCGGTTTGTTAGTGAGTTAGTCATAGCGATATCTGTCACACCCATATAGGTACAATATACACAAAATGAATCATTTCAAAATATAGTCTGCATAATTTCTATTTAGAATGTAGATGCTATTCTCCAAGGACATCAAGTTCACAAGAAGCTTGGTTTAAGTAGCCTTCCTTTGACTACTTTGTAGAAGCTTGGAATTGGTTAGGGTTTAGATATTTATCATGACATGGGTTAGGACTCAACATTTACACAAGATTTAAACTTAATAAGTCACTTTCTGCTTCTTATTTTATGAATTCAAATATTCTGTTTTGCCTATATTGATATTTGAGAAAACGAATGTAACCAATTTTCAAAAGAGAAGTATTTTTTCTTTTATTTTAATGTTAGATATGCATAAAGATAATTTCATAAAACATATCCAGTTTAAAGAAAAATTTTTCATTTAACACCCATATAACACCACCTCCTTGCTCAATCACAACCCAACTTGGTTCATCTTCTGGAAACCACCATTCTTCTTAGTTTTGTTAATATTATTGCTTGCTACTCTTTCTTTTTTTAAAAATAAAAGTTGCATTTATTCAGCTTCATCATCAGACTATTACATTTAGCAATTGATCGCATGGGTGCAAAAAAACCACTGTATTAAAACCCTTTGCTGGAATGCTTTATACTTTCCACAGAACAGAAATTAAAATAACCTGTTATATAACTAATCATAAATATGGTCCTTAACTCTTTTGCCCATACACAGTAGTATTGTATAAAACATGTCTTCTTTGTAGCAGCTAGGCCCTGTGGCACCACTGTGCTTTGCTGAGTTCACAAACCTGTTGAAACCTATAGCTTCCCTGTCACTTCTCCGGCTCTACTCCCTTGCCAAGCTTTGTGTTTCCTGGCAGTAATTAAAATCTTCTGCCAGTGCCATAGCTAGTGCTACCCCTATAACCTCCTTGGTTTTGTGGTTTGGTGAAGTACTGGCTTCCACCATCATAGGAACCAGAGCTTTTGCCTCCAAAGTTTTTTCCCTTCATAGATCAAAAATTTGAAGACTGGTAGTTTTAATTGCCAAAATCATTGTAGCTTCCACCACCTCCAGTATTGCTCCCATCATTACCAAATCCATTATAGCCATCCCCACTGCTGCCATATCCTCCACCACAGCTGCCACTAAAGCCGCCATGACCACTGAAGTTTTCTCCATAACCAAAGGTGTCGTTCCCACCAAAACCACCTCCATGGCCACCACGAAAGTTTCCAGAACTACTTTGTCCTCTTTGGCTGGATGAAGCACTAGCCATCTCTTGCTTTGACAGGGCTTTCCTACCTTCACAGTTGTGGTCATTCACAGTATGGTATTTCTGAATGACAGTCTTATCCACAGAGTCATGGTTGTCAAAGGTTACAAAGGCAAAGCCCCTTTTCTTGTCACTGCCTCGGTCAGTCATGATTTCAGTCACTTGCGTTTTTCCATACTGTTGAAAATAATCTCTTACGTGATGTTCTTCAGTGTCTTCTTTAATGCTACCAAACAAATATCTTTTTCACATTTGAGTGGGCACCTGGTCTTTGAGAATCTTCTCTTAGACAGCTCTCTTTGGTTCTACAATTCTTCCATCTACCTTGTGTGGCCTTGCATTCATGGTTGCATCCACCTCCTCCACAGTGGCATATGAGACAAACCCAAAGCCCCTGGAATACTTGATGTTTGGAACTCTCATTACCACACAGTTCTTGAGCGTTCCCCATTGCTCAAAATGGCTCCTCAGGCTCTTGTCGGTGGTTTCAAAGCTCAGCCCTGTGATGAGGATCTTCCACAGCTGTTCAGGCCCTTTGAGGGACTCTGACGTGTAGACATGATGGCAGTGGGAAGAGAGACAATGCTTCCTTTGGTGCTGTCCACTGACAGAAAGGTTGCTTTTCTTCATAGTTTTGTTATTTATATATGCCTGAGGTTAGGATTGTTGGTTAAGAAAGCATGAATATCTTTAACTTTATTAGAAAATACCATTGTTCATAGTGATGATACCAATTTGCACTCGTGCTGTAAGTGAAGTGTATGGAAGTTTCCATTGTTCTGCATCTTCACCAATGCTCTGTTGTCAGACTTTAAATATTCCTAATTACTAATAAGGAGCACCTTTTAACATAGTTATTATTTGTATATCATCTTTTTAGAGTGCGTGTTGATGCTTTTTGCTCATTTTTCACATGGGCTTCATTTTCTATAGTTTTGTAGGATGCATTTATATATTTATACTAGATCTTGATTGATGGTGTTACAAGTATATTCTCCCACTCTGTAGGGAATGTTATCTCTATTGATGATAGATTGATCTATTGTCAATCTGTTTCTCTATGGTATATTTTAAGAAAAATAAGTTCTTAATTTTAATGTAGTCAAATTTATCAGGTTTTTTCCTTTATATATATTGCTTTGTGAATATTAAGAAATCCTTTTTCTATCCTGAGGCTGTAAAATACTATGCTATATTATCTTATAAAATATTTACAATTTTGCTTTTTACAGTTTAGCACTTAATTGACTTCGAATAGATTATAGTATAAGGTTAGGATCCAGTTTTGTCTTTTTTCATAACAAATGAACAGAATATTAATTTTTTTCGCAGCCAATAGTTATTGAAAAGATCATTCTTTGTGTAAGTAATGATCTTCAGTGCTACTTCTGTCATATTATCAAGTGACCCTAAAATCATGGTATCTTTCTAGACTGTCTATTCTATCTTATTAGCCTATTTGTTTATCCCTGTGTCTGTACCATGCCACGTTAATTACATTGTAAGAATTAAAAATAATTCTCATTAGGAGGTAAGGTAAGTCGTCTTAACTTAGTCTATATTTTCATGCATTTCTTGGCTCTTATTGGCATTTTGCACTTTCATGCTTCCACATGCATTTTAGAATGGGCTCCTTATATTCAAACAAAACAAAACTCAAGAAATTTTGAAGGAATCAGTTTGGGAAAACTCACACCTTTACAATGTGAAGTCTTATAAATCGAAAACATGTCTTGCCCACTTGTCTTTCTGCGTTTTTTTTAGTAAAATATGTCAATAAAATGTTGTTATTTTCTTATAAGAGGTCTTTACATATTTCTGTTGAGTTTTTTCTGGGTATTTTGTATTTTTAGAAGTACTGTAAGTGTTATGCTTTCCTTTTTTAAACTGCTACTATGAGGATTTTTGTATATTTTTGTTCGTAATACCAAGCAACTCTGCTAAACATACATATTCTAATATTTTATCAGTTTGATCTTTTAGATTTTTCTAGATGTATGAACATAGAGAATAATACCTTCCTTTTTCTCTTTATAATCTATGTAGATTTTGTGTCTTTTTTCTCATCCATTACATCTGCCAGTAGCACTAGAAAAATGATGAATATCAACAATAGTAGCAGGTATCATTGTGTTATGCTGAATCTTACAGGGAAAATATTTACCAATATAATATTTAATGTCAGATTTAAAACAAATTAACATCCTTTTTTGGTGTACTGTTTCTTGAATTTAATGTGTATGGATTCATGTAACAACCACCATAATCAGGATAGAGAATAATATCTAATATCATTATCCCTAAAATTCCTTTGCTTGCTGCCGCTTTGTAGTCAACCCCCTCCCCGAACCCCCATCTCTAACCTCTGGCAACTACTACTATAATCTGTTCTTAATCCCTCTAGATTGTCTTTTCCAGATGTCATATAAATGCTATTGAACAGTGGTTGGCCTTCTGAGACTGACTTCTTTCACTCTGCATAGTGCCTTTAAGATTCTTCCATGTTGGCCAGGCACTTTCAGAGGCCAAGGGGGGGTGGATCACCTGAGGTCAGGAGTTTGAAACTAGCCTGGCCAACATAGTAAAACCCTGTCTCTACTAAAAATACAAAAATTAGCTGGGCATGGTGGTGGGCTGTAATCCCAGCTACTCTGGAGGCTGAGGCAGAAGAATCGCTTGAACTTGGGAGGTGGAGGTTCCAGTGAGCCAAGATCGTGCCATTGCACTTTAGCCTGGGAAACGAGTGAAACTCCATCTCGAAAAAAAAAAAAGATTCCTCCATGTTGATGCATATATTCCTCTTTATTGCTGAGTAGTATTCCATTATATGGACATACCATCATTTGTTTATGCATTCACCCGTTAAATTAAGCATGTTTACTGGCTCTGAAAATTATTCTACTTCCTTGATGAAGCTACTTAATGTCTCTATGCATTAGTATCTTCATCGGTAATGGAGACAATAATGGTACCTACATCATAGGGTTATTGTGGGGATGAAATGAGTTGATAAAGTAAGACTTAGAATAATGCCTGATACATTGTAAATAGTCAGCAAATGAAATCCATTATTATTGTTTTCAATATTAGCAAAGACTTTGAGGTAGAAAATAATTTGACAAGTTCAAGGAATGGCAAGAAAGCCAGTGTACGTGGAGTATGATGAACAAGGGGAAGAAGTGGTATGAAATGACAGGGAGAGATATGTAGGAACCAAGACATGCAGTCTTTATGGGCTGCAACAGAGAGCTCTGATTTCACTCTAATTGCGTGAAAAACGAAGGATGAGATGATCTGGTTCATGTCTATGTAGATCACTCATTCTGCTTTGGTGAGAATCAGTTAACAGTGGTGCTAAAAGTAGAAGCAGGCACCCTACCAGAAGTATACTGCTTTAATGTAGCAGAGATGGTGGTAGCTTGGATTATCGTGGTGCTGGTGGGGATAATGACAAGTGGTCACTACCAGACCATTCAAGGTATGATTTGGATTGAGAACCCACAGAACTTTCTGATGGATTCGCAGCTCAGTGGAGCACCTTCCCCACAACAGTAGAGGTCTGTCTAGCCATAATTATCAGCAGCAACACTACTTTTCTGGCATGGCTTTGCCAATGATTTCCTTCATCCATTTTTTAATTAAAACACAAACTTTCATGCCTGATTTAGGAAATCTGCTTGGAGAAATAGCCTGGCTTTCACACATATTTAAATGAGGTCAAACTACTTCTTGCTTACTCATGCTCATGACCCCAAACACAATTGTAAAATAATTGGCTTATCTCACAAAAATGTGTGCTCATAGCATTTTGTCTTGTGGTTCTCTGCAGCCTGTGTAGTTCCATGACCCCACACACTTAGCGTTTCTGCTGGAAATAAAGTTGTCTTGACAGCTGCATGCTTAGCCAGCAGAATGATAGTTTTAGTGGTTGGCTGAAGTTCTTGTGTACACTTGGGACTTATTGTTGAAATAAACATTATTAGATTCATATTAAAATTGGACCAGAAATTTATTTTTGTCCTTTCAGCCTCAATTCACCCTAGAATCTCTCATCCAAATGACAAATAGTATTGACTTTCTGAGATAAAGATTAAAATCAGCCCTGGGTGCTTACTTAGCCTTGCATTCAAATGGAGATTTTCTTTTTCTTTTTTGAAACAGAGTTAAAAATAGAGTGCTCTGATCTCACATAGAAAGTTTTCTTTTGTTTCCTGCCCTGTCTGCTCTTAACACGTCTGTATTTGTCCTCTGTGGGGACTTAATTTCCAACTCCTTAAATACAAACTCCTGACCCAGTGTTTATCTGGAACACACTCATCATCCCTTTTTTTTTCTTTTAACCCTATCCCATCTGCTTAATTTGTGTCTTTTCATAATTCAGCGTTTGCTAAAAGGAAGGCATTTACCTTTTACCCTGAACTACTTGTCCTATCTTTCTGCAATTTTTAACATCTCTTGTCAGGTTGATGTCAGATTGTGGTATTTATTTTAGTCAGTTTATTTCTAAGAGGACCACTAGATAAATTATGTGCTTAGTTTTGTACTTCTCTGTAATTGGCTTCTTTTTTGATTTTACAGAATACCAAGCTGCTATTTTACACTTGAAGAGGGAGCACAAAGAAGAAATTGAAAACCTGCAGGTATACCTCTTTGATGCTACTGAATGGGTTCTATAGAACTGACACTTGGTTTTCTCCTATGCTGAAGTAAATATTCCTCTTGAGTTGAAGTGTTAAACTAGACAGCATCGCATCTTGCAGCTGCCAGTAGGCACTGTGTCTATACAGGGAATCTGAAAAGCCTCGGATTCTGTTTTTAATAGAATTCAGTTTCTAATTTTAAAAAATACCATAAAGGCGTGTGATTGGATTGGAAAATGATTATTTTATTTTTAAAGCAGAAGAGAAGATGGAATCGACTTCTACTGTTATATAAAATATAGTAGTTTTTTTTTCTAGGTACGATGGAAATTATTTTTGTTCAGCTTCCTCTTGTTCAGGTATTCATGTCTGTATGTTTCTTAGCACATCCCTGCAATATGATGTGATGCAGATTACAGAATTTAAGGAAGGAGCCCTAGGAGGTGGAGGAGGAGTTGTTCTGAGCCCTTCCGTATCCCCAGAGAGTGCTGGGAAATTGTTGACCTGATCCTCCTTTGTGAAGCCGGGAATGACTGAGGGATCATTTCCCTTGTGCTGCCATCTAGTTGACATTCCTGGTGTTTGGCATTTGCTTGTAGTGCCTGTGGCAGAAAGTTCAGAATCTTAACTTCAAATAACTGGATACTGAATCAGGCACTGAGACCTGTTTACTGATGGCTGCAATAACCCCCTGCTTCAGGAGAGAATGACAGCAAAATTTCAGTAACATTTTTTTCCTCATTTAATGTTAACTCATGACTTGCTAATTTAATCAATCTGTGGATCAGACATTTCTTTTCTAAAAATTTGTTAATTTGCAAATAGAAATTGTATATATATGGTATAGACATGTTTTGAAATATGTATAGTGGAGTAACTAAATTGAGTTAATTAATATATACATTGCATCACATACATTGCCTCACATATTTATCATTTATATGTGGTGAGAACACGAAAACTCTGCTCTTTTAGAAATTTTACAGTATATAATACATGGTTATGAACTATAGTCACCACGTTGTACAGAAGATCATCTTGAATTTATTTCTCACATCTAACTGAAATTTTGTCTCCTTTCATCAACATCTCCCTAATCCTTCCCCACCTTTTACCCCTCTCTGCCCCAGCCCCTGGTAACCACCATTCTACTCCCTGTTCCTGCGAGTTCGACTTTTTTAGATATCTCACATAAATGAGGTCATGCCGTGTCTGTCTTTCTGTGCTTGGCATATTTCACATAACATAATGTTCTCTAGGTTCATCCATATTGTAGCAAATGACAGGGTAATTTTTTTCCTTTTTAAAGGCTAGACTATTCCATTTTGTATATAAACCACATTTTTTTTTTTATCCATTTGTCCATTGATGGACACTCACGTTGATTCCACATCTTGGCTTTTGTGAATAACGCTGCAATCAACATGAGAGTGTAGATATCTCTTCAACATACTGACTTCACTTCCTTTAAATACATACCCAGTAGTGGGATTTCTGGGTCATATGGTAGTTCTAGTTTTAATTTTTTTGAGGCGCCTCCACACTGTTTTCTACAAACTACTTTACATTCCCACCAACAGTGTGCATGGGTTCTCTTTTTCCGTATCTTCACCAATACTTGTAATCTTTTGTCTTTTTTGGCAATAGCCATTCTAACAGTTGTGAAGTGATACCTCATCGTGGTTTTAGTTTGTGTTTCCCTGATGATTAGTGATGTTGGAGCATTTTTTCATACATTGGTTGACCCTTTTGTGTGTCTTCTTTTGAGAAATACATTTTCAGATTATTTGCCCATTTTTAAATCAGGCTGTTTGTTTTCTTGCCTTTGAATTCCTTAAATATTTTTTGTATATTAACCCCTTATCAGATACATGAAAATATTCTTCTTTTCTATGATTGATAATGCGCTTTGAAAAATAACTGAGTCGGTGTATTGGATTATATGTTATGTTATTGCAAGTAGCAGAAAATTATTCGATAAGTAGTATGGTGTATGAATTCAAGTCCTACCCATCCAGCAGAGTTTAAGTAGTTTGGGAGAGAAAATGAGTCAATTTCACAAAGAAACAAAAAAGTGGAAAAGTACCTCTGTCTCCTAGAAGAAAAGGAGAGGAGGAGGTCCTTATCTCCCTTGTTACAAAGGGAGACCTCTCTTTCTTTTTCTTTGTTCTGATGTGAAAAAGATTCTCAGCTGCCTCAGAGGAGCTGAAATTGGTGGGGGATAATTTAAGACACAGATTCCTAAAGAGGGCAGGAACAGAAGTGATTCTGTAAGCAGAAGTTTTGTTAACAGCCAAGTTGTAACAGTTAACCCTAGCTTTCCACAAACTGTAGACCAGCCTGGCTAGGACTTTGACAGTGGAATAATATTCATGGTAACAGAAGATGGTTACAGTTTTTTAATTCTTGCTGTGCTAGGTATTGTTCTAAACACATTATCTCATTCTGTCTCTGCAAAAGTCTTATGATCTTATATATCTCAAACTAAGAAAAGATTGGAGATGGAAAAGAGGAGTATATGGAAGAAGGAAAGTATATTGTGATCATGATCTGCACTTAAAATACAGGTTAGACTAAGGTGTGATTAACAGTAGTAAAGATTAAAAATGTTCCAAACTATACTTTAGATTTTTAAAAACCATCTGTAAAAAAATTATCTGCTCTTTTGATGATATTAGTACACTTAAACAACTGTTTTTGCCCCACGTTTATGATTTTTACCTAATTGCTAAAGCCGTGGCCACCATGGCTCACTATTGCCATCTGGGTGGTACATCCGATTTATACACTTAGCTGTAGTTTTTTTTTTTTAAATATTATTATTATACTTTAAGTTTTAGGGTACATGTGCACAACGTGCAGGTTTGTTACATATGTATACATGTGCCATGTTGGTGTGCTAGTGCTATCCCTCCCACCTCCCCTTACCCCACAACAGTCCCCGGAGTGTGATGTTCCCCTTCCTGTGTCCACATGTTCTCATTGTTTAATTCCCACCTATGAGTGAGAACGTGCAGTGTTTGGTTTTTTGTCCTTGCGATAGTTTGCTGAGAATGATGGTTTCCAGCTTCATCCATGTCCCTACAAAGGACGTGAACTCATCATTTTTTATGGCTGCATAGCATTCCATGGTGTATATGTGCCAAATTTTCTTAATCCAGTCTATCATTGTTGGACATTTGGGTTGGTTCCAACTCTTTGCTATTGTGAATAGTGCCACAATAAACATACGTGTGCATGTGTCTTTATAGCAGCATGATTTATAATCCTTTCGGTATATACCCAGTAATGGGATGGCTAGGTCAAATGGTATTTCTAGTTCTAGATCCCTGAGGAATTGCCACACCAACTTCCACAATGGTTGAACTAGTTTACAGTCCCACCAGCAGTGTAAAAGTGTTCCTATTTCTCCACATCTTCTCCAGCACCTGTTGTTTCCTGACTTTTTAATGATCGCCATTCTAACTGGTGTGAGATGGTATCTCATTGTGGTTTTGATTTGCATTTCTCTGATGGCCAGTGATGATGAGCATTTTTTCATGTGTTTTTTGGTTGCGTAAATGTCTTCTTTTGAGAAGTGTCTGTTCATATCCTTCACCCACTTTTTGATGGGGTTGTTTGTTTTTTTCTTGTAAATATGTTTGAGTTCATTGTAGATTCTGGATATTAGCCCTTTGTCAGATGAGTAGGTTGCAAAAATTTTCTCCCATTCTGTAGGTTGCCTGTTCACTCTGATGGTGGTTTCTTTTGCTGTGCAGAAGCTCTTTAGTTTAATTAGATCCCATTTGTCAATTTTGGCTTTTGTTGCCATTGCTTTTGGTGTTTTAGACATGAAGTCCTTGCCCATGCCTATGTCCTAAATGGTATTGCCTAGGTTTTCTTGTAGGATTTTTATGGTTTTAGGTCTAACGTGTAAGTCTTTAATCCATCTTGAATTAATTTTTGTATAAGGTGTAAGGAAGGGATCCAGTTTCAGCTTTCTACATATGGCTAACCAGTTTTTCCAGCACCATTTACTAAATAGGGAATCCTTTCCCCATTGCTTCTTTTTGTCAGGTTTGTCAAAGATCAGATGGTTGTAGATATGTGGCATTATTTCTGAGGGCTCTGTTCTGTTCCATTGGTCTATATCTCTGTTTTGGTACCAGTACCATGCTGTGTTGGTTACTGTAGCCTTGTAGTATAGTTTGAAGTCAGGTAGCATGATGCCTTCAGCTTTGTTCTTTTGGCTTAGGATTGACTTGGCAATGCAGGCTCTTTTTTGGTTCCATATGAGCTTTAAAGTAGTTTTTTCCAATTCTGTGAAGAAAGTCATTGGTAGCTTGATGGGGATGGCATTGAATCTATAAATTACCTTGGGCAGTATGGCCGTTTTCACAGTACTGATTCTTCCTACCCATGAGCATGGAATGTTCTTCCATTTGTTTGTATCCTCTTTTATTTCATTGAGCAGTGGTTTGTAGTTCCTTGAAGAGGTCCTTCACATCCCTTGTAAGTTGGATTCCTAGGTATTTTATTCTCTTTGAAGCAATTGTGAATGGGAGTTCACACATGATTTGGCTCTCTGTGTGTTATTGGTGTATAAGAATGCTTGTGATTTTTGCACATTGATTTTTTATCCTGAGACTTTGCTGAAGTTGCTTATCGGCTTAAGGAGATTTGGGGCTGAGACGATGGGGTTTTCTAGATATACAGTCGCATCATCTGCAAACAGGGACAGTTTGACTTCCTCTTGTCCTAATTGAATGCCCTTTATTTCCTTCTCCTGCCTGATTGCCCTGGCCAGAACTTCCAACACTATGTTGAATAGGAGTGGTGAGAGAGGGCATCCCTGTGTTGTGCCAGTTTTCAAAGGGAATGCTTCCAGTTTTTGTCCATTCAGTATGATATTGGCTGTGGGTTTGTTGTAGATAGCTCTTATTATTTTGAGATACGTCCCATCAATACCTAATTTATTTGAAAGTTTTTAGCATGAAGCGTTGTCGAATTTTGTCAAAGGCCTTTTCTGCATCTATTGAGAGAATTGTGGTTTTTGTCTTTGGTTCTGTTTATACGCTGGATTGCATTTATTGATTTTCGTATGTTGAACGCTTAGCTGTAGTTTTTAAACTATTCTAGCAGTCACAGATGGACAACCCTCAGTAGGAAACCAGCAACTCTCTTCTCTAATCTGACCCAAAGAAGTGTTTCATTTGGCAAACACAGCGTTTTAAAGATTGAACTAGGAATAAATATTTTAAAGTATGGAGATTTTTATATAAAACCTGGATTTCTAGCTGCTTCTTTAAAAATTGGAGAAGCTGGCAACAAAGGACTTATTTTCTTGTATGACTTCAACCTGCTGGGGCTAAGTTGCAGGCATTCACTTCCACCAGGATGCATGACCTCTCATTTGCCAGGGTGCCCTCTGGGCCACTTTACCTGCCTGATTAATTACCCCTGTACTCTGGATGATACTGAAAATAAAATGAGACAACTGTTTTGGCATCAACACAATCAAAATAGATGCCATTCGTAAAACGAACAGACAAAAACCCAGCCTAGCTGTACTTGTGAGTACTCACTGAATATCACCCCTACCTGTTTTGTTCCACTAAGTAGCGGTCTCATCTTTTGTCACAGACCTAGTGGAAGATAGTGAGTGGGAAAACTCTGTTGGTGCTTTACATGTGATTTCCATCGGCTGCTATCGTTGTCTGTTAGATTTTCTTTCTCCATGTACGAGTTATGGAGAAGTCAGATATGTTTCCAGACTTCTTCAACATGCCTTTCTAGAATAAGAAGAGTTTCATGCTTTTAAAGTACAAAAGAAAAAGTGATTCATTCTGTCACCATGTACAAGAATTGATAAGTATGACATTTAGGTCTTTTTGGAATGTTTTCACAGAATTTAAAGAAAACAGCATGATTCAATAAGCAGAGAACCTAAATAAGCAGAGAACTTTCAATTTTGTTTTAACCATACACTTGAAGGGAAATCACTTAATTGTTCAGTTTCTCCCACCAGCAAAACGCAAGCCCTACCACCTAAAATATTTGGATTGGACAGTTGATTATTTTACCCCGTAGTTCCATGGCCAGTAAGTGGGGGAGCTTAGGGTTTTTTATTCCATGTGTGCTCTGCAGCCAGCATTTGTTGAGTGATGCAGTATGGAAAGGGCACAAGGCTGGTCCTGCTACTAGCTTTTCAAAAGGTGTAGCAGGCTGCATGCGCGCACCACCACAGTCCAGCCTGAGCGATGGAGTGAGACTTTGTATCAAAAAAGAAGAAGAAGAGGAGGAGGAGGAGGAGGAGGAGGGGAAGGCAGAAGGGAAGGGGGAGGAGGGGGAAAGTCCAATGCCCCAAATATGTCCTCAACCAAAAAAAAGCACAAAGACCACTCTAAACTCAAGTGGGGCGGGGGGGAGGTGGGGAGGGGGAGGAGGAAAGTCCAATGTCCCAAATATGTGCTCAACCAAAAAAAAAGCACAAAGACCACTCTAAACTCAAGGGACCACTCTAAACTCAAGGGAGGAGGAGGGATGGGGGATGGGGGAGGGGGGGAAGGGGAGGAGGAAAGTCCAATATCCCAAATATGTGCTCAACCAAAAAAAAAAAGCACAAAGACCACTCTAAACTCAAGTGAGGAGGAGGAGAAGGGGGGGAAATGGGGAGGAGAAGGGGGGAGGGGGGAGGAAGGAGGGAGGGGGAGAAGGGGGAGGGGGAGGAGGAGGTGGTGAGGGGGAGGAGGAAAGTCCAATGTCTCAAATATGTGCTCAACCAAAAAAAAAGCACAAAGACCACTCTAAACTGAAGGGACCACTCTAAACTCAAGGGAGGAGGAGGAGGGAGGAGGGGGGATGGGGGGGAAAGGGAGGAGGAAAGTCCAATATCCCAAATATGTGCTCAACCAAAAAAAAAAAGCACAAAGACCACTCTAAACTCAAGGGAAGGAGGAGGAGGAGAAGGGGGGAGGGGGGAGGAAGGGGAGACGGGGTGAGGAGGCGGAGAGTGGGGGGAGGAAAGTCCAATGTCCCAATCTGCTCAACCAAAAAAAAAAAGCACAAAGACCATGCTAAACTCGAGAAGGAGGAGGAGAAGGAGAAGGTGGGGAGACGGGGAGGAGATGGGAGGGGGTGAGGAAGGAGAGAGGGGGGAGAAAGGGGGAGGGGGAGGAGGAAAGTCCAATGTCCCAAATATGTGCTCAACCAAAAAAAAAGCACAAAGACTACTCTAAACTCAAGGGACCACTCTAAACTCAAGGGACCACTCTAAACTCAAGGGAGGAGGAGGAGGCGGGAGGGGGGAGGAGGAAAGTCCAATGTCCCAAATATGTGCTCAACCAAAGAAAAAGCACAAAGACCACTCTAAACTCAAGGGAGGAGGAGAAGGAGTTGGGGGGGTGGGGGGGAGCAGGAGGAGGAGGGGGAGGGGGAGGAGGAAAGTCCAATGTCCCAAATCTGTGCTCAACCAAAAAAAAAGCACAAAGACCACTCTAAACTCGAGGAGGAGGAGGAGGAGAAGTGGGGGAGGGGAGAGGAAGGGGGGAGGGGGTGAGGAGGGGGGAGGGGGAGGAGGAAATCCAATGTCCCAAATCTGTGCTCAACCAAAAAAAAAAACACAAAGACCACTCTAAACTCAATTGAGAAAGAGAAGGGGGGGAGATGGGGAGGGGAAGGGGGGAGGAAGGGGGGGGAGATGGGGAGGGGAAGGGGGGAGGAAGGGGGGGAGATGGGGAGGGGAAGGGGGGAGGAAGGAGGGAGGGGGGAGAAAGGGGGGAGGGGGAGAAGGAGGTGGGGAGGGGGAGGTGGAAAGTCCAATGTCCAAAATATGTGCTCAACCAAAAAAAAAAGCACAATGACCACTCTAAACTCAAGTGAGGTGGAGGAGGAGGAGAAGGGGGGAGATGGGGAGGAGAAGGTGGGAGCGGGGGAGGGGGAGGAGGAAAGTCCAATGTCCCAAATATGTGCTCACCAAAAAAAAAAGCACAAAGACCACTCTAAAGTGAGTAGAAGGAGGAGGGAGATGGGGGAGGGGGAGGAGGAAAGTCCAATGTCTCAAATATGTGCTCAACCAAAAATAAAGCACAAAGACCACTCTAAACTCAAGGGAGGAGGAGGAGGAGGAGGAGCAGGAGAAGGAGGGGGAGGGGGAGGAGGAAAGTCTAATGTCTCAAATATGTGCTCAACCAAAAAAAAGCACAAAGACCACTGTAAACTCAAGTGGGGGGGGAGGAGGAGGAGAGGGGGGAGGAGGGGGGAGGGGAAGGAGGAAAGGCCAGTGTCCCAAATATGTCCTCAACCAAAAAAAAAGCACAAAGAAACAAAGACCACTCTAAACTCATGGGGGGAGGAGGGGGAGGTGGAGAGGGGGAGGGGGAGGAGGAAAGTCCAATGTCCCAAATATGTGCTTAACCAGAAAAAAAGCACAAAGACCACTCTAAACTCAAGTTGCCTAATTACGAGAAATAATACTTGTTTGAGTATGTGCTATGTAACTGGTACCATAGGGTGTATATCATATTGAACAACCCAGGAAGGGTGGCATCAGTACAGTTAATATTATCACTGTTATTATTCAGTTGCTAAAACTGAGAAAACTAAGTGTCAAAGAAGCTGATTAATTTCTCAAGGTCACAGTGCAAGGAGTTGAAGTCCTAACTTCAAAACCCCAGTCCTTTCTCATTGTCATTCTGCATCATGCATAAAATAATATCTTGGACTTTGATAAGGGAAAAGATCAACTACACAGAGAAATGATCTGCCAAATAGTGATAATGATGATTTTCAATTCCTGCTCCTAAGCAATCTCAAAGAGGTAACTTATTAGTATTGTTACTGCGAGAATCAATTTTATTACATGCCTTAATAGGACATACCTAAACTGTTTCTACCCAGCTGTCATTAACTTGCTGTGCAATGGCTACCACTTAGAAAAGTTTCTCAAACCAGTGAAACCATGTAAGGTAAGGTGCTGCCTTTTCAAAAATAAAGTTAGCAGAATTATCCCAAACTGGAAAATGAAGGAGGTGATGCCAAGTACCATGAAGTGAGCATAAACTCTCAAGGCACAGTTTGCTAAATGAAGGACGCACTTGGACAAAACTGAAGAATTATGTTGTGGATATTATAAATGACATAAAACAGTGAAGTCATGGGAAATGTCTGACCTGCAACCACTCTCCCACTGGAGATTTGAATGGCAAAATCATCCAAGTACTTAATTTAAGTAAAGGTGTATAAACATATGTGCCAGAAATTGATTCATTTAAATAATCAATAAATCTTTGCTTTTGAACTATAAGGGGAGGTAAATGTAAATTGCTACACTTTTTTTTTTCTTTTTGAGACGGAGTCTTACTCTTGTTGCCCAAGCTAGATTGAAATGCTGTGATCTCGGCTCACTGCAACCTCTGCCTCCCAGATATAAGCTGTTCTCCTGCCTCAGCCTCTTGAGTAGCTGGAATTACAAGCATGTGCCACCACCCAGCTAATTTTTGTATTTTTAGTTGAGGCAGGGTTTGGCCATGTTGGTCAGGCTGATCTTGAACTCCTGACCACAAGTGATCCACCCGCCTCGGCCTCCCAAAGTGCTGGGATTACAGGTGTGAGCCACTGTGCCCGGCCGTGGATTTATTCTTTAAGGGTGACTTGTCTGTGATCTTCCTGCTATTCTTGTGCCTGTGTGCTTTATATCAGGGTGGTCTAAACCAGGTTTTCCCAGTGATACTTTGAAATGCCTCTTGACAAAAAGTTTTCATGATCAAATATATTTGAGAAATATCTATTGCTGTGTTTGAGCTTTACCACATACAGGAAAGAACTATAAAGAGAATACCATATAGCTTGTTTCCAGCATAATCCTTTTTCTCCAAGAAACCTATTGTTTGGGCTACTACCCTAATTGATTAATATAATCTTATTTTCTCAGTATATAATCCACTTCCTGAGTTCAGGTTACATCCTTTATTTATTATTTTATTTTGTTTTTGTAGAGATGGAGTTTCGCCATGTTGCCCAGGCTGGTCTTGAACTCTTGGGCCTGAGCCATCCGCTCACCTCTGCCTCTCTCTCAAAATGGTGGGTTTACAGGTGTCAGCCACTATGCCCAGCCCTAAATTCCTACTATTTACACCACCTCCTTTTTTTTTTTTTTTTTTTTTTTTGAGATGGAGTCTGGCTCTGTCGCCCAGGCTGGAGTGCAGTGGCAGGATCTTGGCTCACTGCAAGCTCCGCCTCCCGGGTTCACGCCATTCTCCTGCCTCAGCGTCCCTAGTAGCTGGGACTACAGGTGGCCGCCACTACGCTTGGCTAATTTTTTGTATTTTTAGTAGAGACGGGGTTTCACAGTGTTAGCCAGGATGGTCTTGATCTCCTGACCTCGTGATCCGCCCGCCTCAGCCTCCCAAAGTGCTGGGATTACAGGCGTGAGCCACCACGCCAAGCCACCACTTCCCATTTTTAACCTTTTAGTTACTTGTAGAAGTTCTCTTTCCTAGTCAGCAGGTCTCTAGTCCATCTACTTGCCTCTGGAGCAATGTGTTCAGGTTTTCAGTTACACTCTGAATGTAGCCCTCTGATCTTCCAGTGTCTTTTCAGATGTGTCACTCCCTGAAGGGATGCAGCTCTGGAAAGATAAGTGAAACTCTGTAGGATGCCCAAATCTTTATGACAAAAGGGAAGCCTGAGCATGGGATTAGTAGGACTTCTTTGGATCTCTACTTCTTCAATTTTGAAAAAGGAAGAAAGAAGAATAAATGCCCTTTGTCTGGCTTGTGAGGAGCTGGGTAGCTTAAGAATATCGTTTTTGACCAACACCTTAAGCAGTTTGAAAGTAGAGGACTTGGAAATGACAGATTGTTGTATCTGTTTTTAACTAATGTTCTTTGGGTTGTGGGATGCAAGACAAAGAACCAGCCAACAGTGACATTTCCTTTACGGGAACCTTTTTCGTTTACCCCATTTATCACATGCATATTTTCTAATTGAGGGGAAACTTCACTGAGCGATGGCCTCTGGCCGGCCCCTGCTCATTGTGCAATGCAATCACATTTCTAGTGTGGTAACTCCCACTGCAAAATGATCCAAGGATCAATGCCAAACTGAAAATTAACTTACATTGTACCTTTTTGTCCCCAAGAGAATGAAATGGTATGCTGGCCTCCATTAAGAAAGACTTGTAGACTTCCTCATTTTACTGTCTCCAACACATTCCACTGATCCATTTCTAATAGTTTACACATTGCTGTAGAAACAGAATTGAGTGCAGACTCTATTTGAGCTGATACAACGAAGTTTATAAAGACATAAATCCCGAGCCTGTTCCATTTTTTATATTCTTCATTATCAACACAATACATTTAAATCTCTTAATTCACAGATAATACTGTGAGGGAAAGGGAATAATTTGTAGGCCAATAAACAAAACTTTCACAAGTATGAAATACGATGATTTCATAAAACCCTTATGGTATTCCCCTAAGTGCTGATATTAGTGTAATTCATTACTGAGATGCCAAAAAGGAAAAAATAGAAAATATTGAGAAATATGTTAATTCATCATTTCATTGTGACTCTGAAATGTTGTGAGGTTACTAGATTTGCTGGTTTACTAGTGTTGAGATTCCTCTTGGGTGACTGGCTACCCAGAATCCAGTAGATACATTTGGACTTGAATTTTCATGGAAAAGGAGCCCTTTGTCTCAGCCTTCAAGATACTGTCTTGCCTTCAGACAATTCAGATATAGAAGGAGGCTGTTGTAGAATGTTCATTGCTCATTTGTATCATGGGGGCCAATGATGGTTTTAGACATTTCCTTCATGCACCATCAGCCTTCAGTCATTTCTGCTGAGTCTTAATCTCTGAACATGAGTTAATACAGGTGGAGCAAGACAGTTTTCTTTTTACTGCAAAAGTTTTTTGACTTTAGGTGACAGGCTACTGCTGGAACCGGTGACTTTCTGCGTGTTGGCCATTGCTTTTGACTCTTCATGAAATAGGAGAAAGCATGGTAGAGCACCATGGGGAGTGTTTCCCTCTTTCCAGACTTGTCCTGCCTCATTCAATAATTCTGTAAATTCTATGCAATCACACATCACTCTTAAATATTAGGTTCTTCAGCTGTAAAGTAAAAGCATTGGAGTAGCTGGTATAAGTTTCCTTCTAGCTCCAAAGTTCTATCATTTCTGGCCTGGGAAAAGAGTGGGCCCCTGCGTCTATCCCAACTCAATCCAAAAGTCCTAGGAGATTTTCTTTTCCCATTTTACCTAGATCAGTGCTAGGCAACTAGCTGAAATTTAATAAATAGTTTTTAATTGATCTGACTGGACACTGCTAGAAATTTTTTCATGACTCAGTATTTAGGTAGAAGGCTGTTTGGGGGATACCATTAGGCAAGCTGCAGAATTCTTAAATTTGTGATACCATCAAATACAGCCCAGAGACGTTTATTCATTGAGCACAATAACATTTAAAAAGTTCCTTTGAATAATTTTCAAATAAAGCATGTATGCTCTAGTTGCCAAAATACTGCCCCACATTTACTATCGTCTTATAGCCAGGCTCCTCTACTTAACGTTGATTGCCTGGAGCCTGTAGGCATCTGAGATTGTGACTTCTGGTATAGAAGATTCTGGTATAGAAGATAAAGAGGCTGAGTAACATTTATTTTTTTCATGAACATATGGATACAAAGCAAAATTCCTTGAGCTTTTAGATATTTATGGACATTTACGTTTGTTTCTTTTCTTTTCCCTTTTCTTTCCTTCTTCCGCTTTCCCTTTCTTCCTCTCTTCTGTCCTTTCCTGAAAGGGCTATTGATGGAATTGAAAGGGCAGCAGCTTTGGGAAGTGTAAGTGAAAGATGAGCTCTTAGTGTAAAAAATTGGGTATGGTCTGTGTTCCAGAACATTTTCAGGAAGGCATGGTGAGAGATTTTGTTGACATGAGAGATTAAATGCTGAGCACCCCATGCTTTTTGACTTAAATGGAGATGTTTATAATCCTAGCTACTGAGAAGGAAGTACCAGCTCTGTGCCAGGTACCATGCTCAGTGCTTCATATAAATAATTTCGAACTACCTGAGACCCAGCAGAGTCAAGTGCAATCTGAGCTTTCACAGCTTGTCAGTAGGATGGCTAGATTTATCAACCAGGTCTGCCTGGTTTCTAAATTTGATGTGTATTCACTGTCTAGTATAATGGTTTTTTAACTTTTAATTTTTTCTCTCGTCCTGTGTCAAAGACCTGTGCAGATCATCCTTTATTCCTACCCTGTACAAGCTCCCCACATGATAAAAAAAAAAAAGACAGTGATATATCTGTAGTGTTGGGATAGAGAAAAATAAGCAATAGAGTTCTTTTATTTCACTGGTTTCAGAAATAAGGTGTTCTGTTCTCCCTACTGAGGTACAGAAGAAAGGAGCAGGTGGGAGATTTCTCTTTCCAGCTTTATTTCTCATAGCTGGTCCTGAGCCCAGTTTGAGGAAGTGCCTCTAATACTTGTCACCATAATTTTGATGTTTGCCTGTATTTATCTTAGAGATTTGAAACCTGAATCTCATAGAAGTTAATTTCCAAGATTGTAAATTGGGTGAGAAAATACTGTGGCTAAACTTCTATGCAGCTTGCCAGCTCCTTACTTCTTCGTTACGATTTTTGTAATTTGAACATTGGGGCTCAGCTGTTCTTTAACTTTAATCTTCTCCAGTATAGTCCCTGATACCCAACACTGCTGATTCCTTAACAGGCCTATGGGGTGATACACCTGTGTGCTCTATGCTGCCACCTCCTTGTATGGTGTGTTCATGTGTGATAAATGGTACTAGTTGCTGCTTCTAACAAGTCCAGCCTCGTAGACTTTGGAATTCATAGTGTGAATTTATTGTGTTTTTGTGTGTATACGTGCATAACATTATGTGTGCTTTGACCATTTCACTGCAATTTGTTGTAGCTTCATCTGTGTCCTGGAGGAATAACAATAATAATATTTGGTATGTATTGAGCATTTACTGTGTGCCAGTCTTTATATATAAGGAATGAATGAGCTATTACACCATTATGAGGTGGCCCTCTTACCCTGTACACTGAACTGCCTCTGGAAGATCTTAAGAGTCCTTGCCTAGCGAGAATATTCCTGATGTGACTTTGACTCTGGATTGACCTTTGCCTCTGATCTATCTTTGGGTGGATATTTGTCCTTAGGAGTGATGGCCCTTAGAATCAGAACATGCTGAAGCATAAACTCATATAATGAAGTCAAGTGACCATTCATTAAACAAAATGCAATGTAACCCTAGGCAGGATAGTGGGATAGAAAAACAGGCGTGTAATTCTCCAGGAGTTTGAATCCTGTTTCTGCTGTCTACTAGATGTGTGGTCTTGAAGAAATTATTTAAACTTTTCTGAGCTTCAGCTTCTCACCTTTAAAGTGGGTGTGACAATGTTGTAACTTGGTCATTTTGACTGATTACAACTGTTGGGATAGCTTAGGGTGGGACTGGGCCACAATGGCATGTGGTAGATGACCAATCTATCATAACTATTGTATTTATTATGAGGAGCAGCATGTTTAGTTTACTGTTAAGTCTGTGGCTGTCAAAGTGTATTTTTTGATGGTAAAGTTTGTTCAATGTAAGCTATGTGCCGAGGTAAAAGAGAAACATTCCATATTTACTGTTACATCTAATTCTCCAATGAGCATTGCTTTTAATATGTTATAAAAGTATGATGTGCTTATTTCCATTATTGCCTCTTCCTAAGAAATATTACTGTTGCCATGGTTTTATGAAGGAAACATCTGAATATGTATAAGCAGCCTAAGAGTTAAAACACAGATCTGGGGAACGGTTCTGAGTAAGATAATTGCGTGTTAAAATTGTTTTTGCTGTAAAGACAAATTTTCTAAGCTATAATTTCATGTACATAACTTGGCTTCTTACACTTTATCTTTCTTATGATCGGTAAACACCAATTGAGCACGTGTCAAATACAAGAGATGTGCTAGAGATAAAACATCATTTAGTAATGACGGTAATGATGATGATAATAACAGATAACATTTGTTGCATATTGCTATATGCCAGACACTACACTTAGCATTTACCATGGATTATTTTATTTAATCCTCATATAGGTTCTGTACTCAGAGGATTTACTATTTAGTTGGGAAAACAGAATTTATACCATAAAGGCTAAGTAACACTCAGCTTACACTGAGGACCTAATATTACGCAGAGACTAATGGAGGGAGAGACTTTTTGAGTGTTAACATTTTTAAATTATCAACTTTTTACAGAATTTGCTGATGTTAGGTCTCAGATCTCAACTAAGATTCTTTCCAAGACTTAGATTTTCTGATTGTGGCAATTTCATACACTATGTCGGAAAGCTGTTATAGGTGTCTGTGTAATACACTTCTGCTTATTTTGTTTTGATACAATATATGGCATGACCTATATCTCCTGCAAATTGGTATAATAAACATAAACTATTAATTGAGAAATGTGTTTTGCATATGTACATATATATATGCTTCTGTGTGATAGGCTATTTTACAATTACTTTGGGAGTCATTCCACAGTCTCACCACTGGAGGTCAGTTTGACCCTTTTTTTTCTTATCTTTCTAGCTATATTTTCTTTTGATGATTGAAGCACATTCCAGTTTTATGCTAAGAGTTTTTGCTTTAAACACATGAAAACTCATTGTTAGTTTATTTTACAGAAAAACATACACAGCAAAGTGCACATAAGTCCATACTCACAGCAATGCTTAATCTACTTACAGAGACAGTACATGCTGTGTTTATGGCTGTAAATATATAGGTACATTCTATATAACAAATGACAAAGGACCATCTTAAAAATAATGCCTTATGAAATTTCATAAGTTTCATCTAAGAATGGAATAATCAAAAAGAAATAGAGGTCTTTCTCATTCATTCAATATGTATTCATTAAGTGCTTCCTGGATGCCAGGCACTGTGCTAAGTGCTCGAGGGAGCAGGACAGATAATAGGCCCCACTCTCTTGGAGCTTGTAGTCCATTCAGAGAAACAGATACTGATAAAATAATCAACCAATAAATATAATGTGATGAGTGCTGTGGAGCTGCTCTGATGGGGTCTCATTAAGATCCATGGGTCCAGACAAGGATACTCTTAGGAACTGACCTTTAAGCAGAGGTTTGAAGAGTGAAGAGAAGCTTGGCTTGTTTGGAGAACTGCAGGGAAGGCTTGTGTGGCCAAAGCACAGGAAAAACAGGAGAGAGGTGGGAAATGTAGCTCTGGAGTAGGATTTTTTCAACCTTTTTATACTGCAACCCAGAATAAGAAATGTATTTTACATCGAGACCCAGGTTACGTGTGTGTGTGTGTGTCTGTGTGTGTGTGCGTGTGAGAGAGAGAGGAATGAGTTCTATTCAACAGAATTTATTACATGTAACATACTCTGATATATTCAACTCTTACTAAAAATGCTCTGGATAAAGCACAAATTGATATGTTAATATGCTATCTCACTGATCGATGATGGCCCATGGGTTGAAAACAGTGCAGTGGAGAAAGGCAAGAGGCAAGATACTGGAAGGGCCTTTACATCTTTTTAAGGTTTCCCAATTTCATCTTCAGAACCGTTAGAATCTACTGACTATAATTCTGAGAAGAGGAATATGTGACATGAGCAGATTTGCATTTCCAAAAGACCCCCCCTTCCCCCCCCCCGGCTGCTGTTGCAGAGGACAAGTTGAGGAGGGCAGAGAGGATGTGGAGAGGACAGCAGGGAGTATTGCAGATGTCCAAGTCAGAGATTGTAGTGGCTCTGACTAAGATAGGGTCAAGAGAGAATTTACGCTCTCTGACAACAAGCATTGACTTTCTACCGGTGCTGATGGTTGCTTCTGCTAAACCTGGAACCATGAATACTGTCATTGTTGTTTGTCTATAAATGTTCACAGCTTGATTCTCCCTCTGGAACATGGTAAATATACAATAAATAATTCTTGAATGAATTAATAGGGAGGAAGAAGGTGCTGACAACACACGACCCTTATGAGCATGCAATGAGAAAGCTCTTGTTAACTGGATACACTTCTCTTATCTTAATTTGATATACACACCACCAGAACAATTACTTATCTCTGTAGACGGGGAAGTTTCTTGTACTGTCTTTGAAGGCTGCAGTAGGTGTCTGTATAACACAGTTCTGTTTGTTTTGTTTTAGTACTAAGTATGGCATGACCCTTATCTACGGCAAATAGATCCTTTAGACATAATTTAAAGGATTAACTGAGAAAACATAGAACAATGATAATTTTCAAATTTGCTAAATGAAGTTTATAAGTTGAACTGCATTAAATTGCTGATATTTGACCCATTTGACTTATAAAACAGCAATTTTATATGGCTTAATGTAATATATTCATACCAAATGGCAAGGAAGTGAATGTGTATTGGAATGATATTTCTCTGAATGAATCGTATTCTGAAATGTTCACTGGGGCTTCAGCAGGTGTTAAGAGACTGCAGCTGAAAATGTCACAAGGCATTGTCCGTAGGAGAATGAAGTATCCCTTACATGGTGACTCTTTTCCAATTAGAATTATTGAAGTATTGCATGACCCTTATATCCTGTGTCACTTACAGAACACTCTTGGCGAGAAATGTTTCATCTTTCAGGCAATCCATGAAAAATAAAGTTAGTGAAAACTGTTAAATTAGTATTCCTTGGTCTAGTGAATAGGCTAAATATACATTGATCTCTCTAACTGAGCCCAAACTGATATTTGAGCCCAAACTGATATTTTACTCCATAAAAATGAACGATTTTTATGACCCACTATTGATTGTTTTGGTCTTTGTAACATAGGTTTAATAAAATTGTCGTATTATTCCCTCATAGACCCTTTATAGTAAAAATTTCATGTCTTAGGAGTTATAGGAATGTGATATGGCATATACACACAGGAAAATGATTAGGATGTTAGAAGAAAGTGAATTAAACATCTAAGTTATATTTACTGCATGTCTTTTTGTTAAACATATGTCTTATCGAACATTTATTTCTCCCACAGATACCAATCCTTTTTCTTAAGTTTGTAAACTAAGATATGATCTATAGTCTGCCACTGATGAATAACTTGGGCATCTTTTGATATTTCTAATTTATTTTCAGTTAGTCCTGAGGGAAATTTATAAACACTAAATCACACCAGTTTTTCTACTTCATACTTATACTATTGTTCTCAACCACATCATCCTCTAACCATCTTAAGTAATGAAAATCTGTGATTATTATGAGAAAGAGGGTTTTCTTTTTGATAGTTTATTTTCAGCACGCAAAACTAACATTGATTCCCGTTTTGATGGATACAATACAGTACCATTATTTTTCTGTAAAATTCCAACATTGTAGAAAAGTGGCTCAGTCTTGAAACTTGATTGCCAAAACCAAATGGAAACTCCTTTCCTTTTGCTATAAAACAATGGTGGATGGGCTCAAAAACAAGGAGGGGAGAAAACAAGATTGCATTACAAATCTGGCAACATCAGCTACACTAGTAAAATCAAATCCAATGTTGTTTTATGACTCTGAATTTATGTGAGTACGCAGGATCAAAGGGCTTGAATCCCACTGGACTACAAGGTCTATAGTTCATGGTAAAAACTCATCAAAAAGAACATTTTAGTCGTTTAAACTTTTCATTTTAATCAGCCACAGTAATAAAAGAGCCTTTAGGTGTCCAAAAACATTTTGCAAGATCAAGAGGTTGTTCTCTTGCTCGTAGAAGCAGCTTTCTTATTGGATCCATATAATGCCTGTGGCCTTTGAGTGTCAAAGGGCCACTGCCTCCACATTGTTTGCCCTTGTGGGATGGTTTCTTTTGGTTCTTCTAACTGTGCATTATGTGATAATAAATTATGGTGTCTGACGGAAGGACCATAAAATTTTCACACCATTTATCAAGCGATTTTAGCCATTTAAAGTTAGGTCTCTGACAGCAAGCCAAGTCGTTTGTAATGTTTAGATAGAAACAGTCTACTGCCTGCATATTGACCAGCATCAAGAGACAGCCCTGCAGAGGAGAAAGAACACGAGGCTGCGGCAGTAGAAGACTCAGTTTTGAGTCACAGCCCTGATGCTCCCGAGATTGTGATTTTCGATGGTTCAGAAATTGGGGCTCCTACCTTCACCACAGTGGTGTTTAGATCATATAGGGTAATATTTGTCAAGCTACTATGCAGCATATGAGAATCAATATGCAGTAGATGTAGATGGTGCAGGAAACAGCCTGAGCAGTCCAGCATTTCCAGCAAGAGACCTAAATAGGTAAAGCAGGGAGCTGGCCAGAAGGAATAAGTTGATGAGAAAGTGTTCCTGAGAATGTGGAAGGCAGCGAAATCAGGGACCCAGGAGATTCTGGGAAGAAAGAGGTGGCATTTCTTCTGAAACCAAGAGAAAATAAAGAATGAGGGCCTTTGTCTATGGACTATAAATGCCTTTATTTCTTTGCTTGTTAGGTTTGGCCTCATGCATAGGAAAAGAAATGAAAGTGCCTGGTGTTTCTTCACCTGTTCTCTTTGATATCATCCTCTACTGCTGCTTCTGCACTTTTCTCATTTGGTTCTGATATGGTTTGGCTGTGTCCCCACCCAAATCTCATCTTGAATTGCAGTTCCCATAATCCCTATGTGTCATGGGAGGAACCTGTTGGGAGGTAATTAAATCATGGGAGCAGTTACCCCATGCTATTCTCGTGAGAGTAAGTTATCACAAGATCTGATGGTTTTGTAAGGGGCTTCTCCCTTTTCTTGCTCTCATTCTTCTCCTTCCTGCTGCCATGTGAAGCAGGACATGTTTGCTTCCCCTTCCACCATGACTGTAAGTTTCCTGAGGCCTCCACAGGCATGTGTAACTGTGAGTCAGTTAAAACCTCTTTCCTTATAATTACCCAGTCTGGGGAAGTTCTTTACAGCAGCGTGAGGACAGACTAATACAGTTCTTTTAGCAGGTGCCTTCCCCCATGTCTAGTAATAAATTCAGCTATCCTTTACATTAAAATCCTTTCCCTTGACCATACTGCTGCTTTGAGCTTCCATTCCTTTTCTCACTGGCAAAATTCTTAAACATTAATGATATGTAGCAAATTATCCTACCACTTGAATTCCGTTACAACTCTACTGAAACAGATGAAGTAATTGTCCCGTGCTACTTATCTCCTATCTGTCTGTCTTTCTTTGCTCTGATCCTGGAGAGTCAGTGTTGACATCCTCGATCTCCTCCCTCAACATCTGGGACAGCAAATTCTGCAGTTTTTTTCTTCTTCCTCAGAGTGTGCTTCTCTATCTTCTTTGCTGCCCTCCCAGCCTTGCCTCTGCAGCACGCCAAATTGTGGCTGGTTAGTCACCTGACCTTTTATATTTTGTGTCTTGGAGATTTCCTTTATTGCCACAAGTTTATCTCTGTGTAAGTGCTTTTCAGACCTATTTATTTGAATTCAAACTTCTTCCTGAGTTCTAGATAAGTTTTTGTGGAAAGCTACACTGGGAAATATTTTTAGTATCTCAAACTTAAAATTCCCAAAGCCAGAGCATCCAAAAAGTTGTATAAGCCCAACGTAGAAAGGGATCTTTATTTTCATCTACTTGTCTCCTTCTGAATCCTCCTTCTCTTCCTCTCCCAATGTAAACATGACAAAAAGCAATCTGCCTTCTTAGCTACCCTGTATATGTAAGGTGTTATGGTTCTCCTAAAACTAAAAGTCTAGGCCAAAAACCTCAGATGCATCCTTGACAACTCCTGCACCTTCTGCTTCACATCTAGTTGATTACCAAATTATGTTAATCTGGGCTCTGTGGTTTCATATATACTCACTCCTTGGCATCCTGGTTCCATCATCCTAACATAGGCCTTGAGCATAGCTTGCGTGTATTCAGCCCACCTTATCGATTACTTAGGTTGTTGCCCTTCTCCCTTAAAACACCTCTGGTGGCTCACTACTGTCTATCAAGTTAAGTTCAAAGTCTTTAGCATGGTATTTAAGACCCTCCAATTTATCTTGGCTTTCTTTTTTTTTTGTTGGGGGGCGGGTGAAGGGGCTAAAATGCACTTGACTACAAAGGGTGAGTAATTATTACTATGGTTTTCTCTTCCACTATTTCCCTACACTTTCCCTTCAGCATGCTTTTTTCTTTCACTTGGATTTCTCACAATCATCATTTTACTTTTGCCAATCTTTGTGCCCTGCAAGGGTTCCTCATCATACATGAAACCATCTCTAATTCCCTAAGGCTTCCTCCTCAGAAATTTTGAATTGACTTAGGCACTTAGCAGACTTGTTCTCACATTATAATTATGAAAGCAGAGGTGCCTCCACCTACCTTCCATCCCCAGTGTCATGTACATGACGGACATAAACTTTCGCTAAATAGGAAACAGTTGAATCTGCCATCACAGTAATGCATTAGTCCATAAATTAATCACTGGTTGGTCTTCCTTTTTTCTTCCCCTATAGTGGAAACTGGATGTAAACCAAAGTGATTTCACAGGTAATATTTTTCAAACTCAGAGACAAAGGAAAACTGTAGTGGAAAAACTGTGTTTCCAGAAGGTTTTTTAAAAGATATTTTTGACAGTTTATGACTTTCTGCTGGGAGAATGACATTTACTGTTTCTGTCTTAAATGTGCATTTATCAGATGTTGCGCGTTTAGAGAACATTTGCATGATCATTTGCGTTAGCTTAAGTGGAAGCAACATAGACTTACTTGAATTTGTGATCTTTTGGAAACCTGTTCATTTTATAGATGAGGAACTAAAGGCTAAAAGAGTTGGTCTTAGAATCCAGCTTAATGGTTCTCAACCTTTCTTTCTCAATACATTAAAGGGAGGTGACATGGTCACAACAGCAATGGGGTTTATTGTAGCCAAGGAAGTTGACCACCCTGTGAGATTCACCGTCTGGTTACTACTAGTTAGCAACAAGAGGTCTCAAGACCATGCAGGCAGGAAACTGATAGAGGCACCATGACTGAAAGTCGAGCCTCTTCCCAGTCCATTGCCCCATCATTTATGCCATGTGGAAATTGCTCTGCCAAAGATAAAGTGTTGACTACAGTCTAAGTGATGGGCAGAAAAACCATCACTCAACTCGTAATGGTGAATTGTACTGAGAATATGCTGTCTTAGGTTTAAAGTAGCATGTTTAAGAGCAGAATCTTCAGATAACACAAACTCAAACACACTTCTATTATGAATGTACAAATCAGTTGGAGGAAAGTAAGGCCACCTCTTTCAAATACTCAATTTCAAATTTATTGTTTTTTAAGATTAAAAGGTTGTAAAACACTTCCTCTTCCCCAACGCTTTATCTCTGCAAGGTTAAGAATTGTATTGAAGGTTTACAAATAGCTTGGTAGATTATTTTCTGATTCTCAGATGATTTTTTTCTGATGTGTGAGCTATGGGTCAGTGTCCAGATTGACTATGTCCTATTGTGACCTAGAATCAAACATTGGAGTCCAACAGCATCACTCACTCGCTGCTCATTAGCAACCTAATTACCTAAAAAAAGAAAAAAAAAAAACTGGAGAGACAGAAAGGCTGCCAGCTGTCAGGAATACCTTTTAACATTTTTTTCTCCTAAACCTGCAAACGAGGCACTACCCAAAGCAAAGAACTTTTAAACACCAATACTGAGAAACTGACTGTTGCTAGGGGATTTTGCATAGCAAACCCAAAAAACCGTCTTTTGACACTAAATTATACTCAACGACAGAAAGACACGTTTCCCCTTTTATGAGCTCCAAGTTTTAGTACTGGCCTGTTAAGCATTTCTTCATAGGTAAATGTTCAGATTTAATTCTATGCTTTTATTCTTACCTATGTTACACTGATGTGAAAATCTGAAAAATACATGAGACAAATATAAAAAAGAGTGATTCAGAAGAAAGTAGGCATTTGTTTTTATGCTTGGCAACTGCAATTGAGAAGGGGGTGTATTTTATCAAAGTAAATTTCGACCGAGAAGAATGATCTTCATGCCAATCTTTATAAAAATCAAAATTTTTTTCTTTCAAACACCTCAATCCTCCTAATCAGTTTCATATGTTGTGTTAATGTTATGTTCAAGGACAGGCAGTTAGAAAGCCGCCTGCTCTGATGTGCAGTCAGGGGAAAGGTGATGTTCCAACGTTGAAATTCCTAGTGATCTAAATATTTAGAGTGTGAAGTAGTTTGTAATTATTTGGAGTACATGACTGGCATGGATACTTGAGCCAGTTCATATTTTCATAAAGGGTACATGGCACCAAACAAGCATGTCATCTCTTGTAACTGACAAATACATTCCACAAAACAGCAACATGTCAATGGTATGAAACGCTACAGCAGTCATGTGGTTTCATATGGATGTTATACAGCTGACCTTGTATCATTAACCTTTATGGTTAGGTATTAACCTTTGAATCACTTATGAAAAAATGATGTATGAGTTTTAAGGTTATCCTGTCTCTGCCTTTTCACATTATTAATATGGGCAGCTATAACATTTAAAATAGAAAAATTGCCTGGGAGAAAAAAATGTAGCCATCTATAACCCTCTATCAAACTAAAATTGAAGTGACATTTCAAGTTTGCATAGGATAGTTAAATGTTTATTTTGAAAATATTTCATAAATTATATTCCATGTTTGATCAGTTAGGAAATAAGTCAGATTTAAATTCATACCTTCCAATTACTAGAAAAAACCTGAAATATGTAATTCTTATAACAATTATTCTTTCAAAAAGCACAAATTATGGAGATGAATATCAATCAAAAGTAATATAGTATAATCTAAGGTGGGGGAGGAAAAGAATGTGGTTTGTCTATATTCCAGGAGAAGAGAATCAAGTCAAAATGAGATCTGATCTTTTCCAAGTTATTCTGTCTTCATCTTAGTACAGTGTAATTCTACATGCATCTTGATGTTCCAAGTATCATTAAACATCTAGTAATCAGAACAAATGTTCTGCCAAATCCCATTTATTATTTTAACTGGTTAAGGCATTGAGCACTCTAGATTTATATATGTATAATTAAAATTTCTATTAAAAAATAAACCTAGATGGGAGATTTACATTTTTCTTAATCTATGTTTACACAAAGAAGAGATCTGTTTTTAAATATTACATCAGATCTTTGTGAACTCAAATAAATCAGTGTGACACTTTGCCAAAACTATTGGTAAAAATGATGGATATTGATGCCCTGTGGTCAGGGAATCTTCTCTGTGCGGTTTTAGAATTTTATTGTTACTCAAAAATACCCTTATTCCAGTTCTCACCTTGTTTTCAAGCATATAAGCTTAGGCACAACGGATACACTTTATCATTTGTACACCGTCAGCCCTTATATGTCCTCAATTGCAAGGATTGCAAATGAAACAAGTGCAGCTCCAGAAACTTCTGCCTCTTCCTGGATAGATCCATAACTGGATATTTTTGGTAAGCTTAATTGCCTATATACAGGAACTCAGAAAGAGCCTTGCCACCGCAAAGAATAAATCTATCACCCATATTATCATGGGTGCTGTTTCAAGGCTCTTTTTGTTGCTCAGCATATTTTCATGACCCCTCTTCCCATCATCTTGTTGTCTCTCAGCGAAAAATAACTCCTAACATTTGGATGCACATGGACTAAAACACCTTCATTGGTCCCTTAATGTTATTGAAGTGGGAATATATTTAGAACTATAAAAATTCTTACCAATTAAAATGTGATGTGCATTCGCAGTTATGGCAATATTAATATCTTTATTTTGACCTATTTGAGATCAATTAATCGACTCTCATCTGGGCCCTCTCCATATTGTAAGATAAGTCAGTTGGGAGGGGCACTAAACAAAAACTTACCATGTCTGTGTGGAGATAGACCTGTCAATTTGGACTTAAGAGTGCCAGATTTGTTGGAAAGAATGTAGTCACAGTCAGCTATGCACTTAGCTGTGACCTGGCTGAGGAATAATTGCAATAATCGTACGAATCAGTTTTTATCATGTATGTAACAGGCTGTTCATGGGCACTACTTAATATTACAGTTCCTTCTTCCTTGTTTTTCTTTTGCTAACAGAACCCAGTAGTCGTGGGCACTATAGCTTTAAGGATTTCTAACAGTCAACTAGGATATTGAAGAATTCATTCATTCAGTGACCCCTGCTACAGTGATACATCAGTGAACAAAAGATAAAAACATGAGTCCCCATAAAGTTGACATATTTAAAAGATGGAAGGAGGAAGAGAAGTTAGCACAGCAGGCAGGATAATCTCAAAGGGAGGAAGAGGACCAGGAATTTGTACTATCAAAGAATCCGAGAGGCTGTTCTCAAGATAAGCTGTGCAGAGTTCCAAAGGAGAATGAGGAAAAATCCACCAAATTGGGTAGTTTAGGAAGCTGTTAGTTATTTATGTGAGCATTTTCAGCAAATGGTGGCAACCTAAACCAGCCTTTGGAGAAATTACACAGAGCGCATGGTAAAGATACAAAGATAATAAGTAACTGCTAATCCTTTGGAGTAACATTTGTTAATGAATACAATGGGGGATTTTATTCTGAAGAAGGGATAGAGTTAAGGCAAATGTTTTGCCCTTCTTTTTTTTTGGTGATGGATGAACAAACAGAGAAAAGGAGACCTTAAGCACTTTTTTAGGTAGGGGTGAAAGAAGACCTACGTATCAATAAACATGTTAAAAAATTGCTTGGAAAAAAAACTCAACAAAACTTCAGTGCGTCTTGTACACAAGTGATTTCCTAGCTTTTTATTGCATGATGCAATGATGGTTACTTTCGATATACATTCTCATGACATATGGATCCTGCTTAATGCAATTTGTGTAGAAAAAAATGTTGAATTTCACTTAGCCACAGCGTGTTCATGCTTTTCTCTAAGGCGACCACCATCTAAACAAACACATAAACTATACGTAGATGTAAGGGTTGTGCTCATAGCTTCTGATTGATAATGCACTATAATCCTAAATAGTTGCTGTTAGTTGTATCCAATATGATATTAATCCTTCAATGTTTCTCAGAGTGTTTTTATATTTGTTGTGAAGTTTCTTCTGAGTTTCTTTCTCTCCCCATGAAAAATATATCAAGAAGCAAGATGGGTATTACAATTCTCATTTAACAGAGTTAGGAGCCTGAGGGAGAATTTGCAGCCTACTATACTGATGGAATAATATCCCTTATCTGTCTTGAGACCCTTGTAAGTATAGGAGGAAACTGTGCTAATTGCACTGTGGGACAGACTGTTTTGATAGGTGGTGTTCTTTAAAACTAAGAAACAATATTAATCTATTGCATAAAAGAAAACAAAAAACCCAAAATAGTCCTTTAAGCTAAACCTAATCCTTGTATTGGAGGCTGGCTTAAGAAAAACAAAACTTAAAAAAAATCTTCAAGCTGGCTTGAGAATAGAAGATAGTAGGCCTTTTTTTCTTATAAAAGCAGAAACTTTTTTTGTTTGGAAGCATTTATGGATGAACTACTATGAAAAAATCACACTCATCATAAGTATAATGTGGTAGAAAAAAGGCTGTAGAGAAGGGAAGAAATGAGACATCACAGTGTTAAATGCAACATAACATTGTGCCTAACACTTTGAGCTTTTGGTTGTCATTCACCCCCTCGCCTGGCCATGTTCCCAAGTGGCTGCAATGTAAGAATGATACTGAATGTGGCAGTACCATCTTAGAGGATTACTACTAATCCTATCTTAGCACTGAATTCACCTCGACAGAGAAACCTCTAAAAGGTGGGTCACAGGAGTGCAAAATGCTGTAGTATTGATGAAAGAGGTTAAACTTTTACCTCAAGAAATTTGAACACTTGAGTCTCTTTAAGACGTGAGTAATACTTTAGATACTTTTCGGACTCCTTTTACTCTACTTTCTGTGATAATGTCTTTTTTCAACAGAGAGAGATTTTGTTGCAGACAGAATCTTGCTGTGGAAGTCCAACTTTTATGTAACATTTTATTAGTGTTCACTTATTTTACAGTTTTTAATTCATCTAACATATATGTTTCACTTATAATGTCAATCTTTAAGAGGTTTTTTCAATGAGATATAATTTTACATGCAATAAAAAATTGTTGTTTTAAGTGTACCGTCTGAGGTTTCGCCAAAAATGTGCAGTCATGTAAACATACTACAATCAGGATATAGAACATTTCCATCACCGTAAAAAATTTCCCCGTGTCCATTGGAAGACAACCCCTCTTCTGACCTCAGGCTCCTGGCATCCATTGATGTTTTCTGTCAGTACAGTTTTGATTTTACCAGAAAGTCATATCCATAGAACCATGCGATATATAGTCTGTTGAGCCAGCTCCTTTCACTTAACAGAGTGCATTTGAGACTCATCCATATTGTTGCGTCTACCTGAAGTCCATTTCTTTTTAATTCTGAGTAGGATTCTACTTGGTGCACCTTCCACAGTTTTATTTTTTCACCAGTTGAAGAACATTTGGGTGGCTTCTAATTTTGGGCAATGTATTCATCAGGATTTTCCAGAGAAACATAAGTAATAGCATGTGTGTGTCTATGTGTGCGTGTATACATAGAATATATAGATATATATTAATGTGAAGCTTTTAAAATGTATATGAAGAGATTTATTATAAAGAATTGGCTTACATGATTATGGAGGCTGATAAGTTCCAAAATCTGCAGGGTAAACTGGAGATCTAGGAGGGCCGACAGTATAGCTCTGGTCTGTGTCTAGAGGCCTGAGATTCAGGAGGGCTGGGGGTGAAGTTCCTGTGCAAAGCCTGGCAGACTCAAGACCCAAGAAGAGTTCAGGTGTAAAGACAGGAAAAAACCTATGTCCCAGTTCAAAGGCCACCGGGCAGGAGGAATTTTTTCCTAGTAGTGGGAGAGTCAGTCTTTTCGTTCTATTGAGGCCTTTAACAGATTGCATGAGGCCCACCTACATTAGGGAGGGCAATCTGCTTTACCCAGCCTCCAGATTTAAATGTTAATCTCATCCAAAACACCTTCACAGACACATCCGGAATAATGTTTGGCCAAATAACTGGGCACCCTGGGGGCCAGTCAAGTTGACACAGAAAGTTAACCATCACAGGCTATTATTGATAAAGCTACCAAAAACATTGGTGTATGGATTTTCATATTAACCTATGTTTTTGTTTCACTTGGGCAAATGTGTAGGAGTGGGATTGATAGTTGATATGGAAAGTGTGTGTTTAACTTTATAAGAAATGGCCAAACTGCTTTCCAAAGTGACTGTACCACTGTCCATTCCCATCAGCAATCTGAGAATTCTAGTTGTTCCACATTCTCACTAGCATTTGGTATTGTCAGGTTGGTCTGTTTTCTTCTCTCACTCCTCCCTCTCCTCCCTTCTCCCAATAGGCATGCAGTGATATCTTTTGTGGTTTTAATTTGTGTCTTCCTGTTGAGATGATTAGTGATGTTGAACATCTTTTTATGTGCTTATTTGCTATTCGTATATCTCCCTTGGTAGATTATCTGTTGAGATCTTTTACTCATTTTTGGAGGGTGGAGGGAATTTTTTTTTCCTTATTTTTGTTTTAACTGAATTCTCTCTATGCTCACTATGCTCTGGAAACAAGTCCTGTGTCAGTTATTTGTTTTCCAACATTTTTTCCCTGTGTGGCTTAGAGACTTGCAACGAACAGAAAATTTTAATTGTGAAAAGGTCTAATTGATCAATTTTTAAATGGATCATGCTTTTTTAAAGATTAATTTTTTAGTTGACAACAATTGTATATGTTCATGGTGTACAGTATTGTGTTTTGATATGTAATATACATTGTGGAATGCCTAAATTGAGCTAAGTAACATATCCTAAATGAATCATGCTTTTGCTGTCCTGTGCTAAATGAATCATGTTTTTGATGGAATATGTAAGAACTCTGCCTAATCCAAGGTCGTAAGTATATTCTTCTATGTTTTCATTAAGATGCTTTTTTGATGACAACAAAGTTGACCGAAAAGTTGACTCAAAAGCTGTTGAGTCTTATGTTAGCACAGAATTTAATTAATTTTTTTTTCTTGAGATGGAGTCTTGCTCTGTCGCCCAGGCTGGAGTGTAGTGGCGTGATCTCGGCTCACTGCAAGCTCCGCCTCCTGGGTTCACACCATTCTCCTGCCTCAGCCTCCTGAGTAGCTGGGACTACAGGTGCCCGCCACCGTGCCCGGCTAAATTTTTTCGTATTTTTAGTAGAGACGGGGTTTCACCATGTTAGCCAGGATGGTCTCAATCTCCTGACCTCGTGATCCGCCCGCCTTGGCCTCCCAAAGTGCTGGGATTACAGGCATGAGCCACCGCGCCTGGCCAGAATTTAATTAATTTGAATGTAATATTTTAGTGACAGAAAATCTTAAAAATCACATTTTACAAAATATATAGTTACAAATGGAAACATTTTTTGAAGAAAAATTTCCTGTTAAAATCCCACGGTTTGAATAGAATTGAATAAAATAAGAGTCTCTAAAATTAAACATGAATTATAAGAAATGTATTTCATTCTTTTTTGAGACACAGTTTCACTCTGTCGCCCAGGCTGGAGTGCAGTGGCACGATCTCTGCTTACTGCAACCTCCGATTCCCGGGTTCAAGCAATTTCCATGCATCAGCCTCCTGAGTAGCTGGGGTTACAAGCGCGCATCACCACGCCTGGCTAATTTTTTGTGTGTTATTAGTAGAGATGGGGTTTTGCCATTGGCCAGGCTGATCTTGAACTCCTAACCTCAGATGATCCGCCTTCCTTGGCCTCCCAAAGTGTGTATGCATGAGTCTGAATTTTAAAAGAAGAAAAAAGAAAAGGAAGGAAAATAGACCAGTTATAATTTTCCCTAATCAATGAAACCATTTTGGAGACATAGATTCAGGAAATCAGAGAAAATTTGGTATTCCGAAGACTGAAATAAAACAAAACAAAACAGAAAACTGTTAACCAAGTACTCCAGTAGTAGATCTGCTGATGATATATAAATGCATAAAATTTTTGGCATAATACTGTACAGTTTTAAAAATCACAATATTTAAGATTAAATGTTCTTTTAAAATAGTGTGAATACTGAATTTACAGGACTGAAGCACCTCTTTGGATCCCTAGAAACCTGGTTTGTAAAGAAAATAAAAGCCAGATACATAAAGCAAATTTAAGGTTACATAGCAGCCTTATGCAGAGCTAAAGCCAAGTGCTGTGACCCTATTTTAGTTTTTTTTTTTTTCTTCGAACTGACCTAGACTCTCAAATTCTAGCAGAAAATATTTCTCTTTGGGTCCACTTCTTAAGGAATTAAGATTATATTCAATTTTGTGATCCCTTTCTGGCATCTTAACTTATGTCTTGTATAATGAGTGTGCCTTTTGGCTAGGGTTAGCAATTTTTGGAAATTTAAAACGTTTCCCCTCCTAGCTTCTTTTAGAGGAGGCATCCTAAGCCAGAACCCAAATCATAAAGAAAGACAAGCAAACCCTCTTGTTTGTTTGCCCTGTCGATTGGCCTATAACATAAAACCCATTCAATGGCAGATTTATCAAGTGACTAATCCCTGGGAAAACTCGAAGTGGCAAAGAGAAGGTGATTGTGATCCAGGCATGCATCATTGGTCATTTGTTTAAGTAATGAAGGTGGAAAGCCAAATACCTCCTTGCTTACTTGCAAAAATTAATTCAGGGAGGTTGGTTTATGCATGGTTGGGCTTGGAGTGGCTTTCTGCTGATGGGATACCGTGAACACAAATGACTTGGTATGCTTTTGCTGGATGAATCAAATGCATTTGATGGTGTGGTCCTGGGTTTTCTTCTGTTGTCAAGGAAGGAGTTATGTCTGAATAATAATAGTAAAAATAATAGCACTGCAAAACTCACACCAGCTCAGTTGTCCTGGAAATTCATCATAACTTACAAATATGTTACTATTTCTACCTAGAATGTGAGCTTCTCAAAGTATGAATGGTCTCTTTTTTTTTTTTTTTTTGAGACGGAGTCTTGCTCTGTTGCCCAGGCTGGAGTGCAATGGCACAATCTCTGCTCACTACAAGCTCCACCTCCCGGGTTCACACCATTCTCTTGCCTCAGCCACCCGAGTAGCTGGGACTACAGGCACCCACCACCATACTCGGCTAATTTTTTGTATTTTTTAGTAGAGACAGGGTTTCACCATGTTAGCCAGGATGGTCTCGATCTCCTGACCTCGTGATCTGCCCGCCTCAGCCTCTCAAAGTGCTGGGATTACAGGCGTGAGCCACCATGCTGGGCGAATGGTTTCTTATTTTCCACAGGATCTGGTACTTTGCAGATGCTCATCAAAGCTTGCTTTTGAATATTGGCTGGTAGGGAGGCCATCTTTGTTGCAATGAAAACCTGTTTGCATTCTACCAGGTTTATACAGCACCACTATGAAGAGTAAGCTCATAGCAGAAGATGTATCACCAACTACTCCTCTGAGCCCCTTCTTGCTCCCAGAGAGCTGTATCATTTGTAAAGTTGTGGGAACTATTTTTCTAGTCAGTACTCCTAGAGTCTTATGCATAAGTTTCGTCTTTTACACCAGAAAGAACTCAACAGCTGGCCCCTTTTGATATCAACTGACTCCATTTGATAATTCTATATAATTGACCTAATATCATTTTTTCATTTCCTACCGAATTCAAATTTAAGAAATGTGATGTTGGGAGTATGTAAGGCAAACATGATTGAGGAATCTACATCATAGTTTTCAAAATGATACTCTCGTGCAGATGGACATTGGCCATGGGATAGTATCCCTTTATAGACAAATGTGTGAGGCATCTAGAGGGAAATATTAAAATGATTACTGTAATTAATTGGAGAACCCCAGTTTGTCACAGTGTATTAAGGACCAGGGTTTATCATCTGTTTCTTCTAAGCTTTCATGTACTCTAGAATGTGTAATGCCTCATTGGACTAGCTGCAGCTTCAGTAGTGATAATAATAATACAACACAAAATTGCAAGTTCTCTCTTTTAATAGAGAAGGAATTAGTATGTTGGCTCATTGCCTAAAATGTGCAGTCTTGGTTTTGCTCATTGGGTTTAGAACTACTTTTTGGAAAAATAGAGTCTGAAAGTCATTTCCATGGATATATATCCATTTTATGACTTATATTTTGGATATTAATAACTTAGAAATAAAATGTTACTGAAGTTCCCCCATGAGTAAGAATGCCTTTTGTTTCATAAAATGCACTCTGGCTACAAGTTTGTTTTGTGTCTCAAGCATAAACCTCTGCACATTTCAAACATCTGTTTTACTTTCCTGCTACTTCCTTGGATGACTATCCATGGTTATATTTGCTGACTTTAAAGGTGTATTCCTTAATACTTGTAATTAACTATCACCTTTCAAAATTAATGAATAGGCTGGGTGCAGTGACTCACACCTGTAATCCCAGCACTTTGGGAGGCCGAGGCGGGGGATCACCAGGTCAAGAGATCGAGACCATCCTGGCCAACATGGTGAAACCCTGTCTCTACTAAAAATAAAAAAATTAGCTTGGCGTGGGGGCACGCATCTGTAGTCCCAGCTTGTTGGGAGGCTGAGGCAGGAGAATCGCTTAAATGTGGGAGGCAGAGATTGCAGTGAGCCGAGATTGTGCCACTGCACTCCATCCTGGTGACAGAGACTCTGTGTCAAAAAAAAAAAAAAAAAAGGGAATAATTGTATCTAAATTGCATACTCATCACTGGTTTTCAGAGCCCCTTGTTGAATCTGATTTTGTGTGAACATTTGCATTCATAATGAGGCTTGGGACTCTCTCTTCATTATTGCTTAGATAATACCATGCTTTGAGCTCTTATGAAGCTTTCATGAATAGAGATGTGTTTAAAGAAGCTTTGAAACAAAGTGATACGAGAGTCTTGGGTGTGGAAATTACTAATGTTTTAGAACTACAGGAAATCTTAATGACTAAGTATTTTAAACTGCTCATTTCAGACATATATAAAATGAGGCTTAGAGGAAATTTAAAAATTGGCTAAGAGCAAGTAGCTAATGATTGAGATAACCAGGAGTAGAATTCAAGTCTTTGAACCCAATGCTTTTTCCACCTGAGAGCCAAGAAACTTCAAATCAATTATTTACTTAATCATTCCATATCTTTTTCAGGAGGATGGAGGGCAAATATTTTGAAGAAAGCATCTGTGACTAGAAAGTATCTTTTTTTGTGTGTTGGCATACTGATTTCCTAAAATGTATTGCATGGGAAGGATTATTAATCATTGAGGATCAGTGATAAGGTGGATAGTAGATTTAGTCTCTCTCTTACTGGCAATTTACTTAATTCCTCAGTGCTTCTCTTTCTTCATCTGGAAAACAGCCACAATACCAGTATTCTCACAGATTGTTGTCATAATTATATGCATTGATGTAATGCAAATGCATTGTAAGTAATAGGTGGAATGTAGTGTTACTAATCATTAATTATTATGAGTCACTGTTATTTACTGGATATCAATTTAGGGAGTCATCTGATATGAATTGAAAATAGTAAGGCAGAAAGAGCATAAATTTTTATATCAGCCAGGATTGAAATCCCCTTGTTACTATTTTTCAGCTGTGTGATCTTATACAGATTAACACCTCTCCCAGAATGTCTGCCTTGCAGAGTCTCAAGGATGAAGGCAGCTAGCATAGTGCCTGGAACACTCACGCCATGTTGGTTTGGATTCTCATCTTGTCTTTCCCGAGCATCAGTATGGCAGGTGATTACTGGAGGTCAGCACCATTTTTACACATGTGTACTCTCCAGCATTGCATGCATTAGGTTTTGCTCGGAGTCAACTTCATATCAATTACTCTTTACCCCTTCTTTTCCTGCCCTGTCTCTCTATTTCTTTATCCCTCCCAGCAAGTTCTAATTACAGAAATGTGTCAAATGTGGCTTATGTTTCTAAGTGTCCTTGACATGGCCTTTTGGTTGTAACTTGATGTGCTTACATTTCTGATAAGAACAAAATATTATAATAGTTAATTAAAACCAGCTTTTGTTAATTTATGGGGTTCTCATCAAACCCAGTGCCATTCTCTTCATTAATAGTAACTTTTGTTTTTACAGTGGCGAGTATAAGCCAATTAACTAAGGGGTTATTGAAGTCTCTGGACAGCCTTCAAAAAGAAAACAGAAGAAACTCGTATGCATGTCCAAAGCCATAGAATCGCCATCTCCTTGCCTTACCTAAGCATTCTGTAAGAACTGAATCCCATCCCTTCGAGGCATTTTGTGCTCCCAGGCCTCATTTTCCTTTCCTTCCCTCTGCTCACACTGCACTTTTCAGAGGTGGCAAAGCTTTGTTGAGCCTCTATGCAGCCCCCAGGAACTGCCTAGCTTTCCCCAGCCTAGGGATGTAGAATTTGGAAGAGTCCCTGGAAAAGACTGACTTACTCAAGTTGTACAGCAGATAACCTGATTTTTTATTGGCCCTGGCAGCACCACCTAGAGAGAATGTTTTTAACAACAAAATGCTAACGGATGATTTTTCCACAGTGCTTGGCACCAACACGATGTCTTTCATCAGTAGGCACTTTTCCACCTTCTTTTTGACAGACATGCTTGTGGGGACCAGACAAGCAAAAGTCTCCTCTGTTGCTTGGGTTTCAGTACAGTGTGTTCCTTCGATGATATCTCTGAGCAGTGGTAATGGGGAGGATATTAAAAAATAATGAGGATTTGGTAGGGGAAGGGAGAACCATCCCCAAAGGAGGCTGGGGAAGTTGCTAGAGTCCAATTCCTAATCAGATTAGAATCACAAATGTGGTTCATTTCTACCGGGTAGTTTATTATATGTATGGGAATAGCCTTTGAGCTGACTGTGAAGAGAATTCTTATCTACATTAAGTATTTTGAATTATTAAAACTAACATGATCAACATCAACTTTTAGAAATACCTTCATTAAGAAAAAACTTGGAAGTTTTATAAGTTTTCTAGTCCAAAAGTGGAGCAAGTAACAGAAAAGAGATCAGAAGAGTGTATAGTATGTCTACTCTAGTTTCAGTATTAGTCTGTAAGTAATGTCTAACAATTGACAACTAACAGGTCTTAAGAGTTTGCTGTGTATGGGAATAGCAAAGAGAAAAGCATCTTTATCTCTCCTTAAATTTTTTTGGAGTTTCACTTAGAAATGGATGGGTAATACAGAGGCATGAGGAAGTCAATATTTAACACTAAAGAAATCAGTAAGCATTTGTGGATGGCTAACTAGGCAAGCAGTGTGTGATGCTCTCTGGAGGTTCAAATATGATTAAATTGTGGTGCCCAACTGCCTGGAGTTTTTAGATTCGCAAAGAAGATAAGCAGAAATGACTAGAATGCAACATGAACCTAGAATGTTCTTTGGAAACGAAAAGGAAAACTTTTGTCAAGCAGAATTAAGAAAAGTTTAAGCCAGAAGATTCAGTTGAGCTTGATTTCATTTTTTTCAGGGCTTTCACTAGGCGAAAATGGATAAAAGGTGCTCTAAGCAGATGAAACAGCATGTGTGAAAGAGTAAAGATGTGGGTGTTGGTTATCTGTAGTGGTATAGCATAGGAAAAGAGCAGGGAAATATCTGGGAAAGTAGGCAGAGGCCAAGTTTTGAAGAGCCATGAGTATCATGAAAAGAATTTAGGCTTGTCTGCTGTGTAGAATAACTATTCTCAATCTGGACAGTGAAGGAACATTCCCTTTATTGGGCATATCACAATTAGGAAAGGGACTTTACCAAATAACACACTTCTTTGGCGATTCTGAAATGACCCAAGTGAAAATCATTGCCAAAAGAACCCATTGATATTGTGGTGTTTTACTATCTCAGCTGTGTTAGAGCAGAATACAGATTAAGAACAGTTGTTGTTGATCTCACCTCTGGCTCCCATTGGAATCTCTTACAGTGCTTTAAAGACACCTGTGCAAAGGCATCATCTCAGACTAATTAAATGAGGGTCTCTGGGGATGGGCCTGAGCGCCGGTGTCGTCCACAAAACTCTCCAGGTGATTCTAATGGGAGCAGGGCTTGGGAACCACTTTATTAGAAAGATAAAAATTGTAGCATTAGGAAAAAAGGGGTAATCAAAACAGGATGGTTTAATTGGCATTGTCCTCTCAAAGCTAGTAAGTTTGAATCTTTCTTATTAAGAGATGGACATACATTATTATAACAGACTATTGCAGGTGAGAAGAGGATGTGATTAAAAATGAAAGCAATTGAAGCAAACAAATTAAGAGTAAAGGAAGGTAGGTAAAACTTAAAGACTGGAGAGATATCAAACCTCAGCACCTGTCTCTTTTCAAATGATGTATTGGGGTCAAATCAGCAGATTTTTAGCAGGGAGAGTGAGAGAGAAGGGAAATCTTGAGACTTTCTTTATATGTCCTAAAGAACATTGATCTAAAAATAAATGGAGGGTTTATAATTGGATACTGCTCACAAGCACATGTTCAATGTATAAGTAAAGGTAACAGGATATAAAGGCATTTTGTTTCCTTGACCTGGCATTATCTGTAGTTTCCTTTGTAAGGGACTGGTTTTAACACTTGCTAAAGATTCCCAGGATCCTGGGCAAAGATTGGGAGTACATGATTATCTAACAGAACATTCTACTCTGTATTAGAATCACGAAATCATTACCAGTCTTTCTAGCTGTGTATCTGGATAAAGGAGGGGGAACAGCACATAATATACACGTACAAAGTAGAAGTGGTAACTAACAGGAAATAAAATTAAAAATAGTGTTTAAAGATTAGCTTTCCCAAAGCTTCAATTCATGGTATGCATGAACTTGAGATGCTTCATTTATAATAGAGCCAGACACAATTTGAAATAATTGGTACGATATGGACAGACATTGAATGAATGAGGTGCTTATTACTTCAATCACTTTGAGTTGCTCTGCCACACTGAGGTCATGGACACAACCAAGACAAAATTGGAATGATCAAAAGAGATTATGAAGCAGGAAAGGTCAAAGACAAGTGTTTTTTTGGGGAGTGAGGGGCAGAGAGAGGCAATTAAATTTTAGTGATCCAGAAAGATTTCCTACAATCATTGCAGCATATTGGTGTGCAGTATATGGAAATTCATTGTTTTCCTTCTTCTTTGGTCATTCTCCATATCACTGAATACAGTATGTGAGGAACCCATTCATGGAGTCTGTGACTGGTAATCTGCCCCCTACCTTGAGTGTTTGCAACAGAAGAAGGGTATTGGAAGAGGATAGTATTTTCAAAGACCCAGATGCATGAAAGAGCATGGACCTGTTTAGAAGACTGGAATCCAGGGCATATCTGAGGAAGAGACAAAAGCCCATAGTGGAGAAGTTGGTCAGAAAACAGATCAGAAGAGCTGTTGATGTGTCTGTGCTAAAAAGTTGGTGTTAGTCTGCAAGTAATAGCTAATTATTGAAGAGATTTTGAGGACTAGGGATCTGCATTATTATTTTTTTTCAAAATCTTCTTGGAACCAAAGTGGCTGAATTTGAGTCAATAAAATGATCATTGCCTTTGTCCAGTGAAAGATTGAGGTGGTGGGGGTGACAAGAGAAATCAATAACACTTGACGAATAGCATGTTGAGGATGAGAGAGAGCAAGAAATTCAGCATGACATCAGGTTTCTGGATGTGCTGACTGGAGGCGATCAGGCCATTAATAGTGAGGAGGAATTTCAGAGGAGGAACACATTGGGGTTCAGCAACAATGAGTTCACTTTCCAACCTGTTGGATCTGAGGCAGCTGGTTAAATATTTAAGTAGATTAATCCAGAGGATACTTGGAAATATGATCTCAAGGTACCAAGTTAGAAAGTACTCACCTGGTGTCATTTACATGAGTATATGAGATCATCTAGAAAGATTGTATAGTGTGAGAAGGAAAAAAATAGCAAGGAAGATGCCAAGAGAACCACAGTTAAGGACGAATGAGTCTACAGATTGACTAGGGACAGCGGAGAAGTAGGAGGAGAACAAAAGGAAAGAGGTGGAATCGAGTTCAGGGAAGCAGAATTTCAATGCTTGTGCAACAGTCAACAAATGTGGCAGAGAGGTCAAAATCACTGAAAAGTGCTGATTGAATGCAACAGTCAAATCATGGAGTTTCAATAGGATAGTGGGGATGGAAGCTAGTAATTGGGTGAAAGTGAATGAATGAGAAAAATAAAGCATGGGTTGAGTGCTTTTTTTCAAAAAAGTTGTGCTGCGAAGGAAAAGAGGTAGGGTTAGAAAGTGCCATAGCTAAAGGAATTTAAGAAGGATTTTGGTATGTCTATTTTTGCTTTAGAAGCATAGAGCATGTAGACAGTAGAGGGCGTGGGGCTGGGAAGCGTACCCAGAGCCAAGAGCCAAGCTAATGGGGCCACTGGGCTCTGATCTGCCAGGTGTTAGAGAGACAATAATAATGACAGCAAACTGAAATAGTACTTACTATGCTGCAAACACTCTTCTGTATTTTCCTTTACATATATTAATTTGCCTCCCTGGCATATCTGCTCTGTCAGGTACATTTTATTATCCCCATTTTGCTTACAAAAAAACTGAGGTACGGAGAGGTGAACTTAACTGCCCAGTTTGTGTTCTGCCCACTACACTAAACAAATGCCTTACCTCAGAGATGCTAAAATGATATACAGCTTTACGTGTCAGCTTCAACAGATTTAGAAGATCGTTGATAGAGTGGTAGAAAGAAGAGGAGGTGGGGGCCAGGGCTTTTGCTGTAGATACAAGATTTCATCTTGGGGAGTTTATAATCTGATAGGGGAGGCAGAAACTCAGTAAGTTCACCAAAAATATTTCCCTTATTAGGGAAAGTTTCACCATGCAGTATGTCTTTGAAACTCTTTCATATCATTAAGAAGTTGAGGATTGAGTAAAATTATTGCTTCTTGAATCTTGAAAGAAGGTTGAGAATAACAGCTGAGAGTTAGTTTTTTGTGACAGAACCGAACTAGTCATTAGAATGAAGTTAAAATGTGGGTAATTGAGGGTGGTAATCAGGGCTAAGATGTGGGTGGAAGTGGACAGAAAAGAAAGAGAGAAATGAAGATGGAAATGATATGATGTTGAAACAAAGATTATCTTGATCTCACAGTTGAGTTAAGCTCGAAATTACTTTTAGGTAATCGGTAGTAGAACTCACAAAAGGCTAGGTAAACTTGCATATTTGCAGTACTTTGCTTATCCTGATTGCTTGAGCTTTTCCTAGTTTTATGCCTATCCCTCTACAAAGGTAGCATTGTCTGAAAATTTTTAAAAATAATTTGGAATTTGTTAGTCTCTTGCTCTGCTATTAGCATTAGCAACAGAAACTAACAGTAAGATTTATCCAAACATTTCTATGTTCCAGGCATAATGCCTACTGTTTTATATGAAGTATCTTATTTTACTTTTATAAAAGTCCTAGAGATGGCTCACTATTATTTCTACTTTACACTTGAAGAAACTCAGGCTTAAGGACACAGTATTCCCTGTCTAAGGTCATAGAACTCGCAAGTGCCTAAGCCAAGACGTGAACCAGGTGGTGTGACTCCAAACTCTGGCACTCAGCGCTCTGCACTGCACAAGAAATAGACGGTGTCCTGAGCTAGCCACTTCCCTCAGAGTTGACTCAGAGCTACCACGTCCACATATGAGAAGATTAGCCTTCGACAAACTTTGTCTTTCAGTTCTCCTGATTATAGCTCTTTAGGGGTTTGTTCTTGATAATGAATATTAGAGAAAAGTTGAACCTAGTAAAAAATAGTTAAAAGTTATCTTTTTTTAACACCATTAACACCAGACAAATGGTAGATCTCTTCATAATTCAATCTCCTGAACTATGCAAACATCATAGTATAAAAGTTACCTCAGTGAAGGTAGATGAGCTTCCTGTGTTTACACCTTTCCCTCCAAGGCTGTTAAAGTATTTCTTTACTTTTTCAATGCAAAAGGGAGCTGTACTTGTGCATGCTTAGGTGTTCTAGATATTTGTGCTGAAATTATAGTGAAGAGAGGCTCTTGGGACAGTGACAGTGACAGTGACAGAGAATATAACTATCCTAGTGATTTTTATCCATCCATCGCTTCTAAGCTATGTACTTCCTGGGCTACCTGCTCGGATACAGATATAAAGACAATACTGTCACCAGTTTCGTCTTGTGGAGTTTATAATCTCATGGGGGAGGCAGAAATTAAATAAATTGACCAAAAATATTTAATTACTGTTAAACTGGATTTTGAAAACTCTAATCAAATTCTAAATTTGCTTTCCAATTAACTGTAATAGGATGAATAGCTTTGAATGCTGAGGAACGGGCTGGTTAATGACTGCGAGTACAGTAGCTCTGTGCTAATAAGTGTACAATTATAGACTCAGTGCATTAAAATAACTGAGGCAATAAGCATTAAAAAGGTTACTGTCTTACATAGTTTAAAGTGCTGTGTAAGTAGAAGAAAATGGCATACTATAATATCTTCATTATTTATGTTCTGTATTGCTTATTTATTGCTATATTATGAAACAGACACAAATACTGACCTTGGGCTGCTTTTATAGGGAAACTTTAAAAAAGTAAGTTATCGTGGTTTCTTCCCTTGCTTTTTGTGTCTGCTGTATTGTCCTGGAAACTCAGTGAAAGAGACATTCTAAGGAAGACTGGGAGAAGAGCAGCTCTAAGCCAGAGGAGCTCTAAACCAATTTTTTTCTTTATAGTTTTCTTTTTTGAAACCAAACCCCAAAGTTATAAAACAGATAGATATTCAAGCATGTCCAAAGCTTTATTAAAAGTTATGTGTTTGATATGCAAATTGGGTAAGAGTTCTTAAGTAACAGATGTACTTTAAGCCTTAATCCATGAAAATTATCTCCCGTGAGCTCAGGCTGGATGAAATTGTGCTTTGACTCCTGCCTGTTTAGGTCCCTGGAAAATTCAGAGTGCAATTTATACCTTTATGGATTCTTAAAAGAATGTCTCTGTATTTCCCTGCATTTATATGGGCCATGCTACAGTGGCACTGTGATGGTATTATTGAGTTTCTAAATTCTTATATTTGTTCTTAATAAACTCATTACTTTCTTTCCCACTGAATTTTCCTATAGGCCCAGTTTGAACTTCGGGCATTTCATATCCGGGGCGAGCATGCAATGGTAACAGCGAGACTAGAAGAAACCATTGAAAATCTGAAACACGAGCTAGAACACAGATGGCGAGGGGGTTGTGAAGAGAGGAAAGACGTGGGCATTTCCACCGATGATGACTGCCCTCCAAAGACCTTCAGAAATGTGTGCATCCAGACAGACAGAGAGACCTTCCTCAAGCCCTGCGAAGGTGAAAGCAAGACAACCAGAAGTAATCAATTAGTACCCAAAAAGCTGAATATCTCCTCCTTAAGCCAGCTCTCACCCCCAAATGACCACAAAGACATCCATGCAGCACTCCAGCCAATGGAAGGCATGGCATCAAATCAGCAGAAGGCATTGCCTCCACCTCCCGCACCGCCCTTGCCAGCATCCATCCCTCCCCCTCCGCCCCTCCCCCCGGGACTTGGATCTTTGTCTCCCGCACCTCTAATGCCACCTGTGAGTGCTGGGCCACCGCCACCACCTCCGCCACCTCCTCCACCGCCACCTCTACCTCCACCTTCAAGTGCTGGACCTCCACCACCGCCACCCCCACCCCCACTTCCTAACTCCCCTGCCCCACCCAACTCTGGAGGGCCTCCTCCTGCTCCACCACCTCCAGGACTTGCACCCCCACCTCCCCCTGGACTCTTCTTTGGACTTGGCTCTTCCAGTCAATGTCCTCGAAAACCAGCCATTGAGCCCAGTTGTCCCATGAAGCCTTTATATTGGACTAGGATACAAATAAGTGATAGGAGGTAAGTTCTCCCCTATCCCATTCTCAGCATGTGAATTCCTAGGATTTGGCCCAAGTGATATTTTATTCTTACCGGGTCAATATCTCCATAGTGTAGCACCCATTATCAAGTGTGATACAGTGGATAAACAAGGTTGGGATGCTCGGGGAGATTGTCTGTCTCCAGCAGGGCCTCTCTATATTCTCTGAAGATGCTGGGAGAAACCATGTGTTTCAGTGTCAGGTTTTTTTCCAAGGCAGATGTTCCATTTTATAGACTAGACAAGAGTCTGGATCTAAGCCAGGGCTTTCCCCAACATCGCTACAATTGGTTAGTAATCATAAAGAATTGAACCTGATTCCATACTGTAGGTTCACTGAGGATTTTTAGAATTCTTTTTACTGTCTTGTTTTTAAATGCTATAATCAACCCTATAATCTAGATATTTAATAGAAATGGGTGTTTTTCAATTTTTATTAAAAGAATGAGACATGGCTAAGTTATTAGTTCTTTAGATCAGAGGAGAGTCTTAAAATATAAACTCTCTCTGCTTGAACTCTCTTTCTTTTAATTGCTAAATACTCTCACAGCTGCCTTTATATCTTGATGCCCTTCAGAGAAAGTGTCAGTATGTGGATAGCTGAAAGCATCTTCCAATTGTTAAGCTGGGTTTGTAAAACAGCAAGATATAGTTGCTTGGAAACATCCATTCAAACAGATTTGAGTGTGATTTGTTCTGCCTTATTTCTGAGCCTGGAAGGAGGACAGTGAAAGAGATCTTAAGTTGTCTCTTGACCACTTTCTCCTTTAAAGTTTATTTGTAAAGGACAGCAAATATAGGACACATTTTACAACTTTTCCCAAGTCATGTGGTAATGCATTCTTCAATTTATGTAACACTTTGCTTAGGGAAGGCAGGATATGAAACAAAATAACACACAACTCACAGTGATAAAACAACCAGAAGGCTGGTCGTGGTGGCTCACGCCTATAATCCCAGCACTTTGGGAGGCCGAGGCGGGTGGATCACAAGGTCAGGGGTTCGAGACCAGCCTGATCAACATGGTGAAACCCCCGTCTCTACTAAAAATACAAAAAAATTAGCTGGGCGTGGTGGCAGGCGCCTGTAATCTCAGCTACTCAGGCGGCTGAGGCAGGAGAATTGCTTGAACCCGGGAGGCGGAGGTTGCAGTGAGCTGAGATCGCGCCACTGCACTCCAGCCTGGGCAACAGAGTAAGACTCTGTCTCAAAAAAAAAAAAAAAAAAAACCAGAAACCCCTGTGGAGGAGTGGGACATACCCTAAAACTAAGCATATGTGCTTCATATTTTCCCCTTTCCTCTCACCAAAAAATAAGGGCCAAGAGTTTGTTTTTGGAACATCCTGATACTTCTTTTTTTCAAAATTCAATTATACTTTGTAATTTCCCAAATGAATGGTTCATAAAAAAAGTGAGATGATCCTGTAATAGCTTCTGCCATTATCTAAAGTACTAGTATCCCCTTTTTCCCAATAAATACTCAGACATTTCCTAAAAAATCATTTCCCAGAATATTTGAGTCATGTTTCCTTATTAGTGTTCTCAAATTAGTGCACAGCCATTCCAGGGCGATAGCTCCCACCTGTAAGCCCTGGACGAGTGTGTCCGACAGCACGGGGAGCTGTTCCACACCTGTGTCCCACTAGCCTGCCTTCACTTCCTTCCCTGCGAGACTTCATGAGCAACAGGTAACTGTAGACCACAGCAGCCATCAAAGAGTCCCACTGGGAGATGTGGGCCCTTCACCCAGACCAAGGGAAAGCTGGAGATGATCATTGTCTACGTTGTTTCCTCCTTATGTAGTTGGCCATTTTGAGAAGAAAAACAATTGAATACTGAAGGTCCCGTTGGTTTCATCATAAATCTAGGGCTTTACTTTTGAGCAAAATGAAAAGTAGATGAATAGGACATCAAGAGAGCCCTGCTTGGTGCGCATTTGAACCTGAAACATAACACGGGGGACTGCCCCTCTATGATGTGTTAAGACTGCAACATGGGTACTTCCTGGTGGTACCATATATTCAAGTTCTTTTATTATGGGTCCCTCCAACTTTTTGTACCTATTAGCACTACTACTTTTAAATGAAAATGACTCAAAGAGCCTGTGGAGTATTTGCTTAGGAGCAAAAGTGCAATTATTTGGGATACCTTCTCATAAAGGAGGCAAAATCGTATATTAACATTTTGTGCAACTAGAGGAGTAAGTAGTTCATATAATGATTGCATCATAAATGTTGGTCTTGCTCTTCTGGGAAGCCAGAAACAAAATGTGAATTTTCAGCATTATGTATACACTGCCTCTCACCTACCTAAATTGCTTTTGACTCCTGGTATGAACTGATTTTTTTTCTTTTGACGTTTTGCCTTCTTGGGTGTCTGTTTTGTGATTTCTAGAATAAGCAAGAGACACTTAAGGAAAAATAAATCCTCATCTAACTACCTTTTCAGCTTCTTAGTAAGTTTCTCATTTTCCTCCTCCTCTTTCTTTCTCTCTCCCCCTGCCTTCCTTTTGAGCTAGAATTGTATGTTCAGTGGTCAGTTGACCACCATGGCAGGTCATTCGTTGTGAAGCAGGTCCTTCTTATTGCCCTACCAAATGCTGGCTGTCCCAAAATCACTGAGAGGCAGTGTTCCAAAATTCTTTCATTCAGTATTGGAAATACCTTTCCCATAGAAATAGTGTTGTAAATGGTGATCAGGTGCTTAAACTGATCACCGTTGACTCCCAAAGCCAATTTACTCCAGAATATAAGTGAATCATAATACTAGTTACACTGGACTGACCTCAGAGTCCGTGGGGCTAGAGCCAAGCAGGTGCAGGAAGTGGGGATGGGGCTGAGCAGTTGGCCTGACACACTGCATCACCTCACTCTAGGCGTCACCCCTTAGCTGCCCAGAACCTTCCCGAGGCCCAGACCAGTGGCCCTTAACATGCCGCATGCTCACTCCAGAATTCCCGGCTGACTTCCTTAATCAAGATCCTGCTTCTCCCCACCGCTCCCCCAGCACCACAGAGATAAGCACTTAACATCAGTGGTGCTTATGTTTCAAGTTGAAGTTAAGTGAGTAGCAGAGGGGTATGACCGAGAGAGGAACACATACATGGATGTACTTCACTGGAAATGTTCTAGCCCTTGGATTGGGTAATGGTTTCCCAGGTGTTCATTCTATTGTTATACTTTATAACTTCCGTATGTCATACTATTACATTGTTGAACTATTAGCAAAATCATAATTTAAAGAATAAAAAGTAGAGGAGAGAAGAGGTGAATGTGGCCAAAACCAAAATGTCATATATCATGGGAAAGGCAGATCTATTGCAAAGTGTGAACACGCAGACCTGAGGAGCCAGGGCTGCCAACTGTTTTAAATAGCAAAATCACCTGTAGTATCAAAAAATTCTGTAGACCATTCCATGTAATAATAGTTATCTTTTTAGTTTTCATTGAGAAAATATGTATGGAAATAAAGCTATGTACTTTTAGATGTTATGGATTGTAACATATACATATGTTTGATAAACAATAAGTATATAGATGAAATTTGTGGGCATTGATAGTATTTATTATTATTATTATTTTTGAGATGGACTCTTGTTTTCTTACCCAGGCTGGAGTGCAGTGGCACAATCTTAGCTCATTGCAACCTCTGCCTCCCGGGTTCAAGCAATTCTCCTGCCTCAGCCTCCCAAGTAGCTAGGATTACAGGCGCCCACCACCATGCCCAGCTAATTTTTTGTATTTTTTAGTAGAGATGGGGTTTCACCATGTTGGCCAGGCTGGTCTTGAACTCCTGACCCCAAGTGATTTGCCCACCTCAGCCTCCCAAAGTACTTGGATTACAAGTGTGAGCTACCATGCCTGACCAGTGGGCATTAATAGTGTTTGAAATTAAGATAAGAAAGTAAACATTTGTTTACTGAGTGAGGGAACCCTGAGGAGTGACCACTGGAGTCAGCTCACAGAGGCTGTTCTGTTACGCCTGATTCTCAACAGCTTTTCTTTCTTCCCTTCAAAACTAGGGTGCCCCTGTTTCTGGAAGATGAAACAGCCCAGTTTCCCTATGGCTGCTTTAGTTGAAATCCCATGAGGTGCAATGGAGGAGGTTTTTGGTTGGTTTTTGTTGTTAGTATTGTTTAGGGGACTGAGATACTATGAATCATGTATTTTAAAATAGGCACAGCCTGTTTACACATTAAGGACGCTGCACTGAGTTTACCTGCATGAATTCTAAAAACTGTATTTAAAAGTAGTTGAAAAAGTCCAAAGAGGAGGCAGGTCTTTACTTTGGTACTCCGTTTTCAGTCTCCTTCAGAATTAGCCTGTCACAGTCTCAAATTGGTTATCTTTTCAGCCTTTATACGATGCCCATTTTTACACATCATGGAAATGCCACAGACTGAAGGAGGAGCAGCTCGGGTGCCCCCAGGAATCCGAATCCCAGGATTTCTAGTCCTGAGGAGTTTCTCTAGAGCTCTATCTTTGATCGTACCTAATGACAATTATTTTTTCGGAAATACGTCTGTGTGTGTTTTAATGTTCTATAGTGTATTTTGACTTTAACAAATGTGTAACATAAAAAGCTTTTCTCCAAGCGTTATTAGAGTTGTATGTGTTTTTTTTAGAAAAATGAAATTAAAAAATGGATTAGAGAAAGATTTCATTGTATTACATTCTCTCCTGTTTTGGTTCTTATGGTTGTCTTTTTGTCTTTTAAGCCAAAATGCTACACCAACCTTATGGGACTCCTTAGAAGAACCTGACATTCGGGACCCCAGTGAATTTGAGTATTTATTCTCCAAAGACACAACTCAACAGAAGAAAAAACCTCTGTCAGAGACATATGAGAAAAAAAACAAGGTCAAAAAGGTACTGAGTGATTATGGCAAAGCTGTAATTATATATTATACAGGGAAATGGTATATATATATATCATATACACACACACATACCTATACATATATGTGTGTGTATCATGGGAATTTATTACATATTCTGTGTGTGTGTGTGTGTGTGTGTGTGTGTGTGTGTGTGTGTGATCCATGGGAATTCATTACATGCTGCTGTTGGTGCTTTCCCTGGTTTCATGAAATGTTTCAGAAGGTTTTGAGTGGCAGATGGCAAAGGGAGCCAATAGTTCATGAAATCTGTGCTTGCTGTTTTGGCCATATCTTCTGAATTTTCAAAATTTAATCTGGACTTTTTCAGCCATTAATTCTGTTGAAATAAAAATAAAATTTAATTTGTAGTTAGTGAAAGTAGTCTACAGGTTATATGGAAAATACGTTTTATTTATAAATTCATTCATTTAACAAATATTTCCTAGGGGTTTACTGTTCTAGGCATTTGTTCCAGGCCTGCACTGTCCAGTATGGTAACATGTGGCTATTAAATAATGAAATAAAATAAAATAATTTAGTTATTTAATTGCACTAACCACTTTCCAATTTTGTTCTTATGCCTAGTGGCTGCTGTATTGGGTAGCACAGATGTAAAACATTTCCATTTATAAAAAGCTCTGTTGGACAGCACTATCTTAAGCATTGGGATGTGTTGAGGGCAAAAAATAAAAGTAAAAAATAATAATAATAATAAATCCTTGCCCTGTGGAGCTTATATTAACAAACACTAAACACAAACCCTGTCAATCACATAGTAGTGCAGGGGAAGGAGGGTCGACTTTAGTAGGGTGGGGGTGAGGTCTGCAATTTTAAATGGGGTGTTCAGGGTAGACCTCATTATGACGGTGGCTTCTGAGTAGTGACTCAAGGACTCAAAAACTGAGAGGCATCAGCTTTCTGTAAGAGAATGAGTTTAGGACTGTCAAGCAGTCAGAGACAACCACGAGGGTGAATCACACCTCTGCCACACACTGACTGTGAGATCTGAGGCAACGGTACTAGGTCCTTTCACTCTCTGTGTCTGGGTTCCTGCACCATAGCCTGAGATGATGTCCGCTCATAATGTTCTCTAAGTAATTATTCAATGAGGTAATCCATGTATCAGGCTCAGCATAGTGCCTGGCTCACTGTCAGTGCTCAACTGATAGCTGCTCTTGTTTTTGCTACTGTTACTAACACGGCTGCCATTTCCCTGTTTTGGTGGGTTTTTGTTTGGTTGGTTAGTTTTTCTTATTTTTAATAGTAGCAGAAATGGTGTTGAGGAAAAAGTATAGTACTCTGTTCTGCTATTGACTTGCTATGTGAGCTTGGGCTGGTTGTCTCCCTTGTCGTATTTTCCCTTCTCTATAAAAAAGGATTAACAGGTCGGGTACGGTGGCTCATGCCTGTAATCCTAGCACTTTGGGAGGCCGAGGTGGGTGGATCAGCTGAGGTCAGGAGTTCGACACCAGCCTGGCCAATTTGGGGAAACCCCGTCTCTACTAAAAACACAATTATTAGCTGGGTGTGGTGGCAGGTGCTTGTAATCTCAGCTACTCAGGAGGGTGAGGCAGGAGAATTGCTTCAATCCGGGAGGCAGAGGTTGCAGTGAGCTGAGATCGCCGCATTGTACCCCAGCCTGGGCAACAAGAGCAAAACTCCGTCTAAAAAGAAAAAAAAAGGATTAACAATGTCTGAATCTACCTGACCCACCAGTATGTTGTGAAATTCACATCTAAGCAGGTTTGAGGCAGTGTTTTGAATGTTGAATGATACCATCAACCTCGCCTTTTTTTTTTTTTTTTTTTTTTTTTTTTTTTTTTTTTTTTTGAGACAGAGTCTCACTGTTGTCATCTAGGCGGGAGTGCAATGGTGTGATCTTGGCTCACTGCAACCTCTGCCTCTGGGGTTCAAGCAATTCTCCTGCTTCAGCCTCCCAAGTAGCTAGGATTACAGGCATGCACCATCATGCCTGGCTAATTTTGTATTTTTAGTAGAGACAGGTTTTCACCAAGTTGGCCAGGTTGGTCTCAAACTTCAGACCTCAGGTGATCCGCCCACCTCACCCTCCCAAAGTGCTGGGATTACAGGTGTGAGCCACTGTGCCAGGCTACCTTTCCTTGTTAAATTACATCGTGGGGGTCATCATCAGTTCATTTCTCAAGTAATGTAATGATTATGAAATTAGTTGCAAATTACAGGGAAAAAAAGGAAAATGTCTGAATTCAGTTTTCTGTTAATCAGATTTTCCCATTGACTTCAATTATGGATAAAAATCATGATCAAAATGTTTCTCAAGGTCACTGTAATTGTGTTGTCTTGAGAAAAATATCCAAAGAAGTATTCAAGGAAAATTTTAAAAGGCTGTATTGCATGGAACAATTTGAATTTTTCTAATAAATTGGCTCTGTGACCCCATCCAAATCTCATGTCAAATTGTACCCACGTGTCTAGGAGGGACCTGGTGGGAGGTGATTAAATCATGGGGGTGGATTTCTCTTTCTGTTCTCCTGATAGTGAATGAGTTCTCACGAGATTTGGTTGTTCCATAAGTATCTGGTGCCGCTGTCACCCCACCCTCTCTCTCCTGCTGCCATGTTGGTAGTATCTTTATAGCAGTGTAAAAATGGATTAATACAAATAGTAAGTTCCAGACAAATCCGGGCAAAAAAAGGTCAGCTGATTTACATAGAATGTATTCCCATGCAATTAGATTCATATGAGATGGAGGTAAGCCTGCTTTGTAGCCAGGCTGGCTTTTTAAATGCCATCTATAGAAACAGAAGACTTGTTTCTTTCTACCTGAATGGCAAAAGGAAAATCTCTATATTCCAAAGTCAACTTCAGTTTGCCTCTTTCGGGAAGGCTTCCCTGACTAACCAGAATCTCCTCTGAATGCTTTCTTATGCAGGATCATATTAAACTTACTTTTGTTCTTTGTTGCTTCTTAGATTGCTATTACTCTTTTTGTTTCTCTCCAGATGCTTGAAAACATGTTGTTTACACATAGAACTATTCACTTCTGTTTTGGTGAATGAATATTTGTTTTTAAAACATCAAAGCATTTGGTCATTTATTCTTATTTCTTTTCTTATAATAGTTTGCCTGTTCAACAAAGGATTTTAACTAAGGCAGTTAGTGCTTGTTACATTTATTTTGTTTCTCTGTCTGAGGGGGAAAATAACACTTCATTTAAACTCTAAGTTTTCTGAACAGGGTGGTTGCCATTGCCCCATGGAATCTGTGCACTTGTGTAGTGCTTGCTTTTCTCTGTAAGTGGAGGCAAAAAATTGGGTCTACTGGGCTTTGTGGTAATATGCAGCTTAGAGTTTTCAGTGAGCTTTATGTCCTACCTTAGAGCTGAGGTTTTAAGTTTTAAAGAAAATAGCAAGCTGAATTGATGCCAGAAAACTCCAAACCTGTCTCCTATAATCTTTCCTCCATGCCTGTGGCCAGATTTCCAACATCAAGATGGATCCCTTGGTCTCTTCTGAGAGTCAGATGTTTGTTTTCTTTCCTCTTGAAAATGAAAGTGGGTTTAGAGGTGGTGAGCAGCTGAGGAGTTTCAGCATTGAAGGCCAACTCCTTCAGCTGGATCATGGAATGGTTCCCATATGAGAAGACCAGGAGGATACTTGCCAAATAGGTCTTTTTATAATGACTGAACAAGAGAAAGTGCTGGGTACATTACTGGATTTCAAAATCCAGAATTCTGAATCTTGGCTATAGGGCCTCAGCCAGCATTGAAACGTGAATATGAATATCTTTTTTTTTTTTTGAGACAGAGTTTCACTGTTGTCGCCCAGGCTGGAGTGCAGTGGTGCGATCTCTGCTTACTGCAACCCCCGCCACCCGGGTTCAAGCCGATTCTCCTGCCTCAGCCTCCCAAGTAGCTGGGATTACAGGCACCCACCATCACACCCAGCTAATTTTTATATTTTTAGTAGAGACGGGGTTTCACCACATTGTCCGGGCCAGTCTCAAACTCCTGACCTCAGGTGATCCACCTGCCTCGGCCTCCCAAAGTGCTGGGATTACAGGCATGAGCCACTGCACCCGGCCATGAATATCCCTTAAATAGAGCTGGTCTTCATCCCTCAGCACATTTCACATTTGTATTTCAGAAGTAATGGACAGAATCATCAAGAGTCTATGGAACTCAGATACTAATTTCTAGCTTCAACTAAAATAGTATTTAAATTTCATATCACTAGCACTTGTTTAAAGTAAGCATATATATATATGTATATCTTCTCAAACTAGGCAGGGTTCCTGTTCTGTAATATCATCTAGTCTAGGAATTAGAAGAGATCTTACCCATCATCTTAGTTCTCTCATATGGCGCATAAGAAACTAAGACCGAGAAAGATAAAGTGACTTGTAGGGGTTTGTACACTTTTAACTGGGAAGACATTGATGATGATGAACACTTGTTCATCAGCATGTGTCTGCATTTCCCCTTTATTTAAATGGTAACTTGCCACCTTGGTGATAGTATCAACTTATATTGGAGTGATTTATTTGAAGTTTATGAATGAGAGTAGCCATTATTAAAAACATCAACAAAATGTAGCCACCCTTCTGCATATCCAAAGTCTTTCCTACATTGTGTAATTATCCACGGTTTTCTTCAGAGTCTTCCAATAGGAAGCCAAATCTTTGAGTAAAAAGATGTGCTTTCTATGTAACTCCAGCAAAAGGCATATATAGATTTGGAGCTGGTGTTTTTCTTTGACCTTATCAATTCCATTTAAAATGTTAGCTATAATAAAATAAATTTATTACTAATTATTACAAAGTTCTGTTGCATACTTAGGTAGGTGCCATTCTCATTTGTGATACTAGACCACTCTGCCACGACAAACATAGCAGTAACCAAATTAAGAACCAGAGCTCAAGATACCAGCTCTCAATGGAACCACCACCACTTGCTACTATCTCTTATTTTTTTCTTTCATAACATTCAGAAAAAGTCATTTAACCTTCTCACACTGATTTCTTCTCTACAAAGTTGGGAATAACACCCCCTTAATATGGTTATTACAAGGATAATATGAAATTAAAAGAATACGTTAAGTATTCTTTGCATTAATCTCTTAGTTTATGAACTAATGTGAAAGCTTTGGAAAGAAATTCTTAAGCAGCTTTGATTCTCAAGGTTTTTAAGGTCTTAAAGCATTAGTGTGTCAATTCCTAAAACTATTTGCAAATGGGAATCTCTAGGTTATTCTTGTTTGTTGATATTCATGGAAGTATCCCACAACTGCCTTTAGTGATACATTCGGACATCTAGTAGTTCATGTCATGTTTGTATAGTCTCTTTTCACTGAAAGATAGTTTTCCCTGTCAATATGTCATATTTAACACTGTTTCAAAGTGACATTTGTTCCTGAGCAAGATAGCTCAGCACCTTGACAAGGAGCCAGAAATCCACCTTCATTGTCTGTGATTCTTTCTCTTGGTTCCTGTAAAAAAAAAAAAAGAAAAAGCTGCTCTGATAAACTTGCCAGTTGTGTTTTAAACTTTCCCAACAACATTCTGAAAATAAGCATGATCTGCCAATATTCCTCCTTTTTTGAGATGCCGTGATCTGACTAAATTATAAATCATCTCTGTTTGTTTCCTCTTCTGTAAGATATGTAAAAGCATTCCTCTCTCTCTGTCTCTCTTTTTAATATATATTTCTTAAGAATTAATGAGATAATGGCTATTCCCCAAGCACTTTGGGGGAAGGGGGTTGTGATGGTTCAGCAGACACTAGTCTGTTGAAACTTCGTGGTGCCAAAAGCCTTCAGTATTGATTGTAATTTGGTCACTTTGGCAAGGATCACAGCTGTAATTCTCAAATCCCAGACTTTGTGTCTCAGTTTATTGGGGAGGGGAGAAGGGTGGAAGAAGAACATTGTTTGGAAGCCTGAACATAAATTTATAGGGTTCTCATAACCTGTTGCTTTCCAAGTTTATATTATTTCAGCTTTGGTGTACAAAGATAATTTCTCTGGGCTCCCTTGGTGTAAGGTATGTGCATTATTTTTTTTATATAGGGGGTGGCGATAAGTTTGTCTACCCCTTTACATTTTTCACGTGTTGACAAATGAGCAGTGGGTTAGGGATTATCATCTATAGAAGTGAGTGAAATAACTTGCCCATGTGTTGATTGTACTAATATATGACCTGGGGGCCTAAATTAGCACTCTGTCCCGATTTCTTGAGTGATATCTGGCATGATCAGAGCTTTCCTGTTCTTTAGTTTAAGGACTCCTGACTGGCCACATTTACTGAAAGGAAACAGGAGCTCCATGACAGGCACCAGTTTACAAAAATTCTACCTTGTAAATTTTATTTGGAAATGAGACAGCCCCAAAAGTTAAGTTGTACGTTTATTTTATTTGCCTTTTTTTAAAAAAAAAAAGAGTGGTTAGGACTTGTCAAATATGAATATCAATGATTCTTTCAGAATGTTGAATCTGAGTATTATTCTTGGAGTTCAACCATGTTTCTCTTGTTGGCTGTTAAACAGTAACTTAATCTGGATTTGTGTCTCCAGCCAGCTGCATTTAGGATGCTCTTTTCCTACCCCACACCACAAGAGGGCACCTTAGAATGCTGAGATACAAAGAGAAAAGTCGCGTGGATCCTAGAACCCCGAGAACGGGAACCTGGAAGGGAGTAACTGCCCCTCAGGTCTCTTTAGTCTTCTTATAGCTCTGCATTGTGGACCATGAGGCCAAATTTCACAGCAAATTACCCACATAGAGTATTGGGAGTCAATTGCATATTAGAAAGACTTGAAGGTAGTAGCAGAATAAAAATCATTAGTAGCCGTGGTTCCAGTGCTTAGAATGAATGATCGCAGTATAAAAATGTACGAAATATTAGAGTTAGCCTCTTTGGGACTGATTCTGAAATTCCCTTCTCACCACACACACAGACAAGTGTGCGCGCGCGCACACACACACACAGACACACACCTTTAAAATCTTCCATATCTGAAGAGAGTGAAAAGCAAAAATTTATTTGAATATAGATTTGGGGTTATCTGTTTGGAAAACACAAAAAAGTATAGGATATGCTATGAGAGAACCATCCTAAATATTTGTGCTTTAAAAAATATTTATCTTCTCGTTGAGGAAAGTTTTGAAGTCTCGCCTATATTTTCCTGAATCTCATTCATTTATCCTCAATCCAGGCCGTTTTCTGAGATTGTGTTACAGGGTTGTAGCTAGACAACAGGATGAAGCTGAGTGCCTGTGCTTGGGACCTTGATGGTGGTAGCGAGTCCTCTGGCCTTCAGTTCCAAGCTAGAAGTATGTGAAGATGTAACAAGAATAGGGAAAGATCATATATGTATACTTAGGTTGCAAGTCCAGGTCACATGCATGCTTTTGAAGCTGAACTTTCAAGTGCTTTGCAAAATACACACGTCTCCCATGTACATGATAGTCAAAACAGCCCCTGCACGTGCCCTCACAGGCACATGCTTAATATGAACAGAGAAGTCTCAATGACCTTGGATTTATTTGATGTCGTTCAAGTGGAGATTAAAAAATAAAGATATCACTAGTAGTGCCACTGCTAAATGAGGAGTTTTGGTTAAGTGCCTGTCTCATATATTAACTAATTTGATCTTTGAAAATGCAATGAGACGGTTCCTATTACTGTTCCTGTTTTATACCTGAGAAAACTGGAGTTTAGAGGGGTTGGGTTGGGCAACTTGTGTAGTACCACGTAGTTCTAAAGAGCAAAGGAATGTTTCCAGCAACAACCCCAGAGCTTTTTTGTTTGTTTGTTTTGAGACGAAAAGTCTCACTCTGTCGCCTAGTCACTGCAACCTCCACCTCTCAGGTTCATCAAGCAATTCTCGTGCCTCAGCCTCCAGAGTAGCTGGGACTACAGGCACACGCTACCATGCCTGGCTAATTTTTGTATTTTTTAGTAGAGATGGGGTTTCACCATGTTGGCCAGGCTGGTCTCCAACTCCTAACCTCAAGTGATCCGCCCACCTTGACCTCCCAAAGTGCTGGGATTACAGGCGTGAGCCACCGTGCCCAGCCTTGTGTTGTTAATTACTTGACAAATGGGCATTCGTCTGCATTTAAGTGCAAGTTCTGACTTTAAATTCACTTGGCCAAGCCTGAATTTTATTTCTTGGTCATTGTATAGTGAAAAAAGTGCCAGCTTTGGTGTCAGTAAACATAATTTCTAATTCCAACTCTGGCCCTCACCAAATATCGAATCCCGAGCAAGTCCTTTAAATTCTCCGATCTCAGGTTTCTCATCTGTCAAAAGATAAACTTTAATTATATGAATTCCAAGGATCTGGTCATTACTTCTTTGCAGATGAAGACACTCAAGATCTGCCAACTTTCATTTTATTTTTAGAAGGCAGATAGATGAGGGTGTCACACATCGAGCAATATCTTAGTGCTCAGATCCAGGCCTAATCAGATAGAGCTGCCTCAAACCATCAGTAGCATATTGTATGAGCCATAGGTACATGGGGATTCAGGAAATAATTGTTCTGATTTTAATAATCCCCCAAATGTAAGGTATATATATTGGAGAGTTATTTTTAAACAAACCAAGTTTTTTTATGTACTGGGGGTATTGAAGTACTGGAAATACGATAGAGAAAACTGCAGTGGAAATTAGGAGCCAGAGGTCTCGTCTTGAAGGTAACTATTAGTTGTTGTAGTTGTTGTATGTCCAGTCATGTAACCCCTCTGACCTCAACTTCTATACCTAACATGGCATCTGGAGTGAAAATTTCCAAATATGCTTTCCAGACGCAAAATCTCAGAACTTAACTGAATGTGGATACATTCCCACATACATTTTTAAACTGTGTATAAGATTGAAACAGTGAATTTAGATTTTTGCCTAGTCAATGAGTGACATGGGATATACTGCAAACCAGACTCAAACCACAATGTTCCCACCTTCCAGTATACAATATTCTCTCTTTGCAGTTGTCCTTACGTAACAGAAATGCATTTGGCGGCAGTAGCCAGTGGTGGAACTGGCCAGCCCCCATTGTGCTGGGGTGGCCCTCCACCATTTTTTCCTCCATCTCCTAGCAGAGTTTCCACAGTCCAGAGGCCTGGAGCTCAGGTTACACCAGACAAAACTGCCCACTTACTTCCTGGGATAGTCTGGCTTGACCCCAGTGCTATGGCCACACTTCTAATTTTTGATAAAATACTTTTGACCCAGAGCTTCATTTCATTTAGACCTGACCTGATTTCCCTCCAGCTGAGGCTAATTTGCATGGCTGTAAACACGGACCTTACAAAGCTCACCAACTGTGATAAAAGCAAAGGAAACCTGAGACCACTGGAAATTCAAAAATCCGCCTTCTGTATCCCAGCCTGACTGAGTTACGCCCCAGCCCAGGAGGCTTCCAGTGTGCAGCAGCTAAAAAAATGTTATTCTGATTGATCTGATTAGGGCAGCAAGGTTAGCCATGGTCAATTTACAAAGACAGTATGAGTAGAAATCATGTGTGTCATCATGTTATGGGTCAAGCGAGGCCCCTGCCAGAAGTTAGGAAAAGCCACAGCTCTGCCAGGACCATTATCAGATCTCCTAGGTGGGGTACAAATGGGATTGGAGGTTTAGGGGGCCCCTCCAGTGGAGTGAATGACAAAAGGGATTGGACTGTGAAGATTGGGTGAATCAAACCATGCTCGCTTGCTTCCAGCTGGATTTCTTAGCTGCCAAGCCCCTTATATGTGAGTGGGAGAGCCTGGGAGTTCCCCAGTACAGTGTGGGGAGGAATGCCTTTAGCTCCTCACTGCAAGGGAAAGAAAAGGGTGGAAACGCTAATTTGACATGGACGTGAGGCTCTACATTGACCCACAGAAGCAGCCAGATGGAACCTATTGGGCATTTTGATCCCTCCCTTCACCACAAGAGTAGTTTAATTGGGATCTGGCTCCAGGCCCTTGTTACTAAATAACCTGAGTTTTAGTGTTTTCATTTTCATTAATTAACTTTCATGCTAGGTGCCTTATTAGTCACATTAGGCATTTTGCATGTTCAGAATATCTTAGGAGGTGAGAAAGAGGTCTTTAAAAATAGTACAGAGCTGCAAGTACCAGGGGGTTAATTCATGGCCTAATTATCACATCACTTTTTACTCTCTTGTGGACTCTCTTGTACAACTTTCTTAGTTTAAAATATGCACGAAAACCAGCTTTTAAACTTTGTTTTCAAACGGTTATTTCATTCATATTGACTCTAAAGATTTTGGAGCCTTCACCTTGGGTGTGGTTTGCTTCCTTCCTGTCCAATTCAGGAACATAAATGTTCCTTGCAACACTGGGATAAGACACATTAATTAACAAAGAAAGATTTATATAAAATGAGGCCAACTGAAAGCTATACTGCTTGAGCTGGGGCTCATTATAAATAGATCACTCTGTATATAACCATCTTACTAATGGAAAAAATGAGACGTTGGGATGGTTGCTTGGAGAAGAATGTGATTCACAATGTAGCAGTAAAATGCCTAAAGCATACTGTGTTTAGAATGCTTTAGTAAGACATTGGAGAGACTGGGCCATGATGATATTTTTGTTGTGTATACATATCCTCTTGGGGTGTGGAGGTATCTGAAAAACTTAGCCCTATAAAACCCAGCCATTCAGTTGCCACTGCAGGAAAGGATGAGCCTCTGAAGCTGAAGGTGCATGGAAAAGGAGGTAGAACTCACAGACCTGCACAGAGAGTTCATACCTATGAATTCAAGATCAAGCTGAGATCTGGGCGTTTGCCTCAGAGCAATAGGAAGCCAGTGACAAGGCTGTAGCAGAGGGCTGAGCTCCAGTTTCTGACCAGCAGCCTTCTCTAGCATGCCCAGTGTGGTGAGAGTCACCACTAGACTAAGTATGGAAGGTGGTAGTGTGGTAGGGCAGCAGAAGCTTCTGGAAACCCACAGGCCTGGCTGAGTCGTCATTCATGGGGCAAGTCCCTTCATCTTTCTAAGGCCCCTTTGTACAGTTTTCTCATCTGTAAGGAAAGAATAATATTAATGTCTACTTCAAAGGTGGTTGTGAAAATTAAAATATAGTATGTGAAATGTTTGGCCTGGGGCTTGGCACATCGATGGTGCTTCCACCATGCTATCACCACCATCACTGCCACCATCAGGAGTGGGAATAAGAATAATGAAACATCCTCCAGTGTCATCCCAAAGGAAAGCAAGAGGTTGAATTTTAACTAGAAGGCTCATCTCGCATTCACTTATGGTTCCTGGACTCCAGGGGCTGCTAGTTAAAATCCATTTCCCCTATTTGTGCGTGTGTGTATGTGTTTGTGTGTCCCACTGGGGCACAGCTATGCAGTTAAAGCAAATGAATTTTAGCCAGATTCTCAGAGATGAATTCCTTCGGTGTGTACCAAGAAAAAACCACCCAGTACAACAAAAAGTTTATAAAATGTGTCTCCATTTTCTAGTTCTATTTGTGTTTAGCTTTCATGGTAACCTGTGTTTGTGGTACAATTTTAAGAATGCCAGCTATTGGTAGGTAACATAATACCACCTTTTTAAATCTTTGTAGAGCATGATAGTCTATAAATAAATAAACATATATAGAATGACTGATTTTGGTAATGTGAGGCTCTTAAAATATGTTATTTTAGGTTGGTTTCTTTATTAACAAATAGACTGCATTAACTTTCATACAGTACTTGATTAAATTTTATCAACATAATGCATGAATAGAATTTAAAAAGTCAAGCAATATTAAGACTTTAAAAAAAAAGCAAAAGTTCTCCAAATCTCAATAAAATTTCAAGGAATTTTTCATACAGATCACATCTGCTGATCAAAATGAAATTAAGTTAGGAATCATGTGTCAATAACAAAAAGATAACTAACAGTCAGTATTGAAAACTACATTTTTTAAACTTTTAAGTCCAGGGGTACACGTGCAGGTTTTTACATAGATAAAGTTGTGTCATGGAGGTTTGTTGTATAGATTATTTTGTCACCCAAGGATTAAGCCTAGTACCCATTGGTTGTTTTTCCTGATACTCAACCTCCTCCCACCCTCCACCTTCTAATAGGCCCCAGTGTATGTTGCTCTCCTCTATGTGTCCATGTGTTCTCATCATTTAGCTCCCACTTACAAGTGAAAAAATGTAGTATGTGGTTTTCTGTTCCTATGTTAGTTTACTAAGGATTATGGCCCCCAGCTCCATCCATGTGCCTGCAAAGGACATGATCTCATTTTCTTTTATGGCTGCATAGTATTCCATAGTGTTAATGTACCACATTTTTAAAAATCCAGTCTGTCATTGATGGGCATCTATAGGTTGATTCCATGTCTTTGCTATTGTGAACGGTGTTTTAATGAACATACATGTGCATGTGTCTTTATAACAGAATGACTTACATTCCTTTGGGTGTATACCCAGTAACAGGATTGCTGGGTCTAATGGCAGTTCTTTCTGTAGGTCTTTGCGGAATCGCCACATTGTCTTTCACAATAATTGAACTAATTTACTCTGCCACCAACCATGTGAAAGCTTTCCTTTTTCTCCACAGCTTTGCCAGCATTTTCTTTTTTGACTTTCTAATAATAGCCATTCTGACTGGTGTAAGATGGTATCTCATTGTGGTTTTGATTTGCATTTTTCTCTAATGGCCAGCGAAGTTGAGCTTTTCTAAATATATATATATGCTTTTTGGCCTTATGCATGTCTTTTTTTGAAAAGTGTCTGTTCATGTCATTTGCCCACTTTTTAATGGGGTTGTTTTTTTCTTGTACATTTGTTTCAGTTCCTTATAGATGCTGGATATTCAACCTTTGTCAAATGCATAGTTTGCAAAGTTTTTCTCCCATTCTGTAGGTTGTCTGTTTACTCTGTTGATAGTTTCTTTTGCTCTGTAGGAGCTCTTTAGTTTAATTACATCCCATTTGTTAATTTTTGCTTTTGTTGTAATTGGGCATCTTCACCATGAAATCTTTGCCTGTGCCTGTGTCCTGAATGGTATTGCCTAGGTTGTCTTCTAGAGTTTTTATAGTTTTGGGTTTTACATTTAAATGTTCAATCCATCTTGAATTCATTTTTGTATACGGTGTAAGGAAAAGGGGCCACTTTCAGTCTTCTCCATATGGCTAGCCAGTTATCCTAGAACCGTTTATTGAATAGGGAATCCTTTCTCTATTGCTTGTTTTTGTCAAGTTTGTCAAAGGTCAGATAGTTGTAGGTGTGCCATCTTATTGGTGGCAGTGAATAGGTTCTCTGTTCTGTTCACTTGGTCTATGTGTTTGTTCTTGTATTAGTACCATGCTCGTTTGGTTACTGTAGCCCTGTAGTATGGTTTGAAGTCAGGTAGTGTGATGCCTCCAGCTTTGTTCTTTTTGCTTAGGGTTGCCTTGGCTATTCGGGCGCTTTTTGGTTCCATATGAATTTTAAAATGGGAAAAACTTCCTTATTTTTAAAAATGTATGATCACACCCATAAATAAATTGAGTTAAGAAAGTAATTATAATGGAATTTTAAAAACACTTAACAGCAAAGAACAAAAATACCGATAACAAGACTCATAGGATGTAGCTGAAATGTATAGTCGTGAGTATTTATATTAGAAAAGTAAAAGATAGATCAAAAATCAATTAAGTGCCTTAAATCAATAACTAGAAAAATACAAATAAGTCAAAGAAATTAAAAGGAAATATTAGGTTGAACAACAGGAAAAAGCCATTTTTACAGGTTAAATATGGTCAGATACTTGCAATTTTCTGTGGTTTAACCTAATACATTTTAAAAGATGAGAATGGAATTTTTTAAGTTAAGTAGAGAATATCAACTAAAGACAAAAGTTTCTTCTTTGAAAAAAAGAATAACATTCAAAAACTTTTTGCAAGATTGAGCAAAACAAGTGTAAGTAATATAAAGAAAGTAAAAGTGAATGTAACTACAGATGCAATAGAAATGTTTAATACAATACCATGAACAAATTTTTGCCAATAAATGAAAATAATAGGAAATAATTTTCTAGAAGAATGTGAATGATCAAAACAGTCAAGAAGTAGAACACCTGAGTGGTTCTTAAATATTAAGGTAATTAAATTAGTAGTTTAAAATCGTCACACAAAATGCGAGGTCCAGCTTGTTTTATTACACTGAGCATGTCTTTCTTACACAAAATATTAGAGAATAGAAAATCATATTAAACTCAAGACTAGTATATATAATCTTGATAGCACAACCAGACAAGGGCAGGAAGTAAAAGAAACTACACGACAATTTCTCTCATAAATATAGATATGAAGATCTTAACCAGAATATTAGCAAATGAAATCCAGAAATATATAAAAAATGTTTGATGATTAACTGATTTATTCCAGACTGGCAAATTTGATTCAAAATTAGTAAATGCTTTTTATAAATAATTAAAATGTTAATAGATTAAAGGGGGAACTATATAATTAAAAGATGATGGGAAAATATTTGATTAAATATGATTATGATTTATAATGAAATTTTGTAACTAGGATTGTAAGGGAATAGCTTTGGCCTCAAAAAGAGTGTCCACAAAGCAGGCATGTGACAAAGGCGCATATTTGGTGAAAATTTGAAAGCTTTCTTTTTGAGATCAATATGAAATAGGAATATGATACCCATTTCTACCTCCTTTATTTAATCTAAGCAAGTGTAATAAGGCAAAGAAATCAAATAAAATATATTGGAAAGGAAAAAATGAAACCATGAATTGTGATTTTTCAGCATAGAAAATCTGTATTGACAAATTAAAAAAATAAGAGAATAGAGTAAACCTAGTAGATATGAGATCAATACACAATAATCAATTGCATGTTTATACACTATTAAGTTGGAAAATGAAAATACCAGTAGAGGGACATAAAATAAGAATAAATCTAAGCAAATATAGTCAAGAGTCAGTGCAGAAAATTATTAAACTTTACTGAAAGCATTAAAGTAGACCTAAATAAAAAGAGAGACATAATTCTCTTCATGAATGGGAAAGCCAATATTATAAAGATGTTAATTTTTCCCAAATTTCTAGTTTCAAAGTCATTTCAATCAAATCTAAGAATTACTTGGAATTTAACAAGCTTATTCTAAAAATTTGTATGCAGGAACAAATGTTCAAAAAACCACTCCAAAAAAGGAAAACTAAGTGGGAGATATTCTACCTCATATAAAGGAAAGTGTAAGAGCTAGTAGAGTGGCTATAGTATGGCAGTAATTGTCACAGGAAAAAATAAATAAATAATGAGTGAAAAGAATTGAGAGCTCAGAAGCAAATCTATGCATATGGGAAACTAATACATGACAAATGTGGTATCCCAGATCAGTGGGCAAAATTGACTATGAATAAAAGTATTTTAAAATTGAATATATATGGCAAAGAAAGGAAAATGGATCCCTACCTCACTTCATGAATAAAAGACAATGCCAGATGTAACAATGAGAAAGGAAAAATTTAATAATTTTTGAAAGTAATATAGGAGCCTATCTTTTGGCCTCATATGGAAAAGACATGGAAAGCACAAAACAAATAATGAAATGTGACTACATTAAAATAAAATCATTGACATGAACTCTTGCTCATCAAGACACATTGAAGAGTATAAAAAGATATGCCACATGCTTGAAGACATTTGTAATATATATAGCTAAATAAGAATTGTTATCCAAAATGTTTGTGGAATTCTTACCAATCAATAAAAAGAAACTGTGCTACCTGATTGTAGCAGATGGAATTATAGATCATGCACCTAGTTGCTCCATATGCCGACTTTGAAACAATTCATTTCTATTTAGCTTCTTAACCATTCCTGCCTCCCCCAACACAGGATGCCTCTTATTCATGTATGTCTGGCATTCTGCCTCCCACAGCTATACCTAGGAATTTACCAGTCCTAGTCCAGTTGGTAAATGTGAATTCACTAACTTCGCATTTTCTGTTTTAAAACTTAGAGGGCTCCCCTAGTTTTATGGAAGATAGATTTTATTTTTCAAATCATTAGGTCTCATAATTTTGAGCTAATTTTTTAGGAGAAGAGGAAGTCGAAAGGCCTTTACCACCCAAATTCCAAATGAATTTGATTCTCATATCTTAAAGGCTGTTCCCTTGTTGCAATATGACTAATTAGGGATGTACATCTTTGCTGGAATACTTATTTCAAGGGAAAGGACACAGGACTAGAAGTCAGGCATCTAGGCATCTCTGGGCAAATCATCTGCCATGTGTGTTACACCCTTGTTCATCTAAGAGAACCTCTGGGTGCATATGTTCATGGTTCCAGTCAAGATGGGTGTAGATGCTCAGTCTTCATGGATGGCAGTGGGTAGGTTTTTTGAGTCACTATGTTACGCCATTCACCTGAAAGCCTGAATGATAGAGTACAATACGCACTTGCTTCCCGTGATAGCTGTGCTGTGAGAGTAAGAAGGAGGATACGACTAATTACGGGGGAAATGTGCTGGGACATAACACTGCAAGCCCTAACAAAATCTTGCAGCAGTTCTAAAATATCTTCTAAAATACAGTATTATTTCATCTTTCTCTTTTTACCAACATTTCATGGAATATTTATTTGATATTCATGGAAGGAACTCAGTGAACCTGTTAGAAGCAATATGGCACTTACATATCAGCAGCTGTTAGCCAGAAAATTAACAGAGTGGAGTGACTTGGGTTGTAAGTAGTGTACATTATGGCAATGGCAGCAAATGAAGACTATGTGAGAAGTTGTCTGCGAAAGGAAAATGTGAGGTGCCCTAAGTGTCTTTAAAGGAAGAAGTGTTTCCCTCGGAGTTCTGTCTCAGATTTTGCCTTCCAGTGGCTTGAAGCACTGCAGCTGGGGGTGCTCACTCTCGCTGGCTCTTCACCTCTACAGAGGAGTGGGAAAGAGCCAGGTAATTTGCATCATGGGTACCCTCTAAATCAAAGGCCATCCATCATTTCTGATATCTTGAATGCAATGATTATCATATCAAAGACATATGATGACATTGAAGATAATAACTTTTCTGTTGCCCATTATCTCTAACCAGCTTGGCGTAATTATTAGCATGTGTTCTTTCCAAAAACCTAACACTCTAACATGTTGGAAAGAAAAAGCCCTATTTGAGCCACCAAAGATACACGTGTGTGAAACTGGGTTGAAGTTTTTATTATTAGATGAGAAATTATATAGACAAGACAGGAAGTCCAAAGGTCATGCAAACTTTGTTATTTAGAGGTTTTAGGAGGGCACTGTAGCTGTCTGTATACTTGGGATTGGCTTTCTATGAGAAAGTTATTTCCAATACTTACTGAACGAGTACAATAGCTTTAGTAAAGGACTCCATGGAGATTGATATTCTGAAAGGGGCTCATGGGAAAAACCTCTGGAAATCGGGGATTATAGAAACATATATATGTGTATGTATTGGCACTGTGCTAAGTGCCAATGATCGGGAACAAAATAGTACATTTATTTAGAGTCACTTCACCACTCAAAATGTGGTCCATGGACCAGCAGCAACATAATCACCTAGAAGATTATTAGAAATACAAAAATATCAGCCCCTGTATTAGTTTCCTAGGGCTGATTTAACAAACTGTCACCAACTGTTGACTTGTAACAAGAAAAATTTATTGTCTCATAATTCTGGAGTCTAGAAGTCTAAAATCAAAGCTGTTTGCAGGGCCAAGCTTTGGTAGCTCTGGTTCTGTCTAAAGGCAAGGCAGAGAATGCACTGATGTCTCTTGGTCTTTTCTTCCCACAAGACTCCATGATCAATAGGAAAAAACGTGATTTTGTTTGGGGGTTTGTTTTCTACATTACACAAAATCAGAAATCTGCCCACAGCCCTACCCTCCCCCCTCCAACCCATCACACCCCCACACTGCCGTAGCCTTCACCTGCTGTGGCCTCCCCATTAGCCTTCTGAGTGGAATTCATCAGCCTGAAAAACAAGAAAAGGGTTTTTCTGTCTCATCAGGATGGGGATGGGGTGCCAAATATGTTCTCAGACTCAGGACAGGGTGACAATTTGCCTTTTCACATTTCTTGGTGAAGAGCCTAGATCCTTAAAGTAAACTTCATCCAAGCAATTTTATGTGTCCCCAAAAATAAGGCCATGGAAGAGATTCAGACCTAACAGTATGACTAAACAGTGAAGCTTAGTTTTCCTTGAAACATTTAATGAGACAGATTATCAGCTGTATGTGGAAAGCTTATTTTAATGGCATTATCAGGCCAGTTGACAGAGGCTTCTCCCCAGAAGCCTAGCAGGCCACACTGGCCATTAGCAGCAAGAGCTGTTTTGCACCACATCGGATGACATTTCATAATATGGCACTACACAGCCAGCCAACCAGCTCTTCTGGGTATGATGCCAGAGTAGCAGGGGATGGAGCAGGTAAGAAGAAGGGGACCAAGGAAACTGAATCAGCATTTGTACTCCTAGGCACCTGCCAAGTAACAATTGCATATTTCCAAAGAAGTGGTTATTCTCCCGTAAGAGAGAAAGCAAGATGGCTGTGGTCCTGCCCTTCCCTTTCCCCAGGCACTCCCTTCTGGCACTGGCTGGGAGGAATCGTTGCTTACCTGTCCCATTTGTAGTCACTGCCATATTAGAAATGGTAGGGAGGGGACTAGAATAGCCACAGCTATAAAAGGATTGTGCCAGTTGCTTCCCCCATGACTTTTTCTGTGCATAAGGCCTGTATCCATAGGCTACCATGCCTCATTGCCTTGCATCATTTTGTATCACTCCTTGGAATTTCTTTCCATTGCGAAACTCTGTTTTCCCAGTTAGATGTCTATTACTTAGAAGATATTTTGATTTGGATGGCAGTTAAATGAGAATAAAAATTAAACCTAAGGCCTTCTTAATATTCTCTCTCTTCTCACAAAGATACTGCTCTCTAATGCAGCTAAAGTTTAGACCCTATACTAATTTATAATTGGGAGGTATTCAGACTAAAGTATCAGTGCAATCATCAGAGCCTGTAGCCCTTGAATAGGTGAATCAATTTCTGCATCTCTAAAGTAGGATTCTACCTGTCTTCCAACCCACTCCACAAGAATGTCTTAAAGAGAAACATAACAGTCATTAAGAAGGTACCTTTATCTATTTGGAAGTCCATGACTTAGAAGTGGGATGACTGTTACTAAGACAAGCTGCCTTGTCATCAGTAGCATATCTACTTTATACCAACCAGCCTCTTAATGTCCATAGTTTGGCCAGGTGGTGGAATTCAGTGAGTACTGATGTGAAACATATGCAAAAGATAACACTAGTTTGATGGCACAAAAATAGAAGTTATATTGTTTAGAATTGCACTTGGGAGAATCAGATTGTCTAATTTGTGTGTATTTTCCACGCTGTTGTTCAATCTTACCAAGAAAGGCCAGATCATGTATGCACTTGTTCTATATAGCTGACCGTGTACCCTATATGGATATTTGGTATACAGGTCGAGTATCCCTTATCTGAAATGCTTGAGACCAGAAACATTTCAGATTTCAAATTTTCCAGTTGAGCATTCCAAGTCTGAAAATCCAAGACCTGAAATACCCCACTGAGCATTTCCCTTGAGCACTGTACCAGTGCTCAAAAAGTTTTGGATTTTGAAATACTTCGTATCTTGGAGTTTTTGAGTTTTGAATTTGGGATGCTCGACCTGTGTATCATTGTCATGAAAGTAAATGTCTACTCATATATATGGATTCTACATTTATTTGTTTGTTTTTGGTGGGGTGAAATAGTTGATTCAGACAGGAAAAGCAGCAACTTTCACATGCCCTTAGTTCCCTGAAGTGCCAGCAGCTATTCATTGGTGATATCACATGTGGCTGTATTTGAAAAGACTCTGCTTATTTGCCAGGCTCTAGGATAAAACTGACTGTGCTGGAGATGGAAATCCTTTAACTGGAACTGAGTATGTTCAAATGTTAAACTTGAGCCAAAGAGCAAAATATGCACTCAATCTGGTATAGGTATGAATGTGTTTGGTGTCTAGCAAAGGTGTAGATGTAGAAATTAATCATCTTCCTTTCAGACAGGGAAGGCTCCATGGAAGAAGAGGGCTTCTGTGTTTCTCTTAATTTTGTAGCTATGCCAAACTCACTTGGCTGAGCAGACTTCCAGCACTTGTGGTCTATTCAGAACCATTTATTTTTATTTTTACTTTTGGCCCTGTCTGCCAAGCTCAGGCAGAAAGCTGAAGATACACAGTGTACAGATTTTCTGTAGATGTGAAAATCCCACCGGACCTGACAAGAATTCTTTCTCAGCCTGTCTGGCAGAACTTTTCTAGCTGAGGTTGAGGGTATGATTTTCCCAGTGTAGCAAATCTGTCTTCCCATTTTTGTCTTAATTCTTATTCACAGAGGCAGGCTTTAAAAAAATTCACATATGTGAGGAATAATAATAATTTGTCTATACTGGCTTAACATACAGGTTTAGACAGTGTGGGCCTGGCTTTCCCACTCTGGAAGGCATTGGGAGAGTTCCTTAGGCGATGTAATAGTACACATGTGTGACATGCCCTAATCCTGGCATGTGGCAGGGGTCTGGAAAGGCTTTGCCTTAAACTAGGCATATCTAATAGGGTTTAACGCAACCTGTGAATTTGCCCCTGCACAAGGTCAGCTTGTAGGTCAGTGGAATGCTGCACAAATTGCATTCTCCTCCAGACTGTAATTATACCTAGGAGAAGGCCATGTGCTGCCAAGTTCAGCTGACTCTAGATAGGACTGAGATAAACTGAGGGCTTGCTAACATCCCTCAAAAACTGATTTTTAACAATTTGATATAAAACATCTCTTGTTTAAAGAAAAAATGGTGATCTTGAGGTTTCTGAAGGAGCTTAGTGTAGGAGATGGTGAGCAGCTGTTTTCTACCTTCCCTGAGAGCAGAAAAAGATTGTTCAAAATGGGAGCATGAGGAATTTGAGTCAAACATCAGGTAAAATAGTTCACTGCCAAAAGTCTCTTAATACTAGAAAATGACTTTGAGGATTATTACACATCAAGTAATATGCATATGAGGACAAAGAAGAATGAAAAGTGAGTATGATAAGGGATCATAGACTAGGAATGGGATGAACAGTTTAATTTGTATTTACAATTAGCCGAAGTAGTACTATGTTGTATTGTTTGAGAGAAAATGGCTGTAAATGTGTGCATTATCTAAATGTAACCTTAATAATTAAAGTGTGCACATTCTTGTAAAGTAAGGTCTATATTTAAATACGTGGACTTCTGGGCCAACCCAAAGGCAGAGGGATAAATTAGATGAAATTTGTAGGTTTCTTCAGTGCTAAGTGTTAAATGACTCCAAAATCCAATTCAACCAGAGTAACACTGGATAAGCAAAATGTTACAAAGACTTACACTCTCCAGTAAACGTTTTCTGAACTACCTTTCCTGAACAGCCAATAGTAGCCACTTTTCCCCCCAAGAACCTACATGGAATAAAATCGAGTTGGGAGCTTAAAGCATAAATTGGATCTACTGGCTTCACGTAAACATGGAAAATAATTATTTTGACATTCATATTATTGGTTCCTGCAGCTTGATTTTTTTCTCAGGCTGCATTTTATGTTATGTGGGGATAAGGCACTAACCTGTGGGCCGGGGGCTTTCGGGGAACCTTTCCTTTGTTATTTACCTAAGGCAAGCTGCCGTGAGGTAGGAGAATCGCTTGAACCCAGGAGGCAGAGGTTGCAGTGAGTGGAGATCATGCCATTGCACTCCAGTCTGGGTGACAGAGCAAGACTCTGTCTCAAAAAAAAAAAAAAAGAAAAGAAAGAGAAAAATTGTCTTTTGGCCAGACACAGTGGCCCACACCTGTAATTCTAGCCCTTTGGGAGGCCGAGGCGGGTGGATCACCTGAGGTCAGGAGTTTGAGACCAGCCTGGCCAACATGGTGAAACCCCACCTATACTAAAAATACAAAAATTAGCCCAGCATGGCAGGGGACGCCTATAATCTCAGCTACTTGGGAGGCTGAGGCAGGAGAATTGCTTGAACCTGGGAGGTGGAGGTTGCAGTGAGCCAAGATTGCGCCATTGCACTCCAGCCTGGGTGACAGAGTGACTCAGTCCCCACTCCCCCCAAAAAGGAAAAAAAACTGTCTTTCAAAAACAAAAGAGAAATAGATGTTCCTAGATAAATAAAAGTGTAGGGTGTTCATGACCACTAGACTTACAAGAGATGATAAAGGGAAGTCTTTAAAGTTGAAATGAAAAGGGCATGACACAGCAACACAAAAGCATATGAAAGCGCAAAGCTTGTAGATACAGGTATATATACGGATAAATACAGTATACTGTAATGATGTGGATAAATCACTTTTAACCCTGGTATAGAATTTATACCTGCCAGATATTAAAAACAAATATAATTATAAAAATATGTTAATGGATACACAATAGAAAAAATATAATTTGTTATATCAACTACATAAAGTGTAGGAGTGGAGAAGTAAGAGTAGAATTTGTGTATGTAATTGAAATTAGCTTAAAATAGATTATTATACCTATAAAATGTTTTATGTAAGTCTCATAGTAACAACAAAGAAAATGCCTATAGAAGATACAACAACGAAAAAAAGAGAAAAGAATCAAAGCAAGTCACTATAAGAAACAAAACACAAAAGAAGTCATCAATATAGAAAAAGATAAAACTACAAAAGCTACAAAACAATTAACAAATTAGCAATAAGAAGTTCTTGCCTCTCAGTAATTACTTTAAATGCAAATAGAGAAGATTTCTCAGTCAAAAGACATAAAATTGCTAAATGGATAAAAAAAAAGATGGAACTATATGCTGTCTAGACTCAAGGACACAGGCTGAAAGTGAAAAGGGATGGAAAAAGATATTCCAAGAGTTAATTAAAAGAAAAAAATGACATCCTTAGCTAAACTAAAAACAATCCAAAAGAGAGAAGGGTGGCAATAGTTAGAGTTTAAGTCAAAAACTCTAATAAAAGACAAAGAAGGACACTATTTAATGATAAAAGGGTCAATTCACCAGGAAGATAAAACAGTTATATGTGCACCCAACATACAAGCCAAACATATGAAGCAAATTTTTACAGAACTAAAGGGAGAAATACACAGCAACACAACAATGGGAGATTTCAATAGCCCACTTTTGATAAATGATGTAACAAGACAGATAAACAATAAGGAAACAGAGGACTTGAGCAACACTGTATACCAAATGGACGTAATGGAAATAAACAGACTATTCCACCCAACAGGAATTGGGTTTTGAAACACATTCTTCTCAAGTGCACATTCTCCAGGATAAGTCACACGTTATGTCAGAAAACAAGCCTTAACAAATTTTTAAAAATTGGAGTTATGCCACGTATCTTTTCTGACCACAATGGCATGAAACTAGAAATAATAGCAGGAGGAAAACTGGAAACTTCATACATACAGAGAAATTAAACAGCACACTTTTGAACAACTAGTGGGTCAAAGAAGAAACCAAAAGGGAAATTGGAAAATATCTTGCAACAAACAAAAACAAAAATACAACATACCAAAACATATGAGATGCAACAAAAGCAGTACTAAGAGTAAGGTTTTAGGGTGAACACCTATGTTTAAAAAGATTTCAAATAAACAACCTGACTCTATACCTCATGGAACTAGAAAAAGAAGGATAAACTAAGCCCAAAGTTAATAGAAGAAATGAAATAAGGATTTCAGCAGAAATAAGCAAAATAGAGTATAGAAAAACAATAGGAAAATAATCAACAAAACCGAGTTGGTTTTTTGAAAAGATAAACAAAATTGACAAATCATTAGCTAAACTAAGGAAAAAAGAGAGAAAACACAAGTATATAAAAAATGAAAGAGAAGACATTACAACCGATGCCACGGAAATAGAAGGATTATAAGAACCTACTATGAACAATTACATGCCAAAAAATTGGATAACCTAGGAGAAATAGATCAATTCCTAGAAATGTACAACCTAGCAGGACTGAATCATGATGAAGTGGAAAATCTGAACAGACCTGTAACAAGTAAGGAGATTGAATTAGTAATCAAAAACCTCCAGAGAAAAGCCCAGAACCAGATGGCTTCAGTGGAGAATTCTACCAAACATTTAAAGAATAATTAACAGAGAAGCAGTGCTTCTCAAACTCTTCCAAAAAATTGAAGAGGTCACCCTTCCAAATTCATTTTATGAGAACAGCATTACTGTGATACCAAAGCCAAAGACATTACAAGAAAAGAAAACTACAGGTCATTATCTCTTACAAATACAGATGTTAAAATTCTCAACAAAATACTAGTAAACTTAATTTTTTTTTTTTTTTTTTTTTTTTTTTTTGAGACAGAGTCTCACTCTGTTTCCTAGGCTGGAGTGCAGTAGCACAATCTCAGCTCACTGCAACCTCAGCCTCCCGGGTTCAAGTGATTCTCCTGCCTCAGTCTCCCAAGTAGCTGGGACTACCAGGCACGTGCCTCCATGCCCAGCTAGTTTTTTGTATTTTTAGTAGAGATGGGGTTTCACCATGTTGGCCAGGCTGGTTTCTAACTCCTGACCTCAAGTGATCCGCCTGCCTTGGCCTCCCAAAGTGCTGGGATTACAGGCGTGAGCCACTGCACCTGGCCTAGTAAACATAATTTAATAGCACATTAAAAGTATCATATGCCATCACCAAGTGTCAATTATCTCTCAAATGCAAGGATGGTTCAACATATGAATATTTATCAATATATATTACATTAAAAGAACAAAGGGTAAAAATATTTTGATAGATGCAGAAAAAGCATTTGAAAAAACTCAACACTGTGTTCTGAGAAAAACTCATCAAACTGGGAATAGAAGGAAATTACCTAAAGAAGGAAATATTCTTTAGAAGGAATAGAAAGAAATAAAGACCATATACTAAAACTTCAAAGCTAATATTATACTCAAGGTTGAAAAACTAAAAAGCATTTCCACTAAGATCAGCAACAAGACAAGGATGCTCACTCATGCTACTTTATTCAACATAGTACTGAAAGTCATAGAGACATTAATCAAGAGAAAGAAATAAAAGGCATCAAAGTTGGAAATGAAATAGTAAGATTATCTGTGTTCACAGATATGATCTTATATGTAGAAAACCCTAAGGATTCCCCCAAAAAAGTAAACTGTGAAGAACTATTAAAAACATTCAACAAACTTACAAGATTCCAAATCAACAAACAAAAATTTGTTGTGTTCTTATACACACAAAAATATCAACTACCTGGAAGGGAAATTAAGAAAACAGTTTCATTTAAAATAACATCCGAAAAAATGAAATACTTAGGAATAAACTGAAGAAAGTAAAAGACTAGTACAGACTAGTTTTGAAAACTACAAAACATTGCTTAAAAAAATTTAGGAAGACACAAATAACTGTAAAGACATCTCATATTTATGTATTGAAAGAATTAATATTGAATGTCTATATTCCCCAAAGCAACGTACAGATTCAATGCAGTTCCTCTTAAAATCCCAGTGGCAGCTTTGCAGAAATAGGAAAAAAACAATCCTAAATAGGAAAAAACAATCCTAAAATTTGTATGGAACCACAGAAGACCCTGAGTAGCCAAAACCATCATGAGAAAGAACAAATCTAGGGGACTCACACTTTCTGAATTCAAAACAAATTGCCAAGCTGCAGTAATCAAAACAGTATGGTACTGGCATAAAGACAGACATTATAGGCCAATAGAACAGAATAGAGAACCCAGAAATAAACCCAAGCATATACAGGCAAATGTTCTTTGACAAGGGTGCCAAGACTATACAATGGGGAAAGGATAGTCTCTTCAACAGATGGTGCTGGGAGAACTGGCTATCCACACACGAAAGAATGAAATTGGACCCTTATCTTGGAACATACACAAAAACCAACTCAAAATAAATTAGAAACTTAAATGTGAGACTTGAAACTATAAAACTTTTTTTAAAAATAGGGAAAAGTCCTATAAAATTGATTTTTGCAATTATTTCCTGGATATAACATGAAAAGCACAGACCCCCCCCCCAAAAAAAAAGCAAAAATAACAGATGCACAAAGGGAACTATGTTAAATGAAAAAGCTTCTGCTCAGCAAAGGAAACAATCGACAGAGTGAAAAGACAACTTACAGAATGGGAAAAAATATTTGCAAACCACATGTCTGATAAAAATGGGCTAAAGACTTATCCAAACATTTCTCCAGAAAAGGTATACAGATGGCCAACAGGTATAGAAAAAGATGCTCAACATCACTAATCAGCAGTGAAATGCAAATCAAAATCACAATGAGATAACCCCTCACACGTGTCAGAATGGCCACTGTCAAAAAAAAAACAACGAAAAATAGCAAGTTGTTTTGAGGACGTAGACAAAGTGGGACCTTTGTACACTGTTGGTGGAAATGTAAAATGGTGTAGTCACTATGGAAAACAGTATGAAGTTCTTTAAAAATTTTAAAATAGACCAGGGACGGTGGCTCACGCCTGTAATCCCAGCATTTTGGGAGGCCAAGGCGGGCAGATCACGAGGTCAGGAGATCGAGACCATCCTGGCTAACACGGCGAAACCCCATCTACTAAAAATGCAAAAAATTAGCCGGGCGTGGTGGCGGGTGCCTGTATCCCAGATACTTGGGAGGCTGAGGCAGGAGAATGGTGTGAACCTGGCAGGCAGAGCTTGCAGTGAGCCGAGATCGAGCCTCTGCTCTCCAGCCTAGACGACACAACGAGACTCTGACTCAAAAAAAAAAATTAAAAATAGAACTACCATATGATCCATTAATCTTTCTTCTAGATATTTACCAAAAGAATGGAAGTCATTGTGTTGAAAAGATATTCCCATGTTTGTTGCAGCATTATTCACAATAGCAAAGAGATGGAGACAACCTAAATGTCCATTGATGGGTGAATGGATAAAGAAAACGTGGTGTCTACATACAATGGAATATTACTTGACCACAAAAAAAAGGAAATCTTGTCATTTGCTACAACATGAATTGGCCTGAGGACATTATGCTAAGTGAAAATAATCTGGTCACAAAAAGATAAATGCTGCGTGATTCCACTTATATGAGGTATCCATGGTGGTCAAACTCAAAGGAACGGAAAGTAGAATGGTGGTTCCCAGGGGCTGGAACAACGGCAAACTGGAAATTTGCTATTCTGTGGGTATAAAATTTCAGTTTTGCAAGGTGAAAAAGTTCTAGAAATCTGCTGTAAAACATTGTGCTTGTAGTTAGTAATGTACTATGCATTTAAATTTTTGTTAATAGAATACATTTCATGTTGTGCACTTTTCATAAAAATAAAGAGAAATTAGTGTTAAGCCTTCGAAGCCATGGGAGAAAAAAAGAGGAAGAGACTAAGAGGATTTAGGACATATCATTCTGTGCCCATTGTGTCCCTACCATTTTAGTTGGTTTTGAGAAACCTGGTGGTATTTCACAAGAGTGGCTACGTGGAAACATAGAAGGATCTTTTTGAAAATTTACTTAAAAGCAGACGGAGAATTTGGTTCAGGTAGGGAAGAGAATACAAAATGCTCCCAACTTCACCACTGCTTAGCTGCCCCCAGCCCCTTTTTAGGAAATCAGCATCAGATTTCCAAACAAAAACATCTTAAGGCATTAGTCCCAGTAAAGGTAACACTTACCAAATACCTGGTTGTGCCAAGTCATTCGACAAAATTCCAAGCATGGCTTATGGTGATAACATCCTTTCCACAGTTAAGCCGGGTTGTATAATGGGGTAAGGGGTAGATTTGCCTCATTTTACTCAGGGACAGACAGAATCAATATCTTTCTTGCCCTTTTACTCTCTTGTGATCTCTCTCCTGCTTTCTTTTAATTAGCTAACAGAAACGTGCATTTGTACATTACCTTTCTTGTAGGCAGAGTATTACTGGTAATTTTCAGAGCCCTAACTGGATAGCTTGGTGCGTGTTCATTTGAAGAAACTTCTGCAACCCAGCTGTGATCTTGTCATAAATTTGATCCTGTTCCTGTGTCCTTGTCATTGATGTGTATGCCATGGTTGTGGTTGTATCAGTCACCATCCTGGACACTTAAGAATAAATCTAGTCAATTCCCAAAACGTTTGTCTTTTTGAATTTGCACTCCAGTTAGTTTAGGTGATGCTTTTATTTGCCTTTTTGACTCTTTACAGCAAACTTCTTACGATTTGATCTGTCTCAGTCACCTCCGCATCCCCAGAATACAAAGCAGTGCCAGGCACACGCAACGTGCACAGTAAATATTTTTTGAATGGGTGCATGGCTGAATAGTTATTTAAAACTAAATTGACTTTTCTTAATTTTTTTATTGGATGAAAAAATCATTTGACTTTAAATTTGGGTTCTCTAAGAAAAATCCAGAAACTGCATTTTTAAGGAAGATACTGTATTATGCTTAATTGCCTTTTTTTTTTGCTTTTACTTTCATATAAAAAAATACCGAGTACCTTCTCTATTTCTCTTTAAAACTCCTAAAATGCTGTATGCCTCAAGAATTTTTCTCTCTAAGGCGAATGTTGAAATGCTTAAACATATTGACTGAAAAATGAGATTTTTTTCCTTTACATCTTGATTAATACTTAGTATTTACTATATTTTAGGTCTAATTGTTATATGAAAGTAGCCATTCTGAACAGGTAAAGGAAAAAAATATCTGGCAATAACTGATTCAAGATCGATCAATCAACAGGTAGTTAGACAATTAGGCAGTTAGATCATCTTTATTGGAACAAACTATTGTTATCCCTTATTTTTCAACCAGCAAGCAACTCAGCTATTACAGTAATAATACAAATGTAGATGTTTGTTACTGTTTAGTCTTGTCTTCACAGTAGTTTGGCAATTCTGTAAGTACCTGGGTGGGAAGGAAAGCACAGCTGTTCAGCCTAGTTTGTATTTTAACTAGCAAAGCACATTAAAAAGATTTGTAAGATTTGTGGGCCGGGCGCTGCGGCTCACGCTTGTAATCCTAGCACTTTGGGAGGCCGAGGCGGGCGGATCACGAGGTCAGGAGATCGAGACCACGGTGAAACCCCGTCTCTACTAAAAATACAAAAAATTAGCCGGGCGTGGTGGCGGGCGCCTGTAGTCCCAGCTACTCAGAGAGGCTGAGGCAGGAGAATGGCGTGAACCCGGGAGGCGGAGCTTGCAGTGAGCCGAGATTGCGCCACTGCACTCCAGCCTGGGCGACAGAGCGAGACTCCGTCTCAAAAAAAAAAAAAAAAAAAAAAAAAAAAGATTTGTGTTTTGTGGGTGCTTCTCTTTTATTTTTGTAGCCCTGCCACATGAGAGAAAAGATAGTTTTTTTCCTTAGTGGCAGCTTTGTGATATGTTACTAGGGAGTCGATCTGGTTTACTAGTTGTAGAGAAGCACAAAACTATGTCGACTTCTCCATGGAATATTCATAAAGGTTGAAATAACTGGCAGTGAGGTATGTGGAGTTTCTATGAAGATTGTAAAAATACACATTATTATAAAAAATAATTTTAAGGCCAAGTATGGTGGCTCACACCTATAATCCCAATACTTTGGGAGACCAAGGTGAGAGGATGGCTTGGGCCCAGGAATTTGAGAGCAGCGTTGGCAATATAGTGAGACCTCACCTCTACAAAACATCAAAAAAAAAAATAAAAATTAACCAAGCATGGTGGCCTGCACCTATAGTCCTTGCTACTCGTGAGGCTAAGGCGCAAGGATCACTTGAGCCCAGGAGTTCAAAATTACAGTGAGCTGTGATTGCGCCACTGTACTCCAGCCTGTGTGACGGCGCTGGATACTATCTCAAAAATTAATTAATTTAAAATTAGAGCTTTGTGTGCAAGGTATTATATTGTTTATATTAATAATAACAAATAGGAAGTAACCTCTCTGAAACAGAAAAACTTTAAATAAATGTATGTCAAGAACTGTATTAGGTGCTTTGCATATAGTCATTTAATTTCTAAAATAAATGGATGGGCCAGGTGCCATGACTAATGCTTGTAACCCCAGCACTTTGGAAAGCTGAAATGGAAGAATCGCTTGAATTTAGGGTTTGGGGTCAGATCAGCCTGGGCAACAAAATTTTTAGAGAGACCATGTCTCTCTAAAAATTTTTAAAAATTAGCTGGGTGTGGTGGCGCCTGCCTGTGATCCCAGCTACTCTGAAGGCTGAGGCAGGAGGATCACTTAAACTCAGGAGGTCAAGGCTAAGGGGAGCTCTCATGACACCACTGCATTCCAGCCTGGGTGACAGAGCTAGACCTTGTCTCAAAATAAAATAAAAGCGTAGACTAAATACAGTCAGCCCTTCATGATGAGGAAATCAATTCATAGAGATTGTCACTTTACCAAGGCCATATCACTGGTGGCTGACTCAGATGTTCATGCTTTTTCCCCTAAATCACTCAGAAGATGACATTACTAAAAAGATTGGAGGCTATGAAGTGACTTCACCAGTAGTAACATGAAAATATTCCAATGATAAGTGAAAAAGATGGATATGACATTGTATACATCTTGATGCTGGTATAACTTAGTACTTGAGTAAAATGATCAGAGTAACATAAAGATTTAGTGTTTGTATTAGGCTGATGGAATTTTTTGTGTTTATTTTATAAAATGTCTTTCATTGTGTAAGATGTCTATAATTGTGCATAAGTTACTTCCCAATTAAGTGTTATTTAAAGAAGAGTGCATGCAGCATCAGTTTCATCAATCAGTGTATCTAAAAAATCTTAATGTTTTTGATGTGCCTTCTGAAAGACTGCATGGTCATTTGAGCTTGTATTCTCTTTTTTTTTCTGAAAGACTGGTCATTTGAGCTTGTATTCTTTTTTTTTTTTTTTTTCTAATTTTAGATCATCAAATTGTTGGATGGAAAACGATCTCAAACTGTGGGAATCTTGATATCTAGTTTACACTTAGAAATGAAGGATATCCAACAGGGTAAGTCTTTTCTATCACTTTTGTTTTACTTTTTCCATTTTTTAAAAAACATTTTGGCCGGGCACGGTGGCTCACGCCTGTAATCCCAGCACTTTGGGAGGCCGAGGCGGGTGGATGACGAGGTCAGGAGATCGAGACCATCCTGGTTAACACGGTGAAACCCCGTCTCTATTAAAAATATAAAAAATTAGCCGGGCGCGGTGGCAGGCGCCTGTAATCTGAGCTACTCGGGAGGCTGAGGCAGGAGAATGGCTTGAACCCGGGAGGCGGAGCTTGCAGTGAGCCGAGATTGTGCCACTGCACTCCAGCCTGGGCGAAAGAGCGAGACTCCATCTCAAAAAAAAAAAACAAAAAAACATTGCATTCTGAAGAATGTCAAACACATATAAAATTAGAATGCCCTAATGAATCCGATATACCCAATACTCAGCTACAGAACCATCAACTCACTCTTGTTTTATCTGAAAACCCCCTCCTCTCACCAAGTAGGTTATTATGAAGCAAATTTCAGATGCTTTGTAAGTCATCTGTTAAAAATGTTAGTACTATTGCTAAAAAATAAGGATACTTCATTTATTTATTTGTTTTACAGATGGGGGTTTTGCTGTGTTGCCCAGGCTGGTCTCAAACTCCTGGGCTCAAGCAATCTGCCCACCTTGGCCTCCCAAAGTGCTGAGATTACAGGCACGAGCCACCGCGCCGGGCCCAGGGGTACTTTTCCAAACAATACTCCATCCAGTGCCATTATCCTTCCTTTAAAAACATTAATCATAGTTACTCAGTATCATCACATAGGTAGTTCTAATTTCCCTGTTGTTTGTATACTCATTAATTCATCCGTTCATTTATAGTTAGTTTAAATGAGGATCCAGACAAATTCCATGCATTGCCTTTGATGTGTCTCTCAAATTTATTTTACTCTAGAAGTTTCTACCCTCCATTTTTTCCCCTTTTGTAATTTATTTGTTGAAGAAACCAGGTCACTTCTCTGTAGACTTTCCCACATTTTAGATTTTGCTGATCATGTTGTCGTGTTTTTACTTATCATGTTCCCCTGTCCCCTGTTTTCTATAAACTAAGCTAGAGACTTAATCTGAGTGGAAGAATACATCATAGATGCTATTATGTTTTCTATCAAGAAGTACATAATATTTAGTTATCTGTGATGTTAGTGAGCACTTATGATCTTTGCCTAGATTTATTATTTCATTAGAAGTTTTCAAAATAATGATGTACTAATTCCATCATTTCTTTTTTATTAGCTGGAATACTTCTAGGGAGAAACACTTTCCTTCATTTGGTTACGTCATTGTTTCTTAATCCTTTCATTTTCAAAATGTGATTTATATTTGGTTATCTTCTGCTCCATTTTAGATAAAAGACATTTAAAGAGAAGAGATTTTGTGTGTACGTATTTTTATTAGTATCTAGAAAAGTAGACTAGAACACATCATACCTTTTCAAAATCTGTGTCTCGCATGAAAACAATACTCCCCTTTCTCACTAATTAATTAAATGTAAATCTTTGGGGGTTTTTCTGGTTTTTGGTTCGGTTTGTTTTGTTTTGAGACGGAGTTTTGCTCTTATTGCCCAGGCTGGAGTGCAGTGGCGTGATCTCGGCTCACCGCAACCTCTGCCTCCCAGATTCAAGTGATTCTCCTGCCTCAGCCTCCCAAGTACCTGGGATTACAGGCATACGCCACAACATACAGTTAATTTTTTAAGTAGAGATGGGGTTTCTCCATGTTGGTCAGGCTGGTCTCGAACTCCTGACCTCAGGTCATTCACCCGCCTTGGCCTCCCAAAGTGCTGGGATTATAGGCGTGAGCCACTGTGCCCGGCAAATGTAAATCTTTATATTGACATTTCACTTATATTTTCTGAGTGATAATACAATCTCTTAGATGGTTTCAGTAGAATTTAGTATGAGTTTCACAGTGGAAACATCTGAAACCACACTGCCCTTTAGGTTTCAGTTCATGTTGTTTAGTTGTTTGACTTTGCTACTGAGCAGAATACCCATAGGTCCTGACCTACAAGACCCTTCAGTTACTTTCACATCACCTGCTACTTTTCCATTCAAGGGAGCTTTGTTAGGGACTTAAAATTTCACTACATTGTAAAAATTAAAAATTCCACAAAAAACTAGAACATCTTAAATGATAATCACAGAGCATTCAAATAAGCTATATACTATTTAAGCTCATTAACAGAGCTGAATACATAAGTGTGAATATGAAACCTCAGATAAAGTGAGTTTGGCAGAGGGTGGCTAAAAAGGCTTGTCATTGAAATTAGAATAGGATTCTTCAGGGACTTTAGAAGAATCTAAAGTTAGATCTTCCAGAAGAATTGAGTTTCTGATGAATTCACATCAGAAGAATGTGATGTTAGAGCAGAGGGAAAAAAGGAAAAGCAAAAACAAATGTTTTCAGGGGAGTTTATAGTCTTTTGGTAAAGGACTGACTCTTTTGAAGCAGTTACTGAAGTTAGGGATTCTTCAGGTATCACAAAACGGTCTTGTCTTGACAGTGGTCTCCATGAGCCTGGTGAAACTCAAGTGTGCTTGATTTCATCACCGTGATGTGTAACGCTGTGGATGTGAGTTTTCACAATGTCCATATAACCTTAGACTATATTCCGTTTGTTTTAAGCATGTCCTACTGCAGTGTGTCAGATTTCCACATGGATAGAAGTCATTCCAGCCATGTGATAGTCCATTTACCAGCTCAGGACTGTAAACTTTCCCATGGCATTCTAGCCTTATTAGATTGAATGTTTATTGTGAGTTTGAAAAGATATTTGTTGATCAGGACCTTTTCCAATGTTATACTCTAGATAAGAACATGCTTCTGTGAAGCATAAGTGAACTTTCATTTCAGCATCGGAAATGTTGACTGTAGCATCACAGACTTCTAGGCCTTGTGGGAACTTCATTGTTCATTTTCCTTCCCCGAGCACCTCTGTGATCCACCACAAAGTTGGCTCCTAAGTTCTAAAAAATCATCTCCATTCCATTTCTTTGTTTAGTAATGTATTCCAGATGAATATGGCGCTATAACTGGTGGTTAGTTTTCCTTTGGAGTCATTGACTGACACTGGCATCTGAAGGTCATTAGGAGCCCAGGCTGTATCAGTTGTATTTCATTCTGAATTTGTGTGTGGAATGTACTTGGCCTTGTGTTGTCACCCTGGTGAAAGGACTCCCTGTGCTGATGTTGGCCTAAAAGGTTTATTTTAATGTAAGAGGGGCTATGGTTAGATATGATTGGAGGAGGCCAGCTGGCTGCCTGGCAAGGTCTCACAGCTGACCAGCCCTGGTGAAATGACCACAATTCAGAGGGTGTTCTTCAGCCCTGTGGTCGTATATTCACCTTTAGCCATGCACAAAGCCCAGAGGCATTAACTCATACTTTCCAAACTCACAAGAAGCTGATGTATAAACCAGAAAGCCAGTATATTCACTTAGAGGAGAGTATTTCTTCTTAAGACAAAAAAAAAAAAATTGTCACATTTATTGATTGTTTTCTCCACATCATTTGTCTCTACCTGCCATTTTCCCCATTAAAATGTCATTTCCATCACTCTATTTCAGCATATGCATAATAAGCACACAGTAAATATTTTTTTGAATGCAAATAAACAGGCATAAACAGGTTTACAGACGAAATACAGTACATGGTTCTCGGAAAAGTGTACCATTAAGTTGATAGGAATAGAAGTACTTACAGGCATTCTGGATCGCTTCAGGCATTCCAATTCTCCAAATGGCAATGACATTTCAATTTTTCTGAGATTGCAGCCTTGTCACCTTGATAATAGTTTTGTGTGTTTCAGTCTGCAATTATCTCCCACAAATAGATCATCTGGCTTTTACTGGTTTGGCTCTTTAAGAGCAATCTTCTCTTCTTCTTTTGTAAGAAGAGCACTTCTCTGTGCTCTTCTTAACACAGCCTACACTCTCCATTCAGGAAGAGTTTTGGTTCTCTGTACCTTAACATCTGACAGGTAACAAGGAGCAGGGCTAGTGTTCATTCCTTTATGCATTTCTTTGCCAGGAATTTCTATGATAATTAAGCATTGTTTGCAAATAACTGGGCTAATGTGTCATGCATAAAAGTCATATATTCAGATGTTCGTTGAATTTAATTCAACTTTTAAAAAATACAGACTTAATCTTAAACTAGATAGGATCAGAATGCCATGTATTCTATTCCAGTGCATTTGGACAAAACTGCCTGCTTGCCTGCCTTCTTTCTTTCCATAAAACTGTATTGAGTGCCAGCTCCGTATCAGGTGTCATATGGATGTACAACACACGGATGTACAACAGCACATAAGATCAGGCTCTAACATCCTCAGGCACACCCAGGATGGTGGGAGAGATGTAAAGCAGCCCAACATTACGGTAGAATTGCCTATGAAATAACAGAGCAGTATCTTGACTCTTCCTGTAAAACTTAAGATTAAGTCTGAGAGGATGAAATAGTGGTCATCACACAGAGATGGAGCTTTTACAATTGAGGAAAGAGCATGAAACAAAACATGTGAAAAACAGACATATGTAATCCCTGACTTCGGGAGGCCAAGGCAGGTGGATTGCTTGAGCCCAGGAGTTCGAGACCAGCCTGGCCAACATGGCGAAACCCCATCTCTACAAAAAATGCAAAACTCAGCCAGGCATGGTGGCACGAGCCTGTAATGCCAGCTACTTGGGAGGCTGAGGTGGGAGAATTGCTTGAGCCTAGGAGGTGGAGGTTGCCGAGATCACGCCACTGTACTCCAGCCTGGGCGACAGAGCAAGACTCTTATCTCAAAAAAAAAAAAAAGAAAAAAAAAGAGAGACACAGCTGGAGTATATAGATTGTATATATGAATGTGGGTTGTTTTAAGATAGAAGGCTAGAAACACAAGCAACATCCAGACCAGGAAGATCCCTGAATAGCATCACAAGAAATGTTTATATTATTGCATCAGTAATGGGGACAAGAAATCTAAGAAGGGCCATGTTGTGATCTGATTTTGAACGCAGCAGTATCTATCACACTGTTCATGGAAGACTGGCCTCTAATGCTTTCCATGCTTGGCCAAAGTGTAGATCTCTTACTTCACTTTGTCCCACCTGCATCTTGTCTCACTGCACTCTAGCCAACTACAGTGATCTTCTTTGATTTCTTAAAGAGGCCAAGTACTTTTCTTACTCTTTGTCATTGCATGCACAATACATTTTGAATGAACTGTTCTGCACGCTCCCTCTGTTTGAAACGCTTTTCCACCCCACTCTCTATATAGCTAGGTGTTTTTCTTTAGGTTTCAGCTTAAATGTCACCTCCTAGGAGAACCTTTCTAGGTCCTCCCACCCTAATATAGGTCATCCTAATTTAATACTCTTATTTCGTTCACAGCAACTAATATTTTATTTGTTCATCTACTTATGTTTTTATTTACATCTACCACGAGAATATAAGCTCTAAGAAGGAGACTGCTCACTGATGTATCCCCAGCACCTTGCACCTGTGTCTGGCACCCAGGTGATGATTATGAAGTGCCTGTTGAATGAATAAAGAAAAATAGGACTGAAGGTGGAGAAATCCTTTAGAAGGGATTGTATTTGTTCAGATGATAAATGACAAAGGTCAGAACGGAAGCTATATCTATAGAAATGTAGAGAAAAGACCACGTATGAGGGATATTTGGAGAGAGAATTGCTACAGTTGCTCACATCAGATGCAAGGAGTAATACAGAAGACTTTCGGCTGTACCTTGGGTTTCTGGCTTCAGCAGGAATGTGTCTAATGGTGCCCCAAGCCAGAAACTGAAAACATAGGCACAAAAGCAGGGCTTGAAGCATGAAGGTAGATTCTGTTTTGGATGATTTGAGTGTGAGATGACTGGAAACATCTCAGCTAAAGTGTTCAGTGAGCATCTAAAAATCTACCTTTCTGCTAGTGGTAAGCGGATAGGGCTAGGTTAGACATAACATACTCCCAAAAGTAACCTTTATCACTTTATTTCTACCCAAGATAGTATTTGCTGTCTTGTAGAAGAAAGCCAAATCCATATGCTGGCTGAAGTTGAAAACACTGAATCACCAAAGGAAAAGCCTTGGTTGTAGAGGAAGAATGGTTTCAGGAGGGTGACCATAATACCAAAAGCACTTGCATTTGGTCCAGGAGAGACTCTGAATAAGTGATTTACTTACTGCTGGTTTTCCATCTGCTAGATAGGATGACTTATATTTAAAAGCATTTGGCATCCTTGGTCACAGTGACTGCCTACATGATTGCAAATTAGTGTTTTCATTCCATGTTAGTGAGTTCCTCTTATTCTTGTCCCAGGGGAGATAGAAAATTGCTGTTGACTATTCTTGATATAAACGTTCATATGCATTGCAACAGACTAGATGCCAGAAACCTCCTGGCATTCATTTGGAATTTCCCATACACTGAGAATTCATATTTATAATATTTAAATAACATCAAGATAAAACATCCTTTATTTGGTTCTTACTAGTTCAGAACGTCAGTTTGAGAGATCAGCTGCAACACTGGCTTTCCTTCTGTTTGGGAATATCAGTTCAAAGTGTACAAAAGGGATGTCAGCTATGTGCTCAGAGTCTAAAACCCAGGTCTGAGAATGCCCGCTGGACCTTGTTCCCTTTTGCCTTAATAATTGCCAGAATCTTTGTCAAAGTTTATGCAAGTTGTCTAAAACATAATGAATTTGACCAGGCATCTGAAATCCGACACAACTTATCTAGGACTTTGCTGAGGAACAATCTCAGTCTAGCCTAGAAGAGTGTCTACTCAAAAGGCTTCTGGTCTTCAGAATTTTTTTATCATGCACCCCAACAGTAAAAAGTTTTAGTGCATGCTTCTCAAGGTCTGTTTTCTAAAATATGTAAGTGTAGGACATAACTAATATGCATGTTATAAAATATATGCAAAAATATGAATTAAAATAAGATTAGTAATATTTTTAAATGTCTTGCTAATTTTGATGGCTTTGGGTTCTCATGAGCCTGGTATCTCAAGGCTCAATATGTGATTACAGTGAGTCTCATTATTAATAATAGTGAAGTTAAACCCACATTTTAAGTAGCCTTAGTGATAAACTCTGTTTATGGGGATCAACTTCTTGGCGGGTGTCATTTGGCTATCCTTGTTTTACCCGCTTCCATAACTGATGAAGAGTTTGTACTAGCAACCAAAGTGTCTGCCCTACCATTTTCCTATGGTTGATGGATTATCTTAAATCTGGGGTTTCACTGCAGGAGGCTTTTGAAGCCAACTTGTTTATTTTGTGAAGTTTAGTTAAAACCAGATTTTAGAATAAGAAAACTTCATTTAATACCCCCTCATCACAATACGTTGAAAGCAAAGGAACAAGTGAGCATGCCACGTCTGAAAGAGTTTATCCACCAAAAGTGCCATGTGACCCTGACCTGCTGACATACAGACTAAATAAATGGGCAGTTTCAGTTAACTTATTAACTATGGGTAGAGCTAAATTTTTAAAAATGCTAGATAAATATAAGTAGTCACTCTAATATTTTCCTTTCCTTTTCCACCTTTTCCTCCCTCCCGTTGCGTCTAAAACACCTAAGCAGCGGGGCTCCCACCTGCCCTTTCTAAACCATTCTGCATTCCTTCACTCGCAGAGCTGAGTCCAGAAAGCAGAGGGTGGCATTTCTTTGTACTTTACCTTCAGGCAACTGGCTGAGACCATCCAATCTGCCTGGAATGTAATTTTGGCTTAAAAGAACCAGAACTAATGGACGAACAGAAGCAGCTTAACCCAAACTGTTTCTCATTCCACTGCCCTCTGGAGAATAGAGGGGATATAGAAGGGGAAGTTTTGTGAATTCTATGCCCTATGCCCTTCTTTGAGGTTTGAACCATGGACAATTGTAATTGTGCCTGTAAAAGGAGACCTTGGGCAACTTCGGGCATAGTACATGCCTGGACTTAGGCGAGAATTTGGATTTTTGCTTTATGAGATTGAGTGATTTCGAAGTTTCGTAATAGATTAGATAAGTATCCCTTTTGCAATTGTCCATTTCTTCCACCTCCCAAGCAGCTCCTCTTCACTGTGTGTTTTATACTTGTCTCTTACTCCATCAGAGCCCAGGTTAACATGACACAGTAGCAGGCGTTTAGCAATTTAGATAAGATTATAAACTATACTATATTCTCTTGATTTTTTTTTTTATCTTTTTGGATGCAACTTTTGTTTGTGTTTCTTCGTGTGCTGTGTGCCTTAGTTTTCCTTTTTGGTCAATTTTGGCATGCAGTGTAAAATTACAATTATTGCTATATATTCAAGAAAATCAGACTTTATGTTACTAGAGATTTTATTTTCTTTTTATTTAAGATAAGGTATTTTCAAGTTCCAGGTTTCTTTTTTTTTTTTTTAAAGAAATTCTGTCTGCTGTGACTTAGCTGCAATATTGATTATTTTTGAAGAACTGCAAATAGTTTGTAACAAAGGTTAAAGCTTAATCATTTTATTGCATATGTCGAAATAGCATATTAGAAGTGAACTGCGTATTAGCATGAATTAAATAATGGTGGAACTATGAATGCATATACTAAGTAAATGAAATTTTCATAACATGGGCTGTATGTGCTTCCCACTCCGGGATTGCTGATTAATGTAAAAAGCATGTGATGCCATTTAGAGACCATGGTTTCTTTGTAGCCTTTTGTGGGTAGTTTGTTCTTCATTGGTTAATTCATTGAAATTTTTTTTTAGGTGGTAAGGATTTTAGGTGGAATGATTATTTATAGCCTGACATCTATGAAAGATGAAGGAAGTACAGTCTTGGTCCAGTAAATTACCACCGCCTTGGAGGATAGTTGGGGTGATTGTCGAATTGAGCTTGGGAAACCAAGCAGTGTGACTTTGTGCCTTAGTTTCATCATCTGTAAAACTAGAAACAACAAATGCACCCGCCTCATATGATTAAATGCGAAACACTTAGAACAATGCCTGGTACAGAGGAAGCTGCCAATAAATTCTATCAGTTATTAAGTATTAATCCCCAATAAAGTCTGCCTGCTGTCCTCACCCTGTGGTGGAGTGGACAGCGATTCTTTTAAGCTGCTACTTAATTGGTGCCCTTAAGCGTCTCATTTGGATACTTGCGTAGAGTGAGGATTTGTGCATATCTGGGTTTGCACAGGCATGCCTGGTGCTTATTGGAGGTGGAACCTAGTGTCCAGTAGGAGAAACGCAAGGTATAGTTATAGGAGAACTACAGGCCTCTTCAATGGGAGCAGATCTGTACAGTCCCCTGGCCTAGCCTCCGAGTGGTCCTTCCACGCTCCACACCCCTCTCTGCTGGCTCCCCTTCTTTCCACTTCTTGCAGTTTTTTTCGTAGACTTGGTGTTTGCTCTCAAGGATGACCTCATTGTTGGGAGGGACAACTATGGGAAGATGTTTCTGCCTTCCCTTTCCTCAACTCTCAGATTGTACTACTGCCTCTTCCCATGAACCCCATGTTATCGTTTCCTTTGTAGAGGTCACGAAGTAGGTTTGTCAGAGTTTTGTGGGATATAGGTGACATGAGAGTTTCAAAAAACCAAGTCCTTCTATATTTCTTTCCCTGCTCTGTTCTCTTTCTCTTACTGATTGAATTTTTATCGAGTTCTGAAAAATACCAGTATTTTGGGCAAAGCAGCTAAGTTTTGTGTTGGCTGTTGCAGAGTTAACATTGTAAACAAAATAATTTCTACTAATAGAGTCAAGTAATCCTATCAAACTTTGCTTTCCTGGGCTGGACTAGACTATATCTAGTCCATTTGCAAAACATTACTACATACCCGCTTTGTGCAAGAGGCTTACATCAGTCACTTAAGGAAATAAAAAGAAGAATAAAACAGGCTACATGCAAATCATTCTCAAAACCACCATCAGCCAAAACCTGGTGAGCCAACCCAACCCTACCTACCTGTGGCATCTCCCACATTTCGGATGACCAGATTTGCTTTGGCTGATCTTAATAGACTATATAAGATATGCCTTTCTCACCACCGTGTCCCATGCTTCTTGCTCAAAGGTGCTCCCTCAGTCAAAGGGAACAACTCCCTTAAATAACTCTGCCCGTCTTTTTACTCATTAGAAGCCCTTCGAACAGCAAGTGCATTCTTTGTTTATATGGGCATGGTACACTTGGAGATAGAAGTGTTCAGGGTTGAAAAATGGCTGGAAAACTGAGAGAATCCTGCATGTTCTTTCTACTTAACCCTGGTCTTGTGAAAAGCCATCTCTTACCCGGAGAGGGAATTTTCCTTCTTGTATAAGACCCTGACCCCTCGCATGTGCCCTAAAGCAGGCACATAGTTTTTATGTGTGCCTGTTAGTTTCAATTTGTGATACTGATCTGCTTTTTGTCCCTGCTGACGGTTATTATATCTTAATGGGCGAAACACTACTCTAATGATCCTTGTGTATATAATTCTTGTGGTACAGAGCAGGCACCAGAGGACCACATAAAAATGTTTGCCTCAATTTCCCTGCAAAAAAGAAGCCCAGAAACCAGACTTGACCAAGTAACAGATTTTTAAAGGTAAAGGAATCCAATAAAATTACCAGCTTTTCACAGCGTGTGTCTACTTCCTTTTGACATATTGTGAGGTGTAGGTGAAATATTCTAACCGAACTGACAGTGTGTGCGAGACAACTAAGGAGGGAAGGAGATAAAAGTAAAAACCACCAGCAATGATTGATATTGCAGTAGCAATGAGCTGTTGGGGTCTCCCCTTTGTGGACTTGACACTTCACCTTTCTGACACCATCTGCAGGAGTGTTAGTATAATGAGACCTATACAGATGGGAACAAAAGCTAGGATTACTTGGAATTACTGTATCAGAGCTTTGAGGCTTGCTGTAAAATTACATAGGCTTGTATTTGTTTATTCAATTTATGAGCGGTGTGCCTGTGTGCACACACATGCGTGGAAGAGACAGAGACAGAAAGTGAGTGTTTTCAAAGTATAAAATGGGGGGAGCGATCTGATCCTGGGTGACGCCAAAAATAGTTTAGTTGAAGACTGACTTCTTTCCACATTGTGATCATTATGATAACTAATTAATTAGTTAACTAATTAATTGGGCTTATGTAATGGCTAATAAGTTTAATGGTAAGTGCTTGCAAGAATTACTTAATCGGAGAGCATTCATTGATTCTCTAATACATTGTTCCAGTATTTTGAGAATAGAATTATCAGATGTGGATTCTGGCTCTCTAGGAACCTAAACTGTATTTGGTGACTAAGACATGGGATTATGTACATGTAAGGCAGTTCTCTTAGGCATCCTAGGACTTGGTAGGCCTTTTTATTTTTTAGACTTCTGGCTGATGCCCTAACCTTCCCAGGCCAATACTATTAGAAATAATACAACTAATTTAATCTCCATAAGTTCTAGGCTCAATATCAATGTCTTGATATTGCTTCTTCTACCTCTGAATTTTCTTTTACTTTTTAGATTTTATTTTTAAGATCCTTCTGTGGAAGAGGAGAAACTTCAGTGGAATACTTGGCATTGGCCCTAAGTTCATCTGTTTATCTACTTCTTTTACCTGTCCTTTCCTCTCTACTCCATTCCTTTCCCAGTCCCTGGGGGACAGATCAGTAGTCATGCTCACCTCTTAGACTCCTCTGCCTGTTTCTGGGGGAATGGTACAAAGCTCTTCCCCTAAACCTAGACTCAAAGCCTCCGGGTGGTTTTAGACTCTCTCAGTCCCCAGAGCTGGTTAGCAATGTCACTATAATAGTGCTCTGTAGTGTCCTAATTTTTTGCCCTATCCTTTCTGTCCACACTATTCAAGGTTTTGCTACCTCTTGCCCACTACAATAGATTCTAAATTAGTCTTTTCAAATTTTGACTTTTTGTGTGTGTAATATAATTTTGTCCAATTTACTCCTCTATTCATAACTGCTCCACAACTCCCTCCTGTGTAACAAGTGTATTACAGGTTCATCATAGCATTCAAAATTCTACAAGGTTTTATCCCAAACCATGTTTGGAGTGTATCTTTCTAGTCCCTTTAATTAAGTCTCTATTCAAACCAAAATTGAACTACCTGCCATTGCCTAAACATTTTGTGAGTCTGTCTATTATCTGCTTCTTCTGGCTGGAATGTTTTGTATCCTTCCAGTTTACGTTCACTGGCACGTATTGCATACTTACAAATTGTCATTGCATGGATGAATTTAGCTTAGTTATTGGTGATTAATAGATGAGTGTTTTAAGTGTCTGCCTAAAGCAATGTAACACTTGAACTTTTACTCAACCTTTTTTCCTAAGGGGATACAACTATTTAAAACTTTTTTGAATAAGGAAAGATTTTCCTTATTCATTCCCTAATAATGAGAAAACTCATCTTTGAAGTTAATTATTTTTGTTAGGGAATATTCAGGCAAGTGGTATAATCTACACTGAGTGTATGAGTTGGGGACGCAATTATGTAACTGCTGGCCAAACCCTGATTTTTGGACAGGGTCAAATTGGGAAGAAGCAAACAACCATAATTCAGATAGATGCCTTATAAGGCTGTGCCCCTTATAAGGGTTTCTTTTTAAGACCCCATGTTCTCTTTGTCAAGAAGCTTTTCCTCCCATCAGCAGAAGGACTCACTCTTCAGGAGTCCTATGGTATAATTATACCCACAAACATCTATGTTATACCTGCTGCACCCCTGGTACCATGCTGGGAGACAATTATCAAGATGCATAAGAAATCAGCTGCTGACCGCAAGGATTTCACAGTCTACTGGGAGAAGGAAACAGTTAGGCAACATACTACAGATTCTTAAAGTATACCATCTTCACCTTATGTAAAATATGAGAGAGGTGCCATGGCAGAGGAAAAGATCGTGGACTTAATGATCTGAGGGTCAAGGGATGTCCTTCCAGGGCTTTGACCTCTGTGCCTTGGAGAGATGAAGAAAGGGAGGAAGCCATGGCATGTTCAGGAATGGGGAAGGACACAGGTTGACTGGAACCCATGGTGCATGGAGAAGATGGTAGGAGATGAGATTGTAAGTGTAATTGAGGCCAGGCAGGGAATGAGTTTAACAACCAGGCCAAGGAGTTTAGACTTCACCGAGTGTTTAAAGGAAGATATTGGAGGTATGTTAAGCATCACAGTAAAATTTTGAAATCCATGTTTTTAAAAAATAACCTTGGTACAATGAAGGATGGATTTATGAGAAAGATTGAAATTAGAGATAAAAATATGATAATACAGACTTGGAGGTACCTGGCATTTCCCTTAAGACACGTGATCCGTTATTTTTTGTAATTAGAGTTCTGTGTCATAGACCCTTCCTGTTAATAATGCTTTCTGAAGTTGGATCTTGAGTGGGGTTTTAAAGGACTGGAAGGGTTTCATAGTAACTGCGATCAGAAACACCTAAGAATTCTGGAAGGTTGCATTTACAGCACAAATCACTCAGTAGTTGTAGTTTTCTTTCTCTTAACTCTTTCCAGATGTTAAAGGGGATAAGGCATTAACAAGCATTAAAACACATTTACAATGTATATATTTGAAATCATGATAGTAATAGCTCATATATACCATTTTGGGCTTATACCATGTTCTACGTGCTATGCTGAGCATACATCTTACCTCACTTAATATTTTCAGTAAGTGGTGTTCGAGCTGTTTTATAGATATGCTGAAGCTCAGAAAATTTAACGTCAGGATCACACAATGAGTACATTTTTCTGTGTCCATGATAGTCACCTTGATTTTTTTTTTTCTGTACCTTGAATGTGTTCCTTCAGAAAAAGAAACTTGTCTTTGCAATTACCTCTCCCTGGGACGTTATTCTCCAAAATAGCCACAAAACTGACCTCTGCAGGTCTTCTCTTAAATGTCACCTCCCAAAGAAGCCTTCCTTGATCCTCCTGTCTAATGTTGTACATTTCTCTGTTTTACTTTCTTCATAGTAAATTGTTATCTGAAATTATGTATTTACTTGTTTATTTTCTGTCCCCAGACTAGGATATAAATTTCATGAGATTAATTAAGTACTTTGCACTTCTAACTTAAAAATCTACGGTATTTAGAACAGGTCCTGTACACATCAACAAATATTTATTCAAGGGCTGGATGGGGGAATGAATGAATCCATATCTTCAGAGCCCATGGTTGTTCTCAGTCCCAACCTCTCTGGGTGTTATTTTTCTGCTACTGAACACACTGGAAGGGGCACAGCTGACAATATCATCTGAGGAACTGTGTACCTGGGCCCCAGACTGATTAACTTTTAAAAACTGAATATTTACTTACTAGGAAAAGAAACTCACAGGTCATTCTCTTTCTCATTAGTTAAGATTATTTGATTATATCTAAGCTTGTAATATATAGTTACCCAGGATGCATGATTAGTTAACATGTAAACATTTTTGGTAGATTATTGTTTAGAATTTGAACTTTTCTTATGCGCTCATGTTGGTTGATTTTTGTAAGAGAATACTGAGATTTACATAAAATAGACATTGTTTCTGGCTATTTTGGTTTTCAAAGCACTAGACATTTAAAAATCCATGCTCTGTCTGACAAATTAGTGGATTTATATGATCTCCACACACAAAATAACAGTCTTGAGAGGGCAAATCCTTTCTTTCTGTCCTTAAACTGCATTTTTCTTTGGTGGTTTCAGATTGGCCTTTGTGGATGTGTGGTGTTCCTTTGTCTTGGTGGAATCCGAGGTGACTGACTTTCTCTCTAGCATATTAACCTCCTCTTTTCTCTCGGTTCTGTGTATCTAGGAATAGCTTGCTGATTAACCCCTAAGTTTGAGAAGGTGGCCTGCAAAGGAATTTTAAGTACATTTCTTGGTGTTCTGTGAGGTTCCATGATCTTAGCTCAGTTAATTTTAGCTTTGTTAAAATTGTATGAAAGGGTTCATGTGGTTGTAAACCACAGAAGAAGCAAAATACCTCAAAAACAACCTGCCCCTTACCTTGATCCCCACCTTGCCAAAAACCGTGGTGTGATGCAAATGAACAGAATAATAGTTGACGAGCAAAATTTTAAGGCATTCTAAGTATCACTGGTTGGTTTAATAAAATTAATTAGCCTGCCGCGGAGAAAATTTACTAGTGTGCTGGTTAATTTCACAATGTAAAGTCAGGGAAGGGAGGTAGGGTTGAGGGAACAAACCTTATTAGTTTTGAATAATTATTTAAAGATGTGGACCTGCTTATTTCAAACACTTTGATAGCCAAATCCATTAAGGATTTTAAGTCTCAATTTTTGCATCCCAGTATCTGTGGGAAGGTACCTCTCTAGATGAAATCATACGCATATTAGTTCATGGCTAAATTAATCTTAAATAATACAGAACAAGTAGAATCCTAATAAAACCATGGGAATGAGAGCCTGCCTGAAGACTGGCTCATGGGAGGTTTCCATAATCTTAATTTGCTATTGATGCAATTATTGCTTTTTCTTGTCTTTTTAATCCAAACAAGATGTTGGCAGTGGCCACGGAAAGGTGCCTGAAATCACATGCCTGAATTCATTTAATTTGCCAACATTGTCTTTTTTCTCTCTTTCTTTCTGGTAATGGGCAAGAGTCAGTTCTGGTGCATTAGGTACTAAATCTCTTCAATTACCATCGGGAAGAAAGATTTAACATTGTGCTTCAAACCTACAAACTGATTTAGTTTTAAAGCACAAACACTTCTCCTGTGGAGCCTAAATTAAACTGCAGAAAGGACTCAGAGCCTGAGGAATTAAACAAGGCAGAGCCAAGGCTCAGGCCAATGATAGGAACCATTTTGGTTTCTTTCATTTGAGACCCCTGGTGCGAAAGGAAGGGGAGCAGAAACAAGCTGAGAGGCAGAGCTTGTGTAAGAAAGTGCAGGAAATCAAAATGGCACATGGATACATATGTAACAAACCTGCACATTGTGCACATGTACCCTAAAACCTAAAGTATAATAAAAAAAAAAAAAAGAAAGTGCAATACTCTGTTAATTGCTGGGAAGCTGGATGTGGAGTAAACACTGGTGCAGGGGACCTAATCAAATCCCTTATCCTCTTTTCTTTTTGGGTGCTCGGCAGCCATTTTCAATGTGGATGACTCCGTGGTTGATCTGGAGACCCTGGCAGCCTTATATGAAAACGTGAGTGTCAAAGACTTACAGAGCTAGCATTTCCATATTTATCTTCTACCTGAGAAATGACTGAGCCATTCATGTTCTTTGGTAGTAAGGGTTTTGACGTGGCCTGGAAGAGATTAAGGCATAGAAACACAAGCTTGAATGGGAATGGATGTGAGGAGCACTAGATTCCTAACTCCCACTGTGGTATCTGGGCTAGCAGATCTCATTGCACACTTGCAAAGCAGGGCATCTCAGGTAGACATCACTTATGTGCTCTGGAACCCAGTCCTGTCGCTTGCTGGCCAAGTGAATGAAGATAAGCTGCCTACTGAAATGATAGTGTGCACTAGTGTCTACTTCTGAAGAATGGGACTGCTAATACCAGCTTGGATGATTACTCGTAGTCCAAATGAGTTGATGATACTGAATGTGGGAAGGTGTGTAGAATGGTAGGTATGTGTTTTAGATTTAGAGTGAGACAGTCTTAGGTGTGAGGTCCAGCTGTGTCTACCATTGCCTGCTAAGTGACCTTGGGCTAGTTACTTAAACTCCTTAATCCCGTTGTGATCATCATTATAGTGGGGATTATAGTAGGCTCTGATTTTTTTTTAATCAAATGAGGATTTAATATATGTAGCAGTAGCAGTGTATTTTGAAAGTCAACAGGACCGTACACATATAAGGTCTTTTAATTTGGGTTTTAAGTGGACATAACCAGCAGAATAGTCAGGTTCTCTTGAGAAGACAACACAGGAAAGTCAGAATTCCCATGATTGTTCATTGTTTTGGTTCACTGACTGTTAGGCTACAGAAACATAGATTGAACCACATTCTCTTAAGTAATGATATTTCCCAGGAAGCTGTCTAGGGCTCTATAGTATGCTGTGGTCACTCAGTTCAAAAGATGATTCGTTTCATATTTATGTCCCCTGGGACCTGAAGATTCTTACAGAAGATTTCCATAGTCTAATAGTCTAGGCTTGGTGGCATCACCAATTCCTTGCTCATTTTCACATCTTTTATATGTGTCAGGAGCTACTTAATACAAATGGGTGGGAACTTCCCACGTTTCCACTAGTAAAGCTTTCGTTAATAAATCAGAAAGTACACAAATACCAGGCCGTTGGGAGCTAATTATGCACTTGAATACTTGGAGGTCAGCAAGGTATAGAGGCAGAAAGAGGGAGTTCCAAGTCTGAAGCTCTTTAAGAGTTACTTAGTACAAGCCTCAGTGGAATAATCTGTAAAATGAGGATACAGTGGTTCATGTTAAAGAACTTTGTCAAAGGCAGTACCTTCCAGATGCTTTGTGTTGTTACCATGAGCTCAGGACTATGCACATGGTTGCCGCTTGTTAGCTCATAGTAGAGATAAGCTGCATACAACTGAAATAGTTGGATAAATCGAGAAAGTAAGTGACTCAATGCCAAAATAAGTGGTACAGACAATGAGTGCTTACGAAATTTGGAAAAAGGGACGATGTTGACCAGAAATGAAAGAGCTGCGAGTTCATATAATTTAGGGCTGTTCTAAGAGTAAGGAAGCAAATTCTAAGAACAATATTCCCCCAGCCTCCTTACAGAGGAAGAGACGGGGGATTCAAAAGTAGAGCTCAAATAGCTGTACTTCTGTGTCCAGCTGCCTGTACTTGTTAGGTCCGTTTGCATTGAATCTCAAACTTGAGCATGAATCAGAATCACCCGGTGCGCTTGCATCCCCCCTACCCCCACCCACACCCCCAGTTCTTGTGTCTAGGGTGGGCCAATAATTTGCATTTCTGACAAGTGACGGGTGATGTTGTTGATGCTGCTGGTCTAGGAACCACACTTTGAGACCCACTGCCATAGCCAGAGTCTCACTGCCCCCCCCCCTTTTTTTTTTTTTTTTTTTTTTGGTTTTGTTTTCTATTTTGATACAGAGAGCCCAAGAGGATGAGCTGGTTAAAATAAGAAAGTATTACGAGACATCCAAAGAAGAAGAACTGAAGCTGCTGGATAAACCTGAGCAGTAAGGATACTTAACATTTTTCTGTTAGGCCAAAAGGAGAACTGCAATTTCTGTCTTCTTGTCTCCCAGCTCAGAATAACCAAATCTAAATTGTGCAGCCAGCTAAATCACAACACCGTCATTCCTGTGACCTATTGCATGCAGCAGGATGACCCTGCTGCCGGGAAAAGCAGCGCTGAGATTTGTGCTGTTGGATACAATGTGTCTCACCCCCCTCCCCTACCCCATTAGACTCCCCTTTCTTGCTCTAGCAACTTGTTAATTCCTCCTAGACTAAACAATTTGACCAAAAGGGTAACTGAGGAAGGAAGAAGGCATTGTTCTGTTTAAGGTTCTCCTGATGAAGTTAAAAAGATGATATCAGAGTCACAGAATTCAAATTTATTTTCCTAAAGGTCATATCTAGTAAGTGCAGCCTGAATGTGCCAGCTTTTCCCCAAACTTCTCCACCTGCTCTGCCCAAATGTGGCTTTTTCTCCCCCTCACTCTGTACATGCTTGTTCTTCTCTCCACTCACTATCTATAGCTGCTTGCTCTGTCGTTTGTGATGCCGTTCCATAGGCTTTGAAGACCCAGAACTCCGGGGTGTAACTGAGTGACTCTTGGGGTCTCGAAGCCACAGATAAGCTCCTGGGGCTCTGCAGCCCCACGCCCCTGCCCAGGGCCTAGGACTCTGTGAGACTGTAAAATGGATTCAGAGGACACAGGGGCCTCTTCTGCCTGTTGCTACCCTGAACATTTTTTGTCCAATTCAGGCCAACCCTCTCAACCTAGAGATGAGGTAAGTGTAGAAAATGAAGCAGAAGTGGAGTGATCAGATCAGGGTTACAAGTCAGCCCTAGAAGCTTCCAACGTTCTCAGGCTTGCACTGGAGTTCCATGCCTTGTCCCTTGGGTCCTCTAGAAACAGGGGTCCCCAACCCCTGGGCCACAGACTGGTACCAGCCTGTGGCCTGTTAGGAACCAGGCCACACAGCAGGAGGTGAGTGATAGACAAGCTGGCATTACCACCCGAGCTCCACCTCCTGTCAGGTCAGCAGCAGCATCAGATTCTCATAGGAGCACAAACCCTATTGTGAACTGCGCATGTGAGCAATCCAGGTTGCACGCTCCTTATGAGAATCTAATGATGATCTGTCACTGTCTCCCATCACCCCCAGATGCAGGAAAACACGCTCAAGGCTCCCACTAATTCTAGATTATGGTGAGTTGTATAATTATTTCATTATATGTTACGATGTAATAATAATGGAAATAAAGTGCACAATAAATGTAATGTGCTCGAATCATCTTGAAACCATCCCACCTCCAACCCCAACCCCTGGCCTGTGGAAAAATTGTCTTCCTCGAAACCAGTCCCTGTGCTAAAAAGGTTGGGCACGGCTGCTCTAGAATACCTCAGTCCCCATGGATGCCTGGACATTTAGACTCGGGAAAACATCTTAAATGACTGGGGATGGGAGTCAGGAAGAGAATTCTGGGTTTACTCAGTTAATGACAAACCTACATGATGGTTTTGGGAACCTTGGATGACTTGCTCTCACATGGAGCATGGTCCAAGATCCCCCCTCAAAGTAGGTTTCTAAAGCCTAGGAATATTGTGAATCAAGTCAAGTGAGGTTCCCTTGCTGTCTTGTTCCACTAACTTGAGACACCTTCCTTACCAATCCCTACCCTCAACTGATCCTATGGTTTATTTCCAAGTCATATTTCCTATTATAACAAATGAATCCCTCCTATGGTGTTAATGACTGAAAGTAAAGTGACTAATAATGGGCTATTTCAACACTGAAAAGGCCATGGGAATGTATTGGGGCACAGTGGGCATATCAAGCACTTGGGTAGTGCTGGTTATACCAAGTTACACAGTAATATTCTCCTTTAAGCCTGGAGTTGGCAAACCTTTCCTGTAAAGGACTAGATAGTAAGTATTTAGGCTTTGTGGCTTATGGGATGTTACAAATATTCAAGTCAGCCATTGCTGTGCCAAAGCAACCACAGGCAATATATAAACAAATGGGTATCGCTGTGCCCCAATGACATTTTACTTATGAACACTGAAATTTGAATTTCATGTTATTTTTACATGTCATAAAATGTTGTCCTTCTATTGACTCTTTTTTTCAACAATTTAGAAACGTAAACATCGTTCTTTTAATTCATGGGCCATACAAAAACAAGTGGTGGCCTGGTTTTGGCCTGTGGGCTGCAATTTGCCAACCCCTTAACCACCGAGCAGCCCTTGCTCTAAGCTATGGGAATGGCTGATCTGGTGAAATGAACAGGCAGGCAGAGATCATGCGTTTCTGCTACTGTCCTAATTATTGTTCTAATTGCCGGGACTTAGATAATGGTAGCAGGTAATTAACTTATTCTTGTTTTCTCTACTGATGATCTAGATAGAAAAGCATTTTTAATGTTTATAAATGGTCATTGTGATGGCTTCGTGAACACGCAAACCCAGCAAAAAGGACTGTCATGCTGTGCTGGTGAGGTGACGTGCCTGGACTCAGTTGCGGGAGGGTGAGGCACAGATAGGTGGGGGCCTTCAGACCTGGGTGCATTTCACCTTTGCTACCGACCTCCTGCACAAACCAGCATTTGTTTGATTTATGCCACTCTGATTCTCTGGCAACTTATTTGCCATTAACTCCAAGTGAGTCGACTATAAGCATGTTTTACATACTGGAAAATATGAATCATTTATAGTTTTAACGTTGCAGTTTTCTAAGAGTCCTGTGGTGCCCAGTCCTATAAATCAGAGCATGGAGAGGCTGGCCTCATCACTCACCTCATCAACTCTCTTACACTCCAGTGCCAGATTTAGAAAGCCATTGCCCACAGAGGTGTCATCTGCTTGGGACCAGGCTGTCTGAGAACCACTCCCTCTAGGGATGGCCCTTGACTCTTATGCTGCCAGGTAATGGCTGTGAGGTGAGGCTCTGCTGGGTTTGATTAGGCCTGGTACACGCTCCTCATGGCCTAGGGTGAGAACACTATACACAGTCTATTGTGATGTTTCATGAAGGTCCGCAGCTGCCTTGGGACCCCCACACAGTAGACTCTGCTAGTGTACTCCTCTGTGGAAGAATGCAGGCTGCAACATTCAGTTATGCTATGTGTATCGCCTGTGTGCACATACACCTTAGGTAATACCATTCAGAAATCTAGGGATAATAAATCAAATGTTAGTCTCTTAAAAACAATGAGGCACATTGCATCATTCCACCCGTCAGCTGAGTTGCTGCTGTAGATGTGTAACCCAAATAATGTGAGACACAGAACATCTTTCATATATTAGAAACTGAAGTTGCAGTCCTTCCTAGAAATATTAGCCTACATTGGAGAAAGAAGGGAAGGATCCCTCATTCGTAGCTTCTTTTGGGAATATTTAGTCTTGTTTCTTACTGAACCTGGAATGTAAAGTTAGACTAGCCCAAAAGGAACTCAATCCATAAATATTCATAAGTGCCAAGGCCCAGTGTCCAAGATCCCATGCTTGGGAATATTTAAGAGAGTTACTGTGTTTGCTCTTGTGGGTAGAGGATAAAACAGTAATGGGGCAGGGCAGGGGAAGAGAAGATATTTATCAGATGCTTGCTTCACAGCCTTCAAAGTAACCCATACCTCTGGTACCTTAGCAGATAAATAAGAGAAGAGCTATGGTGCTCCTTGCATGGCTGTTTTTGGATGGCAAGGGTCATAAAACCCTATTTTTTTCCTCCAAATTTGCTTCTTTATTGTTTTGTATTTTCACTATACCAAATATCCAAGCCAAAACTGCAAAGTCATCCTGGACTCTTCACAACATCTCTTAGGAGTAGATTACTCTGGGTCTTGTTGCCTTAGTAGCTTCCTCATCCATTTGCCCCTCTCCATTCACACTGCAAGCCCCTCTTAACCTTTTCTCTTCGAAGACTACAGCTGTGGTCTCCCAGCCTCAAATTTCCTATCCCATCCAATCAGCTGAGCTGCTGCCAATGAGATTTTCTACAACAAAAAGCAGAAACTGTCACTTTCCTGTTTAAAACCCTTCATTCGTTCAGAAGTTTAAACCCTGTATTTTAGAATACAGAACACAATTTTAGCATCTGCCTTCTACTCACTTTCCCCACAGATACCATTCAGCCTATCTTTGCTCTCCCGGCAGTTTCTCACATGTGCATGAGCATCACAGGGCTCCGGGGACCCTAGCTGACAGTGTTCCCCCCATGACACTTGAGTGTCCTGCATTTGCTTTCCTAGCTCCTCTTCTGGATCCGTCACCGAGAGCACTCGTTCACACTCCACAGTAATCGTTGATTTACTTCTCGGATTATCAAGACGGGATTGTAAGTTAAGCTCTGTTCTCAGATCTTAGCATGGTCCCTGACACACTGTAAATGCCTCATACATTCCTAAAGGACAGACTGACATTCTTGGTGACTGATCTTTTAGTATTAATTCTCAGTTCTTTCCAAAAGTAATATAAAATTATGATCTTTTCTCCCCCCTCCCACTCTTTGTATGGGTTGCAGACCCTTCTGCTTAAAGAGGACATTGGAACATTTAAGATTCTTTAAGAGCTTTTCCATTGCAAGCCCTAACCCCAGTAAGGCTTTAATCCTAGAGAGCCTTGCAATTCTATCTTACCCTTTCTTGTGTAACATACATTGATAAGACTATGGTCTTGTCTCCTCATATTGGTCCTATGCTTCCTCTTTTGAGATTAGTTATAGGTAGCTATTCATTCAGCATTTTCTGCTTTTCATCTAAGTCCTTTTTGGTGAGCCGAGGCATTGATCTGTGTATTTTCTCAGGTGGTGTCTGTAACTGCTTCGCTCACTGTGATAGGAAGTGTACATGCTCTGGGAACTTGGGTCCTGAATGACGCCTCATGGTCACATTTAGAAGGGGAGAAATGCAGGGCCCTTCTTTCAAAATAGCTCAGCATCTGAATAAATACATCTTCCCCAGACTCATTACAGGATCAAATGCTGTCAGTCCTGTGAGCTTTTTGCTTCTTATATATTTGTAAAGACTGATGATACCCCTGATTTCAGTCATGATAAATGAATAAATTGTTTAATATTCATTAAGAAGTAATTTACACAGAGTTTAACTTTTTCATCTTGTCTTAATGCAGAATTCCTATGAATTTCCACTTTTATACTTCTTTATATAATTTTCATAATAATGGGTTATTGAACTTTAAAACAAGATTGTGTTTTCTCTTATGGATATTCCTTGCTTTCATTAAGTGTCATCTAAAAAAAAAGATTATGGATTATAACCTAGTTGTGGAATAAATACGAAATCAATTGATGTTAGAAATTAATTAAAACCCAAATCTCCCTAAAGGTAGAGGCGGCACAGGGTGTATAAGCAAAGAAAATATCTTTCTGTATAGAAAGAAGTAGGCTCCAGCTTTGTTCCTGTGTAAAACCATTTTTGGTGAGAGATGGCAAAATTCCTTGGTAATGATGTTATGAGTTGACCAAGACTCTCAGAAATATCAGTTAATCATCATCTCAACTCCAAAATGAAATAAATGGCTGTTAGTAGATTTTCTCCTTTTCTGAATTCATGTCCAACTGTTTCCACCCATTTTCATTTATACCCCTTCCTCTGGTGGTTGGCCTGGAGAATATGTCGCTCTTCCAACTTAGTTTTGCAAAGAGAACCAGTGCCCAACCGCTCAGACAGTGAGCTACTGTGTGTAGGTCAGTACTCACCTTTAGCTTTTAAGATCTGTCTTGCCACATTTTTAAGGAAACTTTAGGTTGTCTACTTAATGAGTGCCTGCTTTGTTCTAAATACTGAGTTGTAAACTATGTCTGTATAAGTTAATGTGAAAAAGTAAACAAATATCTGGAGAATGTGATCATTATAGACCATTATGTAACTCACTGAGCAAAAATAGTAGCAGGATCACTTGAGTAAGAGATTTTTTTTAAATCACTTGTCTGTAGACATTTGCCTCAAGTCTTCAGTTTGCTTAGCCTGTATAAATACACCTTTAGAGAATGCTGCATTGTGAGGGAGTTTATTGTATAATTTTTCTCGTATGTTAAAGGCTAGGGCTTTCCATCTGGGTTCAGTCTCTTGTTTGGGCAGCAGGAGATAGATAACTTGTTTAGTATATTTGTGTTAACTTTCTGTTCCCGAAGGAATTTCTATACCATACATTTATTCATCATGCTAGAACCCCTTTAAAAAGCAGCCCCGTTGTCAACAATGGAAACCGTGCCCTTGGAATTCCTTGAGTCTACCTATGTGACACCTTTTATAATTGTTGAGAGTGTTAGGTAAGGAATGTTCCCAAAGTGGATCTTTTTCAGCTGTCTTTTTATTTTGCTTGTGATTATATATGAAGGTAGATGACACATTTTGTTTTTTACAGATTTTTACATGAGTTAGCCCAGATTCCTAATTTTGCTGAACGTGCCCAGTGCATAATCTTCAGATCTGTCTTTTCTGAGGGTATCACCTCCTTGCACAGAAAGGTGGAGATCATCACGCGAGCTTCTAAGGTATGTTTACTGTCTAATTTAAAAGATAGCCTTGCTCTGAAGAGTAAAGGAGAAAATGGGAGAGACCACTTCAGTGCCATTATGGAAACTTTTTTGGACTCAGATTGTATGTTTTTCTAAGTGTAAATTTGATAATTATCTTGCCCGTGTGTGTGTGTGTGTGTGTGTGTGTATGCGAGAGAGGGAGAGAAAAGGAGATGCAGATGGATGAAGAGGGAGAAGGAGGGAAAAAATGACACTTTTACAGATTCCTTCTAAAAAATTCTGAATATCTTCCAAAGTACATACTGGCCACTAAAAACCAATCTAAATAGCATGGTCTGTTTCCTGTTTTACAATTTGGATTGCAGAAGAGATTTTGCTTGAGATCCATGCATTTGATCATCTGAAATGTGTCAACCTAATAAGAGGATTCTAGAGACTTGATAAGTGAAATAAATGACTGATATTGAGTCATTGGCAAATAAATATTTGTTGGCTTTACTACACTGGTGTTCATTATAAGGTTAAATTCTAGCACCTGGCTTTTTCTCACAGTTGAACCATGCTCTTAAGGACACGTTATTCTTCTCCACAAATACTGTAGTACTTTGTTCCTTATTTGGAGACATGATTTTTTTTCCTCTAAGATATGAGGTATTTCAGTAGAGAATAAATATTACAGAAATATAATTATATACGCACTAATAATACCCGAAAGGCGGGAGCAGAAAAAGAAGTCTTCCTTGAGCTGATTTTTTTTTCTTTCTTTCTTTTTTTTTTTTTTTGAGACGGAGTCTCATTCTTCTTGCCCAGGCTGGAGTGCAGTGGCATGATCTCGGCTCATTGCAACCTCTGCCTCAAGGGCTCAAGCGATTCTCCTGCCTCAGCCTCCCAGGTAGCTGGGATTACAGATTACAGGTGCCTGCCATCACGCCCAGCTAGTTTTTGTATTTTTAGTAGAGACGGGGTTTTACCATGTGGGCTAGGCTGGCCTTGAACTCCAGACCTCAGGCAATCCACCTGCCTCAGCCTCCCAAAGTGCTGGGATTACAGGCGTGAGCCACCGTGCCCAGCCATTACTTTTTTTACCCTGAAATAAAGGGGGATAAAATGTGAATTAAGACCATAAAGAAAAAAAGTTTCAATTGGAAAATTGTACTTGAAGTAAAAAATAAAAGGACAAATGAGACAGGGAGCCAAAGAAAATCCTAAGCAGCTTGAAATTGTAAAAGTTAATAGACATACAACAAGCACTTAATAAATGTAAGTTTAATAAAGTTATTAAAGATGGCCTACAGCCTTAAAATGCATTATTGTAGTTTACCTCTGAAAATTATATCTGGGGATAAAGAAGAACATACTTCTTCTGTATCTGCTCTGCATTTAACTGTATTGGTTATCTAGATAAATAGTCCTGAAATACATCCTCAAAAGGTAAACCCCTTTCTACCTAGAAGTCATCAAAGGTTAAGCCTTACTATATATACCAACTCCCTTTTTACAACTTCTACTTTAAAATAAGTATTAAAAATTAAACTGGCTCAAATGAAAATATAAAACCAATAGTTAATCCTCATGTATTAAAACATGCACTCTTTATAATTAATTTGTTGAGTGGGTAGAAAATAATGGCTGTTAATGTGTTTGTAAAGACACTCATGGCTTAGTAAAGTGTGTTTTTCATTTCACCAAGTGTTAATTCTGTTGGTACCAAGCCTCCCGACAGCCTATTGAGTACTCAGTAAATATTTGTTACTGAATGAACATGGGTACATTTGGAGTTCAGCTCCGTAATAATTGGTGTTTGCCATCACAGGGCTTGCTGCACATGAAGAGTGTGAAGGATATTTTAGCTCTCATCTTGGCTTTTGGAAATTATATGAACGGAGGAAATAGGACTCGGGGACAAGCCGATGGATATAGCTTAGAAATTCTGCCCAAACTCAAGGATGTCAAAAGTCGGGTATTTATTTTTCATAATAAGTTTCTATGATCTGCCATTATTTTCTTTCTTTACCTTTAATTTTAAAAAACGTATTCCAGATTGTTCCATTTATCTCTGTCCTCCCCTTAACAACAATCATTTATATTAGAGCATGCATTTTTTTCTTTGCTTTTTTCTTTTCACTTTTGAATGAAGAGTTTTGTTTTGTTTTTTTCACATTAGACCTTATTTTCAATGACTTAATTCCCATCATCGTGTGCTCTGACATATACAATTAGGTATTGAACTGCTACTCAGTGAGAACAAAACAGATAGCATACAGTACCAGGATCCTGCAAAGGCTGGAGGCTGTTTGAGTTTAGTGTTGCCTACTAGTAGTTTACTCATTCCTGAATGGCAGAGCAATGTTGAATCACCAATTTTTTGCCTCAACAATTGGGCTGGGGTCTACTGTCAAGCTCTCTGAGCCTGATTATCACTTGGCTCCACACCCCTGTGGAGCTACCTCTTTAGAAACAACCAGCCCATATCTAGGCGTCCCATGGGGGGCAGGGGGGTGCAGGGAGGGGAAACACACAGGCAAATTAGAATTAGACCCCAGTGAACAGGACACAAAGGCTGCCTTGTGGGAGGGCCTGCTCCCCACTGGCCTCCCGGGGTCATAAAGTGGCGTGGTGCTCCTTTTAAGCTGGCCTGGATTGTTTTTCACACCATTAAGAACACACATTTTTTGAAAGATGGGAAGGGAGGGTGCTTTTCTGTTCTAGGCCGTGGTTCCCTTTAGCACTCCCTGCCCCCTCCTGTCTTGGCTTTATGCCAGAAAATACAAGGACACAATTTTTTTGTTTGTTTTAGCCATTATTTCAGAAGTTTTATGGATTATCTGTTTGTTTTTTCCCACAAAGGATAGTACAGTGTCATTTCTTTATGTAGCCAGCATAATAAATGGATGGGATAAAGCAGAGGAAGGAAAACCTTGCCAGCATCGAAGAGAAAGCCAGTTTTCACAAATTACAAGTTTCTCAACCTGAGATTTCATCTCTCAATCATGTAATATGACAGTCTCATGGGAATGATTTTCATGTACATTTCTCTTTTAAACCTAGGATAATGGGATTAATCTGGTGGACTACGTTGTTAAGTATTACCTGCGTTACTATGATCAGGTAAGTAATGGCATTACATGGCAAAGTTTCAACTCTTACTCATTGTTGGCATTCATAAGTTGGATGATGGATAGATGGATGGATGAACTGCAAGCCCAACATAGAATATGAGAGCTCTCCTGTGTGGTTTACAGATGAGCACACTGAAACCAAGAGAGTTTAGTTGACTTATGAAGAGAAGCATTATTCAGTGGTGTAAATCTACTGAGTCTCAGTCGACTGTATAACACAGCTTCAGAGAGATCCCTAGCTGCCTCAGTGCTTTATGGCCAGATTGTGAGGTTCTCTCTGAAATCTAGATCCACTCAGTAATTGGTTATAGTTGAAACTGTATTCTGATGATGCAGAGCAAAATTTAGGAAAGTAAGACTCAGTAATACCCAATATTTTATCAGTAATGAATCTATGAACAGGCCAAAGATGTAGAATTTGAAAAATCCATCTTTTCTGCTTAGAGGGCATTTACAATTAGAAATAAACATTTCTGTGTGAGTCCATCTGAGCAGAATTTTCTACTTTATTTCTTCTTGTTAAATTGAGAACAAGGAGTTGTAATTTTGAGAAGAAAGAGGTATTGTTGTAAGATGTTAAGAAATACAGCGGTCAATATGAACAGTAAAGTCTCAAAGTAAATGCTGTCAGGACTTCTGCTTTACCATCCATGTAAGCAGAATTGTTCCTAGGCATCGAGGGAAGAATGGTAAAGATCCCGGGGCCTTTTAATAGGCCTGTAGTTTCATCCAGAAGACAAGTGAGGCACTGATGAACTCCGTAATACTTTCTTCTACCCTCCTGGTGGGCTTATTCTAACTATTTTCAATATACCTACAGCAGGCTCATCATTTCCCCCCTCCCCAAACTTTTCCCAGATTTCTGTTAAGAATATCGTAGTTTTTGATAGTTTTTGGTCATTAAGGCATGAAACCTTGTCCTCCTCTGGTTACTCTCTGTCCTTCCACTGAGTTGCTTCTGATGTCCTTCCCTGTTTTGTTTTGTTTTGTTTTGTTTTCTTTTCTTTTCTTTTCTTTTCTTTTCTTTTCTTTTCTTTTCTTTTCTTTTCTGGCTGACCTCAGCTTACCCAGGTTTTAAGATCACTCATCTGGAGAATTTCAGTTGCTTTCCAGCTTAGCGCTCCATCTCGAGGTTCTACCACTCTAAGCCATCCCACACCCTCTTTACACAGCTCTGATCATACTGCTTTTCTACTCAAAACGAAGTGGCTCCCCATTTTCAAGTGAATTAGGATTCAACCAACTTAATTCCAATCTTTCACAACCTTGCTTTTATTACTTTCCCTCTACACATATTCTGTGATCCAACTCAAGACCTGATGTTTTCCACACACACCCTGTGCTTTCTTACTAATGTGTTTTTACTTCTGATGTTCTCCCTAACTGAAAGTATCTTTGTCTCTAGCCTTTTTATAAAACTTCCCTTTTTTCTCATTACTGTACTGCTCTCTGGAAATAATAAATTTAAAGATTTTTTGGGAGAAAATCTCCCAGTAACATTACCAATATATGTGTTACAGATTTAACCAGAAGAGTACAGACCTTTGTGAATAAATTTACGTAATTTTACTGAAAGTCATAAAAATTTAAAAACATAGAGTGAAGAAGAGAAAAACCCAATTTAAAAAAATTGGGTAATGGGCTTGAATAGACATTTCTCCAAATGAGACAAACAAATAGCCAACAGGTGCCAACATCACTAATCATCCAGGGAAATGCAAATCAAAACCACAGTGAGATATCCCATCATGCCTTTTAGGATGGCTGTTAATAAAAACCAAAACCAAAACCCTACCACACAGAAAATAGCAAGTGTTGACAAGGACGTAGAAAAAATGGAACCAGTTAGCATCATTGGTGGGAATATAAAATGGTGGAGCTGTTATGGAAAACAGTAGGGAGTTTCTTCAAAAAATTAAAAATAGAACTACCGTATGATCAGACAGTCTCACTTCTGGGTATTTATCCAAAAGAATTGAAACCAGGATCTCAAAGAGACATTTTTCCTCTCATATTCATTGAAACGTTGTTCACAATAGCTAAGATTTGGAAACAATCTAAATGTCTGTCAATAGATGAATAGGTAAAGAAAATGCGTATATGTACTAGGGAATATTAGTCAACCATAAAGAAGAAATAAATTCTGTCATATGCCGCAACATGGGTCAGCCTTGAAGATATTATGCTAAGTCAATATAATCCATTCACAGAAGGGCAAATACTGCATGATTCCACTTAAATGAGTATCTAAAGTAGTCAAACTGAAAGGAACAGAAAGTAGAATGAATGATGGGGGAATGGGGAAATGGAGAATTGAGGATACGGAGCTTCAGTCATGTAAGATGAAGAAGTTCTAGAGATCTGTACAATATGCTTATGGCTAACAATACTATACTGTACACTTAAAAATTTAAGAGAATAGATATCATGTTATAGGGGTTTTTGTTGGTTTTTTACCACAATAAGGAGTGGCATTATCTCCTCTGTTAGAAATACCAGTCAAAATTCTAATCAATTTTAGAAGTTTACAAAACAATTTTAAATATTATATATAAAAATAATTAGATAAAAATTTGACCAGGATTTACAAATGAAGAATCATTCATTTATATATTCTAATATATTACAGAGCTATAATAATTAAAAGTGTAGAATGATAGAATAACATCACAAAACTTAAGAACATGAAAAGGAAATCTCAGAAATGGATCTAAATAAATATGTGTCAAGTGTGTGATAAAAGAGAAATTTCAAGTAATTGGTAAGAGGAAGAAGTTGAATTACCTCCTAGACCTCATACCAGAGACCAGAGCAAAGTTTTAAAGAACAAAAGAGTTAAATGTAGAAATAAACGAAAAATAAAATCAATAAAACATGACAAAAGTGTAGGTAAATAGTTTACTGATTTTGAAGTAGCAAAATCCTTTCAAAGTGTTCAGTCTAAGGCAGAAACCATAAAAGGTGAGAATAATAACTTTCAATGCATAAAACTAAAAAACTTTAATTCCTAATTAAAATTTTAAAATACTTTAGTATCTCAAAAATGACTTAAAACTAAATTCAAAATAACATACTTGGAAAATGTTGACAACATAATAGACAATGAACTCTTGAGAATTAACAAGAAAAAAATCTTCCTTATTTTTAAAAAATGGCAAAATGTATCACAGGCAATTTACAAAAGACGTATAAAAGACATAAATTGCCAACTAGATATATAGAATTTGCGCTGTAAATTGATCAAACCTTTCTTAGGACTGTCATGTATGGTAAATCAGGTTATTCTCTGTTTAAGGTCTCTAGGTCAAATGGGACTCATATCTAGCCTGCCCTTGATTCACCAAATTATATATCCTATAAAGAGCACACTTTAAAAAATTCACAGAAAGATGCCATGTGCTTGTCAAGCTGTTTGCCCATAAAGCTGTTGCTATCTGCAGGAACACATTTTCCTAATTTATACATATATATGCTTTATGGGCAAGCAAGGTTGTGTTTTTGTTTTTTGTTTTTTCTCTTTTTGTTTCCCTTTTTTCCCCCATTTTTTCATTTTTTCCTATTCTTTTTTCTTCATTTCAGGCAGGTAACGTGTCCATATCATAACAAGGTTTGATGGTGGCGCATCTCACACATGCATATGAACACCCAATCCATCACACTCATGAACTACAAAAGGATCAAAAGCAAGGTTTTCGACCTTTGTGTATCAAAAGCCCTAGAAATACGTGTAACCTTTTAAGAAATTTCTACCCCAAGAAAACAACTAAGGATTTAATGACTATTTGCTTATAATAGCAAAATATTGGAAAAATTTTGGTAGGTGTACAATGATAGAGACCAAGGTCAAATAAATTATACTAGAGTCACACACTGGAATAATATACTCCCATGGAGAGTGTATAGGAGAGAATGTAGTGGTATTAGAAAATATTTTTGATCTGCTTTTAATTTACAAGCGTGTTTCAAAATAACATACAGTATAATACCAAATACGTAATAGATAAAAATAAATACACACAAACACACAGAATAACCTGAAAAGAATACATTAAAATGTTTCTGGATATTAGGATTGTAAGGGTTTTTTTTTTTTTTTTTTTACTGTCTTCTGTCTTTCCATTACTAAACATAATGAACATGTATCACTTTTGTAAAAGGGAAAAAAGATGTAGTGAAAAATAACTTAGTCTAATCTTACATGGCCCTTTTTTGAGGTGGTTATTAACATCCTGATCTTTGAAGGAAGGCTTTGAAGCCCTCACCTTTGAAGCCTGCAAGTACTTCATTTGAATCTCTCTCAAGATGCATCTTATTCTGCCTTGTATGTATATATGAGGAATTACCTATTATCTTGGCATTGGTTTTTGAGGTTCAGAATTCATTGTTGTCTCTTTTTTTCTTTTCTTTTTTTTTAATTGAGATGGAGTCTCGCTCTGTTGCCCAGGCTGCAGTGCAGTGGTGCAATCTTGGTTCACTGCAACCTCCGCCACCCAGGTTCAAGCAATTCTCATGCCTTAGCCTTCCGAGTAGCTGGGACTATAGGCATGCACCACCACACCGATTTTTTTTTTTTGTATTTTTAGTAGAAACGGGGTTTCACTATGTTGGCCAGGCTGGTCTCGAACTCCTGACCCCAAGTGATCCATCACCTTGGCTTCCCAAAGTGCTGAGATTACAGGCATGAGCCACCATGCCTGGCCATTGTCTCTTTTTTATTGCCTGTAATACAGGTGTCTGATAAAACTTGCTGAACTGGATATAATGTTAATACTCACAATGGTGTAATAAGTGGCATCTGTAAAGAACTAGATATGAGGAGATGAGAACTGTTTTCTGGTGGAGTGAGGAAGGCGTGTTTAGCTTCAGGAAATGAAGCAGCAGCAGGCACATAAGCACGTACCCTAGGTTTTGACAGCAGGTACTAGTGTGGCAGAAGAATTATCCTGAAGAATCTTTGAGGGTGACATTTCTAACCCTAGGTCGGCATGGGCAGATTTATTGGTAGTGCCTACCCCAACCAAGTCAAATGCATTGTGTGGGAAGACTGAAATTTGCCTCTGGAATATAGTTGTGGTTGAAAAGAGCTGAACTCAGTGGAATCAACTTCACAGAGGAAAATCTTACAATGAGAACAGTTTCAAACATGGGATGGCCCAGTCTAGGAAAAATAAGCCCACAGTAGTGTGGTGCTCTTCTGGCTTTTACTGTGCAAAATGCATTTCACTCAACAAGAGTGTAGAATTATGTGATTTATGAAACTAGCCCTTTCCTCTAGGAGCCTAAGTGATGATTTTTGTGGTTAGTGGTGATGAGCAATTAGCTAAAGAAAGATGACTCCTGCTCCCTGCTTCCTTCTTCTCATGCCTGGTTTTTGGTCCAAGTCTTGGTCTGTGAAATTTTAAGAAACCCATGTAGAGTCATGCCTTTTGAACTCTAATTAAGCAGCTTTCATAAGAGCTGCTACCAGCCTGATACACTCAGCAACATTTCCTTTTTTCTAGCGCCACACACACACACACACACACACACACACACACACACACAGAGTCAAAACCAGGACTGAATCTGATAAAGTTCTGGAAAATGGAAAGAGATACTGTGCCTGAGTTCTTCCAGTGTAGATTAGCATGGAGCTTCGTAGTGAGGATCTTAGATGTTGTTCCATCTTGGCACTCAGACGAGAGTACTGCTTCCATTTTAAAGTAGTAAAATAAGTATATGAAGATGGGGAAAAAAAGTACATTGTGTCTGATAAAATGAAGAAAACTACCGTGTCCTAGCATCCCTAACGAAGCTAATGCCCTTAAAGAGGAAGGGTCAAGAGGATTCCTGAAACGACAAGAAAACATAGTGATAAATTAGATGTCTCCTGCTAAAGGTACATATATCTCAGAACCATGTTTTATAAACCCTCTGTAGTAGTGCCCATCAACCAAAAATAAAGCTTATTGATATGCCAGATGATGTTTACCAAGAACAAGACACAGTTTCTGCCTCTGAGGTGTTTAGAGTCCAGTGGGGAAGATGTGCAAGGTAACATGGCAATTTAAAAATTAATGGTGATACATAAACTAGAAAACCTAGAAGAGATGGATAAATTCCTGGAAAAATACAATCCTCCTAGCTTAAATCAGGAAGAATTAAATACCGTGAACAGACCAATACCAAGCAGCAAGAATTAAATGATAATTTTAAAATTACCAACAAAAAAAAAGGTCCAGGACCAGATGGATTCACAGCAGAATTCTACCAGACATTCAAAGAAGAATTGATACCAATCCTTTTGACACTATTCCACAAGATAGAAAAAGGGGGAAGCCTCCCTAATTCATTTTATGAAGCCAGCGTCATCCTAATACCAAAATCAGGAAAGGACATAACCAAAAATGAAAACTACAGACTGATATCCTTGCTGAACATAGACAGTAAAATCCTTAACAAAATACTAGCTAACTGCATCCAACACCATATCAAAAAGATAATCCACCATGATCAAGTGGGTTTCATACCAGGGATACAGGGATGGTTTAACATATGTAAGTTAATAAATGTGATAACACCACATAAACAGAATTAAGAACAAAAATCACATGATCATATCAATAGATGCAGAAAAAGAATTCAACAAAATCCAGCATCGCTTTATGATTAAAACTCTCAGCAAAATCTGCATACAGGGGACATAGCTCAATGTAATAAAAGCCATCTATGACAAACCCCCAGTCAACATAATATTGAATGGGGAAAAGTTGAAAGCTTCCCTCTGAGAACTGGAACAAGACAAGGATGCCCACTCTCACCACTCCTCTTCAACATAGTACTGGAAGTCCTAACCAGAGCAATCAGACAAGAGAAAGAAAGGGCATCCAAATCAGTAAAGAGGAGGTCAAACTGTCACTGTTTGCTGATGATATGATTGTTTACCTTGAAAACCCTAAAGACTCCTCCAGAAAGCTCCTAGAACTGATAAAAGAATTCAGCAAAGTTTCAGGATGCAAGATTAATGTACACAAATTAGTAGCTCTTCTATATACTGACAGTGACCAAGCAGAGAATCAAATCAAGAACTCAACCTCTTTTACAATAGCTGCAAAAAAAAAAAAAAAATATATATATATATATATATATATATACACACTTAGTAATATACCTAAGGAGTCGAAAGACCTCCACAAGGAAAACTACAAAATATTGCTGAAAGAAACCATAGATGACACAAACAAATGGAAACATATCCCATGCTCATGGATGGGTAGAATCAATATTGTGAAAAGGTAGAATCAATATTGTGAAAATGACCATACTGCCAAAAGCAATCTACAAATTCAGTGCAATCTCCATTAGAATACCACCATCATTCTTAACAGAATTAGAAAAAACAACTCTAGGCGGGGCACGGTGGCTCATGCCTGTAATCCCAGCACTTTGGGATGCTGAGGCGGTCAGATCAAGAGATCAGGAGATCAAGACCATCCTGGCTAACGTGGTGAAACCCTTTCTCTACTAAAAATAAAATAAAAAAAATTAGCCGGGCGTGGTGGCGGGTGCCTGTGGTCCTAGCTACTCAGGAGGCTGAGGCAGGAGAATGGCATGAACCTGGGAGGTGGAGTTTGCAATGAGCCGAGATCGCGTCACTGCACTCTAGCCTGGGCAGCAGAGTGAGACTCCGTCTCAAAAAAAAGAAAAAAAAGAAAGAAAAAAGAAAAAGAAAAAAACTCTAAAATTCATATGGAACCAAACAAGAACCCACATAGCCAGAGCAAGACTAAGCAAAAAGAAGAAATTTGGAAGCATCACACTGCCTGATTTCAAACCATACTATAACGCCATAGTCACCAAAACAGTGTGGTACTGGTATAAAAATAGGCACATAGACCAATGAAACAGAATAGAAAACCCGGAAATAAACCCAAATACAGCCAACTGATCTTCAACAAAGTAAACAAAAATATAAAGTGAGAAAAGGACACCCTTTTCAACAAATGGTGCTGGTATAATTGGCTAGCCACATGTAGGAGAATGAAGCTGGATCCTCATCTCTCACCTTATACAAAAATCAACTCAAGATGGATTAAGGACTTAAATCTAAGACTTGAAACTATAAAAATTCTAGAAGATAACATTGGAAAAACCCTTCTAGATGTTGGCTTAGGCAAGGATTTCATGACCAAAAACCCAAAAGCAAATGCAATAAAAACAAAGATAAGTAGTTGGGACTTAGTTAAACTAAAGAGCTTTTGTACCTCAAAAGGGGCAACCTACAGAGTGGAAGAAAATCTTTACAATCTATACATCTGACAAAGGACTAATATCCAGAATCTACAATGAACTCAAATCAGTAAGAAAAAAAAATCTCATCAAAAAGTGGGCTAAGTACATGAATAGACAATTCCCAAAAGAAGATACACAAATGGCCAACAAACGTATGAAAAAATGCTCAGCATCACTAATGATCAGGGAAATGCAAATCAAAACCATTACAATGCGATACCACCTTATTCCTGCAAGAATGACCATAACCAAAAAATCAAAAAACAGATGCTGGCGTGGATGCAGTGATCAGGGAACACTTCTACACTGCTGGTGAGAATGTAAACTTGTACAGTCAGTATGGAAAACAGTGTGGAGATTCCTTAAAAAACTGAAAGTAGAACTACCATTTGATCCAGCAATCCCCCTACTGGGTTATCTACCCAGAGGAAAATAAGTCATTATATGAAAAAGATACTTGCACATGCATGTTTATAGCAGCACAGTTCACAATTGGAAAATCACGGAACCAACCCAAATGCCCATCAATCAAAGAGTGGGTAAAGAAACTGTGATATATATACACAATGGAATACTACTCAGCTATAAAAAGGAATGAATTAACAGCATTTTCGGCGACCGGATGAGATGGGAGGATATTATTCTAAGTTAAGTAACTCAGGAATGGAAAACCAAACATTATATGTTCTCACTGATAGGTGGGAGCTAAGCTATGAGGATGCAAAGGCATAGGAATGGTACAAGGGACTGTGGGAACTTGGGGATAAGAGTGGGAGGGGGATGAGGGATAAAATACTATAAAGAGGGTGCAATGTATATTGCTTGGGCAATGGGGGAACCAAAATCTCACAAATCACCACCAGAGAACTTACTCATGTAACCAAATACCACCTCTACCCCAATAACTTACGGGAAAAAAATTAATGGTGTAAATGCTGTGATAATGTAAGCATCATAGGCCTTTGGAGAAAGGGAGAAACACCCATGTGCTGGGGGTTAGGGGAAATCTTGAAGGAAGGACGTTTGTTTTAAGACTTAAAGGATGAGTATGAACGAGAAAGTATAAAGGAGGCACTAGGGAAGGGTCGAAAAGGGACCATTTTATAGACAAAGGCCTAGAAGCAAGAGATCGTGGTCGATTATTTCATGAAGGTCTAGAGGGAGTTGGAGATAGGGGGAAGGTAGAAATGAGGCCAGAGATGTAGACGGAGGCCAGATCATAAAGTGCCTTGTAAAGCGGTTTTAGAGTTTGGAATTAGTCCTAATGGCAGTAGGGAAGATGGAATGTGAAGGAAAGCTGGCAAAGTAGCCTGTGCGGAGAGAGGAATAAGTGAAGACTGCCTAAGACGTGCAAGATACAAAGCTTACTTTAAACAACTCAGGGAGAAAGCTAGCTAGGCTGGAAAAGATATTTGAGGGTCATGTGCCTGAAGCTTTTGTCCTTCAAGACGTTTCTCAGTGGAGAATTCTCTATTAGGTATAGCAGTGGAGCTTGTTAAAACTATACCCCACCCTGCCCTCAGTCTCCTAAGATAAGCCAAACAACATTTGCAAAAGCTTTTCAAATATATGAAGAATTTTGGGGAAGCCAAGGCTGGAGGATCGCTTGAGCCCAGGAGTTAGAGACCAGCCTAGGAAACATGGTGAGACCCCGTCTCTACAAAAAATTAAAAATTAGCTGGGTATGGTGGCATGTACCTGTGGTCCCAGCTAATAGGCTGAACTAGAAGGATCGCTTGGGCCTGGGAGGTCAAGGCTGCAGTGAACCATGATTGTGTCAGTGCACTCAAGCCTGGGTGACAAAGCAAGGCCCTATCTCCAAAAAAAAAAAAAACAAAAAAAAAACTGTGTATATGTGTATAGACACCCATATACAAAGAATCTGATCATGCATACACACAGAGGAGTTTTAAGCCGCAGAGAAAGGTGAGGAAAGGTGATGGGAGGGTGATTGTATCTTCCATTGCAGTGCCTTCTTATCCAGCACCTTCTGATTCACACCCATTAGCATACCCCAAAGATGACTTGTCTAATTGCTAGCATGTGTAAATCAAACGGGGACTTCAAATGTAAGTACTTTCATGTGTTCCCCCCTTCCATTTTTCATGGGAGTAGAGTGTCCAAGATCAGGACGACCTGACAATTTTCTCTTTGATTCATGAGGCAAAATAGAACCCGGCCCATGCCATAGCCGACCTTATTGCCAATAAGTCCAAAAAGAGACTGTGAAAGACAAGAAAGCACTTCAAAGTCGCAAGTCCAAATTTAGGAATAGCAGAGGAGCATTGCTGTGATTCTTACTCAGACATCCAATAAAAAAGCTTTTTTTTTTTTTTCCTCATTGATGCTTTGGAATTTCAACTGAAAGTGACAATTGGGAAGTATAATGTACTTTTGTTTACCATATCTCTTAGGAAGCTGGAACAGAAAAGAGTGTTTTCCCCTTGCCGGAACCACAGGATTTCTTTCTGGCCTCCCAAGTCAAGTTTGAAGACCTCATAAAAGATTTGAGAAAACTGAAGAGGCAACTAGAAGGTAATAGGAACTGTTCTGTTATTATGATAATAGCTAAGGTTACTTTTTAAAAATGTTTTAAGAGGATTATTTAGGTCTGGCTCACAGAGTGGGATTGGTGCAGAGTTCAGTGATGGTACATTACAGCTTTCATGAATCTTTCCCTCTCTACGCAGTGTGTAGAGGCACTGTATTTTCAAATTCTTCTCTTTTATTAGTGTTGATCATTTGTTTCTTATATCCATATCTTGTTATATCTACATTTTCTGACATTTAGTAGTTACAACATTATTAATGATAATAGCAGTAACCATTTACTAGACGCTTACTGTTGTCTCGTATAACAATCTTAATAAGCTGGAACTACACTAAACCCATTTTACAGATGAGAAAAATGAGGCTTAGAGAAGTTATGTTCACACAGCCAGTAAGAGACAGATTTTACTAAGCTCTAAACAAGTTTAATGAAGTCTATCCAATTAGAACTCACACATTTTCTAGTTTCTAATTTCTAGAACTCACACATTAGCTCCTTTACTCTGCTGCTTTAAATATATATATATCATACATGTTGTACACATACACACGTATTCCTGTATGTTTGGTTTGTATATGAGTCTAATAATGATGGTAAGGCCCACAGTAAACATTCCATTTTAGTTTAATTTACATTTTTAATTATTCAAAAGAAAATGCTGAAAGCCCCTTTTTGGCTTTTTTAAAAGGTGAAAATATGTCTCACTTGGGCAGGAATTTTCCTTTGGCCTTTCTAGAGTCTCGTGTTTTCACTGTGGAGACATCTCCTTGTCCAAGAATATAAATACTTGCCTTGGAGCTTGTATAACTCCAATTGAAGAGCTCTGCGGAGGATTTAGAGAGCGCGTTAATGTGGAAATGGAGCCCAGAGTGCCAGAAGCAGAGCTTGAGGAAATGAAGGGCTTCAACCAGGAATATTTTAACACCAAGACATAAAGTAAACATTTTAAAAATGTTTATTGTGAAAGAGTACTTAGAAACCTAAGTCTGAGGCTGAGAACAGCTTGGAAATGGAAGTAAAGTGGGAAAGATCTGCTCCCGGTGGCAAAGAGAGCCATTTATTTTTACCTTGGACATAAAACTTACATGGAAAGGATAATGGTTACAAGTGAATATTTTTATCTTGTATATTATTTTTAAAGGAACATGTGGGTTTTTTTCCTCCCATTGATGTGGTTGAATGAATTCAACCAAATGGATGCTTCCTTTAGAAATGTGATATGTGAACCTGCAGTCATTATTTTCTCTCTCCTGAAGAATTGTATCCTTGTTGACGTTGAGGAGCTTAATATTGTAATAAAGCGTAGTAAGCTACCACCTAGCATTTTTGTCTGTCCCTCTCCAGTGGTAGAATTAGGGCCCAGGCTGGTCCTCAGTGTGGCAGCGAGAGTTAGCAATGGCAGAGGAGCTTGTTTGCTCCATGGCTGTTCCTGAATGCCCATTCCCTCTTGTCTCTTGGCCCCTTGTAAAACCCTTGGCCTGACCTCTCCTATAGTCTTTGAGCTGAAACCTGATCCCTGTTTGATCTTTTCCCTTCTCCTTCCAGGGGCTGCTTCCCTTTGACGTCCCTGTACGTTTGATGATAAATAGCAAGAGGATAAGAGGAGTGAATTGGGAGGCGAGCGGAGAGACAAGGGTTCCCCCATAGCGCCTCACTTTGGTACACCTTCTTTTGTCTAGGGAGGCTCTGAATTGTCATTCGGGATCTCTCAGTACTCAACTGACACTTTCCTCAGCCGATTTTAGGAAAATACAAGAGCTTTTGAAGCGGGTAGAGTGGCCTTAGGAAAGAAAACTGAACATTTGTCTCAGTTACTTTTCTTCTTTGTACCGGGCTTCACCAAAACACAGGAAGTACCACAAAGGCAAATGAGGAAATGACTCCCCCGCACCTCACACACATGGAATATTTAAACAAAAATGCCCTGCTATTCTTTAGAGATGCCAGTGTTTTCAACACATGAAAGGTACCCAGTAAATATTTAAAGAAAATACACACCGTAGGTTCTCTAATGAATTTCTTTTTCTTCTAAATACCATCTGGCAAGATGGCCAGATTGGTGGCGGTCCGTTTCATCTTACGTTTCCATTCAGGTTTCACCTCCTTTTCCATAAGGCCTTGGTGTGAGCTGAGATTGAATGTTTAATTGAAGAGGACATAATTTTCACACATACAGCAAAGATTTGATGAGGCTTTGAGGTTTATTGTAGCCATTAAAGTGTCGTAGCTGCTGGCAAAATCCCAGAAAATGTCTAAAGCTAAACCAGATGTGATTAGCAAATTTCAAGAAGTATCAGGCCCTAGTTCTCCAGGCAGGCAGAGCCTTTTAGAAAAAAAAAAATAGTATTAACACACCTTAATCTAATGTGAATTAACCTGTGGTTATTGGTCATACTGATGTCACTGATTTAAGTAGAAGTTGTCATTAAGCATCTTTCAGAGAGGCAAGAACTTTGGATAGCATTTTTATGCAGGTAAACATAGCATGGAATTGATAATAGTATCAACTACAATTTATTGTGTGGTTATTATCTATCAAGTGCTTTATCTATATCACCTCTTTTAATTCTACAGTGACCTTGTGAGGCAGATACTACTTTTGACTTCTCACAAGATAAGAAAGCTGAAGTTCGTGGTGCTCAAGTAATTTGCCAATGTTTCAGAGGTGATGATCTAGCCAAGTTTTGAAACTAGATATGACTCTAAGGCATGTGTTCAATACATATCCCGCCTGTGACCCAGAAGTCACCATATCTGATTGGAGATCAGACAGAAAGTTTTGGCATTCAAAATGTGAAGCCTCATGAAGAAAAAAATTACAGAGTTACTGAGCATACATACACAAGCATGTACACGTGTGCACACACTCCCAAAACCACACATGTAGACTGTCAGATCAGATAGAGTCACAGGAACGAACTTGCTTTGGGTTGGAATTGGAAGGGGGAAGAAGTCCAGGTAGATGGATTGTCAAATAGACGTACAAATAGGCACATTACATAGGACTAAGATCAGGCTTTGAGTTTAGATGTGTATATTTTACTGGTTCAGTGAAAGTAACACCTTGTCAAGTAGCATAATCGTAGAAAGTATTCACTTTCTCACCTGTAAAATGGGACAATTATAGGACCTGCATCATAGGAAATAATGTCTGCACAGTTTCTTAGTGAGGGCAGCTTCAATAAAGCTAATTAAGGTCGTACCTTTTGCTGGAAAGTGCACAGCCTGTATAGTCAGCCGGTGTTGCTGAGAGACCAGCTGGCTATGTTTGTGGAGTATCTAATTCACAGAGCACTTGTGCTTTACATTGTAAAGAGAGAACCAAGTTTTTTTGGTGCTTGGGAACATGTTCCATATTTTGTTTATTGTTCTACATCCCTTAAGACAATAATTTCAACTTCCCTGATACTGTGAAGTTGTAAGAAATAATTGAGAAAACACAAACAATGGCAATAGTTACTTGCATTCTCCCTCTTTGTCCTTGCTTGCTGGCTGGAACTCTCAGGGTATTCTTACCCACCCATATGTGGTAGGCAGAATAATGCCCCCCAAAAATGTCCAAACCCTAATCCCTAGAATCTGTGAATATGTTGCCTTACATGGCGAAAAAGGACTTTGCTGATGTTGACATGGGGAGATGATCCTGGACCGTCCAAGTGGGCCTAATCTAATCACATGAATCTTTAAAGTCAATCTTTAAATGCTGAGGACTTTCCCTGGCTGTGATCAGAGGGAGATATAACGACATAAGAATGATCAGAGAGATGTAATGTCGCTGGCTTTGAAGATGGAGGAAGTGGGCCATGAGCCAAGGAATGTGGGAAGCCTCTAGAAGTGGAAAAGGCAAGGAACAGATTCTCCCTAGGGTCTCTAGAAGGGAGTACAGCCCTGTCAGCACCTCAAGTTTAGCCTGTGAGTCCCATGTCAGACTTCTAACATATAGAACTATAAGGTGATATATTTGTGGTGTTTTAAGCCTCCTAAGTTTGTGCTAATTTATTATAGTAGCAAGCAGAAACTAATACACCAAGGAGTGTATTCTTCTTTCTGATTGCACCAGTTACTACCAGAGATAGACACACACGTGTGCGCACAGCATTGCTGAAACTGTAGATGTAGGATTCCTCAAATAGTAGCACCCAAAAATATTACCTGAAATGTGAACTGGAACTGTTGCTCTCTGAAAGAGTCTATGATCAAATAATCCTGGACGTGCTCTGTACGAAAATCATATCCTAAGGATTCAAAGTACATGAGCTTATTAAAGCCTCTGGGAAGTTCTGTAGTTAAAAAAAAAGTTTAATGCTGTTTAAAACAGCATTTCCTAACTTAAAGCATGAAACATTGGCTTGCTTTCTTTTATCTTTCATTGTATACTTAGTAGTATTTTACAGAGCATAAGTTATGTGAAAGGTACTTTAAGAAGAAAGGATATCGACTGTACTAGCAACACGGTTGTTGGTAAAATGATATTACTGGGTCCTGCCTGCAGGAGTCAGGATCCCTAGTAACGTAGGGAAGGGCAGGTCTGACTTAGCAGAAACAAGACCACATGTCATTACCTACCACTTGATCTCATTCTGTTTTTTTTTTTTAATTTTTTATTTTTTGAGATAGTTTCTTGCTCTATTGCCTAGGCTTGAGAGTAACAGCACAATCATGGCTCACTGAAACCTCAATATTCTGAGCTCCAGCAATCCTCCTACCCCAGTCTCCTAAGTAGCTGGGACTACAGATGTATACCACCACGCCCAGCTAATTTTGTAAATTAAATTTTTTGTAGAGACAGGGTCTCACTGTGTTGCCTAGGCTAGTCTCAAATTTCCTGGGCTCAAGCGATCCTCCTGCCTTGGCCTCCGATAGTGCCAGGAGTACAGGCGTGAGCCACCCACTGGGCCTGATCTTACCCTTGATCAGTTTTGTTTCCATTTTGATTTGGGGTTATGTGTGATGTCCTTTTCTCTTCCTATTACTGCAGTTGATCAAGAGTTGACTATGAGTAGGAGGGAGGAATGCTAAGAACTGGTGTTGCTAATCTAATGGATATTCAACTTTGTGTTATTATGGGAGGGGAAAGGGTTCCTCTGTCCCTGCTCTTCAGCAGCTTTTAATGCAAGTTTGCCTCGTCACCATCCTCTTTGATTCTGGCTTCTTACAGCCATGCTGGCTCTTGTTCCGTCAGGAATCAATGTATCTGTCCACTCTGATGAAAGTGTGGCCTTTACCTGAGTCAGTCAGTACTATTGGGCCCCAAAGAGAATTTAAGAAAGTGTTTCCTGTTGATACTATCTTAGGAAGCAAAATGGTTCTTCCTTACTCTTAGGGTTGTCAAATTTATTAAATAAAATTCAGGAGGCCCAATACTTTTCTTTCAGGATTTTTTTTTAATATAAGTGTATCTCAAATATTGCATGGTACACACTTATACTAAAAAATGTTTTCTTACCTGAAATTCAAATTTAACTTGGTTCACTAAAAAATGTTTTCTTATCTGAAATTCAAATTTAACTTGGTGTAGTTTTTTATCTGGCATGTCTGTAGAGAATCTAAAAGCAATAATAAAGTCAACTAGAAGTCGGTTTGTTTTTTATCATCATCATGCACTGGCAATTCTAAACAATGGCAGCAATAAAATTCTCCTCCCTACCAGTGTAGACAGTGGACAAACAGTCTATAAATACGGTTAAGGGTGTGGCGCGTGTCCATTTCCACCATCACTAATGACAACACTTACCATTTAATGAGCACTTAATACCAGCAAATTTGCTTACATCATTTCTAGTTCTTAAAACTTCTTCAAAGTAAGTGTTATTACCTGTGTTGTTACAGTAAGGAAGTGGAAGTTACTTTGCTACTGCTGGCAAAGCTGAAATTTGAAACAGGTTTATCTGTGCCATACTTTGTTATTTTACAGTTTGCAGGCTCACCCTAAAAGCACAAACAATGTGATCCAGAATGATAAAGTTTGAAGATTAAGCCCCACTTCATTCTGTGGCTCATCTTCTAAAGAGACTACAGATAAAAATTGGATTGAATTCAGGCTTTCTCTTGTCTCTACATACAACCACTCAACCAATCTGCCTATTGTAATCTCTCTCCTTCCACCTCCTGCCTGTCAATATTTTTCAGTTTCTCTCACTCCCTCTCTGTCTGTCTCACATTGGCCTAGCCTCCGTTTTATTCCTTGGTGACCCAAAAGAAAGCATACTAGTCTGATGTGGCTAACTGAACTAATAGCAGAGGACTAAAGGGCCACCCCTAGGCAACCTGCAAGGTTTTGTTATCTCTTGCATGTGTGGAGTTACATATATCATGCTCCTGATGTGGATGAGAAGGTAAGGGAATTTTCCAGGACTTGTCAAGTCACCTAACAGGGTGAACTGTGCTTCCTGTGCTGAAGACCAGCCCTGACCCTGCAGAACAAATGACCTCTGCCACCTGGTGTCATCAAGTGGCTTTCCCTCCATGAGAGTTTAAATGCTTCTTGTAAGAGGAAAAAAGACAAACATTAGATCTTGTCATGAGAGTGAAAATTTTCTTTCATTACTAATTAAAACATGGCCCATAAACAACAATATGGTTCTAGTAAGGGGGAGAAGTTACTTTGGAAACCTTTTGAAGGACTTTGGTGGAAACATCGTTGATTGAACACTCATCTAGGACTGAGCACTCATGTAGAATTTCAGTTCCTTTTGAAAATTTCTAGAACGATAGAATTCTTTAAAAGCATCAGTTTTAAAGCATAGAGAGAACCACAAAATTTTTGAAACTCAAAAACAGATGGATACATGATAAATGAATTAAACAAGAAAGCTGAATTCTAATCCAGGAGTGATAGGAGGTGAGAAGCAATCCAACTTTTACTATAAGACTTATACGTACCACAAATTTATTCATATTTATACAAATACGCAAAAAGCCATATATATTTGTACATAAATTAATACAGCCATTTAAGAAAATTTCTAAAAATGTTGGATATGAGTTCCTAATTTTAAAAGGCCTAAAAAGTTTTAATGTTTTAATAATAGTATAAATCTGTTTTACTCCCCCGTATTTGATTAATATACAAAATATACAAAAAAAATTTGCAAAAACAAAAAACCCCATAATGAAATGAAGCTTTGTGAATGACAGTTAAGTTTCAATGGCAGAGGCTGGGGTGTTGAAAATAGCACTGAACTAGGATTTAGGAGACAAAAGTTTAAAGTTAGTTCTGCCACTTACTAACCATGTGATATTTGACTAATACACGGAAGTAAAACAGATTTATACTATTACTAGAACATTTCAGAATACTTAGGACAAAAAGAAAAGCTCACCGCCTTCTAGGAGTAGGTGGGATATGGGGATAGATTATACACACAGAGTCAGGAAACAGAATGATTTCAGACTTTTCAATAGCATTACTAAAAGCTACAAATGCATCAGGATTCTGAAGAAAAATTATTCCCAGTCCAGAACCTTATATCCACCAAACTATTAGTCAAGTATGAGGACAGATTAAAAACATATTGAGACATGCAATTTCTCAAAAAACTTACCTCCCATACAGTTATCTTCAGGATGCTACTAGAGAAAGTGCTGTCCCATTAAAGAGGAAGACATAGGTCACAGGAAATAAAAATTCCAATGGAGAAGGAAGGTGAATGGAGCCTCCAGCATAGAGAAAAAGCCCAGGATGACAGCCAGACATTGAAAGAAAACATTTCAGATTTGATTAAGTCAGAAGAATCATGGAGAAGATTCTTAAGGAATACACAGTTAATGCATCTAATATATCTGAATGTTTGGACAAGAGATTTTATACAACTAGTAACAAGTGTGAGGTTCATTTAACGCTAAGCTCATAGAAAACAAACTAAATCAGAAAAAATTCTGAGAGCAAGTGTGAGAGAAAGAGGAAATGTGCGGGAAATGTGGAAAAATCAAGAGTTTCCATGTATCAGCTGGGACTGCGAGTTGTTTTTGCAAAGTCGTAATAATGTCAACACCAAACCCTAGTCTAACCAAGTCATGGTACCGTGTGCTATATTGGGATGATGGAAGTGAAGAGGTGGGAGTGGAGGAAAGAACTACATCATTTATAGTTGATAAAGAGAAAAATAAAAAAAAAAAAAGAAGCTTGTTAGAGACATACTACTAAGCACCAAATAATCACATAAAATTGGTAAAAGAGGTAGCCTCTGAGGAGGAAGAATTGAGGAAATTGGTGGGGTGGAGATAGGGGACTGCTGTTCTTACAGTGCATAGGATGCACTGATTCTTTAAACTGTGTGCATGTATAACTTTGACAAATACATAAAAACAAAAAAAATCCCACAATGAAACAGAGCATTTGTGAATTTCTTAAGTTTCAATGACAGAGGCTGGTGTGTTGAAAATAGTACTGAACTGAGATTTAGGAGATGTAAGTTTAAAGTTAATTCTGCCTCTTACCACATGATAAACCATGCACTTTGCCTCTGTGACTCCCAACTGAAAAAAAAAATGGAGCTGATCATACTTCTGGACTCTGCCCGACACAAAGGGATATTGAAAGGGTCAGATGAGGTGATGCCTGAGGAAGTACCTCAGGAGTTGTGAGGTAGTACTTAAATTCCTGAGAGTCCTTGCAGGCTGCACTTTACTCAATGGATGCTGGTGTGTTCTAGAAGGGAGAGGAGGGTATTGATCATTAGGACAAGTCTGGCTAATTTATCACCTTTTGGGAAGCTCCAGAAGACATGACTTGAATGATTATTGACCATGTCTAATTTATTAGCTCTTTCCTCCTTCACAGCCCATTTGTCCACAGCAGTAGTTTACTAAGTCTGAGCTCTGGTACGAGACTGGATACATTAGCCAGAGTCCTGACCATGTTGCCATGGTGTTAAAAATATTTAGTTTTGCAAGCAAAGTTTTAGAAATAATAAAAAAAAAAGTAGATATTATTTATTTTTGTAAAATGATTTCAACAAAACAGACCTAAGGAACTGGGATAAGTATTTCAGAAAAGCAGTGGGTGTAAAATGTGGATCGGCATGGTGACTTTTGATGCAAAGCATTCAATTAATTGAGCATGGTGACTAAAGGTCACACATTTCCCAAATGAAATGCCTTCAAAGACGAGTTGTGCAGAAAGGAGAGAGGAAACTGAAATTTGATTCATCCGTTTAATTAATGGAAGAAGTTTGTGTTTTCCTTTGAAGCTGTGATTGTGACATTTCTAGGTGGGAAGGATGAGTTATGTTGTCCTGGTTTTCTCCTCTCAGTTTGCACCCTCTATTTCTAGCCTCTATTTATAAAAACACGTGGCTAATAGAATGTGTTTTGTAGAGTTTTCTTTGACAAGAAATATAAAATATTGAAATAAAAGCTACGATCATAGAAAAGTCTGGGCCAGAAGTCCTGAATTCAAATCCTTGCTTCACAAGCCTTGTAACCCTTGGCAAATCATTTCATCCCTGACATCTCAGTATCCTCATATAAAAATGAGTGTAAGGCTACCTGCTCCACTGATTAAGAGGATTTACTGGGATCCCACAAAGGAAATCCCTATTCATAGCATATGCCAAATGTGTCATACTTTTCCTTGATTCCTTTTGTGCTCTCATGTCTGACAGCTAGTCCTGCTGACTCTACCTTCAAAAAGTGTCTGGAATCAATTCATTGCTCTCCATCTCCACACCTACTGCTTTTGTAATCCAAGCTACCACCTTCTCACCTGGCCCATATCAAGCAGGTTTCTCTGCCTCCACTCTTGCTCTTCCTTTAATCCAGCCTCCACCTGCCGCATAGGTCACAGCACTCTGTTATTTCATATTCATTCCTCTTGGAATCACATCCAACCTCATACTCATGCCATACAAACTGATTTGACCACTTCTGCCTTTCCAGTCTTCTCTCACACCACCCACCCCTCCTGCCCACTAAACTCCAGCCACACAGGCCGCCTTTGTGTTCCAACACGATGTACTTGTTCCTGCTCTAGGATCATTGCAGTAGTGGGTCCCTCTCCTAGAAAGCCCTTCTGCCAGATAGTCCCATGCTCTGAGCCTTCCTTGCCCACCCACTCTTCAGGAGGCACTTTGAATAGGCACTATTATAGCTTTCTTTTTTCATATTACTTTCACATATTCATATTATTTTCTATTTACTTGTTTGTAAATTTTCTCTTCCTACACCAGCTTCATGAAGGCAGATATATGACCTTTTTTATGTTTATATTTACTGTGCTGGTCAGCACTTGCCACATATTTGTTGTCAATTAATATTTGCTAAATGGGTAAAAGAATGAGCAAATGAACAATGGAATAAATGACTCAACTTCAGATAATCGCTGACTCTGCTATTAGAGAGAAATTAGATCACTTCTTTTTGGCCAAAGATGTCAGATAAGCATCCGTGAGTAGAATCTTTTAGGGGGACAGATTTTAAAGCTGTCTGAAGAGAAAACTGATGGCCTTGAGCAGTAGTGGGTTCCTCACCCACTGTTTGCTGGAAGATTCTATTATGTGGGTGGGTAGAGGAGGTACCATTAGACAAGTAGTTTGCTAGATGATTTTGAAGATATATTCCAACTCCTGAATTTCTGAGGTTATTATTCTTACTATGCTATTTCAGTGCATTCTATAATTCTCCTTATTCATGAAGGGTTACTGTATTGAATTCCTCCCTAGACTGACTTAGACTTAATTAGAACAACTGAAAAATCCTAGGAATTCTCACATTTACAAGATTTTTTTTTAAAAAGTCAACTGTAAAATTATATCAGGCTTGCATCTCAGGTATTCTCTTTGTAAATTACTCTGAAAGATCTCTTGAATTAATTCATGCCTCAAAAATTCCTGTGTTGATACCATCTATCCTTTTTTTTTTTCTTTTTTTTTTTTCCCTGAGACAGAATATTGCTCTGCTGCCCAGGCTGGAGTGCAGTGGCGCAATCTCGGCTCACTGCAGCTTCCGCCTCCCAGGTTCAAGCGATTCTCCTGCCTTAGCCTCCTGAGTAGCTGGGACTACAGGCACCCGCCAGCACGCCCAGCTAATTTTTTGTATTTTCAGTAGAGACTGGTTTTCATCATGTTGGCCAAGCTGGTTTCAAACTCCTGACTTCAGGTGATCCACCTTCCTTGGCATCCCAAAGTGCTGGGATTACAGGCATGAGCCACCATGCCCAGCCGATACCATCTATCTGTATAGAGCAGAGCGCTTATCCAGTGTGGTAGGTTAATGGAAAAAAAATGGCCAAAATTGGGAATCATGGAAAATGATACTTGTATCCCTTAACACTTTAACTTACAACAAATTAAATGTTGTATCCTTTGTCTGTCTTCTGATGCAGGGATGAAGCCTTTTCTTGAATTATGAATCTGTTGAATGCAGTCCTATAGGTCTTCCCTACATACTCCATAATGAGAGCATCTGTAATTTCCCTACTGTATTTTTAAAGTTCAGTAAAGACACTTGCAAATATCACCATAGAATCATTCTAGATATTTATAATTGTTCTCAATCTTTTAAAACTGTGTTTCCCACGCTTTTTAAGCAATACACTTTTTTATTTTGGAATAATTTTTAAATTACAGAAAAGTTGCAAAGAGTAGAGAGTTCTCAAATAGGCTCTTGTCAGTTAGTTTCCTCATTGTTGGCATCTCACATTGCTGTGATCCATTTGTTAAAACTGAGAAACTGGCAATGATACATTTAGATTGACTGAATGCTGGTTTTTATATGGATTTCACTGGTTTTCCCATTTTTGTCCCCTTTCTGTTCCAGGACCTAATCCTGACTACCACATTACACTTAGTTGCCATGTTTCCCCAGTTTCCCCTGGCCTTCTATACCTACATTTAACAGCAATATTTTAGCTTCTTTCATTAAAACGTATAGAAACAGTACCTTTTGGCAGTCATATATGTAGTTTACCATCAAGTCATTAAATTATAAAATTTCAATAAAAAGAACAGGAATAAACAGGTTTAGAAACAACACAACTGCTTTCGATCAGGATTCTGCTCGACAGCAGGAAGACTGAATCAAGTAGGAGGAATGGAAAGTAGCATTAATTTGGCAAGTTCATTAACAAAGTGTCTTTGATATTTGCTGTTTCTTGGTTTTTTAAAGGTACTCTTGTAATTATAATGGTGATACTTTACCTGCCTATGGTGCTTCATCCTCCCAAGTGAGTAGGGCAGGCATATGCAGCTTGGAAAACAAGAGTCTCCAAGATAGGAAGCGGCATGGCCAGGATCACCCAGCCAGGCACAGAACTCAGGTCCTTGACTGTCAAGCCAGCGCCTAAGCTGCCATACCGTGAGCTTGTATTGGGTCAAAACATTTTCTTCACAGAAATAGAGTAGTGGGTAGTTTCGTGAATATCAAAATACTTTTTCTGCCTAAGTAAGTTGTATATCTTTGACTCTGTGGAAGATTCACAATCCACAAATAGATTCTTCTCAAGTCAGTCAACCAAATGAGTGAAGTTAGAGGGAGACCTCCTTAGCCCCTGCAAAGGGGACTGGAGTTTTTGCCAATATCCTTATCTCTCCTAGATTCTTTCCCAGATAGCTCAGCCTCAGCGTGGCTCCTAAGTGGATAGGGGCCATGAACTGTGATTCTACCTTTTAATACCCCTGGAAAGATCACAGACCTAACAGGAAATTGACAGCCCTGGTTCCGGTCTCTGCCATGCCACTTACTAACCTAACCTCCTGGTAGGCCTCTTCCCCATTTAAAATGACAGCATCCCAGTGTTGGCACTTAGTGATTTTTTTAGTTTCTATTTACTTAATTCCTTACAGTTGACAAAGCATTCTCATAGGTGCCCCATAGTGTTTTCTAGAACTTTCCTGTAGATGGTGAAAGTAGGAGGCGGCATAGCATAAGGGCATGGGGTCTGTTACCCCTGGATTCAGATCCTGACTCAGCCACTTACTGTGTGACTTTACTAATTCTCACCAAAAAGGGGGGACGATAGCAGGAAAACTTTCATAGGATAAAATGAGATAACACACACAAAGCAGGCTGAGGGCTAAGACACCCTTGGCCATTTAAGAGCCATTTGCTTTTGATTATACAGTTTGAAAATTTGGTATTGTTTTCAAGGAATTACTGAGTGAGAGATAAATGGCAATATGTCCAAGTCAGCATGGAGGACCAGGACCCGCTGGACCAGAAACTTTTCCTCTGCCATAGTAAACAGAAAGGGGAAACGCCCAAGGAACATTTATAATGGCTAATGTACTAACAGTGCTAATTTGGTTGTGTTTTTAAACCTTTTCTGGACCATTTTGATGGTCTTTAAAAATATCATCAAATCTCTGGGTATCAAAGAAAAAAAATCTGCAGAATACGAGACAGATCTTGTTTGACCTTTTCAATCAGTTAATTTGTTCAGCAAATATTTATTCTTAGCACTGAGTTCACTGCTAATTTTAAATAAACTCACTGAAAGATCAAGTCCTTTATAAACACATTTTAAGGGTAAGTTTTATCCCCATTTTCTAGGGGAGAGATTTATTCCTACTTCTGCTTTCTCTTCTGCTCAGGAACAGGAATCTGACTGTACCTGAGAACAGAGATAATACTTGTCAGTCTGTTAGAGGGTGTACAGAGGGAAGGTATACAGAATTTCCCCTCCAGCTGTTCTGAAGATTCATAAAAACATCTGCAAAGCCCTTCCTGACTGTGATCCTGAAGAGAATCAACTAATATTTGCTACCTTGGTTTCAAGGCATTGTATACGTTGGAATTACAAATATCTAATTTTTTTTTCAATCCATGACATACCTTTTCCTAACTCCACCAAATCCCAAAATTGAGTGTTTAAGCTGGGCTTGAGTTTTTAAACTGATGTGTACATTTAATATACAATTTTTCTTCTTTATAGCTAATATATATTATATAGCTATATATTATATAGCTATATATATTTGCTATATATTATATAGCTATATATATTTGCTATATATTATATAGCTATATATATTTGCTATATATAGCTAATATAGGCTGGGCATGGTGGCTCACACCTGTAATCCCAGCACTTTGGGAGGCCGAGGCTGGCGGATCACGAGGTCAGGAGTTCAAGACCAGCCTGACCAACATAGCGAAATCCCGTCTCTACTAAAAGTACAAAAAATCAGCTGGGCGTGGTGGCAGGCACCTGTAATCCCAGCTACTCGGGAGGCTAAGGCAGGAGAATCGCTTGAACCCAAGAGGCAGAGGTCGCAGTGAGCCAAGATCGCACCATTGCACTGCAGCCTGGTGACCGACAGTGCAAGACTTCGTATCAAAAAAAAAAAAAACAAATAAAATTGTGAATCATAACCAATGGCATATTCATTAATGAAATGGAGTAAAAATAAAAAGGCAGCTAATCTAGGAATAATTGAATGATGGAGCGGTTTTGCTGAGTCATATTACATATACCTGACTCATCCCAAAGACAGAGACAAATTCCTCGGGCTCCCCAGGCCAACAGGAGATAGCTTGGAGGGGCCTCCATGACTTTAAGTTTTATCACGTAGTCTTATTAGCATCAGGGCTGAAGATGTTAGAGAGTTTAATAGGCATTTCAGAATCTGTGACACCTAGCCTCTCTCAGTGGATACTATTTATTTGTCATTTCAGCCATCTTTGTTCTTCTCAACATCAGCCCTGCCCAGAACTCCCCCTCTCCTCTAGCAGTCCCCCATCCTTCCTGAGATGCTTACACACACTCACATTACGTATAACCATATAATAGCCTCCTGTTAAAGGCTTCAGCAGCTCATCTTCTCTAGCCTGACAGGCCCTAGGATGCAGACTACCAGGGGCTGCTGGACCAGAAACTGTCCCTGCACCATAACTCAAGAGAGAGGTAGGATCAATGACAGATTTACAGGAGAGCACAGTTTTAAATAGCTGAGACCAGTGTCTGGAGGCTTCCCGTTAATACCACTAACGGCGTCCAGCAAGCGAGACTACTGGCCACTTTGTTACCCACTCTAAACTATTTCTGATCTTCAACTCTATTTTCAAACACATCCTAAGAAATCCCTACTCCCCCAAAATTGACAATGCAGCCTTCTTTGTATGAAACCTTGTTTATAGGCCACAATTCTCCCGACAGATTTACAAGTGTCTGTGGAGTTTTAAAAGACGATTGCTTAACAGGCATTAAGTGAGACACATAGGACTGTGTAAATATTTTAGCTGGAATAGGGGATTTTTTTAAATGTCTGAGCCAAGTATTACATTAAATCTGAAGACAGTGGCAAACTGATTAGCAGTAGCTGCCAGCTCCATGCTTTGCCAGTGATTCCGGAGCCAAGACTAGATACCAGAATTCATCCACCAGATTAGGTTGTGTGTTTTAAAAATAACTTTCCATCCTTTTTTTCCCCCTCTCTTCTCCTTATGCCTTTCTGTCATTTCTCCTTTATTCCCTCATGGTTCATTTAGATGTAAACACTTTCCAGAGTAGAAAATTACAATTAATGTGACTAACCAGCGAGGGCTGAAATGGGAACATGGGCTCAGAGGTCAGAGAAACCATGGAAGACTTGCAGCTGTCCTGGTGGAGCAATGTGGGGACAGGTTGCTTTTTGCTAATAGGCTTGTGTATCTTAATCACTGGCCTCTTTGTAGCCAGCTGTTGCACTGCTGGAAGGGGAATAGTCCTAAGACCAGCATTGCTATAATACCTCTTCCTCTTACTGATTGCCTTGATTCATAAAGAGGCTCAGGCCTGTGGCCTTCAAGATTTGTATGTGTGAGAGAATCTTCAATTCTGGTAAAAATTGCCACAAATTATGCATTTTGACTTCAGAGGGCATATTTACTATTTAAGAATTCCTAAAGGAGTACTATTTTCCTGATTAGAGCAGTGGATAAGATGTGTTGCTATAATTTTGGGAGGAGTGAGGCATTCTACCTAACAACTTTGCTCTGCCTTTGCTGATTTTTACCATCGTCTTGCACTAATGGTACATGTATGCTTCTTGAAGTACTATTCAATGGGAGTGCCCCAAAATGTAGGCTCTATATGTTCTTCACAAATGACTTGAATTGCAATCCTGTGTCCAAATGATTACTTGATATTGTTTATTGGAAAGTCTGAGCATTTAAAATTATGTGTGGTTATAATTATATAAATGTATATTACAAAACTCTGTTTGATGTAAGTTTGCTGTACACTTACCCCAAGTTCAGACAGCTTTGCTAGTGCTGACAGTAGCGTAATTTACATTCCAATTAAACGTGACACATTAGGGCCTTTAAAAAAAAAAGCTGCTTTCATGCACAAGCCTCAAACCTAGTTTTATGCTGCGATTAATCCCCAATTTCTATATCAGCTCTCATATATCACCAGTTATGGTCTTGTGTTTGAGTAAATTACTTCAGTGGATGGATGGTCCTCTTACTGTTTTCCATTCCAGAGTTTTGCACTTCAAATATGATGACCATAGTCCCTATATGACAGTGACAGGCACCGTTCTAGCTTACATAGAGCCAGCCACCTCTGCAGAGTGGTACAGAAAACGGTTTTATTTCCAAAATCTCTCCCCTTCATCTCTCCCATTGTGGTACAACCCATTTTGTACCAAAAACAGTTTGACCACTAATATCAAGAATTCTACAAAGGTTTTTCCTTTTTACCTATAATTTCACTTCTTGTATCTTTCCTAAAGAAATGACCCTCAACCTAGAATAAGTTTGTGTGGACACAGATGTGGCTCAAGCCTGACTCCCCATGGGAATAAGGTAGAAAGGATTTCACTATCCAACTACAGGAGAGTTAAGTGAGCTGTGGCATGCCTACCTGATGAAATTTTATATGGCTGTTAAATATGCTTGTGGAGTTTGTGAAATAACAGGAGAACGTGTGCATGATATGTTAATAGAATCAAAGTACAAAAAAAAATCTTTATCAAATATAAGTAAGGCAACCCCCATAAAATGATGGAGGCGCAAGGAGCGTGATACCGAGGCCCAGACCCTGAAAGAGAAACTGCGCGAGTCTTAGATGGTGAGTGTGTTCTGGTCATGGTACCATGACCAATTTGTTTTTCTGCAGTTTTAAAAATGTTTTTCAAATGTCTTTGTGTGTATATGTTACCTTCCTAATATTTTTTAGAAGTTAGTCGCTGCTCTCCTCCCAAAGATGAGTTCCCTTCCCCTTCAGAGGCCCGGTACCTCCATGCCTAGGCTGCCTGCCTAGGACCCCTGCCACACAGTCCACCTAGATGTCAGAGCCTTGCAGTATGTGCCTTTTTCTTCTATGTTAACACAACTTTTCTACCTATTGTTTTTGAAATCCCCTACCTCCTAAATCAATCTTAGAAATACATTTCTACTAAAGCATTAAATTATTCTTGACAATGTTTTCTTTTTCAACGAATACATCTGCATTTCTAATGAAATTTCTGGAGTTACCATCTTTAGTTCAAGGGAAGACTTCTCATGGTGGTGATTTTTGTGGGGACCAGTGAAAGGGATGTTTTTGAATAAATGTTTGAATCACTAAACACCCTTTAAATCAAATCATGCCCAATCCATCTATATTTAGGCCTCGTCATGGGTAGGTGATTAATGAATATTTTTCATGCTAATGTCTCGCAGACCAAGGCTGCGTCCGTAACCACATAATCATCACAGTGGAAATTCTGACTCAGCTGTGACGTTTGGTAGGAGGGACCTTTGAATGGTGCTTTAGACAATTCCGTGCAAAGGCTGTAGTCAGTGGCCCAGCTTTGCAAGTCTTTCCAAAAGTCCTAAAGCACACTAGCATGTCCTCACTTGGCCCTGTCACTTCTGCTTAAATTTTTTCACGGAGAATACTCACTCCTGATCATGGGACGTTAAGGTGAATTTGATCTTGGGCAGCCTGCCTCAGTGGAGTGAATCAGAATCATGGGATTCCCCTGGACTCCCGCTTCGTGGTGGGTTTATTTTTACGGAACATTCCTCTGGAGAAAGAGGCACCCGCTCTGTAAAGGGCTAGACCTCTTCTGCACATGATCAAAGTAGCCCTAGAGAATATCTTCTTGTATGGAATGATTTTTATGACATGATGGCTTTGGGAGTTTTCTTGAAAAATTAAAGGAAGAATCTTTCTAAGGAGTCCTACTACCCTGAAAGGAAACTATCAAAAACATCCCAGGCAGATAAGAACTAAATCCATTTTAAAGTCACCAAGAAAACAACACTTCCATGGCCTCACTTGATCTTTAGCACTTGACCAGGAAAACTAGAGCTATCTTTTAGGCTTAATTCCAATGACTTCCCCATTTTGGCCCTCTTTCTGTAGCTTAACTTCTTAAACAAGTGGCCACAGAATCTTTCTCCATTTACCTCACGCCTCTCCAAGCTGGCTTTTTCCCCGCAACCCCAGCTTCCCTGGAACTGCTTTTGAGATTACAGGTGACCTCTGTGTCACTAGAATCAGTGTTACTTCTCTGTCTTCATCTCATTTGATCTTTCTGCACAGAGCTGACTGTTCTTTCTTTCCTGCAATTCTGTTTTCCTCTCAGGTCATGTAACTCCAGACCTTCACTTTTCCTACTGACCAGCTCTTCTCCGTTCATCGCTGGCCTCTCCTCCACTGTGCACATGCCCCAGGGTTTGTCCTGCAACCCCTTGTCTTCCTTGGCTGTATTCTCCCCATGGCAATTCATATTTTGCTATGACTTTAAATACCAATTTTATACCAATGACTTCCTGGCGTGTGTTTCTACTCCAGCCATGAGTCCCAGACTGCAGACTTACATACACTTGAGTGTCTAATTCACATTTCAAACTTAATGTGCTCTAAATAACACCTTTGATTTTCCACCTCGAGCTTGTTCATGACTCCCTCCCTTACTCTGATTAAATCTCTAGTCAAATAGCTTCACAGTGAGACTTTTCCTAACTACTTTAAGTAAAATTGCAAGCCCCTTATGTCTGTGACACTTTTCCTAACAAGGCTGGTCACCAGCCTTCTCACTGTTCACCTCAGTATGTAACCTGGGATACCTTTGGGGCCCAGAAGCTTTTCTCCCCTACACACACTCTTTCCTTTACACCAGAATCTGAATGCAGAACACTAGTGATCTGAGGAGAGAAGGTCCCACAGCTCCAGACTTGCTACACCACTTAACTCATTCAAATGGCCCGTGCGTTCTCATCATGTGTTACTTTTATTCATGACATTTCACCTTAATTCTCTTTCCTCACTGTGGTTGAGGGCTAGCTCCTCCTTGACCTTTGCAGTTCAACTCATAAGTTATCTCTCCTGAAGAGCCTTTCCTGGCTACTAACTCCTGGCCCAATCTGAAATAGAGGCCTATACCCAGCATTCCATCACACCACACTGTACCACAATTTGTTCATTTCCTTGTTTCTCATTGTTGCTAGACTGTGAATGTTTTTTGGAGGAGAAATGACCAGTAGGTCTCATTAAATATTTATCCCCAACTTGCAGCTCAGTGGCATATAGCAGATACTTGGTAAGTATTTTGAATGTATGAATGTTTATGGAACCTGGACAGGGATTTAAAAAAAAAAGTGTGTCTCGTATCCGAATGAGTGAATGTGAGTGAAAATGGGTGAATGAGTGAATGTCAGTGTACTTGTGTTTTCTTTAGCCCCTGCATCCATCTACATGTATTATACAAACAAAGAGAGATGTTTTTCATGTGTCGGTGTATGTGCATATGTCTGTGTCTACATATGCATACATACAGTCATGTGTCACTTAACAACTGGGATATGTTCTGAGAAATGTGTCATTAGGCGATATTGTGCAAACATCATAGAGCGTACTTACACGAACATAGATGGTGTAGCCTACTTCACACCTAAGCTAGATGGTATAGCCTATGGCTCCTATGCTACAAATCTGTACAGCAGGTTTCTATACTGTTACAGTCCCCAACAGTATTCAGTAGAATACTGAATATAGTTACGGTATATATTACAGTACTACTGGCTGTACTATACTGTAACTGTATTCAGTATTCTACTGAATACTGTAGGCAATTATAACACAATGGTAAGTATTTGTGTGTCTAAACATTTCTAAACAAAGGAAAGGTAATGCCTTGCTCTACAGTGTTACAAAGGCTTCAACATCACTAGGCTATCAGAATTTTTCAGCTTCATTATAATTTTATGGCACCATTGTTTTATATGTGGTCCATTACTGACAGAAGCATCATTATGAGGTACATGAGTGTACATATACTACAGCCAAATTCTGTCAAGACACTAATATCCATACTGCACATGTTTAAGTTTCTCCCCTTTAATTGGTAGTTTATTCATTTATTTAGCAAATACCCGTGGAACATCTTTCACTAGATAGACATTATAGTAGATGCTGGAAATTTAACCGTAAGAAAAATACAGTTTCTGCCTAATGGGGGAGACAATCAAATAATCATGAAAAGGGGAAAGGTATACAGTGCTGTGACTTTGTAACAGAGGGTCTCTCACCACAGATGGAAGGTGGAAAAGAAATCCTGATGGCCGGGCGCGGTGGCTCACGCCTGTAATCCCAGCACTTTGGGAGGCCGAGGCGGGCGGATCAGGAGGTCAGGAGATCGAGACCATCCTGGCTAACACGGTGAAACCCCGTGTCTACTAAAAATACAAAAAATTAGCCGGGCGCGGTGACGGGCGCCTGTAATCCCAGCTATTGGGGGCGGGGGAGGGAGGCGGCTGAGGCAGGAGAATGGCGTGAACCCGGGAGGCGGAGCTTGCAGTGAGCCGAGATCTCACCACTGCACTCCGGCCTGGGTGAAAGAGCGAGACTCCGTCTCAAAAAAAAAAAAACAAAAAGAAATCCTGATGAGTCTTTTGAGCTGAGGTCGTAGTGACGATTAAGCGCTGACTAGGTCCTGGTTACTAGGAAGTGGAGGAGAATGGCACAGCAGGAGAACCCCATAATGGTGGGAAGAAGTGAGCATGTTTGAGGAGCGGAAAGAAGGGCCACTGTGGCAGGGAGAGCAGGATGCGGCTGGGAAGGCAGGCAAGACCTAGCGCGTGTAGGGCCTTGCAGGCCAGCTTGAGGGATTGAAGACAACCTCTCAGAGTAATAGAGGTGCCTGCAGGTTTAAGCAGGGGACTGACATAATGAGATTTTAGGAAGGTCACTTTGACTCAGGTATGGAGAACAAATCAGAAAGAGGCAGGGTGGATGTGGGAAGAACAGTTAGGCTGAGACTATAGCAGCCTGGTACTCCTAGAGTTTCCGTAGGAGGTGAAACTGTGGGCTAGCCGTGTAAACTTGGGAGACACATCCCAGATATGGTTACTGAAATGTTGACCTGGATGACATTGTCTAGACAGAGAGCATAGCATGGGAGGAGGAGAAGCTTTGTGCCAAACCCTAGAGAACTTTAACATTTAATGACTCTGTATAGGAAGATGAGGCTGCACAGGAAACAGGGCAGGCAGAAGTAGGAGGAAAGCCTACAATGGGGAACACAGAAGCTAAGGGACAAAGTGTTTTACAAAAGGAGAAGTGGTCAAGACGCAGAATCCTGCTGGGTTGTCAGCGAAGGAGATACAAAATGAGGACACTGCCCACAGGATGGGTTAATTAGTGACTTCAGAGTGCTTTCTCAGTGTCACAGTGGGGAGGAAGTAAATTTCAATGGGTCATGAAACAAGAAATAGGAAAAAGTGAGTATCGCAAATTTTAAAAGACAGTTGGACTGTGAAAATGATTAGACTATAACATGATTTGTTTATTAAACATAAATATTAGGAATGTCAGTTATTCAAAAAGGTTGTGAGGTTGCTGTTATTGTTTAGCTCTTCTTGGAAACTAAAAGAATAAAGCTATGTACAGTATGTTATCTAGCCAGCCTTTCTACTGTTTGATTATTTTAAATAGCTAAAGAATATTTTGGCTAGCATTTTACTATTCAGTATACAAAATGCTTTTTTCTTGCATGTTTATTTAGTCCTCACAAGATTTTATGTATCAAGAAACTAAGAGTCAGATATTAAATAGTTTTTCCAGCCAAACAGAGTGTATGAAAAACTAAGATAGAATAAATGCATCTTTAAATCAAGAGTAGTTCAAAGGGGAAATTTTTCTTTTTTCTTTTTTTTTTTACTATACTTTAAGTTCTAGGGTACATGTGCACAACGTGCAGGTTTGTTACATATGTATACATGTGTCATGTTGGTGTGCTGCACCCATTAACTCGTCATTTACATTAGATATATCTCCTAATGCTATCCCTCCCCCCTCCCCCCACCCCACAACAGGCCCCGTTGTGTGATGTTCCTCAAAGGGGAAATTTTTCTAATATACCAATTGTTGGTGTATATGTGTAAATATATATACATAGCTGTATACCACAATTAAGAATGTACCAAAGCTATTGTTTTAATTTTCCAAAAGTTAGCACTTTTGATTTAAATGCTTTACTTGTATTTCTCTTATTGAGTTGTTATTTTTAGTAGGTATTTTATTTTATTTTTATTTATTTACTTTTTTTGAGGTGGAGTTTCGCTCCTGTTGCCCGGGCTGGAGTGCAATGGTGCAATCTCAGCTCACTGCAACCTCCGCCTCCCAGGTTCAAGCGATTCTCCTGCCTCAGCCTCCTGAGTAGCTGGGATTACAGGCGTGCACCACCACGCCTGGCTAATTTTGTATTTTTAGTAGAGACGGGGTTTCTCCATGTTGGTCAGGCTGGTCTCGAACTCCCAACCTCAAGTGATCTGCCCACCTTGGCCTCCCAAAGTGCTGGGATCACAGGCGTGAGCCACCTTGCCTGGCCAGGTCTCTTATTTTAATAACATTTATTGCTACTTTTTGAAGATTGACTAATATGTTTAATTTCTCAATTACATATTCATCTCAAACTCACTTCCCACTTTTGACTCCTAGTTTAGTAATATTGTAAGTATTATAATGAAGACATAGTAGCACCTAAGATTTTAAAAATGATTTACCTTATATAAAAGAAGTACAGATGAGGCATTCTTCATTTATCTGTTCATTATAGTTCCAGTTTAAGGCTGACTTTCTAATTAGCTTAGCTTTAGGCAGCTTTATTAAGATGAAATCACATTTCACATAATTCACCCATTTAAAGTGTACAATCTGATGACTTTTGGTGTATTCACAAAGTTGTACAACCATTGACACAATCAATTTTTTAAAATTTCATTACTCCAAAAAGAAAACTTTCTCCCTTACCCCCTTAGCTGTCACCTCTCTCTCTCTCTTTCTCTCCTAGTCCTCAGCCACTACTAATCCACTTTGTCTCTATAGATTTGCCTGCTGGGACATTTCATGGAAGTAGAATCATAGGATGTGTGGTCCCTTGTGATTGGCTTTTCTTAGCATAATGTTTTCAACGTTCATCTATGTAGTAGTATGTACTTGTATTTCATTTGTTTTAATGGCCAAATATTTCATTCTGTGTATAAAGTATATTTTATTTATCCATTTATCAGATGATGGATGGGCATTTGGATTGTTTCTATTTCTTGGAATATACCAGAGCTCTATTCACTAAGTATAATGTTCTAATTAGCTTTTGAGGCACAGACACTGTGTATGTGTAGATATAAAAAGGCACTTGTTTGTCTAAGTCCATGTATGTAGCTACATTATTCTGAGATAATATTTTGACCTGGGTTCCATGTGTCTAAAGCTTGTGTTTTAACTTGCATGGACAACTGGGAATTCGGAGTTTTTTGACCACTTTAAATATAGTGTCTTGCCTTTGGATGAATAGGGTCATTAAGAGGAAAAATTTGGATATGACGTCAGGTGAATCCCCAAACCAAGGTTAAAGAAGGAAAACACCTTTGGTTACATATAGATTTTCCACACATGGGTCATTAATGCACAGTTGTCTGATTTGAGCTGAGAAATGTGGGCTTTGAAGGGCTATTTAGTAGAAAATGGGTCTAGCAGTCCCCTTCAAAATCTAACCTATGTCGGTGTCTCCTTGAATAGATTTTCCCTTTGCCCTCTCCCAGCTATCCTCACCCTGTGATTTCCAGTAATACCACTGGTTGCTCTTAAACCTGCCAAGATTTAAAATACTCCTGCTATGTAGCATCAGACCTCAAGAACATGAAATAGGTACTTTTTATTGCAGACTTCTATCATTTGTTTTTGGCTTAAATCAACTTGAAATCTCCCTTTGTGTGGCCTTTTGTATATGGCCTTATAAAAAAGTGTGTACAGTAGATAGCCACAAAGTAGTACCTTCTCATTTGTGCCATGCTTTAATAAGCAAATGAAAAAATATCTAATATTTTATTAATTTTAAGTATGATTTTCCCCTTTCATAGAAGTCCCTGCATTGCCACTAGCTGAAATAAAATATTGCTGTTCTAATTTTAGTATTTTATTACATTGCATTTCATGTAATTCCTTAGTTTAAGGCCAATGCCATGAGAAGAAAATTGTGCAAGTTACCCTAATATGGAGATTCTGAGTTCTGAATTTGTTTTTACATTTGTTTTGATAAAAGTGTATTTGGGGGCAGGAAGCTAAAAGGACATTCACTCTTTCTAACCACCTCCTCCCACCCCACCACTGCCACTGTTGAACGTGTGAAAAGCACCAGGAAGCGCACTAGACGGTCCTGTTCTTACTAAAGGGATTAAAGTAGAAAAGATGAACATGGAAGGAAATAACTCATAGGTTTGCCTGCAGTTCAAGTTACTAGAAACAATAATTCCTACATGCCATACCCATTAAGAAATCTTAGTTGGTGACCCATTCACTATAATGTCTGAGGGCAGAGAATTTAGTCTGTTTCTTTCACTGATGGAACCCCAATATCTGGTACAATTTATGGCACATAGTAGGTGCTCAATAGATATGTATTGAATTGATGTGTTTATTTTTTTATTTTTTTATTTTTATTTTTATTTTTTTTTGAGATGGAGTCTCGCTCTGTCACCCAGGCTGGAGTGCAATGGCACGATCTCGGCTCACTGCAAGCTCCGCCTCCCAGGTTCACGCCATTCTCCTGCCTCAGCCTCCTGAGTAGCTGGGACTACAGGTGCCTGCCACCACGCCCAGCTAATTTTTTGTATTTTTAGTAGAGATGGGGTTTCACCGTGTTAGCCAGAATGGTCTCAATCTCCTGACCTCATGATCCAGCCACCTCAGCCTCCCAAAGTGCTGAGATTACAGGCATGAGCCACCGTGCCCAGCCGAACTGATGATGTATTTATTGAATGGATTCCTGTATGATAAACTCCTTAACCAAGCATTCTAGGCTTTTGATCTCTGGCTTCAGTTTGTGTCTCTCATCTAAGCCCCATTGATATAATACAAAAATTTGCTTTAGTAAAAAAATTCCATGTGTTGCTGCAACCATTTTCTGTGGTGGTCCTTTGAGCAGGGAGCTTGTGAAAAGGACATGAATCTTGTAAAAATGAGGAAGAGGCAGAACTGGCACAGGACTGTGGAAGGGTGGGGGTAAGACTTAAGTAACCAGACAGGGAAGAAGAGAGAACTCTAGATTAGAAAAGCAGATAGCCTGATAAACCTTTCCTTTCCTCTAAAACTGTATTCTGACTTAACTAAGCCCACAGGTCCTTCAGCTCATACAAAAAGAAACAAGTTTCATATCTTCATACCAATTGCCCACATACATTTGATTTACAAAGCAATTAAACGTATTTGATTTTGATGAATTATATCTGGGTCTTACTGCTACATTTTTCTAACCTACCTAAGCTTTTTAAGTGGCTTAATAAGCTTTATTCCCTTGTTCTTAGGGGTGAAAAACAAAAAACAGATAATTCTGACCTTAACAGCCTAATATCTGAAATATTAAAATAGTCAAGGCCGTATCTTTCCTTTCACTGAAATACTCCACAAGTGTTTAACCTGTAAGTGAAAATATTCTCAATGTAGTCTCAGTTATTTCACTATGATTGGTTTTTAATGTTTCATCTCTGTCTCTCAGTGATCACTTAGTAGTAAGTAACTTTGGGAATTAATATATTTTTAATTGCCAAAAATTGTATAAAGAGAAAAATAACAGAAAGAGAACCTGGGGTGACTTTGGCTTTTAACTGGAGCTCCTGGCACAGCCCATGCCTGAGGCAACCTTGGTGGTCTAGCAATATCATATGCGAGTCTTCTGGCTGGACAGTGAAGGACATTTGTGGATCTGTCCATGACCTCTCTCCTTTATGCACTGCCAGTCTCCGTTGTCATCATTAATTAGCCTTCAGGTCTCCCATTTGTCTGCTAGAAAGCATCTCGGATAAGCCAAGTCAATAAATTGGAGCAGGCAAGCTGCCTGGCCTCCGGGGCGCATGGCTCTGTGGGGACCGTCGGAGGGCAGCCCTCTCCTTTGATCGTGTGGGGAAGTTTAATTCTTACAGGCCACGTGGGAATCCCAGCCCGTGGGGCTGCAGAGAGGGCCTTGGAGCACAGCAGTGGAGCTGCTCTTGTTTGTACTGGTTTCAGTTTCTAATTTCAAAACCGCGAAGCTCAGAGGCCTAGGGGAATTGTTTCCCATTTTGCTTCGTCTTTCCCCAAGACTTTGCCTGCATTCTTCAGTGAATTCTCACAATAGGTGGTGGAACTTCAGCACGGGAATGAAAATCATTATCCCTATGTTCTAAACAGGAGATTTGCACTGTGGCATATTTCCGTAAATACAGTGCCCAGCATCTGTAGCAAATAATCCCCAGCCATGACTCTCTTGCTGTTCTGACTTTGACATGTTTCCCAACCAATTTTAGTAAAACATAAAAATAACAAATAATATTTATGAGCCTGCTTGTCAGTGCCAGGCATTCTGCAAATCACTATGTATGTATTATCTTAAATATCATATCATGCCTGTGTTGCAGGGGGTCCCCATTTTGCAGTTGAGAAAAACAAGCCACAGCCCACCTGAGCCCTAGTGGGTCTCAATCCAAGCACAAGCTCTTTACCACCCCCATGATATGGCCTCATAAAATTGGAGCAATTTGATGGGCACCACATGGGCTCTGTCACCACATCTAGCACAAGGGGAGAGCTGCAGTGATCAACCCTGTGAATTCAGGCAAAAGAGAAAGTATTGCTTTTGTAATTGGGGAAACAAGCTCTGCCTTCAGCTTTGCTTTCACCAGGGAGAAGTAACCTTGAAGGAATTATTGTCAGGCGTTTGATTATATCCTATTAGTAAATTGCAGGCATGTTTTATCCTACGTTCATGAAAAACAATTCTATATAAATGAAATTGTTGGAATTTGAATATCGTAGAGGGTTAACCAAATAATTTAAGGAACTCTTCCCAATTTATATTGTGGGAAATTCTAGCTTTTCTTTAACTGTATTCTCAGAATCATAGCTGGAAATAATCAGGAAAGTTTATGTGGCCACAAATGTTTATTGAGAAATGCTAATTCCTTAAAGCAGATGTCTTTGCCTACCTTCAGAACTACCCAATCAGGATAATCATCTTTGTTACCTTGCTTATGATTCATGGGATGAGGTGGTGGACATTTCTGGGGGTCTTTAAAATACACTCAACCCTTTGAGATCATCTTGGGACACCTCACCGTGTTTGAGGAGTACAGAGACGGTGACCCCTTGGTGCAGGGGAACGAGTAGACAAGCAAGTCACATTGCATCTCTGGAAAGCCCACTTGGAGTCTGGGTCAACATTGCTAATATGTATGTATCTATATTTTTTAGACAGGGTCTCACCCCGTGAGACTAGGCTGGAGTGCAGAGGTGTGGTCATTGACATATTGCAGTGTCGACTTCCCTGGGTTCAGGTGATCCTCTCACCTCTGCCTTCTGAATACGTGGGACCACAGGTGCACACCCCCCTGCCCAGCCAATATTTGTATTTTTTGTAGAAACAGGGTTTCACCACTTTGGCCAAGCTTGTCTCAAATTCCTAGGCTCAAGTGATCCACCTGCCTTGGCCTCCCAAAGTGCTAGTATCAGAGGCATGAGCCACTGTGCCAGGCCAACATTGCTGATTTTATTTAAACTTTCCTACACGTGAGAATCTAGTTAAGATGAAGAAACCTTTTTTCTTCGTCTACTTTTCCCTTTCTTCCTTTCTTTCCTTTCTTTCTTTTCTTCCTTTCCTTTCCCCTTCCTTCCTTCCTCCCTACCTATCTTTCTGTCTTCCTTCTTTCCTTCCGTCCTTCCTGCCTTCCTTTCCTTTTTTCCTTTTCCTTCCTTCCTCCCTCTTTTTCTTTCTCTCTTTCTTTGTCTCTTTCTTTCTTACTCTCTCTCTCCCTTCTTTCCTTCCTTCCTTCCTCCCTCCTGCCTTGCCTTGCCTTTGCCTTTGCCTTTCTTTCCTCCTTTCGTTCTTTCATTCTTTCTTTCCTTTCTTGTCTGTCTGTCTCACTCTATCACCCAGGCCAGAGTACAATGGTATGACACTGCAGCCTCAAACTCCTGGGCAGAAACAACCCTCCCAGATCAGCCTCCCATGTAGCTGGGTCTACAGGCATCCACCATCATGCCTAGCTAACTTAGAAATTTTTTTTGAGAGACAGGGTCTCACTGTGTTGCCAGACTGTTCTTGAACTCCTGGCCTCAAGTGATCCTCCCACCAAGGCCTCCCAAAGCACTGGGATTACAGGTGTGAACCACGACATTCAGCCAAGATAAGGAAATCTGATGCTTTGGCCAGATACATGGAGCTCTCTAGAGAAGTTTGGGGAGAAGTAAATGAATCCGGCATGATGACTTCTCAGAGATTAATTTATGGACTTTTACATAAATACGTATAATTAAAGGTAAAACATAAACAGTATGCAGAAGGTAATAGAGATGTTTGAAAGGTGCAAAAACATTGGATTGAAAAACACTTTACAGCAATGTTGGCATCTCAGATAAGCTTTTTAGGATGAACAGGACTTTGTCAGATATTGTTGAAAGAATGTATGGCATGAGAGCAGAGCAGAGAATCACTTGAATGAAGACATGGAACTGGGAATGCCGAATAATATAATTGGAAAACATTGAACAGCTTTGGTTTGGTTAGTCAAATGCATGTGGGAAATAGAGCTGAAATATGCCATAATGGAAAAGGCCTTAAATCCAAGGCCCCGAAGTTTGAATTTAATTGAATTCCTGATGGGAGCCCATTAATAGTTTTATCTTCTTTTGTACCTTTCTCCCTTTGTTTTCAGGGGACAAGATTGCCTTATAATTCATAGAGACTAGAGAAAACTTAAGCTTCAAATTTAACTCTTGATCTCCTCTGCCTCTTAAAAAAACATAATCCAACAAGATGCTTCCCCACTATTCTCTATCTCAGCAAATGGCACTTCCAGCAACCCATTGCCCACCCCTTTACCCTTCCATCTGCTTCAACCCTACCTTGACTGAATCAGCAAGACCTATTTGTTACACCTGCAGAATATATCCCAGCTCTATCTACTCTCACTCCTTGGATACCACTCTAGCGCAAAGTGTCCTATTTTGAGAAAAGAATGGTAGTGGGAAGGACATACTTACCATTTGGCCACAGATCCATCTATTTCCAAAGAGGTGAAGGGTAATCTCATAATAGCAGAGAAGTTATAAAGTAGTTACTGTAGAGAGGACAAAAAGGCTTACAAAGAAAGGAAAAAAATGTGGAAAAAATGAATGTTTTAAATGATTATTTGCCTGGATTTATAGAATTTGTTCTAGTTGTTTCAAGGTAAGATTTGTATTTTTTCAATAAGGTAAGTCATTTAAAAAATTAGTCTTTGCATCCCAATGGACAGGATTTCCTAGATAGCCTTGGAATGGTTGTCAGAATAGCTAATAGCAGATATTCTAGATAGCTCTATAAAAACTCTTTAAGAAACAATGTCAACAGATAGAGCCTGAATTTAGGTATGCCTGTCCTGTGACCTAGCATCCCTGTATCATGAGAAATCCCTAGATACCTCTGAAAATGTAGGTGATTCTGACCTTGACTCAGAAAATGACAAAGGGTTCACTCAAATTGTACTTTCATTTTCAGCACCTTTTTTTTTTTTTTTTTGAGACGGAGTCTTGCTCTGTTGCCCAGGCTGGAGTGCAGTGGCACGATCTCGGCTCACTGCAAGCTCTGCCTCCTGGGTTCACGCCATTCTCCTGTCTTAGCCTCCTGAGTAGCTGGGACTACAGGCGCCCACCACCACACCCGGCTAATTTTGTTTTGTATTTTTAGTAGAGACGGGGTTTCACCATGTTAGCCAGGATGGTCTCGATCTGCTGACATCGTGATCCATCCGCCTCGGCCTCCCAAAGTGCAGGGATTACAGGCGTGAGCCACCGTGCCCGGCCTTCAGCACCATTTTATAGTCCCCAGGGTTGTCTAGGATTTCTGCAATCTAATTGTCAATATTGCAAATGAAAAGTGTCAGATAACTAATTTCAGAGAACATCTAAGTGGTGTCTTTTGCATTTTCTGTATTTCTGAACTGACATGTTTATTGCTTTGCCTGCAGTATACGTTCTGAGATGCTAGTTTTAAATATGCCAAATTATTGGTTAGGAATTTCCCAATGTAAATAAAGATCTCCTTCCCAACCTCCTTCTTCCAAAATACCTTACCTGTGTGTTTATAAATTCCTCCAAGATCTGTAGTATATGTTTCTCTATTTTGTGAACCAGGTGGCATGATATCTTTATGGTGAAATCCAGTGCTTTAGTAATAGGCTTTCGGACAAGAACATATCTTATTTCCAGCCATGGTCAACAGATAAAAGTGATTATGACTCAGCTCTAGCTTTGTAGAAACGAAGCCTTTCTTTTCCTAGTGCATGCTGTAACTGGCACAAACACATAGGAACCTTGGGGAGATGCCTCTTGCCTGGGTTAATTGCCTTTTGTGATGGTGAACTATGAATTACTGTGGTTTCCATGTAGACAAATCGTAACTATCCAATAAGGTAGGTCATTTTTAAAAAGTCAAGTCATCTCAGACTTGATTATCAAAAAGTACTCTATTACAAATTTTAGATAGTCTATCTGAAGTAAATTATATAAAATTACTTCCCATGTGTTAGTAGAGGATTAAAGGGAAGGATACGTGAACGGGAAGCATGAAGAACTGACAGGGTCCTCCCCAACCTGGTCTTAGTTCTCATGTTGGGATGCGTGTGTCACCCTGGCCAATCACTAGGTTGGTAGTTCTAGACAACTTGGATGCCTGAGAATTTCTGCAATATATTTTTCAAGCTCTACTTTTGGAGTATGAATCTGAGGAGGGCTGAGGCCCTTAATTTCATGAGACTAATCCTCAAGTAGTTTTTGTCTCTCTGTATCTTTGGGAGAACACAAGCAGAATACTTTACCTATCCCAGGTCAGAGACTTTTCTGGATCTCTAGAAGAAAAATGGAAGGATTATACATTGCCTTATTCCTCAAGAGTGGTGTAGAATGAACTAATTATTTTTGTTTGTTTATTATTTCTGGGTTTTGTTCCCCCCGCCCCCCAACCCTGGAATTTGGACCAACGGTAATTGACAAGGAGTGTGCACAATTGATAGCCAAGTGCATAGCACAGTGCCTGGCCCATAGCAGGAGCTCAGCAAATCTGTGTTCCCGAGTAAGTCTAATTCTAAATTTCTCTTCACAGCAAGTGAGAAACAGATGGTGGTGGTGTGCCAGGAGTCCCCAAAGGAGTATCTCCAGCCTTTCAAGGACAAACTAGAGGAGTTCTTCCAAAAAGGTAGGAAGCTTTGTCAGCCGCACATACACGTGGCCCTTAAACATCCTTCATTCCATGAATCTTTCTCTGAGGGCCACGGCCCCTTGCATCCTGGCTGACCACAGGCAGCTCTGGTGATTTCATTAGCCCATCTTTCCATGGTGGTTACATACCTACGGTAGATAAAGTTGTACTGTAGCTTTCATATCACCTTTCAAATCCATTTTAATATTTTAAATTCTTGAATGTTACCCTGGCTTTTGTAAGTTCTCAGAGGACAAACTTTTTTGTCTCTTCATGGAGCTCAAGGAATTCCTCAGCCCATGTTCACTGACAAACGACATACATGTAAGGCAGATGCAGTCATGCATTTCACATTTGTGGTAGGTGGATGGTGATCACCCTCCTGGTTTTATGAGTGTAGCAACTTGGAAACTTGTGTTATATTTTCCATTCCTTTTCAGATAGGAAAATTAGGGCCAAGTGGATGTCACCCATCAATCACTTGCTACCTATCAGCCCTCTGGGGGTTAGTCAGTGGAAGTGATATGCTGATATGCATGAGACTCCACACTTTCTTTGAAATCTGAACATTTCCTTCCTTCACAGTTTTGACATGAGTAGGGAACTTCTGTTGATCAGGGTTAGTGAACAGGGAAGTATCACGTCTTTTAGATAATTCCTATTCTAATTTCTCAAATTTAACTTAAGATGTAAAACAAAAATAAGTGTGGGGTTGTTGAAGGCAGCTTTTTTCCCTGCTGGGAAGCTAGAGGAAACACACACAGGAGCCTTTGGGGATATCTCAACATGCTTTTTCTGTTACTGAGTAAGGCCACTTGTTACCACACCATCAACAAAAGACTGTTAAGCAGGGTGAATGCATAAAGTGTGGCCAAACCAGCTTGAGAATCGGCAGGGAAATTCTCAGTCTATGAGTCAGAGGAACTCCATTCCAGCTGCTGCTCCCTTGGTGCAGAGACCATTGCTCCCTTCTCCATGATGAAAGGTTGTCTGTATTGAAGTAGAAGTCAGATTTCTCTCTCAGCCATTACAGAACCTCATATATGATGGAAGAAATGCCGTCAGACAAAGTACCATCTTGAGAGCAAAGATACCAATACTTGTGTGCTATGCGACTAGTCATAGGAGATGGGTTTTATAAGTGACTTATCAAAAAATGCATTGCTGTATAATTATACTGTGTAAATATAACCTAAGTAGCCTGAAGAAAAGCATGAAATACTTCCCTTTGCTGACCCCAGTTAATAGTGTCTGCTTTTTACATATGTAGAATTAACTTGAAATGAGGCTCATGTGTACTTGGATTCCATCTTTATTTTTAATTGTTATTCTATTTCTAGAAAATTTTGCCATGTGTATGTCAGGGTACTATTTACCTGCATGCTGTAATGCCCTTAGAATCCTGCCTCTGCAAAGCAGCTAGCTTATATTGTGAATTTTATTCTTTTTGTTGAAAAAACATAAATATGAATAGATTTAAAACCTTGAGAATCTTCTTTGGCACCTGGGAAAAGCAATTTGCAAGTCTCCATTTGGGATAATGTGTTAGCCTCTTCTCTACTAGGGCTCCCAAGACAATTCTGGTCTATTCAGAGAAAGGGAATTTATATGAGGGAAACTGGATCTTATGTCAGGGAAGTAAGGGTATGGCCATAGTAAGCTGTTCTAAGAAAGTCCTAGAACAGTGGTTCTCAACTCTCTTGGATACTAGAATCACTTAGGAGATTTTTAAAAATCTTGATACCCAGGCCCAACTCTAGACCCATCAGCAGCATTTCTCAGGGTGGGGCCAGGCATCAGATTTTCTTTCTTTCTTTTTTTTTTTTCACTCTCCAGGTAATTCCAATGTGGAACCCAGATTGATAGCCAATACTCTCTAGCTTAGTTCACCTTTTAATGTGTATTCAAAGATTTATTCTGAGCCTGCTATATGTTAGGCTCTATGATAGAGACCAAGAGTACTAAGATTAATTGTATACTCCTACACCCTGTCCCAAGGAATATCTTAGTATCTTAGTGGGAAAGATCTATAATTGAATACAAAGAGCTCTTTTTTTTTTTTTTTTTTTTTTTTTGAGGTGGTGTTTCACTCTCATTGCCCAGGCTGGAGTGCGGTAGTGTGATCTCGGCTCACTGCAACCTCCACCTCCTGGTGTTCAAGCGATTCTCCTGCCTCAGCTTCCCAAGTAGCTGGGATTACAGGTGCCCAACACCACGCCCGGCCAATTTTTTGTATTTTTAGTAGAGACGGGGTTTCACTATGTTGGCCAGGCTGGTCTCGAACTCCTGACCTCAGGCGATCCACCCGCCTCGGCCTCCCAAAGTGCTGGGATTACAGGCGTGAGCCACCGCGCCCGGCCAATCAGCTCCTTTTTAACCAACAGATGAGGTAAAAGTGACATTAGGAATAACATCAAATCATGCTTAAAACAAAACCAGCCAAAATAAGACACACATTGAATTTGAAGGAAACATTACCATTCTATTTAAAAATTTAAGAATATAAAAATATATATGCTATTGTAGGAATCTTAAACATTCCCAATACCGTATGGTAGAAAAGTCTACTGTTGAAATAGCTTGTTAGGATTATTTCATTACTTAACTTATTTTGTCAGAAAAACAGTCTAGAATTGTGCTGTTCGATGTGGCAAGCACTAGCCACATGTGGCTTTTGAGCAGCTGAAATGTGGCTAATCCAAACTGAGATGTTTTATAAGGGTAAAACACACACGGGGTTTTGAAGACTCAGCAGAAAAAACATGTCAAATATTTTATTGTTGATTTTTTTATACTGATTGCATGGTAAAGTGATAACCTTTTAGATATGTTAAATAAAATGATTAATACTCATTATAGGTAAGTTAATAAATGTTAATAACCTGACAAAATATATCAGCTAAATTATATTTCTTCTACCTTTTGAGTGTGGCTACTAGAAAATCTAAATTATATTAGTGGTTCACATTCTATTTCTATCAGAAAGTGCTAGTCTAGAGGCATGTTCCATAGGCTTTCCTCAGCTCATTCCTACAGTGTCTTCTCATTGTCGCTCTGCCTTCTCAGCTTGAATCCTAAGTTACTGGAATGCAGAGTTTCACAAGCTAGCCCCCTGCCCACTCTGGGCCTGGCCCTTGTTTGGCTCTCAAGTGGGGCTACTTAACCGAAGGAGGTGACAGCATGCTACTTGATCAAGCTATTACCTCTACGGTTCTGAAATGTATGGTTTAGGGTCTGTGGTTAAGAAATACATTATAGTTCACAGCAGTATGCTGTGATGTAGGGGCTGGGTTTTTGCCAAATTGCAGTATATGCAAATGGAGTATCTCCTCGCTACTGTTTGGAGTTCCAAATAGTAGTTCCTTTATTGCGTAGCTATTTCACTGATTGATAGAAAATGTAGGATTTTCCATTTGCCAGAAATAGGCACTATTCACCATAGATAATCAAATTTCTATGACAACCATCATACAGTTTAAGTATAGTATTTCATCTAATATGCTATTTATTGTAAGAAATACCGTTATTACATGTACTACTAAGAAAGAAAAATTGCTGCCATAAGCCACAGCATGTAGACTCTTAAGATGTACCCCAATATCAGAGGCTCTAAAATGTGAAAATTCTATCAATTTTGGAGTTGGTGTAATGTGGTACTATAATTAGGCATATAGAATCAGAGAGGAAGAATGCCCAACACTTTTAGGTAAGACTTTCAGCAAAGAAGATATTTTTGTTCAGACTTGAAAAAGCAAAATAATAATGATGGCAATGATAATGTTAATATTTACTGAGTGCTTCTAGCTGCTAAATACCATGGGGAACAAATCACCTTTTTACTTAGTCACCATGACAGTCCTTTGAAGTGAGTACTGTTACCGCCCTGCTGTACAGGTGAGGAAATTGAGGATTAGAAATCCTCAGCAGACAGGCTACAATGGGCATTCCAGGCAGAGGAAAACACTGCAAGTCTCAGAAGGATGACAGACATGATGTGTTTGGGAAATGGCAAGCAACTTGGTGTGGCTAGATCACAAGGCATATGAGAAGAACACAAGACCAAAAAGGAGATAAGAGTCACCATATGACTTGCTAAAGAATCTGAACTTTGTCTGACAGGCAACAGATAATATTGAAAAATAATGTGTACAGGAGTGACATGATCATGTTGGATTTGTTTGTATTGTTTTGGTTTGTGCAGTTATTTTGCAGGGGGTATATCACTTTGCTTTTTGTTATGGCTGAGAAATATGTTATAACTAACAGTAATATAAAAAAAGGTTGGACAAGTAACAGACTAATGAAGAACTTGAGCAAAAGCAATGGCAAAGCCGAGGTAGGAGGATCACTTGAGGCCAGGAGTTTGAAACCAGCCTGGGCAACAAAGTGAGACCCCATCTCTACAAAAATTAGTTGGAAGTGATGGCACCTGTAGTCTCAGCTACTTGGGAGGCTGAGGTGGGAGGATTGCTTGAGCCCAGGAGTTCAAGGCTACAGTGAACTATGGTTACACTACCGTACTCCAGCCGTAGCAAGAGAGCAAGACGCTGTCTCTAAAACAAACAAAGCAATGGCAGTAAAAATAAGGAAAAGACATAATTGTAAACAGTAAAGGGCTGTTTTAGGCATTACAGGACAGGATAATAAATTGGATGTACAAAATGAAACAGAGGAGAATAGGATAACTCCTTTTCCTTGCTTGAATAACTGGTTGGATACTGATAAGGAAGACTAGATTTGAGATGGAAGACAGTGAGGTCAATTTTAGACATGTTAACTTTGTACATATGAGACACGCAGGTAGAGATGCTGGGCTTATGGGAGAGAGCTAGATGAGACTCTTAAGGTAGCAGTTCAAGTCATAGGAATGAATGAGATAGCCCAAAGAAAAGGGTGTGGAATGAAGCGATACCTGAAGTATCAGAGTATCTGAGCACAGGATATCATATAACAAATGTAACTGAGAAAAGATACTTCTGTACTTCTATAGCACAGCTTATGCAGAGTGTTTTGCAAGAAACCTAATTCTCTATTAGGAGTCTTATCACTTACAAAGTTTTAAGCAATTGTGTTCTGTATGCCTGAGAAGTCACATGCGTTGTGACTCAGGATTATTTTTACATCAGCTGCAATTCAGCTCTAAGAATCATGATGATTTAATTTTTCTTCTGTAAATCATATCCTGTTGCCACACTCAGATGGAGATGATGCATTTATCCTTATGTCTTTTTCATTCCTCCCTTCTCAGAATGTCCTTATATAGTGTTATTTGTCAAAACTGTGGTACTTTTTCTTAATGAATTTCATTTTCTGAGAAGAATTGAATATAATTTTAATGGCACCACTTGGCGGGGTTGCAAACTCCGTAATATCCATGCCTTTTTTCTTACGTGTCTTTTTTTTTTTCCACACTAGGCTCTTATTGAAGCTGGTTTATAGCTCAGTTCAGAATAACCTTGTGCAGGCACTTTGTGAGCTCCTACTTTCCCACCCTCAGATCAAACATGGTCATAATGATATGGCCTTCAAAAATGTGATGCTCACATTAAAAGTTCCCATAAACATGGCAGGGATCCTATAATTAAAAGAAGGCGCAGAGCAACTGATTAGATCCCAGGTATAGATCTTGTAGGTGGTCTTTTCATGCTGTTAAATTGGTCATTTGTATTTATAGCTTTGGCAGGGAGGGCTGGAACCTAAACTAGCTCTAATCCCAGCACTCTCCCACACTTGGCCTTATCTCATTCTCCGTTAATTTCACTTGGCATCCATGAATGGAGCCAAATTCTAAATGATTCTGCATGAACCATTCTAGCCCTAGTCTATGAAACTATTTTCTAAGTTTCTTTGACCAGCCGAGATTAGAGATATTGTTGTTTTTTTGTTTTGTTTTGTTTGAGACGGAGTCTACCTCTGTCACCCAGGCTGGAGTGCAGTGGCGTGATCTTGGCTCAGTGCAAGTTCTGCCTCCCGGGTTCACGCCATTCTCCTGCCTCAGCCTCCCGAGTAGTTGGGACTACAGGCACCTGCCACCACTCCCGGCTAGATTAGAGATACTCTTAATATCAAAAATCGTTTTAGTTTACCTATGTAACAAACCTTCACATGTACCCCCAAACCTAAAATAAAAGTTAAAAAAAAAACTGTTTTCTAGTAAAAAATAGATAAATTTACCAGGTTTAAAATAAACAAAAGCAGTAATTCTGATTTTCTACATTGAGTGCAAAAGGAATTATATAAATAGATGAGTATTCCATGACAGCTGGGACTGTGTCTGTTTTGTCCTGTTCACTTACTTGTCCCAACATCATATAGGCTCAGCCTGTCCCATGATAGGTGTTAATAAGTGTTTGTTGAATTTATGAACAAACAGCTTAAATTGTGTAAAGTACCTACAGGCTATTTTTTTCCCCTCCTTGGGTTTTCTGTTTAAATCCTTTCAGAATTGCTGAATCATCCCAGAATCTGGAGAGGTACATTTTTGGTCGATAATACATTTCTGTGGTCAGACCTCCTGGATATAGAATCATCTTTCTATGTTGGGCATATGCATATAATCTATTCTTAGTAAATACTTGGGTCAGATTAGATTGACAAAGGCCATACTTAAATCTCTTAAGTTGCAAAATAAGAGCAAGCTATTACGTAATCTCTTCACTTCAACCCTCAGAAATGTAGAAACAAAACTATCCGAATCACCATATTCAACCACTAAGGTTACAGAGATCAGGAAAGGTCAGTAATCTGAACAATGTAACCTGTGAGGGAAATAATTCTGACGTTCTTTACGAAGCATGTGGAAAGAAGAAATATGGCTGGAGAACATGCACTCTGCATGAGCCAAAATGGGTTCTTGTATACCCCACTGCTACTCAAGAAAATACCAACAGGCATGGTTCCAAAGATCATCAGATGGCCAAGAATTAAGATAATCTCTTGTGATTTCCGGATCACTTAAATAACAGAGCAGTAATCCTTGGAAGATGAAGAAAGCTGTTTGGCTAGGCACAGTGGCTCAAGCCTGTAATCCCTGCACTTTGGGAGGCCAAGGCAGGCAGATCACCTAAGGTCAGGAGTTCAAGACCAGCTTGGTCAACATGGCGAAACCCCATCTCTACTAAAAATACAAAAATTAGCTGGACATGGTGGTGTGCACCTGTAATCCCAGCTCCTCTGGAGGCTGAGACAGGAGAATCGCTTGAACCCGGGAAACAGAGGTTGCAGTGAGCTGAGATCATACCACTGCACTCCAACCTGGGCCACAGAGTGAGACTCCTCCAAAAAAAAAAAATAAAGAAAGAAAAGAAAGCTATTTTATCAGAGGTCTATTAAGTAGGCTTTTATCTAAAAGGGCTAAAGGGGATTTTTTTTCCAGAAATTCCTGAAAAGAGCTTATTTTTCCCCCTGAAGTCAGTTTCTAAAGACTATCCAGTAATGGAGTTGTGAAATTATGGTATTTCCATACATTGGAATACTACGCATCTGTTTTTAAAAAAAAGTCTATATGTATTGACCTGGAAGGATCCCTAATGTATATGTTTAAGTGGATAAAAGCAAGGGTCAGAAGAGTAGTTATGTTATTATTAGGTATATTATTGTATCATTCAGATAAAGATGAAGCAAAAAATGAATACTACCTAACAGAACAAATAAGAACTAACCTAAGACTGGCCAGGTGCGGTGGCTCACGCCTGTAATCCCAGCACTTTGGGAGGCCGAGGCGGGCAGATCACGAGGTCAGGAGATTGAGACCATCCTGGCTAACACGGTGAAACCCCGTGTCTACTAAGAATACAAAAAAAAAAAAAATTAGCTGAGCGTGGTGGCAGGCGCCTGTAGTCCCAGCTACTCAACAGGCTGAGGCAGGAGAATGGCGTGAACCCAGGAGGCAGAGCTTGCAGTGAGCCGAGATCACGCCACTGCACTCCAGCCTGGGCGACAGAGCGGGACTCTGTCTCTGGAAAAAAAAAAAAGAAGAACTAACCTAAGACTGATATTCAGCTGGTCCTCACCGTAACACCCATACAGGTTGCCTGTTCTGCTGGTTAGTACCTGTGTTATTGTTAAATATTCAGACTGTTACTCCTAAAACTAATCAAACAGGTTCATTGCTGCAGCAGGTAGAAAATAGGCAGATGAGGTTCATAGGTGTATGCAGATTTTTCATAAATTTGGGTGTTTTAACCAATGAATACCTTTTAAAATATTAAACAAATTTTTTTTGAAAAACAACTTTCTATAGTACTTTGCACTTCACATTTTTCCTCTAAGATTCTGCTTCCTATTCACTGCTTCCCCATTATTATACCAACTGGGGTCCCTTAGCCACCTGAACCTAGAATTGGAAACCAAGTGGTCTTACTCACAGCCTCATTACTTTCTTTTTTTTTTTTTGAGACGGAGTCTCGCTCTGTCGCCCAGGCTGGAGTGCAGTAGCGCAATCTCGGCTCACTGCAAGTTCCACCTCCCGGGTTCACGCCATTCTCCTGCCTCAGCCTCCCGAGTAGCTGGGACTACAGGCGCCCGCCACTTCGTCCGGCTAATTTTTTTTGTATTTTTAGTAGAGACGGGGTTTCACCGTGGTCTCGATCTCCTGACCTCGTGATCCGCCTGCCTCGGCCTCCCAAAGTGCTGGTATTACAAGCGTGAGCCACCGCACCCGGCCAGCCTCATTACTTTCGTTGGGTGCTGAACTGGACTACTTAAAAGGAAATCTGAAGGTCCCTTATGGAGCAAGATCTATGAGCTAATGCCTTTGTTTCTTTCCTATGGCTGCCTTCTTCAACATCGCTCTAGATGGCTCTGTCTAATGGAAGCCTCCCAGTCAATGGGAAAATGCAAGGAAATGTTTAAAGGCATTGAGAGCTCAAGACAGTCCAGTACACACACACACACACACATGAATCTGCTGGAGCCCCTCAGTTCTTTCTCCTTGACTTGGACTGACTTCACTTATTTTGCTCATGGTTCCATCATCACTTCAGTTTCAGGCGTCACACTTTTGTGATGTTATTATTAGGTATGTCACATGAACCCTAATTCACATTATGGTCAAGAAGAGGCTTCTAATACGTAGAGTGTTTTACTTATTCCTCATATTTTTTTTCTTATTGCCATAATCCTGTTCTTTATTTCATTTGGGCTCTTCATTACACGGGTGCTTCAATGTACACTTTTATGAATATGCCAAAATGAGAGAGTAAAGATCTTCTCTCAGATTACCCCAACACAGACCATCCTTTAAACCTAATCACAAACATAGAACCAAATCTCAGTCATTTATATCTTGGGATCATTGTCAGGATCTGACCTCTTCCATGCATATTTGCATTTTAGGCCTTAACTCTATTTTTTTTTTTTTTTTGAGACGGAGTCTTTCTTTGTCGCCCAGGCTGGAGTGCAGTGGCACGATCTCAGCTCACTGCAGGCTCTGCCTCCCAGGTTCATGCCATTCTCCTGCCTCAGCCTCCCGAGCAGCTGGGACTGCAGGTGCCCGCCACTACACCTGGCTAATTTTTTGTAATTTTTAGTAGAGACGGGGTTTCACTGTGTTAGCCAGGATGGTCTCGATCTCCTGACCTCGTGATCCGCCCGCCTTGGCCTCCCAGAGTGCTGGGATTACAGGCGTGAGCCACCGCGCCCGGCCTTAACTCTCATGTTTTAAAGAGTTTGTCTCCTGTTTTTCTGGAACTCCTGACCTCAAGTGATCCACCCGCCCCAGCCTCCCAAAGTGCTGGGATTACAGGCATGAGCCACCACGCCCAGCCTTGTCTCCTGTTTTTAAACACTGTCTCAGAACTACATGCCAGTGGAAGAGAGATGGTAGTGGTTGGATTTGGAGATAAGATATTATTTGTCAGATAAGTATCATTAACTCTTACAGGGTCTTTACTAGAACAGCAACAGCAGCAGATATTTACACACACACACACACACCCTACATCTTTCCAACCTTATGGAACCAGATTATTTGCTTGCTTTGGTAGAACAGGGGACCGTACCTTAAACTGATTTTTACAACTTTGAGTAAGGCCCTTAACCATGTAAGAGTTAAAGTATTACTAAGGACAACCTCATGATGGTGCTATTGGGTAATCTCTTCATTTCCCCATCATCATGGCAGAATCCAAGACAGTTTGATGAGTCTCTGGAGCTGCAATTGCATTAACCTCTTTCTGATGATTGGAAATGTCCCCAGATAGAAGTAGAGGATGGAGCCAAGTCAGTCAGGCTCTTTCTTTCTATATATAGACCTTGTTGTCCCCTTGTGAATTCACCCTTTTCACATTTCATTAGTTTGTTTTGGAAAAACTAGGAGGACATGAACTCATCCTTTTTTATGGCTGCATAGTATTCCATGGTGTATATATACCACATTTTCTTTATCCAGTCTGTCATCAATGGGCATTTGGGTTGGTTCCAAGTCTTTGCTATTGTAAATAGTGCTGCAGTAAACATACATGTGCATGTGTCTCTATAGCAGAATGATTTATAATCCTTTGGGTATATACCCAGTAATGGGATTGCTGAGTCAAATGGTATTTCTGGTTCTAGATCCTTGAGGAATCTCCACACTGTCTTCCACAATGGTTGAACTAATTTACATTCCCACCAACAGTGTAAAAGCATTCCTATTTCTCTGCAGCCTCACCAGCATCTATTGTTTCTTGACTTTTTAATCGCCATTCTGACTGGTGGGAGATGGTATCTCATTGTGGTTTTGATTTGCATTTTTCTAATGATCAGTGATATTGAACTTTTTTTAATGTTTGTTGTCCGCATAAATGTCTTCTTTTGAGAAGTGTTTGTTCATCTCCTTTGCCCACTTTTTGATGGGGTTGTTTGTTTCTTGTAAATTTAAGTTCCTTGTAGATTCTGGATACTAGGCCTTTGTCATATGGGTAGATTGCAAAAATTTTCTCCCATTCTGTAGGTTGCCTATTCACTCTGATGCTACTTTATTTTGTTGTGCAGAAGCTGTTTAGTTTAATTAGATTAAGCGATACTTTTTTTCTATATACATACAACTTTTGTTATTTTAGTAAGAATACTTAGCATGAATTCTACCCTCTTAACAAATTCTTAAGTGTGCAATACAGTCTTATTAACGATAGGCACAATAAAATGTTGTGGTTTTAAGTGTTCTGAATGTAGTGAGAGAGCTTTGTGCTTGAAGTCAGAAGACCTAGGTTTGAACACTGGGTTCACCACTTAACCTTTCTGTGTGATTTTGCAAAGGATTTTGAGTTCTTGGGGCCTTTTTTTTTCTTGTCTGTAAAATGGGAATAGTAATATCTAGTACACAGTGTCATTATGAAGATGAAATTAGATAACGTACATAGGAAACCACCATATAAACTATAAAGCTTTAATAAATACAATGTGTTACATTTAAGGCATTCTTTTTTTTTTTTTTTTTTTTTTTTGAGTCGGGGTCTCGCTCTGTCGCCCAGGCTGGAGTGCAGTGGCGCGAGCTCCGCTCACTGAAAGCTCCGCCTCCCGGGTTCACGCCATTCTCCTGCCTCAGCCTCTCCAAGCAGCTGGGACTACAGGCGCCCGCCACCACGCCTGGCTAATTTTTTGTATTTTTAGTAAAGACGGGGTTTCACTGTGGTCTTGATCTCCTGACCTCGTGATCCGCCCGCCTCGGCCTCCCAAAGTGCTGGGATTAGAAGCGTGAGCCACCGTGCCCGGCCTAAGACATTCTTATTATCCCACTTCGACCTTCTGTGAGAAACACCAATATACTGAAAATTTCCCTCCTGAATTTTTAGTTCTGGTGTGTGTGTGGGTGCGGGGGGTGGGGGGATTGGGGAGCATGCTACTTGACTTCAACAGGTGCATAGCACTTCATTTAATTTTGCAGCAATCCTTTGAAACTGATTTTTTTCATTCCTAACTTACTGGATAAGAAAACGGAGTCTGAGGGTCTTGGTAACTTACTTAAGGTCAGGGTGAGCTCAATCCCAGCGTTGTTACTGTGCCATCCTACTAACTTAGAGAACCACTTAGTTTCTCTTGAGTCCCAGGACCCTAGGGGTAAATAGAAGTAAGCATTTTTGTTTCACCATCTAAAGGAGAAAAGTATCACAATAGTAGATTTGCATTAACCTTTGGTAATAGCTTAACCTCAAAGATTCCTTTTCTGAGGTCTTAATAGAGATCCTCTTTTACCTTTCCCAACAATAACAACAGCGTTTCCGTTGTAATTAGTAAAGAATTGCAGTGACAAGTATTTAAGTGTTTTATGGAATCAGTATTGAGCTCTGCATCTTGCATAATGGTTGTTCTCATGATAAATTGCTTCACGTAATTATTGGCCTAGCCACCACTTTCTCTTTGGATTCTTGACAACTATGGCAAGGTTTTCATCAGTGATTGATCAAAGATGCTATCACAAGACTTCTCTTTGATTTATACAGTTGTTGTCTTCTTCATAATGGAAGAGCTTAACACCTGTATTGCCTTCTGCGAGTTATTGTGCATAATACATGTTGTATAATACATAGTTTTGTAGACAATGTCCAGTTCTGGAAAGATCTTTTCATTCTTTCAAATAATACGGGTATGTTTCTTCTGCTGAGTTCATTTGGCGTTAAATGAATTGGGGCAGCTCTAGTAGGAACGCAGGATAATGTATGTGGAGCAGTTAGCTCAGAACGTGGCACTATGTATATCAGCCACTGCTGCTGTTATGTCATTTTGTCAAATCTTATCAGATGCTTCAGACAGTGGGTCTCAGAAAGTTAATCACAGAAATTTTACTTACCCAATGGTGCGAACAGCAGTGGTTCCAAGTTCAAGTGGCAAATAATTATTTACTACAGAGGACGGCCATAATCTTAGAAGGAAAGTTATGTGCATCTTTTTCATCTCCTCTAAAAATAAGCCAAAAGCAATGAATATAAGCTGGATTTCTCTAAGACCTGACACTTTCTTTTTGTTATGTGTATAATTTGAAGATAGTCATGTGTATAATTAGAATAAAAGGTAAGTAGAATTAGCATAAATTTAAAAGGTACCAGATATGCATGGAACTTTTATAAGGGATTATATTTTTCACAATTAAAATATTTTACATATTTTAAAGTATAATTATTTCTGTAGTTACATCTTGATGATATAAGGGATGTACATAATTCCATTTAAGACGGCAGGTCTGATAGATCACACTTCATGGCTACCAAAATCAACAATATTACCACCTAGTGGCTGCTGAATTGAACTGCAAACACATGATCCCTGGGATCCACAAAGACCCTGTCTCAATAGCTAAAAATGAGGGAAAAAGATAGTAAGCGCCACTATAATTACAACTTTAATGGGCCTTGATAACTGTTAATCACTGTAACACCCCAGCTCTGCTTTCGAACAGATTGGGAGAATAATGAGAATTTGCTTTTCCATTTATTGAGAAACTGAGCCTTTAAAAAGTTGTAAGCCGAGGCTAGAGAATATGATTATTAAATTCCTTAATCCTTTTATTAATCTTCTGAATTGAGAAATAGATCTACCTTCCCCTCCCAGTTTTTTTATTTAAATTCTGATTTATTTATAACATTTTTAGTGAAAATTAAAAATGTGTATTTGAGTAGATCAGAACTGTTTTAAACGGAGATAAACTGGTTTTCTCGTTATAGGAAGTATGCGACATTAAATCATGTGCTTTTATAAATTTAGCAAAACCTGAGTGCTCAACTTCTAGAAGTGAAGTGCCAGTCCTGATAGCTCATCCTTACTCCATCTCAGAGGCAGGCATTGAGACCTTTGCCATTTACTACTTCCCCTTTCGTCTTAGCATCCACCAACTTGTTGACATTCAAATTATTCATTGAAATAACCAAACAATCTGCCCACTGAGCTCATTGCACCATCCCATTTCCTTGCTGAAATAAATAAAATGTGGTGTGAGTAACTGTAATATAGTAATTCTAGGGGAGCATAATATATTCAAGTAGGTAATGTAGAAAGCCACTAAAAAGTCTATTTGAAATTGCTGTTCTTCCCAGGAGGGCACTATTCTCTGTTTAATATATTCCCTTTGGCTTCATGATTCTAGGATTAAGCCTAATTGCTAACATAATATATGTGCATGATCGTTGCTTTCTTTAACTTAAGCTTCCTCTGGCATTGGTTTCTAGCTTGTAGTCATGACTGTGGCATTAATTGTAATTGGTCTGAGCTTCATGTGAAATAGGTTCCAGCATGTTGACAGCAATTAATGGAGCTCGATAGTCCTGGGTAAGATTCAAGGGGTGGGTTTTGCATCTCTTTCAAATTGTTTTCTCATTGTTTCTGTTGTAGTCTCCTGGGAGACTATAATAAACAGAGGCTGGCTTTAGAATTGCACAAACCTGAGTTCAAATCTCTCCCCTACCTTTCTTTCTTTTTTTTTTTTCCTTTTGAGACAGAGTTTCGCTCTTTTTGCCCAGGCTAGAGTGCAATGTGTGATCTCAGCTCACCACAACCTCTGCTTCCTGAGTTGAAGCGATTCTCCTGGCTCAGCCTCCCAAGTAGCTGGGATTACAGGCATGTGCCACCATGCCAGGCTAATTTCTTGTATTTTTAGTAGAGACAGGGTTTCTCCATGTTGGCCAGGATGGTCCCGATCTCCCGACCTCAGGTGATCTGCCCACCTTGGCCTCCCAAAGTGCTAGGATTACAGGCGTGAGCCACCACGCCTGGCCCTCTCCTCTACCTTTCTGAGCTTGGGAAGCTTACTTCCTCAAAAAAAAAAAAAAAAAAAAAAGAAAGCTGAGGTTCCCTCATCTCAAAGACAGAGGTAGTAATACCACCACCATAAGGTTATTATGGCCATCAAACTTGCTAAAAAATGTCAGCCATTTGACTATGGGTCTTTCTTTCATACTAGTACAGATAAACTTTTTCAAACTGTTATGTATTATTAGTTTAGGGCTTTCTATGTTCTAGGCACTGTGCTCCATGTTATGAATACAATGAGGAGCAAAAGGAACACAGTCTTTGCCTCTGGAACTTATATTTGCCAGTGGATATTTTATAATTATAGCCGATTGGCAATAGGAATCCACAGTGCATAACCAACCACCTCAAAACTTAGTAGGCTAAAACAATGTATGCCTATCTCTCACAGTTTAATGAGTTGACTAGACTTAACTGGCTAGTTCTTGCTTCAGGTCTCCTGTGAAGTTGGAGTTAGATTATGGCTGGAATTGAAATCATCTGTAGGCTGCAGCGCCTCGGCTCATGTGGATGGAGGGTGGGGTTGGGCTGGGCATCTCTGAGAGCCTGTGCAGTCACTCCACATGGCTTGCGCTTTCTCATAGCATGGTGGTCTCGCAGTAGTTAGCCTTCTTACGTAGTTACTGGCTTTTTCCTGAGCAAATGTTCCAAGGAAAAGAAATTAGAAGTTGCCTATCCTCTCAAACACTGGGAATGAAATATCACGTCACTGTTGTTCAGAGAAGTCGCAGTCCAGCCCAGTTGTAAGGGAGTAAATAGACGCCACCTTTCAACTAGAGAACAGCACAAACATGCAGGGAAGGAAAGAGCTGACTGTGGACATCTTGGAGACAAGCTACCACGGTGTCTAATTGATTGTTCCTCGGATTTGTGTCTCTTGATATCTGGACTCGTAACTAGTAGGCTCTGTCTTTTACTTGACTTAGTCCATCAAGATTTATAAAACTGACCATTTGTGCTTGCCCTAGGAAAATGGATTGTATAATCTTTAAGTGTCAGATAAATAGCAAAATACAAATCTGTTGTGGTTCTCATAACTCCTTCAGGATGGATGGTATTTCCAGGAAACAGGATTTTCTCATTCTCCTTAATCACTCTCTTTGTTACTACACAGAAGGAAATAATACAGCTTGATAAATACCAGCCTCACGAACCCAGTTCCACAAAGTGATTCACATGTTGCATGCCTAATGAAGCACACAAGAACCATCACCTCAGCCAGAATACATTTCCTAGGACTTTAATATAAAGTCCCATTTGCTGCAGTTTTCTACTCCACTTCTTCTGAGATGGAGCGATGGAATGTGTAGAAATAGTTAAAAGCCATTTCTAAATCACATTGAAAATAATTTTTTTCAATTAGTTTATCTACCAGTGTTATGTTCCCAAAAATATAGATAAGAAACCAGAATCTGGAATTTATATTAAAGTTCATGAGTTTTGATTACATGTTCCAGGTGGATCAATTTGAGATGTAAGCCTTACTTTAAAATAATGAAATGATTCCCTTGGATCTATGAGACTTCTTCTCCAGGGACACACTACATATACTCTGAGATTAAAACACTGTGTGTTTTGTCTCTCTATATTTCTCAAACATATTAAATGGACAACATCCAAGAGGCATCTAAGAAGGAATAAGCTAGAAAAGTAGCCTGTATTGTTTCCCACGAACTGTGATGATCCAACCCAAGATCAATGAGCTGTCAGAAAAAGCGGGGGAGAAGTTCCAAGCAAAAATATCTAAAGTAATAGCCAAGGGGATAAAGAAAACCACTGGCTGGATAAACGGTGATAAATGCCGGTGGTTTGTTTGTTTTTAAATTTTGTTTCTGCATGTAAGTCCGTCTTTCTGTGTAATACAAACTCTTGTACTGTGTGACACTCCTGTGTCTATCTTCCAAAGATTGGGGAGGGTGGAATGAGCAATTATCTGTTCTTCTTTAAACAACTATTTATCCCACTGTTTAGAATTTAACCAGTGTGTGCACGTTTTTTCAGTATTTCAGTTGTCCACAGTTACAGTGGACAGAGCTCCCAGTCAATGTTCTGTACGAATGGGGCATGGTGACCCACTGGCACAGCTTTCTCTCATGTTTGTACCATTTCCATACCCTCCCCTCCCTCCTGGACACCTGTGCTAATCATCCAAGGACTGCCTCCCACCCACATGACTGCCTGTCCTCATCTTTGCCTCCTTGGCACTGAACGAAACAGCCAAGCTTCTGAGATCCCTGGAACTTGCCTGTGTGTGGAATCCCACATGCTCTAAAATGCCTTTCACACAGCTCCTCTGTTTTTGAAGCAAAGTGATTTTAGTCATTTTTACACACTTATGTGCAGAGATGAGAGGTTTTAGCCGTGCTGTTAGGTCCTCGGTAGTATCTTGAATGTGCTGATACCAGGTGATTACAATCTTCTAGTAGTGAGAAGGGAAAAATAGAGCTACCTGGAGCTAGACATTCAAATAATATCATATCATGGCGCCTCCTGGGAATATGATCTTCCTTGAAGTGACTTAGTCCTCACTCCTCTCCAGAAAAAAAGCCATTTCTTCCTCCAGCTTTCTCTGCCCTCTCACCACCACAGCCCCTTCGGTCTGGTTAAATCTGAGCCACACAGATGCTCACTAAGGGCTAAAACACAGCAGTGGCAAGAGGAGGCCAAGTTAATGGGTGAGCAGCACCCTAGACTGGGAGTGCTGAGTTTCGCCCACAGACCTCAAGCTGCCTCCACCTCATTCCGCTTTGGATTTCAGGGCTGCAGCTCTCCTCTCGGGGAGGATTCCTCACTTCTTAGGTTTGTTCAACGCTAGTTTCTTATGTTGCCAGTATGTGGCTCTGCAAATGCTCACAGGGAAAAATCGGAAATTGGTCTTACTGACTTAGCAATGTAGATCTCCCTCCCATTAAGTATACAGTTCTTCAGTGTACCTGTAGTTAGTTCTGGATAATTATAAGCAAATTAACAAGGATTTTTTACACTGTTGTTTCCCACTTCATGACTGAGTTGCTGCCATTAGCACCATACCTGTCAGCTAAGCAGTAGGGAGGTTGATTTTTTTTTTTTTAAGCCTAATCTTATTTTGAGGAGAAATCGGTTCTCAAGAGAATCTTCTCTGTCAATCCTACTTCCAGGACACTGATGGGTGCGAGCCATTATTGATTTCCACAGCCTGCCAAGAGTATAAATGAGAAGTCTGAGTCTCTTGTCTCAAGAAGCCAAGCTTCTGATGTAGGCAAATAAATAAACTATGTTTGGAGTAGCTTATCATCATTAACAACCATAAGCATTTACTGGCTAATGGCTCTTCACGTGTAAAGTGCCCTGCTGTGGAATCCAGGGGCTTCAGGTCCCTTGTGCTCAAGTTGTTTACAGTTCAGTCTACGAGACAAGCAGAACACTAAAATTGGAACTAGTGTAGCAAATGCCAAGCATCCAGTGAAGTCCGAAAGGGCTAGAAGTTCACCTGAACACAATTGTCCTTGCTGCCAAGGCCTGAAGGTTGGGTTGGTGCTGACGCTCCCTGGTTGAGACTTTTATGTGAATGGCTCAAAATGTCCTGTCCTCAGGGAGAGGGGTTCCAGTTCTGCTGGGAGTGGGTGGGCAGGGTGCAGAAAGCGGTAGACCTGAAGCTGCCTGTGAGAAGCCAGCCGCTGGAACCCATTTTTGCTTGGCTTGCTGGTCCTTGGCTTTGATCTGGGGGCACTTTCCCATGAGAGCTCTTCCTAGTCCTCCTCTGTCCCATGTGACAGGCTCCTCCCAGTTTGGTCCCATTTCAAGGGAAATGAGCTGTTTGTCCAGTCACCATCTCTGGGCTGTGTAAACAAGCAGATGGGCAATTAGTGGCTGTGTCAGGGCCTTGGACTGCTGCTGTGCTTGCACAAATGGAGACTCATCACTCATCTTTTGGACTATGGTCGTGCAAGCATGAGATAATGGGGACTGCTTGGCTCTCGAGATTTCTTCATGTTGTTTAGATTTCAGTCTTCGTGTCACAATCCTATTGTTCAAGTGTTCTGGCAACAGCCACTGTCATTCAGCTCATTTGGGAGAAAAAATAATAATTTGGATTCTGTTGCCTTGATTTTTTTCTCAGTAAACCATTTTTTAACGAGCAGGAAGTAGGACCAAGGCATAGAGATCTGTAGGGTAATATCTTTCCTTAATTACCCAAATGCTGACAACAGAGGTCACCCAGTTGCAGGAGATTTTTGCCCTCCCCCTTTAAGTGGGCATGTGTGTTGTACACACAGGCTGGAGGCCAGGAGAGGACAGAGCCTGCAGTCAAGTCACTCGTAACCCCACGGGTGCTGCTGTTTGTGTTTACTTGAGCATTTTCACTGCGCCTGGTATGTTTTCCTCTTGGATCCAGAATGCCAAGAGGGTCCCCTCAATCTGCCATTTGTCTCCTCTTGAGATGCACAGAAATCGGGCACCAGTTGCTCAGTCCCCAGACTGTTCTCAGCATCAGGCAATGGCCCTGTGTTTCCTTTGCTCTTTTGCCATACGTTGGCATCACCTCTCCCGATTTTTTTTTCATTCTCCCCTTCTGCTTTTAATTTTTTCTCTCTTACCTCGGTTTGAGCCTCTGCCTTCTTTCATAGCTTTCTGTTTTCTCTCAGCATCTCCTCCACCCCCTTATGTTTTTGGTTTCTTGTGACTTGCTCTCCAGATTCCTTCACATTCAGGAATCGCTGTCTTTGCCCAGCATCGTTGTGAACGTGCCCGCCTTTTATTGTGGTTGTTCGTCCCTTTCCCTCTTGCCTTCATTCCTCCCTGAGCCCTCCACCTTAGCTTCCTAAAACCTTGGAAGTTCTTCAGACTGGAAGTGTCTTTGGATCATGCTACATAAATGAGGCAATAGCACTTGGGATCCTTTCAGCATGAGGACTGTGGAAATGATAGTCTTTCTCCTATTTTGCCCTAGGATGGGCATCTGTTGATGGGCAAGGAATTAACAGAGAGCACATCCCATTCTCTTTGACCAATCACTACTATTCTTTTTCAGTTGTTCATTCAGCATTTATAATTTATCTACTGTATGTGAGACTCTGAGGAAAAAAAGAAGAATCAGACACTATTCTAGTCTAAAAGACCCTATATATCTGACACAAAATCTTACTCCGCTTTTCAGGAGCATTAGATATAGCTGATCAAATGATGGATTGAAAACTCCTTCTTGCTTTAGGCCCTAACCCTCTTTTGTCTTCTCTCTACTTCATGGGCATTCCTCTATCTCCTAAGCTGGTTCTTCATCTTCCCAATCTCTAAACACAAGAGGGCTTCAGGAATCAGTCCATGAACCCCTTGCCTTATCACTGGGGTTGCTGAGGTGCATAGAACCTTGAGACTTTCTGATGGATCAAGCATCTAATAAAGAGACTGAGGGAGACAAGAGAAGTCACTGTCGCCAGAGTTAGATTCACTGCCACCGCCACCCCCAGGAGCCACCAGAACCCTTGTGTCGCCACCACCACCCAGATCCCTGCACCATGACATCAGAGAAGACCTTCAGGCCACACCACACCTTCGAACAAAGAGTAGAAGTCCGACTTCTCCAAGAGCAGCATCCACCCAAAATCCCGGTGGTAACAGAATGATACAAGGGTGAGAAGCAGCTTCCCGTCCTGGATAAAGCAATGTTCCTTGTACCGGACCACATCAACCTGAGTGAGCTCATCAAGATCATTAGAAAGCGCTTCCAGCTCAGTGCTAATCAAGCCTTCCTCCTGGTGGTGAACAGACACAGCATGGTGAGCATTTCCACACTGATCTCAGAGGTGTAGCAGAGTGAGAAGGATGAAAATGGATTCCTGTACATGGTCTGTGTCTCCCAGGAGACATTTGGAATGAAATTGTCAGTGTAAAACTTAAAAAAAAAAAAAATGCATCTATTTTAGGATTTTTAAACCCTTACCAAGGAAAAAAATAAAGGGATGTTACCCACTGAGATTGATCAGTTCATCTAATCACAGATCATCAAACAGTAGTGTTCCCATCTAGGAGTGTCAGGAAGTTGTGTTTGTGTTTGAAGCAGAAAACTGGGCTCCAAGTGAGCACGTTCAGCTTTGGAAACTATGTTATTTAACATAGGCTAGCTTGTTTTCAGATTTTAAAGTTTAAAAATAAAATACTTTGCATTCTAAAAAAAAGAGAGAGAGAGACTGAGGGAGATGTATGCTCAAGCAATGGGTGTATCCTCTTGTTCTTCACCAAACAAGGGGAAAGTTTTACATTCATTTACATTCATTTTACAAGTTTGTAAGACATATACAGCTTAGGGAGAGAAATATGAAGGCCTCGGTTCTGGGGCGAAAGCATGCAGGCATTTGTAGTACTGAGACTAAAAGTAAGGGGAGAAAGAGTTGCCGAGGTAAAGCTAAGTTAGAATATGAATTACTATTACTGTAAATGACACTAAATAGAACCTGTGAAAAAGGAGAAAATGTGAACTGTACTATCCTCCTAAATAAAAGTAAATTATGATACCAAAAGCTTTTAAAAGTTTTGCCATTCCCAAACCGCCATGCAGTTGGCTTTGTGGCTTTGGACACTCTCAGAGGGAAGGCATCACCTTTTAGAGTTTGTGAATTTGAATTAGTTTGGGTTTGTTTGGAAGCAGAGCAACATCAGAAAATCTAGTCCCTTTCTTCCTAAAAGCACAAGGCTGCTAGCGAGCAGCCTTGTAATCCCAGGTGTGAGTACAGTGGCTCACACCTGTAATCTCAGGACTTTGGGAGGCTAAAGTGGGAGGATCACTTGAGGCCAGGAGTTCAAGACGAGCCTGGGCAACATAAGGAGGCCACATCCTACAAAAAATTTTTTAAAACTGGCTGGGCCATGATAGCATGCACCTATAGTCCCAGGTACAGAGAGGCTGAGGTGGGAGGAACACTTGAGCCCAGAAGATTGAGGCTGCAGCGAGCCATGATCATGCCACTGCACTCCAGCCTGGGTAACAGAGTGAGAACCTGTCTCAAAAAAAAAATAATAATAATAAAATAAAATAAAAACAGAAAAAGAAGAACAGTGTGAAAGATAATGCATGAAAAGCTCTTTCTTTCTTATTTTCATGACTTTACAAGCTTCACTTTCTGCCTTCCCATTTTGTACCACACAGACATTTACCACTGGGAATCTTCCTTGTCTGTGTCCCAAGGTCATCTGAACACCAAAGTTACACTTAAGGAAAAGTTGTCAGCTCGGGGATTGAAATAGAATTCCCTTGGAATCACCCATAACATCTATTTGAAAACAAACCCTCCCAAACCATCACATCATGGAAATCACAGTCCATGGTGAGAAAACTGCCAAGTTTTTGAGGTTGCAACTTAGAACACACACCAGAAAAATGTGTCTTCATCTCCAAGCATCTTTGGTTTGGAAATTTGGATAATAGGGCATCTGATCAGGCTTCCTCAAAGGATATCCAGTATTTTCTCGGCTTCCAGTGGCAGAAACCTGGTTGGTGGTCTAAGCCAGGAAGAAAAAGATATTTCAGTTTGGAAAAGGAAAATAATTCTAAGTTTATTTTTTTAGAGCCACGACTTAGAAGAAATAATAAACAGAATAAGGAGTACCTCTTATTTAAAATCAGTTTTCCTTTTATCTGAATAGTCTGCTTTCCCTCGTTCATGAGTATCTGTGATTACGTGGTCAGGCCTGACACGTATCCCAGCCAGGCTGGGTGACATCCCTGTGCCCTGCCCTCTCCTCCAGCTCTTCCTCATGGGCCTGCTCACTAGCAGCCTTGTGCTTTTAGGAAGAAAGGGACTGGATTTTCTGATGTTGCTCTGCTTCAAACAAACCCAAGCTAATTTAAATTCACAAACTCTAACAAAGGTGATGCCTTCCCTCTGAGAGTATCCAAAGCCACAAAGCCAACTGCATGGCAGTTTGGGAATGGCAAAACTTTTAAGTTTTTGATATCATAATGTTATCATTTTGAAGGGTTTAAATGAATAAAAGCCTTAGATTTCTCTCTGTGGTGAGTATGAAGCACCCATTCTAAAATTAACCAAGGTGATTAGAGGGAATTAGGGCTTCTCCCCTTTAAACAGTGATTCTGTTTTCAAGATCAGTGGAAATAAGAAAAAGATGGAAAAGTATTTGTTCAGAGAAAGGTGCTACCTAGATTACTTTATTTTCTCACTTGATGCTGCTGCCTTTTCTCGGGGAAAAATGGCTGAAAATAATAACAATGGGAGTAAGAGAGGGCTAAAAGGGAGATGAGTTTCAGCCACATTTGGAGAAAGGAAGAACTAGATGAACAGAGCTTGGATGATGGCAGTCGGTTTCTTTGTTTGGAGGAACTATTAATAGTCTTGATTTAGCCCTTGGGCTCCTGTTTTCTGTCTTTTGTTTGTGTTCTATCTGTCTGATTTTTTCCTCCTTGAGGCAGCTTGAAATGTGAAAGGGCAAGTGAACAGAGCTAACATAGGGTGGAAACATATTTATATGTAATTAAGGTCTTACTTCCTCAATTTGCTACTATTGAAGCCCAAGGGAGACCAAGTTCTGTTCCACACACCATGTGAGAGGAAGAGGTTGACTAAGATGAGTTAGGCAGCTTTATCAGCTTGTTGGTCAAGGGATGTAGGATCCTGAGATGGATTCAATATTTTGGTTGATGTTAACAGAAATATAATTTTTAATTTTTTTCTGAAGAACCAGACAGAAGTTTAAGAAAAGAGTTTACCATACAAGAATTTAATTTGCTTTTCATCAGAGTATGACAAAACAGGCATGCTAGGGTCCAGCCTCAACTAACCCGAGTTGGTGAAAGGAAACAGAACTGAATTGGAAATAAATGCCAGCAGGTTCTGAGAATCAGAAAAAAAGATGAGAAGGATCAGGGTGAAGATGACAAAAGGCGATGGTTCTCAAAATCCTGCAGCAGTGTGAGAAGTAGCTGCCTTTTAGCGTAAGGTCTGGGCTTATGGAGGAACCCAAGAGAGTAAGAATGGAGTCAGCAAATTCATATTTAAATGAATATGCCCACATTCCTTTGCCCTATTGATTCCAGAAGTTGAAATTGTGGCCTTTAATATGTTTAAACCCTTAGATCATTTGCTAAGAGTTCAGGGAAAAAAAAGCAGCTGGTTCATCTCTGGTATTTTCATATAGGTTTTCTTTACAGAAGTTACTCATAAGTGGTATTTTCAACGGAGACCTTCAGAAAAAAGATGCTTGGATATCTCATCAGGTTTCAGAGAAGTGCCTTTTAACTTAGCCAAAAGTCCATTAAACCATAAAACAAAGTCCATTACACTTTTGGGCCAGGGACTTGAGTGAGTGACTGCTCCCTGGGATGTTGCTCATCTCCTGTATGGACTAATTTCGGGGACTTATTAGATGATGGGGGTCAGAAGGCTCACTTCCTCTGTGCTTGGATCCTGGGGCTGTTTTGATGCTAGTTGGCTTTCTGTAGGTCTTCTCCCTTATCAAAAGAGGATACACCCCACTTCTCCAGATGAGTCCCTTATAAAACAGCTGCTGCTTCATAAGACATTCCCTTAACCCAAGCCCTTTCCTCCCTATCAGTTACACTAATTGAAGATCAAAACCATTTCCCCCCACCCCCCATTACGTATTTTCTACTTATCCTCTAAGAAAAGAATTACAGGTTAGGATTTCTCTAGAAGTGGTAGCAGTCAGTAGAGGAATGACATCCTAAAATATGACCATTAGAGACAGAAGAAATTAGAAAGCTATCATGCAGTGGGCCTTTAATAAACAACTGCTGGGAATGGTGGCAGTAGAGAAGAGCAGAGCAGAGGAGGAGGGGAGAGAGGAGGAGTTGTAAAGTGGGAAAAAGGAGCTAACACTTTAGAAGAAGGAAAAAATGGCGGCAAAAAAGTCTGTCCCTTGCTTTTCTCCCATTGACAAATCTAAGACTGATGTCTGCCCTACCTCCCACCTCTCACAAAAAAAAAAAAAAAAAAAAAATTAGAAAGCGACATATTTAGGTAACCCGGGGTCATAAAGGAGAGTTGAAATAGAAGCTTCAGCAAATAACCCCCGTATCATCAGGCCTTGAATTATCGGCAATTCCAAGCACTACCTGAGTCTCCATCTCAAAAAGCTCTTCCTTCTGCTGGCTGGAGTGCAGTGGCGCGATCTCGACTCACTGCAACCTCCACCTCCTGGGTTCAAGCGATTCCCCTGCCTCAGTCTCCCAAGTAGCTGAGATTACAGGCACTCACCACCACGTCTGGCCAATTTTTTGTATTTTAGTAGAGACGAGGTTTCACCATATTGGCCAAGATGATCTTGATTTCCTGACCTCGTGATCTGCCCGCCTCGGCCTCCCAAAGTGCTGGGATTACAGGCGTGAGCCACCGCGCCCAGCCCCCTCTGATTTGAAAATACTCACAGCATCATCTCAACAGCCAATAAACTGAAACCCCTCTCCACACTGAAGCACAGTTGTCTGTGAAGAAAAATTAGGGAAGCCATAGAGAAACAATAGCTCCTTTGCAAATTACAGCTTTATCAGAAGAAAAGTTGAGGCAGGCATATAGTATTTTATTTTATACACCACAGACAAACAACCTCTAGACTTGGAATTCAGAATTAACAAAAGCATTAAATCCATTGGGCTTTGAGAAGGGTCAGTGTTTTTTCATGTCTTCTCTGCTACCATTATTTGCATAACAAATCGCTGCAAAATGCATTCATGTCAGATGTTGGAAATAAACTCTTTGGGGTATAGCTATTTTTAAACAACCCATAGTTATACGGATGTTTTTAAAACATTCGAAGCCTGAGTTTGTGTTTCAAATCATAAGTGGTCGCAGGAACTCTATATTGTTGGTCTGGTGCTGACCTATGGAACAGAGTCTGAAGTTCCTCAGAAATGATGATGTTTTAAAGAGTTAAAGAAGTTCACACTGGCTGTAGATTAAAGCCCTGTATTTCTGGGCAGGTACACAGAAATCCCTAGTGCCAGTTTTTACCTCCACTTTGAGAGCATTGAACTTTCCTTGCAAATATTCAAAATACTTCCCCACCAAGAGATTTTACTTACTGACACTGGGAACAAGCATCCCCACCCACATTCTTCATCCTCAAGAATCAAAAGTTAGGAAAAAAAAAAAAAAGGCTGCATTCTTTGAGATTATTTGCATGAGTGGATTATTTGTGTCAGTCTCTGAGAGGTTATCTTCATAGTCTCTAGTCTACTTGTCCGAGCTTACTATTCCCACAAAAGATTCTTCCTGTGGTCTAGGGAGTCTCATGATTGTCTCCCTGGACCTATGCAATACCAGCCTCCCCACCCAACACACACTTTCCTCCCCTGCAGCCTCTGCAAGCCCTGGCTCCTGGGGCTCCTTGAGCTTGGACTGCCAGCTCCACTTCCCGTGTTCTAGGCAAGCAACAAATACCCTTCAAAACTGCCATCAAGCCCCACCTGTTTTATAAAAACTTCCCAAGCTTCCATGATATGTGCGTTATATTATTAGCAACAGTATTAGCCGGGTACCTGCATTCCCAGCTACTTGGGAGGCTGAGGCAGGAGAATCACTTGAATCCAGGAGGTGGAGGTTGTAGTAGCCGAGATCACACCACTGCACTCCAGCCTGGGTGACACAGTGAGACCCTGTCTCAAAAAAAAAAAAAGCAAAAATAATGTTAGCTAACATTTATTTAATACTCTCAGCCAAGTTCGATACTAAGTAATATCTCATTTCTCATTGAAAAAACAACCCTGGAGGAAAGCACTATTATTATCTCCAATTTACAAAGGAGGAAATTGAACTCAGATGGGCTAGATCTATGTGATTTAAAGGAGGACCTCAATCAGGACAGGTTAAGAATCCAGCATGGGGATTTGGTGCCTTGGACTAGAGTGGTTGAGTAAGTGGCAGGAGATTATAGTGGTGAGGGGTATTTAGAGGATACGAACCACTAGACTTCTTGGTGGCTTGGATCCTGCCCTCTAGATCTGAAAGGTTACACTTCATCCGGTCTTCAGATGTTATTTGCACTACTTGAACACTCCCCGGGGCCCTCGCTGCTCCTACCCCCACCTTTCTTCATATGTGAGTTCATAGGACGACGTCTCCTCACACAGGGAGGGCTTTTCTTACACATACTCGTGGAAAAATTAGGTTTCTACTCTTAATGATGTAACTGCCCCTCTTTCTGTTACCTCTGTGGCACTTTTCTAAATTTTTAAATATTTGAGAAATTATTTAGCTGATACGAGAGGGAAGATGTCTATTTCACTCACTTTATTTATAGTATCCTCTTTGCTTACCATGCACTGGTACTCAGTGAAATATAGGTTGAAGCTGTCCAAAAAAAGAAAGAATTTAAAGGAGTTCCTCCTCATTTAGATCATAAATGGAATGAAATTCCTTCATAAAAGGAAATTCATCTAGAGGTGAAAACAGGAGTTAAAAAGGAAAACTAAACTATTTCAACCACTATCTCACCAAAAGAACAACTCCAAAAAATGTGATCTGGAGGGAAAAACAATCAAACTAATGAAGAATAGAAGACAATGAGTCAGGAGTGACTATCCCTTACAATAGGGGTGATTATTTTTAAAAATCTTTCTTTATCTAATGGTCAGTGGCACTCAGTTATATGGCCAGACACAAGAATTAGAAGATTTTAATCTCCTGTCATTTGTTAGTTCATATCCAATAACTTCATTTACTATTTTTTTACTTTATTTTTGGTCTTTGGCCTTCCAGATCCCCCAAATTTTGGATAGCCTGAATGTGGGATGATCCTGTATTTACAATTCAGAGAAGTGAATTTCCCTTCACTAGTCCATTTGCTTTTAAAAATAAAGAAGACATTAAAATGAGTTGCAGATATAAGTAATCCCTATTTAGTTATTTTGCTTTCTCAACCAGCATAAGGTCTCTACATAAGGACAAAATTTGGATTCAGTACCTCCTAACTCTGCCACGTGGGAGAAATGTGTCCCCCCTTATTTCTGTGTGGGTATTTGTCTAAATCTTGTCTCCCTTCCCACTACTGAGGTCTCACACCTTGGAGAGTTCTGTCTAGATATAGAACATGGTTATATATGCTGGTAACAAAATAGTTGTAACTATTTTCCTCACTCACGAATCTTACCCTTTAAACAGATTAAAGAGTGATTTACATGGATTGGTAGGAGTCAGAAAATCCTTATTGCTTTTGTAAACTAAGACAATATGCCCCATCCATACCAACACCAAATAAGGTATCTTGGAATGTGATTGCATCCATATGCTTTCAGCTCATGCAACAGAGGCACAGAGAACCAATTTTAGGAAACTGGCCTCAAAGGAAGCCATGGGCTCTTGATTTGATTCCCACCGTTCTACTCCAGCAGCCACATATAGAGCCCTTAATATTAATTTTAATGTAAGTTGGAGGAAATTTTTCAATCTTTGAGAACTGTCTTTCACCCCCCTCTCCTGGGGGCCTGTGTTATTCACCAGCTAGAAACACTAGCAGCTGGAAGTAGAAGATGGCTTGTCTAGTCCTCCTGGTTGCGTGCATCTAAAGAGCTGTAAGGTTGACAGAACTTTTGCCGGAGTGCATGTTTTTAACTTAGTAGGAAGAATAGCTTGGTCTCATAAATTGTTGTGCCATCTTAGATTAGATATTGCGTGACAAATTTTTGTTATTGGGTTTTTGTCTAGTTACATCAATATTTTTTTTTTTTTTGAGACAGAGTCTTGCTGTCGCCCAGGCTCGAGTGCAGTGGCACGATCTCGTCTCACTGCAGGCTCCGCCTCCCGGGGTTCACGCCATTCTCCTGCCTCAGCTCCCGAGTAGCTGGGACTACAGGTGCCCGCCACCGCGCCCGGCTAATTTTTTGTACTTTTAGTAGAGAAGGGGTTTCACCGTGTTAGCCAGGATGGTCTCGATCTCCTGACCTCATGATCTGCCCGCCTCGGCCTCCCAAAGTGCTGGGATTACAGGCGTGAGCCACCGCGCCAGGCCTAGTTACATCAATATTAACTAGAGTAGACCTTGAGAAAGCAGAGAAGGAAATTTTGCTTTATTTGGACTAGAGTTTTGCTATCCAATTTCTGAGTTTTTACACATTGCCTTTTGAGTCTGTGACCAGATGACCTGCTCTTGCTCCAAGTAAGTAAATACTGACATTCTTGCCATCCACCAGTGTCTTTCCTCTAGGGGATGACAAAACATTCAATGTGTAGCAAATGTACATAGGTGCCAGCAGATAAAGAGTTTTGTCTTAGGTCATCCACCAGCAAATACTATATTTTACCTACCGATCTCTCTGTTCACTGGGAGGAATTCTGAAATGCTTAAGTAAAAGACGTTGAAACTACTAACATGTTCCTTTGTTGTATCAATATTTCTAGTAGTCGGAATGTATGCTTTCTATTCCCAGTAATTTTATTAGGTTACTAAAAAAATATGATTTGGTTAAGAGGGAACATGAGCCAAGTGGTAGGGCTAAATCCCTTCTTTTGTCTGAGTCGTGACAATATTTTAACAGCAAGTGTTTATCTTTCATCCTCAGGGGAGATGAGTAGCCTCTTTTTTGAATCATCCTCTGCAGAATGCAGTAGATGCAAAGCAGTACTATTATCCAAATTGTTAGCTCTTACAGCCAAGCTAGAGTCTATTCACTGTTACAAAAACCCAGTGAGAAAAAAAAAAACATGCTAAATGATAAAGAATTACAAAATCACATTTCAATTAGCTCCATTAATGTGGAAAATGGAATTTCCCTTTGTACAACTTGGAGTGATCAAAATTTACCAAATTAAGAAGAAATTCTGACATTCTACACTACAGAAAGGATGAACCATATTGGGCTTACCATTCTGCATCCTAATTTTTAATATCTATTCATGTTGATACATATGGATCTAATTATTTTGTCTCTTTTTGAGACAGAGTCTCGCTCTGTTGCCCAGGCTGGAATGCAGTGGTGCAGTCTTGGCTCAGTGCAGCCTCCACCTCCTGGGTTCAAACGATTCTCCTGCTTCAGCCTCCCAGGTAGCTGGGATTACAGGTGCCTGCTACCACGCTGGCTAATTTTTGTATTTCACCATGTTGGTCAGGCTGGTTTCAAACTCCCAACCTCAAGTGATCTGCCTGCCTTGGCCTTCCAAAGTGCTGGGATTACAGGCATGAGCCACCACACCCAGCCTGGGTCTAATTACTTTTAACCTTTATACGTTATTCAGTTGTGTGAATAAACCATGTTTTTCTTTATCCATACCTCTTTCACTTCCTGTTCTTAAGTTAATCACATCATTCTGGACCTCTGCTGTAAAGGAGAGGCAACAATCTGTATGTCCTTTTTTTTTTTTTTTTTTTTTTTTTTAGGCAGAGTCTTGCTCTGTCGCCCAGGCTGGAGTGCAGTGGCGCAATCTCCGCTCACTGCAAGCTCCGCCTCCTGGACTCACGCCATTCTCCTGCCTCAGCCTCCCGAGCAGCTGGGACTACAGGCGCCCGCCACCATGCCCGGCTAATTTCTTTTTGTATTTTTAGTAGAGACGGATGTTAGCCAGGATGGTCTCAATCTCCTGACCTGATGATCCACCTGCCTTGGCCTCCCATAGTGCTGGGATTACAGGCGTGAGCCACCACTCCTGGCCTGTATGTCCTTTCTTCATTGGGTCATTAAAAAGATGAACAAGACAATAATGTGAAATGATTATAACTCTTTTGTTAGAAAGTGGTACAAACATGAAAACTAATGCTATTTTCTTATGTGTTATGATTTTCATCTAGAGCGACAAGATTCCTTGATCATTCTTTGTTTTATTTAAATGAATAGTAGGTAATAATGCATTTGTGAAAGTGATGGGAATGTAAAATTAGACAAATGTGATTAGCTGGGCCTTACAGCCACAAACTCTGCTCAAGATAATGCTGCCGAGACCCAAAGACAATCATTTTGTTGCTCATAAATGACAGTTTAAGCTGGTGAGTGGCTGAGGTCCAGCATTCTCCTTGGTTCCTAGATGGATGATAAAGCTGCTTGGACCATAATTTTCCATCTTTCTTCTTGGAAAGAGTGACTGGAGGCCACTCAGTAAAGTGAACCTTGGAAGTAAGACTTCTGTCTCACACAATCTATTCATGAAAGGGAGCTATAAAAATAAACGCATATGCAGAGCCTAATGGAGACGTGGCAACAGGCCTGAGGACTTGCCATCCCTGAATCCCCTCCTCTGATTCTCTTGTAGTTCTACTTAGTTTCAGAACACGATGAATGAATCAGTTGTAGGCAAATGTGTGTGTTTTCTCAGCTTGTTTATCTAGAAAGTAGATAAACAAAACTACTAGGAAAAGCACTAGGAAGGAGATAAGAATGAGTAGCTTTGGAAAGAGCCAGCACTAGGAAAACTGGGAAGGACATAAAAGAATAGCATTTTCACAGCTAAGATGCTATCTGGAAGCCGCCTGGAATATTTTAATGATAGTGTGGGATCACGTAGTGTTCTAATAGAAGGTGGGTCTCTCTTTGTTCCTACATACAAACTCCAAAGCAAACTCCTAGGTGGGTATGACTTAAGAATGGAGCAAAGCATTAGCATTAGATGGCAAGAAGTCTGGGTTAAACATAGATGAAGAGAGACTCCCTTGTTTTTCCCACTACTTTCCTGGTTTCTCATTAAATTGGTCTGCACTTCCCCGGGATCCTTTGATTCTGTTTTTGCCCTCTTTTCACTGAATCTTCCCTTAATTTCCTTTGGTTTGATCTGATGACATTAACTCTTTCCATCAGTTTCTGAACATACCCTTTTGGCTTGTTTCCTCTTTTTTCTTAAATCTCAGGGCAGCGTTTTTCCCCCAGGGAATTTGATCTCAGTGTCTTTCAACACCTTCTCTGTTGGCCTGTAGCCTCTCAGGCTGCGCTAAGCTGGGCCCTGGGGAGTCTTCCACTCTCCTTGGAGAGCTGCTTCTCTATGGGCTGTGGAACACTTGACCTCATGTGTCTCCCCACCACCCTTGTGAAGGAAGCAGCCGTTAGGCCCTCTTGACATGTGTGGGAAGCGCTATTCTGAGAGACACTCTAGGGACCCCACTGCTAAGTCAGTGATAGATTTTGACACATCCAGAGGGAGGGTCAGCTCCCTTGAGTCTCACTTTGAGTGATTTCTAAGTACTATTTCCATCATTCGAGTTTTGTTATCCAAACAGACCTTATCCAAAATGTGCTGTTATTACTAGCAATGTCATTGTTGTTTGACCTCTCAAAACTACTTATTCTAAACAACATCTCCCACGCTGATTTTATATGTCAGGTCTAATACAATTTGGGAAAAAGGTTACTGAGTACCTAATGTTAACCATTCATTCTTTATGAATAGGCCCACAGTGTGTCAGATACTGTGCCGAGCAAAGACAAGAGACGGTCTCCCGGCTTAAAGATCTCACAACGTAGTCAGGAGAGCCAATCCTAAACAGACAACTATGTAATAGGGGAATGGCAATGAAAAGGATAGTAGAGAAAATTTATTCAGCCCATTTTTGAGAGTCTGCAGTGTGTCAGGTACTGTGCCAGGCATAGTTTATATAGTCATGAACAGGACAGATAAACTTCTAATTAGCAAGCGCAAGAGACAAAAGAGCAAATAAGTAACCCATTGTATAATTACAAATTGTGGAAAGTTCAGGTTTGGCTGAAGAGGGCTGGTATTAAGAAGCCTACTCTAAAAGAGTAGGGAGAGTAGAACAGTGATGACATTTAAGTCTGGGAAGGAGCCAGTTATAGGAAGCATAGGAGAAAAACACATCGTACGCAGAAAGAACACCATGATTGGCAGCCCTGAGGCAGCTGAGAGCTTGGCATACTGAGAGATTAAGATGGGCGAATACAACTGGAACTAGGGCAAACCACCTAGGCAGGGCCCTGAAGATCATGAGACGGAATTTGGATTTTATTCTACAGGAAGCCTTAAAAGAATTTGTAAAATGAAAGTAACCTGACTACATTCATGTTTTAAAAGATTATTCTGGTTGCTGTGTAGACAAATAAATGCACAGAGGCAAGAGTAGATAAGAAAGTTATTGAAGTAGCTCAGGTGAAAAATGAGCATCTTGGACCAGGCTGGTGGAAATTGAGATGGAAAAGTATGGATGAATTCAAGACTATGTTTTTGAAGTAGAAAAGACAGGAATTGGGTTTAAACATAGGAGTTGTACAAAAGGAGGAGCCAAATCCCAGGTTTTGATCATCTTAGTGAATGTCGATGCTATTTACTGAGGTGACTAAGACAAGGAAAGGAACAAATTTGTGTTATGGTGGACAACTCAGGGAATAACTGGAATTCCTGGCCAGCTATTCATGTCAGGATGTTCAGCAGGGCAGGGGAAATGCAAATCTGATGTGGAGAATGTAGTTTGGAGTTGATGATACAGATTAGAGATCCATCGGCAGAACAAGAGTAGCTGAATTTATAGCTAATTATAAAACAGAGGGCTGGGCACAGTGGCTCACACCTGTAGTCCCAGCTACTCAGGAGGCTGAGGTGGGAGGATCACTTGAGCCTAGGAATTGGAGGCTCCAGTGAGCCTTGATTGCACCACTGTGCTCCAGCCTAGGTGACAGAGTGAGACCTTGTCTCTTAAAAGATGGAAAAGAGTCTAGAGAGCGAGGCTTGGAGCCTGAATATATTTAAGAGGGAGAAGAAGAGCCAGTGGTGGGAACAGAGCAAGTGATCAGAATGGGTGAGATAATTGACCAATGTTGAACATGACCCTACCTGACTTGCCACTGATAAGCATTCTTTCCTTGCAAATAAAATTTAAAAATACTGTTTCTGAAAATGTTCAAAAAACTCTAGAGCATTACCTATGTGTAATCTGTCAAATTCGTGTGGATATCTGTCCACCCCGGGGGAAGCACGCACTAAGAGGACCATGTAAGAATCTGAGCCTCTGAAAACCACTGTTGGGCTCCACACTCCCAGTCCAGGCAGACTTGGCTTTCATGGTATGAAGGAAATGGGACATGTTGCTTTTTAAATAGCACTCACAGTTATTAAATAACATGATTAATAATAACATGACCAAGGATTTTTAACAATTCCTTTCCCACCTCTCCCCTCTCACAGGGGTACATTACACTATCTGTTGCTGGTGGCATTGCTGCCATCCCTAAGTCCATGTTTCAACTGTGTGTGGCTTCCAGCACTGCAATGAAATCTTATTTAGTCACAGATGCCATTTTATAGAACTGTAAAGAAGGGAGCACATGGCTTTTGGCAGGGGCGCACTGTTCCAATGTGGTCTTCCCTATTTTTGCAGTAGGATGTTACAGCTCCAGGCTCCATGCCTTCCGCCTTGTAAGTTCAGAGAAGCCTGTTCTGTGAAGAATACTTTTCAAATATGAAAGTTCCCCACGAAGCATTTTGGACCATGGGTGTGACTAAACCTCCAGCATGAGTTGGGATAGTAGGTTTCAGGGGCTTTGTTTCCACATAGTGCCTTTAAAATTGGTGTTTTAAAAATGGTTATGATTATACCACTATGTCCTTATTTATGATAATAGTAAAATTGCTACTTTGGCATTTTGTGGGTTTAAAAATCTTTAAAAATGCTCAAAACATGTAAGAACTGTCATAGAATGTATGTGAGAGGAAACTTAAAACTTTGAGTTTTAAAATTTAAGCAGTTTTCTTGGAATGACAGCATTTGTGAGAATTTTCTCATTCTGCAGAGATGACCTCTCTGGGCACACCTTGGTGTAGGCAATAACAGTAGAAACTCTCGGCTGGGCACAATGGCTCACACCTGTAATCCCAGCACTTTGGGAGGCCGAGGTGGGTGGATCATGAGATCAGGAGATCGAGACCATCCTGGCTAACACCGTGAAACCCCGTCTCTACTAAAAATACAAAAAGAAATTAGCCGGGCATGGTGGCGGGCACCTGTAGTCCCAGCTACTCAGGAGGCTGAGGCAGGAGAATGATGTGAACCCGGGAGGCGGAGCTTGCAGTGAGCCGAGTTCGAGCCACTGCACTCCAGCCTGGGCGATAGAGCAAGACTCTGTCTAAAAAACAACAACAACAACAAAAAAAAAACAGTAGAAACTCTCTGTCTTTGAGACAGACCATGAATGGGCTCATGGGTAGGAGAGAAAGGGCAGTGCCTTGGGTAGTTAGTGGTGTCTCAGGATATGAGTGAGTACCCTGCCCCATGGAACATTCCGCCCTCCTCTATTCTCCCCAAGATAGAGTAGCTGCAGCATATTGTCCTGCTCTTGTACCCAATGGTGAGACTCAACTAGCAAGATTGGTTCCTTGACCAGAATCAACAACTGAGGAAAGCCAAGAAACTCAACAAACAGGAGAACTTACACATGAAAAAACATGCTTGTAGGCAGAACAGATATTCAGAACATGTGTGTTTTATAATCTCAGAGAACTATAAGATACAGACACCTTCATAAAAAAGAATCCAGTAGATGAGAAAGGTAAATTCTTTTGAGAAACGCAGAGCCTAGAAAGATTACTAGTCATAGATCATCTTTTTTTTTTTTTTTTTTATTTGAGACAGACTGTCACTCTGCCACCCAGGCCTGGAGTGCAGTGGTGCAATCTTGGCTCACTGCAACCTCCACTTCCTGGGTTCAAGTAATTCTCCTGCCTCAGCTTCCTGAGTGCTGCAATTACAGGTGTGTGCCACCACACCTGGGTAACTTTTGTATTTTTAGTAGAGGCGGGGTTTCACCATGTTGGCCAGGCTGGTCTCAAACTCCTGATCTCAGGTGATTCACCTGCCTTGGCCTCCCAAAGTGCTGGGATTACAGGTGTCTCATAGATCTTCTCTTGAAGTTGTACTTCTTCAAGTTGAAAATGAATCTAGGAAGAAGTGGAGTAGCAAAAGGTATAATGAGCAAAGACATTTATAAAATAATGGTTAAAGCATTATTAATAAAATGTAAAGCATTTGTGTTTGATAATGTGGAAATAAAATTGCAGGTGATATCAAAATGGGATGAGACATTGGATGTGACCATAGAATTTAGGAGGAGAATGCAAAGAAAAGCAAGCCACCCTTATATTGTTCCAGGTTGGGGTATTGAGATATAATTAGCTGTAGATAACCTTAAAATCACAGGTATAATGGGTGTTAAGATTTAAGTATTAGCCAGGCATGGTGGCTCATGCCTGTAATCCCAGCACTTTGGGAGGCTGAGGCAGGTGGATCACGAGGTCAGGAGTTCAAGAACAGCCTGGCCAAGATGGTTAAACCCCGTCTCTACTAAAAATACAAAAATTAGCTGGGCATGGTGGAGGGCACCTGTAGTCCCAGCTACTTGGGATGCTGGGGCAGAGAATTGCTTGAACCTAGGAGGCAGAGGTTGCAGTGAGCCGAGATCGTGCCACTGCCCTCCAGCCTGGATGACAGAGCAAGACTCCATCTCAAAAAAAAAAAAAAGATTTAAATATTTATTAGTCAAAAAGTTAGAATTTATCATGTTCAAACAAGTAAAGGAAAAATGAAGCAAAGACAGTTTGGTGAACCCAACAAAAGTTAGGAAAAGGTGAAAAAGTAAATAGCTAGCAAGCTTGGTGAAGAAAAGTACAAAATAAATATGAGGATTAATCTAAATATATTCATAATCAAAATAAACACAAATGCACCAACTTTACCCAGGCAGCTGAAAGGAAAAAGAAATGACTCATTTAAACCTGAGAGAGGACAAGACAATCTGCCATTATTTGGATACTCTGATTATCTCTTAGAAAATGTGACTATCTCTTAGAAAATTATATCTTAGAAAATCTGTTATTTGAACTGTGTTTATCCATTTCCAACAATAACAAAAAAAAAACTGCCTCACACAATTTCAAATAATAATCTAAAGGACAAAAGCAAAACTGAAAATATAAACAGTATTAAAAGAAAATACAAGACCTCTTTATTACCTTGGGAGTAGACGAGACCTTCTTTGCAAATGATTTAAGCAGCAAAAGACATGAAGAGTATTTATGAATTTGACTGTTTCAGATTTAAATTTAAAAATGATAAACGTTGTAAACAAAGTTAATAGACAAGCAAAAGCATGGGAAGATGTATTTGCAAAATATTTAACCAAGGGTTTGTACCAAAATCTATGTGATTTGCAAAATTTTAAAAGTTTGACAACAACAATTATCAGCCCTTAGTAGTATTAAATTATACGATCATTGTGGAGGACTATTTGACAGTCTCAAATAAATTAAAACTGTCTACCTGATACGCTAACAAATCTACTTCTCTATGTCTGTCTTAGAGAAACCTTGCATGTTTGCACAGGGACACTCAGAAGTTCTGGAAGGATACATCCCAAAATGATAACAGTACTTGAGTTGTAGAAGATAACTATGTATATATGTGTTGGGGGAGACAGAGGGTGTGATGCAGAGGGCTATCAGGGAGACTTTATCTGTAATGTTTTATATTTTTATAAGGAGAATACATATAACCTAAATTAGTTAAGGATTAATTTTTCAAAATATTTAAGAGTGGAAGTTTTATTTTCAGTTTCATGATAGAATTAAAGCCTCTGTCTTCGCAGTTAAAAGAAAAAGTAGCCGGTCTGTTAACACAAAGTTTCAGATTGAGCCCGCTTTTTGTGTAATCATGAATCTCTGTTACTCAGTTCACTTTTTATAATAGAGGGAGTTTTTAGTTGAGAAGTTTATATACACCCTTCACACAGTTCACTTTTTACAATAGAGGGAGTTTTTAGATGAGAAGTTTATATACACCCTTCACATTGTATTGATGGATTTTGGTTGGAAGTTGTCTGCGTTTATCTTTAGGCATATCAGTTTTAAATGTTTAAATATCTGTAATTATTTTGTTTAACACTGATGTAGTTGGACTTACTATTCAGTCCAACATTTGAGGTGGTGAAATCTTAAAAATACATCAAAGGCAGATTATTCTCTCCAGTCCTGTTTCAAGTATGCAAAAAATGGTAGGTAATGCATTTACATTTTTAATTTCATTATATAAATGGCATTAAACTAACCATAAAATAATTGCCAATAATAACAGCATTGTTTCACTGAGCTTTTATACATGACTATGAGTCATTTTTCCTCGTCAAAATGAGAAGTGGTTTTTTTTCTTTCTTTTTTTTAAAGTTAGATCCTAAATGCCCAACTTTTGACCATATTTTTCTTCTGCTTTGGAATTTTTTTATCAGTCATTATATTTCTTTAGGAAACGTCTTTAAATTTGTTTAAGGGAAGGAACAAAGCTAGCAAAGAAACAGATGTGTCCCATATAAAATATGCAATAAATCTTGTCCCACAAATTCTTTGCTCTGAACTTTCTGACAGAAACTGTCAAATATCCACTTTAATTCAGGTATAAAATGTTCACTCCATGTCATGGCGCCAACCACCATATGCCAGAATAAAGTTAGTGACCAGCCATAAAAACAGCAGCATAAGCACCTTTGAAACGGTACAAGTCATCGTGGGTGAGAACGACCCATATAAATCCATAGGGAATTAATCTTGGCTTTGCTACTATCCTGCTGGGCATTTACAACAAGCTTCTACTCCCACACAGCAGTAGTAGTAATACTTTTTAAAAGGAGAGAGAAAATAAGAGAGCCGTGTGTCCACCTAATGAGCTTGTTGGTTGGGGGAAGGGGGTTGCATGGATCAGAAAGCAGTAGGTTTTCCTCCCCCTCCTCAGAGCTCTGGAATCCCCTTGAAGAGGCAGAGCTAAGCCTCAGTTGAACATGTGGGGTTCTTCTTCAGCTCGCCTTGCCTGCCTTCGCAGATCATGTGAAACCAATCTCCCTGAAGTGCAATCACAAGAAATGACTTCAGCTTCATAAATCATTGTTATCATCCCACAGGAGGAGGTAATGCTATGGTTTTTCTCCAGTAAAACATTTCAAGCCTCTGGTTTCATGAGCTCTTTTTTTTTTTTTTTTTACTTTCTGAAATCAGCTTCGTGCCACTTGTACAATTAGCTTCAGGCTCCTGCTTACAGGAGATGGTGGCACTTCTCCAATTTGCCTAATATTTGAACATTTTACCCTCTCAAGATTTTGAGGGAGATCTGTTTCCTACTGAATGCGTGCCTGTGTGTGTGGCTTGTGATATACACAGAGGCTTCACATTTGCTTCCTAGAATATACTGATCCTTAATATTTTTTGCATTAAGGATATTTTCTTTATACTATATTTTTCAAATACAGAATAAGTAGTATATATTAGGTTTAAGCACAGGATAAAGAAATCTCAACTTACTTTTCAGTATTAGACACTATTTTAAAATGCACTCGTAGCCATGTAAAACATTTCTCTAAGGCACAAAAATAGGAAGACTAAAGGGTGAAGTAATGGATGATTTCCAAGTTAAATCAAAAGATAAAAATCTGCCTTAATTCTATTTGGTAATATTTTAATAATCCTTCATAAACACTTCTCTCCTACAAGATCTCATTTAGGAAGAACTGTCAAAAATTATTTTGAAATGCTTTCATGAGTTTCTAGAACATGTTTTGTTTGAATAGGTTCCATACTCACTTTGAAATAAAGGCTAATTTTTCAACAATTATTTTTAATAATTATAAATTTAAATATAAATTAATTATAAAAGTATTCATTTAAAAGTTGACCTATACCTATATCTTTGTGTTAAATGAAAAGCAAGGGATAAAAATGAAAAAGCAAGAAAGGGCATTACATTCAATATAATTTCAACTATATAACTAAAGCACAAATGAGTGTGGTTATAAATATATACATTTATGAAATGAATCAACATTAATAGTGGCCATTGCTTAGAGAAAATCTTATGCACTGCTTTTGTTTTCTTACTCATATCTTTCTCAAATGTTGTACAATGAGGATTTATTACTTGTAAAATCTGGGGAAAATACAAAGGTTTGTTAAAAAGCAGGGAAAAAGTGACCCACTGTAACATTCATTCTTATTGAATGTATTGTTAAATTGTTACCATATCAATGTGATTATTCAATGTTTGTACAAATTTTTCTTCAACAAAAGCTTTTTCTCTGAGGATGACAGTTAACGATTGAAAGGTGACTCTGGAGGATTCCACCTGGAATTCTGTTAAATTCACTGTCAGCACTTTCACCTCGACTTAGAAGCAGTGTGGTCACTTTAAAAACCAAGCCTCATTTCTTTATTTCCTTTTACTGGCTCTGATAATGATCGCTTCTGCTTATGGTTCATCTACTGGTGGAACAGATCAAATGTTCTTTAATGTGGAAAATATCTTCTACAGCATCTTCTCTGGGAATCCCAGTTCCCTCAGCATTTTCTGTTCCTACAAATATCACCCAAGAGGCAGATTATGACCTTCATCACACTTAGATACTTGGTAACATCAGAGCTCTTGAAGCCATCATGGTAATTCTTGGGTACCATTTCTAGTGGACCCGTTTTAAACCCCCAGCTGTGACAAACCCTTGACCAAATGAAATAAAAATGGGTTAAAAAGTAATTTGATGTTGTAAGCAATAGCTAATATTAGGGAAGTTAGACTTTTGTCAGGTTCTATGGCCCTGTAAATTCAGTTTCCTAAGTACATTTAGGCTTTGCTAGGGTTTTAAAGGAAGATTGATTTAAGGACAGCAATGGCTATTTCATGATTATTTACAGGACGTTCTGGTAGTCTATTAATTTTTATGACTAAACATCTGAAGAATTATTTTTCTAGAGGGAGAGCTTCAGCTATTTAACAAATGTGTTAAGCTACACAGATGTCAGAGGTTTAGTGTAAATAGACCTAGAAGAATAAGAAATTTCCTTTGTCAAGGTATGATGCCGTATATTGTAAATCATGTATAAGTATGGCTTCTTTCTTCTCTTAGTTTTTCTTTAGTTAAAATCAGTCTTAAGCCATTAAGATCTCTGACCATGCCTAATAGCTTTTTATCTGAATTTTACTCTTTATAATATGATGGAAACTATTCTTAATATTGGATGTCCTTCTGAACAATTTGTAAAAAATACGTAGAATGGTTACTTTATAGAGATTGTAGAATTTCATGTTGCCTGTGAGTATAAAGAGTGAATAAAGGACTTTAATGTGGGTGACTGTCCACTGAAATTTAACTTATCCATGACAATGGTTGTTTTTCTGTTATGACTTATTTCTCTATTGTTCCACTCTTCTATAATATGACAGTTTTATAGGTTTTCAGCAGGAACCTATAAAGAATCACAGTGTGGCATAGTGAAAACTAGTCAGGAGTCAGGGGATAGCTTCTTTCTTTTTTGCTCAAAACTGTTTGTATGACCTTAGGCAGGTCACTCGCTTTCGAAGTGCTCTGCAGCTGCCTCCAAACAGCAACTGTTGTTTCTTTTTCTGATTATATTAAATGAGCCCCTTTCTTCAAAAAGCAACTAAAAACAAATGAGAAACAAAAATCCTCTTAACCAGAGAGGCAGAAATAGCAACCATAATATTTTGGTATGTTACCTTCTGGCTTTTTTATAGATACAATATTTTGATAACTATATATATAATTTGTGTGATATACATTTTGACATAACTTTAGGCACATCATGCCACTGCTTTATATTTTTTATTTATAATTTTGTCATAGCATTTTCCCGTGATATTTTTTGCAAGCACGTTTTGTGGTATGTGGGTCTAGGAAGTATGTTTTAATCCTTGGGAGCTTACTGTAGGGATACATGTATTACTAAGGAAAAACAGGGCACTGAAATTCCCCAGAGAAGTTTCACAGGAACCCAGGAAAGGCTGTACAAGCAAATGTCATTGGATTACAAAGAATTATAGTGATGGTGGCAGCATTATCATAATTGATATTTACTTAACTAACGTGCCAGGTGCTATGGCTGAGCACCTTACAAACATCTCTTTTAATTACTACAGCTGTCAAATGTAGGTTCTATCATTACTTTCATTTATAGATGAGAAAACTGAGTCTTAGCCACATTAAACAACTTACCCAGTGTCAATAATTAGAAAGTAATGGAGCACTTGGAAGCTTCGGCTCCGCTGTTATGCATAGTGTAGAACCTAAGAATTTAGTAGCATAGCACCTGGCATACTCTGAGTACTCAGTGAATGTTCATCACCATCATTACCACCACCACCACCACCAATCTGACTGTCCTAGGCCATTGTATTAGACTACTTTATAAGCATTAGATTGACTGTCCTTGGGTCTTAGTAGCTATGGCTGGTGAGGGGAAGGGGACACAGTCCAGTACATGATTCCGTTATTGGAAAATCCACTATCTATTCAATCTCCTATTATTGTTTAACTTAGCTCATTTTTAAACTATAGCATGAGGAGTTTATACGAGGTAATTTCTTAAGTTTTGTATAGCTCCATAGTTTTCAAGTGTAAGGTTTCATTTTATCCAATGTACATATGGTCAAGTTAAAGTCTGAAGAATGAAGTATTGGCCCTTAAATATCATAGATAATCATCAGAGGCAGTTATGGGAAACCCAAAGAAGCTAGTTGGAGAACTTTTTCTTCCATTAAAAAAATTAACATGAGGTGCTTTCTTTCTTTAGATTTGCTGAATTTCTAGTACTAAAATGCTATGAGATTAAAAAATGAGATAGTTGCTTTTGAAGAACACTACTTTAAAGAAGAAATAAAAATAAACGTGCAGGCCAGGCACAATGGCTCTCACCTGTAATCCCAGCACTTTGGGAGGCCGAGGCAGGTGGATCACGAGGTCAGGAGATCAAGACCATCCTGGCTAACACAGGGAAACCCCGTCTCTACTAAAAATACAAAAAATTAGCCGGGCATGGTGGCAGGTGCCTGTAGTCCCAGCTACTCGAGAGGCTGAGGCAGGAGAATGGCGTGAACCCAGGAGGCAGAGCTTGCATTGAGCCGCGATCGCGCCACTGCACCCCAGCCTGGGCGACAGAGCGAGACTCCGTCTCAAAAATAATAATAATAAAATAAAAAGTAAACATGCAGCCTGTTACCACTTTGCTCATGAACCTGCTACAAATTCACACTTTTGTGGACATTCTCACCAATTATTAAAGCAACAAGTTACTGATTTATAAACACTAGGTTTATAGTCTCAAGTGCTAAGCATTTGAATACAGAGTTTGAAAGAAAAAGGCCATAGTCCATGCCTTTCAGAAATTATACACCGTCAGACTAGTGCTAATGTTAAGATAAGACAGAGTTGTTTGGGAAAGAAGAGCTTCCTCCAAATTGGAATACCTACAATTTATCACCAAATGGTTATCCAGAGCCTTGTGATTGTAAACCCCATTGCTTTTGAAATTTCACTAAGGTTCTTGATGAAACAAAATGCAAGAAGCCTTATTTTAAAAATTTAGCTTCTTTGCAATTCCTAATATTTCTAAATGGTGTCTGCTGTCTGAATGATGAGGCTATAGAGTTTAGTTTCCCTACATGACACCTGAAATACTTCTAAAGTATTGTATAAGGTCGGACCCTTCCCATTGGAAATGCGATGGCTGGGAGACAAGGTAGACATTACAAGGAAACAGGATTTATGTATAATTATTTTTTAATTAGAAAGAAATAGATTTATGTATAATTATCCCTTAAGTGAAAATTATATTTTATAAATATGCTTGTTTAGAAATGTCTGTGAAAAATAACTAAGGAAAAGCATTTTACAAAAGACATCTGTCACTTCTATTAATGCTGATAAGTTAAAGGCATATATGGGTCTAGAAGATGCTATAACTTGGAGAATTTCAGGCCCTGTTTGAGAATGCCACCACCTGACTCCTATTAATGTTAATGAGTCTCTCACCAGATCATTCTAAAATTGTACCCCCATGGTCTGTTTTAAAGCATCAAAAGTCAGGAAATTTAGAGTGAAAGCTGAAATTCCATCTTGGAACTTTCTCTCTGGTGTATCTATTCCTATGGAAGATGTGTAGTACAGTGCAGCTTCAAAGTACCACCTCGGTGTTTGGGAGTCCTGGAGAAAAATGCTGCCCCTTGGGAAGCAGCAAGGAGCATTGGAAAATGTAGATTACTAGTCACAAATTATTGGCCAAAATTATTAAATTATTAGTCAAAAGGCCTGGATTCTGTGACTGTTAGTGTAATCCAAAAAGTCGCTTCATCTACTTGGGTATCCATTTTCTCCACATTGAGATTAAATAGTTGGGCTAAGTTATAGCAAGGTTAAGGTTATACTGTCTTATCAACTTCCTCAAGTAATTGCATCTGTGTCACTCGAAGCCAAGATGTTTCTGTATACAGATAGTTGTGCAGCATTGAGGGACTTCACTGGACTACACAGAAGCAGAGGAAAAAACGTAGTAGAATATTTGCCATGAATTAAATGATTGCCTTTAAGAAGAATGAGCAGAATCCTTCATAAAGTCTGAAGGCCAAGTGTGTTGTCGATATTGCAAATGGTTGAAAGACTTACCTGGGGGTGAAACATCTCATGTCTAGTGAAAATATATTGGAAAAAAAAAGTGAGTTTACTTCTGAAAAAGTGTGGGTAAATATACTTCACTTAGATCCCAATTATACTTGTGTCCGATTACCTCCTAGAACTGTGACTTGATAAAATGTTTACTTTTGCAGTAGTTACTATTGATCACAGACTAGATGTATAATGTGGTTAAGTGTTTGAGATTATAGTCATCCCTCAGTATCCGTGGAGTACTGGTTCCAGGACCCTTATGGATACCAAACTCTACAGATGCTCAAGTCTCTCATATAAAATGGTGTCGTAATTGCTATAACCTACACCCGTTCTTTAAATCATCTCTAGATTACTTATGATACCTAATAAAATGTAAATGCTATATAACTAGTTGTTAGACTGTGTTGTTTAGGGAATAATGACAAGGAAAAAAAAGCGTGTGTATGTTCAGCATGGACACAACCATCCATTTTTTTTCCCCAAATGTTTTCAATCTGCAATTGGTGGAATCCATAACCCATGGATACAGAGGGCCAACTGTATATTGTGATCTCTGAAATTGTACCTGTCACCTATACAAATTATTATTACAGTCACCAGAGAATATAATTGAATACATGACACCTGAAATATTTCTGAAGTATTGTAGAAGGTCTGACCCTTTAAACAGCACTTTGTAATTCACGTTGTTATACCAATAAGATATTTTACGAATATCATCGTACTAGATTTAGAGATACAGGCTGAGAATCTCTAATTTGAAAATTGAAAATGCAAAATGCTCCAAAATCTGAAACTTTTTGAGCACTGACATGACACTGAATAAACTGTCTGTTGTGCACCTGCGTTTTGACAAGACCCGTCACTTGACTTTATGTGGCGTGTCTCGGCCCAAAATGCAGGAGCACAATAGACAGTTTTTTCAGTGTCCTTGAGGGAAGAATAAAATTACCTTCAAGCACTATGTATAAGGTATATATGAAACATAAATGAATTTCTTCTTTAGACTTGGGTCCTATCCCCAATATATTACATTATGTATATGCAAATATCCCAAAATGTAGGGGACAAAAATTGAAATTGGAAATAATTCTGGCCTCAGGCATTTCAGATAAGGAGTACTCAGCCTGTATAAAAGTGTAAATGACTTAATATTATAAGTCACTTGTAAGTTTGATTGCCTCAGGACTCACATTTTCAACTATGTGTAAGGGAATTAAGTCATACTGCCCTATCTCCGCCATTGTGTGTAATGAGTTGGCATTGTCCTAGACATTTAGAATGTTACCAGTGATGTGTATATGGGGAAACTGAGAAAATAGCTGCTCAAATCCTTTTCTGTGTCCTGCAGTTCAGATGAAGGACCCTGGGTGAGTACAGCCCCAGGTGCCCAAGTTAGGCGATACCATTTCGTGGTTTGTTTGTTTGTTTAGTGTCCATAAAATCCTCCAATTCACTTAAGGGGCAACTAGAAATGGCAGATTAAAATGATGAAAAAGGCTGGGTGTGGTGGCTCATGCCTGTAATCCCAGCACTTTGAGTGACTGAGGTGGGTGGATCACTTGAGGTCAGGAGTTCAAGACCAGCCTGGCCAACATGGCGAAACTACAAAAATGAGCCAGGCATGGTGGCATGTGCCTGTAATCCCAGCTACTCAGAAGGCTGAGGCAGGAGAATGGCTTGAACCCGGGAGGCAGAGGTTGCAGTGAGCCGAGATCGCACCACTGCACTCCAGCCTGAGTGACAGAGCGAGACTCCATCTCAAAAAAAAAAAAAAAAAAAGCAAATAAAATGATGAAAAAGACAAGATCTGCAAAGTCTGACTGGAAATAAGAGGATCCAGGATAGCACATCAGCCTTGGAGGTAGACTAGATGACTATTTGAAGACTCCTTTTAACTGGATTTTTTTGTTAATTTTATGACTCTGAAGACCTCTTCAGAGTGCAGTGACACAATGTCCTTTACTTGGTACTTTCACCAAAAGCCTAGTTTCCTCGTCCACTTTAGCCTTAGGCAAGTGACCTGGAAATCCTACACCCTGCACTAGGAACCTTGGCAGCATGTCTTTACACAACCTCATAACACTTTATACAGAAAACCTCACAAGTGGCCCTCTGCTCTTCAACTTTACCATCCAGCTTAGACACTTGCTCTGACAGACCAGAAGTGATCATTCTTCTGATTTCACCACAACCAGGAAAACTAACAACTTAGGAAGACCAGCGAGGATATCGTCCTCCATGGGCAAGCATACCAGAAGGAAAAATGTAAGGGTAAGAACTCTGCATCACTCACTGGTTCCAAGTATCTGTTGTTTTCTTCTCTCAAATGTTAAAAGGCCATCCCTTTCCAATGTCAGCGTGCTGTGCCTCTGTTGGTGTAAAGCATTTGTTTCTCCTGGAAAGTGCACAACGGGGATTTTCTAAGAAATGGAAAACGATTGCCACACTCACATCAGACGGATCCCACGTGAAGCAGAGCGCAGTCCCTTTGTTTCCTCGTTAGCATCACCCGGCTGCCCTATTTGTAGAGCTGTAATAAAAACAACTTCTTAACTGTGCGTCCTGTTGGTTTATACCAACCATGTCAGGTCCATAAACCATGGTATATTAAAGTGTAATAGACTGTGTAAAGAATACTAGGAAGATATTCCAACCCTTATCCCTTCTCCTTATTTCACAATTTACTGCCTCCCAGATGGGCATCCATAAGTACGACTTAATTGTGTTTGATGTAAAAGCCCCACTTTCTTTGAAGAGTGGCCTCTTCCTTCAGCCACTCTCATTGTATGAATGCCACCCTCTTGAGAATAAAAACTTCGGATATTTGGGGACATTTAAATGGTGAATGTTCTTAGTCTGAATATTTTATGGAAATATCATTTTATTTATAAAAACTTTCTTTTTCAAAGTTAACTCTGGAAAATAGTGTATTTTAAAGACTCAATCTGATTCAGACGAAACTGGAGGGTTAATGCTATTTGTGCCTCCCCATAGTGTTAATGCTATTTGTGCCTGTGTTAACGTATCAACCTAAAAGCAGGACATAGGATGGGCATAGTATTCTCTTGCTTTTCAGTTCCACTCTACTCTTTACTATTTTGTTGCAAACAAAAGATGGAAGATTAGAAATTTCTGTGCCAAAATAAAGGCATTTAATGAGTAGGGACTGTGTTCCGCTGACATGGGTTCTTCTGTTGTATACTTTTCCATCTGTCAAATAAGTACACAAGGCTGGGCACGGTGGCTCACACCTGTAATCCCAGCGCTTTGGGAGGCTGAGGCAGATGGATAACTTGAGGTCAGGAGTTTGAGACCAGTCTGGACAACGTGGTGAAACCCCGTCTCTACTAAAGATACAAAAATTAGCCAGCCATGGTGCGTGCCTATAATCCCAGCTACTTGGGAGGTTGAGGCCGGAGAATCACTTGAACCCGGGAGATGGAGGTTGCAGTGAGCTGAGATTGCACCACTGCACTCCAGCCTGGGTGACAGAACAAGACCCTGTCTCAAAAGAAAAAAAAAATAAGTACATGAGTGCCTACTAGGTAATAGTTGAGAGAAAAACTCTGAAAACAGATTTTGGTTGCAACTCTGAAGGAGCAGAGTCCAGTGGGAAAAGCCAGCTGCAAGCCAGTGATCTTGACACAGCATTCTGTGTGCTGTGATAAGGAATTGTGGGGAGATAGTGTGTTTGGATCTCCACAGAAAGAACAGCTTACCACATTATGGGGGAGAGGCATGGAGGGCCTCTCAGAGGAGATTTTCAAGCTTGGTTTTCGAAGAAAGAGAAGACATTCCAACAGAAGGGTAGGAGAAGGGAGAAGGGCAAGGAAGAGAAGCCATTAGAAACAAGGAGCAAAGTGCCCAAAAATAAAGACACCATGCAGCAAGTTGAGTCCAGAGAACAGCCATGAGTCCCACGCAGCAGGAGCTCTGGGGATGATAGTATGGGGATGGCAGGAGGCGGGTGTGAGGGGCTTACTGTGAAGTGCAAATGCACTTTGTCTTCAGAGGGGGAAGCAGTGGGAACATTAAGCCGAAAAGGGGCATAGTTCCCCTTGCCTTCTAAAATGGCAGTTTTGGTGGCAACAAAGAGAACTGAATTTACTGTGCAATGAGGGGAACCTGTTACAGGTCGCCATATAGAGCCTAGAGGTTAAGGAAGAAATCTTAGCTCTCAGAAAACTTAACCTCTCAAAAAAAGACTCCTGTATCATTATCTTTTATTTGGTATTGGGGAAGTGATCCAGTTAATCAGGTCAAAGATTACAGAACTCAATGGTCATTAAGGGGAAAAAACAGGTGAGAATAATCTTAAGTACCTCTCCCCTCACACCCACCCCCATGACTCCCAGTTATCTGTTAAATTATAAATAAGTTTTTCTCTTTCTCCTGAGGATGAAATAAAACAAAATGAGCTGAAACAGCAAATAAAATGACTTTAAGTCAGACATAGGGAACCACCCTTTTGTAGAAAAGCCTTTTACAGGCCATGCTAAGGACAGCTCAGTGAGTGAAATGAAAAAAAAACACTAAAGTTTTGAGCATAAAATGATAACAACCAAAATTCATCTATTGAAAGTAGTTATGAACATTCTAAAGAAAGCATGTTGTGTGAAATTTTGTGATAACAATGCCAAAGTCAGAAAGCTAGAATAGTGACTACTAGCATTTGCCTTTAGCCAGTCAACAATAAATGGCTGCCGTTCTGGAATGCCCACCATATGTCAGTCACTAGATTAATCTCACACGTTCAGTATATCTCATAGTCACAAGCACTTTGCAAGGTAGATCTTATTATTCCCATTTTACGGATAAGGCTCAGTGGAGTTAGGTGATTTTCTGAAGATCACCCAGTTAATAAGTATCAGAGCAGAAATTCAACCCAGGTCCACCTGGTGCGAAACCCAAGCTCTTTCTTCTATGCTACACTTCCTTTAACTTTGGCGAAACAGCCAACCCATTGGAAGCTTGAACCCCCAGCAGCCATGGCATGACGTTGAACTGTCAAACACCTGACTGCAAAGACTGACTGCAACTATGTGGGAGGTAGGTATCATCATCTCCATTTGACAGAGTGGGAAACTGAAACAGGACACTGTGATTGGCTCATGACACTCAGGTGACACAGCTAAGCTAGGGTTAAAGCTTGGCATTTAGGTATTGTGAGTTCTGATTTGCATTCCTTGGGCCCATAGCCATGGAATAGAAAGCCATTTCTGCTTCTTGGAGAGGTCTTTTTAGTAGGTAGGCTACGGAACTATGAACTTCAGAATTGTTCATGTGGAGCAATTTTATGATAACTAATAAAACAATGGCCATCAAATGTACTAGAAAACAAAATTTCAAGGCATTAAAGATTTACACAAAAGCCAGCAGTCTTTATTCAGTTGAGACTGTATTAAATAAAATCCACATATGTGTCTCTTAAAAAAACACCTTCTGAGGAAGCCATGTTACTTTCTCTCTGTGACATTGAATTATGAAAAATGTTACTTAAGGAGAAAATTTAAATTTAAAAAAAAACACATAGTCTGCCAATGACATAAAAATTATACCATGTTGTAAGTGTGTCACCAAGCAAACTTACCTCTCAACTTTCTCCAAGCATTTCTAAGATTCACCATCATCGCAGCTTGCAAGTAACCCTGATAAAGACATTTAGGAGACAGAATGTATGTTAAGCAAAACTTCTCATTTTTAATTCTCTGACTTATTTTCCTTATTGCTTTTATTGTCTTGAAAACTGTGAGACTATCACTATTGTAAGCAGCTGCATTTCATTCCTACGAGTTGGAGAAGAATTATATTTAACTCATTGCAGACAGTAAGAGAGCTTCTTACAAAGGAGAGGAGGAAAATAAGAAAAAAAGTTTGTAAGAAGACAATAAATAATGGAGAGAAGAACAAGTTGAGGGATGCCTTTTATTTCCCTACCTCCCCCATACTGAGTCTGACCTCCCCCATACAGATCCCTCCAAGCCCATCTGTCTCCTAAGATACATATACCCCCGCTTCACCTCACGCTAGTAGTGCCACAATTTAAATCCCAAAGCGGGCCGGGTATGGTGGCTCGCACCTGTAATCCTAGCACTTTGGGAGGCCAAGGTGGAGGATTGCTTGAGCCAAGGAGTTCGAGACTAGCATATATATATGCTACATATAATATATAATATCTGTTATATATAATATATATCTGCTATAACAATATATAGCTATATAATATATGCTATATAATATGCATATATATATAAGCATATGTGTAGATATATATATAATAGCAAGACCTCTCTAAAAAATAAAGTAAGCCGGGCACAGTGATGCACTCCTGTAGTCCCAGCTACTCGGGAGGCTGAGGTGGAAGGATTGCTTGAGCCTAGGAGTTTGGGGCAGCATTGAGCTATGATCATGCCTCTGCACTTGAGCCTGGGTGACAAAGCGAGACTTTGTCTCAAAAAAAAGAAAAATGAAGCATCTAAATACCGCTATTTATGTGGCTTTGTAGAATAGAAGACTAAGTAAATTGTACACGTAGATTTGAGCCACTCCTAGTCAAAGAACAGTTTTCATCTAAGACTTGTCATCTGCAATTTCAATATTGTCTTTCCCTTTTTGTACCAAGTCCCAGTGGGACATGCTCTAGCTGTCCAGGCACGACTAATTCAGTAACTCACGGAGAGAGTCTCCTATAGGCCTCCGTCTATGCTCTGGATGGGTTTTTTGGTTTTGTTTTTTGTTTTTATTGTTACCACTTATCAAAAATTACTTACACTGATTCTTATTCTCTCAGGTTTAATTATTTGTCTTCCCCAACAGGAACGAAAGTTCTACAGGGACCTTTGCTTGCTTCACTGGTGGATCCCAAATACCTGGGATAGTGTCTAGCACATGGAAGGAAGGAATAAACCCTCCTATGTTATTACATCAGCAGCTACTAGAGGCTGAAATCAGAGGCTGCAGAGCCACACGTGGCCAGCAGGACTGTTCTCTTTGTCATATTATGTTGAATTTTTTTTTAAGTTGGGAACATTCATTTAAAAATCCCTTTCTAGCTTCTCTAAAAAACTAGATCTGGTAACAAGGTCAAGTGCTTGTCCTCTCCTAAATGGGGTACAGCCTTCCCACTTGCCTGCAATTCCCTACTGTCTCCCCCACTTTAAGGCTATCAGTTCCCGTATTGAAAAACTAGAACTAGAACGTTGGAACACTGGGATTCTTATACTTGGCCCGCAATTACCTTATTTGTTGATGGTATTAGAATTTGAGTTTGTGACTCCAATCTTTAAACATCATTCTTCCAGGTAATGTATTTGTGTTTTGCTTGGAGCATCTTGAAGACTTAAAATGTGTAATGGCCTGGTTTAAAATTTTACACATTCAAGTAGGAGAGATATTTTAGGCTGTTAAGAGCTTCCAAGTCACACCACAGGGTAGACGCCTTTTTTTTCTGTACATGGGCAAAATTAGGAAAAATTTAGATCTCTAATTTCTTCTCATTTTCCTGAAGGCTCTTTTCCCTAAACCCTCAGAGTTTCTGCAGTGTGCATTGGCTCTTAATAATACCTCTTTTTACATTTGGACTCTGTTTTTACAAATCACCATATTCACAGAGGTAATGCAAAATCTTATCTGATGCTCAATTCAGTTGGAATAGTGTATTTCTTGTCACTAAATTCATATATGGTTATGGCTTAGCCACACTCTGCTTAGCACACACAGCCTGGAAGTAGCCAGTTAGAAACCATCTGCTGAGAGAGCAGAGCTGGTCCAAGAAGATCACTCAGGCCTCAGAGGAATTTTTCCTCCTGTTTGGCTCTGCACGTAACTTAAAATCACTGGAGAAGAACAAATCACTAGTTTGTTTCACATTTTTGGGAACTTGATAACCTAGGAGAGACACAGGTCATTTCTCAGTATCTGATTGGCTAAGTACCAGACTAATTCACAGAAATTCCTGCCAAGAGTATGGGGGGACATCACACAGCAAAAGATGGCCCTGTCCATGGCTTCCGTCTGCCTAAAATGATGCACTTACGAAAGCTGAATCATTTTAATATAAAACAAAATAATCTTTACTAGTTGACATTTACTACATTTAGAGATAATGGTATACAACATTAGCCTCTCAATCTTCTTTAGCTTATGTTCATATTCTAAATGTAAAGTTTTTTCAGGAAAGCCAGTATATCTCTTTTTAAGCAAGCTTTATCCAATATATGCATTTTTAAGCCAAAATGAATGCTTTAACATATAGCCACTTTTCTCCAATTAAGGCTACAGCAGAAAGCAATCCAGATGAAACTGCTGCCCTCCTGGAGCTTACGTTCAGTTGTTGCATGATAAACAAATGAGGAAAGGAATAATCTGTTAGGTAGATAGAGGCTGTGGGAAGGCTATGGAAGGAAGGTAGGGGTAGAGGGTGTGTGTGGAGGGGGGTAGTAGGAAGATGGTGAGTGGCAAGGGATGGTCTTTTATTTACGGAAGCTGGAGAAGGAGATACTTCGGCTGAGACCTCAATGCAGTGAGGGAGCCCATCGTGCAGACTGTGGTCAGGGTGTTCCAGAGAGGAGGAACAGCGAGCGCAAAGATCCTCCAATGTGCACGCTCAGTGTGCTCAAGCCAGAGGCAGCTGCCAGCGAAGCTGGAAAGGAAGGAGTGTGGGAAAGAGGAGGTGATGCCACCAAACAGCCAGGGAGCAGACTTAAGTGCTAAGTGCAGGGCCTTCTAGAGCATTATGAAGACTGTAGATACTACGTCAAGTCTGATGGCAAGACAAGCCATTGGAAGGTTTTGAGCAGGGGAGCCACTTGATAAAATTTATATTTTAAAATCAATGAGGAAGATTATGGTGATGTAGTAATAATACCTGCCATGGCCTATATTGAGCACACATTATGTGCTAAGCACTTTGCATGTATTATGTCACTAAATCTTTACAGCAGCTGTATGATAATGGTCACTATGGCTGTTCTCATGGGACAGATGAGGCAATAACTAAGCATTTGGTGTTAACTAACTTGCCCAGAGTCACACAGATAGTAAGTGGTAGGGCCAGGTTTAATAGAACGGTGATGTTTCAAAATCCCTTATCTTTCATGAAGTATCACAGCATAGATCCTAGATACAAGATTCATTTTTTTCATTCATTTTACATCATTGTAGCCCTAAATTAAAGGAATCTGAAGGCTTAGGTAGCTTATGTTACAACTTTCCTATTTTTCTGGATATTTTTAAAGTGTGAGAGTGATATTTTCATGTATAATATATCTTTTGATTGTAGAGAAGGATATATAAAAGAACCACCCCAAAATGACACCTCTTGATAATCCTATAGAAAGAACATAGGTTCTTGACCTGTGGATTCAGAATTGTATCTCAGTATCATTGATTTTCTTGGTAACCTTATGAAAACATTATTCTGACAAGAGTCCTTAGGCTTCCCTAGACTGCCAAAAGGGCCTGTGGGTGTGGAGGCAGTATGCGCAAGATTCCCATGACTCTGAGCAGAACTGCTGCAAATGCTACTGGATTTATTATGTTTAGAGTAAGGGGGAACATGATGAGATGTGCAAGAGTGAGCACATGTCCTGATCTACCCAGGATTGCCCTAATTTATGTCTTTGCCCAGGTGTAATTATTAATATCACTCTCAAAAGTGTCCCAGAGGAAACAATACATTATTTGACCACTATTAGCTATGTCTGTTATCAAGACTTCCTGACTAAAACACCAAAAGCAATGGCAACAAAAGCCAAAATAGACAAATGGGATCTAATTAAACTAAAGAGCTTCTGCACAGCCAGAAGAAACTATCATCAGAGTGAACAGGCAACCTACAGAATGGGAGAAAAAATTTGCAATCTACTCATCTGACAAAGGGCTAATATCCAGAATGCACAAAGAACTTAAACAAATTTACAAGAAAAAAACAACCCCATCGAAAAGTGGGGAAAGGATATGAACAGACACTTCTCAAAAGAAAACATTTATGCAGCCAATAGACACATGAAAAAATGCTCATCATCACTGGTCATCAGAGAAATGCAAATCAAAACCACAATGAGATACCATCTCACGCCAGTTAGAATAGCGATCATTAAAGTCAGGAAACAACAGATGCTGGAAAAGGTGTGGAGAAATAGGAACGCTTTTACACTGTTGGGAGTGTAAATTAGTTCAACCATTGTGGAAGACAGTGTGGCGATTCCTCAAAGATCTAGAACTAGAAACACCATTTGACCCAGCAATCCCATTACTGGATATATACCCAAAGGATTATAAATCATGCTACTATAAAGACACATGCACGTGTATGTTTATTGTGGCACTATTCACAATAGCAAAGACTTGGAACCAAGCCAAATGTCCATCAATGATAGACTGGATTAAGAAAATGTGGCACATATACACCATGGAATACTATGCAGCCATAAAAAAGGATAAGTTCATGTCCTTTGCAGGGACAGGGATGAAGCCAGAAACCATCATTCTCAGCAAACTATCACAAGGACAGAAAACCAAACACTGCATGTTCTCACTCATAGGTGGGAGTTGAATAGTGAGAACAGATGGACACAGGGCGGGGAACATCACAAACCGGGGCCTGTTGGGGGGTGGGGGACTAGGGGAGGGATAGTATTAGAAATACATAATATAAATGACGAGTTGATGGGTGCAGCAAACCAACATGGCACATGTATACATCTGTAACAAACCTGCACGTTGTGCACATGTACCCTAGAACTTAGTATAATTAAAAAAAAAAAAAAAAAAGGCAGTGGTAGCAGATAAAGCAAATTGAGTGCTATTGCCAGGACATGTGCTAGAGGCACCCACCCCTGAATTCAGACCTCCTGTGGTAAATGAATGGGTGTACTTGAAGCTGTAAGATCATGCAAAGGAGACAACAGAAGAAAAAATTTTTAATCGTGATTTCTCTTTTACAGCCAAAAAAGAGCATAAGATGGAAGAAAGTCACTTGGAGAATGCACAGAAAAGGTAAGCAGCTCTGATTTGGCCCCAATTCTTTCTTTGACTAGCCGTTCTTTTGTATTATTATTATGAAGTGCATTCATTTTGCTATGCAGTTCTATCTCCAAAACATTTTCACTTCCCCAAGTGAAACTTTGTACCCTTTAAACACAAATTCCCCATTCCCCACTCCCTTGTCCCCAGTCAACCACCATTCTACTTTCTGTCTCTGTGACTTTGACTACTTTAGCTACCTCATGCAGTTGGGGTTATCCAATGTTTGTCCTTGTGTGACTGGCTTCTTTCCTGTAGCATAAGGTTTGACTAGCCCTACTTTTGGCCCCATGTGTTAATACTATGCATCCATAAGCAGTTAGCTTCACTTGGAAGCCGGAGTGAAAGCACTGTAGCAGGACTTAGGAATATTTTTCCTCAGGAAGCAAGGATCATCCAGAAGTGACTCACCTGCCTCACATGCGTGTCATGACACTATTCTGCCTGTTTGCCTGTCCTGCATTGCTCTGCTCCTGAACTGCTTCATGGAAGTCAGGGACAGTTTGATCCTTCCTAGCATTACAGCTAGATCAAACTAATTATTGCAGACACCTAAGAGACTTATTATGTCTTTCCTCAGCTTCTAGAGGAGGATATTATAAACAAGGGGTGGGTAGGGAGAAGGGGCTGTCCATATGTTCAGGTGGGGAGAAGGGGCTGCCCATATGCCCATACAGTATATGGACAGTTCCCCCCAGAAGTTGGGAAACACCTCAGAGGAGATCTGTTCAGCCTCATGTCACCCACTTCAGGCATCTTCCTTGCTGTCTCTCTCTCTCAATAGACACCACAGGAGAAACATTCACTGCACCCAGTGGAGCCTAATCATCAGCAGTTCTCACCCCTTAGGGCTTTTTCATTTTTGTTGACCAGGTTAGTCAGCATGGCTCTCCCTCCCGCATAGAAGAGTGAGTGGCAATAGATAGAGGTATTCTCATATTTAGGGCTGAAATTTGAGATACATTTTGCTGGTACCAATTCTAAAAGTACTGGTAAATTAGATGACAGGTAGGGGTAGGAGACAGCATATAAGGACAAATGAGCTTTACAAATGTGTGAGAGGAATAGTTGCCCAGTTAGGAATTTAGATGCAAATAAACAGATTGTAGAAATTAACCATTTTCCTCCTGTCTAGCCACAATTTGTGAGACTTCTGAAATCCCATAGACAGTGCCATCTGCCCTGCTTTCACAGGTGCCAACATCTTGCCCTGCTTCCTACTGTAATTACCAATAAGATTAAAACGCTGGTGAAAGCAAGGTGAAGGCAAGTCTTGCACTTTGCTAAGTGCAGACATATTCTCAAATCGTGCTTATCATCCTATCATAATAATCATTCAAAACTGAGATAATTCCATGGTTATGTTTTTAGGAGTTTATGTCTCTCTATTGACCTTATTCCTATATTAAGCTTCCCTTCCCAATGCATAAAACTAGCACGTCTGCATTATAGAAACATCCAGCACATAGAGAAGAGATTATCAACAAGGGCACGTTGGTGTCAGGCCAAACAGAAATTCAGCTTCTGGGGCAGATGTCAAATTTCTAATACCTTTTCAGGATTCTTGCTGAAGGAAAAGGGGGCCCACCATAGAGGGGCCGAAGCTGCTGCCGTGCATTAGCTCTGCGGAGGGGAGTCATAAATTCTGGTTGTCAGCGTTTTCCGTGGCTTTGTGGTGAAGGTAGTCTAGCTTTCATGTCATACATGAAATATGTTAGATCCCATCTTTAATGTAGAAACCACAGTTGTTTGGTTATACTCTTTAAGGAGGTCGTGGTCAGTGTTGCAATATTTGTGTGAGATTAGTGAATTCTTATGTTTTATTCTCAAGAGAAACAATTTACTCTGAGGCTAAGGAATATTTGCTTTTCCTAAGCAGTTTCTGAAGGCATGCATGTAAGACAATAAGTGGATGTGTTCCGCTCTGGGTCTCAGGACTGTAAAAGTAAAACAGTTCACTTCGCTACAGGCTCTTTGATGTAATCATTGTCTGTACTTTAAAAATGTTTGCCCGAATTAAAAAGATACAAATCAGACAGGGAATTATAGCAGAGAGAAAAGGGGTCAGGGACTAGTTTGCAGTGAAATAAAAAAGTTATATAAAACCAAACATAGGATTAGAAATCAATCTTTTAAAAGTTGAGAGCCATTTTAGAGCTATCTGCTAACAAATAGAAATTTTAAATCGCATGATTGACCTTTGTTTCCTGTATATTAGAGAAAATTCTCCTGGTTGTTAAATATCAGCAATTTTCTTGTCTAAATTACAAAAGATTTTCAGTGGTCAGCCTCTGTGAATCAAAACTGAATTTAAAATGAAAGGAGTTCTATCTAGGAAAGACAACAATCTAGGCCTTATCAAACCATTGCAGGTTCATATTCTAGCTTTTAGCTTTTTCTTAAACAGTGGAATAACAATGAAATCAAATAAGGCACACTGGTATTTTTTCTTGTGTTTTTGTTTTTTTGTTTTTTGAGACGGAGTCTCGCTCTGTCGCCCAGACTGGATTGCAGTGGCACGATCTCGGCTCACTGCAAGCTCCGCCTCCCAGGTTCACGCCATTCTCCTGCCTCAGCCTCCCAAGTGGCTGGGCCTGCAGGTGGCCACCACCACGCCTGGCTAATTTTTTTTTTTTTTTTTTTTTTTTTTTTTTAGTAGAGACGGGGTTTCAACGTGTTAGCCAGGATGATCTCAATCTCCTGACCTCGTGATCGGACCACCTCGGCCTCCCAAAGTGCTAGGATTACAGGCGTGAGCCACCGTGCCCGGCCAAATAAGGCACATTCTTGAAGTGACTTTATCTTTGTCAAAGCTGCTGAGTGCCAAAGCCAGGCCATTCTCTGGGACTCTGTTTACTTTGGTTCTTCTGAAGAGATTCACTTGCTTTCTTAGTTTCCAAAACACGTAGGGAAAAAAAGCCTGAAATTTAGTATTTTTTTTAGTGTTTCCGCCCCTTTAAGGGAGAGTAAGCAAGCAGTACCTCACAAATCCCCAGGGAGAGAGGCAAGGAGGGCAGTGGTTAGCTTCAGTTTAGAGTTGGGAAAATCGAGGCCCACAGGAGGATGACGTGTTTTTCTTAGGCTGTGCAACAACCACCAAATCACTCTTGTCATTCTCTGAAACTGCACCAGGATTTGCCATATGTTGATCTCACAGTCTAGACTCCAGATAATGCCAGAGGTGTCAGGTGTTCCATGAAGCACAATAACTGGACTTCACTGTATTTTGCTGGAAAATCAGAAGATAAGTTGTTCCTCTAAATACTAGAAATGAAAGACTTTCCCTTCCCCATGAATGCTCAAATAAATATGTATCTGTATAGAAGGTAAGCATAAGAAAGAAAAAATAATCACATGCCCTCCCTGGGGTAGTGCATGTTATGTGTGATACAGAGGACACCTGTGTCTAAAGTAGAGAAGGGTGGGGGAGAACGACTATTTTGTCTCTTAAATGCCTGTGTTATTGAGCATGAGCAACAGAAAGGTAAAGCAGACAGAGCATTTCACAGAAAATCAGGGGACCTGAATTCCAGGCCCAACCCTACCAGTGAATAATGCCACGCAGTCTTTCCAGGTCTCTGTTTTGTCATCTAGAAAGTCTTTTTTTTTTTTTTTTTTTGAGACGGAGTCTCGCTGTCGCACAGGCTGGAGTGCAGTGGCGCGATCTCGGCTCACTGCAGGCTCCACCCCCTGGGGTTCACGCCATTCTCCTGCCTCAGCCTCCACAGTAGCTGGGACTATAGGCACCCGCCACCTCGCCCAGCTAATTTTTTGTACTTTTAGTAGAGACGGGGTTTCACCGTGTTAGCCAGGATGGTCTTGATCTCCTGACCTCATGATCCGCCCGCCTCGGCCTCCCAAAGTGCTGGGATTACAGGCGTGAGCCACTGTGCCCAGCTGTTTTGTCATCTATAAAATGATAATTTGGGCAAGTCATCCTGTAAATTCCTTCCCATTCTAAAGTCCTGTGACTTTATAGGAAATGAATGCCTGTTCCTATAGGTTATATAACTCTCTACTTAGGTATTCCCATGCTATAGTCAAAATAATTTTCATTTAAGTGAAATAAAGTTACATGCTATAGAGTGTACATTTGGTTTTACCAGTGTTTGGACTGCCATGGAAATAAGGGTTATGTCTGGGGCAAGAGTGGACATTGCCACGTTCTTCCCTTCCTGGTTTTTCTTGCCATTATGTATGTTTGGAATTATAATAGAGTCCCATAAGAGATTACTGCAGTTATTGCCTTTCTCCACTTATGCACTTCCAGTCTTTTAATAACTGGGAGCCAAAATTCCCTGACCAGTAGTTTTAATTTGCATTAAAAACAGATTTATTCTTTACAGAAGCACAAAGAATTTATGGGACTCAGAGCTGCAGCTCTAGCTTGGATCTCGCCTAATCGTAGCCATGGAATCAATTAACAGTTCATCTGTGAAATGTGATAAAATCTTATGAGATACATATTGCCCAATAACTGAGAACGAGATGAAAGTATGCTCCATAACAGTAACGGAGCTTCAGGGGTTTTACAATCACCATTGAATAGAGTTCTATTAGAAAATCAGTATTCAGGATGGCCACACAAAAGAAAAAAAAAAAAAAAACGCTGTGTCTGAACAGATGATAGAGCATTGAGTAATAAACCTGGCCAGCCATTCCTGCTTTGATTAGTTTCCAACACCCTAGAAAAGGGGGTCATTTATTTAAGTGTTCTTGCTCATGGCAAATGAGCTTGTGAGGCTTGGGGTAGGTGGGGGTGAGGGGGAAAGATTGAGTTCAAAGCTGTAAATTGCTGCAAAGCTAGTGCCTCCAAGAAGGGCTGCTTGGGAGGCCTAGGTAGTCTGGTGTGCAGTGAGCCTTGCTGGGATAGGTCTTACTGATATCTGGGAATCCACTCTGGAAAATTGGGATTCTTTACTGACCAGATTGGAGATCATTTTTCCAAGATCAGAAATGGTTTTTCATCCAAAACTTGCCATGCCTACAACTGTATCTGTTTTTGTACATCGGTGGTTTGTATTCTTGTATCATATTAAGCTTTAAAAGGTAGCCCTCCTAAAGATCATATCACCTACATCTCTTATTTTACCCTTGAGAAAATTGAGAGTCAAAGATGCTGAGTGATTGACCCAAGATTACAAAGCCAGTATATGCCAGAATAAGGATAGAATGGATTTTCTTGCTTTTCTGTGAAACATTTGACAGATTAGTTATTCCCAATGAGCTATCGAACTGACCGCTGCTAATGCTGCAGTGTGTCATCCGCCTTACATGTAATCACTAAACATAAAATGAAGAGCAGGGAAGAGACGGGGATCTGAGATGAAGAACAAACTCAAGACATTTTACCTACACAACCCCAGAAATTATACATGCTGATTTCATACAGATAAGATGTGCCCAGGAGCATCCCAATCAAATTCCATTTTTTGGCAAATCAGTTTGAGGAAATAGATTTTCTGAGGCTTACAATAAACTTCAGTAACTATGAGCCCCCAGCTTCTACAGAATAAACACACGGGAAACTGCCCCCAGCATCCCACCTCTAATGGATTTTAGTGTTGACAATTTCTCACCCTCTACCTCATTCCATTTTCCCCCCTACCTGTTGCAGTTTTGAAACAACAGTAGGATATTTTGGGATGAAGCCAAAGTCTGGTGAGAAGGAGATCACACCCAGCTACGTGTTTATGGTGTGGTACGAGTTCTGCAGTGACTTCAAGACAATTTGGAAACGGGAGAGTAAAAACATATCTAAAGAAAGGTAAGGTTCAAATAAAGATTTTAATGCCTCCTTCAGGAGCCTAGGAAACTGCACTCTTAAACCTATCAAAGTGTGTCTATTTCACACGTGTCAATGTTTTCTTTCGGATCAAGTGGTCATTGAGGAAGGACTTTTGCCTCAGGGATTGTAGGGAAATTCGGGGAAAGCTTGCTGTCCACACAGGCAGATACGCTCACATGATCTGATAAGTTACACTTTCTTAACCCCTTCCAATTACTAGCTAGTAAATGAAAGGAGGGTTGTGCTAATTTGCAACAGATTGCTTCTCTGTGTATTTTCATGTTGGCCCAGGCTAAATGAGGCAGCCTTGCTGTCGCAGACAGTATAGACAAATAAAAGTGAATGCTTTTCCCATTAATATACTGAACTTGCATCAAAGGAAAATCTCTGTGACTCAGGCCACACTTCACACAGCGTGGAAGCCCCGCATTGGATTTACAGCGCCACTTCTGACTCCCTGTATCCTGCTGCAGACATCAAACTGTGTGCCGCTCAGCCTCATTGCAGCGCCCGATTTTATTAGCTGGGGGTAGAAGAAAAACCTCTACTCGGAATATAGACTGGGGTGTGTGTGTGCGTGTGTGTGTGTGTTTTCCTTAGAGAGATTGAATTTGCCCCTATTTATCCGAAAAAAAGCATTTCTGCCTGATCATTTTTGTGATTGGGTTGCCACTGTTCTGGAAGGGGTGTCATGGATTTAAACTTTAAACAGGTCTTACTACTATTCCTGTGGAACAGATGTATGAGAATGGCATTCAAAACAGAGTGGAAGGAGACAAAAAATTCCTCAGCATAAGGAAAATGATGTATTTCATTATAGCATCTACATTTTCCTAACCTTTGAGGCCTGACATTCCATAATTCAGTATTTTTATTCTTCACTTCGTAATCAAAAGATATATACATAATATATTTATAGACACATCACAACCTACCCTAATATATTTCACCTTAAAACACTAGTAAGTGGATCAAAATTGTGAGATTTTTGACCTGGTATTAGTCTCTAAGTATTTTCTCAGGGAGCTAAAAAAAGAGAAAGGCCTTCTTTCTTTCCAAGGAAGTTAAAGAACTTTAAAAACGTTTATCTACACATCTTCCCATCATTACTTCTTTGGGAACATGGGAATTAAACTGAGTATATCCATTATACAGATAAAACTGAAGCAGAGAAAAGTACCATTGTTGAGAAAATAGGTCATTGATTATAACATGAAAAAAATCCTAAAAATCTTGGCACCCAACCCACAGCTCTTACCCTGCAATCACTTATTTAGCCCTTTAAAGTAAGCTAAAATTAGTTTCTCTGGAATCATTTCTCATACGAAAATGCTGTTCTTAAAACAGCATAGGAGCTGGCCAGTCTGCCCTCCAGGTCCACACACCTTGAGGCTGGGACATCCAGCAGTGGGCCTGGAATGTACAGCTTTTGCTTCAGAATTTGCACCTCAGATTTTGAGCACAGTCCTTAGTATATTTGTCCTTGGGGCCCTAAAAATGGTCTAAAACAAACAAAAGACCAACAGAGAAGGCAATTAATTGCTTTATATGTTATCTTCTGTTGAAATAACTGTATTCCAAATTAAAGAGTGTTCTCTATCATAGAAGTTAGATGAAAGAAATTGTGAGTCTGTCATAGAGGTGGTATCCAGAAGTCCTTCAAAATGACAGTATCTCTGATTCCCAGCCACGGGCGTTTGTCGCATTGCTTCCTGGGTGCAGCTGTTGAATTGCCCGCTTCACACTCTGTAAACCAACCCCTTTACAGGGTCATGACCTCACAAGACCCTTTTCGGTTCTTCTCATTTCACAGTTTCAGGGGACCCTTCATTCCAGCCATGCTCTGTGAGGATGGATCACCAAGGTTTCTACCCTAAAACAACACCTCTGAAAGTCGATGATGGCTAATAAAATATTTCTGGAGGCAGCAGCATGGTTAGGAAAATCTGTGTGTTAAGAAATATTAGCGCATTATGTGTATTACTGCTCAACCATTTAAACAAACTGCTTAATATCCAGGGTTTTCTTAAAATCCTGGAGTGAGAACTTTGTTAAAGTGTTCTCTATCTGCTAAAGATTTTAGCTTCTTGCCTGTTAGAATCACACATTCATTACGGTAAAATAAGCAAATTAACTGGAATTTTTCTATTAAATGAGAAACACTATAATTGCTTTGTTTACATCTATTTAATGGTATTTGATATTATAGTTTCAATTATACTTTCCCCAGAAACCCAATATATCCCAACAACACTAAACATCAGGATGCAACATAACATCATTAAGAAGGGCATCCTAAAAAATAAAACTCATAACCAAAATAAAAACCTGACAATGTGTAATTATAAAGAAAAAAACTAGTTTAGGATCTCATCAGAAAAATTCAACTCACTTAATTTTTAAATATATTTGAAAGCCAACTAAGTGCTCAAAATCATTGGAAAAATTAAGAATCAGTAGTAGCATTTTCAAAGGGACAGGTTTCATGGAAAATAGCGTTTTGTTTAAATTCTACTTCCAAATGAGATGGAAGTGTTGAAAACTACTTAGGCCACTGGAGGTTAATTTTAGGTGGTGGAGAATATTTACTTTTCCTACTTAGGCTAGTTTTCGTGAGTACACATTAGTTTGATGCAAAATTGACATGAATGTATCTTCATAACAAGATAACAACTTCCCCTCATAAAATCCAGAATAATCTCTAAACATACAAATGACCACATAAAAATATCCTAAGTTCTTGTGCCTTGTGAGTGAACAATAATCTTATTAAAACTAGTGTCAGGGCACAACTCTGTGGCTCAGTAGAAGAAACAATATTTCGCTGGGGAATATGGTTTACCTGGAGATTAACTGTATCTTTGGAAGAGCAATCTACTGTGTCATGGTATATTAATGGCTTTCAATTTTCCTTGGCATTCAAGCCAATCTGAAGCAAAAGAGCAAACTTCTGAGCCCAGGCACAAATCCGAAAGCGCCACTTTCTAGAAGTGCAGTCTGTGACCCACTCAGTCATCGTGCTGCCCCTGGTATCAGGACTCATCTTTCAATGAAGCATCCCAGTCCCTTCTCTTATCCCTTCTGAATATGTGCAGTGCTGAGCAGTGTAAAAAAAGACCTGGAGACAGCTGAAAACAGGCATTTTTACCCTTCACCCCGCCACCCCCTCACCCCCATTAATTGGCTTGTGATCTTGGGCCAGTCACTTATTCACTGGGAACCCAACTGTCACATGTGTAAAATGTATGTATTAGGATGAAGCAGGAACTAAATGGTGACTGTGAGCTCTTCTAGCTCAAAATCTCTATGAATCTAGAAACTACTGTTCTAATTTTCTGAGGAACTGTGTGTTTCACTTCTGCCATAGTGCCCCTCACCTTTGCTCTTGAGCTATAGGTACTATATTGGAAGATATTTGAAGCAAGGACTTGCAGGTGAGTTGGGAGAGAGATTAGGTGCCAGAAAGAATTTTCATTGCCCTCTTGGAATTGGTAAATGTCTATAGCTACCTTGCCTCACCTGAACCCCCAGTTCTTCTCGTAAAATACTAATGTCGGCCTTTGTTTTGTTTTCCTTTGAGTCATTCAGGCTAGAATGCCATGACGCAGTCATAGCTCACTGCAGCATTGACCTCCTGGGCTCAAGCAATCCTCCTGCCTTAGCCTACTGAGTAGCTGGGACTACAGGTGTGCATCACCATACCTAGCTAATTTTATTTTTTTATTTTTGTAGAGACGGTGTCTCACTGTGTTGCCCAGGCTGGTCTCAAACTCCTGGGCTCAAACAATCCTCCTGCCTTGGCCTCCCAAAGTGCTGGGATTACAGGCATGAGCCACCACGCCTGATCCTAATGTTGTTCTTGAAGATCACGTTTTTTTATGGAGCATGTACACAAAACGTTTTTTTTCTCTGCTCATCTGTATCCAACATTGCATTTATGATGTATCATAATTCAAGGTTTATTTTATCCTCGGAAGCAACTTTGCCTCACTTTTACCTTTTTATGCACTTTTGTATTTGTACCTCCTGATATCCAAACATTCAATGAATTTTTGGTACACGTGTTTCTTCCACCTGTTAAATCAATAGATTATCCAAGTATATGCATAACTGCAAGGAGGTAACCTAATTTTTGCTGATACCTTTATTGGCTATTCTTTACTCTTTTTTTTTGGCTGCGGAATTATTCTGGGTGATGGGACCCTTACTTACAAAACATTCCACCATTTAGGATATCCTAAGACTGCCCCCACATATGCCCACGCATGCACATGAACCACTGCCTCCCACAAAATGAGCTGTGAATTTGCAAAAGGTACAGAAGGCCTAGGGGAGTCATGACTCCAGGAATAAAGTCTGGGCATATAATTCACCCTGAGCCAAAGCAAACTTTAAAAGTGCCATTTAAAAACCCCATAATGGGTAAGTAATGAGTGAATTAGAAGTTTGGTGAATTTTATGTGAAATGAAAGTAAGAAATTTCACTATACTCATAGCTATAATTTACACCATAGGGGAATGGATAGTTACCTTGTTTTTTCTTTTGGGGGTGGGGGGGGCTGTTTTTTTATTACCCAGCCACCTACCAATAGGGTTTTTGTTTTAAGTATATTACTTGCTGTTGTTATGGGTGATTATGGAACTGCTGTACCCTTGACAGAAAATAGTTCAAAGCTGTTGTGAGGCTATCCTGAAAGCTGTTATCAGAGCTCCCTACTGCTCAGCTCACTTTAGGACCAAGAGTTGGGGACTTAGAGACGCTGTCACTCAATCCACAAGCCACTGACTGCAGTGTAGACACTATGGGAATTCTTTTCTTTACATGATAAACTTATTCCTAGAAAAAGCTCCATAAATACATTTTTATTTATTGAATTCTGCTTTCCTACTGACATACATACATGATAATTTCAGTAACTTGTAACATGTTAACTTTCTTTTCCTTGCCCTGTGTTATGTAGTTAAATGGCTTGTATTCATTTAACCACTGAAGAGCTGCTTATTTTTAAAAATCCCTTAATAATACAGTCACCCTCTAATTAATTGTCAAAACTTTGAATTTTCCTAAATCACATTTGAAAATGGTTCTGTGCAAATACACAAACAGTTAATGCCCCAAGACCTAACTGATAAACAGAATTATCATAATCACAAAGAACAGCTGGGCGCAGTGGCTCATGCCTGTAATCCCAGCACTTTGGGAGGTGGAGGCCGGTGGATGACCTGAGGTCAGGAGTTCAAGATCAGCCTGGCTAACATGGTGAAACCTCATCTCTACTAAAAAATGCAAAAATTGGCTGGGTGTGGTGGTGCACACCTGTAATCCCAGCTACTCGGGAGGCTGAGGCAGGAGAATTACTTGAGCCTGGGAGGCGAAGGTTGCAGCGAAGCAAGATTGCGCCACTGCACTCCAACCTGGGCAACAGAGTGAGACCGTCTTTAAAAAAAAAAAAGAAAAGAAATCACAAATAATAAAACCTGCTTATTCCCCAAGCAATAAATTTAAAACTACGTCTGCAAAATTAAAAATATGCCATGAATAAGTCTTAAGGTCTTTGATCTTTCTTAGAAGTGCATAGAAGAGCCAGGCACGGTGGCTCATGCCTGTAATCCCAGCACTTTGGGGGGCCGAGGCGGGCGGATCCAGAGGTCAGGAGATAGAGACCATCCTGGCTAGCATGGTGGAGCCCCGTCTCTACTGAAAGTACAAAAAATTGGTCATGCGTGGTGGCGGGCGCCTGTGGTCCTGGCTGCTCGGGAGGCTGAGGCAGGAGAATGGCGTGAACCCGGGAGGCAGAGCTTGCAGTGAGCCGAGATCGTGCCACTGAACTCCAGCCTGGGCGACAGAGCGAGACTCCATCTCAAAAAAAAAAGTGCATAGAAGAAAACGCTGACGTATGCTGCCTTCTCTCTCTGCTTTGGCTACCTAAAAGGCAAGGGCCCCTTGTCCTATGATCACGTGACTTCCTTCACCTTATCAATCACAAGATTCACCCTCCTTACCCTGCCCCCTTGTCTTGTATGTAATACCAACGCACCCAGCTGTTCGGGGCCACTACCCGTCTCCACCTCTTGATGGTAGTGGTCCCCCGGGCCCAGCTGCTTTCTCTTTAAAAAAAAAAAAAATGCCATGAATAAGGAGAAAGGATAAACTAAAAAACTGTAAGAATTATAGGATCATTGGTTTAAAAAACTATACACACCTCTTGGCCCTCTTTCCTCTGAAAGCATCATTCCATCTCTTCTTTTCCATTCTAACTTCTTTTAAAAGAATGATTTACCTTCATTTCCTTATTTCCTTTTTCATACCACACACTCCTTCCTGTCTCAGTAAGGATAATGTCTTGGCTGCCATAACAGAGACCAAAATAACTGTTGCTTAAACAAAGGAAAAATCAATTTTCCTGCTGTATAACAATCTGAATGCAAGGAGTTTGGATGTCAGGAACCCAGTTTTCTTCTCTTTTGTGGCTGCCATCCTTAAGGTAAGGTCCTTATTCCCAACGTGTAAGGGGGCACACGTAAGGTCTGCTACCATTGCTGCTGAGTTCCTGCCAGTGGGAAGGGGACTACACAACCTTTCCTTTTAATATTAAATAGCATGGGCTGGAAGGTGCACACATCACTTCCACTGTATGCCATCGGACAGAACTTAGTCTCATGACCATACACAAGGGAGACCAGGAAATGTAGGCTTAGCTGGGAGCCATGTCCCTGCTAAAGACTTATGGTTTCCTTTACTAAAGGAAGCAGGAGAACTGCATATTGAGGTTGTTACTAGACTGTGTCACATTTCCTAATTGTGAAATCAGATGACTCCTCCTAACTAACTCTTTGCCACTGCTAGTTTTTTTGGTTTTGTTTTTTTTCTTTGAGAGGGAGTCCTGCTCTGTTGCCCAGGCTGGAGTGCAGTGGCGCAATCTCGGCTCACTACAGGCTCCACCTTCTGGGTTCACCCCATTCTCCAGCCTCAGCCTCCCGAGTAGCTGGGACTACAGGCGCCTGCCACCATGCCCAGCTAATTTTTTTTTTTTTTTTTTTTTTTTTTTTGTATTTTTAGTAGAGACAGGGTTTCACTGTGTTAGCCAGAATGGTCTCAATCTCCTGACCTCGTGATCTGCCTGCCTCGGCCTCCCAAAGTGTGCCACTGCTAGTTTTTCACACTGATGGTAGTTTCCTCCATCTCGAAATGCCTCCTTGCTCTGATAGTATATTGGGTCTCTCTGCGAAGGGTCTCTCTGCGAAGGTGACCACTCCCCTTCTTCATCTCCCTCCTTAGCTCCTCTGTTTCTTCTATTCCTTAAGTGTGGGCCATCCCCAAGGTAAATCTCAGTGTTCCTCTTTTCTGCTCTGTACTCTCTGTGTAGCTAGTCCCAACTATTTTCACAGCTTCACCTATCACCTCATTGCCAAGGCCTCCCAAGTTTTAGACCTAAATTTCCTACTGCACCTAAACAGTATACCCAACCTTCATCTGCAATTCAATATGTCTCAGTTGGAAATTATTCTATCTCAAGTAAGGCCTATTCCTCTTAGGCTCCCTGACTTTCAATTGCAACACTATCCTCCTCCTAGTAGCAAAAGGCAGGCTGGAAATGAGAATTGTCTTTACTGCTACAAGATTTATTTTTCATCTATTTCTGACTCTTTATAGTTTTGCCCCCTTAATGGTGATTGTTCTTTACCCTGTATTTGAGGTGTCTCTGCTCTAATTCAGGACTCTATCATCTCTCACTTGGATTATTGAAACATCCTTCTAACTCTTCTCTCTGCCTAGAGGTTTTCTATTTCCTCTTTAAGTGTCCCTGAATGTTGCATCCAATTATCTTTCCAAAACAGAATTTAGATCATAGTTATCTCTTTAAACATATTCTGTGGTTTTCCATTGCTCATGAAATAAAGGGAAGATAATTAGCCATGGTTGGTACTTTAATTTATTAATGTATTAAGTTCTCACAATGGCCCTGAAAAACAAAAAAGGTTTATCGCTATTTCACAGCTAAGCATGAGAGAGTAAATGAATTTTCAATGTCATAGTTTCATTAATAAACAGAATGAGGATGAGAACCTAGGTCTTTTTTTTTTTTACACTGAAGCTTGAGCTCTTTCAAGAACTTCATATTCTCTCCCAAATTATAGCATGGCCCTCTGAGAACCTGCCCTAAACTCACTCTTCAGCCTCATTTCGTATAGCCTCATCCCTCCCTGCACCTACTGTGACCACTCACTGTCTCACACCTGCACTTTCTTTCCTTGTGTTCTCATTCGATAATTTCTTCATACTGCATTGCCCCCCATTATTTCCTGCTGATCAAAATAGAGTCGTCCTTCAAGGACTGCCTCCAGAAACCAGGTTCTGTAGAAATTTTCTGAAATCTCCCTTAATAAAAGAATTAGCTTTTCCTGTGGGCTCTGACAGCATTTTCTTCTTACGATCCTTTAGTATTTAATTCATTCCAACTTGTTATTTTAGCAGTTTATGTATATCTTTCCACGTCTAGTACAGAAGCCTGTTCTTTGCTGTGTCTTGTATGGTGCATTCTCCAGCACACAGCTGGATATTGAAAGAGCATTGAAGATCCTGGCTGGTGTAAGAGTTTGGAGGAAGAAATGATCCAAAGAAAATGTGGAAGCTACAGGGAGCTTTGAGAAGACACTTAGCCATAATCAGGACCACCCTAAGGAGATAGTTTTAGAGGAGATTCAGAAGCCAGTGGGGCAGTGTTAGAGATCAGCAGCTCCCAAACCTGGCAGATCTTCCAGGTCACCTGGAGGTCATTGTAAAAATGTAAACAGATCCACTGAATCAGAATACCAAAGGGTAGAGTCTAGAAATCTGTGGTTTTAGAAACTCCACAGAGATGGCAGAGCAAGAACACATTTTGTGTTTAGTTTCCTTAATAAATGCCTTGGCTTCACCATCCTCTTGTTTACATGTACCAGGTAGGCTTTGGAGATCAGAGATTGACACCTTCCTAGTGATTCTTACGTTCAGCCAAGTTTAGGAACTCCTGGGCTCAGGTGATCTTCCAGTTCTCTTCCAACCCGGACTTCCTGCGATTTTAAGTAGAAAATGAGCTGGGCATTGACAGCAGATGAATTTGGCTACATAGACATAAATAGGCGGACCTGGGTGACTCAACACACTTCTGGAGGAATCATGCAGTGTTATTCCTGGGATCAGCCTAACTAACTGCCCTCTTCTCTGTGCTTCCTTCTTTGAGTGCTTGGTCTACTCCAGTCTCTTGTGTATTTGCACATTCCTATAATGTAAATTTGCAGCACTTAATTTAAACACATAGAATCATGTGTCACTTAACTAGTGGGATACATTGTGAGAAATGTATTGTTAGGTGATTTCATCATTGTGCAAACATTATAGACTGTACTTACACAAACCTAGATGGCGTAGCCTACTTCACACCTAGGCTAGATGGCATAACCTAGTGTTCTTAGGCTACAAACCTGTACGGCAGGTTACTGTACTTAATATAATTGTAACACAGTGGTATTTGTGCATCTAAACATATCTAAACACAGAAAAGGTACAGTAAAAGTATAGTATAAAAGATAGAAAATGGTACACCTGTGTAGGGCACTTAACCGTGAATGGAGCTTGCAGAACTGGAAATTGCTCTGGGTGAGTCAGTGAGTCAGTGGTGGGTGAATCTGAAGGCCTAGAATATTACTGTACCCTACTGTAGACGTTATAAACGCTGTATATTTAGGCTACACTAAATTTATTTTTATAATAAAGTAGTTGTGCCACAACATTATGATGGCTATGACTTCACTAGGCAATAGGAGTTTTTGAGCTCCATTATAACCTTATGGGAGTGTGTGACTCTACTTTAAAACTACTATAATATTTACATAAAGGTATGATTTAAAAATATTATGTCTCAAGTGATATACAAACTATGAAACTATTCTGGAAAAATTTACTGATCACATACAGTGTCCTTCGTGAAGCTTTCTCCAATCTGTGTGAGCTATCTTATCTCCAGAATTTTGGGGGTTTACTGTATCTTCAATTTTGGCATTTAATGATGTGGTTTTTTATTCATTTGGTTATAGGCACTTTCTCTTTTAGATAAATCATAGGCCCCTAGAAGATAATTACAATGTCTTGTACCACTTTGTTTTCTCTGTAGCACCTTGTTTTTCCCTATATATAGTAGATGCTGAGTTAATATTTGTTGAACAAATAAATAATCACTGTGTTTCTTTTTGCCATGTTGAAATTGATTGCAAGATTTGCTGTCTGCTGCTGATAGATGAAAAATCTTGTTTATTTGGGTTTTGGTGGTAGAAGTCCCTAAATGTATCCCATATGGGTTGCTTTTGCCCAAGAATCTAAAATCTTAATAGCTTTGTTAAAGAGAATAGACATGTTCAGAACAAGAAAGATTAGTTAATGGAGTAAAACAATCGCCAGCTCTGTTCTTGACTGTATTACTTTCAATTTGTTTAGAAAAAAACAAGGAAGTGGAGATCCTTTGGATTCATGGCTACGCCAAGCCTCAAACCTCTTTGGAGCTCAAATCAAAACCTTAGAGAGCATCTGTCCACACTCTATTTCCCTAGCTTGGCAGAGAACAATGGAAACCTAAAGTATGTCTCCTTCATTCAGCCTAGAATATTTCTAAATTACTTATCTGTGGGACTCCTGACAGCTCCTGCCTTGGGCAGAGATGCAACAGGGGGCTGCCTGGGTAGAATTATTTGAGGGGCGCCAGAGAGACTCCTTACTCCAGACAATCTTCCCTGTTTCCTCACCCTTTTGTTCCAGTCACCCATGCAAACATGCTGTCAGTGCTAGTTTTTGGTGAGACTCGGTAGGTGGTAGAGGTTTCAAAACCAAAAGAGCGGGCAGCTTGCGTCTGCTAGCACATGCACGTCTTCATTATCCGGATTGGAAATGTCTCGCAGAGACTAATGCATTTCAATTAAATTTGCAAATTTATGACACAGGGCTGATTTCAGTTTTCAAACTGTCTCCCAGACTACTCTCCCTAAATGAGGAAATGAATGCAATGCTGTTACCTTTCACTCTGCACCTAAATCGCCGGGTCGGCTCTGGGTGTTATGTCTACTAAGTGCAGAGTGATTGGCTTTAACTGATCATGCATTCCAGGGCAAGTCCAGGGCTCCCCAACTTCAACTCCCCTGTGGCCTGGGGGAGAAGCTTTGCAAACGGAAGAGGCCTTTGTTCTGCAATTAATCACTTGAAGTCAAAGTATGTTTGGGTACTACAAGTGATAGCTCACAAAAACTATGAAGTGGCTGATCTGTGTAGCTGGTGAAATGCATGAAGTCTCTAAGAGAAGATTTTTACTTTTAAATATGAAAATATCTTAGGAATAGAGTAGGGAAAATTGTCAGATTTAGATTTGACAAAGTACACAATTGGACAAAGTAGAAGTGATATGCTAATTTATCATGGAATATCTTTCTTTTTTAAGAGACAAGGTCTCATTCTTTTGCCCAGGCTAGAATGCAGTGGTGTCATCATAGTAACCTCCAATTCCTGGGATCAAGTGATCCTCCTGCCTCAGCCTCCTAACTAGTTAGGACTACAGGCACACATCATCTTGCCCAACTCATTTTTTAAAAAGCATTTTTTAGTTGAGAGGGTCTTGTTATGTTGCCCAGGCTGGCCTTGAACTCCTAGCCTCAAGCAGTCCTCCTGCCTCAGCCTCCCAAAGCACTGGAATTACAGGTGTGAGCCACCATGCCCAACTGGAATAACTTTTAAAGGCTAAATTCTGGTGTGTTAGGAGCTAAGCCTAAGATTACTTTCTGCTGGTGTTCTTACTTTCCTGCTGGTCTGTTTTATCATGGCTGTAGCGAAACTGACCTGGGAGGCACAGGAGGTGGTTGGTGCCAGAGTGGTCAGGGCCGAAGGTCAGACTCTGAAGAGAAAATGAGCATGGAAGAGTGTGTGTCTCTCTAAGTACGTGGCCCTGTTGGCCTGCCTGGGATAAATGAACTTGGGGTTACCCATTATTTCTTACTGTTTATGGCTCTTTTCTCTTAGTTTTATTTTTCTACCCTTTGGAAACATTCCGCATAGGCTAGTCAATGATGTTTTCATCAGCTGCTGCAGCAAGGAAAAAATTTCTCTTTAAATTGAGAAATTAATGAGTTTGTTGTTTTTTCTTACAGTAGAGAGTGACTTTACTTACTTCATTGACTTTTATAGCAATTAACCTTGTGCAATAGTTGTGTCAGGAATTTAGAAATGCCTCGTGAGTGAATGTTGTCAAGATGGATAGAAATGAGAGTGGTCCTCACAGCCCTGGTCAGGTCTCTACGATCTCACTTCTTTAGAATCCAAGTTGGACATTAGTCCCTTTTCGCCTGGAGAAACAATTTGACTCTGTGAACTGGGGGCCGTACCCTGTATAGACTCAAGGAGTATCAAAAGACCTGAACAAACCATATAGAGTGGACAGAGCCTTACTTCTGATGTTCAGGCCACCAGGCAGTGGTTGGAGGGATGGCTGGACATAGCTATATCCCTCTGAAAGCATATTTAAAACAGCCCTTGTGGCGTTAATACCATCTATGCTTCAGGTAAGCCTAATGAGAAAAAGATCAAAATGTTGCCCTCAATCTTCTCTATTCAAAATGCCATAAACCATGTGATATTGAGCTTTCTGAGGCAAGGAAGCCATTTCCATGATGCCCGTAAGTCTATATGCTATTCCTTGTGCCTTGGCCTGATGTGACTTAGTTCAAAGCTGCCAGGAGATCATGGCAAAGGAGTGAATATTCACTCCTTTTTGTATTTCATCCTTGAAGCTCTATATACCCCTTTTCTGACTTTTTCTTCGAAGGGAGACCATAAGAGTGTCATTATTTGCTCATAGAAGCTGTCCCTGGTAATGACTGGTAAAGCAAAGCTATATTGGGTAGTCAGACCGGTGAGTCATTTATTTTACAGGTGTGATCTACAGTGAGGGCCAATACCTTTTCTATACCACAGAAACCTTATTCACCACTCCAAAGGACCATAGGCCAGAATTGACTGAGCCAGTGGTAAAAATGTGTTTTTTGCATGTTCCTGTGTTTATCATGTTCCTCCGTGTATTTCTGAACAGTCATGAGAATGAAGAGCTCTTGCATTTATTAGAGAGATTCTGAACTCCTGTCTTTACATTTAGGGTAAATCCAGTGGTGCAGCAGCTTGAACCTTCAGTTTTTATCATCCTACTTTTTAGGGAACGTGGGCATTTCCTGTGGCATGCTGACTTAAAGGCACATCACTTGTTGGCACACAGAGCATACCTTATCCATTCTTTAGACCATTTTTAACTTCTTTCTTTAGCAACGAGAGATATTAAAATCTTTTTTTAAAGAAATTCATATTATAGCTGGTCAGATCTCATGTGTTTCCGAAGATGCCTTTCATGAACCATATTCCCTCAATGTGTCTCTTTTCTTTGCCTTTGTCTGCCAATATTTCCAAAGCCCTTAACTTTTAATGGCTTGGATGAAGAAACATACATGATCTGAGTCAAGCAGTGATTAATTTTAGTCACACTGTACTAGATAGCTGGTAGGGCTTTCTTTTTAAAGCTAGTAGCACTAGAGGCCAAAAGTTTATTCCTCTGCTCCTGAAGTCACCTCTCAGTCCTGTTGTCTACAATACAAAAGCAAGTAATGTATTAACAAAAATGCCCTGATAATATTACTGGATTGTATTTTCTCTACTGACTGAAATGAACCAATCATTATTATTTAGGAGAATTTCTAACATATCCCCCATAGGTGTTTAAAATATAATGCTATTTTTCAGGGGCCAGTTGCCTATTTTTAAACACTAAAATTAATCCCATAGGTTAGAGTGTAAACCCCAACCTGAACCATGATTTGAGACCTGTTGTGTCCAGACACCAGTCATCAGCCCAAATTCCTTTTTTTCATTAAAAATATAACTTAGCCTTTGTCTGGGCTTGGTGGCTTACACCTGTAATCCTAACACTTTGGGAGGCCGAGGCAGGTGGATTGCTTGAGCTCAGGAGTTTGAGACCAGCCTGGGCAACATGGTGAAACCTCGTCTCTACAAAAAAAAAAAAAAAAAAAAAATATATATATATATATATATGTATGTACATACACACACACAGACATATATTTGTGTATATATATACACACACACACAGATGTGCATATCTATACACATGCACACACACACACCTAGCATCATACTTTAGAGTTACTCAAAAGTTAATAGGTTGACAGTCTTATTACAGTTCACACAGATATGTTGAATGCGAAAGAAAGGAAACGAGGATGAGCAGATGAACCTCCCCCCCCCAAAAAAAGTTAATTGCAGTCACAGAATTAAGTTGGGAGAAGCCATAGGCAAGGTGTAATAAGATAGCTCTATTTAATTTTCATTCTGAAGCTGTTAAAAGCAAAGGAGGCAAATAGATATTGGAAAGTTGCATAGGGCAGAAATTAGGGAGATGAAGCAAAATTCCAGAAAAGACCATAAATAAAATGAATCATAATGAAACGTGAGACAATCTCTGCCTTTATGAGAGGAAAGTAAATGGGTGCCCCACTTATTTCCACAGTCTGGTTCATCTGGATCTGTCCCCACTGTGCCTGTCTGTATTTGCCAGACACTGGTGATCTCACAGGCTTAGAACTTACCTGGAAAGTAACAAGCAGAGGAGAGTGGGAAAGCTGGCCATGTTGTGATTTTTGTAGATTTGATGTTTTACTGGAGCCCAAAATCTGAAATCTTGTGGTTAAGGCTGTCAGAAGAATCATCCCCTTGTCTTCTTAAATCAGTTGTCTATCTCTAAGATATTCATAGTTCTTTAGGAAGAAGCTTTCTGTTGGCTTCTGTTGTCTTTCTCCTGAAGAGGAAGGTGTGTTTTGGTTTGTTTTGTTTTTTGTTTTTCCCCCTAGGAGCTTCAAAAGGTTCTGTTAAAAAAAAAAAAAAAAAAAAAAAAAAAAAAAAAAAAAGCTCTTTTTGTCTAAATAAAAACATAAATCATCAATGTATAAAACAAAGTAAAGCTTTTCTAACTGAAGCAGAGCTTGCCAACATTGGCATCTAGAGGATTCCCTAATTCTGCCTCTTCTTCCTGAAACACCTTTGCTGAAGGTTAAAGCTCTTTGAAAAATAGTTTACAAACACTGCTCCAAACTACTGGATTTTCCAGTAGTGAAAAGGAGTGTAAAGCAGCCTGAACACTCTTATCTGCCCCATTTCCTCCATATCTCATTTATCTCTTGATTGGCTTGTGTGCTCGATCCCTGTGGTCAAAAATAAAAGCACTTCTGTTATTACAAACTTCATGATGATTTCAGTATCTTCTGCCTTGTACAACACAAACCAGTGAAATACTGAATGTCAAAAGAATAAAGACATTGTACTTCCTCAGTCTCACAGATGGCTAGATTCTGAAAATTGACTTGATTTAGCTACAGCCGTATGCCTCTAGCCTGTAGAAAGCCCACAGTATGCCATAGGCTTTCCCAAAAGATGAGGCTATAACAGTGGGGAGCCTAAATCTCTCAATGGAAAGGCATGCCACCTCAACTACCTTTTTTTTTGAGATGGAGTCTCGCTCTGTCGCCCAGGCTGGAGTGCAGTGGCATGATATCAGCTCACTGCAAGCTCCCCCCGCCGGGTTCACACCATTCTCCTGCCTCAGCCTCCCGAGTAGCTGGGACTACAGGTGCCCGCCATCACATCCAGCTAATTTTTTGTATTTTTAGTAGAGACGGGGATTCACTCTGATAGCCAGGATGGTTTCGATCTCCTGACCTCATGATCCACTTGCCTCGGCCTCCCAAAGTGCTGGGATTACAGGCATGAGCCACCACACCCGGCCAGGTTACAGTCAACTTCTACAGAGTCAAGACTAGGCAAGAACATCAGAGGACATGACTCACTTTCCCATCTTATACTTGTGTCTTTCCTCAGTAGACGTTGGCAGCACTTGGTATTTACTGGGGTTCCCAATAACTCCTTAGGGAGCATATGCATGATAATGAGAAAGAGGAAAAGATAAAGTTTTCAGAAATTTTACTGAGACATTTATGAATTGAGAATATATATTTTCTTTCTCTGACATGTTTGTATGTTTTTTTCCTATATTTCCAAATTATTTTGTAAGGATTGCCATATAACCTTTATTTTTTTTTTTATTTTTATCAATTCAGGAGGTACATGGATTTGTGCAGGTTTGTTACATGGATATATTTCATAGTGGCAGGGTTTGGGCTTCTACTGTATCCACCACCCAAAGAGTGAACCTTGTACCCAATAGATTATTTGTTGACCCTCACTGTCTTCCCACTCTCCCCACCCCTAGCATCTGTTATTTCCCTCTATATGTCCATGTGTTACCATTGTTTAGCTCCCACTTATAAGTGAGACCATGCAGTATTTGAATTTCTTTTTCTGAGTTATTTCACTTAGGATAATGGTCTGCAGCTCCATCTGTGTTGCTGCAATGGAGGTGATTTCATTCTTTTTATGACTGCATAGTATTTCATGGTGTATATGATCCACATTTTCTTTGTCCAATCATCTACTGATGGACATTAGAGCCAACATCTAGGCCAGAAACAAAAACAAGTCCACAAACAATGAGGAGGTTGAACATGTATGCAACTAGAAACTGTCTAACGAGCAAATTTTCTTTGATTAACTGCAAAAAGCCCTTACCTCCTAAGTGGGAGAAATAAATTCCAGACTTGGGACAAAGTTACATAACCTCACTGAGTCTTAGTCTCCTTGTGGGCAAAGTAATGTGGATACTTTTAAGTATCTTGGAATCTATAGGTAAGATGACATGTGTAAATATTTAGCACATTTGGGTGGCCTTGAGCATCTTTTCTTTTTCCTTATTTAAGACTCAGTCGGCTAATCCGTAACTAGAACTACACTTCTAAATGTTTTTATAGTTTTTTCCCAAGGATAAATGCAAAAAGCAATCATTTTATAACTCTGAGTATTTACTAAACATTTAAACTGTTTAAGGCAGAAAAACAAAAGTTATCAATGCACGTCATTTGTCACATAGATACTTACTAAGAACTGACTTGTGCATGGTACAGTGCTGGGTAAAGGAACAAGGAGAGGTCCCAAATACGGATAAATCCTGCTCATTGTCCTCAAGTCATTCCAATGGTTTAAGAAAAATAAGACACCTACTCAGTTCTAAGACGAAATGCCTTAAGTACCTTAAGAGAGGCACAAAGTGCTTTGTCACTTAAGAAAAGAGCAATTACTTCTGGCTAAGAGAGATGAAGGAAGCTTTCGTGACTTTGACACTTAAGCTGTAAATAGAAGAATGGGAAGAATTTGAATGCATGGAAATGACTCAGACAGTCATTGAGGGAACAGTAAAAGCAAGATGCAAAGATGAGAAAAAGCCATGTACAAAGAATGTAAGTCATTTGGGTGGGTCATGGAACACATGGAGTGAGGTGAAGGAAAAGATGCTTGATCAGTAATCACATATAGTATTTTCTTTAATTTTTATAGTAACAATGTTATTAGGTGTGGTATTATTCACACTTTAAAGAGATGAGGAAATTGAGGTTTGGGGGTTAGGTGACTTATCCAAGGATTCTCAGCTAATTAAACCAGCATACTATGAATACAACAACAGATCTGGGTCTGAAAAGGTAAGATAGACAAGTAAACTAGGTTTATAACGGGGAGATTGTATTGCCAATCCAAAATCATAAGATTTTGAATCCTATGATACAGTCCAGGAATTGGCAGACTACAGCCTATGAGCCAGATCTGGCCCACTACCAGTATTTGTCAATAAAATCTATCAGAACACAGCATAGCCTGGTTGTGGATGTATTTTTCTGATGACTGCTTTCACACTGCAACAGCAGAATTAATTTATTGTCCAGCGCACAAGTAAGAATGTTGAATTCATTGTAACTAACGTGTGCATGTGGGCAGGGAGATGGGATTACTAAATGTGTGTTTTAAGCAAATTGTATAACATTAGCTAAATAAAGAGCTAAGCTACTCAGCCACTTACAGATGCCAACAAGTATGTGATTAATATGAAGCAAGATATTTTTATTTGAAGCATGGAAGAAAAAGCATATTTTTTAAATGTCTGAGTTGATAGATCTATAAGTATTTACTATTTTGAAGATTTTTTGAAGAAATTTTAAAAACAAAAATATAAAAGATAACATATCACACCCATGTTCCCACTACCTAGAATTATAACTATTAACCTTCATCATATATTCTTTAAGATTTTAAGTTTAAAAATGAAGTATTACAGATAAAATGAAATTCTACTTGGCATATTATTGCCAGTGTCATTCTCTTCCCAGATCTTTCTAGCAACAACCTCTATCATGAAATTACTGAGTATCTTTCTAGTCTATTTTGAATACTTTTATATGTGTGTATCCATATACAACTACAGATAGATGTCTGTATGTATGGGTTCAATTTAAAATTATACACACAATGTAGCATCCTGCATGCAAAGTAACAATAGCAGCTTACATTTATTCTGCTATTACTACCCGCCTGGAGCTGCACTGCTGTTACAGGACCCCACCACTTACCCAAAGCTAGCCTTTGGGTCAGGGGTTTCCTCACTATAGTCCCTTCTGTGGTTGCCAGAAAGATGTTACAGGACAGTGGTCCCAATCCAGACCCCAAGAGAGGGTTCTTGGATCTCACACAAGAAAGAATACAGGGCGAGTCTGTAGAGTACAGGGAAAGCAAGTTTATCAGGAAAGTAAAGGAATAAAAGAATGGCTACTCCATAGGCAGAGGAGCCTTGAGAGCTGCTGGCTGCACACTTTTATGGTTATTTTTTAATGACATGCTAAATAAGCGATAGATTATTCATGCCTCCCCTTTTTAAGACCATACAGGGTAACTTCCTATTGCCATGACATTTGTAAACTGTCTTGGTGCTAAGCGGAGTGTAACAGTGAGGACGACCACAGGTCACTACGTGGCCATCTTGGTTTTGGTGAGTTTTGGCCAGCTTCTTTACCGCAACTTATTTTATCAGCAAGGTCTTTATGACCTGTATCTTGTGCTGACCTCCTGTCTCTTCCTGTGTCTGAGAATGCCTTAGCCATCTGGAAGTGCAGCCCAATAGATTTTAGCCTCATTTTACCCAGCTTCTATTCAAGATGGAGTTGCTGTGGTTCACATGCTTCTGACACTGTCTCAGTCCTCTTACTCCTATGTAGCATGCACTATTACTGTCATGTTTTTTTAATAAATAAGGCACACAGAGAGTTCCCTTGTGCAGGGTCACACAGTTAATAAGTGATAGGGCTGAGAATTGATTCTGCAATCAGGCTTTGGAGCCTGAGCTCTTGACCATCATCATAGATGGCCTATTCACTGTATCACTGCAGGATTCTTCACTCTCTCAGTATCATGCCTCTGATTCCTGTGATTGTTGAATTCATAGATCTAGTTCATTCCTTCTCACTGTTATACCCTATTCTGTTGAATGAATACAGTACATAAGCAGCATTGCACATCGCATGGTGGTTAAGACCTACGAAATGGGAATAGTAAAAGTTCCTATCTCACAGAGTTGTTGTGAAAATTAAGTTTAATTCAAATACAGTAGGTAGAACAGCACGTGATACAGATTAAGTACCCAATAAATGTTAGTTGTTATTTGCTATTGTCATATATCTATTACCCTATTGAACCTATTCATTAGGTTGTCTGCAGTTTTTCATGATTGCATATATTGCCACAGTGAAAGCTCTGTGTCTGTTTATAATTCTTTTTGGTATCTCCCTACAAGAAAACGTGATGGCTTATAGAGTGTACATGCTTTCAGTTTTACTTGATATTGCCAAACCCAACTAGACCAATTTGTTCTCCCTAGTGCACTGTGTGGCACTTCCCATTCCCCTACAACCTCACAAACAGTTAATATTGTCTAATTATTTACATTTGCCAACCTGATAGGTAAGAAATACTATCGTGCTGAATTAATGAATTTTTAATAAGTTGTATTGAGATGGAATTTACATGTTGTAAAATTCACCCTTTTAAAGTGTACAGTTCAGTACACATTACTATCACTTCACTACACAGTGGTTTTTAGTATGTTTACAAGGATCTACAACCATCACTCTCTGATTTTAGAGGAAATCTTTGACCGGTTAGCAATAACTCCCCATTTTGGGGAAACCCATTGTTTTGCTAACCTACTTTCTGTATGGATTTGCCTATTCTGAACATTTCATGTAAATAGAGTCATGTGTTTTTGTGATTGGCTTCTTTCACTTAGCGTAATGTTTTTGAGGTACATCCATGTTGTAGCATGTATCAGCAAATTCATTCCTTTTTATGGCTCAGTAATATTCCATTGTATGGATATACCACATTTAATTTGTCCATCAGGTGATGGAAATTTGGTTGCTTCTACTCTTGACTATTATAAATAATAGTTCTATAAACATTCATATGCAAATTTGTATATAGACATCTTTTCAATTTTCTTAGTTATACATATATTTATGTACCTAGCAGTGGAATTGCTGAGTCATATGGTAATTCTGTGCTTAACATTTTGGAAAACTGCCAAACCGTTTTCCAAAGCAACTGTGTAATTCTACAATCACATCAACAGTGTATAAGGGTTCCAATTTCTTCACATCTTCATCTCTAGTACTTGTTATTGTCTTTCTTTCTGATTCTAGCCATCCTAGTGGATGTGAAGTGGTATCCCATTGTGGTTTTGATTTGCATTTCCTGATGACTAATGATGTTGAGCATCTTTTTACGTGCTTATTGACCATGTGTACGTAAGCTCTGGAGAAATGTCTATTCAAATCCCTTGTCCATTTTTAGAAGAGGGGGTATAATTTGTCTTCTTATTGGAATTGTAAGAGTTCTTTATGTGTTCCAGACACAAGTCTCTATCAGGTATATGATTTAAAAATATTTTTCCCATTCTGGAGGCGGAGGTTGCAGTGAGCCGAGATTGCATCACTGCACTCCAGCCTGGGCAACAGAGCAAGACTCCATCTCTATATATATATATATATATATATATATATAAAATATGTATTATATATAATATATAAATAAATATAATGTATATTATATAAATATGTATTATATATTATACATAATATATAAATATATTTTTTGAATGGAAAAAAGATAACCTACAGAATGAAAAATATATATATATTTATGTATTTTTTTCCCATTCCATAGGTTATCTTTTTTCCCATTCTGTAGGTTATCACATCTTAATTGATGTGAATTGGTGAATTTTAATATTTGTAGTTTCATATTTCCTCAGAACTTCATTCTTCAAAATCATCTCATTATCTGTTAAGTGGATCACAAGCCAGATAACAATGAAGTAAATAATGCTCTGTGCACATAGTATTCCATCCGTCAGAAACTACCACATTCTTCACAAAAACAGGCTTCAGCTCGTGAAGAAAATTAACTTTTGATAAAGCAGAGAAGCCTTCACACCTAATTAGGGTTTGAATTTAATAACAAAAAGCACTGAAAAAACATTTCAGTATTTTCAAATTGCTGATGGATTAATTCAAAAGCATTTGGGTTTGTGTTTAACCTGCCTTAACTCTTTTCTTCTTTCCTTTTCCGTCTTCCTTTCTTTTCCCTCTCTCCCCTGTCTTTTCCCTATTTCTATTTCAGATTGAAAATGGCTCAGGAATCAGTCAGCAAGTTGACCTCAGAGAAGAAAGTGGAGACAAAGAAAATCAATCCCACTGCTAGCCTGGTGAGATATATTTTTCAACATAACCTAACGATTGTCATGAAAATTGAGGTGCGCCCAGGAAGGGCTAAAGCTCAGAGATGAAACGTAGTATCCAGATTCCCAGTTCCCATCCCAGAGTAGCATATGGTTAAAAAAAAAAAAAAAAAAAAAAAAAAAAAAAAAAAGTATGTGTGGGTGGAGGTACAAAACATAGCTTTATATGTTTTTCCTGTAAACTCAACGTAGGTCATTTCTGATAAACCAAATTTAGTCACTTGCCATTTCACATCCTTCTACACCCTACCCGCAATACAGTCACCCTTATCTCAAAGTATCTTTTTCTCAAAATGTTTAAATATATTCATTCTCTTCAGTTCCTTTTCCCCATTAAAGAAAGAGGCAGGGATTCTCCTATTTTGATAGTTGGGAAATTTGAAGTGCAGAAAGATACAGCCTACCCAGGGTCACTTGGCAAGTGGAGAACAAAAACCAGGACCAGATTCTGGGTCTCCTGACATCTCTCCCTGTTCTGGAAACCAGCAGTCTCCCCAGTCTTCCTAGATTTGAGATTGCGTTGTCCTCCAAAGTCCAGTTTTCAGTAGAGATCACAATGAATCTCCACCTAGGTGTCACACACAATCGTCAGAATAGCTACATGGTTAGGATCCCAGGATGTTGAGAATGAAATGGCTGGGTTCAGATCACAGCTCTGCCACTTAAATAGTTGTAAAACCTTAGTGAAGTTACTTTGTTTCTTTCTCTTCCATGAAAAGAATGTATTACTTTTCCTTTGGGGTTATTTTGAGAAAACTGAGAAAAGACATGTAAAATGCCTAACACATAATAAGAGCTCGATAAATTAGTTGTTTTTCTTGTTGCTGTGAATTTCAGCTGCTGTGGTTGACTCTGCAATGGGGAATGGCAATGAGTGGGAAGTGGAAGTATCACCCTCCTCTCTCGGATTTTTCAAACTCTGCCCTCTCTGGGCCCTGATGTCCCACAACTACTTACTTTATCCTTTTAGATTATTAATACCTTTTTGCTGGATGCTTCAAATCCTTTGAAAATCTAAGTGAAATCTAAGTTATAAAGTGAGATTATTTCTGTTGACTGACCATAATGTTTCTCCCAGCAACCCCATGAGCAGCTAAATGAACGTTGCATGAGGTTGATGAATGAGAAATGGTGAAGTCCAGGCTATACGGCTTGGTCGGGTGAAGCCATGGTTAAGCACATGCCCCTACCTGACTGGGCATGTCCTCTGTGCCTGTTTGATGGTGTATTTATGACATTCGTTTGTATGATTTTCAGTGGCAGCTAGCTGAACCCTGATTTTTATCTTCCTCCTTCATGAGCCTCTCCCTCTTCCTCCAGACCTTTTATTTGGGCCTCTATCCAGACTTTTACAGCCAAGCCTGTTCCCCCAAGGCAGAGAGAATGGGGTCAGCCAGATAGACAAAAGGGAAACTGGGTTTACGACCTCCCCTGTGAGCAAGCTCCCAATTGTGAACCTGGGCTTGTGGGGGCTGCTTATTTTATTGTCTCTCTGGGTGGGTGGGTGGGTGGGTGCATGGAAATTAGGGAAGAGCTTGTAAGCTGATTCCTGATTCAATTTCGCAAGTTAGGGATGGGGTCCAAATGTAGGATGGGTGTCGAAAAATCATCAACTTAATTTTATATCTAGGCCAATTTAGTAATTCAGTGCAACATCATATCTCATAGCTCATAAGCAGCTAAGGATCCATTCTCAAAGGCTTCTCTCTGCATCTGCTCATTCCAAAAGAGTATACTTCTCTCCCTTTTCCATTTTAGCCTTCTATTTGTCCTCCTCCCAGAGCAAGCACACCATCCTTACCATACTCATATGTTTACTTCCCTAGTGTCACAGATACCATGAGGGTCTGTGTTTCTGTGTAGTGTGCTCCTGTTTATTTTTACATCTTCCCAGCAGATGTCCATGTCCTTCCCTTTAGAAGGCAATCCCTGAGGAGGAAGCTCAGAGAATGAAGAGCATAACATCCATGGCAAATCGGGAACTTCTGCCATTCTGCAGAGACTGAATCTGGTCATCTCCCATTTTGTATGGCTTTTGTTGAGTTCTGCCAAGTTGATCAGTGGAAACAGTAATTTTTTTTTTCATATCTTCTTGAGCATTCTCTAATTCCATCAATGGGCCAAAGGTAGGGACGGAAGGGGTCCTTGAGTAACACTACAAAGTTAGGGTCTTTGTCACAAAAGAAGAGAACAGAAAAGACCACCCTGGCATGGTAAAGGCCCATGTTTTAGGTGGATGTAGTTGGTAGATTGGCTGGTTATTGATTTGTTGTTTGTTTTCTGGGGAATAAGGGTGGTAGATAGGGAGGAGCAGATAACTAAGAGCTTAGAGAAAGCAGTAGAGGTACTTTCATTTCTAGGCCGTTTGGCACAATTCTGGAAGCTCAGCATTCTAGACCAAAATTTGAGAAATGTATGAAAACTTGAGAAAGATGAAAGAAATGATACATTCATTTTTTTTTTCCTTAACAGAAAGAAAGACTGCGTCAGAAGGAAGCCAGTGTGACCACTAACTAAGATGAAGACACATGGAAATGATGGCACTGGAGATGGAGGACCTTGCACGCATACTCTTTGTGACCACAGGGTTGCAGGATGTTCTTGAAAGGTGTGTCACTAAATGTTTGTTTTGCTCATCTCTTTCTGAGGTCATCTGCAGAGAGTGCCCCATGCCTTCTTTAAGAAGTCCCTCATTAAGCCACAGGAACAATGGAAAACTATTTAAGGGAACATTGCAGAAATATTTGATGACTGTTTCTTGTCGAAGCCCAAAGTCCTCTTTGTTCTAAGACCAGAAGAAGTAACAAAATGTTTCCCAAATTTTTTTAAAATCTGAGATTTCCAGCTCTATAACCAAAGCTTGATATATGTCACATTGTCACAGAAGAGAGAAAGGATCATCGAGGACGGTTGCCTTGGGAGAGTTCAAGTCTTTGCCGTTACACACTGCTGTTTTGATTATTGGTCTTAGTTTTGATCCTGTTGCAGCAAAATCCACAGCATCTTTCTCTCCAATAATGTTGCAGCTCACCAAAACTATTCTTGAAGAGGTCCAAGAACACATATTTTCCAGACTAGAAAAATGATTTTTTGTTGTTATGGTTTACTTAATGAAAAGGAGAAAAAACAGAATCGTACCTGGGTGGAGAGAGGGAGACAAATAGCCATAAACTTCATCCTGGAGAACGAGTTACCATGCAAGAAGTTGACATCAGTTATTAAGTGAGGCCCATTCTTGTTTTTACATCAGTCCTTTGTGGTTTTCTGGGCCAGCAGAGATTCTGCACCCCAACTCCCAGGAGAAACTGTAATACCTGAGCAAGCACAGCCTTGAGGTCAGAGAACCTGCTTGAACAAGAGACCCAGCAGCGGAGCACCTTTTACATTTTGGACCGTTCATGAATGGGCAATGTTGTGTTGACATGCAGCCGAGTTCTATGTAATGTGCTGTGACTGTGCAGCTGGACCCCCCCACACATACACCCCCGTCCCCAGGAGGCAGTTTCCAGACAGGAGAGCAAATGCAACTCACAGCCCCCGCTCATGACCTTGGCTGATAGGCATGTGAAGTAGGGTGAAGCAGGACTCTTTAATGTCAAAAAACTGAAGGGCAGAAAAAAGGTTCCTTACATCAAAATGAAAAGAAAGTAATTACATTAATAGAAAACTTCCAAGTGGAATATTGTTCATAGGCAGCTCTTTCTGACCCTAGCTCTTAAGTCACATAAGGAAACCACCTTTGACCTCTCTGACACTTTTGTCTTTAAGCCACCTCTCGGAATTTATCTTCTGAGGGGTGAAGAAAGAGGACTGGAGATGAATTGAGAATATGATCAAAGACTCATTTTTAGGCCTTGAAGAGGCCAAGCTTTCTCCAGTTGGTGGAGGACAGTCCAGAGCTGAGCAGGAATCTTAAATTCCTTCCTGATCCAGCCACCACATGTGGCCTGCCCCTTGCCCCAGCATCTTTCCAGAACCCTTGGACCTGCCAGGTGCCTGAGCATCTTCCCAGGATATGCCTGCCAGCCAGCAGCCCCTCAGGAATGCTTCTATAATAGATCCAGTAATGAAAGCAGCACCACATCCTAATCTAATGTCAGCTTCGGGAATGAAGACTGCGGTCAGGGTCAAATCAAGTCACAGAAGCCATATTCATGCAGGTGCTAACCGCCTTTTCTACTGGTGCAACTGAAAGGAATATGGTAACATGGTTGGATTTTTAAAATTCAAAATGAAGGAATGAGACAAGCAAAATAGAAAAGCTGAGAAGGGACATGCATGACTAAAAAGGCTTGAAGTTGCTTGTGAGCAAGAAGCTTTTTATGCTGCTTTCTTACATAGTTTCTCTTCATTTTCACTTAACTCTGAAGACAACCAAAAGAACGGATCAATTAAAAACTAATTCCACTTACAACCATCATATGCTCCTTCTAGTGTTACCACGCACAAGAAAAGTGCCAGTTTTACCCATGCCATAGAAATCAGCTCTTTTGAGTTCTGTGGGGCCAGCAGAAGTCTAAATCCTCATAGGCTTGATGGTGAGAGCAGCGGGAGGTTTGAGGTGGAGTCACTGCAGTCCACTTGGGTCTCTAAACAGGATGCTCACGAGAAATCAGTGAAGGTAAGAAGGGCTGCCACTGTGGCCACGTAACCCTTCAGGAACCAGTGCTGAAGAGTAATGAGTGAAAACACTTAATTTGAGAGTTAAGACAAATGCAGCCCACTTTGGATTTCATCCTAGTGAACAGACTAAAACTTTGCAGTAAAATACCTATTTCCACAAAGCAAGGTTTGCCTGCCTCGGTTGGGGAAACCTAGTGGTTTTGTCACACTAGTCGATGTATGATGTTAGCGTTGTAAGACACCATGGCAGAATCTTCATTATTCTCACCTATTCTGAACCCTGCGTCATATATCTGGGATGCCCCCTCCCAAGTCCACCAATGTACCATGTTGCTGACACAGCCTTCTTTTTTAACTCAAATTGATGCTCAGTAAAGGTCAATGACAATTTGTTCAAGGAATTTCATCTAAAATAATCTGGAGGCCTTGAAAATGACCCCTCTAAAATAACGTTGAGCTTGTGTTCAGTGCAGCAGGAGGATCTGAACTTTTCCTGGAGAGGAGGTTATCAGGATGCCATTTGGCAGCTTGAGCACATCCAGCCAGCAGGCTTTAAGTGGCTGTTCTAAGCATAGCCCTCCCTGAACTGGAAAGGAGAGTAAGCAGTGTTGCTGTGCTGCATCTAACCAGACACTCACACCTAACTTAGTAGTAACTCTAAGAACCCTTAACTTACAAACAACTTTGTCTCCTCCTAGACAAAATTCATTAAATCTGAGGACACAGTTTGACAGTAGTTCAGATTCTTGCATGAGCAATTGACAATAAGCATCAGAGCACACAATATCATAAGTTACATAAATTACACAAAGTATATCATAAATTACACTACAGACATATTAGGTAAAAAGCATCAGGCCCAGGCGAGGCACGGTGGCTCAGGCCTGTAATCCCAGCACTTTGGGAGGCCGAGGCAGGTGGATCATGAGGTCAGGAGATCGAGACCATCCTGGCTAACATGGGAAAAACCCGTCTCTACTAAAAATACAAAAAATTAGCCTGGTGTGATGGCGGGAGCCTGTAGCCCCAGCTACTCAGGAGGCTGAGGCAGGAGAATGGTGTGAACCTGGGGGGCGGAGCTTGCAATGAGCCGAGATCGCGCCACTGCACTCCAGCCTGGGCGACAGTGAGACTTTCAAAAAAAAAAAAAAGCATCAGGCCCGTGAAGTATCAAACACCAGGTTAGGAGGTGTGCTGTATGGTTTTTACCTCAAGAAGTGGCAGCTTATTGGGGAAAAAGAAAAGAAAAAGTGTGGCCAAGCAGAAGTGGATGTTTATGATGACGGTGGGGGCCCAGAGGTCATAGGTGATGGCCCTACTGCCCAACAACAGTTGCCTTTTGAATCCTTATGTTGATGATGGTGTCTTTCTACACACTCACTGCAACTACTCAGGAATTATGGAGAAAGATTTTCGAAAATCTGAGAAGTGGAATAAGGAAGCCCAGTGGAGCTATTAACACTTTTAAATGTTCTAGCCAAAACAAATTGCCAGTATGGTTGAGGAATTGAGTATCAGATGGCATGCAGTCTCCCCTCCCCTCCCCTATCAAGGACAGTAGAAGCTGCAAACCTCTTCTCAGCCTCCTTCAGGCACCTCCTGTTTTCATAAGCACCATAAAGAATGGTGTTTCCTAAATGAAAAGTTCAGATACTGCTGGTAAAGAAACTGGAAAAACTGAAGGAAGGAATAAAATACGTTGGTAGTATTAACACCTCCAATAAGATAAGTCATTGGTACGGTTTTTCTAAGGGCCACAGTGAGATGTAGAAGAAGAAATATGTATATTTTGGGCAAAGATTTGCCTATTGGCCTGGGATTGCACATTTTCTCTATGCTGTTTGCAACAGATAAATTTTCATTTTAATGATACTCTTCCTTTCTTGAAAGTTATATGTCCTCATTTCTATTTCTGCTTCTCCCTTGGCCAGTGTCATTGATGCAGATCATTGCATACAACAGCAGAGCAAACTGCACCAAGTCAGTGTGTGAAGGGGAATTAGCAATGCACGCTTGCAGGCTCTTTTTCCAGGAACCAGGTTGTAACATTGACAGCGGAACCTCTTCATTCCCTGACATACTAAATTGGTCAATTTTGTAGTACTCACCTCCATCCACAAAAACAACAAAGATAAAATCAATTTGGAGCCTTATATGACAAAAAGGAAGAAGTCCAAAAATATATAGCCTTCCCCCCTCCCACATATCTGATCCAAATATTAAATATCTGATTTTATAAAATAGTTTAAATTGTCTTTTTAAATTGCTAACAAGAAGCATCAGTTATATTTGAGCTTCATTTTTCTTTTATCCTGTCTGTTCTAATAAAAACAAAAATGGCCAAAAGGTGGGGAGTAAAGAAAAAGCTTCCATTTTTTAAAATTTGTTTTGTGTTAGTTATTTTACCTTTAGGGACCCTACAACTGAAGAGAGTGGAGAGAATAAAGAAGTGAACTTTCATTCATGTCTGCTACTTTGTCCTCATAAAGAAATCTGCAACACAGATGAAACCAGTCTGTGTGGCCAAGCTGATAGGATTTGAAAAGAGTGGATAATTTTTAGCCTTTCCAAAATGCAAATAACTTGTTGGATATATTTCCATTTTCCAGCTATAGAGAGAATCCAGCTGCCTGGAAACCATTACTAGTATAGAAGTGGCTTAAAGAAAAGCACCTTCAAATACTCGACTCAGCAGATCTTTCTTCTTTAGACTTACATAATGATATTCATATCTCCATTAGCAATTGAATCCAGGCATAACCAGGCTCAGTTACACAGCTTATCTGTGACTAGCCTATTTTGTGTCATTTCTGCACACCCGTCCGCTGTTGACACCTTATTAGAGGCACTGCATTTTGGTTTCACAATTCTTCATCTCCCTTCCCAAGGAATGGGCAATCTACCGAACTTCCAGATCAATGCTTTGTTGGGAAGTGATGAATTTAAGAGAGTTTTAACACGTCAAATTTGAAGCCAATTCAGTATCCTTATTCGTTCCAAGACTCTTAACCAATACTGTGATATAAAGTTAGCATTTGGGAAACTTCTGTAGTTAACAACTTGGAAACGTGAAGATATTAAAATGGCAACTGGCTAACTCTGTCTCTTAAGCCACTATGCAATTTCTACCAATGGAGAGATTAGGGAAGCAAATTAAGCGTCATTTGGTAGGTCTGCTGTCTGGTGGAACTTACGGAACTTATTTCCTCTTCTATCCCCAGCCCTTCTCCTAACTACTCTGGTGATAACCAGGGGCATAGAAGACCTTTTCTCCCTTACCCTTCTCTTCTATGATAGGGTGGTGGTCTTCAGTCAAGAGCTCACGTGAACACCAGACTTTATATTACATCTCTGAAGTTCTTGATGTGGGAAAGATTGACTTTTATTCCATTTTTATATGAAGGCGTTAGATATAGCCATGAATTTATTTTTCTACATTCCCTCTAAGTTTATGTAATTTTCTGTTTTTAAATCTTCTCTTAAATGTATTGAGATCTCTAGTCTCTCCCTTTCTAAAGGCTGATCCAACTACACTTGTGGGCTATTTTTCCAAGCTTTGTGTGAAACTTGATAACATTGGGCCAGCAAAATCAAAGGAGACTATAGTTTCAGGCAGAAAATCACGTCCAAATAATCTGGCATGGATTGAACAACCTCTACCACACTATAGCTGTCACATAGGCTGAACATTTTCCTAAATTCTACCTGTGCAGACACTGAGGGGCTCTCTGTCTTTGAAACTATGAGAACGTCTTTAATGAATATGAGTATTTCTCTCCATGTATAGTATGAGCTGCCAATGCATTATCTTAGTACATCAAGAAGGAAATCAGATTTCAGGCACACATTAGCAATGGTTTGTTAACGTCCTTGGCAAACGTGTACCTACTTTCCTTCATTGTTCTCTTCAGGGGCTTTCTTCCACTTTCCTCTCATGAAACAAATGTGTTTTTGACTGTTCAACTGGGTTCACTTTCCAGATCTGTCTTTCCCAAATGAAAGGTTAGTCCCATAGACCACTGGCTATTCAGGGAAATTACTCTCTACCTCCCCATGACATGGATGATAAGTGTTCAGGGATGAACACTCTGGGAACTCTTAGCATGGATTTTGAATTCCAGATTTCTTTATAGGAGATGTATAAAAGAGTTTATAGCATACAAAAATTATACTGCTCTTCCCAGTAAGGGACTAAAAGGACATTTGAAATCTTTACATTTTAGATGTTTTTGTGAATTATAAATACCTTCTTTTTCCTCGCTTCGTGCTAACTTGTCTCTAGATAAAATCTTATTTCTTCATACGTTGGGCCACAAGGCATGAAGAAGGTAGCTCAGCCCCACTAAGACTGTTCTGCATAATCTTTGGCAGGCTTCCATTTCCATTGAAAACAAATCCATGAGTGAGAGGGAAAGTCTAGTATCAATTCTTCTGTTTGCTCACAATGACACAAATAGGTTTTGGGGATCTACCTAAGGGATAGGTCTACTCCAAAATTATTAATTTTATAATTGTGCAATTCTATAATTTCCCAAGGCATAAGTAATATGACCCTACTCTCAGCTAGATGTCTAATCTTCACAGAGAGTATGCATTAATAAAAAGGACTTCCCTTTAAAGAACCAATCTAAAATACTAAAAAGGCAGAAACTTTTAAAATTAGAAATTGGATAATTTTTAAGAATCTTTAGAGAAAACATTGATTTATCATGGTCTTTTTCTTTCATTGAGTTTTCATTTAGACTAGCATGGCAAGCAGGGTGGCCTTGGACTTTGATTTAGGGGATCGTGCTTTGGCCTGGAAAGTAAGCACTGGCCTGCATGCCTAGAACCTAAGTGAAGGCGGTCAGCATCCTAGTATGAATCAGACCTAGCAGAAATGTAAATTATTTCAAGTACTTCAGGGTTTAGTTTTCTTAGTGACACCCTGGACCCTGGATGCTGCTTTCTAAAGTGCACCTGATCCATGCAGGTTTTATGTCTTCATATAACTGGTATCTTGTGAGGTTGCAAGCAATGGGATGAGCAAGAAAAAAAGGACGCATGGAGGAGAAAAATTTGAACGAGGCTAGTGCAATGTTTTGCTGATAGATTACATTGTTAGGGAGCTGGTGATTTTTGCCATGGTTGTATCATGGACAGCTTTTCCGTGGAAATTCAAGGCATCTGTATTAGGCGCATGTGAGTGCCCATGATCTTGTATTGGTCAGTGCCAGACAATGTACTGGGAAAGCAGGTACCCCAGAGAAACTGGTCTGTGCTTGGTTTAACAGCTCCGGCAATTTCAGATCCATGGGGTTGCTTGTCCATAGACCCTGTTTACTCCATGCCTGTTCAAAAGTCATTTTGACTTCTAGCTTTGTTTCACTTTCTCCTTTCAGTACTTCTGTTTCTGCGTCCTTTTCCTTCATATTCCATGGCTATTTTTTTCCTACTTTACAGTTTCCCCCAGACCCAGATTTTTTCACCTCTCTGCATCATAGACAACTGAGTATCTCCCTTGGCCCCTCCTCCATCCCCTCACACCCTGTGCTCCATTCCTCAGCCGTTTGGACAGGGAGCCCCGCTGTCACCAAGGAGCCCATGTGAGACACACTGCTGTGACTGCCTCTTGTTAATGTCAGCATCACCTCATCACTTAAGCAAAAAGGAAAATCCATAAAAGAGATGGAAAATACGTCTCTTTTTATTTTACTTTAAGAAGGTTGGGCGGGGTGGAGGGGGGTGTTACTCTAGGCCTTCTCAATTTCTCATAGATTTTACCTTAAACTAATTAAGGCCATTCTCTTGATAAATTTGTACATCAGACTGGGTCACCAGCTATAATGCAGAAGGCCAAATTTTTGAATCTCAAGTAACTTTCTGTGCTACTGGACAAATTGACTTAATTCTGTGCAGGCAAACACTTTGAATCATAAGGATTTTTATTGCCACTCCATTCTTACTACTACTCATGATTCAAACATCTACCCCTGTTCTGAATCAGGATGTTGACACTTTTTGGTTATTTTCAGATGAACAGTAACTGCTACACTCTTGAAAGTACTTAAAAGTGTAAGCATGTCCTAAATAGCCATTTAACCTGGTAAAACATAGGCTTTTCTGTTTAAATGTTAGACCAATCTGTAGATAAAATCTGAAAGGATTTTAGGCAGTAATGAAGGCAGTTGGGGAAAGGAGAACGCCCTTTAAAGACATGAAACCTTACATGCTCTTGGATATTTTTAAGCATAATAAGCTCATTGGATTCAGGTATTTTTCCCTTTGCATTTTTAAAAATATGTATTTCTGATTTGTTTGCATATTTAATTTTGTCAAAGCTGAGAAATGCTCGTGAGTTGAATTTATAAATGTCATTTGCAACCAAATGAAGTATTTATTTTTAAAAAGAAAGGGTGAAGGAACCAACACTGATTTGTACATAATAAAAATATGTGTGTATTATATATATATATTTTTTTCCTCGACAGTGCTTGGTCACCATATCAAGTGTATTTTTGTACATAATATATATTGATTAGAAAAACGTCAATTGTCTATTCAAAAAATTCTGTCTCTGTGATAGATTATATTTATCCTAATCTGTTGATACCTCTGTTAATTTGTTTTAAGAGATAGAATTATATTTTTTGGAATTTACAGAGAATTGCATTCATGGCTTTCAATTGTAAATATGCTAAGGGTATTTTAATAAATCTTGGTTTCATGTCCATCTGGTATGCAATGCAGATTTGTTTTCAGGAGGCATGTAAAGCAATATGCCAGTAGTACTGTAATGTGGAGAATACCAGTCATTTTTAACTTGCGTTACCACTCAGGTACACTATTCTGAGCTGCAAGAGCTGAGTCTGAGGAAGTCTATCGTTGGTATTTCCTTTTTTCTCCCATTTCTACCCTATCAACTGTGGGCAACTTGGCCAGGCATTCAAGGCTAACAACCAACAGACAAAACCAGCCAGGCATTGTCTCAACAAGGCTTACCCAAAAGCAACACTTCCTGAATATACTTTGCCCAAGGGATGGGGCACAAAGAGATTGGTGACTTCAGGCTATGGGTTGAAAATAATAAACTGGAGAAACAGAATAGAAACGTAATTGTATGGATTCTCCTACTAAGTACAAGGTACACATTCTTTCCAAGGAATAATATGAAGCATGCAGGTATTTTATAAACATAAAACCAAAACACTGTAAGCAAAACACTCTTCTATTTAAATACAAATGTAATTGTGTTCTTTAGTTAATTCATTTCTTTTGGTGTTCCTGAATGCCATACACTCTTAGAGTTCTAGATATTTGCTGCAATATACCCTATTATATATAGCAATGTTTAATGAATATACATAGTTATTATCTAGGAAGACATTTCACCACTACAAAATCTTCTAAATCATAGTCAATGAGCTGCAAAAATCTTTGGACATTGGAGAAAATCTCTCAGTAAAACTCCTGAAGTTCAAGGGAATTGCTAAAAATCACACTTACTGTTGGTGAACACTACAAGACTAGAACCCAGATTTCTTGACGCTAAGGCCAAAGCCCTTCCAACTGATGGATTCATTCATCAAATTAGACCGCTCTTTCCTTCAAAATACTCTTATCATGGAGAAATATTCTAGAAATATTCTTTGAAAAGAAGAATCCAAAGGCTAACATTTTTGAGAAACATTATTAGGTTTGTGTTCTGAATTACATCTATGTAAGAGTAGCGGCCTGGGTGTCATAAGGACCTAGGAAAAAGTACCGGCACACCATAGGAAGAATCTCATGTCTGGTCTAACCAAGATTTACTCTCCCTTGCTTAGTTATTGAGTGTACATTTTTGCCTAGTCTTTAAATAGTCTATGAAGCTGATGGTCCAACTAACATCTGTTTTAGTATGTTTTGTGTTCCTGTAACAGAATACCTGAGAATGGGCAATTTATAAACAGAAATGTGTTGTCTAACAATTCTAGAGTCTGAGAAGTCCAATATCATGGTGCCAGCATCTGGCAAGGACCTTCTTGCTGCATTATCACACAGCAGAAGGCAGAAGGCCACCGAGGCAAGGGGGGCCTAGCTTTTTTCATAACAGCATTAATCTCACCCATGAAAGTGGAGCCCTCATAGCCTCATCACCTCTTAAAGGTCCCATGTCTTAATACTGTTACAATGGTAATTAAACTTTAACATGAGTTTTAGAAGGGACAAACATTCAAACCATAGCACAGGTTATGAATCCCTGATGCTAAATATTCTACCCCAGATCAGCTGCCCACTTTCACCTTGCTGTGATTGTCATTATGGAAATAAAAGACTTTAAAGTTCTCCACCTGCCCTTCATGCACATTAGATGCCACTGAATCCAAATCTTCTGAAGGTAATGTTTGCTTCATGTCCATCGTTGTGCAATGATAAATTGTAGGAGAAAATAACTATATTAGTTATTAATTGCTGTATAACAAAATACCCCCAAATTTAGTGTGTTAAAGCAACAATATTACTTATTTCTCTTGGCTTTTGTTGATCAAGAATTTGAGAAAGGCTCAGCTGGGCTGTTCTCACTTGGAGTGTCTCAAAATTGTAGCGATACGTTTATTAACATCTGTCATCTAAAAAAATTATTAATATGAGTCTGTCATCTGAAAACTGTATGGCTTGAGCTGGACTGGAAGATGCACTTTCTAGTTAGCTGACTCAGCTGGCAAGTTGGTACTGGCTGTAAGCTGGAAGCCTCAGTTCCTCTCCACATGGGCATCTTGAGTGGTCCAAAGTGAAACATGGAATGTTCTTTCTGACAAAAGCTCAGAAGCTACACCCAGTCACTTTCATCATATTAAGCTATTTATAAATGATTTACGCAGATTGGGGAAGTGGGGAACTAGACTTTACCTCTTGATGGAAGGATGTCAATGCCACATTGTAAGAGCATGTAAGATGGGATGTATATTGGTGAGAGCATCTCTGGAAAATACAATCTGTCACAGCAGCTTGCCCTGTTTTTTCTCTCTAGTCTTTCTCTGCCTTCCCTTGTTCTAATTTTTGTCCTAAATCTAGGTTTTAGATTTCTTTTTCAAATTTTTTCCTACTTTTCCCCAAATCTTCCCTCCGTCAATCTGCATATTGGAGCAGAGACATGTTTGTCTTGCCTCTCTGGAATACAGGCACTCTTTTTTTTTTGAGACAGAGTCTTGCTCTGTTGCCCAGGCTGGAGTGCAGTGGTGCAATCTCGGCTCACTGCAAGCTCCGCCTCCCGGGTTCACGCCATTCTCCTACCTCAGCCTCCCAAGTAGCTGGGACTACAGGTGCCCGCCACCATGCCCGGCTAATTTTTTCTATTTTTTAGTGGAGATGGGGTTTCACCATGTTAGCCAGGATGGTCTCTATCTCCTGACCTTGTGATCTGCCCGCCTCGGCCTCCAAAAGGGCTATGATTACAGGTGTGAGCTACTGTGCCCAGCCTGGAATGGTTATATTTACCCAATATCTGTACCCCCATTGTATCTAGGATGTAACTAGCTTGCTTTTGATTTTACAGGCTCATAAGTGGAAGAGACTTGCCTTGTCTCAGATGAGACTTTGGACTGTGGACTTTTGGGTTAATGCTGAAATGAGTTCAGACTTTGGGGGACTGTTGGGAAGGCATGATTGGTTTTTAAATGTGAGGACATGAGATTTAGAGGGGCGAGGAGTGGAATAATATGGTTTGGCTGTGTCCCCACCCAAATCTCAACTTGGATTGTCTCTCCCAGAATTCCCACGTGTTGTGGGAGGGATCCAGGGAGAGGTAATTGAATCACGGGGGCTGGTCTTTCCCATGCTATTCTCATGATAGTAAGTCTCATGAGATCTGATGGGTTTATCAGGGGTTTCTGCTTTTGGATCTTCCTCCTTTTTCTCTTGCTGCCACCATGTAAAAAGTGCCTTTCACCTCCCGCCGTGATTCTGAGGCCTCCTCAGCCATGTGGAAATGTAAGGTATGTCTCAGTCTCAGGTATGTCTTTATCAGCAGCGTGAAAATGGGCTAAAACAGTAGGTCTTGCAAGGAAGAGCCTCTGAGGTGGCAAAGCCTTCAGTGGTAGATGCCAAGTTTTTATTACAAGTGACTGCAAGACCGTGTCAGTTAAGATGGCTGTTTTAAGCTCCTGAAGGCTTAATTTTTTTATGGTCACAGAGTCCTCTGGTGAAAACTGATAGTGGAAGAGTGTGCTTGTTTGTGACCTTATCTGGTTGGATGCAATCTTTATTTCTTTATATGTTTATTAAACAAAACATGTTATCCTTACTGGCAAAGTGCCCTATGAAATATGAAGTAAAGTCTTTTTCTAAGATGGAGTTAGTTGTCAGAGGTGCTCTACACAAACAGGCAATACTGTTTTTCCTGGGACCATCCCCTTTTGAACTTCACAATTGGAAATTATTGTCTTATCTCCTGAACCCAGACCTTGTCACTCGATTACTCAGTTTGCATGTGAGTTGATTCATTCTGGCCTTTCCCGTTCCTCTAGGGGATGAGATATTCTTTCAGTTCTAGTTAGCCCACAGCAGTACTTTATTTATTCACTTGGACTTTCTGCATTTCAATTTCCACATCCGTTTAGACCAGAATTTTTTTTTTTTTTTTTTTTTTTTTTTTGAGACGGAGTCTTGCTCTGTCTCCCAGGCTGGAGTGCAATGGAGCAATCTCGGCTCACTGCAAGCTCCGCCTCCCGGGTTCACGCCATTCTCCTGCCTCAGCCTCTCCCAGTAGCTGGGACTACAGGCGCCCGCCACCACGCCCGGCTAATTTTTTGTATTTTTTTTAGTAGAGACGGGGTTTCATCGTGGTCTTGATCTCCTGACCTCGTGATCCGCCTGCCTCGGCCTCCCAAAGTGCTGGGATTACAAGCGTGAGCCACCGCGTCCGGCCTAGACCAGAAGATTTTCAAGCTTCTCTGTAAGCAGCTATTACAGAAAGCACCGTATGAGCTCCTGTCTTCAAGACCTACAGTATACCAAAGAGGAAACACACCACTAATTAAAACGAATGGGCATTTACACTAAACACATACTATTTGGGAAGAGGCCTTTGACACTTAGAGCTGAAGACTGGCTCTTTAGACATTTATCTTGAAGAAAGGCAAAAAAGAGCCTATTCCAAGTAGCATAATGACCCATGTGGGAAGCAGACAGTAAAAACGGAAACCCTATAACCACATTTGCAGATAAATCAAAGGATATGGCAGGGTGTTGTCCAGGCAGCAGTAATGTGTGTATGTAGATTCATCCTATGTTGAGGCATGGTAGGTAATATGGGTCTCCTCTTCACTGACAGCAACAGGAAAAGAAAGACTTTACAAAGTAAAAATTACTGAACTAAGATTTGAGAGAAGATCAAAGAGATAAAGACGACATTTGGCATTGCTTTCTACCCAGGGATTCTAAAAAAGATTACCCAGCAGCTGGGAAACTTTGATGTGTTAGAGGTACAAAAGTGAGATCAGGCACCACTATGTCTAAACCTGATAAAATCACCTTGTTTTGGGTTAAGGGGGTGGTTCTCAAGTACCAGGGGACATTTGGCGATGTCTAGAGACATCTTTGATAGTCAGGACTGGGAAGGGATGCTGTTGGCATCTAGTGGGGAGAGGCCAGGGAAGCTCCTAAACTTCCTACAAGGCATAGGACATCCTTTCCACAATAAACAATTATCAGACAGAAATTTCAATAGTCCAGAAATAAGGCGATACCAGATGGCTACTGCTCTCAAGTGCCTGGAACAACAGCAGCACAATCCTTTCTGGAGGTATATAATGTCATCCTACATCTGTACAAACGAACCAATTTTTCAAATAAAATTTCTGTCACACACTCAAGGATAAAGCAGCATATAAGGAAACAAAAATCATGAATGAGAATTAGTAGGAAACATGCTCAATAGAACAAAACATGCACAGGCTTCACATATTGAACCTATCAGCTTACAATGTTCAGGGAGAAAAAAGGAAAAGATTGGATATTTTGGCAAAGAACTGAAAACCATGAAAAGATTACAGGGCAAATTTGGGAGAAAGAAAAATTCTAGAACCAAAAAAATGCAATAATCCCAATTAAGAATGCCCAGGATAGGCTGGGCGCGGTGGCTCACACCTGTAATTCCAGCACTTTGGGAGGCCGAGGGGGGCGGATCACGAGGTCAGGAGATCGAGACCGTCCTGGCTAACATGGTGAAACCTCGTCTCTACTAAAAATACAAAAAAATTAACCGGGTGTGTTGGCAGGCGTCTGTAGTCCCAGCTGCTGGGGAGGCTGAGGCAGGAGAATGGCATGAACCCAGGAGGCAGAGCTTGCAGTGAGCCGAAATTGTGCCACTGCACTCCAGACTGGGCGACAGAGCGAGACTCCATCTCAAAAAAAAAAAAAAAAAAATGCCCAGGATAGGTGTTACAGCAAATTAGAAATAAAGTAATAGAGAATTGGTAAACTGAAAAGCAGGTCTGAAGAAACAATCCAAAATGAAACTCAAAAGAGATGAAACATTGAACAGAAGGTAAGAAATGTAGAGGATACAGTGAGAACAGAAGAGTAAAGCTATATTAGCAGGGTTGATGGCCAAATGTTCCAAAACTAAAGCAAAGCATCAGCCAACAGATTCAGGAAGCTGTTGGAAACCCAAGCAGTATAAAGGAAAAGAGATTCACTCCTAGATGCATCTTAATTAAACTTCAGGGAAACAGAAACAAAAATAAATCTTAAAGGCATCCAGGGAAAAAAAGACATTAAAATCAAAGAGTTGTTATACAGGTTGAGCATCCCTAATCTGAAATGCTCCAGAATCTGAAACTTTTGATCACTGATATGACATTATATGTGGAAAATTCCACACTTGACCTCATGTGATGGGCTGTAGTCAAAATGCAGACGCACAACCTCAGTTTATTCAGGATTTCCAAGGGAAAACAGACCCTCCAGCCATTTAAAAACAGCCATCCAGCAGAATGCCTCCTCATTCCTAGAGGACCCACTTCCTGGTCTCTCAACTGCTTCTGATGTTTCTTCTCATCTAAAAAGGTAAAATTCAGTGTATAGTAACCTTTTAATCAAAACATGCATCAAAGGTAGAGATTGAAAACCTGCCATTGTTTGTGGTTGCTATTGTTTAAAAACTGATACAGGTATTCTGGTGATGCTACTGTGCTGCTTAGTTACCCTGAACATTTTTTTTTCACTGCATTCATGGTACCTCCTAGTTTTTACTGTTAGGTACTTGTGTGAGTAAGTGTAAGAAAATGATTGCTTCTCAGTTGCATATAAATTCAGTCAGGAAAGATGGTGATGCCAAACAACAACAGATGGTCCGTACAGGTGGCTGAGATAGTGGCACCTATGCTTTCTGATGGTTCAGTGTAAACAAACTTTGTTTCATACACAAAATTATTAAAATATATAAAATTACCTTCAGGCTATGTGTTTAAGGTATATATAAAATAAATGAATTTCACGTTTAGACTTGGGTCTCATCCCCAAGATATCTCATTATATATGTGCAAATATTCCAAAATCCAAAAATATTTGAAATCTGAAAAACTTGTGGTCCCAAGTATTTTGGATAAGAAAAACTCAACTTATAGTAGGGTGGTAGATTTAAACTCATATTTGTAATTATGTTAAAAGTAAATAAATTATATACCCCAATTAAAAGACAAATTCTGTGAGAATGGATTTCTTGGGAAGACCAAAAATCTTTACAGCTATTGATGGGATATATAAAGATTCAGGGACCAGGCGCAGTGGCTCACGCCTGTAATCCCAGCACTTTGGGAGGCTGAGGCAGGTGGATCACAAGGTCAGGAGTTCAAGACCAGCCTGGCCAAGATGGTGAGACCCCGTCTCTACTAAAAATACAAAAAAAATTAGCCAGGCGTGGTGGTGGGCGCCTGTAATCCCAGCCACTCGGGAGGCTGAGGCAGAGAATTGCTTGAACCCGGGAGGCGGAGGTTGCAGTGAGCTGAGATCACACCACTGCACTCCAGCCTCGGCAACAGAGCGAGACTCGTCTCAAAAAAAAAGATTCAGAAAGGGTGAGAGTGAAAGGATAAAAAGTGTATAAATATACTATTTAAAGTTACAAAAACTAGATTGTTAGCTGATTTCTCAAGTGAAAGCATGAAATCCAGAAGGTAATTATATGACTTATTCAGTGTTAACACACACACAAAAGAGAAAATTTGTCACCTGAAGCCCTGCCCTAAATTGATACAGCTACATTAATATTCACTAAAGTATACTTTAAGAAAAAAAGCATTACTATACATTAAAAGAAACGCTTTGCATTGAGAAAAGGCTTAACTTACTAGGAAGATAAAACAATTTCATTTTTTATTTATGTGATGGCATAGTCTCAGAATATTTAATAGAAAAATAGAATTATAAGGAGAAACAGAAAAAGCCACCCAACACTGTGGGAGTAACTGACAGATCACACAGAAAGATATTAGAAGGAAGTAGGATCATGAACAGCATGATTAATAAATTGACCTAATCTACATATATAGAACACAACACTCAACAACTCTCTAAGCACATACAAAATATTTACAAAAATTGACTATGTGTTGGATCATAAGGCAAGTCTCAACAAATTTAAAATAACTGAAACTATAAAATACGTTCTGTGAAAGCAAAGCAATTAAAATGGAGATAAATAGCTTTTTAAACTAGAAAATTTCTGTATAAACAGGAAGAAATGCTCTTCTAAATGAACAGTAGGTAAAAAGAAATCACAATGAAAATTTAAAAATATTTTGAGCTGAGAGATAACATTTTTCATGGAAAAACGTGTAATAGAGCAAATTCAGTGTTTAGCAGGGAAGTTATAATCTTAAGTGTATAATTACAAAAGAAGACTAAATATTAATCTCAAAAAATTAGGCATGCTTTAACAAAATATCTTAGGGGGAAAAAAATTAGACAACAATATGTAGAATCAAAAGAAAGTGAAGAATGAAATAAAGTAGAAAATAGAATTAACACCAAAAGTTGCTTTTTTTAAAGTCTAATAAAGTTTTTAAACCACTGGCAAGACTAAATCAAATGAGAGCATGAGAACCAATATCAGAAAGCAGGAACAGAGGACACCAAAAAAATGGAAAAATATTTCATGTTCAGAAATGGGAAGAATTAATATTATTGAAATGTCCAGACTACCCAAAGCTATCTACAGATTCAGTGAAATTCCTGTCAAAATACCAATGACATTCTTCAGAGGAATAGAAAAAACAATCCTAAAATTTATACAAAACCACAAGAGACCCAGAATAGCCATAGCTATCCTAAGCAAAAAGAATAAAACTGGAGGAATTATATTACCTGACTTCAAATTACACTAGAGAGCTATAGTAACCAAAACAGCACGGTACTGGCATAAAAACAGACACATAAACAGTGGAACAGAACAGAGAACCCAGAAACAAATCCACACACCCACAGTGAACTCATTTTTGGCAAAGGTGCCAAGATCATACACTAGGGAAAAGATAGTCTCTTCAATAAATGGTGCTGGAAAAACTGGATATCCATAAGCAAAAGAAGGAAACTAGACCCCTGTCTCCTACTACATACAAAAATCAAATCAAAATTGATGAAAGACTTAAATCTAAGGCCTCAAACCATGAAACTACTACAAGAAAACTTTTGGGAAAATCTTCAGGACATTGGTCTGGGCAAAGACTTCTTGAGAATTATCCCACAAGCACAGGCAACCAAAACAAGCATGGGTAAGTGAATCACATCAAGTTAAAAAGCTTCTGCCCAGCAAAAGATACAACCAACAAAGTGAAGAAACAACCTACAGGATGAGAGAAAATATTTGCAAACTACTTCTCTACAAGGGATTAATAACCAGAATATATGAGGAGCTCAAACAACTGTATGGGAAAAAAAATCTAATAATCTGATCAAAAGATGGGCACACAATTTGAACAGACATTTCTCAAAAGAAGACATACAAATGCAAACAGGCATATGAAAAAGGTGCTCAACATCACTGATGATCAGAGAAATGCAAATCTAAACTACAATGAGATATTATCTCACCCAAGTTAAAATGGCTCATATCCAAAAGACAGGCAATAACAAAATGCTGGCGAGGATGTGGAGAAAAGGAAACACTTGTACACTGTTGTTGGGAATGTAAATTAGTAAAACCACTGTGGAGAACAGTTTGCAAGTTCTTTAAAAAACTAACAATTCAGCTACTATATGACCCAGCAACCCCACTGTTGGGTATATACCAAAAAGAAAGGAAATCAGTATGTTGAAGATTTGTCTTCACTCTGGTGTTTGCTGCAGCACTGTCAGCACTGTTTACAATAGCTAAGATTTAGAAACAACCTAAGTGTCTATCAGTAGATGAAGGGATAAAGAAAATGTGGTACATAGACATGATGGAATACTATTCAGCTAGACAAAAGGACAAGATCCAGTCATTTGCAACAACATGAATGGAATGGAGATCATTATTCCAAGTGAAATACGCCAGGCACAGAAAGACAAATATCACATGTTCTCACTTATTTGTGGGATCTAAAAATCAAATCAATTGAACTCCTGGACATAGAGAGTAGAAGGATGGTTACCAGAGGCTCTAAGGGTAGTGTGGGGCCAGGAGGTGGGGAGGGGATGAAGGTGGGAATGGTTAAAACAAACAAAAAAAGAAATCAGGATGAAAGAAGGGACCCATGGAACATCACTATACAGCCTGTAGAAGATTAAAAAGATGATTTTAAAAATCTTTAACCCAACATATTTTAAAATTTAGAGGAAATGGAAAATTCTTCTAAAAATATTCGATTCACCGAAACTAACAAAAAAATAGAATATCTGAATCTTTCTAAAATTATTAAACATAATCAAACTAAGCCCAAAGCTTTCACTTAAAAAATCCATCAATCATTTAAGGAAGAGATTACATGAAACTTACACAAACTCTTCTCGAGAATAAAAAAGAAAGATGATCAAATAATCTTGATAATAAAATTTGATAAAGGCATATAACAAGGAAAATTACAGGTGATTCTCAGTCATAAGCTTAGATCCAAAAATACTAAACAAAATATTAGCAACCTGGGTTCAACTAATATATAAAAAGATGATATACCATGACTAAATTGGCTTTATAATTCCAGGAACTCAATGGTTTTAATATTGAGAAATCAAGCAATTTAATTCACCATGGTAACAGAATACAGAGGAAAAATTATCATCTCAATTGATGCTCCCCAAAAACATTTGCTAAAACGCATCATGAATTAATAATGGAAAAATGCTTTTACCAAACTAGAATAAATGCATCTGATAAATATGTATTCATAAAACAACCTAATTGACCATTATGTTGAATGGTGAAATACTGAAAGCTTCTCTTTGAGATTGAGATCAAGACAAGAATGCTGCTATTATTATCTCTAATCACTGTTATGCTGAATGAAGATCCTAATCAGTGCAATAATCTAAGAAAAAAGATTAAAGTTGAAGAAACTAGAAAGGAAAAAATAAAACTTATTCACAGATAATATTGTATACACACAAAATTTGAAATAATCTATAGACAAAGTGTTAGAATTAATAAGCACATAAGAGAGATTTTGAATATAAGGCAAACTATATAGTATATAAACACACACACACACACACATACACACATATATATATATCAACAACCAACCAAAAAATAAGTGCCATTTGGAATCACATATAAAGTATACACATGACTTCTACATAGAAAATTATAAATCACTATTGTGAGCAATTAAAAACTTAAACAAATAGAGGGATATAAGCATATTTATACATTGAGTATGTAGGATGTGTCTTAGTCAATTTGGGCTGCTATAAGAAATTACCATAGGCTGGATGTGGTGGCTCATGCCTGTAATCCCAGCACTTTGGGAGGCCATGGTAGGTGGATTGTTTGAGCCCAGGAGTTCGAGACCAGTGTGGGCCACATGGTGAAACCCCATCTCTACAAAAAATACAAAAATTAGCTAGGCATGGTGGTGTGTACCTGTGGTCCCAGCTACTCAGGAGGCTGGGGTGAGAGGATTGCTTGAGCCTAGGAGGCAGAGGTTGCAGTAAGCCGTGATCAAACCACTGCACTCTAGCCTGGGTGACAGAGTGAGAGCCTGTCTCCACAAAAAAGAAAGAAAGAAAAAAATTACCAAAAAATTACCAATTAGTCTCTTTTGTGTTGCTATAATGGAATACCTGAGGCTGAGTGATTTATTTTTTAAAAAAGCTTATTTGTCTCAAATTGTTCTACAAGAATGTTCTACAAGAAGCATGGCACCAGCACCTGCATCTGGCGAGAGCCTCAGGCGGTTTCCACTTATAGTGGAAGGTGAAGGGGAGAGGAAGGAAGCAAGAGGGAGGAGGGGAAGGTGCCAGGATTTTTTTTTTTTGAGACAGAGTCTCACTCTGTCTCCCAGGCTGGAGTGCAGTGGCGTGATCTTGGCTCACTGCAACCTCTGCCTCCCGGGTTCCAGCAATTCTCCTGCCTCAGTCTCCCTCCTGGGCTGGGACTACAGGCGGGTGCTGCCACGCCCGGCTAATTTTTGTATTTTTAGTAGAGACGAGGTTTCACCATATTGGCCAGGCTGGTCTTGAACTCCTGACCTCGTGATCCACCGGCCTCAGCTTCCCAAAGTGCTGGGATTAGGGGCGTGAGCCACCGCGCCCGGCAGGTGCCAGGATCTTTTTAACAACCAGCTCTTGTGGGATCCTCATGAAGGATCCATCCACATGACCCAAACACCTCCCATTAGGCCCCACCTCCAACATTGGGAATCAAATTTCAACATGATGTTTGGAAGGAACAAATATCCAAATCATATCAGGTGGGGAGGCTTAAACAATAAATATTTATTTCTCACAGTTTCTGGAGTCTGGAAGTCCAAGATCAAGGGACCAGCATAGTCAGGTTCTGGTGAGGACCCTCTTTCAGGGTGCAGACAATTGACTTCTCGAATTCTCACATGGTGAAAGTACAGTGAAAGAGCTATCTCATGTATCTTTTATAAAGGCATCTATCCCACTGATGAGGGCTTCATTCTTATGACCTAATTCCCTCCCAAATCACCTCCTAAAACCATCATATTGGGGATTAGAATTTCAGCATATGAATTTTGGGGGGCCATAAACATTCAGTCCGTTTCAGGATGTTAATTCACCCCCCAACTAATAAGTAGATTCGATGCAGTTGCATTTTATAATCCCAGCAAATATCATTGTAAAACTTGACAAGCTGATTCTAATATCTGAATACAATTGCAAAGTGTCAAGAATAGCCAAGATGATCTTGAAGAAGAGAACAAGTTTTTTAGAAATGTATTCTACCAGATATCACGATTTTTTGAAGCTATATAGCTACTATAACAGTGTGAATTTGGCACAAGGATAGACAAATAGAATACAATAAAGACTCCCCAAGCAGACCTATATATAACTATACGATCTGTTACACAAATGCCACTCTAGAAAAGTGCAGAAAAGCTGTTGCAATAAATAGTTCTGGGATAATGGTACATTTATATAAGAAAAAGAAAGCTTGACCTCTAGCTAATATATACATACAAGTATCAGTTCCAGGTACTTTGTAGGTCTACGTGTGAAAGCAAAGCAATCAAATTTTTTAAAGACTGTATTCATGATTTGTGAAAGGAAAATATTTTTAATTAGGACGCAAAAAGTTACCAACCATAAAATTTGATAAGCTTTACTACATTAAAAGTAAGAGCTTCTCTCCTATGAAGGTAAAGACTGGAAGAAGCTATTTGCTACATGGTTCTGATAAAGAACTGTCATCAGAATATATAAAGAACTCTTATAAATTAATATGAAAAGACCCCAACTAATAAAAGAATCAGCAAGAAACTACACAAAAGGAGATAGCCAAATGGCCAATAAATTTTTGGAAAGATACTCAACCTCATTACTGATCAGGGAAGACCGCATAAAAATCACAATGAGATGAGCCAGGCATGATGGTGGGTACCTGTAATCCCAGCTACTCGGGAGGCTGAGGCAGAAGAATCGCTTGAATCCAGGAGGTGGAGGTTGCAGTGAGCTGAGATTATGCCATTGCACTCCAGCCTGGGTGACACAGCGAGACTCCGTCTCAAAAAAAAAAAAAAAAAATCACAATGAGATTATTAGTGTGATTTAATGCACACCCACTGGAATGGTTGAAATTGAAAGAACCGACAACATCCAGTGTTGGTGAAAATGTGGCTCAAGAAAATCCTCTGATGCTGTTGGAGGGAGTGTAAATTGAGACAATGACTTGAAAACACTTGGCATTATCAATAAAGCTGAGCAAACACACACCTTATAAACTAGCAAAATTCCACTCATAGGTAAAATGCTCAGTGGGAGCAGATGCACTTTGGCACGGAGATACACATACGACAATTTTTATAACAACCTTATTCGTAATAGCCAAAACTGTAAATCTGTCAAATTTCCATCAAAAATAGAATATATTTTTTAAATTATGGTATACTCACAGATTAAAATGTTATACAGGGATGAGACAAGTGCAAATAACAAATGGATGAATCTCACCAACAAGGTTGACACACAGGATAATATGCCATGCGATTCCATTTATAGAAAATTCTGACACAGGTAAAATAAACTATAATGTGCAAATATGCATCTTGAGGTGCTGAAACTATAGAGAAGAGCAAAAAAGGGACCCGTGAAAGTTAGGATAATGGGTACTGTGAGGGAGAAGGAGATGTGATTGGGTAGGAGCATGAGTGGATACATAATTTGACAGGCCCAGTGCAAAATGAATATTTAAGATTCCTTGTTCATAAATTATTAGGAATTTTAAAACAGTTTCAGTAGAACACTAACCAAGGTGTGGGGTCTGCTAAGCACAGGATCGTGTCTCACATCCATGAAGCCCTCCTGGGTCAGTACACTCAAAGGACCTCCACGGTGCTGGCAATGTTACAAAAGTCTTTGAAAATAATTCAATAAGCTCTACTACATTTTGTGTCTTTTTCTGTATATATATGATAAAGCATGATAAAGAAAGGACATTTTTTAAAGGACCAAAACAAAACAAAATACAGGAGTCATATTTTATTCCAATCCAAGGAGCTTTGGAGGCTAATGCAGATCAAATTATGTGGGGAAAAAAAAGAAGAAAGGAAGGAAGGAGAGAGAAAGAAAAGAAAAAAGGAAGGAAGGAAGAGAAAGAAAGAAAGAAAAATCTAGAAAGAAAAAGAAAGAAGAAAGGAAAGAGAAAAGAAAAAGAAAGAAAGAAGAAAGAAAAAAGAGAAAGAAGAAAAGAAAGAAAAATGAAAGAAAGAAAGGAAAGAAAGAAAAAGAAAGAGAAAGAGAAAGAAAAAGAAAGAAAGAGAGAGAGAAAGAAAGATCCTAGGGCATTGGAAGGCTGGGGTATTGTCATAGCTCTCATTTATGACTTTAGGCAAGTCGCCTGACCTTTTAGAATCTTGGTTTCTCAATCTGCCAAATGCACATTCACCTCTCTACTTGACAAAGTTATAAGAATCAAATTATATGAGTAGCACTTTAGAAAGAACAAATGTCATACACTATACAATAGTGGCACTGGAGAATTCTGTATGCTTTAAACTTCATGTTTATATATCCCTATGCTATGTACACCAGACGATTTCATTTTACAGTGGTGTCTCCTGGTTACCTTCTTCATGTTTTGCTTTGGGCTAGGTCAAGGGATGGCAATTGAATTTCCAGGCTCCTTTGCAACCTCATGCCCATTTGAATTCCAGGATTGAAAGGCCAGACCCACATAAATTTGTTACTACAGCCATCTCTCCTACACACAGAGTCTAAAGTAACATCCTGCTTCCTGCACACAGCACTGAGACCACTCATTTCTATTTGGGTGATTGGGAGTCAGAGGGAGAGCCTGTGTATTTGAACTAAGAATTGATGCTCATTCTCAGGAATTGAATAAAAAGAGGGATTCTGGTCCTTTGGGATAAAATCCTATAGTCCCCTATACAATTCTGTCTTAGGCCCAAAGTTTCATAAGTAATTTTGATCATGTAGTCAGAACCTGCATGGCATTCATTCCACGTATTGAAAGTCTTCATTCAGATAGGATGAATTTTTTTGAAAAGCAGAAAAATATAGAGAAGAAGCAGGTAACTCCCAGGTCTGAAAGGACACCTTGAAGCGGTCATTTTAAGAGACCTCTATTCAAAACATGAGCAAATCCAGCCACATCTGCAGTTCCACCACTGTGTGTGAGTATATCTCCATGTAGAGTTGTTCAGATAGATTCTTGTAGGTGCTGACTTCACAGATCTTAAGTGCTTTTGGTACCATATTGTCTGTAATGCCCTTGGGTATACAGATTGGGTCTTATAGTTTCTTCATATTTCTTCAAAACGTCTAGGGGAGTCCTTTGTGAGCACTAAGAAAATATCCTAGGGAGATTTGAGTGTCAGTGCAGTGAGGGTCTGCGTTTCCTCCCAAATTTATACCCACTTCAGACTATTATTTAGGCCTCTGAAGAGCCTCTCTTGGGAGCCATCCCCATCAGACTTAAAAGCTTCAGCTGTGGCCATAGTTTATATTTTAGAACCATAAAGTGGAAAGAAATGCTTTATGGCCTAATACCTGATATCCAAGGAATTGATTGAAAACTGACTGGAAAATCTGATAGATGTGTTGACACAAAGGGGCACACTGAACTCTGCTTTCATGCTGCAAAGGTGAGCTGCACCACTGGCGCAGAAAAAAATAAAATCAGCCTTCGCTGTTTGTTTTTTCAGTCCTCACCTCACTGAGTGCTTTCATGGCTTGTCTTTCCACTAGAAGTTCATAGGGGATTCTTGAGAAGAATCAGAATTGTGCTGTAATGACAGCATGTGTTTGCAAATGCTTCTTACAGACAAAACCTCTGGCCCTCGTAGTACACAGGTGGAGAGGCAGAGGGTAGAGCGAGTCTTATTAAGTGGACAGAAGAAGGGAAGAGGCCAGGCACGGTGGCTGACGCCTGTAATCCCAACACTTTGGGAAGCCAAGATGGGCGGATCACCTGAGGTCAGGAGCTCGAGACCAGCCTGGCCAACATGGTGAAACCCTAACTATATGACTAAAAATACAAAAATTAGCCAGGCTTGGTGGCAGGCGCCTGTAATCCCAGCTACTTGGGAGGCTGAGGCAGAAGAATCTCCTGAACCCAGGAAGTGGAGGTTGCAGTGAGCTGAGATCGCGCCACTGCACTCCAGCCTGGGTGACAAGAACGAAACTACGTCTCAAAAAAAAAAAAAAGAGAGAGAAGATGTCAGGAGATCTGAGTCACAGTATCACCTTTGTCTCCAACCACTCACAAGGTTTTCCAGTACTCTTGGATCCCTTGAGCTCAGCTTCTTCATCCTAAAATATGAAGGACAGTGCTGCCCTGACTCCCTCACAGTGTGGTTATTTGGCTCCAATAACATTCTGTTTGTAGAAGGACTTTTTAATTTAATAGTATATTAGGCCAATGTGAGTTTACCTACTCTTCCAGAAGAGAAAATAGATGAAGAGAAGCCATGATTTACTCAAGGTCACATAGCTGCAGTGAAAACATCATGTATTGAGACTTGAACCCTTTCTCCTGCTACAGAACTGGTGTTCTCTAGAGCAGGCTCACGTCTTGGGGCAATTGTCTGTGGTTTGATCCACTTGAGGGCAAAAAAGGGGCCAAATGTTTTTACAGATTCAGTTGAATGCCTCATCAATGGTATTCACTGAAGATTAATTAAAGGAGGCTGGCACGGTGGCTCATACCCTTAATCCCAGCACTTTGGGAGAGCGAAGCAAGTGGATCGCTTGAGGCCAAGAGTTCAAGACCAGCCTGGCCAACATGGTGAAACCCCCATCTCTACTAAAAATACACAAATCAGCTGGGTGTGGTGGTGTGCACCTGTAATCCCAGCTACTCAGGAGACTCAGGCAGGAGAACTGCTTGAACCCTGGAGCTTGAGGTTGCCGTGAGCTGAGATCACACCATTGCACTCTAGACTGGGTGACAGAGTGAGACTCTGTCGCAAACAAAAAAGGAGATTTCCAAATGCCATTTACCTTCTGTCAATGGAATGAGTTTGGGTTCAGATATTTGCATCTTCACCATCAACAGAATGAATGAAATCAAACTCTTGGCCTCGTCATCTGATTGCCCGACACAGGCTGCATCAACAAGGACAGGAATAAAACTTTAACTGGGATGAAAGTCATAGAGGACTTAGAGAAGGAAGACATTCTGATTTGGTGTATTTCATTTAAATCAGATTATTCTGTTTTACTGCTTTGCTAATAGGGTTGTTCAGCAAGGATTTTTTTCACATATCTGGCTGGGACTTGGAGCGGGAAACTTCATTTTGAAGAACAACTGGAAAAAAAAAAATTCTGCCCCCAAGTAAGCCAGCTTTGTTTCCTTACAGAGAAATGTGCATGAGGCTTTGCCTAGCACTTCTCATAAGCTACTGGCATTTTTTTGGCTTCCATTGAACCACCTCAGTTGCCTATATGTAGCCCTGTCTTGTGTAAAGAATTTAAAAAGCATTAGAATGCAGAAATCAAAGAGACAATAAATTTAAAACCAATCTTATTGTCTGCAGCCTAAAGTGTTATTCAGATCAAAGGGGAGGGGACATCTGGCTTCTGGCTTGCTACAAAAGGCAGATCACGTTACCTTCCAGTTGCTGAATTCATCCACTCTCATTTTTGGGGTCTAGAGAACATGGCTTTTCAGCTCCCACTTGAGGCATATTGGGTGAATCAGTCAAACCTCCTGACACTCTCAAAAAGAAACAAGCGCTATAGGATCACATAAAAATGTGCTGATGAGTTTGTTCCTGTGCCTCTGGTCATCTGTGAGTCCTTCAAGAACCCAAAGCCATGGCCATGTTGTTGTCACATGGCCCAGTCCACTGACCCCTCCTGTATAGGCCCATCCCCCAAAGCTAGAACTTTCTGGTTTGCAAAGCTAACTTAGTTGAGGAGACACATCCGTGTTAGATTATTTGACTCGGTTTTTGCCCAAATCACAATGTGAGACTGAGTCACCAAATAAGTAGTTGGAAACTTGTGTGCTTCCTTTCTCCCATTTTGGTTATAAAAACGTAGATTTGTCTTACCATACATTTTTTCTAATGGAAGCTTTGAAAGCAAGGTCAATTGTGCTCTTCGACTAGGAATTTGCATAATGTCTGTATAAATTCTATAACATGGGCTGGGCGTGGTGGCTCACACCTGTAGTCCTGGCCCTTTGGAAGGCCAAGGTGGGCGGATCACCTGAGGTCAGGAGTTCGAGACCAGCCTGGCCAACATGGTGAAACCCCATCTCTACTAAAAATACAAAAATTAACTGGGCACCGTGGGAGGTGCCTGTAATCCCAGCTACTTGGGAGGCTGAGGCAGGAGAATCACTTCAACCTGGGAGGCAGAGTTTGCAGTGAGCTGAGATTGCGCCATTGCACTCCAGCCTGGGTGACAGAGCAAGACTCTGTCTCAAAACAAACAAACAAAAATATAGACATGAATCAATTTAAAGGCCTTTCTTAATATCCACAACAAGAAACAGCGCACATGGCTCTGACTTCATTTGTTATAATGAACGAATCGCAAAAACGCAGGATAGGATTTTTTTTTTTTCAGACTGTTTTGGAGACAGCAATCAAAGAAGGAAGCGCCACAATTAACAACATTTTCCAATTACTCAGTACTTCCTCATTACAACACTCACTAATTCCTCACTCCAAAAAGTCTAGAAAGGAATGCAGACAATGGCAATATGGATTCTGTATTTGGAACATCACATAGAGCTCTTGGCAGCATTCTTTGACTACTGACATGGTTCGCTCATTCTCCAATATAGTGGATAAGGTTTCTATTAAACGGCTCCACAAATTGCTATGCTGCTCAGTGCCACTTGTATATTTCCCTTCCATTGCAATTTCCTTCTACTGATTTTGGTTCTCTACTTGCCTAGGGACCTTCTGGAAATTTACAAAACAAACCAAAATTGTCTCTTTACTTATTACCTCAGCCTTTTCCTCTCCTCACCTATTGTCACCTACCTTAATCTTTCAGGGAAAACTTTCACTGCCAGCCAAAAGTTAAAAACAGAAAAATCACCAAGAGATTTTGCATCATCCTAGACTGATCATCTTCTCCAAAAGACATGATTCTCTTCCACAATCTTAATCCATTATTCACTAAGCATACCCTTTATTGCTGATGAAAGACTTTAATTCACAAATACAAGGAATCTCAGGTGAGAGGTAAAAATTAGTGAGGAGATCTTAATTTGATTGCAAGACAGGTTTCAGGGTAGAAGAATATTTTAGAGTCTTCAGTTCCTGGAGGGAGCTGGAATTGAGATTTTTTCCGTCTAGTATTTCATCACCACTAATGGCTCGTTACTTCTATTTTGAGAATAGTGTCCGGTTTCCCTTGAGTCATGGGTGAGAATTTGGTACGGATGTGGCATTCAAGTGTTAACAGTGTGTCTGGAAAGGAGGTGACTAGTTAAAATGTTTAATAAAATACAAAAGAATAGACCAGCAGGGAATAAAATAGGTCTTCCAGTCTTCCTTCCAACAACTGGAATGGCAAGTTTTCGGTGTCAAGTATCAGGGCAAGAAATCCAAATAACATATTCTTTAACATCCACCTCTATTCTGTTCCCTTTTTCCTTGACAAACGGAGCCTCTCTCTGGAGCTGAATGCCACATTCCATAAACTTTTCTGTATGCCTTCCTGCTCTCAAAAAAAAGCCAGAAGTGGGGTTGTACATATCCTCACTACTAACTACTAAAAGAAAAACTTAACGATTTTTTTAATGAGAGTGTTAACATAAAATAACCTGTGGCTCTGAAAAGACTCAGGAATGCCCCCAACCAGGCTCTGCTCATTGTATCTGTGTATTTATGGTAGATACAATAGCAAAAATGTGTTGTATTCCTCCATTAGAGAGCCTGGATTTTATTTTGACAGATATATAATTCTTCTCAGATTGCTAAAAAGTGGACCTTTTTTCTACCCCTGCCCTCTTCCATCCCTCCATAAAGTGTAATCAATAAAGCCAAATTTTGGCAGAAGAGAAAGAAAGTGAAAAGCAGAAATGAATGTCTAATAATTGAAAGCATCATGGACCCCATTATGGTTTATGGCCTTGTTCTAGGGGTCGGATGAGCACACTGTAAAGAATGTGGCACTAAATTTATTAGCATGGTTATCATCTTTCAGACAAGACATAAAGCTGAGGGGACCCACTTCTTCCATCACCTGCCATCACTATAGATCCCATGGCACCTTCTATAAGAAGAGTCGAGTTATCCTGGCCCAGATCCAGATTCAACTATTTGATGACTTATATTTCCTTTGTAGTATGCCTGGGAGACATTACGGGCTCTTCTCCTTTGAAACTCTGTCACTACCATAAGCACAGCCAAAATGGCTCCAGCAAAAGGATGTAAGAGAAAAATTCTCACATTCTAGCATGTGGATCAAGTGAACAGATTGAACAGTGTGGCCTGAAGTACGAAGCTGAGCCATGCCTGGTTTGACCCACTCCACCATGACTGCTCACGTATATCAAAAATCCTAGATTGTGAATGGGCTGCATCAATGCTATACAAATTATGGGTTTTCTGAACTCCACGCATTATATCCTTCTCTCAAAAAAGTTTTGAAAAGAAAAGAAAGATAAGTTGTATTTTCTGACTTGCCTTATTATCTTGAGACTTAATCCCCAAACATTCTCCTAAAGTATTTAAAAGAAAGCAAATCACTCATGAGGCATTATGCAAATCATTTTATTTATCTGATTTCAGCTTGTTTACCACTAAAATAGGGGTCATTTAAATATCTATCTTGCCTTTCTCTCAAAATTAATGAGAACAAAACAAAATGATGTATGTAAAAGTACATTTTGTTTTTATTTTAAAGCAATCTACATAATCAAGTTTTTAACAAGTAACAAAGCAGACAATGCCAGGGTTGGCGATGTGGAGAGGGAATGGGAGGAAACGGTAATGAATAGTGCAACTGCTCCTTGTGTGGCACAGATCATTCATTTCTGTCTACAAAATGGTGCTCTGGATCTGCTGGAAGATACATTATCTCTGCTGTATGCCAAGGTCCCGCCTCTATAGAACCAGTTTGGGTGCTTGATTGTACAGATGCAGGATAACACTGCATTGTTATCCTGCATCTGTACAATGTACAAAGAGAGTAACACTGTAGAAAGAGAGTCACATTGTTTTGCTTGCATTAAATGACGATTTATCAATTCACTAGATTAAAAGCAATAAACAATAATATCTGAAACTTTCTCTTTTTTTTCTTTTTGAGACGGAGGCTCCCTCCGTTGCCCAGGCTGGAGTGCAGTGGCGCGATGTCGGCTCACTGCAAGCTCTGCCTCCAGGGTTCAGGCCATTCTCCTGCTTCAGCCTCCCGAGTAGCTGGGACTACAGGCGCCCGCCACCACGCCCAGCTAATTTTTTTTATTTTTAGTAGAGATGGGGTTTCACCATGTTAGCCAGGATGGTCTCGATCTCCTGACCTCGTGATCCACCCTCCTTGGCCTCCCAAAGTGCTGGGATTACAGGCGTGAGCCACCGTGCCTGGCCCTATCTGAAACTTTCGTAACTACTCGAATGTAGATACTGGTTAGGGCACTTTGGTTGCAAGTGATAGAAACCCAATAGAAGCTAAGCCAAAAATGGAATTTATTGATTCATGTAACTGAGAGTGTAATTAAAAAAAAAAAAAGGCCACAGATTTTTGGGTGCTTCTCCATTCAAGAGGTGAAGCCCAAATACCCTCATCTTAGATGTGGGCAAACTTAGTGACTTGCTCTAACAAATAAGATAAAGAAAAGTAAAGGTTTGTAACTTTGGGGAATAAACCATGAAAGGCACTGTGCTGTCATGGCTGTCAATCCTTGCTGTCTCTTGGATTAGTCACTCTAGAGGAAGCCAGTTACTAAGTCGTGAAGAGAGGTTCACATGGTGAGGAACTGAGGCCTCCATCCAGCAGCCACATGAGTACACCACATTGAAAGTGCGTCTCCAGCCCCAGGCAATTTAGATAATTGCAGCCTCCTACTGACACCTTGCCTACACACTCACCAGAGATTTTGACCCAGAACCACCCAGATTAGTCACTCCTATATCTATATCAGAAATGCATGAGATAATAGATGTTTGTTGTTTTAAGCTACTAAATTTTGGCATAATTTGTTACCAAGCAATACATAAGTACTATAGGATACTTCAAAACTTGGCTTAACTTCAGGCATGGCTCAATCCAAGAAAAAAATTCATCAAGATATCCTCTTCCCTTGACAGCTCTGATTTTCTGTGTATGGAGGCTTCATTCTTCAGATAGTTTCATCCATATACCTGGGAAAGGTGGCTGCCAGCAGATATTGGCCTACAGGCTTATTATAACTTGTCATCCTAGAGAAAGAAAAAAATCTTTCTTCCAGCCGCTATATTCAAATCTTAACGAATAATTTTATGGGCTTTGTTTGAGTTTCAAGTCCATTTCTAAAACCAATCATGGTGGCCAAATGTAATGAGCATTCTGATTGGCCAAAGTGGTCTCATGTCACCCCTATGTCTTCTCTTCCATAGATTGCCTTTTCATTCAGTTGGTCATTTGCTGTGCAGAAACATTTTAATTTGAGGTAGTCCCATTTGTCTATTTTTGTTTTTATTACCTGTGCTTTTGTTGTTATGTACATGAAATCATTGCCAAGGGCAATGTCATGAAACTTTCTCTCCTGTTTACTTCTAGGAGTTTTACTGTTTCAAGTCTTACATTTAAATAATCCATTTTCAGTTGATTTTTGGTATAAGACAGGGTCCAATTTTATTCTTTTGCATGTGGATATTCAGTTTTCCCAACACCATTTGTTGAAGAGATTATCATTTCTCCCATTGAGTATGCTTGGTACCCTTGCCAAATGTCGGTTGACTGTATATTCATGGATTTGTGGCTGAGCTCTCTATTCTGTTCTATTGGTCTGTATGTTTGCCTTTATGCTGGTAACTTACTGTTTTGATTACTGTACCTTTGCAGGATATTTTGAAATCAGGAAGTATAATGCCTCCAGCTTTGTTCTTCTTTTTCAAGATTGATTTGTTTATTTATTGTCTTTTGTGGCTTCAGATGAATTTTAGAATTATTCTATTTCTGTAAATAAAAGTGCCATTGGGATTTTTGATGGGGATTGCATTGAATCTATAGATCACTTTGGGTAATATGGGCATTTTAAGAATATTAAGTCTTACAACCCATGAATACATGATGACTAAATCATGAATAAATACAAAGACTGGACAGACCTATGACTAGTGTAAAGATTGAACAAGTAATCAAAAAGCTCCCAATAAAGAAAATCCCAGGACCAGATCATTTCACTAGTGAATTCAACCAAACATTTAACAAAACTAATGCCAATTATTCTCAAACGTTTCCAAAAAAATCAAAGAAGAGAGAACACTTTCTAACTTATTTTATGAAGCCAGAATTACCTTTATACTAAAGCCAGACAAAGACACCACAAGAAAATAAAATTACAGCCCAATATCCTTGATGAATATATAGATGCAAAAATCCTCAACAAAATACTGGCAAACCAAATTTAACATTATATTAAAAGGATCAAACACTATGACCAAGTGGGATTTATCCCTGGGATGCAAGTATGCTTCAAGATATGAAAATTAGTTAATGCGATAATCCATTAACAGAACAAAGGATAAAAATTACATAATCATTTGATGGATGTAAAAAAGTATTTGACAAAATTTAACACACTTTCATGAGAAAAACATTCAATAAACTAAGAATAGAGGGAAAGTACCTCAACCTAATAAGGGCCATATATATTTTTAAAAACCCATAACTAACATTACACTCAATAATGGAAAACTAAAATCTTTTTCTTTAAGACCAGAAACAAGGCATACATGCCCACTCTCATCACTTCTATTCAATTTAGTGCTGGAAGTCCTAGCTAAAGCAATTAGGCAAGAAAAATAAAAGACGCTCACGTTGAAAATGAAGAGTAACATTGCTGCTGTTTGCAGATGACATAATCTTATACATAGAAAACCCTAAAGATTCCATCAAAAAACTGTTAGAACTAATAAATTCAGTAAAGTTGGAGGATACAAAATCAACCTACAAAAATCAATGGCATTTCTATACCAACAATGAACTATCTTAAATAAAAATTAGGAAAACAATGCTATTTGCAATAGCAGCAAAAATAATAAAAGATCCTGGAATAAACTAAGAAAGTGAAAGGTCTGTATACTGAAGACTACAGTACTTTGATTTGTTACTGTTCCCCAATATCATAAAAACAAGGCTTAGATACTGTTTACTAAAGGATTTTATTACCTCCTACATTTATGGCTGAAATCACTTTCTCTGTTCTGTTCCCCTTATTTGTTACTAAACAATATAGCATGAATCTGTTGGAAATGAGCTTCCTTGCCTTCCAGACCATTCATTTTAAATATGTCAATACTAACCCCTTAAGTATAGACATTTATTACTACACCACAGTGAACAAAAAACATTAAATGTGGAAAAGACTTTTAAGTAGATATTTGTTATTTTTGACTCCTTGTATCTCTTTTCCTTACAACTATTTTTTTTTTAACTACTTTCCCCCTATCCCATGTGGTGCCATCCAGTCTTCTTATCACCATGCTTTTCATCTCCTGTTTCCTTTCTAGGCACAGGGGTAACATGAGACCACATTGGCAAATCAGAATGCTCATTCCATTTTGCCACCATGATTGATTTTAGAAATGAACTTGAAATTCAAGCTAAGTCCATAAGAATTTTCCTTAAGATTTGAATATGGAGGCTGGGAGAAAGATATTTTTCTTTTTCTAGGATGACAAGTTCTAATATGCCCGTAGGCTTTGGGATCACTTTTTTATGACCCTTGAGCTTCTTGGATCAGAATGTTCATTTTCTTCCTCAGATTTGGGAAGTTTGCAGCCATTATTTCTTTGAATACGTTCTCAGTTCTTTTCTCTCTTTTCTTCTGTGATGCCAATAATGAGTATATTGTTCAGCTTGATGCTGCCCATAAGACCCTTAGGGTTTTTTCACTCTTTTTCTTTTAATTTCTCCTCTAACTGAATTATTTCCAATGACCTGTCTTCAAGTTCATTGATTCTTTCTTCTGATTAATCTTGTCTCCTGTTGATGTACTGTCATAAATTTTTTCAGTTCAGTTATTGTGTTCTTCAGCTCCATTTCTTTTTGGTACTTTTAAATATACTCTATCTCTTTGTCAAAATTCTTAACTTTTTTCATGCATTGTTCTCTTGACTCTGGTGAGAATCTTATGAGAGTTATTCTGAATTCTCTGTCAGGTAAATCACATAACTTTATTTCATTAGCTCAGTTTCCAGAGATTTATCTTGTTCTTTGGTTTGGAACATCTTCGTATGATTCTTCATTTTCCTTGACTCTTTGTGTTGGTGTCTGCACATTAGACAAAGCAGCCACCTGTCCCAGTCTTCACAGGTGGGCCTCAGAGGAGAAGACCCCACCAGTAAGTCTGCCCAGCGATTCTGGGGCCTTTAACAAATCATTCCTTCTCCAGGGAAAAGTAGGCAGCCATGATTTTTGTCCTCTCTGTGCTGAGCCAGGAGGTGAGGCAGTAGAGGGCAGGGTGCCATGTCATCTACTGGTCTAAACCTCTGTCTCTGTCCTTCCCCAGGTGGCTAGATAGTCCCAATTCTGTCAGAGCTCCAAGACTGACAAGATAGAAGCCAGTCATCTGGGGAATCTCCTCAGAAAAGTTGGAGGTCCTGGATATGTGAACCAACTCCTCTCACCTGGGAGAAACTGAGTGCTAGGGAGTCTCTTGCTGACTATATGGCACTGTGCTGGGGTTAGGGATTCGGACAAGGTGGTATCTCAAATCTCTCTACCAGCTTTGGTGAGTCTGGTTTTTGCATTTGCTCGGAGTGCAGGAGCCTTTTAGTTTCTGGATTCCTCACAAAGGAATTTAGCCATGAACTTTTGCAGAATAGGTGTGTTTATGGATTGAAGAAGGGTCCAGCATTTGCTAATACAACATCTTGCTGATGTCACCTGTCCCATTATCCAATTATTTTAAACTTCTGCTCAGTAAACTTGTTGATGCCAGAGGAAGAAGCAAACATTTATAATACCCTAGGTGGTAATTACTATCAATCAGGATTATAGAAAAAGGTTTAGGGCTGCTGCCTTAATTCAGGCCTTATGTTTTCTCATTTAAACTCTTTGCAACCAGACTAAGGTGTCGAGTTTAGGAATGCACACTTCAATGATGAAACTATAAATATAAACAAGGAGGTAATTGCTTTAAGCTTTAGGAGAATTATAACTATAGTAGTACAGAAAAAGGTTAAAATTGAGGTGGAATATAAGGAGAGTTTCTGTGAAGCATGGAAAAATTTCTTCCCCTAATGGTAATTACAAGGGTGTTTGCTTTACAACAATTCTTTCAGGGTAGCAGTTCTTTTGTAAATTCCTTAGGATTTCTACATACAATATTATGTCATCTGAAAATTGAAATTATTTTATTTCTTTTCTAATCTGGATGACTTGTTTTTCCTTTTTTTGCCTAATTGCCCTAGCTAGAACCTCCAGAACAATATTGAATAAAAATAGTGACAGCAGATATCCTGTTAGTTCCTGTATGGGGAAAGCTTTCAGTATTTTTGCTGTTTGTTTTGTTTTGTTTCTGAGACATAGACTCACACTGTCATGTAGGCTGGAGTGCAGTGGTACAATCTTCTGGGCTCAAGTGATCCTCATGCCTCAGCCTCCTAAGTAGCTGGGACAACAGGTGCATGTTACCACACCTGGCGAATTCCTTTTTAAATTTTTAGTAGAGACAAGGTCTCACTATATTGTCCAGGCTGGTCTCAAACTCCTGAGCTCAAGCGATCCTTCTGCCTCAACTTCCCAAAGTGCTGGGATCATGGGCATGAACCACCATGCCCAGCCTGGTGTATGTTTTGAAATCAGGAAGTGTGAGTTCTCCAACTTTTTAAATCTTTTTTAAGATTATTTTGGCTATTCTGGGTCCCTTTCAATTTCTTATGAATTTTAAGATTAACTTGTCAATTTCTTAAGCCACCTGGGATTTTGATAAGAATTGTATTGAATCTGTAGAGCAATGTTAATTTTTTTCATCCATGAGCACAGGTTTTATTTCCATTTATTTTGATGATTTTAAATTTTTTAACCATGTTTTATTGTTTTCAATGTACCAGTCTTGCACTTCCTTTGTTACATTTTTTCTATGTATTTTATTCTTTTTGATACTATTCAAAGGGTGTTATTTTCTTATTTTCAGATTTTTCATTATAAGTGTGTAGAATACAATTTATATCTGTATATTGATCTTGTATCCTGCAACCTTGCTGAAATCATGTATTAGCTCTAATAGTTCTTTTGTAAATTCCTCAGGATTTCTACATACAATATTATATCATCTTAAAATTGAAATCATTTTATTTCTTTTCCAATCTGGATGACTTTTTTTTTCTTTTCTTTTTTTTTTTTTTTTTGCCTAATTACCCTAGGTAGAACCTCCAGTATAATATTGAATAAAAATAGTGACAGCAGATATCCTGTTAGTTCCTCTTGGGGGAAAGCTTTCAGTCTTTCACCTTTAAGTATGATGTTAGCTGTGGGTTTTTCTTTTCTTTTTTCTTTTTTTTTTTTTTTTGAGACAGAGTTTTGTTCTTGTTGCCCAGGCTGGAGTACAATGGCGTGATCTCAGCTCACCACAACCTCTGCCTCCTGGGTTCAACCGATTCTCCTGCCTCAGCCTCCCAAGCAGCTGGGATTACAGGCATTTGCCACCACGCCTGGCTAATTTTTTGTATTTTTAGTAGAGACAGGGTTTCTCTATGTTGGTCCGGTTGGTCTCGAACTCCTGACCTCAGGTGATCCGCCCGGCTCGGCCTCCCAAAGTGCTGGGATTACAGGCTTGAGCCACCACACCCGGCCAGCTGTGGGTTTTTCATAGATGCCATGTGTTAGGTTGAAGAAGTTCCCTTCTCTTCCTAGTGTGTTGAGTGATTTTATTACAAAGGGGTGTTGAGGCCAGGCGCGGTGGCTCACGCTTGTAATCCCAGCACTTTGGGAGGCCGAGGCGGGCGAATCACGAGGTCAGGAAATCGAGATCACGGAGAAACCCCATCTCTACTAAAAATACAAAAAATTAGCCGGGCATGGCAGGTGCCTGTAGTCCCAGCTACTCGGACAGGCTGAGGCAGGAGAATGGTGTGAACCCGGGGGTGGAGCTTACAGTGAGCCGAGATTGCGCCACTGCACTCCAGCCTGGGCGACAGAGCGAGACTCTGTCTCAAAAAAACAAAAAACAAAAAACAAAAAAAACAAAGGGGTGTTGAATTTTGCCAAATGATTTTTCTGCGTGTATCGAGATGATTGTGTGGTTTCTGTCTTTATTCTATTAATATGATGCATTACACTGATGGTTAAATCAATCTTGCATTCCTGGGGCAAATCCCACTTGGTCAAGGTATATAATCCTTTTCCTATGTTGTTGGACCCAGTTATCTAGCATTTTGTTGAATTTTTTTGCATTTACATTTAAAAGAGATATTGGCCTATGGTTTTATTTTTGATGTATTTGTCAGAATCTGGTATCAAGGTAATACTAGTTATAGAAGATAAGGTGGAAAGTGTTTCCTCCTCTTCTATTTCTGGAAGAGTTTGTGAAGAATTTGTACCAATTCTTCTTTAAATATTTGTTAATATTAATCAGTTAAGACATCCTAGGCTGGGCGCTGTGGCTCACGCTTGTAATCCCAGCACTCTGGGGGGCCGAGGCAGGTGGATCATGAGGTCAGGAGATCGAGACCACGGTGAAACCCAGTCTCTACTAAAAATACAAAAAAAATTAGCCGGGCGTAGTGGCGGGTGCCTGTAGTCCCAGCTACTCAGAGAGGCTGAGGCAGGAGAATGGCGTGAACCCGGGAGGCGGAGCTTGCAGTGAGCCGAGATTGCGCCACTGCACTCCAGCCTGGGTGACAGAGCAAGACTCCATCTCAAAAAAAAAAAAAAAAAAAAGACATCCTAAATTGGGCTTTTCTTTCTAGGAAGTTATTTGATTGCTTATTTAATCTCTTTACTTGTGATAGCTCTATTCAGATTTTTATTTTTTCTTGAATCAGTTTCAGTAATTTGTTTATTTATAGGTGTGGTGGACACCTGCATAAACAAGATGAAATGTCACCAAAATTTGGTTTAGATGCTGAGACTGATGATGTTACACACACCCCAAGAGGGTATGAAACATTTATTACTCATATGAGGCTTTTTGTGGAGAGCAGCTCACGTCTCCTAACCTGGTCCGAAAATGACTTGAGAGAGCCAGGAAAGGAGACTGGTTTGGGCTTTTTATGATAGTTAGAAAGTATGACTTGGATGAGGATTCCCACATGCAGGCAGGGCCATGCATGGTTTGATCGTACTGTCATTTCCCCAGGGTTTGTTGTTTCTTTCTTTGTTTAATGACTTTTCTGAACTAATTCTGTAAAGTCTGTATTTTTTGTTGTGTGTGGACACTGAAGTCTCTGCTTGGTTAGTGGTCATCTAATAGTTGTACAGGGATTTCCTCAAACACTTGGAATCAGTAATTCAACCAGTCTCTGCCAAGGAGCTCTGTGTGAATGCTGAGGCACACTCAACACTCCGCCAGGCAATTGACAACTCTGCATTCCCTTTACTTATGGCTTGTGCAGAGCCTCAAGATCAGCTTGAAGTGAGAGCTTAAGGCTTTCTTGGGTCTTTCCTGAGCATGCGCACAGTCCTGGGCATGGATGGAGTCCTATTCATGCATTTGGCAGTCTACATTGCCAATAACACTTTGGAGCTTTTCAAAGCCCCTATGAAAATCTCATTTTCCAGCTTCTCCTTTAGGCTTTTTATTTAGCCAATTGCTTTCCCCAACTGTTATACATTGCCCCAAGCAGCCACAAAGAGAATCAATTCCCTCTAGTTGTTTTGACAAAGTGTTTCACACTGGGAAGCTTCCAGTCAGGTTGAATAAAGATAGCCTTGCAGGTGGAGCTTCCAGGGCCTGCCAAACAGGTCAAATAATGACAATTGTCCAGGAATGGGACTTTGAAAGAACTCCAACTCCATTCTGTCACCTTCAGTGGCTGCTAGACTGCTGGTTTTCATGGTAATTGCAGGTTGTTGGTTTCAAAGCTATTGTGGAGCTGGAAACGGGAAGATGAGAATAGTGCAAGTTACAATATCACAGTGCTCACAGAGATTGTCTTTTTCTTGAATAAATGCTCTGCAAATTGCTATATGTCTTCAGTTAATTTCCAGAGCTATAAGAAGTTGAATCTATTTTTGTCAGATTCTCATTGGTTTTATGGAGGAGAGACTCTTTGGGGGACCAGGGGACCTCAGCATTGTTGCTGACATCCTCCCACACTCTTTTTTTTTTTTTCTTAAGCTTGAAATGCTCTTCCATGTCAAGTCCCACTCACACCTTTCAGGCCTTGTATTTTTCTAATGGTTGTGGCTTTTCTGAGAACACTGTCTCCTAGGTACTTGCTTCCATTCTCCCCCTCCAAGAATCAAGAAGGCCATAACAAAAAGAGAGGTGTCAAAGAGGCTTTGACTGAATGCTTCAGGTCTTGGGCTCCTGATGATGCAACTATAATCTCAGGGTGGCCTTAATAGCTAGATGTGAACAATCTAGTTAGATCTATTTTTAGAGTGCTGTGTTATGTTCTTAAAAGAACAAACCAATAGAAGTTGCTCACAGTTTTGCATAGTGTTTAAGGACCCAGTGCCACAGTAAGACCATATAAGTTCACTGCTTGCTGGCAGTGATAATGGTACCTACCTCACTGAGCTGCCGTGAAGATTGAGTGAGAAACAATTCAAAGAAAATCCTTAGCACAGTGTCTGGCGTAACCATCCCATACATAGTTAGTTGCTGAGATTTTCATTATCGTCAGAGCACCCATACCTAACAGAAATCTTGTATTATATCTGAGTAGAAAGGGACCTCAGAAATTGACGAGTTCACAATTGCACACCAAAGGCAGTGATTTACTCTACCTCACATCCCTATTAAATGATGTCTAGCCTGTGGTTTAATATTTCCAAGGACAGGAGTTCACTATCTTTTAAAGGCACCTTATGGTATTGCCAATCACTCTTATCATTAGGAAGCTTTTCCTTCTACTGAGCCCCAAATCTTTCTCCTGCTTTTCCCCTGGAACACCCTGAAATGAAGTTATTATCATTTCTGTGATGGCCCTTCCATCTCAGGGCCTCCCTTATAACACTCTATAGCTCTTCTTTCTAGCTGTGCTCTAGGGAAGAGGCTGGTACTTCCAATTGCAGACCAGCTCTCCCTTGCCTGACCTGAGGTGTCCTACGGAAATCAAGCAGGGTCTGAAAGGCCTAGACAAAAGGAATACATTCCACTGAAGATCACGGGTGATCCAATTCTCTATTCTACCTCCCTTCCCATGATAAGTGCATCCCTGCACCACCTCTGCCCTAGGAACACTACCAAACACAAACGCACACTCACACACACAGAAAGAATAGGTTTAATTTATTAGTTGCTCTTTAGCAAAGGCTATATAGAACATTATTGGGGTGAAAATTAAATTCTAGTTACAGATTCATGAAACTTGAAGCCGAATTAGTTTTATGAGACTATCAACTCCCCTTTCATCCTCCTACACAGCAAGGTACCTCAATCATAGTCAATATAATTCTTTGCTGTTTTTAAATGATTAAAGCCGACATAATACATAATGCAGTTGATATTAAATATCTTGAGGAATGACAAATCAATAGAACTACTTTCACTCTTAGGCATTAACTGGTCACTTATAAATGTTCTGTTTATCCACTTTTCATTTTACATTTTCTCCTTAAAAGGACTTTATGTGTGAACTATTCATCATTATCTGCTATTTGTTTGTATACATGCATCATAAGTCTTCCAAAATAACATTTAAAGTCTTTCTTAATATTGCTTTAGAAATGTTAACCTTTAAGGAACATTCAGTTTAAAAAGTAAAGGTTCAGGCACTGACTCAGGAACACATGTTCAGCTAGGTCAAGATTTTGTTTCCCCCGACCAGATAAAAGACTCTAACAACATACAATGTGCCAGCTTCTTCTTTGCCCAACTCAGAGAAAGTCATATAAAGGAGACAAAGAAAACATGCTTGAAATTACAGTGACCAAAGGATTTGAATTAATAATTACATTAAATAACCATAACTTTTCATTTAACTATTCACATTCCACACAGTGGAAATTATCCTCTCCTCCAGATTTTTCACTTACACTCTTAACTTTGAAGAACTACAGTAACAAAATACAACTTACAGACTTCCAGGATGTGTGTTTTTTTTTTCTTTTAATGCCAAGCACAAAGTGTACATCATAAAATTCATATTTGGTGTTTGGCATTATTTTAATAGGTACGATCAAGACCACAAATATCTTGCCATAAAAATATTCTACTATAATAATGAAAAAATATATCATGACATCATCAGTGACTCGAATAAAATATGTTACAGATATGGCATTTTCAATGAAAGTTGGAAGACACACCACATTTGTACTAGTCTTAATATAGGCACAGTAAGAAGAACAGATATTTCCCTCTTTGGCTAGTGATGTGCTTTTAGGGTAGTTATGCTGCTGATTATCCAGTGAAGTTACTGTTGAGGAAATTCTCTTTACTTGAGCCAAATCTGCACTTATATGCAAGACTGTGGTACAAGCTCCTAAAAGAAGATTACTGCTGCCAACTTAAGTCATCTCTGTTAACAAAATTGCATGCTTGTGGCAGAGTTAAAACAAGAGAAATTCAGTGTTCGCTGGTTCTGAATGTCATTTTTCCTCTCTGGTGTGGTTTTACATTTTCAGCTTCTTTCCCTTTTCCTCTCTCCCACCCTCAAAATTCTGCCTTAGCATTTGTGTGCTTAATTAAATCCACTGTGTGCTTTATTGTTGGAGAATGTGGACAATACGAAGATTTGGGGCAGGATCATACAGTGTATACAAAACACACACACACTGTGTTTGGACAAATTTGCCTAGTGTGAGAATCATCAGTAGTGAGTTTAAAAGTTTGAAAATTAGACCCAACATTTTGGGTGTTTAAAATATCTCCCGCTTTCAAATGGCTCCTGTTTAGTTGTTAGATGGGAGAGCACTGGATCAAAACAAAAACAAAATAAAAATAGCTTCCCGAGTTGCAAGGGTTCTCTGAATGCCAGAGCCTTGATGGGCAACTGAATCTCAAGTCTACAGCGTTTGTTTTCCATATTACATAGGACTTGGCTAGGAGGCTGAGAAGATACAAGGCAAAAAGAGTATTCAGGGAGTTTGTATATAAAATCTCAGGCTTGAAGAAAACAGGTTAACCAAATCCGAAGTGCAATAAGGTTCACCCACCCTGCACTTTGGCCCTTAGATAAATCCTAAGTAGGCATTGGCAGTAGGCCAAGTTTAATCAGAGGACAGTGCCTACCAGTAGATACTGAATAGTTACAATGTTATGTCCATCCAACCAGTAGCAGATGAACAGCGAATACACCATGATGCTGTGCTCTCCTAACAGGGTCCCCTCAGATCCTCAGTGAGCACATAAAGGAAGGGAGGTCATATCCCTTATATCTCTACCAGGTATTAACACCTAACTACTCTCTAGCCAGAGGCAATTCCCTTTATTTCCTTACTCTCCTCCTGTTCTCTCTAGCCCAATCTCCTGACAATGGTTAAAACAAAAAGACCCCCAAAATACCTCTTGCTAAAACAGAGTAGTCCCTAAACTCTCTCTTAGACTACTGTCAGGTACACTCAGAAGAGGCAGAATCTTTATCAATCAGGTTAGTGGTTCTCAGAAGCATTATGGGAAATAGTGAACTGGAAATCCGCTGATTATAACCATGAAAAAGGAAAGGCATTAGGAATTTCAGCCTCTGAGGTTTCTGTTTAATTCCTACCCCTATGTAGAGAGTTCTAAACTACCCCTCTTTTCCACCTGAGGGACAAAGCAGAGGGGTTGGTTTGGTTTAGCTAACTTGCTTGGGTCTGAACATAGGAGTGGTCAATATTTATGTTTTCAGTTTGGTGTTAGGTTTGAACAAATCGCAGTGACAGCCAAAGTTAATCACCTTCTGGCAATCTCATTTCTCCTCTGTTCACTTGGGTTCTGTTAAATACTAGGAAAAGACTTTCTCAGAAGCATCAGCCTCACTGTGTTCTGGTATTGGCCTTTGAAACTTCTGCAATGTCCCTACTGACTTTTGCTGGGCCTGATTTGGCCTCACCTTCCACCCTCCCTTTCTCACTCCACTATCCTGCTTGTCCTTGCCCACACCAGCCTCCAGAGTCTGGAGGGTCTTCACAAAATGAAAAACATTTGCATCATGGTTAAGTGAATTAATTTAGAAACCTTGGCAAGCAAGAGACTAGACTGACATAGTCACTGACAACTTAAGGGATGGACTGTGGGAAGGAGGAGGAAAGGAGAATGCAAGCACAGGTTAAAAGGACTTTTCCATGTCGAATGCAGCACTAAAACAGGTCTCTTGCCCTCAGAGGAGCCTCTTCCATGAACATTCATTCCGAAGGGAGATTCTGGTCCCCAGGAGGGCACAAAAACACAAAGGCAGAACCAGACCATGGCCCCGCCCCTTTAGATGTGAGCCGGGGTGATATGGGTTTCAGGTACATCCCCATTAAAGCAGATATGTTTACAAAATAGGAAGTGCTCTCTAGCAGAGACTGTGTTTCCTCTGGTGACTAAAAACACCCACAGGCACCCATCCACACTCATGCACACGAACTACGCACAAGCAGCTCCGGCCAGGAGGCAGCTGGGGGTTCTTCTGGCCTCTAGGTTTAAGCCAAGAAAGGATCTGGTTGTTTTAGGTCTGGGACTTCCTGGGGCTGCATTCCTAGGACAGGCTGGGTGCACCTGGATTTGGCTTAATCCAAATCGATGGATATGCAACGACACTGCTTCACACGTGTGACTCTCTTCTTCTTGGTAGGTGGCTGTAGTTCAGGGCAGTTGAGTGTGACCATCATGGTAGTGAATTTCTTGGGCTTGCAGAAGGAGCAGGACTGAAAGGAACCTTCCTCCTTCCGGATGTGCCTGGGGATGTAGAAGGAGTTGCACTGGCCGTAACAGAAGCGGTTGATGATGGTGCGACTGTTGCAGCCTTCCTCGTGGATGGTCTGCTTAAGCGGCTGGGTTTTGCACCAGTCTCGCTTCAGGTATTTGCGCTCCGTCACATGCAGGGCCTCTTGGCTGGACTCCAGCACCTCCTCGCCGGGCATGGCAGTGCCCCGCCCTTGGCCCCGCCCCCGGTTCCTGGAGCCAGGCTGCTGGGGCGACTGAGTCTGCTCTGAATCATTGTGCTGGGCCTTGTCTGGCGGGGGGATGGCACCTTGGGACCCTTTCTTTTTCCCTTCAGCAGCCGGCAGCAGGGTCCCCAAGAGGAGAAGCAGGGCTCCCACCGTGTAGGCTGTGCGGCTCATACTAAAGGAAGGAAGCACAGAGAGGGGAAGACACAAAACATGGCAAAGTTAATTTAAAAATTAATAATAATAGCACCTAGCATTTAAACGCACTTGTTAAAACACTTATGTAAAATATTCCATTTACTTCTCACAGTACCTGTATGAATTAGGTACTATTATCTCCACGACCCAGCCGTCAATCCATGGAGTAACTTCCCCAGAGTCCCACAGTGACTAAGTCAAGGCTTAAACTCAGCCAGGGCCTAGCTCTTCTCTGCACCTATTCTCACAAGAACATCTTCCTGGCCTCTGGCACCAACCACATTTGACTTTGTATTACGTTCACTTAACTATATCCATTCTTGTATTTGGTAATATTTAGTAAGCTCCTACTATGTTAATGCCATATGACCTTTGCACCTTTTGAGGGGAACTTATTCGCTATTTTGTTTTACAGCAAGATGAATTAACCTCTCTGCCCAGAGGACTTCATTCCTCCGGAAATGTCCCAGTCTTTTCTCCCCAACTAGCCTGAGGCTTCCTGAGCTGTGAATGCTTATGAGACTTTGCATTTTTATCATATGTGGAAGGAGAGATTCATGGAGACTAGAAGGCATTTGACAGAGCAAAAACAACAAAATAGGAAAGGTTGAAAACAACAAAACAGGAAAGGTCGAGATCCTGGTGCAGTAACTTGCTATCTGATCTTAAGGATGTCACTTTGTCTCTCAATAAATGACTCCATTAAAGTGAAGATACCAATACTTCGTCTCCCCAGGTAGGTTGTTCAGATCCAACTCGATGTCAATGTGAGAGCAATTGGAGAACTAACCAAACGCGTGGCAGTACTGCAGATAGAACGACAGACAGTAGCGTGTAGGTGATGTGACTCATGAGGCTTCACCTCTCACCTTATTCTTATCTTGAAACTGGGCACAGATACTCAATGTATCATTCTTTGTACCACGATATACATTTTTCTACCTTTTAAATAGTGAAATATGTCACTCACATGTGTCTGTGTATATACAATTTAAAAGGTAGAAAAATGGGCATGATAGAACAAGTACGTGCAAATATTTACATTAATAAATGGCGTGGGCATGTTGAATAAATTAGTGGCAATGGATTACTGTGGACAGGTCTGAAGCTAGACATGGGTCTGAAAGGGCAGTGACATGTGAACAATGGCAAAAAATAACAAGGAGGTGAGGTGAGGGAAAAACAACAAAAAATAGGAAACCATAGACAGAGAGAGAAAAGAATGAATGAAGTGAAGAATGCAATTCAGAGAAAGGGGAACTCTTCTACAAGTTGAGTGTTCAGGGGAGGTAGTAAAGGCAGACAGAAAAGGCAGAAGAAGATGAGGAGGTGGAGAAGGAGCAGCATATTTTTAAAAATGAGAGTGCAAGAGAGAAGCCTCAGACTAAAAAGATTTTCCTCCTGGGACAGTGCTTCTTAGACTTGAAAGTGCAGACAATTGGCCAGGTGTGGTGGCTCATGCCTGTAATCCCAGCACTTTGGGAGGTCGAGGCGGGTGGAGCACGAGGTCAGGAGATCGACACCATCCTGGTGAACACGGTGAAACCCCGTCTCTACTAAAAATACAAAAAATTAGCCGGGCGTAGTGGTGGGCACCTGTAGTCCCAGCTACTTGGGAGGCTGAGGCAGAAGAATGGCGTGAACCCAGGAGACGGAGCTTGCAGTGAGCCGAGATTGCGCCACTGCACTCCAGCCTGGGTAATTGAGTGAGACTCTGTCTCAAAAAAAAAAAAAAAAAAAAGGAAAGAAAGAAAGAAAAAAGAAAAAGTGCAGACAATATCTGGGGGATAATGTGAAGATGTAGATTATGATTCAGCAGGTCTGCCTTTTTATTAAGCTTTGAGTAGCAAGCCCTATAAGCACTTGCTGCCATGGGGCACGGAGAGAATTATTAAAGTGTGGAGGGATTTTCTTTTCAATGGATGCAGTTTCGAATTCACAGCCTCCCTCCTGCGGCCATCACAACAATTGGACCTGAATCCTGAAGGTTCTCCTGTCCCACTCCTATGGTTTTCTGAACCTAAGAACACAGCTGTGTAGAACCCATTTTCCTTCTCTCTTTGGAATACCAGTATTACATATAATAACCACTAAGTGCAACTTAACAGTAACCTTATTATTTCTCCCACCAAAACTGGACAGGTTGGTATTATTAGAGCAATTACCTTGCACAAAGGCAGTGTAAGATCTAGATTTTCTAATGAACAGCACATGGTAAGTAAACATCATTCAACCCTAGAATAATGTCAAATTAAAAGAATTAAATATTGAATTTAAGATATCTTTAAATGGCACCATCTTTCCAACATTAACATAGTACTTTTAGACCAGTTCAAGTTTGGAGCTGATAATGTGACATTCAGCTTCTACTCCGACTGTAGGTTTCCCACCTTTGGTCAGTTTACATTACAACATCCCTGCTCTTTATACAGAGCTTTTGTTTTACCCCAACAACCAAAAAATTAATTTACTTTGTCTTTTTAAAAAAAAGCACTTATACCATACCATGCTGTTTGTGTTACTGTAGCCTTGTAGTATAGTTTGAAGTCAGGTAGCATGATGCCTCCAGCTTTGTTCTTTTTGCTTAGGATTGTCTTGGCTATACGGGCTCTTTTTTTGGTTCCATATGAAATTTAAAGTAGTTTTTTCTAATTCTGTGAAGGAAGCCAATGGTAGCTTGATGGGGATAACACTGAATCTATAAATTAATTTGGGCAGTATGGCCATTTTCATAATATTGATTCTTCCTATCCATGAGCATGGAATGTTTTTCCATTTGTTTGTGTTCTCTCTTATTACCTTGAGCAGTAGTTTGTAGTTCTCCTTGAAGAGGTCCTTCACATCCCTTGTAAGTTGGATTCCTAGGTATTTTATTCTCTTTGTAGCACTTGTGAATGGGAGTTCACTCATGATTTGGCTCTGTTTGTCTATTATTGGTGTATAGGAATGCTTGTGATTTTTGCACATTGATTTTGTATCCTGAGACTTTGCTGAAGTTGCTTATCAGCTTAAGGAGATTTTGGGCTGAGATGATGGGGTTTTCTAAATACACAATCACGTTATCTGCAAAGAGAGACAATTTGACTTCCTCTCTTCCTATTTGAATACCTTTATTTCTTTGTCTTGCCTGATTGCCCTGGCCAGAACTTCCAATAGTATGTTGAATACGAGTGGTGAGAAAGGGCATCCTTGTCTTGTGCTTGTTTTCAAAGAGAATGCTTCCAGCTTTTGCCCATTCAGTATGATATTGGCTGTGGGTTTGTCATAAATAACTCTTATTATTTTGAGATATGTTTCACCAATACCTAGTTTATTGAGAGTTTTTAACATGAAGAGGTGTTGAATTTTCTCAAAGGCCTTTTCTGCATCTATTGAGATAATCATGTGGTTTTTGTCGTTGGTTCTGTTTATGTGACTGATTATTGATTTGCATATGTTGAAGCAGCCTTGCATCCCTGGGATGAAGCCAACTTGATTGTGCTGGATAAGCTTTTTGATGTGCTGCTGGATTTGATTTGCCAGTATTTTATTGAGGATTTTCACATCGATGTTTATCAGGGATATTAGCCTGAATTTCCTTTTTTTTTGTTGTATCTCTGCCAGGTTTTGGTATCAGGATGATGCTAGCCTCGTAAAATGACTTAGGGAGGAGTCCCTCTTTTTCTGTTGTCTGGAATAGTTTCAGAAGGAATGGTACCAGCTCCTCTTTGTACCTCTGGTAGAATTCGGCTGTGAATCCATCTGGTCCTCGGCTTTTTTTGGTTGGTAGGCTACTAATTACTGCCTCAATTTCAGAACTTGGTATTGGTCTATTCAGGGATTTGACTTTTTCCTGGTTTAGTCTTGGGAGGGTGTATGTGTCTAGGAATGTATCCATTTCTTCTCAATTTTCAGTTTATTTGCGTAGAGGTGTTTATAGTATTCTCTGATTGTATTTCTGTGGGATCAGTGGTGATATCCCCTTGATCATTTTTTATTGTGTCTATTTGATTCTTCTCTCTCTTCTTCTTTATTAGTTTAACTAGCAGTCTATCTATTTTGTTAATCTTTTAAAAAAAAAAACCCAGCTCCTGGATTCATTGATTTTTTGAAGGGTTTTTTGTGTCTCTATCTCCTTAAGTTCTGCTCCGATCTTAGTTATTTCTTGTCTTCTGCTAGCTTTTGAATTTGTTTGCTCTTGTTTCTCTAGTTCTTTTAATTGTGATGTTAGGGTGTTGATTTTAGATCTTTCCCGCTTTCTCCTGTGGGCATTTAGTGCTATAAATTTCCCTCTAAACACTGCTTTAGCTGTGTCCCAGAGATTCTGGTATATTGTGTCTTTGTTCCATTTGTTTCAAAGAACTTATTTATTTCTGCCTTAATTTTGTTATTTACCCAGTAGTCATTCAGGAGCAAGTTGTTCAGTTTCCATGTAGTTGTGCGGTTTTCAGTAAGTTTCTTAATCCTGAGTTCTAATTTGATTGCATTGTGGTCTGAGAGACTGTTAGGATTTCTGTTCTTTTGCATTTGCTGAGGAGTATTTTACTTCTAATTATGTGGTCAATTTTAGAATAAGTGCGATGTGGTGCTGAGAAGAATATATATTCTGTTGATTTGGGGTGGAGAGTTCTGTAGATATCTATGAAAAAACTACTTTAAATTTCATATAGAACCAAAAAAGAGCCCTTATAGCTAAGACAATCCTAAGCAAAAAGAACAAAGCTGGAGGCGTCACGCTACCTGACTTCAAACTGTACCACAAGGCTACAGTAACCAAAACAGCATGGTACTGGTACCAAAGCAGATATATAGACCAATGGAGCAGAACAGAGGCCTCAGAAATAACACCACACATCTACAACCATCTGATCTTTGACAAACCTGACAAAAACAAGCAATGGGGAAAGGATTCCCTATTTAATAAATAGGGTTGGGAAAACTGGCTAGCCATATGCAGAAAACTGAAATTGGACCCCTTCCTTACACTTTATACAAAAATTAATTCAAGATGGATTAAAGACTTAAATGTAAGACCTAAAACCATAAAAATCCTAGAAGAAAACCAGGGCAATACCATTCAGGACATAAGCATGGGCAAAGACTTCATGACTAAAACACCAAAAGCAATGGCAACAAAAGCCAAAATTGACAAATTGGATCTAATTAAACTAAAGAGCTTCTGCATGGCAAAAGAAATTACCATCAGAGTGAACAGGCAACCCACAGAATGGGAGAAAAGTTTTGCAATCTATCCATCTGACAAAGGGCTAATATCCAGAATCTACCAGGAACTCAAACAAATTTACAAGAAAAAAGCAAACGACCCCATCAAAAAGTGGGCAAAGGATATGAACAGACACTTCTCAAAAGAAGACATTTATGGGGCCAGCAAACATATGAAAAAAAGCTTATCATCAGTGGTCATTAGAGAAATGCAAATCAAAACCACAATGAGATACCATTTCACGCCAGTTAGAATGGCGATCATTAAAAAGTCAGGAAACAACAGATATTGGAGAGGATGCAGAGAAATAGGAACACTTTTACACTGTTGGTGGGAGCGTAAATTAGTTCAACCAGTGTGGAAGACAGTGTGGCAATTCCTCAAGGAGCCTTCTCCTGGTCTCAAAGTATATTGTGAATTTGAGAAGGTTTCACGAATTTCTGGTATTTATTCAATTGGTACAAAGATCTAAAATAAAATATAACACAATTCAGTTGCTCCCCATTTCAGAGGAGGAGTACAGGAGATGGCCCCAGGCCTATGCCCCAATCTTCCTCCATACCTCCTGAAAATGGCCTCCAGACAAATTCACCCCTCCTAGACCAGGACCCTCTGAGTTTGTCATCCCAGAGGCCAATCCGAGACTAACTGGGAATGTATGTTGACTGCATAGGACAGGTTTACCTCATAAGGCCCCTTCCATAAACATCTATCCGAAAAATGCAATTTTATTTCTCTGAACCAACTTAAGGCTTTCTTTATACTCAACTTTTCCTTCTTGGCATTTTCACATCTGTTATTGAGTAAATATCTAGTCTGAGAGTTGATGAGGGCTTATTCATCACCTTACCCTCAGTGCCTGGCACAAGGCAGGTGCTTATAAAAATTTTGTAAATGCATGATTATTATGAACCTCATTGATTTACAGAGTTACCATTCTTCGCATTTTAAAATGCCTTCACCAGTGCCCATGAGCAGAAGAGCCAATTGCTATCCTTCAGATGTCTGACTCTCAGTGTGGCAAATTCCTTCCATCCCAGAGAGCTTCCTAAGACTTGTCTTTCTTTTTCTTGGAAAACTCCAAATGTCCCTGACTTTTTACCTGTTCTCATACGGAATGCTATGGGTTTCATTTTCTAATTGAAGCCATTGAAGTTAATACTATGGCGGAAGCCAATAGCAGAGCTATAAATTCAAAATTAGTCAACTATGGTTTTCAGTTTTAATTGCAACAGACTTTCTCTTTCTACGGGAGTGTGCCTACCTTCTAAGCCAAAGGGTCTAGAGTGACAGACAGGCTTTTTTTTTCTTTTCTTTAAAGAAAAGTACAATTTTCCTCAAAATAAGATTTATTAGCAATGGAAAGTGAAATGTTTTTTCATTTTTTAAAACTCTATTCTTCAAAAATCTTTAGTACTTACTGTAAGATGTCTGAGTTGTCAACCTTTGTTTATTCAGAGAGAAGTAAACACCAACTTCAAGAATGTCAGTCGAGACCTCAGCTTCTCAGAGAACAGCAGTGCTCTGAGGCACACTAGCTGCTCTACATGAGTGACAGTAAGCAGGATAAGAATTATAATTCATAGTGGAACCAGGGCTCCGCCACATCCTTGTCAATCACCCAACCTCTCTCCACCCCCAGACTGCTCTTGATTCTTCAGTGAAGGAAATACGAATGATGTGCACTTGAAATCCCAGTTGTAGTGTCACCAAATAATGTGCACTTTGTAAATATCAGAGATGTAGAGGAAATGCAGAAGATTTACATTTCTTGAGGACAATTCTCTTCCGCAGCAACATGTAGAAGGGTGTCCCACGGTAAAAATTCAGTGCATAGCTCATCCAGACTTAGGTTCCTATGACATCATCCATGCGCCGTCATTAGCTGCAAACACTTTATGGTAAATTCCACCACTTATGAAATGGCCTATTCATATCATTAAATTAAATTAAATTAAGATGGCCGGGCGCGGTGGCTCACGCTTGTAATCCCAGCACTTTGGGAGGCCGAGGTGGGCGGATCACGAGGTCAGGAGATCGAGACCACGGTGAAACCCCGTCTCTACTAAAAATACAAAAAATTAGCCGGGCGTGGTGGTGGGCGCCTGTAGTCCCAGCTACTCGGAGAGGCTGAGGCAGGAGAATGGCGTGAACCCGGGAGGCGGAGCTTACAGTGAGCCGAGATTGCGCCACTGCACTCCAGCCTGGGCGACAGAGCGAGACTCCGTCTCAAAAAAAAAAAAAAAAAAAAAAAATTAAATTAAGCTGCATCTCATAGACTCAGGGTACATCAAGATACCTAACATCTCCGTTGATTCTCTTTTGCAGACAGTATATCTTCTTTTCAAACTCTGCCTCAACCTCCCATGAGTGCAGTTCAGCTTCTTCAAGAAATGTGATGGTATTCTCATCATGAGTTTTCTTTGCAACTGTCCACCAGCAAGTCTCACCCCATCTCCATCATTTTTTCTCTTTGCCTCTATCCTCTCTTCCATTCTACTTGTCCCAGAGGACACGTACTCTCAAAGCAGGTCCTCTCTACCGCATGCTTTCCTTCCAGTTTCCCTTAGGGATCAAGAGCAAACATCTACAAGCAAGATAAGCCATATTAACCACCTCTATCCTGTGCAGGTCATGGCAATGTATTCCAATTTTCACAAATCCTCTAGGAACACAATATTCTAATTCTGAGGACTGAGAAATAAAAATGGTATATGTATGACCTGTTTCCAGTGTTCATGATGTCTTTGGGAAAGTTTAAGCCAGCTCTTTCTATCATTCTTCTTGCTGTATTTCTCATTTCAGCTAAGCAACCTGCTCATAATCAGTGAAAGGGAGTTTTGAGTAGGAATTACATGAAGGCCAAATGTCTGTGCATGGACTTCTGGTCAGTTCCTCCTGATGAATCAAGCTTTAGAAAGACATTCAATAGGCATGACATCAAATTATTCTCCCAGCATAAGAAATAATGGAAGTGACTACAAATGCTCTAAGTGCAGGCCAGGTTTTATAAGGATTTATTCCTTTTTCTCAGGTCTAAATCTTTGGGAAAAGTATAGCTTATTTTTAATTTGATCTTTAATTTTTAAAAAGATAATTGTGTTGAGTTTCTTTTTCAGACAAGTTGCACCAAGGAGATAAGAAGAATTCTTTGTTGGCACACAGGTAGAGGATAAAGTCTCATCCCCTTTGTGTTGTAAGAACCCTAAACAGCCTCTCTAGTCTGAAGACCAGGTTGGCTAAATCAGGCTGGGGCCCAACATTGCATAGGACAGGGAAGAGAACACCTGGTTGTGAAATATCTCAGGAGCTCTATGTTTGTCAAAGATCTTCTTAGGAAAGTTAATGACTATATACAATTCTTGAGGTCAACAAGAAACGAGTTAGAAAGTAATAAATTACTAAACGTTCACTGAGCATCACTGCTGAGAGACGGCCAAGTTACAGGTTCTGTTCTGTAGTGAAAGATGTGTTAGTCACTGCGTAATGTGGGACTCAGGATTTTTTTTTAAGAGATGTCACCCAGGCTGGGGTGCACTGGCACGATATCAGCTCACTGCAACCTCCACCTCCTGGGCTCAAGTGATTCTCCTGCCTCAGCCTCCCAAGTAGCTGAGATTACAGGCGCCTGCCACCACACCCAGCTAATTTTTGTATTTTTAGTAGAGACAGGGTTTCACTGTGTTGGCCAGGCTGGTCTCAAACTCCTGACCTCGTGATCCGCCTGCCTCAGTCTCCCGAAAGTGCTAGGATTACAAGCGTGAGCCACCTCACCCGGCCAGGATTCCAGATTTAATTTCAGAAATACCCTGTGATATATCCTGGTTCTGTATAACATTACTACTTTTCCTAACACCATTACTAATAATGAGTTACCTTTTATTTTGAAGCCCTTACTGTGCCAGGCATTATGCTGAATTCTGACCCAATTTTATCATTTATTTTTCATAACAAAGTATGAGGTAGATGATATCATCTTCCTTTTACCAATCAGGGAATTTACACTCAGAAAAGTTAGAAATTTGTCCAAGGTCACACAGCTCATAAGTGGGAGAGCCAGCGTTTTTTGTTTGTTTTGTTTTCTTTTTTTTGTTTTGTTTTGTTTTTTGACGGAGTTTTCACTCGTGTTGCCCAGGCTGGAATGCAATGGTGCTATCTGGGCTCACCACAACCTCTGCCTCCCGGATTCAAGCAATTCTCCTGCCTCAGCCTCCCAAGTAGCTGGGATTACAGGCATGTATCACCATGCCTGGCTAATTTTGTATTTTTAGTAGAGACGGGATTTTTCCATGTTGGTCAGGCTGGTCTCGAACTCCCGACCTCAGGTGATCGGTCCTCCTTGGCCTCCCAAACTGCTGGGATTACCGGCGTGAGCCACTGCGCCCAGCCGAGCCAACGATTTAAACCCAATTCTATCTAGCCCCAAACACAGGTCCTTAACCACTGTCCTATTGACACCCAGTGCTGTCCTTAACAGTGGGTCAATGGATATGTTTTCTAATGCAATACAATTTGAAGAGTGCTATAAATAAAATAATTATCTATTTTGTATCTTCATGTTCACATGTGAATAAAAAGATTTCTCTTGTCTCAGGAATTCCTGTTGTACTTTGAATTTCTAAGAGCATATGTTAAAACTAAAGAAAATTCCTTGCAGATCTAAGACACCGGCTGGTAGCACTTGCCTGATGGTTGCCTTTTGGTTAGAGGCTGCTGTCACCTCCTCTAACCACTGTCCCCCACCTGCCTTTCCTTTACATAAGAGGTTTATATTTCCTGGCTGTCCTTTACTCTCTGTCATGGAACATGCTCCACAGCTTTGCTGTCAACAAGCAGTTCTTGGGGGAGGTGTCTGTGGCATGAAATTTCTTTGCATTTTATCACTTTTAATACTTGACCATTAAGACTGAAGGCATCTTCGGCTTAGTTTCAAAGACAGGGTAGGCAGCCCTCATTCAGAGATGGAGGACATAATAGGTTTTTATTCTTCCCTGTGTAACTACTCACATAAAGACCGCATTAGCCAACCTGGATTTCCTACAGAGCATGGGTTACCAAAACATTTCACTAAAAATGAACTTTTAAGAAAATAGGAAACCTGTGAAATTACAAAGTTTACAAAAGACTCTAATTCCTACAATGACCTGGAGGTTAAACACACACACACAGACACACACACACATACACACACACATACTGCCACTACCCTGCTAAAAATCCCTTAAATAGTTAATATTAACAATTTGACAGTGCCATTTATCCAGAGATAGTAATCAAATCGCCTACTGTTGTAGACTTGGCTTGGGGGGCAGTGAGAATATACAGTTTTCTTAAGATCTTTCCCTCCTTGCTTTGAAAAGTACATCCCCCCTCAAGACTCTCATGCTCCCCCTCCTTCCAAAAAAAGAGAAAAGGGGAGGGGGAAGCCCTAGGGATGAAAGAGGACTCCTCACCCTAGAATGGGGTTATCTTAACCTCTTCTACGCTATTTATTTAACTTGTGTGTACAGCCAGAAGGAAGCCACTACTCTGGGGTCCCTGGGACAGCTTAAAACCCTAGTGACCCACTTAACACAGTAGATTGTTTTAATCAGTTCGTGTCCTGGCACCATCTCGAAGGGGAACATAAACAGACGCGCACACCGCTCAGATTTGCTCTTTCCAGCAGGAGATCCAATTACCTATCGGTGGTCACCCCTCTGCCCTCGGACCGTTGAAGAGGAGATTTTAACCCCTAACGCTGAGGCTGTGTTTCTGTCTATAAGAGCCGAGATTCGGAGTCGGTCGAGGAGGGGAAGGTAGTAGACGGGCTCGACCCGGGAGCGCTTTAGGGACAGCTCCGGGCGCGCGGGAATTTCTTCACAGCAGAGGCTGGTCACCTGCCGTCCGTCCCTCCCCGCCTGGCCGGGGGACCGTCGCCAGAGCCTGGCACAGGCAAATAAATGCCAAGCTGGGGCGCCCCCAAGGAGGAGCTGCGATGTGAAGGCAATGCCAAGCGAGAGCGGTGGCGCGTCTATTCTTCCGGAGCCTGTAGTCTACAAATAACTCCGGCCAGCAAGGAGGTGACAGCCCCAATGTACCTCCCACTCCTCTACTATGGCCTTGCTCCGCAAGCTGTGGAGGGGCCAGCGGAGCCAGCCGGACAGCAAGAAAGAACGAAAGACGCCCAGCTCGTTGCAGCCGCCAACCCGCCTCAGCCGCCAGTCCCTAGTCCTCAGGAGCTAGTGAGGCGCAGCGAGGCGAGGCCGGGGCCCCTAGAACACAGTTTAAGGGGTGCGCGCGGAAGTGGGAACCAGCCGGTGGCCGCTGCCCGGCGCCAGAACGTCTACCATTCAGGCCCGGCGTGCGCGGGGCCGGGAAGAGGCTGGAGTAGAGAAGCGAGCGCCCGCGAGTGCGTGGCCGGTCCGCCAGCGCGTGTGGTGTGTGCCTTGTGAGCACTGCGGGTTCGCTGGACCCCGCGGCCAGGGCCGCGCTCCGCACCCCAGCTGTCGGGTTACCCACCGTTCGGTTTTCCGCTGTGGCTGAACACAACGGCTCTGCCCTTGCCAGTCTCCATCTCACCTCGGGGATGGGCAAATGCACACATCATGGATTATCCGGATGCTCCAACCAGCGGACTCCAATAGGCGCCCCAAGACGCCCCCAGACCCAGCGCGGCGCCTCAAGCACATGGGACCCTCTCAAGGCAACTCGCCGCGCAGTCAGTGGCCCACACGTAGGTCCGGATGCTCCTGCGCTCTGGCGGCCCGGACTTCGCGCCCTCGCTAAGCGGGCGCGTCTGCCAGGCGCTGCTGCCACCAGCACCAAGCGTGTTCGGGGGCCTCCCGGAGGTGAAAACGGGATGTGGGGGTCATCCTGCCCGCTCCTGACAACCCTTTTTCCTACGTTTCCCTGCAGACCTAGAGCAGCGAGGTTACGGTGTCCGCAGCCTCAGCAAGAAGGACCCTGCGATGGTTCTTCACGATTCGCCCCCGCGAACAGCGCACCCGGGCCTGCGCGCACGGAGGGCTGCCGCGCGTGGAACTGAGCGGGTCCTGCGGTCGGTTTGCGGCCCTCTTCCGCCACCCCCCTCACACCCCTGCCGGGTGCGTCCGCGCTCACCTGTCAGTGCGGCGGGTCCTCCGGGCCTGCGCTTTCGACGCGTGGCGCTGAGTGCGGCCGCGGCCAGAGCCGCCGGGGCTCGGCGCGGGGTCAGCGGGACCGAGAGTGACGCGGCGGCCGTGCACTGGGTCGCCCGGTTCGCGGAAGGCGCACCGAGTGCCAGGCATCGCGCCGTCTCCCGTTTAAATGCCGGCGGCAGAGCGCGGCGCCCGGGGCCGCGCCTCTCCATTGGCCAGGCGCCGCCGCCGCCGCCAGACCCGCTATCCGCCCCCCTTCCCGGTACTGCCCCCGCCTCCCGCACCCCTCCTGCTTCCCCGCGGGGTCCCCTCTCCGCCCGCCTCGCCTCTTTGTCTGCTCCCCCCGCCCGGGCCGGCTGGGAGAGGTCACCCCAGGGAACCGCGCCTGGAATGCACAGCAAATCACATTTTCCGCTCCCGTTGGAGAGGGAAGAGCGGGAGGAAATCCCCCCGGCTCCTGGCCCCTCATTCCTTCTCTGCCCCAGGTCTGGGCTTCCCCTGTCGGCCGCCCGGCATCGCCTGCGTTGGTCCCGCGCTCAGTCGCCGAGACTGCACTGGGAAGCGCAAGATCTCCGTGGGATCGTGCCAGATTCGGCCATTCTTCCCCTCTGGAGGGAACGGGACTGCGGGATGCTCTGGTAGAGCGGCCGTCGTGGCTCCCGCGCGGCCCCGCCCGAGGCCCCCAACTTCGAGGGCGCTGACCCCGGCGCCCCCGTTAACCTGGCGGGCTCGCCGGCCGCCAGCAGGAGCCTGTCCCCAACATGGCACCCTCCTCTCCTCGCCCGCCACGGCGGCCTCGGCTGTGAGTGTACAGAGGGGAGTCACGGGAGGAGAATAAAACTAAAAGGACCGTCAAAAGTCAAGGCTTCCGTTCCTAAATTATCTTAAGAGAGAGAGAGAAAACAGTCACTGGGCGAGAGGGGTTTTCTGTAGCATATCAAAGACGAATAAATCAGGAAAATAAAACGTTAGATGAGGAAGTAACTTCCCAGAAATTTAGGACAAAAACCTAAAACCAATGTCACATTCCGGATACCAAGTACATAAATAGTTTTCGAAAGATGAGCGAACACTTTCATTTGTTCTCTTAGCTTGAAAAATTGGTTCCTCAAAGAGGCCGTAAGTTTTGTGTGTCGAAGCTAAAGTCCGTGCAAAAATTAACACGTCTGCAAGATCTGCAGACCAGCTCCATCAGCCACGTCAAATGAAGACTTTGCAAAAGATTTGCTACAGAAGGAAATATGAAGGTGTCTGTATTGTCTAAAGCAAAATCAACAAAACAATGAAATCCATCAAAAGATACTTACGAAACACCCGTAATTTAAGTACTTGACTAGGAAAACAAGACCAGACCAGAAAACAGCGTATTTTTTTTTCTCTTTAGTCCGGCGTTAGGGGGAAGAAGCAAGAAACATGTACTAGATGCTGTTAGGAACGTGAAATAGATATTTTTAAATAAATGAAGCAAGAAGGAAGTCTGCATTAGTATCTTTAAAATCTTAGTCCTCTGAATGTTTTGTTTGTGCAGATGGCAGTTTCTACACATGAACTCGAGGCTGCACTTTACAATTCTCAATCATTTTTTGTTAAATCATCCAGTGAGCCACAGTTTGTAGCTGCCTGCAGGATGAGAGCATTGAACCAGCGTGAAGACCTGTCTTGCTCACGTGGGCTCCTGGAGAGATAGGTAATCAGAAATACACAAAATACTTAGGCGATGACCAGTTCAGTCGAAGCCCACTACCAAGCTGTATTGGAGCCAGCTGTTCTCCCACCGTGCAAACTGCTGTACTTCTCCCCACAAAAGGGAGCATATTTTACAAATTCATTAACTCCTTCTCATCTAAAATAAAAGCTTTAGTCACTTCTTCTTTTCCCAAGACTTATATACTGCCCCAAATCAAAATACAAAGAGGCTGAAATTACCTCCCAAAATGGAAGTGATTTTCTTTTGGAGCCCTGACACTGTGGTTTTCTCTATCTCCATCTATCAAATCATAATGACTCTTCCTCATGCAGTTTCTCAGGCCATATTTTCTACAATAGAGCCCCCACCTCCTCCCCACAACACACGCCCCCTCTCTGTATCCCAAAGAGATAGAGAGGGCTGTGCGTCACTGCATCATTTTTCTTCATTCTCATTTCTCTCTCCCTTCTCCCTGGCATTATAGTATTTCTTGCCACTAGAATGTAAGGTTCATAAGGGCAGGCATTTTGTCTAGGTCACTTTGACTACATGAAGCACATAGAATATAGATTGTCTAACACAGCACTCAGATTCAATAAATAGTTGTGGACTGAGAATGTTGAGCACATTCCCACTAAGATTGTCCGCTGAACCAAATGCTGAGGATATAACCATCATGGATAGGATAAACACAGGCCCTCAAACCTCACAGAATTTATGGTCTAGTATGTTTGTAAATATTTTTATAGAAACACAAGTTTTTGCCCAATATTTGTGTTTCCACAGCTCCTAACAAGTGATTGCAAACCATTATCCAATCAGGATGAAGGCATAAGGGTAAAAACTCCCTAGACTTCTCTAAACATGGTTACATAATTAAAACCTGCTTTTAGTAAGGGGAGAAGAAGTAGAATGACTCGATGTAGTCAAAGTTAAACTCAAATCTGAGATGCCTAAACCATGATCACTAAATGATTAATTTTATTTAATGAAAGTACTTTCAAACTACTTTGAGGTTGTGAGAAGAGTAGATTCTGCTCAGCCACTGGTTCATAAAAGTAAAGTCCATTTCCTCTTGTTTTGCCCACCTGTGTATGGAATGTGCTAGCCTCTCTCTAACCCCAAGAAGCTAAAAGAGGGCTACTCCCCAGGTTTGGAGAATAACTTTGAAGACCTTTAGAGAAGAGTTTTTACTTAGATCTGCAAAAGCTATTTACAGCCGTTCATCCAATTGCAGAGACTATGTATGCCGTCTTGCATAGGATTAAAAAAGAATAAAGCCCTTTACACAGTTGGAACTGACCTTGTATGCCCTTTCTAAAGAAAAAAGTATTAAACTATAAACTTGACAATGATTAAGTAAAAATATATTTACAAGAGTCAAATACCAGTTAAATGGATCATATTCAGAATGAATTTTTCTTATAAGTTAGTAAGAAAAAAATCCCCACAAATAACCCAATAGAAAAAAAAAATTGCACATGGCCAAAGCACATGGGCAGGTAATTCACAAAAAAGAAACCTGGACAACCAGTAAATACAAAAAGATGCAACATTACACCAGTAAATCAGGGAAATATAAACTGAAATGAGAAGATACTGTTGCTTATCTACTAGGTTACCAAAGATCTAAAAGTCTGACAATATCCAGCATTGGAAAAGGTAGAGAGAAGCAAGCAATCAAATGCATTGCTAATGGGAGGGTAAATTCGTACCATCATTTCAGAGAGTAATTTGTTAATTTGCGTTAATATTAAACATGCACTTAGTATGCCACCCAGACGTTACACTTCTAGGTAAACACCTTAGAAAAATTTGAACGTGTGTATGAGGACTAGAAAGTTGTATAAGCATGTTTATTGTGGTATTGTTTGTAACAATCTTAATGTCCATCAACAGATATAGAAGGCATAAGAAATTATTTTATTCATATGGCAAAATGCTACATAGCTAATAAAAGAAATTGATTAGATTTTTATATTTTAACACAGAGCTGAAAACATAGAGATGCTTTTTTTTTAAAAAAAAAGGAAGCTGCAGAATGATATAAGTATTGTGATACCATTATGTGTATTTTATAGTAAACATATAAAAATAGCATAAATTGCTTGTGAAGCATGTGGTCATGTGCATGCATAAGTAGTGAATTGGAATCCATACCTTTAATGATGTTCACCAGAACGAGGAGGGGAGGAGGTGGATCAGGCATGGACGACAAAAGAATTTTCAACATTACAAACCACTTAAAAATTTTATGTCTTAAAAAAAAATCTTGAAAGAAATATGACAAAATGTGGGCAATTTGAATTTCTGGGTGATGGGTGCATGGATGTGTTTGTTAGATAATTCTCTCTACATGTTGATAATTTTTTAAATCCTCAAATTTAAAACAAATGTGATGTTTCTATTATGATTTCAAGAGTGATTTTGATCATCATTTGTAAACTGAACATTTTTGCTTCCCATGTGTCTTTTGTAACCAGCTCCAATCTGAGTAGGCATGTTTTCAGAATGCAAACAAGCCCTTATGTAAGTGTGTATGTCTGCTGACCTGTCTGAGGTCTACGCCTAACCAGTTTCCTGTGTGGAAAATGCACGTGCATATGAAAATTCTGGACAATGTTGCCAAATACAGGTATATGAAATGAGTTATTCAGGACCATTGTAATATAATTCATGCCTTATTTCATGCACATACTTATTGCATATACTCCATGTTCAGTTCAGTATGCAAAAGGTGAAAGCTTCAAACTATGAACGTAATCCTTCACAGGCAATAGTTCTGGCACAGTGGGAAAAAGCACGGAACTTGGAGTCAGGAAAGTCAGAGTAAATTCCTGATACTTCCCCTTAGAAGCTGAATATCTCAATTAGGTATTTAAAGCCTCTGGGCTGAAATTCAACCATCTGTATTATAGGAATGGTGATAACACCCACTTCTGGGTAGATGCTGGGATTAAGTAAAACAAGCTCTTTGAAAGTGCCAGGCACCTAATAAACATCAACGTCTGCATAGATACCAGAGTTCAACTGGGAGCTAACACAAAAAAACAGTAAGTCTAATATCAGCGTCTGTTGGGTCTTACGTATCTTTTTGTTTGTTTGTTTGTTTTGAGGCGGAGTCTCACTCTGTCGCCCAGGCTGGAGTGCAGTGGCGCCATCTCGGCTCACTGCAAGCTCCGCCTCCCGGGTTCACGCCATTCTCCTGCCTCAGCCTCCCGAGTAGCTGGGATTACAGGCGCCCGCCACCACGCCCGGCTAATTTTTTGTGTTTTTAGTAGACACGGGGTTTCACTGTGTTAGCCAGGATGGTCTTGATCTCCTGACCTCGTGATCCACCCACCTCGGCCTCCCAAAGTGCTGGGATTACAGGCGTGAGCCACTGCGCCCGTCTGGGTCTTATGTATCTTTATATTCATTCTGGGTAATGCAGGGGTGGCACACGGCAAATGCTTGACAAAGCTATGAAATGAGTACTTGCATAGGGAGAAGGAAGGAAGGGAGGAAGGGAGGAGAAGAAAATAAGGGGAAAAGAAAGAGATAGAGGAAGAGATAAAGAGAGAGATGGAGGGAGGAAGGAAGGAAATAAGGGAGAGAAAGGGAAGGAGGAAGACAGGAAAGAAAATGAGTGATTCCTTCCAGTAAATGGCACAACTTTTTTTTTTTTAAACCAGTAAATAGTTTTACCCAACACTTCTGGCTCTTTTTTTGCCTGCAGTACAAGAATCACGCTAACCTAAAGTTACCCTTCTCAGGATGGTTCCACTGCAGTGATAGAAGCTGAGAATAAGAGACCAGAAGATGCCCAAATGTGTAGTTAGACAGGCTGAAACTCCCATCCAAGAGACTGGGGAGTGAAACAAGACAGAAAGACAGAGACAGCAATGTATTTCTCAGCAAAAATTCACATACCCAGTGCCTAAATGTAACAGAATCTGTGTGAAACGAGGCTCCTTTCTTTGTCTGCTGACAGGATAACTTGCTACGTTTGAAAGGTTTATACCGAATGTATTTGTTTTGAGCTCTTTGATGTGACCTCACTCTTGGAAAAAAAATGTGATGGGACTTTATTCAGTTAATAATTTTGTGTTTTCCCTTATAGCTTGTGTTCTTCATTTTCTAAATTTTTTTTCGTGGGGGGTTTCTCTTTGAAAAAAGCTCATTTTACTGCATTTTTAAAATGCTGAGGGCTGGGCACGGTGGCTCACGCCTGTAATCCCAGCACTTTGGGAGGCCAAGGGGGGCGGATCACAAGGTTAGGAGATCGAGACCATCCTGGCTAACACGGTGAAACTCCGTCTCTACTAAAAATACAAAAAAATTAGCCGGGCGTGGTGGCGGGCGCCTGTAGTCCCAGCTACTCAGGAGGCTGAGGCAGGAGAATGGCTTGAACACAGGAGGCAGAGCTTGCAGTGAGCCAAGATCGCACCACTGCAGTCCAGCCTGGGCGACAGAGCAAGACTCCATCTCAAAAAAACAAAAACAAAAACAACAAAAAATGCTAGTGCCTTGGGGAAGATCTGTTGAAAGTACCTATTAAACTGAAGGTTGCAAGGTTTTACCCCACTGTCTCTGGCTATCCTGTTCCTCACTTTTTTTTTTTTTTAAACTTTTGGCTTATTTAGTCCCTTCCCAGTCTTTGTTTCCTTGATGTCTCTGCTATTTACTAGAAGTCATTTTAGGATTCACCTTTTCACTCTTGTGTCCTTTTTTACAGGCGTGGAAGTATACGTGTGATTTTGCTCTTACTGCCGCTCTCTTAATATGTCACTTGGACTGATTCATTACATCTTATAAAATATTTTATAACATAAAGTTATTGTAAAAATATTACAAACTCATCACAGAAAACTTGGAAATAGAGAAAAATATAAAGAAAATAAAAATATGCCGTAATCTCACAATCCCCAAATAACCACTGTTTGCTCACACACACTATATATATATGTACATATATGGATTTCCTTCTAATTATATAGCGGTTGTGTATGTGTGTGTGTGCGTGTGTATGTGAGAGAAAGAGAGAGAAGATGCTGTATATAATAAGATGCTTTAACTTTTAAATGTAACCTAATATTTTAATTATTTTGGGGGGACATTATTAAAATTCTTCAAAAATACAGTTTAACAGTAGTATAATATTCTCTTGTATGAATAACATACTATAACACTTTATTTTCTCTTATATGGTTAACAATGTGTGTGTGTATGTGTGTGTGTGTATACATACATTTCTTAAAGTGGCCTTTTATTAATTACTTAATGTGTACCAAACACGAGGCTTTATGTGCATTATCTAATTTAGTTATTGTAACACTCTTATGAAATTGCTACTATTGTTTGTTTTGTTTTAAAGATGAGGAAACTGATGTCTAGAGATGTTGTGTGACTGTCTCAAGGGCACACAGCTATATGAAGCAGTCACAGCTGCTGACCCCTAAGCCCCATACACTGAGCTTCTACCCTCTATACTGTGAACAAGAGTCTACACCATACACTGTTAGAACTGGTATTCAAATACCACTATTTTTTCACGAAAGAAAAGTATTCCTAAGTGCCAAATGACTTAAATAATTTGATAGCTGGTATTGTCAAAACATTTGGTTGTGTAAAATATGAACACATATATGAGGAATATGGGTTTCGATATCACATGAGTTTACTTATAAAGAATGCTGAACACATGGCCATTGAAAACCCATATGCCGCCGGGCGCGGTGGCTCACGCCTGTAATCCCAGCACTTTGGGAGGCCAAGGCAGGTGGATCACGAGGTCAGGAGATCGAGACCATCCTGGCTAACACAGTGAAACCCCGTCTCTACTAAAAATACAAAAAATTAGCTGGGCGTGGTGGCAGGCGCCTGTAGTCCCAGCTACTCGGGAGGCTGAGGCAGGAGAATGGCATGAACCCGGCAGGCAGAGCTTGCAGTGAGCTGAGACTGCGCCACTGCACTCCAGCCTGGGTGACAGAGCGAGACTCCATCTCAAAAAAAAAAAAAAAAAAAAAGAAAAGAAAAGAAAAAAAGAAAACCCATATGGCCTGTCTTGAGGTTTCCAACAAAAACCCAAAGCTGCCTTATTGCCATTAGTTATTAATGACTGTATCAGTCTGTCTCTCTCTCTCTCTCTGTCTCTCTCTCTCTCTCCATATATATATATATATATATTTTTTTTTTTTTTTTTTTTTTTTTTGAGAGGGAGCCTCACTCTGTCACCCAGGCTGGAGTGCATTGGTGCAATCTCAGCTCACTGCAACCTCTGCCTCCTTTTCAAGCAATTCTCCTGCCTTAGCCTCCTGAGTAGCTGGGATTACAGGCACCTGCCACCACACCCCGCTAATTTTTTTTTTTTTGTAGTTTTAGTAAAGACAAGGTTTTGCCATGTTGACCATGGCTGGTCTCGAACTCCTGACCTCAAGAGATCAGTCTGCCTCAACCACCCAAAGTGCTGGAATTACAGGCGTGAGCCACTGCACCCAACCTGTATCAGTCTACCTTTAAAATTAGGAGCTTATAAGTAAGTTCAGTATTTTGGGCTTCTTCTCAAGATAGAGAAGGATGGAGCTAATGGTGGAAAGCAAATTCAATACCTGCTTTCCCTTCTAAAGATCAATGTGAACTTGTACACCAGTTTGCACTTGGCTCACAAAGGGTCCAAATTTAAATCTCTTTTCAATCTTGGTTCCTTTTCCACTCTTCCCTTCGTAGCGTAAAAGGTTGGATCATCTGGAATACGATTTCTCATTCCTTTTTAAAAGAAAGACGAAAAATGTAAACTGTGGGCTCCTCGCTGCTTATGTCAGAGCAATACATGTGTGCTTTATATAAACTAACCATTTGTCTATTAATGTTTGCAAAGAACTCCGTAGACAGGAGGCATTTGGGACACACTCTCTGGAGAAATGTGGTGCCTTTGGAGAGAGGATCAGAGAAGGAAGAAACCAATAGTAAGAGAAATTCCTTTATACGCACATGTGTAATAGAATGTGAAAGAAAATCTTCGAGTTGAGCATCGAGCTGCCTTTTCCCTTAGGTTGAAAGTTAGCCAGTAGGAAGGAAACATTTCCAAGGAGACTAGGTAACCTTGCCAGCAGTGTTTGTTTCTACGCTCTGTTTTACTTGTTCGTGTGACAGAGGAAGAAAACAAAGCTGATGGACTTTGGACTGGACAATGTAGCAGTGTGTCCCCAGATACCAGCTTCCAGATGATCTTCCTTGGGTCTCCCAGATGGAGCAGAGGGTTTCTGGTGACTCTGGTCACTGCATCAGCCTGAGCAGACAGGATCTTAGAAGCTCCCAGGTGCACATGTCTGCCTGTCCACGTCGCCACGGCTTTGTAGGAAAGTTGCTGAGCATGGGATAGGCCCTTAAAGACTGTAAAGTGTGATTCTTGGTCATGTGGACATTAAGCCAACGAAGAACAACTTTCTGAAAAAAAAAATCATAATGATTTTTGCAGCACTACTCTGTTAGCCAGAGCAATCCATGGATGTCTGTGGAATCATTAGGATGTACTTCGCCTAGAGAAATGTATGTGCTGGTCTCTTGGCACGAGCAACTCTAAAAAGTTTACCTAGCCAACACCTCAGGACACTAGCCAGAGCCCCTCGTTATGTTTCCACTCTTCCAATGAAGGATGAAAGAAAAGAGGGAAGGAAGGGAGGGAAGGAGGGAAAGAGGGAGGGAGGGTATTGGTTCTTCTAAATAAGAAAGACAAATTATTTCAGATAACAGCAGCTTCCCTTAAATGGCATTTAAGCTTTAGCTCTATAGTCCTAAATATCTATTTTAACAGCAGTGATTACTATGCGAGCTCTGCACTGTCAATCTAGAGAAAAGAATCTTGCCGCTAAGAAGAATTTCAAAGTGAGAGTTCGCTTTTAATACACACATATAATACAGACATTCAATTGCACAAATGTAGAAAAGACAATGAGAAGAGTGCACAGCTGAGTAGTAAGCATCCACTCCTGCCCCTGGTGTTCAATGCCAGCCTGATGCTCTCCAGCTAATGTTCTCTCTGCACATGCAACACTTGAGCCCAGCAGGAGCTGAGCACATACCACAGACCACCACGTTCACACCTTTGCTCTTGCTCGTCCCTCCCCCCAGAAGTTCCCACCCTTCTCTCTTCTGGTTGAATTCCTACTCTGACCTCAAGCCTCCTTCTCAGAGCCTTCTGCCTTTTCTATTATTCTTGTCATATTTTCTCTTTATTGTAGTTACATGTGTGCTGAACGCATCTTCTTCAATGAAATGTGTACTCCTTGCATGGAGGAAGTGTCTCCTTCCTCCTCTTTGCGTCCCTGTGGCCCTAGCACAGGCTGAGTTGAATCGTAATGAAAGTGCTCCAGGTCTCCTCATCATTTCCCTTGCTGTCTTCTATTTTTATCCCATCACCTGTAGGAACCGTGTTGGAAGAACTAACTGCTAGAGTTTCTCCAAAATATTACTGCCAGTGGCAGTCTCGTAGCTGTCTTGAGTCCCTCCTGCCTCTTCACTGCCCATCCCCAAGTCCAGGTCACGGTCATCTCTCACCTAGAAGGTTGCAATTGCTTCTTTACTGCTCTCCCCACTTTCACCGATGCTGACCCACAGCCACTGGACACTTCTTTTTTGTTTGCTTTTTGTTTTCTGCTTTTTTGTTTCGTTTTGTTTTGTTTTTCAGATGGAGTCTTGCTCTGTCACCAAGCTGGAGTGCAGTGGTACGATCTCGGCTCACTGTAACCCCACCTCTCAGGTTCAAGCGATTTTCCTGCCTCAGCCTTCCGAGTAGCTGGGATTATAGGCGTGTGCCACCACACCCGGCTAATTTTTTTGTATTATTAGTAGAGATGGGATTTCACCATGTGGGCCAAGTTGGTCTCAATCTCTTGACCTCGTGATCCGCCTGCCTCGGCCTCTCAAAATGCTGGATTACAGGTGTGAGCCACTGTGCCCGGCCTGGACATTTCTTAACTTATATACTAAGCCATATCCTTCCTTTGACTGACGCCCTTTCTTCCTGGCTCTTACCAAATTTTTAAATTATGCAATTTGTAGATTTGCTTGGTTTTTGTCTGTTTCCTCCATGTGCCTGTAAGCTCTGTGGGGGCAAGAACCATCTCTGTGTGGCTCACTGAATCCCCGGCCTCTACATGGCACTTGGAGTACATAGATGCTCCCGGCCCTTTGTTGAATGAATAGATTAAAAGTGCAGCTGTTCTTATTTTCCTTCATGTTATAACCCTTGCTCTAGCCCCCTTTTTGCCTTGCTTCTGTTTCTGATTTCTCATTTTTTTTTTTTTAGAGACAGGCTCTTACTCTCACCCAGCAGGCTGGAGTGCAGCAGTGAGATCACAGCTCACTGCACCCTTGACCTCCTAGGCTCAAATGATCCTCCCACTTCAGCCTCCCAAGTAGCTGGGACTATAGGCAAGCACTAATTTTTGTATTTTTTGTAGAGATGGGGTCTCACCATGTTGCCCAGGCTGGTCTCCAACTCCTGGGGGCAGGAGATCCACCCATCTTGGCCTCCCAAAGTGCTGGGATTACAGGCATGAGCCATTGCGCCTGGCCTGGTTTCTGCATTTTACCTGGAACTCATTGGAGAACTGAGCCTCAGGAGCCTCTAAATCTACAACTGAGCCTAGGGGAGCCTCAGTCCTTAGTTTTATGGTGGAATCAGAGAGCACATTCCTGTGCTCCGGGTGCCCCACCCACTGAATAACAGCAGAGGCAATGATGGCACAGACTCACTCTGGAAACTGCAACTGCACCCCGATAAGTTCTCCCTGTAAAACCCATCACAAGATTGCATTCCTCAGACCCCAAAGAAGTGAGTAAGTTTTATGGCCTGTGTCAGGGTAACACGCACTCTGCTAAAAATAACATGGTAAAATTTCCTAAGAAATAAATAATGCACCATTGCTTTGTGTTTCTGGGAAACCTTAAGGATTTGTTGTAGAAAGATATTTTAGTTTTCTTAGCCTGGTGAAAAAGCATGCAAAGGAAAAAGTCATATTGGATAAGAGAAAGAATATTTGGGTATGTGGCCAGGAATGATGCACGTTTTGCCACTTATTTCATTTTATGTTTTAATCTTTTTGGAAACAGAGGCGAGTAACTAGCCAAGCACATTTGAAGGGCATCCATAGTTCCAAATGCCTCTTCCTTTACAATTTATTGATGAAGGACTAAGTAGCTCATCTAATTCATCTTGAGGAGATAGGAAAATGCTTATGGCAACAGCATTTTATCATGGTTGCAAGACTTCTGAAAACATAATTCCAAACGATAGGAGTGCTTTGCAGAGCCATCTGGGAGGAGATGGGCTGATTAGGAATGTCTGGGGTCTTAGAAATAAATTCAGGTGAGGTCGAAGCATGTTTTTCAGATCTGGTAGATTTTTGTGAGACTATTCATGGCTGGGTGTAGTTTAGCAGGCTTCTCATAGAGCAGTGGAGTTCCTGTGTTCTACAGCCTTCCCTCCGGGGCTCTAGTATTCACCCATTCTCACACCATTTCTGGTTACAATTGTGTGCAATGTTTCCCCAAATTCACTGTGTATCAGAGTCACTGGAGAAACAAAACAAAACAAAAAATTGATCCCCAGAGCTTGCTCTAGGCTACTGAATCAGAATTTCCTGGGCTGAGGCCCAAGAATCTGTATTTTTACAAAGCTCTCCAGATGATTCTGATAAGCAGCCAGGTTTGACAATCACTGGTGTGGTGGAAAGAATTCTATTTGCACCTAAGCTCAACCACCAACTACCTAAGCAACTTTAGAGACGCCAACTCTTGGGCTATCAGGAAACAGAGAAAATGATGCCTATGTCACAGGGTTATTGAAGAATTAAAGGAAATTACGTATGTGATCTATCCCAATGTAAATTTAGTAGGCTGCATTAGTTAATACTCTGCTGACGACCTAGAAGCTTAAAAGAGTTTTTTTCTCTAAAAAAGTGTTTAGCTTCCTCTTCTGTGTTTGATTCCTTATGAAACTTGGTTTCCCCTTTCGTCAGTCACCAAGGATCAGGCCATATGTAGATGAATCATAATACCATTATGCCATGTGTTCTAAGAGACTTTCAAGTGCATTGCTGCAAGAAACCCTCAACATTTAGTGTATATTGTTTTTCAATATCTCTTTCCAAATTGCCAGTACAATTTCCATTTCTGGGAAACTACATAGACATGTCTGGATCCAGCTCTTTTATCTTTGCATTTCCAACTGCTCTGTTTTCCTTCTATCTTCCCATCAAATTCTTATATTTTGACAGTTTTAAGACCAGCTCTTCCTTGATCTTTTCCTTCCTATAATATATTGAATTGAAATGAGCCCATTTTCCTTAGTGAGCCTTCTCTCCAAACACAAAATAATCTGAAGTTCAGATTGTCCTTCTGTGAGTGGGTTAACATCACACAAAGTTTGTGGTTTCATCCATCACAAACAAGAGTGTTTTAAATGAACTCTGTTTCTTGTCTCCCAAGAATCATAGAAAGGTTGGGGCAAAGTGAAATAAATTTTCAGAAAGAAAAGTTACTTATTAAAAATAGCAGTGATAAAAATATGTAGATTGATTTAGTAGGAAGAATTCGTAAATTGTTTTAACTTAAAAGGAAACACTTGCAGGCATTCACAATGAATCAGGAGGAAAACACTTTGGCTTCTTCAAAAAGCTATTTACTCTCTTTGGTGTTCACAAAACTTATCCAACAAAAGCTTTTTCTCTTATGATGCGAGGGAAGAAGGCAAATTGCATTTGAGAGCATCTGATCATACTTCACTCAGGAATGTTACGGGTTTTGGTTGTGTGCCCAGTTGATCTGAGCATATTAGCAAACATAGTAATAGTATTAGCTGCTGACAGTGTTTGGTATCAAACACATCCATTTGCAAAAATAGATGAAATACTATATTCACGTTTTCAATGCTCCCCTTTACTTAAATACCGCAATGTGGTTTGAGTTGTGAATCTATTGAAGACATCTTTGATGAATCAACAGTCAAGGCATATGTAGAAAGTGATTTGGAAAATTTTTCCTGGGTGGTGGTGGGGGAAGGGAGATAGTTTTGGGACATCTTGCCATTCTCGTTCCTGCTTTTTCATTGGCCCCCGCCGCTTCCTAAGTCTATCTGCTGTTAAATGAAGATAACTCCCTCTCCCCTACCCCAACCTCTCTCAGGGCTTTCTGGAGTACGATAGACTAATTGCAAAGAAATTTGACCTTCTTGGATAACTGGTGCCATCTAAATACCATGCATTATTCCCCTGTCAGACACTCTAACATAGGATGAGCCAGGCTGAAATCTTCCAAAAGCTGTGGAGGATAAATAAGCTAACATTCAACTCAAAAATCAACAACAACAAAAAAGCTACGCATAGTGAAAAATGATAAAGATCAGCCTCCGCTGCCACCTTTTTCATTCATACCATCGTACGTGTGGGGTCTATGTCATGGGGATGGTTCCTATGCCAATCCTAATGATAAAGCTTGATTTGGTTTACATCTGTGCTGTGATTATTCATCTTCTTTCAAGCACTATTTCTTACTTTGTCAACCAAGAAGGTGGGAAAAAATAATCTCTAAAATTCTACAGGTTTTCACTTTTCTCCTTTGGAGCTATTATAAGATAGTAAATTGATGGTAAAACTGAGATCAGGACAGCTGGGCTCTACTTTGAATTTTGATAGAGCTTCAGCTTACCTGGGTTTTGGCTATCCCTATATGGAAAATATAGGTCAGTGGTCTTCAACCTTTTTGGCACCAAGGACTATTTTTGTGGAAGACAATTTTTCCATGGATGGCAAGGGGCATATGGTTTTGGGATGAAACTGTTCCACCTCAGATCATCAGGCATTAGATTCTCATAAGGAGTGTGCAACCTAGATCCTTCCAATGGACAGTTCACAATAGGGTTTGCGCTCCTATGAGAATCTAATGCTGCCACTGATCTGACAGGAGGCGGAGCTCAAGCGGTAATGTTCACTTGACCGGGGCTCACTTCCTCCTCAATGGCCCAGTTCCTAACAGACCACAGACCAGTATTGGTTGGTGGCCCAGGGGTTGGACCCCTGATGTAGCTGATACCTGATTCCTCAGGAGACAGGCTTTTGGAAGCAAACTGGAACACCAAATAGATGCAGTCCCACAGATGTTGAAGTTAGAAGAGAAAGAAAAGCATCTATTTTTCTGCTGCTATTTCTGCTATGAGAGATGGTAGCTGCAGGCAGACTCACCATTCTTGTGTCAAGACAATGACTTTGGGAGTGCCACACATCAGTGGTAGTGGTGGCAGTGACACCAACCACTCTTTCCTGACCTCTGGATTCCAGCTATGTGGGTGACCTCGAACTGGTTAAGCCCAACTGTGGATCCCTGCCTCATGCTCCTCCACATCTTTAAATAATTTTGTAAGCACATAATTCCTTGCATTAAATCCCTTTCGTATGGAAATATCCAGAGTAAAGAGTTTGTTTCTTGCACTGAAATCTGATGAATCTGAATTTGGCGTCTAAATCGAGGTTTAACACAGGTATTGTATTGCAGGGAATTTATCTTCACATCAATATGATAAGGTAAGTATTACCTTTCCCATTGGTTACATGAAAGAACTAAGGTTTAGTGAGGAGGAATTATTTGCTCAAGGCCACACAACTTGTAAGTCACAGAACCCAGAGTCAAATGCAATTCTAATTACAAAGTTTTTGTATCGAACTACTCTGTTCAACTGTGATGCCATGGGATCAAGTGTGTAATAATAGTGGACAAATAGCTGAATATTTATGGTTGCAAATGTGCTTTAAACTCCATGAAGGAAGAGCCTATATCTTATACCTCTTTGATAAGACTCCCCAGTCCCAGAATATAGCTCAGTATTTGGCACATAGAATAGATCCTTGATAAGTTACTGCTGAATGAATAAATGAATGGTATTGTGATGAGTCCTGTCAAGGAAGGTGACAACATATGATGGCCACCTTGTGGAGAAGTCACTGTAGTTTCCAAATGGCCTTTATTAAGATGCTTCTCACTCCTCAGGTGTTCAGTTGCCACTGCTAAAAGCATTACAAATATTTTTGTTTCCTGTGTATATAGTTATGGTTTCTGTTGGGAAGAATGGCTTATCAACAAGTTCTACTGGCACATAACATTCGTCAAACAATAGAACATTCAGTCTATTAGGATGGGCTGTTAGGTCTTTCTAACTCAGCCCATCTTATAGCAGCTCTTTTCTTTTCTTTTTTTTTTTTTTTGAGACGGAGTCTCTCTCTGTCGCCCAGGCTGGAGTGCAGTGGCGCAATCTCGGCTTACTGCAAGCTCCGCCTCCCAGGTTCACGCCATTGTCCTGCCTCAGCCTCTCCGGGTAGCTGGGACTACAGGCGCCCGCCACCACGCCCGGCTAATTTTTTGTATTTTTAGTAGAGACGGGGTTTCACCGTGGTCTCGATCTCCTGACCTCGTGATCCGCCCGCCTCGGCCTCCCAAAGTGCTGGGATTACAAGCGTGAGCCACCGCGCCTGGCCTATAGCAGCTCTTTTCTAAAAGAGTCTTTCTTTTGCAACTTATAAGTTAATAAGTTTTTAAACCCAAATTCAAGGACGTGGTTCTACAAGAATGTTTGCAAACACCCTGCCTTTGCCTGTGGACTTGGGAAGCCGATGTGTGACACCCATAAATTTCTTACCAACTTTCTCCATGGATTCCTCTGTGCCCATTTGGAATCAAGTTTTCTTTTACTATATAGTTATGATAATTTTCAGTGGCCCTTGCCTTCTCACGGGGCTTTCTGGCCACCAAATCTGCTATATTCTACACATTTTCTTTTAGTTGCCAAACCCATGTGTATTTTAGCAGGAAATTTGATCCGCCTGTTTCTGATTCACCTACAGTTAAGTCACCAGACAATTTTGGAAGAGCAGCCCGATGGCCAAAAAGTCTTGGTAGAGTCTCTCTTTCCCTTTAGAAACAGGAAGTTAAGTATGTGAAGTACAAGCTCCCCGAATCCTGCCAGGCCTAGGCTGTTGGTAAAACCCAGGCTTCAGGAGGCTTCAAAGAATACTACTTTCTCAAGATATACTCCTGGCTAGGTATGCCCACTGACTTTCTAAATTATGTCCCGGAGCACTTTGAAAGTTGATGGCCTGGATACTTCCCGGACTTTCCTCCTACCCTCCAAGCTTGCTCCTCATTGAGTGGCCAGTGTTTCCCCAGGTTTCTCTGTTCTAATCCCCAAGGCTGTTGCCACAGCACATGATACCAGTGAAGGGCTGGGATATGCCTTCTGCACTGCCCATGTGGCTATCCCATGGTCAGAGAGGGAACACTGGTTGATGAAAACCCACAGCAGAACCCAATGCTCTGTCTGCCCACAGATCTGCCTTGATGGTGAGCAGGGCCATCCCACCCATTTGGTCTGTCTCCCTAATAAATGAATCATGCACAACCATCATGGTGTGCAGCAAATTGAGATATTTGGCAGGAACTCTGTGCCTTGACACTTCCTGAACAACCAACATTTGGGCAGTGACTCAGAAAAGAAGTGGGTAGTTCTACTGGCTGATTCTATGAAAGACTTGAGGGCCGGGCGCGGTGGCTCACTCCTGTAATCCCAGCACTTTGGAAGGCCGGGGCAGGTGGATCACAAGGTTGGGAGTTCGAGACCATCCTGCCAAACACGGTGAAACCCCGTCTCTATTAAAAATACAAAAAAATTAGCCAGGTGTGGTGGTGGGCGCCTGTAGTCCCAGCTACTCAGGAGGCTGAGGCAGGAGAATGGCGTGAACCCAGGAGGCAGAGCTTGCAGTGAGCCAAGATCGCGCCACTGCACTCCAGCCTGGGTGACAGAGTGAGACTCTGTCTCAAAAAAAAAAAAAAGAAAGAAAAACTTGAGAACCATGTACACAACTTCACATCAATCTGTAAATCCCACCAAAGTGAGAGGTAATTCCACCTTTCGCTCTGTACACAGTCTAAGATGATTTACCTTTTATGACTTCTTTAAAACATTCCATCATGCTCATTCATTCAGCAGTTATTCTTGCCTTTGTTAGGCCGCGTGCAAGATATCAAGATAAAAAGAAAAACGAGACACAGCCTATGGCTTCAAGGAGCTTATAACCCAGTTGAATGAGGCACATACATAATAAGTAAACAAGTATTGGGTGTGCTAAATTAAGTTCAGCCCAAAGCTGCCTCCTTACATAGTGAAAGCTCGGCCTAAAGTTTTCCCTGTACGTAGCAAACTGTAACCTAGCTGGATGTGTAAACAGGCTATAACCTACTCTTGTGCCAATCACTGAGATTCGGCCAAAGGTGGCCAACTGTTCAAACCACGTTCAGATAAGGCAAACACTGAAATGTAACCAATCCGGCTGTGGCTGTCCCTCGCTTTTGTTTGGCATACCTCACTTTCCTTTTGTTGTCCATCACTTGTCTTCAACCACACGGCAGTGCAGAGTCTCTCTGAACCTATTTTGCAAATTGTTCTTTACTCAGTTAAAGTCTGTTCAATTTAATTTGTCTAAGGTTCCTCTTTTAACAGGTGGTGGTGTGGTACAGGGGAGAGTATCTACTGTGGAGTCCCAGAGACCTAAATTCAAGTTCTAATTCTGCCATTTACTAGTTGAGGAGTTTTGGTTAAAGTCATGGAATCCCTCTGCCTCAATTGCTTCATCTATAAAATGTAGGGAGGGATGTTTAAATGAACAATGTATACGAGCTTGTTATGTATATAGAGTAACTCTTATCATTATGCCCTGTTACAGGGACTATGTGAAAGTATGCATGGGGTCCCACAGGAACACAAAAAGGGATCATAAGAGAGAAGTAATTAACCATGTCCTCCCCTCCCCACTCTCAGCTAGAAGAATGAGTTCCTCTAGCTGACAATCTATTTTATTTATTTATTTATTTATTTATTTATTTATTTATTTATTTATTTTTGAGATGGAGTTTTGCTCTTATTGCCCAGGCTGGAGTGCAATGGTGCGATCATGGCTCACTGCAACTTCCACCTTCCGGGTTCAAGTGATTCTCCTGACTCAGCCTCCCAAGTAGCTGGGATTACAGGCATGCGCCACCATGCCTGGATAATTTTTTTTTTTTTTTTTTTTTTGTATTTTTAGTAGAGACAGAGTTTCACCATGTTGGTCAGGCTGGTCTTCAACTCCTGACCTCAGGTGATCCGCCCACTTTGGCTGGATCACAAAAGTGCTGGGATTATAGGCGTGAGCCACTGTGCCTGGCCGATAATTTACTTTTAATAAATGTTCCCATTTTCCTGGCTGTCCTGTCCCCCTGGCCAAGGCAGTGGCAGCTTAGTGATCACCATGTGATCCTGTGGCAGATAGGGGACTTGGAGGGTTTCTTTCTCCAGGCCCTAACCCTGTGGCTGGTATCCGTGAGATTTATCTGTGAAGCTTGGTATCTCTAAAAGATTTCAAAGGAAAGAGGAGGAGAAAAGATGTTTCTGCTGTTCCTTTGTGCCTAGCTGAATAAACAGGAAAGGTCCTCCTCGCAGGCTTGCCAAAGAAATAGAATTCTGTTCCAGGAGTCTTGGGAAGTGTGGAGTGGGGGTCATGCTGCTTCTCATTGTGTGGCAGTGACCGTAGAACTGTGGATCAAGTGGATGACTCAGTTTTCCAAGGTCATATCACCCCCAGGTAGCTGCCCAACCCAGCAGACAGACCCCCAACTCACTGGCAGAAACACTTTCAACTCTGAATTGCTCCCTTCAGGAATCTCCAGGTGTGTTCTGGAACACTGCATCATTGGGTGTAAATACATTTGGAAGAGCCATCCCTAGAAGACTCAGCCTGGTGACCTGGCACGTGACTCACTTTGAAGGCAGTGGGAGGGGAGGGTGGCTTTGCACAAACGCTGTAGGAAACACTCAACAATCTATTTTCTCTCTCTCAGTAGCAAGAAGAGAGGAAATTCTCTTCTAGAATGACCCCATTGTAAACCCCTCCTCATGCTGTGTGACTGCTCTGAGGCTCCAGCTGGCTGTGTCCACAGTGGGAGTTCAATCAGGATGAATGGCTGTGGTGCTAGCACCATCCTCTTCTTTTGTTCTCCACATGTCCCTGGGGTGACTACAATCACCTTCCTGGTTTCAAAGATCCTCAGCTGGAGCATTGTGGAAAGACTGAGACAGGAGGTAATGACCCTTTCCAGCCCCCAGGCAAAGCCCTCTGTCTCTGCTGCAGATGCCCAGCTGACTCCATTCAGAAAGAAAGGGCCTTTCTGAGGCTGTCTAATGGAGGTTCTCCTTGTCTCCTGCCTCTAAGTTTCCTACTGTTTTTTCCAGGAAAATCCCTTCTTCTCCCAGCCACTCTGACTTCACTATCTAGTTCATCACCACTAGCCCCAGCCAGATTTTCTCTCCCGTGGATCCCTCTGCTACTTTCCTAGCACCCTGGGACAACTCTTCATTCATCTTCCTTTTTCGCTTCCTCACATTGTCCACAGCCTTATGTAGCCTTATTCTACCTTGTCCAACATTGCTATTTCCAGGCCAGTTTTTTTTTTTTTGAGACGGAGTCTCACTCTTGTCACCCAGGCTGCAGTGCAGGGATGCCATCTCAGCTCACGGCAACCTCCACCTCCTGGGTTCAAGCAATTCTCCTACCTCAGCCTCCTGAGTAGCTGGGATTACAGGAGCCTGCCACCACACCTGGCTAATTTTTGTATTTTTAGTATTGACAGGGTTTCACCATGTTGACCATGCTGGTCTTGAACCCCTGACCTCAGGTGATCCACTTGCCTCGGCCTCCCAAAGTGCTGGGATTACGGGCGTGAGCCACCACACCCGACCCAGGCACTTCTTTTTTTTTTTTTTTTTTTTTGAGACAGAGTTTTGCTCTTGTTGCCCAGGCTGGAATGCAATAGCATGATCTCAGCTCACCGCAACTTCCACCTCCTGGGTTCAAGCAATTCTCCTGCCTCAGCCTCCCAAGTAGCTGGGATTACAGGCATGTGCCACCACACCCAGCTAATTTTGTATTTTTAGTAGAGACAGGGTTTCTCCATGTTGGTCAGGCTGGTCTCGAACTCTCGACCTCAGGTGATCTGCCTGCTGTGGCCTCCCAAAGTGCTGGAATTATAGGCGTGAGGCACCACACCCGGACTCCAGGCCAGTTCTTACCATGATCTACTCTTACTTTTTAACCATTAACTGTGGTTCTATTGTTGAAATTTTCAAATACATACAAACATAGAAATAAGAAGTGCAAGCCAGGTGTGGGGGCTCATGCCTGTAATCCCAGCACTTTGGGAGGCCGAGGTGGGCAGATCACTTGAGGTCAGGAGTTTTGAGAGCAGCCTGGCCAACATGATGACACCAAGTCGCTACTAAAAATACAAAAATTAGAGGGCGTGGTGGTGGGTACCTGTAATCCTAGCTATTCTGGAGGCTGAGGCAGGAGAATCGCTTGAACACGGGGCAGAGGTTGCAGTGAGCTGAGATCATGCCAGTGCACTCCAGTCTGGGTGATACATCAAGACTCTGTCTCAAAAACAAAAAAACAAAGCAACAAAAAAAGATATAAGAAGTACAAGTAACTCCCAAGTACCGTTGACCCAGCTTCAACAGTTATCAGTGTATGGCCAGTCTTGATTATCTATATCCCCATTCCCTCCTGGCCCTCCACCTCATCACTACCACTGGATTATTTTAAAGCAAATCCAAGACATCATATTATCTGTAAATAATTCAATATTTGTCCCTAAGATGTAAGGGCTCTTTTAAAAAAATAGCCATAATATAATACTATGTAACACTTAAATCATACCAAAATATTCAGTCACTACTCAAATTTCCCTGACTGTCTGATCAATGCTTTTCTTAATTTGATTTGAGTCAGGATGCAAATAAGACCCACACACATTGTATTTGGCTCATATGTCTCTTAAGCCTTTTAAAATCTATGATAGTACCCCACCATTTTTCCCTCCTACCATTTATTTGTTGGAAAAAGCTAGCCTACTTATCCTATAGAGTCTCTTCATGCTGGATTTTGCCGATGATTCCCAACGGTGTGTTGAATGTATCTCAGTGTGTTGAATGCGTCTCAGTTCTACCATCTGTAAAATGGGGATAATACCAGACCCATTAAGTTCACAGCATTATTGTTAGGATCATATACTATCATGTATGTAGATCAGGTCGTTCTATTAAACAAAGAAATTGTTCTTTATAATGCTTTAAAAAGAAAACTTCATATGCCAATGCTTGCATTCATGTTTATTAAGACACAGCCAAGTGAAATGTGTCAGCTCCTCTTCTTGAATACAGCCGTCTTTACTGGTGTATAACAATGCCCAAGGGCTGGATGAACTACATAATCAAAATCAAATGGCAGCTTTTTACAGACTTGGCCAAAATAGTACAACCTCAGACACCATTTTAAACTGCAAGAAATCTGAGCCTTTCATAGTCTTGCTTTTTATTGTTGACATTCACATTTTAATTTTTATGATCATTGCAGATTCACATTTTAAAAACCCAAAAAACAAAAAAGCTCTTATTCTAATTTAGCAGAAAGCAGAATCATCGATTTGAAGACAATACACTATCTACATACAGCTGCTTTGTATCCATAATTATCTATGTAAGAAACATGCTGTCATTCACAGGGGCTCCATTAACACGTGCACATAAGCCATGCTGAGGCCTAACAGGTAATGTGGGTTTTTGTCTAGCATCTTCTCTTTACTCTGGATCCTTATCCTCATCTGAAAAATGAGGGACAGACTTCTTTGCAACAACATTATCCAGTCTCTGTCCTTGTAGATATGGATTGACACTCTGAAAAACAAACAAACAAAAACCATGTGGTTTGGTGTTATATGTGAACATCAGATACAGACATCTCAGAAAAGAAATGAACAAGAATTGTTTCTGGGGCCGGGCGCAGTGGCTCACGCCTGTAATCCTAGCACTTTGGGAGGCCGAGGTGGGCAGATCACGAGGTCAGGAGATCGAGACCATCCTGGCTAACACGGTGAAACCCCGTCTCTACTAAAAATACAAAAAATTAGCCGGGCGTGGTGGCGGGCACCTGTCGTCCCAGCTACTTGGGAGGCTGAGGCAGGAGAATGGCGTGAACCTGGGAGGCGGAGCTTGCAGTGAGCAGACGTCATGCCACTACACTCCAGCCTGGGCAACACAGCAAGCTTCTGTCTCAAAAAAAAAAAAAAAAGAAAACAAAAAAGAAAAGAGTTGTTTCTGGCCTATTGGGTTAACAACAATGTACCAGTGGCACCTACCAACTACCAAACAATTACTCCAGTGTACTAATTAATACCTCAGTGGCCTATGAAACATTTTCTGACTGATAGATGTCTCTAATTGTGTTTTTCACACGACTATAGAGCTCTTTATCAGATACAATGTGGTCTTTTTAAAAATCATTATTTTTGGTGCAAAGATTTGCGGTAAACCAGCTCATAAGTCCTTGCTGCTGACTTAGATACCAAGACCCATAAGAAAGATAATTATTATTCTATGGCCCTATTTAGGTAGGAAGGGGAATCTGAAACGCATTAAATTATATTTTGCAAGAAAAATGTTCTAAAGGAGAAGAGTAGGGCCAAGTGGGAATCAGCATCTGAAGACTGGTCCCAGATCATCCTGTTGCTGGGACTGATTCTTCCTCACCAGTATTTTACTAAGGAGAATTCATTAGGGGCTCGAGCAATCATTTCCACCTTCCTTCAGTCAAATTCAAAAACTGAAGCAAAAAAGGAAGCTTCCTGGAAGGGTCCTTTGTTTTTGACTCAAGACTCCGTACTTTGAAATCACTTTCATGTGTTGGTATTCTTAATGAGTAAATATTTTTCCATTCCTTCTCTAATACATATCTATTTATTGAGGTTTGGATTTGAACTAGTAATTGAAACTTTACAAAATAGTATTTAGCAAGCAGAAAAAAAATTCAAAAGTTTTGGAAGATGTTTGTTTATTGAAGTTGCCTTCCACTAATGGAACAAAAATATAAGAAAGAAGCTGTAGCCAGGCACGGTGGCTCACGCCTGTAATCCCAGCACTTTGGGAGGCCAAGGCGGGTGGATCACAAGGTCAGGAGATCGAGACCATCCTGGCTAACACGGTGAAGTGCCATCTCTACTAAAAAATACAAAAAATTAGCCAGGTGTGGTGGCGGGCACCTGTAGTCCGAGCTACTTGGGAGGCTGAGGCAGGAGAATGGCAGGAACCTGGGAGGCGGAGCTTGCAGTGAGCCGAGATTGCGCCACTGCAGTCCAGCCTGGGCGACAGAGCAAGACTCCACCTCAAAAAAAAAAAAAAAAAGAAAGAAGCTATAGTTACAAACGATCAGCAATCCCTGTTGCATGCTCAATCCCCATGTATGAATGGAGGCTGTTCACAGGTGGAGCTCTCTTGTCCATGATATAACCTGCCATGACTCTTGAAAGGTGAGCAGACATTCTTCAAAAGAGAAGGAATGAAACCTCAGTTTAGCATTTACAAATGTTCTTTCACATTCTGACCTCTAAACGCATGAATCGTGAAAGGTCCGACTCACTCTGCAAAGATGCATCACAAAGTAGGTGAGAATTACAAAGTGAGCAATGTCCTCAGACATTTGAAAAGTGATATGTCACAAGACGACACCTTGCTGAGAATTCATCTTAGAAATATTTAAAATAATAAAAATTCCTTTTATCAATTACAGTGGTTTGGCCTACCCCAGGGGATCATATCAGAATTTTGTTTAGTAATATTTATTCCAAAAATTCTAATATGTTAAAGGAAGATATGAGAGGTTCAAGTTTATCAAATATGAGATTAAAAGGTTCATAAGCTGTTTAAATAAGATCAATAGTAGAGCTCAAATATTAACAAGATACAGCTTAAGAATTTAAAAGTTCACAGTCATTTAAAGGTAGATTGACCTTTTATTTGTGAAGCAACGAGGAATTCAGTTGGATTTGGGTGAGTACATAAAGTTGCACAAAGCCATATGGGGCTTGGTTGCAACTTTGAGGAGAATCTCTCTCTCATGGGAGAAGTCCTGCCCAGACCTGCAACATGCAAACATTGGAGGGGAGGGGAAAAATTAATGAGGAAGTAAAAAGAGGAATCAGGTGAACTTTTTTGATAAATATTTAACTGAGTATTGAATCCAGCACTTAGGAATAATAATAATGAGCTTTGGATTTGTTTTTGTTTTGTTTTGTTTTGAGATGGATTCTCACTCCATTACTCAGGCTGGAGTGCAGTGGTATGATCTTGGCTCACTGCAACCTCCACCTCCCAGGTTCAAACGATTCTCCTGCCTCAGCCTCCCGAGTACCTGAGATTACAGGAGCGCACCACCACGCCCGGCTAATTTTTGTATTTTTAGTAGAGATGGGGTTTCACCATGTTGGCCAGGTTGGTCTTGAACTACTGACCTCAGGTGATCCACCCTCCTTGGCCTCCCAAAGTGCTGGGATTACAAGGGTGAGCCACCATGCCCAGCTGAGCCTTGGCTTTAATTGTGCTCTGAAAAACTCAAGGCACTTCTATATTTATCTTCTCTCACTTGGGCAAGAGACTGGGTGGGGCACACAGAGAACATGATTCCCATTTCACAACTGGAAGAACCACTGGGATTGGATCTTTGCTTACGATGTCCTCTGGAAACTCACAGCAGATGCTGAGCTTCATTGAAGGAAGACTTCATTGTTCAAAAAAGAAAGCTTATAGTTTCTTTATATTGATTCATGCACTGGGGGTGGTGGTGGGGCAGTGTTAATGTCTTCAATCAAGATGGGAACATCATCTGAGACCTGATGACGGGCAGGGCCAACGTGCTTCCTTATCAATCCAGAGAGGCCCATGGTTTATGGCATGAGAATGGGTCTTTGTAGATGCCAAAGAATAGGAAGAATTTGATATCTTTGGGTCAAAGTGACCCTTCTTTTCCTAAATTCTAAGCCTTTCCTATGTGGAGGAAATTGAGGCTAAAGTAGAATCCTTTATAACATGTGTCTTAGCCAGCATTCTGAGTTTTGGTAATCACTAGTCTCATGGAAAAATGACCTAAATCGTGACCCATGGTCATTCACTGAGTCAGGGCAGAAGGAATGGTGGGCCAGGAAGTAGAGACAATTAAAGCTTCAAGCTAAGTTATTCATTTTGGGTCAGTCATTGCTCTTATTTGGAAATGTTCTCGTTGTGTTGTAGGGAGACATTCAAGCCGTGTTACTGGTAAATTATGTGTATTTTGAGCTCCTAGAATAGAATTTCTTGATGTTCCCTCAAGACCACATTATACCCTTTGGACCCTTTCTGTCACCATCTGCTATTGGAAGCTGTAATCACCAAGAAAAACCCCTAATAACTCCGTTAACTCTCCTCAAAAAAGATTTGTTTCCAGAGGTAAAAATTTTCTACTTCTTGCATAGAAAATTGTTGTATGTCTTCTGTGTTTTGTCAGGCAGTACAGGGGCTTGGAACCTTCTGTTGTGGGGGCCTGAGGACTGATGCTGAGGCCAGAAAATCCACACCTCTTGAAGCTCTCTCTGACCGGATTTTGCAAAACCCTTCAGAATGGCCACAATTACCACTGCCCAGATTCTCAAATTTTGTGAGGATCCAGGCACTTGCTCTTCTGAATAAATAGTCAGTGGCTTTGAGTACATGCTTAGGTTTGTATGTTTTAATTAAAATGGTCGCTATCTCCTAGCATTTTACCATGTAACAGTGGGGTTGTTTTTTCTCCCACTTTCATCTGATCAGATAAAGAGGCAGGTAGGTGGCCAGGCTCTTCTGACTAGTAAGGTACCAGTGGATTAGCAGAATGGACCTTGATCCCTTATTAAGTCTTGATGCTATAAAATACCCTGGAAAGCCAAAGCAAATGTGACATTGAGTTTTACATGAGGCAACACTGTATATGAAGTAGCTAAATGTGGAGTATCTAGACCAAGTTCTTACCTTGGGCAGCCCTGGGATGGTTAAAAACTAAGCCTGCAGTAAATTCAACAGACAGCAAACAAATATTATAGATCGAGTAGATTTTACATCAGTCTGGCTAGGCCAAGAAAAAAGATATATAGGAGAAATTAGGTTTGTTCATCTTATCTTTTGCTCCCGAATTCCTTCAAAATTATTTCCTGGAGCATGCAGTTCAGCACTTCCCTGTTTCTGTCCTGTGTTTTTATAGAATTGATGCAGATACGTGATCAGTTTTCCCCAGTGGCCAACAGACCCTGTGAGGGCAGACAGACCCTCATGTCCCACACTGATGGGGGAAGCAATACACATTTCCTGAACGGAATGGGGTTGCTAGAATCACCACAGACTGGGCGTTCCACTAAAAATCATCTGCTAAAGCCTGGGGAAGCCATCGCAGAAACCAAGGACAGACTTTCTGGGTGTGGCCCTTGTCACACGGACCAGTGTTTCTCAGGACTACACAAGGGAGGATTCTGTGACTTCCCAACAAGCGAGGGTTTCAGCCTGTTCACTGCCCCACTCAGAAAGCTCCAAGCATCCCAGCAACAATCCAGCCAGGCGCGTGTTACCCTCCGCTTTCGTCTGTCTCCTCCTTTCATCTTCTCGTAAAGGAGTTTCTTGTTCTAGAATGGGGAGAAAAGAAAACAAAAAATGCAGAAGTATGGATCAAATTTGGTGAATGTCTATTTTAAAAGCTATACTTGGTGTGTCCCCTAGATATTTGCATACACATATTTTGGAAACAAAGCTAGATGAAAGGAATGTCGTGTCAGAAAGATAGACCACAAGAGAAAAGCTGGTGGTGGTTCGGCTTTTAATAAAGTCCTCTGCAATGCCCTGAGGCACACCAGTGTCATCAATAATCACATAAACAGGGAAATACGACATTTTAAAACATGAGGGGTGCTGGAAACCCATCTCCTCACTTTGAACAGCCTTTGTTTAAAACAAATAATTTTATCTCATTTATTTTTGTATCTAACCCCCTTTTTATAAACTGCTCTCTGGAGTAGTGTCTGACTATTAACAACAATCCCCTGTGTAAATAAACGAGACATTCTGACTTCTGCAACCATTTCGTCTGTGGCATAAGTCAGTGCCCCCAGTCAAGACAATTGGAAAACCATTTGGTCTATAACATTTTTAATAGAGTGAACCTTTTAAAAACTGCCAAAAAACTTCTTGGCAGAAAGGAAAGTTATGTTGGGATGGGGGGCAGGGCTCTGTTACCACAGTTTGTATAAGTGTTTCCACATATTGCTGTATTTCAAACACATAGTGGGCTTAAATGAGCTCTAGAATATCAGACACATGCTCAACAGATTTCCCTTCTATTGAGATTATAAAAGACAGAGCGCTTAACCTGAAGGCAGAAAGGGAGAAGGGGATTTGGTGGGGGGGCGCTTTACTTGTGTTGTTTTATTTATTTGATTTTTTTTATCTGGAGGAAAATGATGTATAAAAGAGGTGATTCATTTTGTTCTAAATAAAATACCCTGACGTTAAGAAAAAAAAAAAAGACAACGACAGAGTTCTGGTAAGGAACAAGTTTATACAACATGTATCCTCTGAGCTGTCCACTTATAAAGACTTATTTTTAGTGGTAGATTTGGAATTGAAAATGACAAATGCCAAGAATGAGCTTCATCATTTTTCACGTTCATTAAAATCTACCCCACCTGCAATTTACAATGCATATCTCTTGCCCAACCTCAACTATGCAAGGAGGCGCTGCCAGAGTGAAGGAGCTTCTACTGCCAAAAACGCCAGTACTGGCTACAGCCTCTATCTCCTGCTCACTTGGGGAATGAATCAATTTAATATGGAAAGGGAGAAAAGGCAGACTTGCAGATCATTTCCTTGAGGAATGAGGATATTGCTGTGAGGCTCATTCTCTACAGTCTGTGGTTGCCTTTCTGTGAACGTAAAAACTCCTGAGGCAGAGAATGTCCGTAGAGCTGGTGTTAGAGCTGGGAAGGCCGGGAAGGGGTGAGGACATGGCTTCTTCATGTGCACCATTGTTTTCAGCTTCCTGAGCTCGATGGAGTGTGGAAGAACCTGAGAGCTACTACCATGGGGTGAGACTGTCAGCCAGCCCTGGCAGAGTTCCACTGTGCCATCAGCCAGGTAAAGGCAGCATCACTGAATTCTTTAGGAGATCTTGGGGGCAGATCATACCCATAAGAGTCTTCATTCAAAAAGAAATGCGCCCCAGCACGTTGGGAGTCCGAGGCGGGTGGATCATGAGGTCAGGAGATGGAGACCGTCCTGGCTAACACGGTGAAACCTCATCTCTACTAAAACTACAAAAAATTAGCTGGGTCTGGTGGCGGGTGCCTGTAGTCCCAGCTACTCGGGAGGCTGAGGCAGGAGAATGGTGTGAACCCGGGAGGTGGAGCTTGCAGTGAGCCGAGATCATGCCACTGCACTCCAGCCTGGGTGACAGAGCAAGACTCTGTCTCAAAAAAAAAAAAAAAAAAAAAATGAAATGCAAAAGGCCTGGCTAATCTTCCTCTCAAAGTTGGTCCTCGTGTCTCCTTAAGAGCTAGGGTTAGGATTAGCAGGATAATGCTTCCCTACCCTTGCATGAAAGTGTCTGGGACATTCTTAATTAGCCCTATTATTGTATGGACTTGAAGGCATTGGCAGGTATGGTATGAGTAAGAGAAGCATACAAATTGAATGAAAAGAAATCAGCTCTCTCTCCTCACACCCATTCGTTGTTGATTCCTTGGGGAGTGGTGAGCCTGTTTTCCATGTGAGTAGCAGGTTAAAGTTCATTAAAAGGGCTTTCCATGCTGCCATCAAGATTTTGGACAACTGTCCAGATCCTGGTTTCAAATTGCACTCCTAAATAGAACCAGGGAGCTTCCTGGAGAAACATCTAATTCCAGGGCTAGAAAGGAAAGCACAAGGATGGGTGAAGATGGAATAGCTAATTAGGTCACAAAGTAAAGAAGTGCTCAGAAAAATCATGGGGTCTTGTCAAAAGGAAAGAAAAGAAAGCTTGAGGAGACTCCCACTGGCCAAATTTAGGACAGTTTGAACACCAAAATACATAATAATATCCATTATGGAATCCATGAATCCATACTTATACTATATAAATAAACACATTTATAAATAAATAAATAAATAGAGAAGCAGGGGAAACTCTTGCTTAGAATAGAATGTCAACTGGTAAATGCAGAAAGAATAGTGGAGTAAGAAAATCATCACTTTGTGGCTATCATCATTACCATTGAATCTGGTAAGCATCATCAATGGATGTTATATTTGTTGGTTAAAAGTTGAACGGGGAGCAGAATATTTACACAGCCCCAAAATTTCTTCTCACAGATTAACTATTAATTTCTAAGGGAATTTTACACCAGAGAAACCTGGAGGGCAGCGCCTTAACAAAGTGAACAAAGTGAACACTGCCAGTCATGAGACAAACTGACATCATGTGCTTCCTGATGTAAAATACTAAGTAGGACGTAAAATACTAAGCAGGTCTAATCACATAGAAACCTGAGTCAAATCCACACTGAAGAGCATTCAACTCATCAAACATGTTAAGGTCAGGAAAGACAAAGCAAGTCAGGGAGGGGCCTGGTCCCTCATATCCCTGTGGCTCAGGCTCTGGCTGTGATCAGCTACTGATGAAAAGGTGTGAAAGCATTTGGAAAGGAAAAATATTTGCTTTTTGAGACAACTTTTTCTTAAGTAAATAACACTCAGCAGTTAATGTGTAAAGGGGGAGTGGGTAGCTGACATGTACAGTAGCCAGCCTTTGGTGTGGTCACCACTGTGTAGTCACACACATTGTCTGGAAGGCAGCCAGCCCTCAATAGGACTCAATGGGACTACCACACAGGACACGTTAGGAGCAATGAGCCATGAAAAGACAGGGGACGTATTCAGCTTGTAAAGTACTCTGGAGTCAGATGATGGGGTTCAAATCCCAGCTCTGTGGGCTGAGCAGGCTCCTCAGCTCCCCAAGCCTGCATTTTCTCATCTGGAAAGTGAGAATCACAAGGATGGGCAGATTGAATAAGATTAATCAGTACTTAGAAAGGAGTCTGGCATATAGTATGTGGTCAATAAATATTACTATTTACTATTGTATTATAGTATTATGTGTTATGTAATACAATTACTATTATCATTCATCTTTGTATTCCCATTACCTAACACAGGGCCCGGAAGGCATATGATGTGCTGTTAATAAATGTGTCTTGATGCTCTAACAAAGAGAGAGAAATGCAGGAAACAAGACAGACACTGAAATGTGTAATATGTGAATCATTGTTAAAGATGCAGCTCAGCTCCAGCTATTGTCAAAAACAAGGAAGCGTTATTAGCAGATAAGGAAGCAGGGTCTTTGTGCTGTTCTATCATGAAAGATGATGACTCTGTTAACTTAAAGGATGATTGGGCTGAAGACAAGCTTGAGACTGTCATTCCATATAAGCACTGAGGAAGGTTTGTGGTTCCCAGTTTAGAAAAGCAAGATATACTCAATTCACACTTCCGTGTGAAAACCAAGGAAACAATGTTTTACTGGTAGGTGGTAATGAGAAAATAAACAAGGAGACCTAAGTTTAAGTAAACACATAATTGCAGATGATAAAAGGTATCTGAACATTGTTCCTGGTCATTGATCTCTAATATTTTCCTTTTACATTTGGTCCTAGATTCTAGTCTTTAGCTCTAATGTGGACAAAGAATAGGAAAGACTGAGAGAAACTCAAGTCAGTGTTTCGAGAAGGAAGCACAGAGAATGAAGGACCGTGGTTGGCCTCATACTGGGGCACTGGAAGTGAGTGGAATTTGGTGAGAGAAATCTGTGAAGATTTTCAAGAAGAGATGAGGAAAGCTGAAAAGAGATGTTTTCATCCCTCCCACCTCATCATGCCACCAACTGGGCTCCTTACCTTCACTCACACCTTGACTCATTCTCCTCCTTTCTTTCTCTCCTTTCTAGCCTACCAGTGAAGCTGATGACCTTCCCACCTGAAACTTCAGTGCTGCCCTCCTTAGTGCCTTTGACTTCCTCCATGGCCACTATCCCAGTCAGCCACACCAGTCCTCAGTTCTGGATCATCCTCTACCCTTGTCTTCCATCTTCCCTAATAATTGCCCCTGGCCCTCAGAATACAGACAAAACATGAAACGGAGTGGTGCTAAGTTGGGTTCATTTCATTTACATGCAATTCATCTCAACGACGGGACTATAAGCTCTGTGAAGACCAGCACCATGTCCTGATGACTCCTGTATACTGAGCATCTAGCACAATGCCTGGAACACAGGAGGCTCATTATGTTCTCTTTGTGCCTTATTGAACCTGGCTTTTGCTTCTGTTTGGCAATGCTTTGATCACCTCTTGTGGATTCCTTCCCAGTATTCCTCGGTAATCTACTCTTTCCCTCACTCTCTCTTCTCTTTTTTACATCCTTCCTCCCTCTATTCCTCTTTTCTTTCTTTCTAAAATGCACTCAGAGAAAAAGTTCATATTGTCCATTTCATACAAACCTGACATATCTCTTCTTTCCTCTTCATGTTATATTTATTCCACATACCAATTCTAGTTAGTTTTTCCCCCTTTAAAATGTCTTGGATTCTCACCCTTCTTCACTGTGTTCACAGTCATAACTGAAATGACTCCCCATATTTTCTTCCTGTCTAGGATTAGTCTCTTCTCCTTTTACTTCATCCTTTAATTTGCCACCCAAATAACTTCTTTTATAGAAGGCTTTTATTATTTCAGTCTCCTATTCAAGAGGCTATAGATGTTTTTCTATTTAATTCAACATGTTTAAGCCCTACTCCTAGGCTTGAAAGTGGCTCCACAAACCAATTCTTCCAAACAGAACTGTTTATGAAAAAGAAGGAAATGGAATAATGCAAATTGGAAGAAGCAAAATTAACTTAGGAATGTTGTTGCTTTGTTGCTTTAAGACAGTAAATGTGTGTATGTTGAAGACAGAGGGTACTGACGATGCATGTTAAAGCAAGATGCTGAAAAAAATAAAAGTGGTCGTTAATGAAGATTTCTCTAAAACAATGTAGGAGGAAGGGAGGGAGTTTAGTTTTGAAATTTCAGTATTCCCAGTGAAGCAGTAAGCAAGGCCATCTGCCCATAATGAGCTGAGAAGAGATGAGGACTTTAGAAGGGCTGAGGGAGTTGGAATATTTGCTCATTCACTCACTCATTCATTCCACAGACGTATTGGCCACCTACTGTTACATGTGAATGAACACTCCTAGGTATTTCCCCACTTTTCTCCCATGGCTTCAGCATCTGGCCCAACCACAGAAACACAGACATATCCCCACTCAATTCTGATCTTGTTTGGCTCATTGTTCTAGTCTCCTGGGATCTTCTTGAATCCCAACTCTGTCATCTGATGGTATCTCTTCCAACTTCATGTCATCCTCTGGGAATCTGATAAGTACATGTTCTATATTTTTATTACAAACATTGATAAAAATGTGGAGTGGGGTAGTGCTAAGACACACAGAATACCATGTGAAATTTCCCTCTCTATTTACATGGACTCTTTAACAAGCCCGATTTTGGTGATATCCTGTTGCCTAGGCTGTATCTCTCCACCTCTTCCAATAGGGGAACATAAAACGATCTTGTCAAATGCTTTGCAAAAGTCCAAATGCACCATGCCCACTTCATTTGCCTCATCAAGCTGGCAAATAAATGAGTAATGCTGGCAAATGGAAGAATATAATTAGATTGGCAAGACCTGCTTTTAGCACACCGATGCCAAATGGTCATGATTTCTCTTTCCAGGTGCTTATAAACAACTCCCTTAACTGACAGCTATACGCACTTACCTAGGACCGACAGCAATCTCACTGCTACACATCACGGAATTTTTTTTCTCTTTCTATAAAGCAGAATTATATATGTTGCTAAGCTCTGGCATCTTTATTCCCTTGATTCCGCAGAGATCGTCTCCCTCAGTTTAGAGATCAAATTTGCAAATTTTCTGTGTCACTTAAAAAAAAACATATCCTTTGATAAAATCCTATAGAGATGCATGAAACACTGGTGAAATTTAGGATGTGGATGACACAGGCTGTGAAGCAGACCAGAGTAGAAGACTCTGGAGACTACGGTCAATGTGAGGTTGCTGTCTCTTTAGATGGATTTGGTGTACTGCTGTCTCTGGACACATAAGTGTGGTTTTGAATAGTCATGACTTGAAGCTCTGTCAACCAGAGATTTCTGAAAAATTTGCTTCCAAATAATTTTTCTTCTCTCCTTCTGCCCGTATTGCTCATTCCTGCCATCAGCACCTTCAGAGTACCAAAGTGCAAAATCTACTAACAATTGAGATAGGACTTACCCACTTGCCTAAGCCTGGATAGTCATGTTCCGGATCAAACAGATGCTGGTGCAACTGGAACTCTCGACTGAACTCTGCGGTGTCAGGGGTGTTTTCTAGACATCCATCATCTGCTGCAAACAGCCAAAGGTTTTTGAGGAACGGCCAAGACATTTATCATTATTCTAAGAGTTAATTTATCAAAAACAACTAGGCAGCCAAAGGTCAGAATCTGTTCACATCAGGGGTAACTTAGAACACTAGCAGCCACCTTCCGTCTAGGATCCAGTTAGATAGGATTGCTCATCTCAAACTCCCACTCCTGTGCAGAGACTCATTGGCTGTTCACCAAACCCACTTCCCTTTCCTCCTTAGCACCCAGCTAGACTAATTTCCCAGCCTTGCTTTGCAATCACATGGAGTCATTTGCCTGAGTGGAGGCCAACAGAATGTGGGCACAAGTGATGTATTCCATTCCCAGGCCTGGAAGTGAAATACATCACCTAAAAGCATAAAAACCTCTCATACCATGCTCCACTTCTCCTCATTCCCCACCCCCATCTCCTGGTCAGCTTGTTACATGTTGCCAGGGCAACTGTGGGGGTCAAGTGTAAAGATGGCAGTCTGGGGTGCTAAACCATCCACCGCACCACAGCCTCACCTACCTCTGGCAGGACTTCACACGGGTGAAAAATAAACTTCTATTACGTTGAGCCGTAAAATGTTTTTATCTGTTACGACAGCAAGTGTTTCCTTAAGTAACATACTTCTATTGCACATGACCCACTCTGTTTTCTCCTGAGCAAGCAGTTTAGAAACTACCTTGGCTTCTTGGAGAAAGTACAATACACAACAACAACAATCTCCACACAGCACTTGATGTTGTGTTTTATTGTGATAACAGCTTAAGCTTTGGAGTCAGACAAGAGCAGAGCTCAAGGATCAAATACCAGCTCCTAAGACATAGATAGGCTTAGTTCCTTTGGAAAGTTAACTTGGTCTCTCCAAGTTTGTTCATGTATGTGTGAGATGCAAATAATCGAATACTTACCTACAGGATTGCTGTGAGGAATAGAGATGATTACATTTAGAACACCTGGCACATAATAGGTTTGCAATATGTTTTAGTTCCCTTCCCATCATCTCCCTTTAACTGACAGTTTATACTATGACTGCCCTTTGAAATCAAGCAAGTTTTCCATTCAAATCAAAGAAAGAAGTCTCTCTCAGATGCTGCTTTTATGTAAATTCTATCATTACTAGGCATGATGCTCTAAAAATGAGTCATTTTTCCCATGTCTAATATACTTTAGACAACAGCAATAAAAAGGGGTACAGAGGAGGGATTGTGAATTTTGTGCAGGGTTAGGGGGAGGAAGGAGGGTCTCATTTGAAAGACATCATGAGACATCAAAGTCAATGCTGAAAGGGGGGCTATTTACAATTAGCCAGGTTGTCTAGTTCTTGACACTGCTCTTAAGCTTTCAGTATACAGTCTCTCAGCTCTTAGCAGCATACAGCTAGTGTGGAAGTCATCAGCATTCTGAACAAATCCCTAATGCGGCTCTCCACTTTTCAGTGAGCTATTTATCTAACTTCCACAATATATAGCAATTAACATGTAGGAAAATATACCGATTCAAGAGAGTTCAGGCAATCTGCATATGGCACCTTTATAACCTTTCATAATTGTTTCTGGTGTACCTCTGAGTGGGCCCCGACTGAGATGCAGATAAAGCCTGCTCTAGGAACCGAAGGTGTCTCCAGGCCTGAAAATGTCCCCTAGAATTCACATCCTATCTCTGAGGCTGAGAAGGACTCTCTGAGCTCTGCTGCTCTATCCAGGGTGAGTGGGCCATGATTCAGAGGAAAGCATGGCATGAAAGGAGAAGTCGAGGTTTTATTCTTGGATTGCTCAGCTGTGCTGTGTTGTGTCATAATTCAAGCAATTCCTCACAAATAATGGCTAAATGTAGCAAGTGATTTCATTCTTGGAATGCAGATTGTGGCAGAACAAAGAATGAGGGAATATGTTAGTTTCATGGAAGAACAGCAAAGGAAATGGCAGACAACCTGTGACAAGAAAGTGTCTGGATTTGTGATTTTGTCCAATTCTACCAGGCCAGCTTGATTGCTGTCCTCTCAGAGCTCCTAAGTGCACAGACTAGAGCTTGATTCCATAGGTCTGTATGATTTTGTGTTTTTATTGTTTTTGTTTTCAGACAAGCTAGAACTACACTGTATGCTCTTTGGAGGCATTGCCTATGTCTTCCTTCCACAGGTGAAGAGATTAAGGCTGAAGAAAGTGAAAGTGGCATACTACAGTCAACACTAGAGCTCAGATCTCTTGGCTCAAACTCTGGACCTCTTTCCATTCTCCTGTAATATTCTCCAACTTCAGTGTGCACTAGAACCAAGAGGAGGACTAGTTACAACAAATTCCTGGGTCCCACCCCCAGAATCTTCTGATTCAATAGGTTGAATGCGAGTAGGACCTGCGAAGTTGCATTTTTAGCAAGTTTCCAGGTGCTGCTGCTGCTGGTGGTGGTCCTGGAATCACACTTTAAGAACCACTGTACTGTACCATATCCAGTGGATTTAACAGTGGAGAATGTCGCTCTCTAAACTCTGATCTAGTCTTTCTTCCTACCCATCCAAAACCCTACAAGCAAGTAGAAGGTGGCTGAAATGATTAGAGCCAGGCAGTGATTCAGGTTTTCCTGCCTTCCTGGCCCAGTAGCCACACATTGGCTTGGTCACATCCAACTGCTTTGGTTGTTCTGCCCCAAGATGGAAGCTTTGTGCCCCACGGAAAACAGAGGCCTCATCCTAAATGAAAGGAGGAGCATCTTTTTTAAGACAGTCGCTTTCAGAGACAGCCTGCACTGTGTTTAAGAAAAGCTGAGGTCAGACTAGTTATGGGTATCATGAGAAAAAAAAGTCTGGGTGTGGTAGCTCACACCCATAATCCCTGCACCTTGGAAAGCCAAGGTGGGAGGATTGTTTGAGCTCTGGAGTTTGAGCTTAGCCTGGGCAACATAATGAGACCCCACCTCTGCAAAAAATTTAAAAATTAGCTGGGCATGGTGGCGCACACCTGTTGTCCCAGCTACTTGGAAGGCTGAGGCAGAGAATTATTATAATTGTGCCACTGCACTCCCACCTGGGCAACAAAGTAAGACCCTATCAAAAAAAAAAAAAGAAAAGAAAAGAAAAAGAAAAAAAGTTGAGTAGTCAATGTTATCACAACTTTCAGAGCAACAGTATGTCCTGGTGGTTGAGTACACAGTCCTTAATCAGGTAGGCTTGGGTTTGAGTCTTGGTTCAGCTACTTGTTACCTGGATAACCTTGTGCAAGTTACCCTCTAAGTTTCTGTTTTCTTAATATAAAGTAGAAATAATATTAGATTGGTGCAAAAGTAATTGCGGTTTTTCCTATTGAAAGCAATGGCAAAAACTGCAATTACTTTTGCACCAACCTGATAAATACCAACTATTATTATTATTAGGCTTGCAGGAAAAGACTACTCTGGTGCTAGAAGCTAACACAAGCCCAAGGTAAGAGGTGCATTATTTACTAGGGGCAGCAAAGCTAATTATAATCAGGATGACATTTAAAGAGTCCTTACTCTGTGCTAGGTGCTGTGCTAAAATGCTTTACATGGATAATTTTATTTAATTCCCACAATGACCTCCATTTTGCAAATAAGGAAATTGAGGTACAAAGTGGTTAATTAACTTGTTTAAGGTCACACAGGTTGACCTGGTGCTTGAACTCAGGTAGTCAGAGTCTAGAGCCACTACTCTTAACCAGCAAGGTCAGCTGCTCAAAGCCGGATGTAAGTGAAGCCCACTCACCATTCTCTATGGCTTTAGTGGGTAGGAAAGTGGGTGGGATGCATGAACAACATAGGAAATTTCAACCTTCTTCCTTAACCAGCTTCTTCCTGAACCTCTTCTCTCCCATGCCACCTCCTGGCCCCCAAATAAACAGGATTTTAGGATAGATGCTAACTCGGTGTTGATGTGTGACACTGTTAGAATGTCGACTGTCATGATCAGTGACGAAAACAAACAGGCATGGATAATACACAAACTAACTACTTCCAAAGACATTAAAACTCAGCAGAAGTTGTATCATGGAAAAGGAAAAAAAAGTGTTTCCCCTTCCATTAAAAGAGTAGCAAGTGGAGGCCGGGCACGGTGGCTCACGCCTGTAATCCCAGCACTTTGGGAGGCTGAGGAGGGCGGATCACGAGGTCAGGAGATTGAGACCATCCTGGCTAACACAGTGAATCCCCGTCTCTACTAAAAATACAAAAAAAATTAGCCAGAAGTGGTGGCGGGCGCCTGTAGTCCCAGCTACTCGGGAGGCTGAGGCAGGAGAATGGCGTGAACCTGGGAGGCAGAGCGTGCAGTGAGCCGAGATCGCGCCACTGCACTCCAGCCTGGGCGACAGAGCAAGACTCCGTCTCAAAAAAAAAAAAAAAAAAAAAAAAAAGAGTAGCAAGTGCAGAAAAGTGCATCAATTCCCAAAGAAGGGGAGACACAGAAAGAAACTAAAGGCTTGGCAAGGGAAAATCCTATGTGGGTGTGTCTGAACACAGAGCTCACACAAAAATTCTAGAATAAATTTCCCCTTCCCATCTACTCACAAATACACAGGGGCTCATCAGAATGGAAATAACAATTTCTGGGAATATTTGTAGCTGATGTTAGAATTTCTGTTTTCCTTCCAAAGCCCCAACTTCCCATGGGAACCCAAGGGCATGTCCGTTACCTGTTTTTCCAACAGGACAGGGATTTGGAGGGTCTGGGTACCCCTGGTCCTCACTAAAGTCCTTAGGAATGTTGTCTCCAGTCAACTCTGCGACGATGTTGGGGATGTTGCCAAAAGGACCCAAATGCTGAAGTCCTTCATGAGCTCCACCTGTGAGGGAATCAGAAGTAGTTCACTGCAGTGCAATTCAATTAATTTCAACTAATATTTATTCAGGTATATCACACAGGAAAAGCCCTGTGCCTTCTGCTGTGAGGAGAGAAAAATAAATGAAATGGTTCTTGCCTTCTAGGGGTTTAGAAATTTAGTTGCAGAAACAGACACATACTGTACACATATTATTTCCATACAAGGCAAATTGTATATTATCCTGTAAAAGAAATCTTAATACAGCATCATGAGAGCATGGGAAAGGGTCCAGGCCTGGTGGCTCATGCCTGTCATTGCAGCACTTTGGAAAGCCGAGGTAGGCGAATCACCTGAGGTCAGAAGTGCAAGACCAACCTGGCCAACATAATGAAATCCCGGCTCTACTAAAAAAAAAAAAAAATGCAAAAACTAGCCGGGCATGGTGGCAGTTGCCTGTAATCCCAGCTACTCAAGAGGCTGAGGCAGGAGAATCACTTGAACCGAGAAGTGGAGGTTGCAGTGAGCCAAGATCATGCCACTGCACTCCAGCCTGAGTGACAGCGCAAAACTCTGTCTCAAAAAAACAAAACAAAAAAAGAGCATGGGAAAGGGAGAGTTCCATTTGGCTGATGGGATGGGAGGGCTTCTTGGAAAAGCTGGAAACTGAGTGGCATCAGCACAGATGGGTAGGGCTCTGGAAGCTGGGCGTGGAGCTTGGGCAGGACTTGGGGCAAGAAAGGAAGGCAATTGCCATCCAGATATACAGGCTGAAAGCACATTATGAAAAAAGATAAGGTCACTGTTATCCTGCTATTTTAGCTCAACCACTTAAAATTTGGTGTACTTACTCCAATTGTTGCTAGGTGTCTTTTTATCCTAAGTATATATTCATGTTTACTTAATATTAAAGCACAAGCATCTTTCCATTTGGCTGCATGGTCTCTATTCCTGTAATTGTAAATGGCTATGTAGTTTTTAGTCCAATGGCTGTACGACAACATATTAACCACTCCCCTATTGTGAGACATTTAATGTTTCCCAATTCATTTTAGACATTTAATGTTTTCCATATTTTGGATTAATTTTCCTCAGGAGAGATTCTCAGAAGTCAGATTACTGGGTCAAAGGCTATAAAACATTTTAATGACTCTTGATATTGTATTGCCAAACTGTTTTCCGAAAAGGAGGTGCCAATTTATAAGCCATCACCAGCAAAATATGAAATACGACTTTTGCAACATTCTCACCAGCATTGGGTTTTATGAAAATCAATTTTTATATTTTCTTTGCTAATTCAAATTTTTAAAAATTACTATTTTGAATGTCTTTGATTACCAGCTTGGTCAAATATCTTCCCACATGTTTACTAATTTTAATTTCTTTTATGTGAGCTGTTTGTTTATGCTCTTGGAATTTCAATGTTTTTCTTATCAATTTGTATGAACATTTTACATAATAAAGATACAAGGCCTTTGGCTGTTGCATTTTCTGAAAATATTTTCCGAAAATATTTTCCCATGTTGTCTGACTTTGAATTCTGGTTACTATTATAGTATTTTGCTAACATACGTTTTTAATATTATGTAGTCAGATTTGTCATTTTTATTCTCCTTTGTGATTTCTTCTTACTCTTCTAAATGCACAAAATCGTTGCCCCTTCAGAAGTACTACTGACATTTGGATCATTCTTTTAATTTTCTATTTGTAGTTAACTCTTTAATCCATGTTATTTATTTTAGTCTATGTAAAACAGTTAACCAATTATCCCACCAGCATTTGCTAAGTAATTCTGTCCTTTCCTACTTGTTTCATGTCTCTAACAAATACTTAAGTGTCTCATACATACCAAAACCTACTCTGAGCACCAAAACACAGCAGTGAATAAGAACAACTTATACTCCAAATTTTGTTTTACCAAGTTACCAAGTTAACATACCAATGCATGTTAATTTCTGGACTTTCTTTTCTTGTAGCCTTAACATCCTATAAGGCTCATGAAGCTTCCTTTTCCAGGACCACAGCAGATCATTTCTTAGAAGGATTTCATACTTACCAACTCCATGAGGACATAGGAGCCCCACACTCACAGTTCCCCTAATGCACAATCATGGTGTACGCAGACCAATACAGGACCGGCTGGTTTACAATCAAAAGGTGCCTTGGTGTGAATGAAATTTGAGCAAAATCAGGCAAAAAGAACACCATGCTTCCATCTTCTCATGAAGGAGGATCCTGCCACAGGCTGGATTAGTTAAGTCTAGTTGAATGAGGCTCCCTTGTCCCTGGTTGAACACTAGCACTTGCCTTTGTTGTTTTGGCTGAACCAGCTCTTCGCTGGATTCACACTTTTTTCCCCCCTTGGAAATGTTAATATATTCAGTAGAATCATGACTAGATCTCAGTGTCCTGGGGATCATATTTTCTCTCTGAAGTGACATTGCATCACTCTTGTCTTTGTGTGCTGTGTTGATTAAAGTTTAACCTTAAAAGACAATCTTACCTCTGCTGATTCTTCTAGCCCCCACATTCAGGCAACATCAACTGGTTATTTGTTTTGTTTACATTTATATTATATTTCATTGCTTTGTAATGAGAAGGATGAGAAGTATCTAGCCCAGATCTAGGTCACTGCTTTGTAATGAGAGAAAGTGTAAAATATCTGCATTAAAAAAAATGGTATTTCTTTTGTAAACTACCATATTATTTTTGTAAATTTTCCATGTGAATATGTATCATAAGGTATTTTATATAACCCATAAACATCTAAATATAGCCAATTTATCAATATTTTAATTATATTCTTTTTATATCCATATTCATATTTTAGTCTATCATAATCTGATGGCTATATGTTAAAATCTACTACTAACAATAAGTGACTGTCATTCTCTTATTTCTTACTGTTTTTATCATTTTGATGCTGTGCTAGTTAGCTTATCCAAGGGTATAAATGTTTCATTTTAATTGTGTTGGTAATTGGCCGCTAAATATAAACTGATAAATCAGATGTTGATTTATAGTTCTATTAGCTTGCCACTCTCACTCTGTTGATTTGTGTTTAATTGGTAAATCTTTGATTATCCTTTTATTTTTAACCTTTCTGCATCTTTCTGATGATTCATCCAGTTCATTTGTGATAGCTACCTTCACAGCTAGTGTAGGGATATATATGATTCCATTAACCCAATAGATGCAAAGGTTAGACATATCAGTATACTTGGTATTGATATATTTGAAGCTTTATATAATGTTGGCACTATAGACATCACTGTGCTTGCTATAGGGCAGGCTCTCTGGTGTGTCAATACATGTCTCAACTTTTGAAAGCACCCTAGCATTAAGTGCCAGGAATTATCCAACTTGGCTCAAGGCGGAATGCGTGTCTTAATGCTCCATTAGTAATTAATGAAGGAAGCAAACAGTTTCCCTTATGGAAGGTCTGCCAAGGCTCTGTTTACCTCTGTGCACCAGTGCCATTAAAATGAATGCAGCACTTGTTAGGAAGCAACAGATGTTTAGCACTAGGCAGATAGATTAGAACACAGACTCTTTTTAAACTGCATTTAATGATGTCGGATCAAGAAACACTCACTGAGGTAGGAACTGAGGGAGATATGCAGAAGTAAAAAATGCTGTCCTTTGCACTCCAGGAGCTAGAATTTTATAGACAATTAAACAGGTATAGAAAATATAATAATTTTAACATTATACAGTTGCAAAGGGCCAAATGCCAGTTATCTGGTTCATTATAATATTTAGGTTATATTGATCTATTGTACCTGAAGCCAAGTCAAACAAAATAATATGATGCTATGGATGCCATTTGGTCTATTCATCCCAGCCCCCTTAACTATCTTACTGCACTAACCAACAACAAATAACTTAATCTAAAAATATGTATTGAGCACATAATATATAATCAAAACCTGGGCTAGGTACTAGAGGGTCAATGACGAACCAGATAAATGTAGGCTCTGCTCTCATAGTTCATAGAGAAACAAAAAGAAACAAACATAATACAGCCAGTTGTAATGCACCGATAATGTAACCTGGATACGGCAGTGTGTCACAGTTGTGTAGAGGAGAAGTATCTAGCCCAGATCTAGGTCATGGAAGACTTCCTGTAGCAACATACTGTGTAGCAATAATTGTTAGGTGCTATAGAAGACATAAATGTGAAAGACATAGTTCTTGTTCTCTAGTTCGTTCTTCATTCTAGTTGGTTACCCATGACTAACACAATAAGCCAGTAGTACATAATAAGATACATTCCCAACATAATGTATTATAGTATAGACAATAGATGGTGGTATAGAGAACAGACCATTGTACAAAGCTAGGTTGGAGAGAAATTAAGAAGTTCTGCTCTAAGAGTGTTGCTGAAACTCAGGAGTGAAGTGATAAGGATTGGAATTAGGGTGGCTGCAACATGAGTTAAATAAGATTTCTAGCAGTGCACAGGAGAGAGATGAGTCAAAAGCTTGTGAGGTTTCAAAATCTGATTTGAGAAAAGAATACCATCAATAAAGATAGGATCTTTCACTTACAGCTTTGAAATTATTTCAGGCAATTAATTAATCCTGTCCTGTGATGATGTTTTATTTATGTTTCCACCACAGCCACGGCACTCTACAAATGTCTCTAGAATAAATGGAAAATATTTAATTCTTGCCAAATGAGTTTTAAGCCCAGTTGCGTTTATATAAACTTTGCTTTATATAATAAAATTGGTACCATGCAGCTGTTTATTTCTAAGCTCTAGATATCAAATCATTGGTAGACTTTCTTTGTATTGCCATGGCAATAAAGTTGCACTCAGATGTAATTGTCAAGGGAGTGAGAAAGAAGGAGAGTTGGTCTTATTTGAGTCAGAACTCTTAAATCTCTTTCTTGGCCTGTGCTGGAACCCTCCATAAAAATCTGCCAATCTTTTGACCGCATCCTGCTCTTCTCTGCATTCTCACCCTCTGCTATGTGCCTCCAATTCTCCCTTCGGTACGTATCCCTTTGAGGTTGGCAATTCAGTTGGGAAGTTGACCTGGTTGGTTTCAGTCTCTCCCTGGCCTTGGAGATCTGATCAACCTCAGCTCCAAGCTTTGCCACTCACGGTCTTGTTCGGTGTCAACAGAGCCCCCAACAGCACTCCCAAGGACAAGCAGCTGCAGTCTAACAACTCCAATGATTGCTTGTCCAGAAGAGGGCACTAACTTTTCTAGTTACTTAAAAACTCCCTTGGGTTTCAAATCCATTTTCCTGTCTCTATGATTTTGAAGATCAGTTGTTAGTACCTAGTAAACAGAAATATGAAAATTAAATCTTTCTGACCCCCAAAGTTTTACTTGGCTCTGAACAGTCATGGCCTTTTTGTTGCACTGGTAGGGTTTTTTTTCATTGTTTAATTTTAGAGTAAATCTATGTTATCACATTTTATCATGATATAATTCGATTCTCCAAAATGTTGTGCATAAAAAACAAAATCTGAATTAACTGAGGTTTCTGATTTTAGTACCATCTCACTTATCTCTTTAGAGAGAATGTGCTGTTTCATGTAGTATTCAGATCACTGAAGCATCGGTTTAAGATCAAGATTTATTTAACCATTTTAAAGGAGAATTTTCCACTATGAATATTAGGTAAATACTTTAAACAGCAGGAGAATATGACTTTGCCTGTTCTTGATAATTTGGGACTATTACTGGGAATATCAACTACTATACAGTGTTGTAACAGTGTATTCTCAGAGTATTAAAGGGCATTTGGATATAAAACTATATTAAATGGGCCGGGCGCGGTGGCTTACGCCTGTAATTCCAGCACTTTGGGAGGTGGAGGCAGGTGGATCACAAGGTTACGAGTTCAAGACCAGCCTGGCCAAGATGGTGAAACCCCCATCTCTACTAAAAATACAACTACAGGCAGGCGCCTGTAATCCCAACTACTCGGGAGGCTGAGGCAGGAGAATCACTTGAACTTGGGGGGTGGAGGTTGCAGTGAACTGAGATCATGCCACTGCACTCCAGCCTGGGTGGCAAAGTGAGACTCCGTCTCAAAAAAAAAAAAAAAAAACCTATATTAAATGGTCCCAGATGCAATAGTTTTTAATGTTCTTTGTCACCTCACTCCTTCTAAGTTATTAATTCTAGTCATCCCAAATCCTTTCCATAATGAAATACAACAAATTGAGAGTGCACCTAGGCCCTGCAAGTCTCTTCTAATTTTACCCTCCCCCGCACAACACACACACACACACACACACACACACAAGGGGATCTTATCCAAATGTGGATTCTGATTCAAGGTGAAGAGTGGGGCCTGAGATTCTGCATTCCTCACAAGCTCCCAGATAGTGCAGATGCTGTTGGTCCATGAGCCACATTTTCAGCAACAAGGGGCTAGAAAATGAGAGAGCCAGGCTTATTAGAATTATATATAAAATGAGATAAAATTAGCTCCAAGAGAGTGCCTTGGTGATCTTGCTTTATGGAATTTGTGACATCGGTGTGGCTGCTAAGAACCTTCTTAAAAGTCTGCAGTTTCAGATAAAGGGGCTGTCACTGCCATTGCAGTCCTTTTCCTTAAAGTTTTACTCTACAGAGGCACTTGCTCACACTTTGCAAGGAAAGGCTCATGCTGCCCCATTTCTTACTTACACTAATTCTGTGGGAATTAGAGGTAAACACCTCCCTTGAACGTGAGTTCTCATAGTATAAGTGATGTCCTTTGCAGAGCCTGATGACGTCCCACCACGATGCAAGGGCTCTCCTGGCTGGGGCTAGTGGAGGCAGTTCTGATGGAAGTTAAGGTTGGTCAGAAATTAACAACATAAATGGGAACTGCGTTACTTCGCCACTCTTTTTTTTTTTTGTAATGTTATGGTTTCAACAATTTCAAAGTGCTTTCACCCTTATTAAAAACGTCCTAGTGAGGTCAGTAGGACAAGAATCACTATTCATCATTCTAAATGAGAAAGTGAGACCTGGGGAAAGGTTTCTTGCCTAAAGCCACTCAGCAAGTTGGTGCTATTTTGGATTCCAGCCCTGTGTCCACTCTGCAGTGGCACTGTGAGAGCCCCAACAAGGCCTTCTGCGTCTATTCACACCCTTTCCAGTGCGTTTCCGTCTTCCAAAGATGAGCTGCAGCTCCACAGCCACAGTTGGTAGAATGACCTGTCGGGGTAACTGGGGTCTCGCATAGTTTCCAGGTCACTCAGGGGATCTCCAGTGTCAGTGACTACTGCAGAGCCAGGCCCCGGCAAAATGGCTCTGAGATGCGACGCCACCTGTCGGCCTCACCACCATGGTTCCTTCGCACCTGAGTGCCCCCCTCACGCCGGAGGTTTGGAACATCCGGACAACCCCTGCCCTCCAGACTCTGCCACACAACTGGGGAACACCCTGACAAGCCCGCAGCCAGCGTCGTCCCATTCGCACCCCTCATGCTGCCTGCAGCCCTGGGGACTCACGCAATTGGGCACTGGCGCTGGGCAATAAAGGAGAATTGTGGTGGGGCAGCCTGGTGCCAGGGAGCCAGTCGCCCATCTCGTAAAAAGGGAGTTCTGTGAGGAGCGTCTGGCAGGGAGTGGGCATACTCCCCTGAATACCAGCCATTCGGCTGAAGGGAACGGGTCCAGCAGTTTTCACTTACGTTACCACAAACAGCAGTTGCTAAAAATACACTGCGGTCTCGATACATCATTCAGAAAGCGACGGACCAGTTTTCCTTTTGTCAGCGGTCTGGGAGCCTGAAGCAGTCGGATGGGGCACTCCAGACACCGCCTGGCCTCCTTTGGTTTCCCCTCAGACTCTGACAGAGCTGAAGGTGCCAGCGCGAGAGAGCCCGAGGAGACCAGGAGAGAAGGTGGAGAGGCGGCAAGGCTCCCCAGGCTAAGGGAAGGCAAAGCGGAGTGGGGCGAGGAAGGGGCGGGGTGGCTCCTTCTGGAGGCCACAGAACAGCCTAGGACTCCCTGAGGCGACACCGGCCACAGGCACCAGGCACTGGGGGCTAAGAGAAGCCCCGAGACCCAGAAATCTCCTTCCTAAGGTCCAACTTGCCCCAAAAGTTTTTTTTTTTTCGCAACTTGAGGCAAACACATACACAATTTTATAAAAAGCACAATCACTTGTCCACAACCAGAGGGTTCATCAGTCAGCTTCTGTACAATCTGCGCTTGGTTTCTCCTTCTCAGTAAGCAATCAGGCAGTTCCACCACACGTTAGTGTCTCCACAGGAAAGAAGAAGACAGAGGCAAGGAGAAACAGCAGGAGAGGGACAAACAGATTGGCCCCTAGGAATGGGGAAAGGAGGCTGAAAGAAATGGCCAACATGAGGGTGGAACTTCACATTTTAGATGTCTGACTCCCAGTTTCTGCTTCCTGCATCCCAAGTAATTGAAGTAAGATAAAAGAAAAGAACGGAGTCATTTCCACACATCCTTTCGCAAAATTCACTCTATGTATTAAGACCTTTTGGCCTTGACCCCTGGTGAGAAATGAGGGTCCCAACATTCAAACCTATTTAAGAAAAGCAACTATTTTCATTTACTGGGGACCTACAGAAATGAGAGCACTTTTTATACAAAGAGGCTTTTATAGCTTCCTGTTGTTAGGGCCCTGAGTTCAAGTCCACATTCTGCCACACACTATGGGATTCTCATAACCTCCCAATCTCACTGGACACCAATTTCTCCCCTTTTAACCTGGGGATAACATGCTTGTGAGAGGATACAAATCGGATACTGTATGTAAAATGCTTACCTCAGTACCTGGTATGTAATAAGCACTCCGTGAATGTTAGCTGCTTTTCCTATCTAGTCAACATTTCCTAATAGCACAATTAACAGAGCCGAAATTAATGATCCTGCATATTTTTCATTGTGGTGATCATGGTCCTGTGTTTGAGGACAGGGCTCAGGACATCTGAGCTTTTTACTAACATCGGTGCCTCCTCATCAATTCAAAACTAAATAAAGTCATGCTTTGCCTAACAAAGTTACAAATCCAGGCAGCATAATCCCTTCTCCCAAGGAGCTTGCTCTTCAATAATAGGGGACAAAATATGTCCACATAAACACACATCTGATGTTTGTGCCTGGTGGAAGAGACCATGAGCACTAGCGGAGAAGAGAAATTTGACTCCCATAATAAGAAAATGAACACATGATCGTTTATACTTAGAGATGGATATTATCACCTCAGCTCTCCTCCCTAGGAACAGAATTTAGTTTAAGCTGTTTAGAATGGTGAGGGTTTATGTTGCAATATCCACATTCTCTAAACTCACACGACAAGTGACCCCAAAGCACACAGCATTTGGTAATTGAGAAAAACAAAGGAATGATTCTATCTGTGCTGAATTGGCTTATTCATTGACTTGCCTCAGGGCAGAGGGCTGGCCCTGGCAGTTTGCTAGAGTGATCCTTCTGCTCTGAATTCGAGCCTGGTCTCTCACAGGGACTGCCCCACATAGCCGGCAAGGGCAGACACCCCAGCTGGCACTATCCTGTCCTTGTAGGAGAGATCTAATTTGGGTTGAGCCTGTTGGCAGATAAGCAAAATGAAACCCATTTGGATATTTTGTCTTGAAAGGCATTTGTTTTCATTCCTTCTCTTTCTTCTTCTGCTTTCCCCCCTCATACTAGGATCTAAAATACTCAGGCTCCTTGGGGACCAAAGCCAACATTATCATCATCTACTCAGAGGCACGCAAACAGTGAAGGCAGAGACGCAAATTCTGAGTGCACTGCATTTGTAGCTTTCACATCTACATGTGGTCCCAATTTAGGATCACAAGCAGAGTTGTTTATTTTAGAAAAGCTTTTTAGTTCACTTTTAAGGTATATTGCTTAAGCATTGCTTGCTTTTCAAAAGGCGAAAACGTGTATTTTTTTTTTTCTGAAGTGGTGTTTGTTTTGGCTGTTTACTCATTTGCAAAAGTTCAAATTTTATCCTATGAATTTAACTAATTTTTCTGTAGTCACCACAAACCCCACCCCCTCTAACACATACACGCAAAACCCCAGAATAAAATAATTTGGAAATGAAGCATTTTTAGGAGAGGTGTGAATGTAGCAGGTTTTGAAAAAGCCGTTTCAAATAGGTAATTTGCAATAGCACTTTTAGCTCCTTCATATAACTTTTATTTGCTGTCTGAAATGAAGTCTCAACTTGGCAATTTGTATGAAGGCTAAGCATGTCTTTATACTAAGGTTAAGGCTCATGTTTGTCCTTTAAAAACTTTATTTTATAATTTTTGCTGAAATTATATGGCTTAGCTGAGGGTCAGAGTGGAGCTTAAGTTGAGGTATCAGTTATTATTGAAAAAATAACGGGATATAGAACTGTGGTGGTGGTTGGGATTCGGTGAGGATATGGACACAAAACTGTGAACAAGTAAAAATACGGACTTGGGCTCTCTAGCATCTGGTTCCATATACAGGCCTACCGCCTCCAATTATCTAAAGCTCCCACTTCATCTTCCTTTCTGAAACTATGCTTACTTATGACATCATTTGTCCAGAACCTGAGCCCCACCTCTCTGTTCTCAATGACATAGCAGGTCCTATGTATCACTCCTTTGGGTAAGCTTCTCTACTAACATGATAATGAGTGCTAATTAACATGTGGTACTCTGCTCCTGTATGATTTGCAACTTAGAGGATTTCTGGGATAATTCTCTTAAAGTAGTGACTTCACCAACAGGAATTCCAGGCCCCCTGGTGTGCCAGCTCAAGGGATAAGCGGAGTATGTCAGGTTCCCAGGTAAGGAAAAGGGGCAATGGCAATGACAATCCTGCAGGCAGAAATAAAGACATTAGGGACCAAACCAGAGCCAGGTAAATGCATAGGAAGTTTATAATTAGTGACCCAGCATCCAAGGAGATAGCTTCCTACATGAAAGAAACAAGTAAGAGATCTGCAGAGCTTAGGGAAGAGAGAAGCAATGAATGGCTGAGCCAACAGATGACATTAACACCAAGACACCGTGATAGTGGAGGTGACCCTCCGCCCCAGACCCAAAGCTCTCTGATAGTTTCCGTTGAGGGTCACCTTCCAGTCAGCCTGGGCTTCACAGAGGAAGCAGGTCACTGGGGACTATGGTTGAGGAGGTGTGGATAAGGGTTAGCAGGAACTGTGTTGGGCCCATTCTGGATGGGATGAGGTGGGAGTGGCAGGGCCTGGCAGCGCTGTGCCCATTCAGAGCTCGTTCCGCCAGCTGACCCGGTTCCGCACTGGCCAGGGGAGTGGCCCTAGCACAGATTGGGGGTACACGGCTTGGGAATGTAATTATTCCATCATGTCACTTCCCTCCATATGTCTGTAGACTAAAACGAGGAGACTCCATTTGGGTCTGACCTTTTTGTCTGGCCTTTTGGGCCATGACAAAGAACGTGATTCTCACTTGGCCTTACAAATTCGTACCTGCATCAGTTACCATTCCCCTACTTCTTTTTCGCTATCCTAAGCTGCTGTAAATCCGTAAGTCTTCTTTATAAATGGCTAAAATAAACATTCCTTTTAGACAGTAATCTCGTAGGAAATTCTTTTCTGTTTCTGAGTTCCCAGCAGCTATTACTATTTTTTTGGCAGCTGGTGGTGGGGTGAGGGTTAATTCTAGCCTCGAGAGGAGAAGGCATGTGGTGTGTGTGTTGGGGAGGGGCGGTGCTCAGACTAAATCCTCTACAACCCTTTGGGTAATGCTTTCCTGGCGTGTGGTTTCCCATCTCATACAAATATTCCCAGTTTCTCTCTTTTATATCCATGTAACCTCTGTCTGGCAATAGGTATTAAGAATAAAGCGGGCCCAGTGGCTCATGCCTATAATCCCAGAAGTTTGGGAGGCCGAAGCGGGCGTATCACTTGAGGTCAGGAGTTTGAGACCAGCCTGGCCAACATGGTGAAACCCCATCTGTAATAAAAATACAAAAAAAATTATCCAGGCATGCTGGTGTGTGCCTGTAGTTCCAGTTACTCGAAAGGCTGAAGCAAGAGAATCACTTGAACCCAGGAGGTGGAGGCTGCAGTGAGCCGAGATTGTGCCACTGCACTCCAGCCTGGGCGACAGAGTGAGACTCTGTCTCAAAAAAAAAAAAAAAATAAAAAAAAAAAAGAATAAAACTACAACAAACTAAACAAAACAGTATTCACTACTTATTATCAACTTTGTGCCAGGAACCATACCTGGAGCCAGAACCCAATGTTATGTTAAAAGAGATAGACTCAAAGGCGGCCACAAAGCTGTGTGGACAGTGGTGAGCAATTCGTGCCTTAAAGTCCAAAAGAGGTGCCTCTGGCAATACACTCAGACAGCTGCAGCACTACACACAGACACTGGAAATACACCTCACAGAATTCTTTTGATTCTTAAAAATGGCAAGTCTCTTACCCACACATGGTAAAAGGGGTGAAGAAAGCACACATAACTCAAATTCATAAAAACACCAAACTTACGTTTAAAAATGGGCTTCAACTTTCCCATCCACCCACTTCCAACCAAATTTTTAACTAGAACTACTGATGAAAAATAATGTTGGCCTGAGTCAGTTCTAGTCCCCTTTATATATTATTTTAAAATAGGATATAGCAGTGCTGTTCTATAGAAATAGAATATGAACTACATTTGTAATTTTAAATTGTCTAGTCTTCTCACTTCAAAAAGTAAAAAGAAATAGTGAAATTAAATTTAATAATTAATTTTTTATCCCAATATATCCAAATTATCATTTCAACATGTAATTGATATAAACAATTGCCAATGAGACTTTTTATATTCTTTTTTGCATACTGTCTTCCAAATAGGGTGTGTGGTTTATACTTAGAGCACATCACAACTCCAGCCAGCCATATTTCAGGTGTTCAGTAGCCTCATGGGCGTGGTGAATACCAAATCAGTCAGAGCAGGTGTATAGAGGAGGCTAGACATGGCGACCAAAAGTGCAGCCTGCAATCCAGATGCTTAAGTTTGAATATTGGCTTCATCACCCTAGCTGTATGACCTCATCTGTAAAACAAGAATACTTAAGTAATACCATCCTTAAGCTGTTGGTATGAGGATAAAATAAAATAGTCCTTGTAAGGCTTTTTGTAAGAATTCTGGCAAATATTGTGCTTAATAAATGTTAGCTAGGGTGGTCACTTTATAATGCATGAGCTCTATACTTAAAAACATATGTGGTCCTGAACAAGTTATCTTACCTCTTTGAATATTAGTTTCCTTCTCTGTAAAACAGGGGTGATAATAATACTTCATTGAGAAGATTAACTGGTACAAACACAGCACTTAATAAATGTTCGTTTCTTTCTCCTTGACTTTAGGTGCCAATGAACAGAGAAATAGCCAAAGGGCTCGCTGAGTGGGAGCAGAGGTAAATGGGCCCGGATAATTGGAAAACTGGATAGTCACGAGGTTAACTATGCCATAGGCAAGAATCCAGATGGTTCCAACCTACCTAGGCCAGTGTGAGAGTGCCCAGTAGATGTGTTTCTTTTGTAGTTCCTTTACTAGAAGCTTTATAAGAGCAGGCATGGTCACTGTTTCACAGGCTAATAGAAATAAAGTATGTATGTGCATCTTATGTAACATATCCCTACGTATGTATGCTGAATTCAGTAGGCAGCCATGTTCAGTATTTTAGAGCTGTAGCCATCACTCAACTCCCTTGTGTTGATAAGAAGAAACATTCAGGGAAAAGAAGGCCTATTTGTTTATTATAAGATTCAAAATCTCTAAAGGTAATGGCCTTTATTGCTTTCCTACTCAGAAGTTTGTTTTTTCCTATTTAATAGCTCATACAGGATTTTGAAAAGGAAAACTTAAAAATTTTAATTAGAACCATATCCTAAATATCCTTCTGCTCCTCTGCATGTTTGTTTATTTTTTCTTAGGATTGATTTGTTCAGAGTTTTGAAATTACCAGGGAAGAGCTTTTGAGGATGTTTGAGATCCATGATTCAATACAGGGAGGGACACATGAGTGGCAGGTGACATCAGAAGCCACCAGCCATTCCTCAAATTGCCAGCTCTGGAGCCCTCCAACCTGCACTCGAAGGAGATACTGCAAACCCTGCCAAGGTGTTCATGCTTCTTGTGCTTTAACATTTCAAGAAGCTCAATTCCCAAAGACAGTGAAACTGCCACGAAAAACAAAATGAACTCTGGATGACAAGGAGGCCTAGTCATTTCTCCTATCAATGGAAAGGGCAATTTTGATTAGAGACAAATAGTCCTTGATTTTACCTATAGGGACTTATGACTTATTCACAGCTCTGACTCCTCTTCTCCACAGGAATTCAGTAATGTAAGCCTAATAATACAAAATGACATAAAATGAATGTAATGAGAATACCCTAAAACTAGTTTCCCTCCTGGCCTATCTCCATGCTGTATCTTTCAGAAAGTGTCAGAAACGAGACTTAAACAAACAAATAAAAAAAAACCACCCCAAACCAGAACCTAATGCTGATGTGATCATTTAAATAATCTAAACACAACTGGATAAAGAAGCTGTTTTACAAAAATAAAAATAGAAAAAAATTTCTTGACAAGAGGCATGGATTATTCAGGATCCCTATGTTATTCTAATTGTTTCAGTGCTATTAGGTGCATTTTAGGGGAATGTGGCCCTGATGGATAAATGCATCTTTAATTCATTTCAAGGCAGTGATGTGAGATATGAGACTTTTTTGGGTAGGCACAACCCCAAAAATGTCATGTAAATCTTGAAAAGTTTTTCATCCAAAAACCCCAAAGAGTTTACTCATGTCAACATCTGCATTTGATAGGCAGAGGGAGAAGAATGACTATGAGAGGAAGATTATCTGAGACCAAAACTGGAGACCTCCTAGAGGCTGGGCTCCCATAGGCACCCTGGCCCAGACCACAGCAGGGAGGGAATTCCTCCTTTCTGCCTTTGTGCCTCATCTCCTGAGTTAGAGACGGTAGCTTATTTTCCTTTCTTGGTTCCCTTCAGTATTCCTTACAGATAAAGAGACGTTCAATACATACGTGTTGGCAGAATGGCCTCCATTTTATAAGAGTGGAGGTGACTTAGCTGGACACATGCTATTTATACAAACAGAAGAACCTAGCAGCACACGTGAGTAGGGATCTCTTTATTATTGTTCCTGGAGGTGGATTTATAGTGAAGTGAATGAGGGCCCCTCATGGGCGCAGACTGCTTCCAAGGCCTGGAACCTAACTTTTCATTTGCAATTGTGTGTTACTTTTCTTGAAAAAAGTTTTCAAATTGCATGAGTTTCAGGCCTCACAAAACTTGAATCTGTTGTGGATTGCTATTAAAAGCGGTATACAAATGCCATCTTGGATTTTTCACTTGTCATTATTTTAACTCCTAGTCATCCAAAGCAAATATAAATCAATTAGCTTTGTAGCTAATGAGGCCTGGGTTTCCTCCTTTCTGAAAATGAAAGGTGATTGAATATGATTCCTCAGATCCCAAAAGAGAGCAATGTAGGGAAGGAGGGCACAGTGAGAAACAGAAGGAGGCAAAGGCTAGGACACCCTGGTGCTGGCTACACTACTAATAGCTGGCGTATGACCTTCAGTGAAGAACTTTACCTCTCAGGGCCTCATTTTCTCTACTATGAAATGAGGCAGGCGGACAAGACATTCTCTAAAGTCCCATCTTGTCCCATGATTCCAGTGCCCTGACTTGTGCAGTGTGTCACCTCTCATGGCCACTCTCACTGGGTGCTCACAGTAGCCCTGAGACTAGTCAGTGGAACACTCTGGTGAGCTTCAGAATTCAAATTCAGTGCTCTTCTTACTATACAAAATGGGAGATATTTTCCAGCTGAACAGTAAACAAGGCTAATATCATTGGTTTGATGGCCTTCAAATATGCACTGTTGTCATGCCGAGTCAAAGATGATAGTCTGACATGAACCAGCGTTGCGGTGTAGATGTGGCGAATGACAAGGGTGTGGCTCCTTTCCCACAAGACGCACTGGACTTGAAGCTGCAGCTGGTACAGCCCATCTGCAGGGAAATGCCATTTTCTTCTCATGCCTCTGTTCAAAACTTGAGTCCCACTGCTTACAGCGAGACAATCATTAGAATCACTGGTGACACTGAAAAAAATCCCAAGCAGCTCAGACTCCCTGGGACTACTATATTTGAATTCCTGGAGAGATTCGGGGCCAGGAATCTTTCATTTTAAGCTTCCCCGGTAATTCTGATGATCCACCAGGTAGGAAAAGTATTGTTCTAGGTAGTTTTCTCTGTCCTAGCCAGCCTGGAAATGCTGTTTCTTTTAAAACAGTAAGTCTATCTGGATACCCTGATGCCTCCTGCCACAAAGTCAAGCTGGTGTAGCATTGGCTAGGACAAGCAGCGACAGCCACAAAAGACCACATATTCTATGATTCCATTTATATGAAATGTCCAGAAGAGGCAAATTCACAGACATAGAAAGTAGAGTAGTGGTTTCTAGGGTCTGGGGAAAGGAGACTGAGGGAAGGAGTAAGGAGGCAGAGATGGGGGGAATGGCTAAGGGGAATGGAGTTTCTTTTGGGGCAATAAAAAAATCTAAAATTGATTGTACTATGTGAATATACTAAAAACCATTACATTGTATACTTTAAATTGTTCAATTGTATAGTATGTGAATTATATCTCAATAAAGTTGCCATTCATATATAATACATGTTATATATGTATATATGTATGCATATGTGTATATATATAATATAACATATTATATATAAGATATTATATATTATATATACCTATATTATATATATATTCTTTTTTTTTAACAGCCCTAATCTTCTCTTTCCCGCTCTACACACAAACACACGTGCACCAACTCATGATCATTAACAGGTTAATTACAGAGGCCCAACTAATATCCCACATGTATGAATGGCACTCCAATCACCTGGCTTGTGACCACCTTATTAATACTCTCCCCAGCTCTCCAGCTCTCCTGCACCAGAGACATCAAATCGTCCCGGGCGGATGGCACCACCTGGTGGTCATTACAGGAAATCCTGACCGCACACCTCTGCACTACCTCCTCTCTCGCCATTCTTCCCTCTTCTTCCAACTTCAGGGCTCAGTTAATTCTATAGTTGAGGTGATCTCCAATTTATACAAAAGCACTCCCTTTCATCTCTCCTCCAAACTTGCCTCAAGTCTTCCTCTACTGCTGCTAAATAGCTTAAAGAACTGTAGTTTTAAGTCTACATGTGAAAATGGAAAGGAACAAATCTTAAAGTGGATAAACACAAATTAGATCTAATAAAGAAGCAATGCATCGTATTAACAAATATTTCAGAGACTAAGAAAAGCAAATAGCTATATAATAGGAAGAGATGTTCTGTTTCATTGGTCATCAAATAAACACCAATAAAACAATGAGATGCCATTTTTGCCTATCAAATTAAAATACTTTAAAAAGGTAATACTCAAAGTTAACAAGTGAGACAAGATACCCACAAACGAGTGAGAGAGAAAGCACAGCCATATAAGGCCAACACTTACAGAAAGCAACCTGACAGTATGTAGGAAATGCAGCCTAAACAATAGGTACAGAGCTTGACCCAATTATTCTTTTCATAGAAATATATACCCCAGAGAATTTATCAAGACTGTACACAAACATTTATGCACAAATATGTTCATTGAAGCTGGGCTTATGATGGGATAAACTGGAAAAACTCTAAATGGCCATTTGGAAAAATGCTTGAATAAATTGAGGCATAAACATACAATACAATATAATGCAACTACTAAAAATAATTACATTGATTTTAATATAGGGATAGGCTCTTGATATAATATTAAGTATAAAAATAGAGATAAAAGATTTACTGTATGATTTTAAAAACTATCTATGTGTGCACAGAAAACAGACTGGAAGAAAACATAGCCAAATGCAGAAAGTGGGTATCTCTAGGTGGTACGATTATAAACAATCTTTTTATTTTCTAAATGATCCACAACAGCTTTTATTATCTTCATAAGAAAAAATACTGAAACATGTTATCCATATAGCATCCTTAAAGTTACCCCCCCAATTTCCCTCCGAGTGTGTGATGGCAGAAAAAACAAAGTCGCTAGAGCGTGGGTCCCCACAGGGGTCTGATTTTGACCGTCAGAGGACATCTGACAATGTCTGGAGATGTTTTCTTTCTTCTCTCTTTTTTTTTTTTTTTTGAGACAGAGTTTCGTTCGTTGCCCAGGCTGGAGTGCAATGGTGCAATCTCGGCTCACCGCAACCTCTGCCTCCTGGGTTCAAGTGATTCTCCTGCCTCAGCCTCCTTAGTAGCTGGGATTACAGGCATGCGCCACCACAACCGGCTAATTTTGTATTTTTAGTAGAGACAGGGTTTCTCCCTGTTGGTCAGGCTGGTCTCGAACTCCTGACCTCAGGTGATCCGCCCGCCTCGGCCTCCCAAAGTGCTGGGATTACAGGCATGAGCCACCGCACCTGGCCTGGAGACATTTTCTGTTGTCACAAATGGGGGAAATGCCACTGGCATCTAGTGGGTAGAGGCCAGGGATGCAGCCTCCACCACAGAGAATTATCTGACCCACATGTAAATGGTGCCGAGGGTGTAAACCCTGCTCTGACTTGAATCTGGGTTCTATGCCCCTTCTGTTCCATCTTGGCATGTTGCTCACCTGCTCTAAATCTCAACTTTCCCTTGTAAAATAGAATCATCTGCATATGATTTCTGAGGGCAAAATACAACATATAAAGTGTTTGGCACATAGTAGACACAAAATAAATATTTGCTTCCTTCTCCTCCAACACTATTACTCAATTTTGTATTTCCTTTTGCTAGTTATAGCAAACTTTTGCAGTTATAGAAAGAATATATTCTACCCTTTAAATTATATCTCAATTATCCATTCCAAATATAATTGTGGAGTCAGTCAGGTAAGCTTTGCTGTGCTCTTCCCAGATTCTAGAGCTTTAATATCAGATTGATACCATGAAAAAGTTAAATTACTGGCTGTACAACATTGATTACCAAAAACTCATGAAGGCAAATGTCTTAAGTACTAGGAGTAAACAAGGTGAAAAGCTCATCTCCTTTTGGGGTCTGCCCTACAGTCAGAAGGGCTGAGTCTGGAGAGCACCTGAGAGGGGTGCAGGTCACCAAAGAACAGGAGCATGGGTATCATGCGTGCATCTCTCATTACCCACCAAAGCTACATGTGAATGACCTAGGCTCATGCAGTCATCTGGGTTAGTTGGATCTTTTTCCTCGGCTGAATGAGCTCTATTAATAGATCTAAGGTAGGCTCATTCTTACTGCTTCTCCATCAGAATAGTGCTGGATACCTGATACCTTTGGGTAGACTGGAGAGAGACTGATGGTCATTCACGCAGTCTCCTTGATGTCCAAACCGAATGAGGGAGGTGATCTGACCTGCCTGGGAGCATGGACACATTGAGGCAGTGTCAGAAGATGGCCTGGGTGGGTAGGCAGGCTGCAGGAGGAAGCTCTGTAGGTACTGATAACTCTCTCGTCAGAGTCACATATCTGGCAAGCTGAGAGTAAGCTGATCACTCCCTGCCTGCAGGTACATCTTGCCTGTCCACAGCCCAGACCCCTAGGCACCAAAACTCTGACTGTAAAAAAAGCCAGAGGTCCTTACCAGGCTCCAGTGTGCTGTATACAGACCTAGTTAAATGATAGACGACTGCCAAAAATTCTATTCACTGACCACACAGGGAAAAAAATAATCCTTCCAATATTAGTATTATGTATCATTTACTGTCAGAATAACTGCTCTTTCCTCTCCTTCCTTTGCAAACATTTTCAGACCATAGCACCTGCATTGTTGCCATGTTTTTGCACACTTCAGTGAAAAAGGGCTATTCAGAGTCTGGACAAACTCAGCAAATAGTTCCTCCCATCATCTGCTGAGGATTTTTTTTTAAAGGAAAGCAAGCAAGATACAGAGAAGGGACCCGCTGGTTCAATTCAGGAGCCAGGCGTCTTAGGTAGCTCACAGCAAAGGGATTCTTCCCAGCAGGCCCATCCATTCCTGCTGCTCTGGAGGGAAACGTTAGTCACTCACATCTTGTCCAAACCGTGCAGCACTTGTTGACACAGGCCTGCTGAGCTGTCGTACCAGAAAGATGGCATCAGGAAGGTCCCCTGGGCTTCTGCAGGGCAGGCTAGCCTCCTGGCCTGGCTGTTTCCTCAGCCATAATCTCTGTCTCATGCAAAGAAAAACTTGAACAGGCCTCTGGGGGAAATGACTAGTAGTGCCAGGAGCCTGCCACAGATCCCTTTTGGCAAGGCCTATTGCTGTGGTCATTTTAGGCCCTGGATAAGTATCACTCTGTCTTGGTCAGACCAAAAGCCAGCAGGAAACTTTTCCTCCTGCCACTCACTGCACTGCCACCCACTGGGCACCTGGGATGGTCTAACTTGCCATGAGAGGTCCACGTCTGACACTCTGGGAGCTTATAATCAAGTATGTCCAAGTGAACAATCACCTGGAAAAGGTGGAGCTCCCAGAGGAAAGATCCATTTCACAGATGATCCAGCATATGCTGTGCAGTGCGAGTGCAGGAGGCACATTTCTCCTATTATCTGACAGTTTTTTGGGGTTTTTTTGTTTTTTTTTTTGAGACAGAGTCTCGCTCTGTTGCCCAGGCTGGAGTGCAGTGGCACGATCTCGGCTCACTGCCAGCTCCGCCTCCCGGGTTCACGCCATTCTCCTGCCTCAGTCTCCCAAGTAGCTGGGACTACAGGTGCCCACCACCACACCCAGCTAATTTTTTGTATTTTTAGTAGAGACAGGGTTTCACCGTGTTAGCCAGGATGGTCTCGATCTCCTGACCTCGCGATCCACCCACCTTGGCCTCCCAAAGTGCTGGGATTACGGGCATGAGCCACCATGCCCGGCCCTCTCTGACAGTTGTTAAGTGCTGAGTGACTGAAGAAATACCTACCTTCATCTCCAGAGATCCCAGTGGTGCTGGTGCCATCTGTGCATGTATTTGACCAATACAAAGGGAAATATCCAACCCACCGTCCCATCCAATGCCAGTGCTACTACCCCTGCCGCCATCGAGGGTATTGCTAGATTTGGGGCAGCCTATATATCTGCAAGGACAGAGAAGTGTTACAGAACATTCTGCGGGCAAGGTGCAAAAGGGAGGCTGGAGCTTCCCAGGTGAGCTTAGGGCCCTGAGTAATATAGACCATGTGTCACTGTGCCCAGATGCTCTTTACACAGAAAAACTTGGCGACAGCCTTAAATGCATCTAGCCTTCCCTGCCACCCTCCCTTCCCCATAACCACCCTCCACTCGACACACATCGGTTAAAAAGTATGTTTCTTTTCACTTCTTACTGCCTAAAGCTGAATCTTTATCATCTACATCCTACCCCTCCTCAAGGAAGTCTAGCTCAAGTTTGATCTGTGACATCTTCTCTGGGGGCCAATGCCTTATCCCTCTCCTGAACTCCAGTAGTGACTGTCTGATCCACATACAGGGTTCTCAGCTTCTATCTAGTAGGTTGCAGCTGTGCTTTTTAAGTTTGATGTCCCTTTCACCCACCTGGACTTCAAATTCCTTAAACAAGGGCTGTGAGTCATGAAAAGAGATGACGGACAGGTCCAGCTACTCCTCTTTGCCATTCTCTGGTTAACAGTTTGCATCACATCCTTTTAGCCAGCCCACCTCACTGGGGTGAGGCACTGCATGAAAACACTTCGTTACTCCTAGTCTTTGTTGTGTTTGGTTATTCTTACACCTCTGGATGCCTCTAGACTCAAGTACCAATGGAACATGCTGTAAGGGAGTGGGAAAGTAAGGGGAAAAGCAGTCTAATTCTGTTCCATCCCTGATTTTCTGGTGAGAGTTTAACCTTCACTGGAAAGGTTAAAAGAAATAGTGCCTGATGGAGATCCTATATAAATAAGTTAGATGCATGTTTATGGGTTTTGAAACATATCAAGGCCACAGTTCCTGGCATGTAGTAGGCACTCAGTAATTACTCATTGAGTAAATAAAAGTAGAAATGTATTAGGTAATATTTTGATAGGCTATTTGGTTCAAGGAAGTGTACCGATCATGGGCTGCCAGAGACGCCCACAAGAGGACAGTGTGTTCTCAAACCACGGAGAGCAAGCCTTTCAATTCTGCACATCTTTCTTCCTCTGACATCTGTTATATCCACATGGACAGGTTTCATTTTTGGTTTGGCAGCTGAATCATAGTCTCCTTCACTTTAAACCTGCTTCTATAACCTATTTCATGGCAGAATACAACATCTGTAAAGTCACAAGGGCAAGAATGGAACAGAGCAAATTTCAGTATGAAAAAGTTGCTATTTATGAGTTTTTAGAAAGCATCCATCCTCGTTAGAGTCACATGTTTCTCATACCTAAGGTCAACACCAATACAGAGCAGAGCACTTGAGGCCAGGTGGGAAACTGATTCTGGCAAAGTTTAACATGAAACTACTGGGGGCAGTTTTCTGAGACCACATGAAGGACACAGGGAACCTAAGATTGAAAGATATGACTATCTTCCAATCCCAAAGCCACTTACACGTGGAAATATATATTATAGGAGGATGAAAGAATTAAGGACCATGAGAATGATGCTTTGCACCTGTGTACCATTTTATACTTTCCAAAATACGTTTATATATATTATTTAATTTGACTGCCCTATCAACCCTGTGAGATGGATTGGACAGTTTATCCCCATTTTTAGATTGGGAAGCTAAACTTTGCGGAACTGAAGGGACTTGTTCAGTGCCACGCAGCTGGTATGAGCTAGGACTAGAATCCCAGGGCATCCTGCCTCAGTGCTCTTCCTGCTATGCTGTACAAACCCAGTCCCCCCATCCTCCACCGCCAGTGCCCCTTCCTCTACTAACATCACACAGCACACCATGGTCAAAAGTGCACGCTCAGTTATATTTGCGGTGCGAAATTGTGGTCTGCTAAACCCTTCCAGCCGCCTTCAATAGTTCTCTTTATGAACTGTGGTGCCCAAGGTATTTGCACCAATTGGTTCCAAGAGGGCAGTTTGTCAGAACATTTGCTTCCCGAAGCGGCACGCCTCTGAAACACCATCCACCCAAATCCACATGTGGTTTACCACGACTCCCAGCATCATTATAGTTTCTCAGCTAAATATCACAGGATTGTACAAGTCTACCAGGATAGAAGACAGCTGGTTGGGGAGATGCATTTTAAACTAACACAGCTGTCCTGCCAACAAGACATTTAACTCGTAAAGCTTAAGTGGTGTGATTGTGGGCAATGTTAAACATTTTTAACCTTTTTAAAGGCTGTATCAAATGAGACAGAATATAGAAAAGTATTTCTGCAAACCATAAAATATATAAAATTTAGTTACCACAATTCCACTTCCTACATGTGCCTGATCCACTTTGTCAATTACCTGTGGGAAATTGTTGATTGTGGCTTCCCTGGTGACTCAGCATGCTTCCTGTTGCCTCCCCCTTTTTCCAGATGACATGAAACAAGGTCCCAGCTTGAACACTCTGAGTTTTGGACAGATACGTCTGGGAGGACATCTGCCAGAAGCCTATTTGCATGAGGAACTTAGAAACCTCCAGGAGAAAGCTCAGACTGAAGAAAAGAGGAGTCTGGCTTGCCAACTGCAAGGCACCAGGCAATAAATAATGCCTTAGTGGTCAATGGAAAGGTTGGGATTTTTTTTATATATATTTTTTTTTATTAATTTTTTTTGCACACAAAACAATAAACATTTTCTAAAAATACATACAAACAAAAAGATGCATATCAAACATATTAGGAAGGTTGCACATGGGAAGATGGGGAATAGAAATGGGGGTGGGAATTAAAGAAAATAAATGAGAGAGGGACTTTGTATGGATGGATCAATGATAATAACTCAATCCTCTATTTGACAAAGAAGAAGGAGAAGGAAGAGGAAGAAAAAGAAAGTGGGATAAAGGATCAGAAAGGGAGGAAAATAGAAAAAATTAGAGTATGACTCCAGGGTAGACCTGTTTTGTTGTCGCTGGGTTGGTTGATTGGTTGGTCTGTTGTATTTTTCACATGTTTCGCCATGTTGGCCAGGCTGGTCTCGAACTCCTAGCCTCAAGTGATCAACCCGCCTTGGCCTCCCAGAGTGCTGGGACTACAGGCGTGAGCCACCACGTCCAGCCCCCACATTGCGTCTGGCCTCCGTGGTAGACCTCCCAGACGGGGCGGCCGGGCAGAGGCGCTCCCCACATCCCAGATGGGGCGGCCGGGCAGAGGCGCTCCTCACTTCTTCCCAGACAGGCTGGCCGGGCAGAGGCGCTCCTCTTCTTCCCAGACGGGGCGGCCGAGCAGAGGCGCTCCTCACTTCTTCCCAGACGGGGCGGCCGGGCAGAGGCGCTCCTCACTTCCCAGACGGGGCGGCCGGGCAGAGGCGCTCCTCACTTTCCAGACTGGGCAGCCGGGCAGAGGCGCTCCTCACTTCTTCCCAGACAGGGTGGCCAGGTAGAGGCGCTCCTCACTTCTTCCCAGACAGGGCGGACAGGCAGAGGCGCTCCTCACTTCCCAGACTGGGGGGCCGGGCAGAGGCGCTCCTCACTTCCCAGACAGGGCGGCCGGGCAGAGGCGCTCCTCACTTCTTCCCAGACAGGGTGGCCGGGCAGAGGCGCTCCTCACATCCCAGACGGGGTGGCCGGGCAGAGGCGCTCCTCACATCCCAGACTGGGCGGCCGGGCAGAGGCGCTCCTCACTTCCCAGACGGGGCGGCCGGGCAGAGGCACTCCTCACTTCTTCCCAGACGGGGCGGCCAGGCAGAGGCGTTCCTCACTTCCCAGATGATAGGCGGCCTGGCAAAGGCACTCCTCACTTCCTAGACGGGGTGGCGGCTGGGCAGAGGCTCTCCTCACCTCCCAGACGGGGCAGCCAGGCAGAGGCACTCCTCACATCCCAGACGATGGGCGGCCAGGCAGAGACGCTCTCCACCTCCCTGACCGGGAGGCGGTGGGGCAGAGGCTGCAATCCCAGCACCCTGGGAGGCCAAGGCAGGCAGCTGGGAGGCGGAGGCTGCAGCGAGCCAAGACCACGCCACCACACTCCAGCCCGGGCAACACCAAGCACCGAGTGAGTGAGACTCCGTCTGCAGTCCCAGCACCTCGGGAGGCCGAGGCAGGCAGACCACTTGAGGTCAGGAGCTGGAAACCAGCCTGGGCAACATGGCGAAACCATGCCTCTAGGCAAAGGACAAAAACCAGGGAGGGGTGGTGGCGCGCGGCCGCAATCCCAGGTAGCCCGCAGGCCGAGGCAGGAGAATCATGGGAGCCGGAGGCAGGGAGTCTGCAGTCTTACTCTTAGCTTCACATTATCGTCTCACGGGATTTTTTAGAACCTATGGTTCCCAGTGCTTAGCTTTGTCTCCATGTCCAACACCCCCATGTGAATCCTACAGAAAGTTGTGGGGCAGAGGGGCAAAAAAAATAAAGCTATGTTTCCCTAAAAACTCTCTAGTATTTAGGGATGTCAAGGCACACTGTCTTGGTCCATTCAGGCTTCTGTAAAAAAATGCTTTAGAGCAAGTGATTTGCAAACAGCTGAAATTTATTGCTCACAGTTGTGGGGGCTGGGAAGTCCAAGATCAAAGTGCCTGCAGATTCTGTGTCTGGTGAGGGCCTGTTCCTCATAGTGGCTCCTTCTCACTGTGTTCTCCCGTGGTGGAAAGGGCAAATGAGCTCCCTCTGGCCTCTTTCATAAGGGCATGGATCCCATTTGTAAGGGTGAAGCCCTCATTGCCTAATCACCCCCAAAGACCCTATCTTTTAATACTATTGCAGTGGGGATTAGGCATCAACATATGAATCTGGGGGAGACACAAACATTCAGACCATAGCATACACTGAGGGGATTTCCCGTTGCCCTCCCAAGTCAGCACCCACTACAACAGAACACCCTGAGGCTGCACAGCTTGGGGGCACCCACCAGCTGTAATGGGGGACAATCATAGCTGAAGGGCATGGTGGTGCCAAACTTAAGGGGACAAGGGGAGGAAAAGGGGAAAATGGGTTACTGTCCCATGGAAGTGGACCAGTTCATTATGCTCAGGATCGTATATGGTGTATGCTCTACGATCTCCAGAAATTTTTTTTTGGTTTTTTTTGAGATGGAGTCTCGCTGTGTCGCCCAGGCTGGAGTGCAGTGGCACAATCTCGGCTCACTGCAAGCTCCGCCTCCTGGGTTCACGCCATTCTCCTGCCTCAGTCTCGTGAGTAGCTGGGACTACAGGCGCCTGCCACTATGCCCGGCTAATTTTTTGTATTTTTAGTAGAGACGGGGTTTCACCGTGTTAGCCAGGATGGTCTCGATCTCCTGACCTTGTGATCTGCCCGCCTCAGCCTCCCAAAGTGCTGGTATTACAGGCATGAGCCACCATGCCCAGCGATCTCCAGAAATATTTAGAGCACTTTTCAGGAAATTGCAGTCCTAAGTGACCAAGTGTGAGAAAAGCCAGTGACTTTTAGGTTATTACCGTCAAAATGCTCCAGATATATTTACATGTTGTGAAGGCTGGATAATCTTGACTGGAATAACACGAGTTCCACTTGCTGGTGTCTCAGAGGTCAATGGCTGTTTCAAGGGAGCAAATCTGGCGAGGTTGTTTCAACAAATATTTAGTGGGTGTTATTTGCCTGGCCTTGTCTAGGCACTACAGACACAAAAAGCGAGGCAGATATTGTGTGCGCATTTGCAAATCTCATAGTCTAGTGAGGAAGGCAAGCCATTCCTCATCATCAATGCCAATTCACAATGAGGCTAAAGAAGCAAATACAAAGAAGTATCAACAATGAGCCCAGGAGTGAGGATCATCCTTAAGGATAAACCTTGTGGTCAAGGTTTAACCCTTTCTGCATCTGTACAGTACCTATAATCAACTAGATCAACTAGCCAAAGAAGCAGTGTGATGTGCTGGACAGACAAAAGAGGAAAACACCAGGTCCAGCTCAGGCTCTGATCCCGCAAATACTAGCTGGGCTATGGATGGAATGTTTGTGTTCCCCTTAAAATTTACATGTTGAAGCCTAATCCCCAATGTGATGGTAATAAAAGAGGCCCCAGAGAGCTCTCTCATTTCTTCTGCCATGTGAACACAGTAAAAGACAGTCACCTATGAAGCAATCTCTCCCCAGGCATGGAATCTTGCCAGCACCTTGGTTTTGACTTCCCAGCCTCCAGAACTGTGAAATAAATCTTTGTTATTTAAGCCACCTAGTCTGTGGAATTTTTGTTATAGCAGCCTGAACAGACCAGAAGACAAGCTGTATCCCTAGATAAGTCTCATCTCTGAGTTTCTTTTTCCACATTTGTAAAAGGTGGCAAGGAATACTCACCTCCTTGCCTGCCTCCAGTAAGTGATTGTGAGGGTAAGCATGACACTGTGCATGAAGACAATTTGAGACCCAGACTCTATTAGAGAGAGATTCAAAAGCAAAATACCATATTTACGTGGATTATAATAATTTTCCTTAGAAAATGGGGGCTTGATGACAACTGTGTTAGTTAATTTTATTCCCCAACACCCTATTAATTTCATGTGTCAGACTGCCTAAGTTATAGTACCCAGTTGTGTGATCATAAGCCAACACTAGATTTTTCTGTGAAGGTATTAAAGTGAGTAATATTTAAATCAGTGGACTTTAAGAAAAGCAGATTACTCTCTATAATGTGGGTCGACTTCATCCAATCAGTTGAAGACCTTAAGAGAAAAGACTGAGGTCCTCTGAAAAGGAAAGAATTCGGCCTCTGGACTGTCTTCAGACTCAAAATTATCAACTCTTGCCCAAGTCTCCAGTCTGTCTTACAAATTTTCAATTTGCCAGCCCCCACATTTATATGAGCCAACTCTTTAAAATAACTATCTCTGTGTCTCTCTATACATTCTATTGGTTCTGTTTGTCCATTTCTTTAGAGAACCCAGGATTTACATCTGGTTTTAGTGACGTCCATGAAAATACACTGGGGCTCAGACTTGCCCAGGCTCCAACCCATATAGAAGTGAATATTTCACAAGGATTATTCTACAGTCAGACAACTGGCAGTGCAATTAGTAGTTGCCATATAGTAAACTTAATTTCAGGAGTTGTTATCTGGTTTTCTGTGTCCCTCTTTGACATTCTAAGATAGTTACATTTTATTTAAGGAATGGACTAAAGATCTCACTCATGATTGAAAAGTCACAAAATTCAAGAACAATCCTAATTGAGGATGATGACAAATTCTACTGATCATTGTTTAGAATTACTAAGCCTACTACTTTGAAATTGTGATTCTTGACAAATTGTTATTTGGGGTAGATTCACATTATTTCACATTTTGTGCATGCAATAAGACTGTGCTAATTTTTTACATTGTACTGTTTCAAAGACACATGAAGTGTTCACATAAAATTCCCCAACACCCTATTAAGATTATTTTCTATTTTTGTTCTAGGTTTATGCTTCACTAAAATATTTATTACTGTTAAACAAGATATAAAATAGACAAAGATGACACTTTAGATCTTTTGATCTACAAGACATCTAGGAGTTATAAAAAGTAAATATTAAAAGTTTATACTATAACTAGTAAATAACTAATAGTTATAGTTGTAAAAGTTAAAAATAGTGCTGTCCGAAATTTTAAAACATCAAAAGACATATCAGTGAAGTGTATAAATGTATAAGCTGGCAAAGAGAAGAGATTTCGGAGACTGCATTTCATTCTTGTATTCTTATTTTAATTGAGAAGGTGGCTAGAATTAGTACAGGGCTTGCAAACACCTGAGACCAAAACCTCCAAAGCTCTGTATCCCAGCACACCTTTGCCATTTTCCTTTTTCCCCAACAGAGGAAGGAAAGACCTAAGAAGCAGGCCAACACCTGTGCTCCAGTCCGCATCCTCTCCCACCTCCTCAGTTGCTGCTCCCCATCCCACATCTTCAACTCTCCCTCTTTGCTGGTTCTTGGCAATTAGCACTTCAGCAAGTTCAATTTCTTACATCCTAAAACAACCTTAACAGAAACCGTCCTCAGCTCTAAATCATTCACCCTTCCCCCAATCCTTCCACAGCTATTACTCATCTCCCCTTTACCTGACATTCTGGGAACACATTTATACGTTGTATCTTCTTCCTTGTTTATCCCCTCAATGCCCTGCAGGTATGGTGGGCCCCCACTACTCCCCAGAGCCGGCTCTGCCCAAAGCCTCCACAAAGTAGTAACTTCTGTGTTGCTACCCCCAGTGAACACTTGACACCCAGTGGTTTTTACCATTTCATGTGACCTCTCTGCTGATCCTGACAGTGGTAACCACTGCCCCTTCTCAGAACACTATTTCCTTGTTTTCATTACACTCTATCTTTCTGGTTCTTCTCCTTTCTGGCCGATTTATCCCAGTTTACTTTGTGGATTCTTCTTCATCTACCTGGCCTTTGTCTTAGGTGCCCTGTTGTTCTCAATACCCACCCAGGGTGACCCCATCCACTCCTACAGTATCAGCCACCACTAACACGGGGATGACTCTGAAACCCTTCCTTTTCCCAGACATCTCTCCTGTGCCATATACATCTAAGTGCCTTCTGGATATCCAGGACACCGTAAACACACACAAACATGTCATCATGTTCATCTTTCCTATCCTTTTCCCCTCCCAAAAAGAACCTCCCCCTGTTTCTTTTGAATTTCTCATTACTATCCATGCAATTGCTCAACAGAGAAAACTGAAAATCATCCAGAGACTTTAAGGATTGAAGTTCAAGATGAACAAAATGCAACAACCTCAAAGGCATGGGCCCAATGCGGGGGGGTCCCAGTCCATTCATAGATGGCCTACAAAACCAATGTTCTCATTGGTTCCTCCAGGGTGAGGATAATCTAGAAACAGATTTTAGTCAAGATATATAAGAGTCAGCTGCACTGCTTTCTCCAGCTGCAGAGAGAGACTAGCTAGAAGCCGAGAGTCCCCTACTGTTGAAGGTTTGCTTCAGCCTGCCATCCTCAAATGGGAAGCAACTATTGCCACCCTGTGACAAAGTGGAAGCACTGCAGCTCCTTTACGAAGGCCAAAGCTTGGCAGAGTAGAGGATCCTAGGATCTGCCTCTTCAAGTAGCCTATCATCCACAAGACTCTTTCTCCACTTGACGTTTATTAAGAAAATAACCTTGGGTCTCTATTTCTAAGTGAAAAATTTGAAGTCCAACAGTCAGTGTTATAAAAAAGAACGTATTTTATTTTATTTTTTTTTCTGAGATGGAGTTTCACTCTTGTTGCCCACGCTGGAGTGCAATGGGCAATCTTGGCTCACTGCAATCTCTGCCTTTAGGGTTCCAGTGATTCTCCTGCCTCAGCCTCCCGAGTAGCTGGGATTACAGGTGCGTGCCACAATGCCCAGCTAATTTTTTGTATTTTTAGTAGAAATGGGGTTTCAACATGTTAGCCAGGCTGGTCTTGAACTTCTGACCTCAGGTGATCCGCCCGCCTCGGCCTCCCAAAGTTCTGGGATTACAGGCGTGAGCCATTGCGCCTGGCAGAACGTGGGTATTTTAATGTTTGGCAATATGGATTTAAAATTACTCAGAGCCATCAAATGCTAATGTTTATACATTTCTATCTTAATAGCTAGATACCTGGTATTATCACAGTGCCAGATAGCTGGTGGCCTAGAACTTTGTGGGGAAAATGAACAGCTGGCACTGAGGAGCCCATCTTTTACCTGAGGCTGTTAATGTTCTGAAAACGAAAGCACATTTTCTGGTTGGATTCATCCAAGGCCATCCAAGGCTATCATCAGTGTCAGCTGGCACAACCAGTTCTGACTCCCAAGAGCTCCCGTCTCACAGCACATGGTTCTCCGAATCAGTCCCCTGGACAGTGGGTGGCTTTATTTGTTTCTGGGGATAATACAACAACAGTAGCCATTTAGCTATGTCTTGGAGACCAGTGAGTAACCGTGGGCTTGGGAGAAGACGGTTACTGCTGAAATACATGGTGCACTGAAGCATATCTGAACTGTATTGCTAACTGATGAGTAATCAAAAATAAGACTGGGGCGCCAGGCGTGGTGGCTCACGCCTGTAATCCCAGCACTTTGGGAGGCCGAGATGGGTGGATCACGAGGTCAGGAGATCGAGACCATCCTGGCTAACACGGTGAAGCCCCATCTCTACTAAAAATACAAAAAAAAAAAAATTAGCCGGGGTGTGGTGGCATGCACCTGTAGTCCCAGCTACTTGGGAGGCTGAGGCAGGAGAATGGCATGAACCTAGGAGGCGGAGCTTGCAGTGAGCTGAGATCCTGCCACTGCACTCCAGCCTGGGTGAAAGAGCGAGACTCCATCTCAAAAAATAAATAAATAAATAAATAAATAAATAAATAAATACATAAATACATAAATAAATAAGATCGGGGTAAGCCATTAAAGATTGAAAACATGTTGTTGATAATCCACAAAGTGAGAGGAGGAAGGCCTGCAATTCAGTTACTAACGGCACTCACTGATTGCATGTAAGAGTAGGCTGGAAACCCCATTTTATTTTATTTTTATTTTTCAAACACCAACTTGAACCAGACAAGCCCATTTTATTTGGGCCCATTTTATTTGAGAGAACTATGCTTAGAAAGTTGCTAAGATTACACATAGCTAGAAAATAGTATGGCTACGGCTCAACCTGAGTTCTCTGCCATAAACATACACACTCTTTTCTTCATGTAATGCCAAGTAGGTCCCTGTTTGTCTTTATGTTTTTGTTTGCTTTGGACTAAGAATTTACAGATTTGAAAGATGCTCCTTACCAAGCTGTTTTTAAGGCACCCATGGAGAAGTTAAACATAACCCCCAATCCTCTCTGGATGTTTTGGCAAATGCTTCTACCCCAGTGACCACTTAAAGCTATTAAGGACCAAGAGGCTGGCTACCAGGGTTCAGGAATCTTCCAAAATAAACTTCTAGTCTAGTTGGCCCTCTGCTGGTTTAGTCCCAGGACTGCAAAAAGTCCTTCTAGCTCCTTGGTAGGCGCTGTACAAAGGGCACAGTCATAGTCAATTCTAGATAACAGACATTTTTGCTAGCATATTATCACTAAGCTCATGGCAAGAACTTCTAGGCAGAGATTTTTAAAAACACAGAATAGAAATGGAATATTTTCCTTGGACTAAAAGGCAGAAAGTCTTGACAGATCCAGATGTAAAACAGTATTTACATACTTATTGCCATTAGGTATATTTATTTCCCCTTGATAGTGTATATTAATTCCTCAAATATTTACTGAATGCTTACTATGTGCCTGGAATATAATGCAGTTAATAAACAGATATAGCCTCATGGAGCTTACATTCCAGTGGAGAGATAAACAATAAGCAAGAAAACAAACAATGATTATAAATGACAAAAAATGCTATGGAGCTTAAAAAAAAAAAAAGGCTGGACACGGTGGCTCACGCCTGCAATCCCAGCACTTTGGGAGGCCGAGGCGGGAGGATCACGAGGTCAGGAGATGGAGACCATCCTGGCTAACACGGTGAAACCCTGTCTCTACTAAAAACACAAAAAATTAGCCGGGCGTGGTGGCAGGCGCCTGTAGTCCCAGCTACTCGGAGAGGCTGAGGCAGGAGAACGGCGTGAACCCGGGAGGCGGAGCTTGCAGTGAACCGAGATTGCGCCACTGCACTCCAGCCTGGGCAACAGAGTGAGACTTCGTCTCAAAAAAAAAAAAGGACACTGCAACAGGGAATGGAGGGGGTGCTACTCAGACAGCGCAGTCAGGCAGCCCTCTCTGAGTGGGTGACTTTGAAACTCACTACACAAGGAGTGGGAGGAACAGCCTGTGTTGATAGCCTTGAGGTGGGAAGAGGCCAGTGTGACTCAAGGCCAGAGTGCGTGGAACAAAGTAGGGGGTACGATTGACTGGAGCTGTGGATCCTCGTAGTCATGGCAAGAAGGGTTATTTTTATTGAGGGTACGATGGGAAGCCACCAATGGAATTGTAACTATGGAAATGACACTAATATGGTTTAAACTTTTCAAGTTTAACTCTGCCCTTCCTGTGAAGAACAATCGAAAAGGGATCAAGAATAGAAACAGGAAGATGAGTTAGGAGGCGATTTCAAAACTCCATGCCAGACACGATGGTATCTTGGACCAGGGTGTTTGGAGTAGAGGTAGAGAGAAGCAGACAGGCAAATTGCAGATGGATTTTAGAGATAAAAATGAAATAAATTACTTAAAATTGAGGCATGAAGTGTGATGGAGAAAATCAAGGATTACTGTAGGTATTTACTTTGCATATATGGCTAAGTAGGGGCACTACTCATTTAGACAGAAAAGACTGATATAAACAGGTCGGGAAAGGTGGTGGTTTGAGAAATCAGGATTGAAACCTGGCAATTTAGCAATTAGTGTAAGCCTATGGATATGCAAGAAAGAAATGTGGGCTGAAATACAAACACCCGAGTCACCAGCCAAGAATTGGATTGAGAGTCAAGAGAATGAATGAGATGAAGTAGATACAGAATTGACGGAAATAAGAGAAGTGGACCCAGCACTGAGCCCTGGAGAACTTAACATTTAAAGGCCGCCAGAGAAACCTGTAAACGAAACTAACAAATGGGTAAAGAAAAAAAGGAAAAAAGGAAAGCCCAATACTTATTTGTTTATTTAAGGACTACATTTCCTCGCCCTGCTACTTTGCTGTTCACGTTTATTTCCTCAGTACCTAAAACAGTGCCTGGCACTCAATAAATACTAGTTGGTTTGATGAATGAGTGGTGAGAACAGTGGGCTACAATGGACCAGGAAAGAATGAGAGGTGAAGAAGTACAATTGGCATGTGAGGTAAGGTTGCTGTGAAAGGCAGCAGAAAATTGGAACAGTAACTAGAAGGGATATGGAATCAAAGAAGAAATGTTTTTTTAATGGGATATATGATACTTCACTGACCTAACATTATTAATTTATACTGATACTATATTCTTATACTAAAAGGCCAATTTATAATTCTATATTTGAGAGCAAACATACACATTTGTTAAGATCCATTGATCATACAATTAATTTATTTAAGTAGACAAGATAGATATTTGTCTTCTATGTACCATGTGTTGGGCAGTGAACAACTCTGCCTGCAAGGAACTTAACATCCAGTAATTATCTAAAGTGATGATGATGATGATTCGTTTAGAAATGATTTCATCGTAGTACAGTTATCCATGCTAAAACTTTATTTTTGCTTCTCTGGACTGGAACATTACCTGCTTACTAGTAAGTGAATTTAAATCCTACCCCTAAGCTAAATAGAAGGTTATAGGAGTTAAGTAACTTGTCCAAGGTCACATTAGTAATAAATGATGAAGCTGGCATTCAAATTCGGGTGTCTCTGACAATGGTTTGTGCTCATAAGCACCATGTTAAATGTATTTGAAATTCACACCAGAATACAGTATTACCATACAATATGATAATATATTATGTGTATTCTTTCTGTAACAATTAAAAATGAACTTTCCCAACTTGGTTCTTCATAATAAAATCCTAAAATCAATGTTGGAAGGGTATGGAAGATACTCCATGTATCTGTCGAAGGGAATCAGCATCAGGGAGTGTGAGCAAAGATAATGCAAATAAATGGATGAGGTAAAACAATAACTAACTCACATGAATAAATGATCAGACCACCCAACAAATTCAATGTCAAGGTCCCAGACTGGAAAAAACCCAGGCTTCTTATTTTGTTGTTTTTGCCGCAAGTATCTTTGGACTAGTCTCTTTGTTAGTTTTCATCCTAGCTATAGTGGACAATTCTACGATGACTCCCAAGATTCCCACCTGCTGGGAATATAATGAGATATCAGTCCCTTGTTATATGAAAAAGGTCATGCGATAGTCACTCCCAGGATCATATTACATTATAATCAGAAGATTAAAGAGATATTCTCCTTCCAGCTATGAGAAGGCATGTGGCTTACAACCTGAGGCGGCCTCTAATTGCTGAGAGGGGCTTTGGTTGGCTGATAGCCAGCAAGAGAAAGGGAACTCAGTCCTACAATATAATTCAAATGGAATTCTGCCAACAGCCTTAACGAGCTTGGAAGAGGACCCAAGCTGCAGCCAAGACGACACCTCTGGTTAGCACCTGAACACTAATCTGCACCAAACTCCTGAGCAGTGGAAAACTCAAATAATAAATGAATGCTGTGTGAAACTGCTAAATTTGTGGTAATTTGTTATACAGTAATAGAAAACTAAAATTCAAGTCAGTATTCATCCCTTCCACAGACACTGATAGGGGAGACTTAAGATTGCTACGTTAGGCCGGGCGCAGTGGCTCACGCCTGTGATCCCAGCACTTTGGGAGGCCGAGGCGGGTGGATCACAAGGTCAGGAGATCAAGACCATCCTGGCTAACACGGTGGAACCCCGTCTCTACTAAAATACAAAAAATTAGCCGGGCATGGTGGCAGGCGCCTGTAGTCCCAGCTACTCGGGAGGCTGAGGCAGGAGAATGGCGTGAGCCCGGGAGGCGGAGCTTGCAGTGAGCTGAGATCGCACCACTGCAGTCCAGCCTGGGTGACAGAGTGAGACTCCATCTCAAAAAAAAAAAAAATTGCTATGTTAGCACATTATTCCAAGGGTAATAAGGGAAACAGAGTTTTTAATTCTGAATTGTCCTAATCCATGATCATTCATGTCTCTATGCCTTTTTTTTTTTAGTTTTTGTGGGTACATAATAGTTGTACCTCCATGCCTTTACACTTATGGTTCCCTGATGAACTCTTACTCAAACTTCAAAACCCAGGTCAAATTGTTGCTTCTTCAAAGCAGCATTTCCTTATAGCCACCCCATCCACTCCTAAGCAGACTAAATTACTCCTCTTTGCTTCCACGGCAGCAGCTTGTGTCTACATCTATCAAAACACTTGCTGGGATGCACTGTCATAACTTTTGATGTATATCTCCGCTTCCCTCTCCACTCAGACTGTGAATCTTTAGGGCAGAGCTGCACCAGTCTCCTGCCTAGTGCCTGGTATATAGTGGGTACTAAATAGTTGGATACTGGAGGGAATGGAGTCTCTGGATAAACAGAGGCTTTTGATGCCCTGGGAGTGGCTGTTTCTTTTCCAGCACAGCTGATCAGGCCTCAGGTATTAGTGGAAACTCAGAGAGCTCCATGACAACAGCTTAGGTGAATAACCAAGCACTTCCTGCCTTAAAAAGGTAGATATTTATTGTTTGTCTCAAAAGAGCTGGCCTGAAATATATAGGTGTGCTTGAAGTAACAGGTGACAGATGCTGAGAAGGACTGAGATTCTCCCCAAAAAGGATGACAGGAAGCTCTGTTGGATTTGTTCTAAGTCAAGCCGTGTGCTAGCTTTGCATGCTTGCCAATTCAACGCATTTGTGTTAATCCACTCCTGAAATCAAATGTCAACCAAACAGACTACCATCTCACCGAATCAGTTTTACTCAATGGCTTAAAACTATGGGTAACAAAACAGAAATGAGAATCATATATCAACAATATTCATGGCATTCACAGAACCCTGGGGCAGATAGCATTTTTAGAAAATCACAGACTCAGGCAAAATAGTGGATAATCTGTAGGGAACAAACAGCATTTGGTTGGTAAGCTTTTAGAGATAATTCTCATTTTCCTTCGGACCCACTCCATGGGCAAATCCTTGAACTATAAGGAAATGCTCCCTTGCATTTAACTTAAATTAACCACGATACTTCTTTAGGATTCTGCCTTAGTGGAGAAGGAGATCATTAGAATCAGAGGATAAAAAGCAAGGCATGGAAATAAGGAATCTGTCTAATGCTGCATCACCAGCTCACAGGAGCTAGATTCTCTTTATAAACAAATCATTAAACAACAAACAAATGAGGTACTGCTTTCTAATACAAGTATTATGACCACATTGCCAGAAACTTGGAAAACTTCAGGGGGAAAATGGTCTTGCCACCTTAAAACAATTTAATTATTCTTAATTTATTATTTAATAAAATTGTTATATTTTTAAATATTTTCAAAAGCTTTCAGCATAAATAATGTCAGTACCTCTTTTGTCTCCTCTTGGGTATACTGGAGTCATTCCTAGGAATCAAGTCAGATCCTGTAGGTTCTACATTTTGAAGCTCTTTTACAAGTACTGGCTGGCATTGACTCAAAAGGCAGCTATCTGATGACACAATTTCCCTAAGATGAGCAGTGAGGAGAAAACATCAGGTCTGGGTTCCAAATCTTTCTTTAGTGATAACACTAGATGCTCCTTCATTCATTCAACAAACATTAATCGAGCATCTATTATGTACCAGACATTGTGCTAGGTGCTAGGGCTACAGCTATGAATTAGATAGATAAGGTCCCTGCTCTCACAGGACTTATATTCTCATGTGGGTGCGTATATGTAAGTATGTAGACACTGTGTAGAAGAAGAAAGGGAAAACCATGAGAAAGTAGTCTCTTAAAAATTAGCTTCCTCCTCTGAAAAAAAAATAGGATAATAAAAGCATCTACTTATAAGGTTGTTGTGCGGAGAAGTGTGCAAATATATTATTTAAAATGCTAACGGAAACTTCAAACCATCAGAACACAGTAAATACCTTCAATGCTCTGGGGGCCCACAAGATTCATGGCCTGGTGAGCTGGATATTCCACTCGGGGCCTGGCTATGCCCAGTTGCTCCATAACGCCATGAAGCAGCCTCTGGATATCTGTTTCTGAGACCCGGTCAGGGGTCCGGGGGCTGTAAGCAAATGCTGGAGTCCATCCAGATGCCAGCCAAAACAGTAGGCCAGATAGCATGGTAGAGACCATCCTGGAGACCATTGTTAACCTGCAGATAAAAGACCAAATGTATACTGATAGGCTACAATCGGCAATTGTGATAATACAATTATAATGATGCACCCACTCCAGGTTGTGGTTCAAGGACCACCCAGAAAGGGGTTGTAATAAAAAATCCTTAGGAGGTTGCTTTTGTCTTAAGTTTCCATGCTAGGCAGAACAGGCAGAACATCATTGCAGAAAGGTATTAAACAAAACAGTTGCAGGTATCCAATTCCCTCTATTTGCATTCTTGAGAAAGCTGGGCTGGAATGGCCGTTCTCACTCATAATTTTTATCCTCCTTGTAGCTCCCTGAAAGCTCTGCATTACTCCTAACTTCATCACTCTCTCCCTCGCTTACTAAAACAAATAAACCAAACTCGCTTAAATTTTGAGAAAGAGATAGTGGCATCTTGGGTTTTCCCAGTTTCAGGGAATAAAAGGCTAACAGGAGGGAGTCAGGAAGACACAAATGGTCAAGAAGCTCAGGAAGGTTGGGAGTGGTGGCAGGAAAACATTTTAGTTTAGCAAACATCCAATACGTTTGAGATCCTGAAAGGAAGGAAAATGTTGCTTAGATCCCGCCCTGCAATCTGCTAGGGTAGTCTGAGGTATGTTTGCTCAGTTTCCTCCTCTGCAAAACGGAGATAATTAAAGCATTTACCTTTTAGGGTTGTTGTGAGGGTGTGTGCACATACATGTTAAGAGTGTTTAGGACAACGCCAGGCACAGAATGAGCCCCTGTACTGCTATTATTATGCTGGTAACATTGCCTTAACAGTTCTGGAGGTTAGAATTTGGGAAGGCAGTGGTGGTGAGAGGGAGAAAACTAGCCTGGGGGTGGGAGGGTCAACCTGTCCTAAATGTTGGTTTCTATGGGTATGTCTGCAAAACAAGTGAACATTATCCTTGCAGTTTACCCCACAGCTGCTTAACCTGTTTGGATGCATGCTTCAGGCAGCGGCCTTGCAAACCCATTTTTTTTGTTTGTTTGTTTGTTTGAGACAGAGTTTCACTCTTGTTGCCTAGGCTGGAGTGCAGTGGCGCCATCTCCACTCACTGCAACCTCCACCTCCCGGGTTCAAGTGATTCTCCTGCCTCAGCCTCCCAAGTAGCTGGAATTACAGGTGCCCACAACCAAACCCGGCTAATTTTTGTATTTTTAATAGAGGCCGTGTTTCACCATATTGATCAGGCTGGTCTCGAACTCCTGACCTCAGGTGATCCACCTCCTCCCCTCAGCCTCCCAAAGCGCTAGGATTACAGGCGTGAGCCACCATGACTGGCGCAAACCCTCCTTCTAATCATTCTACTGAGGATGGGGGATGGAGAGTTGGAAGGAGGCAAAATCGTGCATTTCCTTTACTGAAACTAAAATTTTTATACCCTCCAATTTTCTTTTTCTGCAAAGAAAAGGCCTTTTCTAGCCACTAGATATAAAACCTCGCTCTCCAAAGAGCTGAGAGTAGCTGTTTAACAGCAAAATCTGCAATTCTGATGGAAAAGGCTGGAGGCAAGCACGAGGCTCTCCATCTCCATCTTTCCCTTGTCCACTCTGACTGCAGGATGTCTGTTTCACTTCCATCCCAGCAAACGCCGCTCTGATTTGATGAACTACCCAATCTCCTCCCTCAGTACTCCCTTCCCCTTACCGATAGCCAAACATTCTAATCCCCTACCCATCCTTTGTCTGACCCCAGCCTCCACCTCAAGGATTTTAGCAGGACGCCCTCCCCCCACTGGCGATACCAAATCTCGGGTTGGCGGCAGGCGGCCGAGCCGACATCAAAGCTGTACTCACCGAAGGGCAGCCCGAGGAGCCTACTGCGGTATGGGCCTTGGTGGGGGTCAGGCCAGGAGCGGGCGAACTGGAGAGCTCCTGCGTCACCCTCCTCCGCATCTTAGCTCCGCCCCAGCCCCTCCTCCAGCAGGTGGAAGTTGCCTCGCCAGGACTCCCCAGACTGCATCCCAGATAAGTGTGCCTCTCACCAGGAGACGCACAGCTCTTCAACCCACACATTCTGCATACAAACCTCTTGACTATGACATTTCCTAGAGACCCTCTTCAACTCCATCGACCTCTGTGGAAGTCATTCATCTCCTTTCTCAGTCTCAATTACAATGTGCCAGATCACCACTATAGCACACCTTTAATTTTGTCAACTTCTAGAATATGTTTTTTGTTTTTGTGTCTAAAGTCTTTCGGCTTCAAGAGGGAAGAGGCAATGAATGGTAGAGGGACAAAAGATGAAGTCTTAAGAACTTTTAATGGTGGATATGGTAAGGTATACCCTGCTCTGAGGGGCCTCTTACTGATCAGGAAAACTATGGGGATATTTAATACAAGAAGCCAGAAACTTTCATTAAAGTGATAAACTTGAAAATCTGTAGAAATATCAGCTCTGAGTGTTATTTCTAAACTTCCACACAAACCATCAACTAAAATTCCACTTTGGCCTGAAGAGAAACCATACTCCCAGCATACTGCAGAAGTATGTCCAGGTACTCCCAGATTTTTTTTTTTTTTTTTTTTTTTGAGACGGAGTCTCGCTCTGTCACCCAGGCTGGAGTGCAGTGGCGCAATCTCGGCTCACTGCAAGCTCCGCCTCCCGGGTTCACGCCATTCTCCTGCCTCAGCCTCTCCGAGTAGCTGGGACTACAGGCGCCCGCCACCACGCCCGGCTAATTTTTTGTATTTTTAGTAGAGACGGGGTTTCACCGTGGTCTCGATCTCCTGACCTCGTGATCTGCCCGCCTCGGCCTCCCAGAGTGCTGGGATTACAAGCGTGAGCCACCGCGCCCGGCCCCTCCCAGATTCTTAAATAAGGGTTTATGAAGCACCTACTATGTGCAATCTTGAACACTGAAATTTGTTCAAATACTAAAATCAAAATGTAAAGCCATACAATAAATATGGCACTGCAAATTTGATCAAGATGGAGGATGAGTAAGGAACCTGGGGTCTCAAAACAAGTAACCTGATGAGGTTAGAATCCAGATCTATTTATCTTAGCTCTAGACGGCAAATCCATTATCATCTACAGCAATTTTTATGCAATGAATAGAGGCTGGCAAAATTCATTTATGAGACACATGGCCTTTCATTTTGAAGCCAAGCCTCTTTCCCAGTACTTTTTCTTCCATGGATGCTCATCTGCTTCTTGCTTCTTGTTTCAATACATGCTAAATCAACAGGACAAACACTATCCATTAAATGGCTCTAGGCTCACTGGCCATGCTGGAGTTAGTATTTATTATTGATGCAGAGACTTTTCAATTGTGAGTTTTACTTTAGCTTTGTTCATTGTTGTCTTCATTTTGTGCTTGAAAAAAATGAAGTCACTACAATTTACTGCTTTTGTGTTGAATTTAACTGAAATACATCAAAATGCCTATGCTTCATTTGAAATTTGGTATTTCAAAAATAAAACTTCATATATATTTAAGAGATCACAGAGGTTAGGTGCGGTGGCTCACACCTGTAATCCCAGCACTTTGGGAGGCCAAGGTGGGAGGATCACAAGGTCAGGAGTTCGAGATCAGCCTGGCCAATATGGTGAAACCCCATACCTACTAAAACTACAAAAATTAGCCGGGCATGGTGGTGCATGCCTGTAGTCCCAACTACTCAGCAGGCTGGGGCAGAAGAATCGCTTCAACCTGGGAGATGGAGGTTGCAGTGAGCTGAGATTGTGCCACTGCACTCCAGCCTGGACGACAGAGCGAGACTCCGTCTCAAAACAAAAAACAAACAAACAAACAAAAAAAGATCACAAAATTGTTTGAATTCTGCCACAATTAAGAAAAACATGACTATTAAAATCCTACATTAAGTTCTTAGTGATCACATTATAGAATGTGGCCATGCAGTCTACTAAGTTCTATGTATTAAGTTGTTTGTTGCTTATTAGATAACCAAATTAATATTAGATCTTTATTTACATTTATAAGACAGTGAGAAGAACCCATGAGGTGACTGCACATGTCCAGACACTTTCATATCATTTCCTCAAATATCCCATGAAGTTAGCAACATTATCTCTATTTTGTATAAGAAAAAATAAAAACACATTAAATCAAGTCTAAAACAAAACTTTTCTGACTCTCTAGTTACCGTATCTTCAAGCTAGTCACCTTCACATTCCTGGAAGACTCTGTATTGCAGCTTTCAGCTAACAAAAATAGTAGTCACATGGTAGTTTTTAAAACAGACATTTTTCATTATTGATTCATCTCTCAGAAAAGCCAGTTCAGGTAGTATGTACAGTTAAACCCCTAGGACTTCTTACTGAATTAGTCTTCAAATTCAACATTTCATCCTTCCCTTGATGGATATAAAAAGACATTAATGCATTTTTAAAATTTAAAAATTGTTTAAAGCAGACAACATATATCTGAGTATATGAATTATTTTGTCTCTACTTACAATTAGAAATGCCATAAACATCTACAAAACTATTTGATATCAAATAAACAAAGAACCTAGCCAAGCAAACATCTGATGATTTGAAATTCCTCGTACATACTTATGCTGTAAGTCTGGTTGCTCCGAGTGGCATGAATGCTGCTCTAATCTGCTCCAACATCTAAACATGACATTCTAACAACCAATCTGAAAAACTACCTTTAGTGGTTGATTCTGTCTGCTTATTCCTTCCTCTACAACCTAGAGAATATGTTTTATTGTTCATAATATTCTTTCCTCAAAGATGTGTAATTTGTAATAATTTAAAATATAAATTTAGACAGATTTACTTGACGATTTGGTGCATGTTCTAAATGGCACTTTGAATTTCATGAGAGCCTTAGTCAAGTCATTTTCCAGAGAGTTATCTTTAATGTCTATGCTAAATAAATAACATTTACACACAGGACAAAATAATCATAGGTTTTTATCCAAGTAAAAAAGGTAAAGAGGTGCATCTACTATTTCAAATTCCAAAATCGAGCATCTAGATATAAGAAATCACCTTGGTTAATTTTTTTCAAGATTATCCCTCTTTAAATAATTGCCAGATCTATATTGGACAAAACAGACACAAATGTGTTTGTGCAAATTATCTTTAAAAACATAGTATGGCTTAAAAGTTATCAATTATTTCCACATCATAATATATGAACATATTTTAGTCATTATTCCGCCTTAACCATTGTTCTTAGTTCGAGTGAACACATGGTACACCTACCGGCACTATAAATGAAATTACTCTGCCCCAAATAAAAATAGGGTATTAGGATGCTATTGAAGGAAATTAATTTCTAGGAATTTTGGCAAGGACAATAAACATTAATATAATTCCAGACATAAGATTTGCAGAGTTTATCTCTACCCTTTACATGCTAGAAATTTATTTATTTTAGAAACCTTATCTGACTTGGAGGAAATAGGCACAACTTGCCCCATTCTTCCTATCACACAAAAATATTATGTCATTTTCGAAAATTAACTTCTCATAAATCCAGTCAACAATTTATTTAGAAAGGTAAAGTCTAGCTGGGCGTGGTGGCTCACGCCTGTAATCCCAGCACTCTGGGAGGCTGAGGCGGGCAGATCACAAGGTCAGGAGATCGAGACCATCCTGGCTAACATGGTGAAACCCCGTCTCTACTAAAAATACAAAAATTAGCTGGGCGTGGTGGTGGGCACCTGTAGTCCCAGCTACTGGGGAGGCTGAGGCAGGAAAATGGCATGAACCCAGGAAGCGGAGCTTGCAGTGAGCAGAGATCGTGCCACTGCACTCCAGCCTGGACGACAGTCAGAAAGGTAAAGTCTAACCTCTGCTTTAAGAGATCACAATAAAATTAAAGTTTAAAAATTGCCATCATTAAGAAAAAGAAGTAATTTGTACAAATAAAAATCCAAGTTGCTTGTGCAGTGAAATAAAAATGTTTCAGAGCAAATCTATTGCTTAACAATCATCCTGAGCTACGAACTAACATGTAGATTATCCTGCAAGTCATACCAATTGCTCACTTTATTTACATTAATGACAAGTATAACATTTATCAATTACAAATCTACAGGTTTACTTGTTGGTAGTAATTGAGTTTTTCCGATAGGATGTTTTGGAGAACCTTTGTACCAGGCCCTTTCTCTTTCTGATGGTCTCCTAAGGACCCTGTTATTTATCCCAGAAGAAATGCCCATATTGTTGTTTACAACTGGTTTTACTATATCATGATTAGTCAGATCATCCAAAGGAACCTTAACTTGGCCATCAGATAACATCTTCTGTTTACAAACTGTAGTAGACCTAAGAGAAGCATTCACTGAATCTGGGTGCTTCCTCATCTTTAAGAAAGATTTCGAAGGTAACTCCATGCTTGACTTTGAAATTGCAGCAATATTTGACTCTTCACATGACATGGGCTTCTGTTCTTTAGGACCTGATTTGATACATGAAACAGAGGAATCTTTTGATGCACTTTCTATACAAGAGGAAAGAGCACCGTCACAGCTCACTGATTTGACCAGAGGAGAAGCTGTATCACCAAGACTTGCCAACTTACGGCCTGTAGGTTGTCTGCTATACTCCAACAAAGAATTAATTCTTCTGACGGACTGACGAACAGGAGTACGCTGAAACTTAAGAGGTGACTTGACTTTTGTTCTATTTGGTTCATTTAGAGAAAGCTTGTTAAACCACTGTATGTGATCAGAAACCTTTCTATGTTCTGTCATTTGTAAACTTTCAGAAACTGTTTTCTCACATGTTTCCAATGACTGCTGTTTAGTGATTCTCATAGGCCTAGGTTTTGACAAGTTTGTTATAACACATGTACTCTGCTGTGAGAAAGAGGATCTAGCCTCGTCCTTGCTATGTGCTGCACACTTCGGTAAGTTACCTTCAATCATATTCTCATTCTCCTTTAATTTATTATTTAGTTTAATCTTTGGGGACTGCTGTTTCTTTATTTGTTCATCACTGGAGAATTCTTGCTTGCTTAAATAATCTTTTGGCATATTTGAATGAATGTCTTTTTCATGTTCCATCTTCATCTGAGTTGAATAACATTTTATAGTTGCTTCTCTATTAAATGTTTGAGTTTGAAGGGGTGAAAAGTCCCTCTCTGAAAAACATTTTTCACCTTTACCAGTGTGGTGTTCATATTTCTCCTTTGATTCTACTACAGTCAAATCATTAGTTTCAAATAGATTTTCCTCTGGGCTATCTTCTAAATAAGATGATTCAGTTAATTTTACTTTCCCCACATTAGTTACTGATGACTGCCTCTGATTCATCAATGAGTGAAGATTACTTCCAGATTCAGAAAATGCTTTTTGAACTTTCACCAAAGTCTCTTTGGTCACGTTATTTTCATCCCCACTAAGAGGGCTACTTGTTATGTTGCTATTATGCTTATTGTTTAAATTGGAAGGGGTGAGTTCACATGAAGTAGCAGGTGACTTTTCTACCATAATATCAGGCTCCAAAGAGTTTTCTACCTCAAGATTTTCCACCATTGAAGGAGCTTCATTTGCATCTACTTCTTGAAAACTTGAATTATTAGGTCCTGTCCAAGACATCCGGTAATTTGTTCCAACTAGTCGCTCTGGAGTTAGTAAGTTTTCCTCAGACTTACTGATCTTTTCTGAACCTAAAATAAAGCAGTTCAGTGCTTAATCCTTTGTATTTAACCTTGTTTTTAAATAATATCCAAGCACATGGCAAATAAGTTACTAAGCATTTAATTCTAATAAAGTATTTGTGTTACAAGAAATAATTTTTAACATAAGAATGTCAAACATTTTCATATTTACATGTATAAGCATTTCCCAATTGTTGATAGAAAAAAACATTGCCGGCCGGGCGCGGTGGCTCATACTTGTAATCCCAGCACTTTGGGAGGCCGAGGCGGGCGGATCACGAGGTCAGGAGATCGAGACCACGGTGAAACCCCATCTCTACTAAAAATACAAAAAATTAGCCGGGCGTGGTAGTGGGCGCCTGTAGTCCCAGCTACTCGGAGAGGCTGAGGCAGGAGAATGGCATGAACCCGGGAGGTGGAGCTTGCAGTGAGCCGAGATTGCGCCACTGCACTCCAGCCTGGGCGACAGAGCGAGACTCCGTCTCAAAAAAAAAAAAAAATACATTGCCAATTCTAATATTTTCACTATTCAAACATGAACTTTTAATCTCTAGAACAGTAAATTAATTAATGTTTTACCATTAAAAAAGCAACTAAAGCAGGATTTTTAGGTAAAACTCTAACAGTAGTATGTAAATGTACCTTTCTTTGGTAACTTTTCATTAACATCTGGGCTAAAAAGCAAACCTGTTTTTACAGATTCAATTCGATTTTTTAAACTTTGTTGATTTGCAAGTCGCCGACCAACACTTTCATATCTATTGACACCAGAACATCCATTCTGTACAGAAAAAAAAAAGTTTTAGTTAAGAAATAAGCCTAGTTAATTCAAAATATAAAGACAGAATAATTTTTTTGTAGTTATCAAAATCTTCAGCTGATTTAAAAAGGGATATATAATTGAGAAACAATTCTTAACAATGACAAATATTCTTGCCTGCTAATGAAAACTGTAGTCATTTGATTTTGCTATTAGTTGATATTTTATGATCTATTTTTAAAACAGTCTCACCTATTAATTAAAATAATTTTTGTATGTGTTCTGACTCTGTGCTAGGGCCTGTTCACAAATAGTTGGGGCAGTGGGGTACCTAGACCAAAATCTTATCCTTATGTAATTTACATTCTATTTAGATGGGGAAATTTAGACTTAAATAAGATAAACAGTAAATTATATTGCATAAATACAATACACAAGGTGAAAAGTGCTATGGAGAAAAGTAAAACAGGGTAAAAAGGATATGGAGTGGTGAAGAATGGAGGTTTAGTTTAAAACAGGGTGATGAGAAGATAATTTGTGAGTAAAACAAAACAAAGGCGAGAGCCATGAAGATTTAAGAGGGAAGAACACTACAGAAAGAGCAGAATGCCAGTGCAGTCTCTGAGACTGGAGCAGAGTGAGCAAGGGGGACCGGAGGAGAGCTCAGAAATGCAGCCTGAGAACAGATCACGTGAGGCCTTGCAGGTCAACATGAGAACTCTGGCTTTTATTCAGAGTGAAATGAGGAGTCACTGAAGAGTTCTGAGCAGAAAACTACATAACCTAACAGATTTTAAAAGAGCAATTTCAACTACAGAACTGCGGCAAGGGTAGGAGAAGGAAGAACTATTAATAGGAGTTTACTAGAGTAATCCAGCCAAGAGATGACAGAACTTAGAGAAAATGGGAAAAGTAGTAATAGTGAGAACTGGTCAGTTTGGAGATACTCTAAACGCAGAAGTTAGACAAGATTCTCTAATGGATTAGACATGGTGTATCAGAGAAAGTGAGGAATCAAGGATGTGACCATGGTTTTTGGCTTAAGTGACTGGAAGAATGATTTGCCACAACTGAGATAGGGAAAACCACAGGTAAAAGTGTTGTTTGGTGCAGGGGATAGTGGCAGCAAAGATGCATCTGCTTGGGGCAGGTTACATTTGAAATGCCTATTGGATTAGATATCCAAGTAGGACAGTCAAAAAAGCAGATGTTAAGAAACAGCCAAGTCGTTCAGAAGAGGATTTGGGACTGGAGAACATAAACTTGGAAGTTGTAAGTAAATACAGGTGGGGCATTCCAAATCTGAAAGGCCAAAATTCTGGATGCCCCAAAAATCCAAAGCTTTTAAGTAGTTGACATGATGCTCAAAGAAAATGCTCACTGGAGCACTCCAGATTTTCAGATTAGGGATGTTGAACTGGTAAAAATAATGTAAATGTTCCAAAATCCCCCCCAAAAATGGGGAATCTGAAATACTTCTGGTCTCAAGCATTCTGGATAAGTGCTACTCAACCTGTATATAACGTTTAAAACTGATGATCACCTTGAGTGAGTGGGGAGAAAAAAGAGCAGTCCAAGGACTAAGCTTTGGGTACTCCAATGCAAGGAAATTTGGTATTAACTCAAGTATAAGAGTTTTATATAAAAAGAACAGAATGAGACAGTCACTGGAGGGAAGGCAGGGCTATGAGTGTTTTTTAGTATCAAGTTTATAGCGTTATGCTAATATAAAGATCAATAAAATGGTAAGAAACTTACTACATCTCTGCCATTTTTCCCTAGATTGAATTTCAAACGAAGAGATCTTCGAACCTTTTCTTTATGGCTGATTTTAGGAGAAAAGCAGCCTGCTTTTCCTGATTCCACTCTAGAAGAAGTGGAATTAAAAATGTCAGTTTATAGTATGAACACCAGAGAAATACTTGAAATATGAAATTTGAAATAAAGTCCATAGCAAATCATATTGATAATAATTGGGTGGCTTAATAATTCTTTAAAAACAGTTCAACTTTAAGATACCACATATGAACACATTGCATTTGCATATAAAAATCTGTTAATCTTAAAAGTTATTTAGTCAGTTATAAATCAGAATTGTTAGAATAGGCTAGCTTTTTAACCTAACAGGAATTTTTTTGTTTGTTTTTTATTTTTTGAGACAGGGTCTCACTCTGTGGCCCAGGCTGGAGTATAATGGCATAATCACAGCTCACTGTAGCCTTGACATCCCTGGGCTCAGATGATCCTCTCACCTCAGCCTTCCAGGTAGTTGGGACTACAGGCGTGTGGCACCATGCCTGGCTAATTTTTGTACTTTTTAGTAGAGATGAGGTTTTGCCACATTGCCCAGGCTGGTCTTGAACTCCTGAGCTCAAGTGTTCCACCCACCTCAGCCTCCCAAAGTGCTAGGATTACAGGCACAAGCCACCGTGCCCAGCCTCTAACAGGAAATTTTAAAATTACACCATCAACATAAAATAGGATTTTAAGCAAGCAAAGTGGACTCAAATTAGTAATTTTTCTCTGATGGGTATTGAAAAGGCAATTGATTAATAAGACTATAAAGGCAGAAGGGATTTTAAAAAATTATGACTCAAATATGATGCTTGACAGAAAGACAAAACATTATTAATTATGTGTACACCAAATATTTATCCGATGAAAACAAAATGTCCTGGATAAAGTACCTGCAAACTTTTTTGCCTGCAATTCTTTTACTTCGCCTTGGCACACCTGCAGTGATCAAATGGTTTCCACCAATGGGTACAGGAGAGAGTGAACTCTGAGATGACCCTTCTGAGCTTGTATCGATGTGAACTACAAAAATAACCACATGTAATATACCACGCATACCTATTTTCCTTTCAAAGTATAAAATAGTTATAGCAGCAATTAGATTCAAAGCCTTAATTTCTATCCCAAGCAACAACCGAAATCACTTAATTTCGGGTTAGAAACTTCAGGTGTCAAGTAACCCAACTCAGCTAAGAAAAAGCACTCATTTCTTACTTTTCACTTGCTTAAAGGTCAGACTAAGCATTACTTTCATATTAGAGCTTTTCTTTATACTCTTTTAATAATACAAGGCAGGAGTAGGTACCATTGCAGACTGGAAAAAGAACAAGATTTGGAGACAGGCTTGAGTTTGCTCCATCACTTACTAAATGGCTTTAGGCTCTGAAAACAGACTTCTATGATGAATATTACTGTTAGTATTTAGTCAGTATCTAGTACATAATACTAATTAATGGTATTATAAAAAATAAGCTATTGGCAAACAAGTTGGAATCTGAGTATTTGAGATATACCTGCTGGCCAACTGCTACCCACCTGACTCCGGAATGTAATTTGTTCAATATTTTTGGCAAGTAAACAAAAACTAATTATTCTATAATACATGCCTAATCACTTGGCTGCTGCTGTGTTCCATGCAAATAATTATTGGTACAACAGAAGTTCAATTATTTAACACCATTTATATTATGAAATCAATTACAGTAAACAATTATGAAAGAAGTAAAATAGTTATGAACAAAGGCTCCATATACACTTATGTTTGAATCACACCCAGAACACAGTCAACAAACATGAACCCTCTCAATTCATCTGAGTTATTAATAAAGAATTCACAAAGTTTCCCAGAGACATTCACGTTTTTTCAATTTTGAAAACGGAAAAAATACAACCACCATAGAAACTTCTGGGTGCATTTAGCTAAAGAAAATTTTGGAAGCCAGTATTATACACCTAAAGTGACATAAGTAGCTTTATTCTAGGACTGCAGTCTAGTCACTTTAAAAACGTATCCGGCCAGGCATCATGGCTCACGTCTGTAATCCTAGTATTTTGGGAGGCTGAGGTGGGCGGATTGCTTGAGGCCAGGAGTTCAAACCAGCCTGGCCAACATGGTGAAATCCCATCTCTACTAAAAATACAAAAATTAGCTGGGTGTGGTGGTGCATGCCTGTAATCCCAACTACTCAGGAGGCTGAGGCACAAGAATCACTTGAACATCGGAGGTGGATGTTGTAGTGAGCCAAGATCATGCCACTGTACTCCAGCCTGGGAGACAGAGCGAGACTCCGTCTCAAAAAATAAAAATAAAAAATGCGTCAACGGTCGCAGGAGGCACAGTCAGAATATATGGAACAATGCAAATTTATCACATACATAAGAAAATTATGGCCAGGCATGGTGGCTCACACCTGTAATCCCAGCACTTTGGAAGACCAAGGCAGGTTGATCAGCTGATGTTGGGAGTTCAAGACCAGCCTGGCCAACGTGGTGAAACCCCGTCTCTACTAAAAATACAAAAGAAAATTAGCCAGGTGTGGTGGTGGCCATCTATAATCCCAGCTACTTGGGAGGCTGAGGCAGGAAAATTGCTTGAACCTGAGAGGTGGTGGCTGCAGTGAGCCGAGATCGTGCCATTGCACTCTAGCCTGGGCAACAAGAGCAAAACTCTGTCTCAAAAAAAAAAAAAAAAAAGAAAATTAGACTACAGACTAATGTTGCCTTTATATATTTTAAAAGCATCATATTTGTTATAATCTAAACTTAGAAATCAATCTTTTCAATTTTGCAAATGGAATTTGTTGAATTGTGGCTGAAAAAGCAGGGTCAAAGAAAAGTAGTGTAAAAATAATATGATTACTGTTGTTGAACTTTTAAATTTTTTTATAAAGAAAATTCACTGATTAGGCAAGCTCAAACTAAAAATAGCACAAGACTGTTTAACCTCTGTTTTGGGAGCTTGGAGGAGGAGAAGAAGGAATCACTATGTTCATTCCTTGAGGAAAATGTAATGCTAATAAGCAAAGGCAGGTAGAACTACAACTCCCATTTGCCATTTGAAAAAAGTCCTCTAAACTGCAAAGGCTTTTAAATATTCAAAAAAAAACAAAACTGAACTATGTTACTTAAAAAAGTTTAAGTCTCCAACCTGTGAACACTGCAAAAGCTACAGACATAAGCTTCAGAGTTACTATCATCACATTTCAATGAGCCCTAGAGAACCTGTGAAGAAGTGGTTTTTTCTGGAAAACCTCAAGTTGCTATTCTGTTCAACTCTCAATAAAACAAGTAAGAACGCTTTTGGACAACAGAAAAAAGACAGAGGCTTTGGGAAAGAACTCATAACTCAGATAATGAATCAAAAATGAAACTTAACATTGTCTGAAACCAACAAAATAAAAATCTAAAATAATCAGAGATCACTCACATTTTGACTAAATGTAAGATAAATGAGATGGAGGACCCTGGGCTTAGAGTTTCATTTCATTTTTGGTTGATCATAAGGTTAGTATGAGCCAACTTGAATTTTGTATATGCTAAAAGAGCCAATTGAATCTAAGACCCAGACTAATCTCCGGATTAGCATGATCATACTCTATTATTCTCTGAAGGCTCTGGTTGGCCACATTAGAACTTGCAGTTAATATGGAAGAAAATGGCTGGGCTGGTAAGGGATCTGGAAGCCATGGCACAAGGAACAGCGTCAACAAAGTTCTAAAGCTTTTACAAAAAGTACTTGAGTCTAAAACTTTAAAAATACCCTCATTTTCAAACCATAACCTGCAATAGTAACACTCCCACTTGGGAATCAGACATGATCAAACAACTGGCAACCTCAATTCAACAAATGACAGCAATAAAGCCACAGCTATAGACCCAGAAGTAACTACAGCAGGATTCAGGATGTCTAATCGCATAAAACCTAAGCATCAATGCTATCACCAGAAGCCCCAGCTACTACTCTGGGTTATCATAACTTTCAATAGATGTTGTCATAAAACACACACACACACTATATTGAAACAGTGTCTATTTTAAAAGGCAGGGGGTTTTATAAAAATTCATAGGTTGGATAAAACAGAACAAAGCTCTAGTTCCTAAGGGTGGTATTATTAACATGAATTTTAATGTTTACAATCCATTTATATAAATTCTATTTGCTACCTGATACCGGTGTAGAACTGCTGTTGAAGAGATTACTTGGCAACAGCTCAAAGTTAAAATTGTGCTTGATGGACTTCCTTTTCTTACTTGAGAAACCATGAGAAGAATCTACTGGCAATTTACGCTTAGGATTTGGTGTAAGAATCACTGGTGATTCAGATAGCTGGGCTGAAAAAATATCAAAACAAAACCAACTTGTTTCTACTGCAGAGTTGACAACATACAAAAGCTTTATGTAATTTCTTCTTATAAAGCTATTACTTAGAGCTAAACAAAAAATGAGAATATATTTACATCATCAGTTAAGTAGATGTTGTTTAACTAAAACACTGTAATTACTTAAATGAAAATAAGGAAGTCGCAGAGGCAAAACTCTTAAGAGACAGCAGTTACTTAAATCTAAGAGACAGCAGTTACTTAAATCTAATAGACTAAAAGATGCATATGATACACATCAAAGAATATTAATGTAAGGAAGAAATTACAATCAAGGAGTTGAAACAAAAACTAATCTAAATATTATTTTTGCTTTTCATCATAAGTGAGTATTAACCAGTTCATTTCTTCACTCTAGAAAACAGAAGATCATGTTGACTCTTACTGGCTGAATAATTTCAGCCACAAGCAAATTAGGATAAAAAATTGAAATATACAATAACGAACTTCTAGTCCTAAGATAAAAATGAGGTTGAACTATTTTCACACGCTCAATAGCATGTAAATTACAAACAGAAGAGCATGATTAAGAAGATTAAAGACATAAGAGACTAAAAAAATTTTTGCCTACAATTTTGGGTTCATTATAGCCTATGTAATTAGCAATGTCACAACATAGTATATATAGTACAGTATGTCTATTAAAAATAATATTTGATTTGATTAAACTAAATTTGATTTCTAAGTTAGGTAATTATTATTGTAATTGCATTTTATAGAACACTATACAAATTTTAATTTAAATAAATGCATATAATAAATACCTACCAATTCTTTCTTGCTGAGGTGTAATAGAAGGTGTTCTGTTAGATTTAAATTTATTTAGTGCTCCACTAACAAAATCTGAAATGCAAGGCATAAGCAATTATAACTTAACATTTACTTGTCTTTCACCAATAATTCATATTAATATTTGTGGTCTTCTTTCAACATGTAACTTTACATCGGCTTATAAATTTTAAGTTATTTAAGAGGAATTATTTCAAAATAGGAAAAATACTAAAGGATATATTTTTATTCCATTCCCCACTTATACTTCCATATCCCTAAAATAAAAAAGACACAATACAGAAAGAAATGTAATACAAATACATATAATGTACAGTAAGGGTAGGGAAAAAGAAATCATTACATGTTAAGGCAAAAGATGAAGGTCTGAACTGAGGCAAGAACCATGGAAATGGAGGCACAAATAAACGTATTTAAAAGATCAGTAGAGATGGAAGTAAAAACATTATATCAATAAATAATGTAAGCAAATGAATAAAAGTGTCTGGAAAATAAATAACATAGTTTGACTAAAGTTGCTCAAAGACAGGAAATAGTAGACAGGTATGCTAGAGCAATCCTATGAAAGACCTTTAATGCCAAGCTATAAATATCACTATTACCAATTAAAACTTCTGAAGGGTATGTGTGTGAGATACTTGAGTAGAGTTATACATTTAAAATGTAAGCCTTGGCCAGGTGCAGTGGCTCACACCTGTAATCTTAGCATTTTGGGAGGCCAAGGCAAGCAGATTACTTGATGTCAGGAGTTAGAGACCAGCCTGGCCAACATGGTGAAACCCCATTTCTACTAAATAAACAAAAATTAGCCAGGCATGGTAGCATGCACCTGTAATCCCAGCTACTTGGGAGACTGAGGCAAGAGAATCGCTTGAACCCAGGATGTGGAGGTTGCAGTGAACCAAGATAGCATCACTGCACTCCAGCCTGGGTGACAAAGACAGACTCCGTCTCAAAAAAAAAAAAAAAAGTGAGCCTTAATAGCAATATGTAGGGTAGATTCAAGGAGGAGGCATAAAGACCAAGAAGATTCTCTTTTTAATTTTTATTTTTGAGATGGAGTCTCGCTATGTTGCCCAGGCTGGAGTGCAGTGGCCCGATCTCAGCTCACTACACCCTCCACCTCCCAGGTTCACACCATTCTCCTGCCTCAGCCTCCCGAGTAGCTGGGACTACAGGTGCCCACCACCACACCCAGCTAGTTTTTTATATTCTTAGTAGAGATGGGGTTTCACCGTGTTAGCCAGGATGGTCTCGACCTCCTGACCTCATGATCCACCCGCCTTGGCCGCCCAAAGTGCTGGAATTACAGGCGTAAGCCATCGCGCCCAGCCAAGAAGATTCTTACAGTAACAATGCAATAAACACTACAGAGACAGAATCTTACACGACATGAAAACTGTCTGATTATAGATGGTAGAGGAAGATGTAGAACCCATGGTTAAAGCCTGAGTATCTAGGGAATAGTGGTACTGTTAGAAGAAAATGGAATTGACACAGAACCAGGATAAAGAGGATGAAGATGGTCATTTCAAAACGTTAAGCTTAAAGCACCAATGAAAAGCAGATGTGATGAGGTCTGCCTAGCAAGCCATTAGTAAAGCGGAACTGACATTTTCAAGATAACGGTGGTACAGATGTGGTGGCTGTCTATTTAGATGTGAAAACTGAAACTACAGGACTGGGAAAGAGGGCAATAATGATGATCTGCATCTGAGAAATATCTTCATTTGAGATAGAAGTTTTATGGGTTGCATTGTGTTCTCCAAAAAACCTATGTTTAAGTCCTAACCCCCAGTACCTATGAAGATGACCATACTTGGAATTAGTGTCTTTACAGATGTACTCGAGTTAAAATGAGGTCATTTGGGTGGGCCCTAATCCAACGTGCCCTGTAAGAGGGAAGTTCTGACACAGAGCAACACCATGGGATGACATAGGCAGGGATTGGAGTGACGCAGCTGCAAGCCAAGGAATGCTAAGGACTGACAGCCACTACCAGCAGCCAGGAAGAGGCAAGGAAGGATTCTCCCCTGCAGGTCTCAGGCATTCTGCCAACACCTTGATTTCAGACTTCTAGCCTCCAGAACAGTGAGACAAATTTCTGTTGGTTTAAGCCACCTAGTTTGTAGTACTTTGCTACAGTAGCCCTAGGAAAATCATACCTAAGTCATCAGTATTATCCTATCTACAAAGGAGGTAAAGAAGAAACACAAGTATGCAATAACAAACCAGAAGATGAAAAAGGGATTGGGATAGTTAGTAACATTCTGATATTCCAAAGATAAGAAATTTCCTAAAGTAATTGGAAGAATAATGGCCTCTGATTTCTTGATCAAGGAGATTGCAAGTTTTATTACCAACTCCACCATCATAAAACTTTTGGTCTTTCTGATTCTTCCTTGATAATATTTCCTTCATTATTTAGTTCGTACTCCTAACTAACTAATCCATGTCACTAACAAGCTCAAACAATAATCTCATGCCTGGATTACTGACACACATTGCTGACCATTCTCCCTACTTCCAAGTCTTAATTCTTCAAATTAGTAATTTTCTAAAATTTTTTAATCATATAATGCCTTACATCATAAATCTTCAATGATTCACCAACACCCAGGTTAATATTCTAATTCTTTAGCCTGGCATTAAGTTTACCATAATACCATCCTTTATCCTTATGCTGAACACTTTGCTCAAGTCATACTGCTCTATCTACATTAGACATAGGTTACTTCTTCCCTACACAAACCTTTCTTTATAGCATCCTTCTCATCTAGAATAGGATACAAGTATTCTGATCCTCCACCCAATCCCACTAAATTCTATCCATTATTCTAGAAGGTTCAGTTTGGCTCCTCTTTGACAAGTCCCTGATCATTACAACCCAGGGAACTTTTCTCCTTTTAACACATTTTATGTTTGTGCTAAAGATTTAGCACTTAAACATTAGATTTTACTATCGCTTTAACTTTTTACATGCATACATCCTGTCTTTCCAGCTGTGCTTTAAGCATCAAAAAGGCACATACCACAGTTCATGCTTCTTTATGTGAAATGTACTTTCGATTAAAGCAAATCACTGTACCTCCATAAAATGGGACTGCCACTTACCTCCTACACTTTGTCTTCTCTTTCTCTTATATTCACCAGGAGTTTCATATTCACCTTCTTCAAAGCCTTCCAGTGATGGAGTAGCACAGAGACCATCAATACCCAACATGGCTGGTATCTTTTCCAGGATAAAATCTGGTACACGCCCTAAATGAAAATGTTCACAAGTAAGACAATTAGTATCTTTCCTCCACTCTTCCCCAAAAATGTTTAGATAGTAATATACCAATTTCTTTTCTTTTTTTCTTTGCAGGAGGGGCCGGTACTGTAGGGTGGGGGTGAGGTCAGTAATATACCAACTTTCTAACAGTTGCCTTCATAGTTCCTTTGGAAGAAACAGAGATTTTCCTCATTTAAGCAAATTCTGTTAATACTGCAACTACATCTTACCAATATCTGATGCATAATCGATAAGAGTCTGTACTACTGCAGCCTGTAATCGTAGCTTCTTTTCTGTGTTAGAAGACATCTTTTCATGTCCTTCACTTGTCTGAAGAAGATTTGGTGCAAATATTACTGCAAGATTGCTGCTATCCATCTTATTCTCACTGGATCTTAAGTGAATAAAGGCTTTATTAGATGGAGCCAAAGGTGAAAATACAGAAGAGTTAAAATAACATTATGCAGTACATTTTGAAGACCTTTTATTATCAGTCACACACAAGTCAAAATAGTTACCCTTCATCTACATGATTGGCTTGAACACAAGAAAGAACCAGAAATATATAGCCTCTCTATATTTAAATATGTATTCTAAAAACCATGCTAATCTTAGAGTTCATACTTTGCTTTTCCACACAAATTGAACATCTTTATCTGATTTTCAAACCTACACATAAAAAGTTGGAAGTATCAGAAGGCAGCAAGTATGTCTAGAATAAGCAGGCTCACTGAGAGCAGGGAGAGGGAAATTTTGAAAAGCAAAACAGAAATATTTTAAAAACCCAGTAAACAAAGCCTTTCAGTGGACAATGAATCTTATAAACACCAATGAACCATTAAGGCATTCATGATGATGACTTTAAGATAAGGAAATATTAAATCATTTGGTATGCTGTTTCTTAAATTAGACAGAGTATACTCTTTATACTAATGAAATATGTAATTTTTAAAGAAAAATTTCCATTCCAAATGAAATTGAACATACCTACAAGCATAAAACGTTAGCTGAAAAATTCAACTATTATTTGCCAGGAGTTTTAACTACCACTTACCTAAGAGAAACATTCCTGAGAAAGTTAAAGAAGTATCTTAATACATGAACTGTGTGGTCATCCAGAAGACAGGAGAGCAACAGTGTAGCTTTATTCTTTTCCTCTGTGCCTAACTGTTGAGCTTTCAAAAGTGCTTCATGCAAATCAGCCGGGAGAATGGGCTCTGGCAATTCCCTAAAAAACTGCTTAAGAAGTCCCGCAATATCACAAGGAGGTGCAGAAGATAGGCAACCTTCACCATGATCCAGTTTATTCTGAAATAAATATAATAATCTTGAGTATTTTGGCAACTTAAGAGTTTATTGCAAATAAAGTATCTTTTGTTATACTCTAATTAGTTTTCTTTAATAAATTTCTCTGAACTCTTATTTTAATATGTCACTACTTTATTTTTAGTGATTTTTAAATTTATTTTTATTTTTATAGAAATGTGGCACAGACTATGTGGCCTGGGCTGGCTTCAAACTCCCAGGCTCAAGCAATCTTCCTGCCTTAGCCTTCCCAAGTAGCTGGGACTACAAGCATGTGCCACCACACTCAGCTATATCACTCCTTCTACAAGGCTAACAACAATACAACTTAACAAATTTTTTCATTTTACATAATACTTGATAGAGATAAGGACCATGAATTTAAAAGTACCCTATTAAATTTTTAAAGCACGATAGAAATAATATACTATTTCTTTTGGAAAAAAAAATTCTTCTGCCATGAAAAAAATGCAAATTCAATTTCTGTCAACTATTCATATTAATAGTCCTAAATATTTCAGTTTTAAAAACCAAATCAGAAAATGGTTCAAATGAAAAATTACAGTTCAACAATATGCTTACCTTTAGTGCTTTTAGGCGAATAACAGATCCTGATTTCCGAAAAAGCCCTTCGGTATGAATATGTTCTTCTAAAGATGTGCAAGCATTGACAAGAAAGCTGAAAGAGATATTTTTTCAGGTGGCTAGATATACAAATCAAATCCTATTCCTCTGCTAACATACATGAGCAAGCCAAGCACTACATACCTTTCAGAAGCGCTAAAGCCACAAATCTCTGTAGTCTTTGAGATAAAATGTTACTTTTAGTTGTCTACTTGCTTCCCAAATTCTTCTCCAAGGCCCATCTTTTTACTCATAACAACTCCAATGTGCACACTAAATTTTATCTTTCTCAATCCTACTTCATTTCTGCTTCCCTTCAGAGCATAAGACTTGTGTTTTTTTTCTGCCTCTACTTCTTCATATCTCAGTCTCTACTCACCCCTACCCAATCATTCTCAGACCTCATTACTCCAAAGAAATAGCTCTCTTCAAGCTCACTAACAGCCTCTGCCTTGCCAAATCCATGGTCAGTGTGTTGTCCTCGTATTGCTCTATCACCATTTGACACACCCGATCCCTTCCCTGTTCATCTCAAAAATACTTTTTCACTACTCTTGTAGTTTTCCAGCTATCTCCCTGCCTGCTCCTTCTCAAATTCCTTTTCTCACTCCTCTTATGTGAGACCTCTACATGCTAGAACCACCCAGGGCTCCGTCCAAGGCCACCTTCTTTTATCTACTATCTCTCCATGGGTGATCTTCTCATCTCCTACCCAAAAACAGGGCGAGGTTTTTTTTCCTCACCCCAACATTATCCCTCAGAAAAGTAGGATATATCCCAGTCCTTACAAGCCTTTTCATATTAAGGGAAGTGTGCTCAATTTCTTTATTTTGAACAATAATCTCAATGTTGGCTTTAGATACCTAGATATTGAACAGCTGGGACCCACAAATTAGAATGAATATCAGCTACAAACAACTGATACAGTTGTATTGGTGCACAGTGGCTGAATGTCAGCCTTATTTACAGAAGGTAACTGACAAAACAGTCTTTTTAATTAAATAAAAAGTAGGTCATGAAATTACAATGAAGATTTAGTCATTACTCCTGGGAATATGACTTCGCAATTCCAGACGCTGAAAATCTGTTTTTTTTTTCTTTTAGTTTTTATTTTGAGACAGGGTCTCGCTCTGTCACCCAGGCTGGAGTGGTGCGATCACTGCTCACTGCGACCTTTGCCTCCTGGGCGCAAGTGATCCTCCCACCTCAGCCTCCCGACTAGTTGGGACTATAGGCACACATCACTACGCCCAGGTAATTTTTCTATTTTTTGTAGAGACAAGGTTTCACCATATTGCCCAGGCTGGTCTTGAACTCCTGGGCTCAATCAATCCACCACCTGGGCATCCCTAAGTGCTGGGATAACAGGCATGAGCTCCTATGCCCGGCCTGTTAATTATTGGTCTATAGTAGCCCAAATGAACCCTACTTTAGATGGAGGGGAAATGAATTAAGGATAAGTTTCATCATATGCATTTTTAGATTATATTCTTTTTTTTTTTTTGAGATGGAGTCTCGCTCTGTCGCCCAGGCTGGAGTGCAGTGGTACGATCACTGCAAGCTCCGCCTCCTGGGTTCATGCCATTCCCCTGCCTCAGCCTCCCGAGTAGCTGGAACTACAGGCGCATGCTACCACGCTCAGCTAATGTTTTGTATTTTTAGTAGAGACGGGGTTTCACCGTGTTAGGATGGTCTGGATCTCCTGACCTCGTAATCTGCCCGCCTCGGCTTCCCCAAGTGCTGGGATTACACGCGTGAGCCACCGCGCCCGGCTAAATTATATTCTTAAAACATAAACTTTCCTAGTAATTTCTGATGCAGTTAGAATAGGCCAGCACAGTGGCTTATGCCTGTAATCCTAGCACTTTGGGAGGCTGAAGCAGGTAGATCACCTGAGGTCAGGAGTTTGAGACCAGCCTGGCCAACATGGTGAAACCCAATCTCTACTAAAAATACAAAAATTAGCTAAGTGTGGTGGTGGACACCTGTAATCCCAGCTACTCGGGAGGCTGAAGCAGGAGAATCACTTGAACCCAGGAGGTGAAGGTTGCGGTGAGCCGACGTCATGCCATTGCACTCCAGCCTGGGCGACAAGAGCAAAACTCTGTCTCAAAAAAAAAAAAAAAAAGAACAAAAGGTTATTTATAAATAATAAGTGGCATAGAAAAGCTAAGTGATACATAATACATTTTCACAAACATTCTAATATCTTAGCTTAAATATTCTTTTATTCAATATTTGTTTTCAAGAGACAGGGTCTCACTCTGTTGCCAATGCTGGAGTGCAGTGGCAATGATCATAGCTCGCTGCAGCCTCAAACTCCTAGGGTCAAACAATCCTCTGCCTCAGCTTCAGGAGTAGCTGGGATTACAGGTACACACCACCTTGCCCAGCTGATTTTTTGTTTAAAATTTTTTTATAGATGGAATCTTGCTTTGTTGCCCAGACTGGTCTCAGAACCCTGGGCTCAAGCGATCCTCCTGCCTCGGCCCTCAAAGTGCTGGGATTACAGGCATGAGCTACTGTGCCCGGCCAATATTTTTTAAACAAACAAAAAAAAGTCAAAATTATTACCGAATTGGTAATTCAGTATATTACTTAATCTGAGCTGTGGCAAAAGAATTCATATAGAACTGAAAACTGACTTAACAGAACAAAAATTTTTTGTGATTTCTAACATTTACTCATTACTGGACTTTAAAATTCAATCCTGGGAATGAGTACAAATTATAAATTTAAAATATGTGAAAGTTAAAAAAATATTTTTAACATTATGAGAGATGAAATCATTTGCCGGTTTGAAACAAGTATGTTTTAATCAATTATTTCTTTTAAACTCTCTAAAACCAGTTTGAAATGTTTACTCTCTTCTTCTTCATTTCCCTGGCTAGAAGGCTCACTGTAGCCTCCACCTCCTGGGCTCAAGCAATCCTCCCATCCCAGCCCCGAGTAGCTGGGACTACAAGTGTACTCTGCCAAGCTAATTTTTCTATCTTTTGCGACGAGGTCTCACCATGTTGCCCTGGCTGGTCTTAAGCTCCTGGACTCAAGTGATCTGTCCACCTCGGCCTCTCAAAATGCTGGGGTTACAGGCATATGCCACTGCACATGGCCTTTTTCATTTCAAACTCTGCTTACCTTGGAATGTGTCCATATTCTGGTACAGCAGAATGGGGCAGTGCATTAAAAGGTACTCCAAATATTTTACCCTAAAATGACAAATTCAGTTACTCTAACACAAATATTAGGCATAATATCAGTTTTCTTAAACTTAGGCAAATTAAAGACCTCAGGAAATTTAAAAAAATCAGAAATAAATGATAAACTATCAATCAAGACAAAAATAATCATTTCAAGTGCATTCGATAACAAATAATTACTATATTAGACAGTATGCTAAGTGCTGGGAGTACAAAGATGGCCAAGATAATGTCATTCCCCTCAAATAATCTAGTAAACTCAACTTTCCAATCTGATCATAAAGTCAATTTGGTTAGTCAGTAAATTCTTAAAACAGAATTTGGTCCAAAACACTAACATTTACCCCAAAATACTGTAGGTTCCTTTAATGACCTTATAAATACTTACTATATACTTTCTTCTGGTCACCTTATAAATACTTACACAACAGACTAAGTCAATTGACAAGCAAAACAGTAATTCCTGTCATTCATTGAGTCTTCCTAAAATTATATCAGAAGAGGTTATTTTTATACCTAATATATTTTCCACCTTCTATAGAAGAGTGCTTTTCAAACCATGCCCTGAAGTAAGCAAGACAGGAGTGTGCAAATATTTAAGTCAAACTTCATTTAACTAGCTGGAAACCCATTTTTAAAACCTCACTTTCAAATTTTAATACATTGAAGATCCCAAGAGTAAAGCTGGGTGTTGGTTAACTTGAATGTTTTTGCACACTGAAGAATAAAGGATTTGCCACTATCTTTGCGCATGCATTCGAACCTCTTAAAAATGTGTGGCTTTCCACAGCACTGAAAGGTAAATTCAAGCCTGTACATGTCTGGTTATTCACACTTAAGTGGGTATGCATAATCTCACATGTTAATTTAGTTTACATGCATCTGCTCTGTGAATGCTGAAGTATTTTTTTTCGATGTCACAAGTTATCAACCAAGAAGTATTTATGTTTTATGAGCATTATATTTAACTTTATATTTACAATAAAAATCACTCAGCATTGTTAATGATGCAACACAGTAACAAAATTTTACTAATTCTCTTTCAAGCACCTGGCTCCAATTAATTCACAAATATTGTAAGCTGAAAAGACAGTATAGTATAGTAAGTACTTAAGAGAGTAGACTCCTAAAGGCAAAAATGCCAGGTGTTTTTTTTTTTTTTTTTTTTGAGACGGAGTCTCGCTCTGTGGCCCAGGCTGGAGTGCAGTGGCGCGATCTCGGCTCGGCTCACTGCAAGCTCCGCCTCCCGGGTTCACCCATTCTCCTGCCTCAGCCTCCCGAGTAGCTGGGACTACAGGCACCCGGCTAATTTTTTTTGTATTTTTAGTAGAGACAGGGCAGGGGGTGGGGGCGGTTTCACCGTGTTAGCTAGGATGGTCTCAATCTCCTGACCTCGTGATCCACCCACCTCGGCCTCCCAAAATGCTGGGATTACAGGCGTGAGCCACCACACCCACAAAAATGCCAGGTTTTAAATCTTGACTCTTGTACTTAACAGCTGAGTGACCTGGATCAAATTAACATTCTGTTCCTCAGTATCCTCACACAGATCCTAAGTCATAGAGGTGTAGGAAGAATTAAATAAATTAAAACATACAAAACACTTGTATCAGTGTCTGACATAGAGTAAGCATTCAAAAAATATTTGTTAATGTTATGATCATCATTTTAAGCTGAACTATTTAAAAAATGTTAGTATGGGCAATCCCTTTATTGGGTAAATCAGAATTTTCTTGATACTGTGCAACCAAACCAAATGTAAAAATAAACCAGATACTTAAGCTGGTAAGTCTACTTCTGTTATATATAATTAGAATTCAACGTGTTTTTTTCCTTAAGTCTTATTATTTAGAATAACTGGCTTCACAAGTAACCACTATAATTTAATCTCATAAAATGTTTTTAAAATTTAAAACTACAGTTAGCTAACAAATACCAGTGGGCTAAAGAAACTGTTTTCAAACAAACTATCCCATTAGATCTCATAACACAATGATCTTGTATATTTCTTCACTAGAATATTCTTATAAGTGTTTCTAGCTGAATTTATATGGCATGATTACCAATTAGGAGGCAGACCACTGATATGACAACTATCATTAGATGAAGAAGTGGCATGTGACACGCACTGTGCTAGGCCTACATAAAGAGCTTCACTTTTTAAAAATCCCTAAACAATCCAAGGAGAAATACGTTCCCACTTTATAAATATAAAACTGAAGCTTAGGGAAATCAAACAAGCAGCCCAAGTTTACAGATGTAGTAGGGGTGGAACAGGACTCAAACCCAGGTCTATCTGACTCTGAAAGCAGGCATCAGTTTTTCTTGTTAAGGGGTGAAAAGGCCGGGTGCGGTGGCTCACGCCTGTAATCCCAGCACTTTGGGAGGCCGAAGCGGGCGGATCACGAGGTCAGGAGATAGAGACCATCCTGGCTAACACAGTGAAACCCCGTATCTACTAAAAAATACAAAAAATTAGCCGGGCGTGGTGGCGGGCGCCTGTAGTCCCAGCTACTCCGGAAGCTGAGGCAGGAGAATGGCGTGAAACCGGGAGGCGGAGCTTGCAGTGAGCCAAGATCGCGCCACTGCACTCCAGCCTGGGCGACAGAGGGAGACTCCATCTCAAAAAAATAAAAATAAAAATAAAGAAAAGGGGTGAAAAAAAAGTCCATATACAAACTCTTCCATATACTTACAAAATCAGCTACATTTGAGATCTTGGAAAGCCAGTTTTACAATTAGAAGAAATCACTGCAGCTTTTTAAATATAAGTACATGTATTGCCATTAATTTGCTATCAACAAAAATAACTTCTCTAAAGTTTATCAGCGATTAAGAGGTACACATATTACTTTTGTTAGTGGTTTTCTTCTCCAGCACTTTTTTTTAGAAACCATAAACTATTAAAAGCAATGTATATTAATTTTATTAGCTTGTCTCCAAGTACTAGGAAGTACCATATAAATTAGGCACATACACTTAAAATGAAATGCTTTACATTCGGCTTATTTTTCACAATGGAATTCTTGATAATGTGGCAGAGCTATTAAAATCTCATTCAAAATCCCTTTATCTCAACCACCAAAACATCAACGACTTCTCAGTTATTCCACTCTGGCTTCTCAATTTACTCATATAAAAAAAATTTGCTGTCTCAAAAGTATGACATGGCCAAGCAGCAAATTTGTTTCCTAAATTAGTGAATATGCAGTTATCATTTGAAGCCTATTTCTAATGTTCTGTCATACTTCATCTACGGATTCATGTAGGAAATGCACTGGTCTCCCTTGTCCCTCTACAACCTTACTCTAAAACAAGGGTGGAGGGGTAGAGTTTTTGTCCCTCCCAACGTACTACCTGTTCCAAATACAGTAAGCTGGCAATATCTGGAGACATTTTTAACTGTCACAACTGAGAGATGCTACCAGCATCTAGTGGGTAAAAGACAGACATCCCGCTAAACATCCCACAATTCACAGAACAGCATTTCGTCTTCCCCTAACAAAAATTATCTAATCCAAAATGTCAATAGTGCTGAAGTTGGAAAATCCTGCAACTTTCTCTCAATGATCAAAAATCCTTGGGAAAAAACAAACAAACAAGAATGTCACTTTTTAAATATCAGCAATCGACCATCTGAACTGAATTACACACCTAACCATTCTTTTTGATACACAGTGAACATTTTATTTTAGCACGATCTGGTAATAAGTGATGATAAAGGGTGTGCCCTTTCTTTTAAATCTAAATCCCTTTTCACAGAACTTACCCCTGTTTCCGTGGCTGCTGTTTCATGTCTCCTGCGATCGCACTGCCCACGGACACCCTTCACCTTAATACCATAGAAGGCCCGCAGATGCTGCAACAGGGCCAACCTCACCAGCCTCTGATCCCACATTCCGGACACGTCGATAACTCTCTGAGGCAGGATGCAGGTCCTGACACTCGTTCGCCACCAACTCTTCCAATTTCCAAACGCTCTCAAATTTGAACTCCGCTCGGCTGCCTTCCGGCCCCGTCTGGCACTCCTGCGGCCCCGACCCCCGGCCACTTCCACGGCTTTTCCTTGATCCTCACTCACATCCACTTACACAGACCCTCTTCTCTTAGCCCTTTGATCCAGCCACACCTCACTCTTCCTTCACTTACACCGACCTTCTTTCTGGTCACCCAATCCTTTCAGCTACTCACATAGACTTCTCTTCTTTCTGATTCTTTCTGTTTCTCGCCTATTGCCAGATTCTCTCCACTTCCGGCTACTTCCAACGATCCCCCTTCCCCCAAACCTTACTGTCCCCGTCTGGTTAGCTCTGAAATGTGAAGAGGACCCTTCTCGCTCCTCCAACCCCAGCAGGCTCAATTGGGCGCTCGCCCCCGCCCTAGCCTGGCCGCCGGACCAGCCGGCTGCTCAGGCAACTCTTCCAGTCCCGGTGCCCGCCCGGGCTGGTCGCCGCCGTCACCCCGTCTCACAGGTTGCTCGTTCCCTCCCCCATCAGCCTGCCTCTACCTCCCGGCCTGCACATCCCGGTGCGCTCACTGAAGCCAAGCCGTTAGCCTCATGCTTCCGCCCCCAGCTCCTCTGCAGACACCCGGAGCCACTTCGGCCGTCACACCGGCAGTTTCAGCCCAGGCTCAAATGGCAGCGCCAAACAGCGCTCCACATCTGATTGGTCCACTCCTCTTTTCAAAATCAGGACCCCCGGAGGGTGGCCGAAAGCTGCCTGTCTAGGTAGGTGCGGGCGAAGGGGTGTAACGGACAAACCCAGCAAACATGAAAAGCAGGATGAGTTTCACTTGTTCCTTCAAGGCCAGTTTTTTGGGCGGGGGAATACTGTTTAAAGGCTATTTAAATACACCAGACCTGCGCCTCAGACCATTCATAGTATTTGAGGAAATGTAAAAGACACCTTATTCCCGTTTTTTTCCGAGCTCCGCTGTCGCTGAAGGCCCTCTTACGAAGAAGCCATTCTACGGAAGCCCAGATGAGACAACTTGAGACAAGATTCAGAAACGCTGATTTTAGTAACCTTAACCCATGGGATGTAAGAAACATCCCAAGGCGGGATTTAGAGCGAGAGATTTGGACTCGATTTAAATACAGACAATATAGTATGCATTTACTAACACCACATGTCACCCCCACGAAACTTGGTAAGGGCAGCAACAGAACTTTATCTGCCATATGCACTCCTGTATTCCCATTACCAAATAGTGCCAGGGACTAAATGAATATTTGCCCAATGAATGAGTTTTAAGTAGGAAACGTTTGCATAGAATCATTTTGTTTCTTTTGGAGTTCAAGTCTTCGGGTATTTTACCCTTCCCAATCCAAAGAAAAGTCTCTGAGTGAAGAGATGGGAACAAAATGTAAGTTAAATATGTTGCTTTAACAACTGTTTATTGAACTCCTGCTATATACTATAGAATGATGAGCAAAACCAGGCACAATTTCGGCCCTGGAAGAGGAAAGGCAGGCGTATATTTATCAAGTAAGTACATTAATGGGGGCACTTATCAGTTGAGAGAAGTGCACTGAGGAAAGGAATATGATTCTACGATAGCGTATAATAAAAGATCCTTGACCGGGGAGGGGAAACGTACCAGTGATTAACTGATCTGAAGAATCAGTATAAATTGACTTGGTAGAAAGTATACGTGGATGGCTGAGTGGGACCATCATTCAGGAAGCAAATGCCTGCAGAAAAAAACATCAATTTTAACAAGAAACGGTGTATCAGAGATGAAACTGAACCTATTCCTTGTCTTTTCTTCTTGCTTCAGACGTAACTTTAAAAAATTGCTTAAGCTGTCTTTAGCCACATCTCTTCCCCAAACGTTAGCCGTCTCAAATTTCCTTTTCTTAAAGACCCATGACAATCTTGAGTGTTGTGTCTTTTTCTACGTCGTAATCCTTTTTTAAAGCTGAGCTCTTTTTGTTTATTGTCTCTTTTCTCTTAAGATGAAAATATTGGTTCTTTTTTCCTACACACAAGGAGGCAATGTAAATATTGGTTCTTTTCATTGCCTTAATTATTAATATTAACAAATATTAACATAATGGTTACTTGCTTCATCTACCTATATTCACAGGTATATAAAAACAATAACAATAATAGCAATAACAGGATAAAGAATAAAAATATCAATGGTGATATTGCTAACATTAGACAGATAAATGAAGTTTAACTTTGCATGTACTTCCTTTTTTCTAAAATTGTATCCAACTAGGGATGTACAGTCAAGATACTGTGTTTTAAATGAACTGGACATAATTATTCTTTTTGGTTATATATGGATGTACCGTAGTTTATTTAGGCAGGCCCCTACTAGTGGATATGTGGACTATTCCCAGTCTTTTGCTATACAAAAGTTTCCTTGTGCATATATAACATGCTTTTGCCAGTGGGTCTTTAGCATAGATTTCTATAAATGGGATTGTTAGGTCAAAGGGTAAAAGAACATGTTATTTTGTTTTTGTTTTTTTTTGAGACGGAGTCTCGCTCAGTCGCCCAGGCTGGAGTGCAGTGGCGCGATCTCGGCTCACTGCAAGCACCGCCTCCCGGGTTCACGCCATTCTCCTGCCTCAGCCTCTCCGAGTAGCTGGGACTACAGGCGCCCGCCACCACGCCCGGCTAATTTTTTGTATTTTTAGTAGAGACGGGGTTTCACCGTGGTCTCGATCTCCTGACCTCGTGATCTGCCCGCCTCGGCCTCCCAAAGGGCTGGGATTACAAGCGTGAGCCACCGCGCCCGGCCGTTATTTTGTTTAATACTGCCAAATTCCCCTTCATAGGGGTTGTGCAATTTTGTATTCACACCAGCAGCATTTCCTGTTTCTCTGCAGCCTCTCCAACAGAGTGAATTGTCAAACTCCTAATTGTTTGCTAAATCGATATGTGGGAAATGTTATCAAAGTACAGGGTTTTTTTTGTTTTTTTTTTTTTGAGGCGGAGTCTCACTCTGTTGCCCAGGCTGGAGTTCAGTGGCTCCATCTTGGCTCACTGCAACTTCTGCCTCCCAGGTTCAAGCGATTCTCCTGCCTCAACCTCCTGAGTAGCTGGGACCACAGGAAAGCACCACCAAGCCTGGCTAATTTTTGTAATTTTAGTAGAGACAGGGTTTTGCCATTTTGGCCAGGCTGGTCTCGAACTCCTGACCTCAAGCAATCCATTCACCTCGGCCTCACAAAGTGCTGAGTTTACAGGCGTGAGTGACTGCACCCGGCCTTCAGTATAGTTTTGTATTTATCTTTTCGTCAATGAAGTGGAACATTTTTTCAAATGATGCATGCATACGACAAAGTATGAAGCTGTTAAGGAATGTGGAAGATACATGACTATGATGTGAAGTGAAGTGAAAAAGCAAGGCACAAAAGAGTGCATATAGTATGCTGCCTTTGGTATACGGGGTGTTAGAGATACATATACAAACGGATACTTACTTATATTTTCAAAAATAAACAATAGAAAGGTAAACCAAAATCTAATAAAAATGGTAAACAATAGGAGAAGATCAAGAACAGGTGAAGGAGAAGATAGGAATGGAAGCTAGACCTCTCCGAATATATCTTGTTTTATATATAAACTTGGAACCCTGTAAATGTGTAACATGTTTAAAATAAAAAATAAGGCCAAAATAAGGTGGTGGCTCACGCCTGTAATCCCAGCACATGGGGAGGCCGAGGTGAGCGGATCACCTGAGGTCAGGAGTTCGAGACCAACCTGGCCAACATGGTGAAACCCCATGTCTACTAAAAATACAAAAATTAGCCATGCGTGGTGATGCATGCCTGTAATCCCAGCTACTCAGGAGGCTGAGACAGGAGAATCGCTTGAACCTGGGAGGTGGAGGTTGCAGTGAGCCAAGATCCAGCCACTGCAGTTCAGCCTGGGCGACACAGTGGGACTCCATCTAAAAAAAAATAATAAATAAAATAAAATGTAAAAGCAACTCCTAAAATGGAAAACAAAGTGCAATATATCAATCTTTTCACCTGTTTAAGGGCTATTTGTACTTCTTTTTATTTAAATTGTCCATCTTTTACTTACTTTCAGGATGGTCTTTAAAAAATATTTTAGAAGCTTTTTATATATTAGCCCGTCATGATATAAGCTGCATATATTTTTTAGACTTTTTGCCTTGCTTTTTTGTTTGTTTAAATTATAGTTAATCTCTTCCCTTAATGCTTCTGGAGTCTGATCATAGGACTATTTTCCCCACTTCTGGGTTATAAAGGTATTCACTCTTGTGAATTCTAGTACTTAATTTTCTAGTACTGCTATGTTTTCATTTTTTAATATTAGATCTCTGAGGCTGGAGTGCAGTTATGCGACCTCTGCTCACTGCAACCTTCACCTCCCGGGTTCAGATGATTCTCCTGTCTCAGCCTCTTGAGTAGCTGAGACTACAGGTGCATGCCACCATACCCGGCTAATTTTCGTATTTTTAGTAGAGACGAGGTTTCACCATATTGGCCAGGCTGGTCTTGAACTCCTGACCTTAGGTGATCTGCCTGCCTTTGCCTCCCAAAGTGCTGGAATTACAGGCATGAGCCACCACACCCGGTCATTAAATTTGGAATTTATCCAGTATAGAAAGAATGGATCCAATTTTATGTGCTACCCCACACAGCTATCCAGCTGTAGACATTGTAATTTTATTTCATTTAGTGAACTCCCACACCTACTTCTAAAAGTAGGAAAACACTACTGAAAACCTCACTGAGTTCCCTGACGATGAAAAGGGCTTTTGCTTTTAGTGCCACTAGATGGCACACATCCTTTTCCTTAGATGTTAGCTCACCTAGCTCTCATTTCTGTGAAATCAATCCATAAAGTGTCTGCCAAAGGGCCTTCCTGAACCTTTTACCTGCATCCCTGCTTGAAATAAGATGATATGTGCAACTTTCAAATTAGGTCAGAGTTTTTTTTCTGTAAAACGAAAATGATTGTTCCTAGAATCACTGCCTCTAGGGCCTGGCACATTCCACAGACACATTGTTCCATTTATTTATTTATTTATTTGAGACGGAGTCTCGTTCTGTCCCCCAGGCTGGAGTGCAGTGGTGTGATCTTGGCTCACCGCAAGCTCCCCCTCCCGTGTTCACGCCATTCTCCTGCCTCAGCCTCCCCAGCAGCTGGGACTACAGGCACACGCCGCCACGCCCGGCTAATTTTTATATTTTTAGTAGAGATGGGATTTCATCATGTTAGCCAGGATGGTCTCGATCTCCTGACCTTGTGATCCGCCCGCCTCGGCCTCCCAAAGTGCTGGGATTACAGGCGTGAGCACCGCACCCGGCCACATTGTTCCATTTATTAATAAAACAGAAATATTTGAAGAAATGTCTATCATATTCTGTCCTAAATGTGGACTAAGATGGAAAATAGTACAGTGATTTCCTGAGGTCACTGGGGCTATCCCCAGAGTGGTAGACACTGTGGTGCTTCACCTAGATCCCCTCCAGGCTGAGGTGCTCACTCGCCCCACTTGCAGGAGTGCTGGTTCCTCATGAGTCACAGCAAAGTCCCCCTCTGAGAGCTGCTCCATGAAAAGGACCTGCCTCACCCCAAGTGATGCCTTCCCCTGGGCAGTCTACATTCCGTGCCTGGTTAATATGGGGTTTCATAGGCCTGGCCCCCATATCTCAAGACAACAGAAGGACCTCCCAGCTCTAGAGCTTCCTGAAGGAGCAGCTGAGATGGTGGCAACTGTTTCATAGGCTGCCCAATCCTGTTTCTTTTACTCCTTTACTTGTGTTGTTCCAAGAGCTTTCCCAAGTAAGCCTCCTGTGGGGAAATCCCCATCTCAGTACCTGTTTTTCAGGCAGCCCAACTTGAGATATAGGGCTGATGGTTTTCCCTAAACGGTGCTCTAAACTAGAGCATTGCTATTCAAATATGGCATAGGCCTGGAAACTATAGCCATGTGTCTCTTAGTGACGGGGATACCTTCTGAGAAATGCATTGTTAGGCAATTTTGTCATTTGCAAACATCATAGAGTGTATTTACATCAACCTAGATGGTGTAGCTGACTACACACACACCTAGTTATGTGGTATAATCTATTGCTCCTAGGCTACAAACCTGTACAGCAGGTTACTGTACTGAATACTGTAGGCAACTGTAACACAATAGCAAGTATTTATGTATCTTAACAGATTTAAAATTTATGATATAACATTTAAATTTTTTTCTTTTTCTTTTTCTTTTTTTTTTGAGATGGAGTCTTGCACTGTCACCAGGCTGGAGTGCAGTGGTGCAATCTCAGCTCACTGCAACCTCTGTCTCCCGGGTTCAAGCAATTCTTCAGCCTCAGCCTCCCGAGTAGCTAGGACTACAGGCGTGCACCACCATGCCCAGCTAATTTTTGTATTTTTAGTAGAGATGGCGTTTCACCATGTTGGCCAGGGTGGTCTTGATCTCTGGACCTTGTGATTCACCCACCTCGGCCTCCCAAAGTGGTGGAATTACAGGTGTGAGCCACTGCGACCAGCCACAGATTTAAAATTTTACCTGCGTAGGGTACTTATGAGTGGAGCTTGCAGGACTGGAAGTTGCTCTGGGTGAGTCAGTGAGTGGTGAGTGAATGTGAAGGCCTAGGACCTTACTGTACATTGTTATAGACTTTATAAACAGCGTATACTCAGGCTACACTAAGTTTATAAAATTTTTTCTTTCAGTAATAATGTTAGCTTACTATAACTTTTTAATTTCATCAGCTTTTAAATTTTTTTAACTTTTGACTCTTGTAGTAACAGCTCAAAACACAAACACATTGTACAGCTGTACAAAAATACTTTCTTTCCATCCATATTTGATAAGATTTTTCTATTTTTTTTACATTTTAAACTTTATTGTTAAAAACCAAGACATGGCTGGGCGTGGTGGCTCACACCTATAATCCCAGCACATTGGGAGGCCGAGGCAGGTGGATTGCTGGAGTCCAGGTGTTTGAGACCAGCCTGGACAACATGACGAAACCCCGCCTTTACAAAAAAATATGAAAAATAGCCAGGCATAGTGGCACACACCTATAGTCTCAGCTACTTGGGAGGCTGAGGTGGAAGGATTGCTTGAACCTGGGGAGCAGAGGTTGCAATGAGCTGAAATCGCACCACTGCACTCCAGCCTGGGCGATAGAGCAAGACCCTGTCTCAAAAACAAACAAACAAAACCAAATGAAGATACAAACTCACACATTAGCCTAGCCCTAGGCAGGGTCAGGATCATCTATATCTACTGGTCCCATAAGATTATAATGGAGTTGGGGCCGGGCGCAGTGGCTCACACCTGTAATCCCAGCACTTTGGGAGGCCAAGGCAGGCGGCTCACGAAGTCAGGAGATCGAGACCATCCTGGCTAACACAGTGAAACCCCGTCTCTACTAAAAAATACAAAAAAATTAGCCGGGCGTGGTGGGGGGGTGCCTGTAGTCCCTGCTACTCGGGAAGCTGAGGCAGGAGAATGGCGTGAACCCGGGAGGCGGAGCTTGCAGTGAGGCGGAGCTTGCAGTGAGGCGAGATTGGGCCACTGCACTCCAGCCTGGGGGACAGAGCGAGACTCTGTCTCAAAAAAAAAAAAAAAGATTGTAATGGAGTTGGAATATTCCTATTGCCTAGTGATGTTGTTGACGTAGTAGCATCACTGTAGCACAGTGCATTACTCACATCACATATTTGTGCTGGTCTGTGGGGAGCTATTCCAGAAAAAAGCCTTGTTATCATAGGAGATGATAGCTCCTTGTGTGTTATTGCGCCTGAAGACCTTCCAGTAGGACAGAATGTGGAGGTGGAAGACAGTGATATATATATGTAGTCCATTGTTGACCGAAACATTGCTATGTAGTGCATGAAAAGAAGTAACTCAGGGCCAGCCGCAGTGGCTCACGCCGGTAATCCCAGCACTTTGGGAAGCCGAGGCGAGCGGATCATGAGGTCAGGAGATCGAGACCATCCTGGCTAACATGGTAAAACCCCATCTCTACTAAAAAATACAAAAAAATTAGCCGAGCGTGGTGGCGGGCGCCTGTAGTCCCAGCTACTCGGGAGGCTGAGTCAGGGGAATGGTGTGAACCCAGGAGGCGGAGCTTGTAGTGAGCGGAGATCGCGCCACTGCACTCCAGCCTGGGCGACAGAGCAAGACTCCGTCTAAAAAAAAAAAAAAAAAACAGAAGAAGTAACTCAGGCCCCACCCTAGACCTACTGAATCAGAATCTGCATTTTTATGATTCTCAAAAAATTTGTACATCAAGATTTAAGAAGCCCTGGTCTAGGCTCAAAATATAATGGCCTAACTTCAAAAATGTTTCTTACTCTGGCGTATTAGGTGGAGAAACCAAGCAATGTTTTGTCGTGCTTTATAATATGCAAATTAAACAAACAAAAAGTAGAAAGCATCCAGAGGAGAAACTTGATTATCTGACTAGACAATTTTCAGTATCCTAGTCTCTTCAGGTAACGGGGGTTTCTCTTACTCTTGAGGTTGCCTTGTAGGCTGTTCTGGCATCCAAAATAATAGGCCAGGACTTATGAAGAGTCAAATCTGAAATGACTGACAAAAAAATGTCAAACATAGGATAATAGCCTCTGGGACTTGCGTGTGAAAGAGATATAAATATATCTTCTCTCTCTCTCTATATATATATATACACACACACATATTTACACACACACACATTCTTGCTGAAGCAAGAATTTCAGTTGCTTTTATTGGCAGGTGGGGAAAATAAGATGAAAAAATGATAGATAAACCAAAAATGATTAAATAAAAACTGTAAGTACATAAACATTTGAGGATTTTTCTTTCTTTTACAAGGCTAAGAAGTAGACAGTAGAAGCTGGGTTAGATAAATTACCGTGTACCAATTATATATGTGATATCTATTTATTGATTGGAAGATGTACAGGATATAACTTGAGGAAAAGCAAGACACAAAATTGCATATATAATTGTTGTACTTTATATGTGTATATGCAAAGAAAAATGGAGGGATATTAACAGTGGTTATCTCTGTCAGTAACATTGCAAGTGATTTTTATATTCTTTGTGCTTTTCTGCTATTACCATCTGAACTTTTTATAATAAGCATATTGTTATGAATTGAATTGTGTTCCCCAAAAAGATATATTGAAGTCCTAACCCTCAGCACCTCAGAGTGTGACTTTATTTGGAAATAAAGCCTTTGCAGATGTAATTAATTAGTTCAGTTAAAATGAGGTCATGCTGAAACAGAATCAGCCCCTTAATTCAATGTGACTGGTGTCCTCATAAGAAGAGAAGAGACACAGCCACAGGAAGGGATAATGTCACGTGATAATGGAGAAGATTAAAGTGCTGCATATGTAAACCAAGGAACACCAAGGATTGACAGCCACTTCCAGAATCTAGGAAGAGGTGAAGGAGGATTTGTCTCTATAGGTTTCAGAGGCAGCATGGCCCTGCCACACCTTGATTTTAGATTTCTGGTTTCCCAAACTGTGAGAAAATAAATTTTATTGTTTTAAGCCATCCAGTTTGTGGTGCTTTGTTATGGTAAGCCCTAGTAAACTAATACATATGTTATTTTATAATCATTAAAAAGTAATGATGCTTTCTGCTGGAAGCTTTCTCCTTTTTGTTTGTTTAATTTGCATATTGTAAAGCACAACAAAACATTGCTTGGTTTCTCCACTTAAAAAGCCAGAGTAAGAAATACATTTGAACTTAGGCCATTCTCTTTTGAGCCTAGCCTTTTCCATTTGGAAAGTAAAATGGAACTATAGGGAGGGAAGACGACACTGGAAGGCTAGCACAAACGTGGTTTTTCCCATAAAGCCTTCCATCCTAGTTCTGAGGCAGAACAGCAGGCCCCTTATCAGGAGCAACCCCTGTTTAGTGATCTATTGCACACCTTACCTTTCCATCTCTAGGTCTAAGTCCCTCCAGAGGGCAGGGGCCAGGTTCATGTTCACTTCCCACAGAGTGTAGCCCAGCACTTATATAAAGTTCTTAGTGAATTTTTTTTTTTTTTTTTGATGGAGTCTCACTCTGTCACCCAGGCTGGAGTGTAGTGGCATGATCTCGGCCCACTGCAATTTCTGCTGCCCGGGTTCAAGTGATTCTCCTGCCTTGGCTTCCCAAGTAGCTAGGATTACAGATGACTGCCACGGCGCCTGGCTAATTTTTGTATTTTTAGTAAAGGTGGGGTTTCACCATCTTGGCCAGGCTGGTCTTGAACTCCTGACCTTGTGATCCACCTGCCTCAGCCTCCAAAAGTGCTGGGATTACAGGTGTGAGTCACTGCGCCCAGCCGTCAGTGAATTCTTTTTGAGCAAATGACAAATTCTTATTAGCAAGGAAAGCTTCCAGCCACCACTCTTATAGAGTAAGGTAAACAAACAAAAAATGCAAGAGAACACCTTGAGGATAAAAATTAAAAGATTCTAGGTTTAGGATCAGAGAAAGGCAGGGGTACCTAGAGATCAATGTATCTCCATGCGTTGACTCCAGATTCCCAGTTCTGTGGGATGTTTAAAAGCAGGCTCTTTGTCAAATAAAGAGGGGTACTTAAACCAGTTTCCTTGTCATAGGTCTCTAGGAGCCTTTAATACTCAATTGTGCATTGGACTTTCCAATAAAAGGATGGTATTACACTGTACTTCCTAGTATCTGACTGCTGAACAACAAGTGCTCCTCAACTTATGATGAAGTTACATCCTGATAAACCCATTGTAAGTTGAGGCCGGGCGCGGTGGCTCACACCTGTAATCCCAGCACTTTGGGAGGCCGAGGCGGACGGATCACGAGGTCAGGAGATCCAGACCATCCTGGCTAACATGGTGAAACCCTGTCTCTACTAAAAATACAAAAAATTAGCTGGGCGCGGTGGCGGCTGCCTGTAGTCCCAGCTACTCGGGAGGCTGAGGCAGGAGAATGGCGTGAACCCGGAAGGCAGAGCTTGCAGTGAGCCAAGCGTCCAGCCTGGGTGACAGAGCAAGACTCTGTCTCAAACAAACAAACAAAAAAAGCCTATTTTATAATACTGTTGAATAGCTCATGTAATTTTTCAAATACTGTACTGAAAATGAGAAACAGAATGGTTTCGCACCATCATAAAGTCAAAAAAAATCCGTAAGTTGAACCATCATGTGTTAAGGGACTCTATTTTTTTCCTAATTATTTCAGAGGACTTTGGTGCTGGTGTTTGGGGAATGGCTTTGGTGTACTCTTTGGTGTGTTCATATAAACCCACTGAGAATATCCTTCAGGGCTGCTCTTCTGACACTTGGTGGGCTTTCTTTGTATTCATACTGTGTGTCCAAGCTTTAGTCAAACAGGTTTCTGTTTGACTAAAACAGATCTAAAACATTTGTATTTAGTTGTAGATCATATATGTTTTGCATTAAAAGAATGAGAAGATAGAATGGATATGAAGGAAATAATAGTTTGAAACCATCAGAACACCTTCTAAAGACAGGTATTCCACCAATCCAAAATGTCACTGGCAATTCTTGCTTGACCCTTGGAATAAGCAAACAAGGATAGAGTTTTATGCCACTCTCCAAAATAACGCAGGACTAATGAGCTGTTTGGTCCCTCAAAAAGCAGATGCCGAGACATAATTAGATGTGCAAGAGGTGCTGGAAGGAAATGCTGTGAAGGGTACAGGAAGGTACAGAAGTAGGCAGGGAGAGCCTTAAGATCATGATGTAGCTCAGACATCGCTGAAAAGAAAAGGAAAGGAAGGAGGATTGAACCTCAAACTACAGCATCCTTCTAAGAAATTTTGGACAAGTTGATAGGGAATTCCCCACCAAAGTCCCACGTTAGAGTTCTGCATCCCACAGGAATGGACCAGCACTAGTAACCCTCAGTCATTGGCTGGGAGCAGGCCAGAGTGCAAAGGCAGTGATGGATCCAGAGATGAGCAGCTAGGTCTTTCAGTCAATGATGCTCCTTGCAGCAGGAAATCTGACTGGTACATTTTTTTTATGGCCGCCATGGGGAATGAAGCCAGATGACCTGGGTTTGAATTCTAGTTCTACCACTTAAGTTTGGAAAAATTATCTAATTTGTCTGAGCCCCAAATTCATCAGCTATAAAATGGAAATTATTATTATTATTTTGAGACGGAGTCTCGCTCTGTCGCCCAGGCTGGAGTGCAGTGGTGAGATCTTGGCTCACTGCAAGCTCCGCCGCCCGGGCTCACGCCATTCTCCTGCCTCAGCCTCCCGAGTAGCTGGGACTACAGGCGCCCGCCACCACGCCCGGCTAATTTTTTGTATTTTTAGTAGAGACGGGGTTTCACCGTGTTAGCCAGGATGGTCTCAATCTCCTGACCTCGTGATCCACCCGCCTCGGCCTCCCAAAGTGCTGGGATTACATGCGTGAGCCACCGCGCCTGGCCGAAATGGAAATTATTAAGGTATCTGCCTCAAAGAGTTGTCATGTGAATCACATGAACCATATAATATTCTTACTTAGATCATGTTATTCTCAGACACCTCAGTATCAAACACCTCAGTAAACTTTTTATTATAGAAAATTTGAGCTGATACAAAGTCAGAGGTCTCAGCCCTCAGGAAATGGACCAGCACTAGTAACAGCTGGCGAAATGCTGAAAGGTAGCAGAAAGCCTATACTGTGTGTACCATATACAGTGCCACTAAAACTCTTCTCCAGGACCTTTTGAATGTGATTGTTCTTGCTTCTCAGGCAAAAAAAAGCCTTATCTGCTGGACTTCACCTCCAAATGCTTAACGCCAGGGAAAAGGACAATAGCCTCATTTACCTGCCAGATTGACATAGCTAGTGTGGGGACCCTCATTTGCAAGTTTTTCTTGCAGAGTTTAGTGTGTTTATCTATTTATTCTGTGTGCGTTTTGCAGAGGTCAGTGATGCTGTGAACACAAGACAGTTCCAGGATCAGTCAAACAAACGACAGAATATTGAAAAGGTCATCACGGTAAATAAAGTACATCATTTTAATCCACAGAATATATGAGGCATTCCATTCCTAATGTGTCAACTTTTGATCAGAATTTATAGAAGATGACAAAAATGAACTACCTCAAAGCATTTTCACCACCAAAATTAAAATACAGTTAGATTCATTCAGCCCCTGCCAGCAGTCTTAGCTTTATTGAACTACCTTCTGTGTTCATGGAATTCTGTCTCTATGGAACTTGATAAGATGGGGAGGTGTTATTGCTTTGAAACCCTTCCTGAAGACTTAAGGAAAAACAAGAGATAAGTGAAAATTGAACCAGCTGGTGAGACTTTACACATTTGAAACCAGCCTGATGGTTAGGGTAATGCTGATGGTTTCTCAAGAATATTGGTTATATAATTTATGGCTCCATGATGTTGATGGGCTCAAAAGCATGATCTGTCCTTCCATTAACCATGCAGCAGGGACATCTCTGCTGAGACTCTGTTCCTGTGTACCACATACCAAGCAGAAGTGGCTGTTAACTAAAATAGTGGCTTCACAGCCTAGGAAAAGAGTGGACAGAGGGAAACATATGAAGCTATGTGGACACCTCACATCTGGAATAGAGTGCTCTATACCTACCTATAGGAATTCTGATGTGAGGCAGCTCTGGGACCTGATTTGGAGACATTTCTAAGAAACATTCCCTAGGAAAAATTACCTAGGAAAGAGCTTATTCACCTGTATAACCTCATGACTGAAATTATTAGTGGTGTTATTGTCTAATCTTTCATAGAACTTAAATTACTTTTCCACCTGAGAAACCCCATTAAGGGAAGAGGCAGTAAGTATTTAGCATTTATTGGATACAATATGCCAGTAATATGCCTCACAGCGTACCTATGAAGTGGGCATTATCTCCATTTTACAGATAAGAAAGCCAAGGTTTACAGAGGTTAAGAAAATTGTACAAGGTCCTAAAGTGTTAAATGGTAAAGCGAAGTTTCCAGTCTGGATGTGCCTATCTCCAAAATCCATAGTCACACACACACACACACACACACACGCACACACACGCGCGCACACACACGCGCGCACACACACACACACACGTGCTGATTGCCATACCCTTCCCATCGGGGACACTGGTGACCTTTGGAGAAGTCTTGAGAGCCATTGCCTTTCGATTTAGTAGCAACTGAAAATCTTATATAAAATGCCTCATTCAGTGATCTCCATAATTTCCTATTAGGGGCTGGTTGCTTTGGCTTTAGTTCTTTCTTTTAAAATGCAAATTACCCTGAGATATGAGACACCCATTGTGAATAACTGTTTTATGTGTTTTATTTTCTAAAGAGAGAAGTTAATAGAATTAGACCACGGGCTACCTGAGGAAGAGAGAGAGGGGCTCAGAGAGAGAAATGGTTTAAAAAAAAAAAAAGGAACATTTGGAGGCAACAAATCTATTTCAGAATTTTACTTGGGGCTGAGCCTAGTGATTTTTTTCTACTTTTTAGAAGAATAAAGCTCTGGATTTTAGAATGTGCATACCTATCTCATGGTACCGTTGTGTGAAATAAATGAGACATGTGAGAATGTTTCGTAATGTAAATATCTTAATATAAACAAAGTATGGTGAGGTACTATTTCAATTTGTAAATTAATTCAGTTTTTTTGTTGTTGTTTTTCTTTTTGCCAAAATACACCTCCTTTTCCACCTGGCTTCATTATCTTGACCATGTGTCAAGTATAAGGGGCAAGGGGGAGGACCCTACCAAAAACATATCTGGACACTAGAAACAAATTTTTCAGATCAACGACCTGCTCTAAAAAATAATGTTGAAAATTTCAAATGGAAAGAAATGGGTTTTGGGATAGACTGAGTACATTTTTGTGATGTTCAACATTATTTTTTCTTTCTTTTTTTTTTTTTTTTGAAATGGAGTCTCACTCTGTCCCCCAGGCTGGAGTGCAGTGGCGCAATCTCGGCTCACTGCAAGCTCCGCCTCCCGGGTTCACGCCATTCTCCTGCCTCAGCCTCTCCGAGTAGCTGGGACTACAGGCGCTCCCCACCACGCCCGACTAATTTTTTGTATTTTTTTAGTAGAGACGGGGTTTCACCATGGTCTCGATCTCCTGACCTCGTGATCCGCCCGCCTCGGCCTCCCAAAGTGCTGGGATTACAAGCGTGAGCCACCGCGCCCGGCCCTATTTTTTCTTACAATTTTAAAAACACAATTGATGTTTCTATCAATTTCACTTAAAAAAATTAAGAACTATATTAAAATTTACCAACAGAGGGGAGTGAAGGAACACAAAACAACTTTCAGTTTAGGGTAATTTTTGTGCATAGACAGGGCAGCTATGCCCTCAACTCCATTCTTTTTTATTAGCCAGTGAATCCATGTGAGCTCATTAAATGTTATTAACAGCTCAGTCTATAATGGAGGGCAAATAAACAGGCCTGTAGGTCACAAAGGTATTGACTTTTGATCAGAAGTTCCAGGGGGCGAGGAGAATGAACCACCTCCATGCAGTCTTTTTTTTTTTTTTTTTTTTTTTGAGATGGAGTCTCGCTCTGTCACCCAGGCTGGAGTGCACTGGCGCGATCTCAGCTCACTGCAAGCTCGGGTTCACGCCATTCTCCTGCCTCAGCCTCCCGAGTAGGTGGGACTACAGGCGCCCACCACCACTCCTGGCTAATTTTTTGTATTTTTTAGTAGAGACAGGGTTTCATCGTGTTAGCCAGGATGGTCTCCATTTCCTGACCTTGTGATATGCCCGCCTTGACCTCCCAAAGTGCTGGGATTACAGGCATGAGCCACTGCGCCCGGCTCCATGCATTCTTATGGCTACATTTTTCCAGTTTGAAGTTTCATTTTCCAAGTTTCTTGAAACAATTGTGAAATCAGTTTTATTACACTAAAATCATTTTATTTTCTTATTTTTGGATATCTATTTAAAAATACTCATTTAGAAGGACATTCCAATGAAATACATTTTTAAAGGCTATTCTATGTCACAGGGATAACAATTTGACTTTCACATACTGTATTTCAGATGTACAAGGTCTTCATTTTGATGAAGAGGGGCTGTGGGAACATAATCTGATGCCTGTTCAAAATGTACTAGACCTTCCTCCAAAGAAGATATACAAATAGCCAACAATCACACAAAAAGATGTTCAACATCACTTGTCATAAAACACAAATCAAACCCATGAGATACTAACTTCACACCCATCAGGATAGCTGTTAGCAAAAAACAAAAACAGAAAACACTAATGTTCATAGCAGCATTGTTCACAATAGCCAAAAGATATAAACAAGCCAGTGCCCAACAACAGATGAAAAGATAAACAAACTTGGTATACACATACAAAGGGATATTATTCAGCCTTAAAAAGGAATGAAATGCTGACACGTTAGTTACAACATGGATGAACCTTGCAAATGAAACTAGCCCAATTGTCCTATAGAACTGATGTTTACAGTCTTTTAAAATAAAGATAGAAATTGACCCTCCCAGTCTTAAAACTTGAGAAAGTTACATTTGTCTTATTTGAGTTCCTTTCTTGGAAAACCAACCATCAGGCCTCCCAGATAGTTATCAAGGAAGTGAAACTTACCAGATCACCACGTCTGGACCATAAGACACCAGACCACCTCACCCATCACAATTGCCTAACCAACTACCTGCTTCCTGTGGACCAACTCCTCTTCCTCACCCTTCCCTAACTCCTATTTTCCCATACATGGTTACATTTATTCCCTCCTAAATAAACCCCTGGTTTTAGTCAGTCGAGGAGACAAATTTGAGATTGATTTCCCATCTCCTTAGCTGCAGCACCCAATTGAAGCCTTCTTCCCTAGCAGCACTCATCGTCTCCGTGATTGGCTTTCTGTGCTGTGAGCAACAGGACCTAGACCAAACCCCTTGATGTTTCGGTAGCAATATGAAGTACTCACCACAAGCAAATTCATCAAGATAGAGTAAGTAGAGTATAGGTCACCAGGACTGGGGAAGGGAAAGGGGAAGTTATGTTTAATGGGTAAAGAGCTTCTGTTTAAGGTGAGGAAAAAGTTCTGGAAATGAATAGTGGTGATGGTTATACAACAATAGGAATGAACTAAATGTCACTGTACACATAAAAATGGCTAAAATAGAACATTTTAAATTATGCATAATTTACAATTAACACTTTTTTAAGTTACACTATCACAATATATGAATTATACCTCAAAGTTGATTGGCAAGGATAAAAGGATATACAATTTGATAAACACTCAATGTTGGAAGTTCCAACAAAAGGCATTTTAAACACATTGACTGGGATTATCTATTGATACAATGTTTTCCTAAGAGTATTTCAGCAATTTTTCAGAAGTCACAAAGATATTTACTGCCTTCTACCCATTTGTTCTAATTCTATGAATCTTTCCTAAAGGGAAAAAGAAAAAGCAGGCACAAAGATTTAATCTCAAAAATGTTCATCAAAATGTTGTTTACAACATTATAATACTATCCAAAAATAGTAAACAAAATGATCAGATATTCACAACATATAGAAAGTTTACCTTATTATGTATTTTATTTTTAAATGTTAATAACATTTAAAATACCTAATATATATGTTATGGGGGGAAACAAACATAAAAAATTATATCATGTGATTCTAATTTTTTATATGCAAAACAAAACTAAGTATCTACTTCAATAATAATTATCTCCCAGACTAAGTTAAGGACCCTTTATCATATGCTATCAAGGTAATATAACCCAAGGTCAGAGAAAACCTCGCTGGAAGTGGCTTTGAATGGAGAAAGAGAATAAAGGAAGATTCCTACCAGAGAACCTGTCTACCTCAGTATCATTTTATTCAAATTAAAACTGTTTTACAATCAAACTTCAATTTTTAAAAGTGGGGGAAAAAACAGTATATGTGAATTTTAGTATCCAAGGGGATACTAGAACCATTCTGGCTGTTACAGAGGGATGACTATACTTGGAAATGATTTGGAATGTCTGTTTGAAAATGTCAGCAGAGAGCACCCCATTCAAGGATATAACACGTTTTAAATAAAAGTGTTTAAATACGTATTTCATTGATTCATTTTTAATGAGCATACCATAAGCCTTCTCAAAGTATTAAATGCTCAACCATTACCTAAAAATCCTACTTTCTATTACCAGATTTTTCTTCAGGAGAGTAACATTAGAAGACGTATAATAAGAATTACCCTTATTATTAACCATTTTCTTTTCTGTTTTTTTTGAGACGGAGTCTCAGTCTTTCACCCACGCCGAACTGACGTGGCGCGATCTCGGCTCACTGCAAGCTCCACCTCCCAGGTTCACGCCATTCTCCTGCCTCAGCCTCTCCGAGTAGCTGGGACTACAGGCGCCCGCCACCATGCCCGGCTAATTTTTTGTATTTTTAGTAGAGACAGGGTTTCACGGTGGTCTCGATCTCCTGACCTCGTGATCCGCCCGCCTCGGCCTCCCAAAGTGCTGGGATTACAAGCGTGAGCCACCACACCCGGCCTGATCTTCTGGTCTTCTAAGCTTTGCACGAGTGTGGGTTTCCTGTTAACCGTGGTCTTGCCATTGCCCTGCTGGCCGTGGTCATTGTCACCCCAAGCATACGCCTATTACAAGGGGAAAAATGCTTATAATTTTTCAACATTTCAGGACATTTTTTTAATGTAATTTTTACTTCAAAATGCTTAACGTGTATGCCACGGTAGTTGAAAGAATTGAGTTCTTAAAAGTAAAAACAAACCATCTCACAATCTTACAAAATGGCATCAGTGTACTACAATTCTGAAGAAAATCTAACCATGAAAATGCTTGCCAATAACCATAAAAGGAGTATTTTCTTAATATTAATCCAATTAATTCTGTTTCATTGCAAGACACACAGAAGGTCCTCTCTTCAACTAAGTGCAATCATTTTTTCCCTTTTACTTTGCAAAGAAAAATGACCAAAAACAATATGCTCATTTTTCAAGTAAGTTGCTTCTTGGCCTTATAGAATTATAAAGTATAATTCATTTTGACTAAAAAACAGTAATGGTAATTTTGTTTTCATAAATAAAAATTTAAATTGAATATCCACAAGCCGGTCATAGCATATGCTTCTCCAAGCAGAAGAGAGTGTAACACTTGTCAGGCACTAGCTCTGTCTCTGAAATGAGGCATGGATCCCTCCTCGCCAGGTAGCAATTCTCTAAAGCAAAGTCTTGCTAATACCTTGCAGTAGGAGCATCTTCAAGAATAACAATCTATTGGCTGGGCGCGGTGGCTCACGCCTGTAATCCCAGCAATTTGGGAGGCCGAGGAGGTGGATCACGAGGTCAGGAGATCGAGACCACCGTGAAAGCCCGTCTCTACTAAAAATATAAAAAATTAGCTGGGCGCAGTGGCGGGCACCTGCAGTCCCAGCTACTCGGGAAGCTGAGGCAGGAGAATGGCGTGAACCCGGAAGGCGGAGCTTGCAGTGAGCCGAGATCGCGCCACTGCACTCCAGCCTGGGTGACAGCGAGACTCCGTCTCAAAAAAAACAAAAAACAAAAAAAAATAACAATCTTTCCACACACTTTTCACGCGGACTTCAGAGTGGGAACGCCTCTTTTCTGAGGACCCCGCCCCCAACCCCTGCTGCAGAGCAGGCAGATACACCAGCGGGCAAAAGGGATGGGTCCCGCCCTCAGCTGATTTCATCAACAGCTGCGATTTCAACAGGAGGAGGGCTGTGTCATGACCCTCAAGTCCCCCAAGTCAGGATGGCACGTCACCCCCAGGCCACCTGCAGCCTTACCTGCCCTGAGTCCATGACCGCCAGACAGTGCTGGGCCCCGACGGCCACATGCACGATCTTCTTCCCTCTCAGCCCCTCCACCACCTGTGGTTTCCACACGTGCACGTCAGAGCCGTGGCCCAACCTGAAGTAATCCCCCTTTCCCCTGAGAGAAGGCCAATGGTGCAGTGTTACAATACGGTTATGGTCTGATGATGCTATACAAGAAGACACTCATTGTCTCACATCTTTCACAGCCAGCTCAATGACATCACACACAGCACCCAAGGTCTTCAAACTTATATTCAAAATCATACACCATTAATTCAAATTAACTTATTTAATTTGAATTAAGTCAGCTGGGAAAAACGATAATACCTTAATACATGTTTTACAATATTTAAGTTACTGTTGTAGGTTTTCATATACAGAGACTGAAAATAAGACACACTACTGCAAACACCTATCCAAAGTCCTATCTGGTATACATCTTTCTCAAAGTGCCAATGTTGGCCAGTTGCGGTGGTTCATGCCTGTAATCCCGGCACTTTGGGAGGCCGAGGCAGGTGGATCACGAGGTCAGAGACCGAGACCATCCTGGCTAACACGGTGAAACCCCATCTCTACTAAAAATACAAAAAAATTTAGCCGGGTATGGTGGCAGGTGCCTGTAGTCCCAGCTACTCGGGAGGCTGAGGCAGGAGAATGGCGTGAACCCGGGAGGCGGAGCTTGCAGTGAGCTGAGATTGTGCCACTGCACTCCAGCCTGGGCGACAGAGCAAGACTCCGTCTTAAATAAATAAATAGTGCCAATGTTATGACCAGAGGCAGCAAGCAAGGCCTGACACACCATCCAAGGCCAGTCCGGACACCTGCTATTTTGTACATTAATATAATAAGCTTTTACAAGAAATACATGTTAACTTTTTCAGGATCGAAGGGTTCAGAAGGCTATTTTGCTCTCATTTTATCCTTAGGCTTCAGCAGAAGAAACCCTTCCTATAAATCTCGCCCAAACAGGAAAGGTAAATGGCCTAAAATTTTTCTAGTATCTTCAAAATGACCCAGTTACAATAGGAAATTTCTTCTTTTACTATTGTCACTAATCCCAACTCAATATCCTTTAAAGGACAAAGATGCATGCATAAGTAAAAATATGACAGGTCACAATCATGCCGGAGTGGTCCTGGGGCAAGGCCCAGGTTCCCTGCATGCGCCTGCACAAGCACGCACCTGTGATGGGGGGACGTTTATGTACCACGTCCACACCACTCCAGACTTGGTGAGCGCCAGTAGGAGCTGAGCTCCACACTCAATCTGGCACACCCCCTGTCCATTTAGTCTCTCAGTGTTCTGGGGAATGTTACAGCCTTTACTTCTGCCCCGGCCCAATTTTCCAAAGTCACCATCACCCCAGGAAAATACCAAACCTAGGTTTAAAAATAGAGAAGGGAAGGGAAGGGAGAGAAGAAAGGAAAGCCCAACCTCCTTCCAAAATGTCATGAGAATCTTGAGCACATATGGTCCTTGGCATGACCACATGACCTGCAGAGCCCCTGTTATAGAACTCATTTTTATATTTTCCTTAATATAACAGTTAATATAATATGTCATTTTTGTTAATAGTGTCTTTTTGTCATTTTACTTTTTAAAAGATTTTATTGAAGTATACATACAGGAAAGTGCATCTATCATAAGTGTGCAAATTGATGAATTCTAAAATCTTTATTGTACCTGTTCAGCACCCTAGATTGACACTGAACATAACTAACAACCAGAAATCTCCTTGTACTCCCTTCCTGTAACTACCCCTGCTCCCGACCAAATCACTCTCTTCTAACAGCATAACTTTGTGTGACTAGCTTTTTTAATGTAAAAGAATGAAATCTACAGAATGTATTCATTTGCATCTGGCTTTTGCCACCCAACATTATATTTGTGGGATTCATTTGTACAGTTGCATATTAGTTTGCAGATCCCTCACTCTCATTTCTATATGGTATTATATTGCATAAATGTACCACACTTTATCCAACCTACTGTTAAATATTTGTGCATTTTCTACTTGGGGGCGATTTCAAATAGTGCTGCTATGAACATTCTTGTAAATGTCTTTTGGTGAACATATGCAACACATATATGCGTTGTTGTTGGTTCCCAGGAGTGGCATTCCTGGGTCATAAACAATGCATGTGTTCAGGTTTAGTATCGTATAATGCCAAACAGGTTTCCAAAGTGTCTGTGCCACTTTACACACCCGCCATTATTGAAAAAGTTCTATTTGCTCCACATTGTCACCAATACTTGATATTTTCTGTTTTTTTTCTTTTAAACCATACTAGTAGGTGTGCAGTGATATTGCAATGTGGTTTTAATTTGCATCTTCCTTGTGACAAATTAACCTTGATTACTGTAAGCCACTTGGAAATGTGATGTAAATTCATATAAAGATATAGTAGCAAAACACATACTAGGTTACTTTCATGCCTGGAAAGTTTAGATAGAATGATTTCTATGTAAGCTTTTACAGTGTAGTCTGAGTCCATAAATATTGATTACAAAAAACACATCTGTAGGTGAGTTACAATACCTCACTTATAATTCCAAATTCATGTTGTGTTAGCTCAATATTTTTCAAATATATTTTTGCATGCAATTTTCACCTTCTTTCTGAGTAGTTTCAGATATTTTGCATGGTTCCAGCACAGTCAGTTAGGTTGCCATTGTTTGGAAGCACACATCCACGTATCTGCACCATGATGATATGACACGCCCATACCCCCCATTTCACATTTTGTCAGAAGTGCATAGTTATCACTGACTAACTTTGCCAATAGAAATGTACTCCCAATTTCCCATATACTTATCTTGAATAATCTCTCAACTGAAGCATAACAGGTTTTGAATTCTGTTAGAATAGTTGTTTTTACTATCTTTTAATTTTATTAAAATTTCAAAGTTACTTAATACCTTTATTTAAAAAGTGAAACAAAGCTTTTCCTCTCCCTTACCCACATGATAGCCCAGCAGAGGGGGAAAGCATTGGCCCCAGGCCAAAACCATAAACGCTTTCAATTAACTAATAATAATTGCTGGCATGTTGCCATTAAATATCCTTGTCTCATTATCTCTGGTTGCTTTATCAAAGCCATAGGTCACTAAAGCCCACTTTTGAGACAAAGACTATTTCTCCCCCAAAAGTCAAGGGAAATATAAAAAATGAAATTAGTGATTAAGGATAGAAGTCAATTAATACAATCATTTTGTCTTAATTATTTCAAGTCCAGTTTTTTTCCTCCAGCAAACCTGAAAATACAGTATCCTCCAGCTATCAGAATTATATTGAGATCTACTCACATTTATGATGATGTTCAGAGATTCATCACTGGGAAGGAAAATGCACACGCTTCGGCGGTCTTGCATGACTCTGCTGTTGTGCAAATTCAACTTGTTCATCGTGTTTTGGGCTCTCTGGGTGGTCAGGGCTGGGCTCTGGGTCTTTGGCAATTCCTCGGGTTCCCAGCACTCCAAAGCCAAGCTCACCTCCTCATCACACGCCCTGCAGGAGAAGCATCAGGGTGTTCGACTACGTGGGTTTCATAGCTGTGGAAAAGCCAAAGGGGAGACTCCTGAAGAAAGGCGGTGAAGCCTGTGAAGAGCGGGTCAGGAAGATGAGCACAGCACTGCTACTCCTGTGGGCACAGGGACAGCATGTCTCCAGCCAGCGCCACCTTGTCTAATACATGGGAACTCACTGAAATTCGTTCTGTATTTTGCCCACAAAGTTTTACAGCTTTCATCCACAGTCAGGAATTAAACTTATACCAATGAGAGCCCCACACATTCAAGGATGTACTAAGCACTACAGGCCTCACAGAAACAGAGATCCTGTCTTGGAGTTTTCAGTCCCACATGGGAGATAAAGGGTTTTATGGCTCAGGGGGCATCACAGAACCTGCCGACATGTGATGTCTCCCCCGGACACCCAGCTTTAAAATTTCTCTTTTGTACTCTTTCCCTTTATTTCTCAGACCGGCCGACACTTAGGGAAAATAGAAAAGAAACTACGTGAAATATCGGGGGTGAATTTTGCCCGATACACCTCAGCCTCCCAAAGTGCTAGGATTACAGGCGTGAGCCATCATGCCCGGCCAATAACTCCTTTTTTTTAAACATTGAAACAACATAAGTATGGAAATGAACTACTCACATATGTTATTATATTGCCCATATCCTTCTGCAGCTTGCCTTTTTCACCCAAAGTTTTCTTTGTGAGATTTACCCATGTGAATTCTTTTCAATCTAGTATGTTCATGTTTAATTGCTGTATAATATTCCACCACATGGATATGAGTTTAATTATCCAATTTCTTGTTGGTTAACTTACATTCTGCATCATCTTATGTTACTGCAAACACTACCATGATAAACAGTTTTTCCAAATTTCTTTGTACACATGTATTTTTTTGCTCAGCTATGTGCATCTTCAACTTCATTAGCGATTATAAAATTGCACTCCACTTTACCTAGCTGAGTTTCCACTGGCCCATATCTCTGCCAGCAATTCTGTCAGACTTACATTTTCACCACTCTGAAGATGACAGAATAGTCATTTTAACTTTCAATTTATCCATTAGTTTCTAGTTCAATTATCTTTTCCCATGTTTACTGACCACTCCAATTTCTTCTTCTATAAAGTAACTCTTCATATCCTATGCCCATTTTGTCTTAAGTTTTCCTTTTCATTATTAGGCTATTTTTCATTTCCTGGATACTAATCATTATAAAAAGTTTCCCTACAACAAGATCACAAAGACAGGTAAATTTTCTTTGAAATTTTTTCTAGTTTTCCTTTTCATATTTTAGTCTTATAATGTCAGAAAAAAAGACCTAACACTCAAATGTCAAAAAAACCTAACTGAATAAAAATGTGGTACATCCACACTACAAAGTACCAATTTAAAAAAAGATGAAGAACATTTCTATAAACAGATATGAAGTGATCTCTGAGAGAAGTTTAAAAAGGTACAAAATGGGCCGGACGCAGTGGCTCACACCTGTAATTCCTAGCACTTTGAAAACACTCTGGGAGGCTGAGGCAGGTGGATCGCCTGAGCCCAAGAGCTCGATACCAGCCTGGGCAGCATGGCAAAACCCAGTCACTACCAAAAATACAAAAAAATAGCCGGGTGTGGTGGCACACACCTGTGGTTCCAGCTACTCTGGAGGCTGAGGTGGGAAGACAGCTTGAGTCTAGGAGGCAGAGGTTTCAGTGAGCCAAGATCACACCACTGTACTCCAGCCTCAGTGACAGAGTGAGACCCCACCCCAGGTCAAAAAACAAATAAAGTGCACAATGGTGTATGTTATCTTTTATCTAAGGGAGGGAGAAAATATTCCTGTCTCAGCCTCCTGAGTAGCTGGGATTGCAGGCGTGAGCCACCATGCCCGGCTAATTTTTTTTTTTTTTTTTGGTGGAGATGGGGTTTCTCCATATTCATGGGGCTGGTCTCAAACTCCCAACCTCAGGTTATCTGCCTGCCTCGGCCTCCTGGGGTGCTGGGATGGGAACAGGAATTAAAAGAAATTTAAAAATGTGTAAACAAAAACTCAGTTTTATGTAAAAAACCCAATTCCCCCTGAGAAAGAGAAGAGCTGGAGTCCTTCAAAAAAAACTACTACCTGTTTTTCTATGGCTAGTGAGCCTTATCTCTCCTCCCTTCCAAGGCATTATAAAAACCCTAATCCCCTAACTGTACAACTGCAAGGTCATTAAACAAACTCAAGTTACAAAACATATTTTTCCTAAAAAAGGAAAAAATAATGTAATGCATGATTCAATTAAACAATTATCTTTGTTTCTCACTTCTATAATATGCTTCACCCTGCACAGATCTACCCCCACCCCATAAAATGCTTAAAAAATGAGTCTTTGTTCAGAACTCAGTGCTTTAAATGTTAATCCAACTGGGCCGATGCACATAAATAATTAATAATCTCCTAAACCCCATCAGTGTCTCTAATTCCTTAAAAATCCCGCTACAGGATTACAAGCGTGAGCCACTGGGGTGCTGGGATTGCAGGTGTGAGCCACCGCACCCAGCCCAATTTATTAATCAGAAAAGAATAGATCGGCCTGGTGTGGTGGCTCACGCTTGTGATGCCAAGAATTTGGACAGCCGAGCGTGGTGGATCCCTTGAGCCTAGGAGTTCCAGACCAGCCTGGGCAACATGGTGAAACCGGGTGACTTTTTTTTTGTTTTTTGTTTTTGTTTTTTTTTTGAGGCGGAGTTCTGCTCTTGTCGCCCAGGCTGGAGTGCAGTGGCATGGACTCAGCTCGCCGGTCCTCCGCCTCCTGGGTTTGGGTGGTTCTCCTGCCACAGCCTCCCTAGTGGCTGGGATTGCAGGCGTGAGCCATCGTGCTTGACTCTTTTTTTTTTTTTTTTTTTTTGGTAGAGATGGGGTTTCTCCATGTTGGTCAGGCTGGTCTCAAACTCCTGACCTCAGGTTATCTGCCCGCCTCGGCCTCCAGGGGTGCTGGGATTTCAGGCGTGAGCCACCGCGCAAGGCCCAATTTATTAATCATAAAGGAACTGATCGGCCTGGCGTGGTGACTCACGATTCTGATCCCAGGACTTTGTATGGCTGAGCGTGGGGAATCGCTTGAGCCTAGGAGTTCCAGACTGGCCTGCACAACATGGTGAAACCTGGTCTCTCTCTTTTTTTTTTTTTTGACGCAGAATTTCACTCTTGTTGCCTGGCTGGACTGCAGTGGCATGGTCTCGGCTGCCCGTGGCCTCCGCCTCCGGGTTTGGTTTGTTCTCCTGCCTCAGCCTCCCAAGTGGCTGGGATTGCAGGTGTGAGCCACTATGCCTGGCTTTTTTTTTTTTTTTTTGGTAGAGACGGAGTTTCTCCATGTTTGTCAGGCTGATCTGGAACTCCCAATCTCAGGTGATCCGCCCATCTCGGCCTCCCGGGGTGGCGCGATTCCAGGCGTGAGCCACCGTGACAGGCCCAGTTTATTAATCAGAAAGGAATAGATTGGCCTGGCGTGGTGGCTCACGCTTGTGATCCCAGCTGGGACTTTGGACGGTGGAGCGCGAAGGATCGCTTGAGCCTAGGAGTTCCAGACCCGCCTGGGCAACATGGTGAAACTGGTCTCTTTTTTTTTTTTGAAGCAGATTTTCGCTCTTGTTGCCCAGGCTGGAGTGCAGTGGCCCGGTCTCGGCTCCCCAATGCCTCCACCTCCCTGGTTTGGGTGGTTCTCCTGCCTCAGCCTCCTGAGTGTCTGGGATTGCAGGTGTGAGCCACCATGCCCAGTTAGTTTTTTATTTTTTTACTTTTTGGTAGAGACCGCGTTTCCCCATGTTGGTCGGTCTGGTCTCCAGCTCCTTACCTCAGGTGATCTGCCGGACTCCGCCTTCTGGGGTGCTGGGATTGCAGGCGTGAGTCACTGTGCCTGACCCGACACCAGGTATCTTAACGGAAAAACAAAACAAAAACCATAAAAATTAGCCGGGTCTGGTAGGCCCGGTGGGTAGTCCCAGCTACTCTGAAGGCTGATGTAGGAGGATTGCTTGAGCCAGGGAGTGGAGGTGGCAGTGAGCCATGATGGCGCTGCTGTAGTCCAGACTGGGCGGCAGAGTGGGACTGTGTCTCAGGAGAAGGGAAAGGAAAAAAAAATAACGAAAAAGTATATAAAGTTGCTGAATCAACGAACAGCTTGACAGTACATTATTGAGAGAAATAGAGGCAAAGGTTAGCAGACATCAATGTTCACTTAGTGGAACTGCAGGTGTTCCCAGACAGGAGGCTGCTACTTTTCCAAAAGAAATCCACTATTGACTAAAGAAAAAAAAAAAAAAACTTGCTTTGTTACAATATACAAATAGCTAAACTTTATATAGCCCCCTCCCTCTTCTAGCACTGCTCTAAGCCTTTTCCTGCTCTGAAATAGCTGCTATTGTTACCTCCATTGTAGAGAAAACAGATGCCAGAGGTTGTTGTGGAAGGACCACGGAAACTCTGAAATTTACCTGTAAGTTTCAGACTTAAAGGTTCTTCCTACACTGCTCCTTACGCTGCAACATTTTAGTTAACATATCTCTTAAAATACTGGTCCTTTCTATATTTGGAGGGACTCATCTTGCAGTTTGAAGTTTTCTCTTGCACTAAGCATTTGGTCATAAGCTCATTTGCATTTTATGTCAGGTTTAAGTACCTCTTTAGACATTGTTCAGTTAGGAATGTAAATATGAGCAAACAGGTATCTGATTGAAATAGATAACCTAGAAAAAAATCACTTATGAGAAAGTCAAGAAAATGTGAACTCTGGATTTGTGACTATTTTCAGAATGTATTAATTGTTTGGTATTTAATGGCATTGTGAGTATATTTATTTTTAAAAATTTCTTGTCTTCTACAGATACATATAAGGTAATTAAAAAATGATATGATGTATAGGTTTTACTTCAAAATAATTCAGAGGAAGAAGGAATGTATATAAATGAAGTGGGAATACAAATGGAACAAAACAGGATGTGGCCAGGTGCGGTGGCTCACGCCTGTAATCCCAGCACTTTGGGAGGCCGAGGTGGGTGGATCACCTGATGTCAGGAGTTCAAGACCAGCCTGGCCAACGTGGTGAAACCCCATCTCTACTAAAAATACAAAAATTAGCCGGATGTGGTGACGGGTGCCTGTAATCCCAGCTACTCCGGAGGCTGAGGCAGGAGAATCACTTGAACCTAGGAGGCAGAAGTTTCAGTAAGCCAAGATCATGCCACTGCACTCCAGCCTGGGCAACCACAACAAAAGCCCACCTTTAAAAAAAAAAATAGAAAACAAAAACTGGCCATGCCATGAATGAAAAATTGTTGATGTTGTATGTATGTAGGACAATTATATTATTTTTCTCAACTTTTTTTTTTTTTTTTTTTGAGACAGAGTCTCACTCTGTCGCCCAGGCTGGAGTGCAGTGGCGCAATCTCGGCTCACTGCAAGCTCCGCCTCCCGGGTTCACCCCATTCTCCTGCCTCAGCCTCCCGAGTAGGTGGGACTACAGGCGCCCACCACCACGCCCAGCTAATTTTTTGTATTTTTAGTAGAGACGGGGTTTCACTGTGTTAGCCAGGATGGTCTCGATCTCATGACCTCGTGATCTGCCCGCCTCGGCCTCCCAAAGTGCTGGGATTACAGGCATGAGCCACTGCGCCCGGCCTTCTCAACTTTTTTTAGGTTTGAAACTTTTTATTGAACACATGCACATGTCCCTTGATAACTGGGGCTGCTTCCCCATTATTCTCTTAGTAGCCCTTCTGATTTTCACTTCATCTTCATTCTTAGAGATTCTGGATTTTTTTTTTTTTTTGGCAAGTTCAAATATGTCTTTGCAAGGACTATCCAGCATGTCTATTTTATGAGAAAGGCTTTGCAGAGTACCTACTCAGCCATATTATCAGAAACAGAAATATTTTCCAGATTCTTGTCTTGTCCTGTTTAGGTTTTTTAAATTCCAAGAACAGTCACCTTCTTCTACCAGACACTCTGATGTTGGAAGACAAAGCATATTTTGTAAGTGGCATGATTTCTGGACTCCAGTTTAGAACAGAGCCACAGCTTTCAACAACCCAAAAATAACTTACTGTGACTCACCAAATTTAGAAAGATGGAGATTATTAAAAAAAGAAAACCTTAATTTACTATGTGACCTCTAAGTATCTGGGCTGAAAATTGTAAAGATAGAAAGGTAAATCAAAAGATATAGAGACTGTAATCATGCACTTAATGAAGCGCTAAATCAAAATATTTTGGGCATACATGAAAGAGTTTAATTTTATCACATTTTTTACTGGCACTATAGCTATTTGCAAGTACATATAAAACCACAGTGTTACATATAAACTATCAAAAAAGAACTTTTTAAGAAATGAGACTCATCTAGCAACTTTATTTAAAAGTTTATCTTCAGGGAATAATTAAGGATGGCCGTACAAAAGGATTTAGCCGTGGCGTGAGAATGTTCTCCCTGGCAAACCAATGGAAATTATTAAATGTGCAAAAGGGAACTGTTGGAATAAATTGTAATGCCTTCATATGATCGTATATTTAATCTTTTAAAATGATATTGAAGAGTTGCATAAACTGACTTAAACACACATTTGTAACACATCACTGAATAGGAGAAATATGGGCCAGCAAAGAACATAGAGTTGGTCCAATTTCTACAAAAAAAAAGAAGACTCTAATAGCATGACAGCAGGGAAGGGGGAATATGTCAATGTATGTGTGTATATGTATGTATATGCATAGCAAGTATGAACTTGAAAGGATATATATCAAATTGTTTACACAGATTACCCCAGAGAGGTAAATAACTTTGGCCTTTGGTGTTCTGTATTCCACATAATGTGAATTTTCTTTTTTTATTTAAATAGAGATGGGATCTTACCCAGGAGCAGTGGCTCACACCTGTAATCCCAGCACTTTGGGAGGGTGAGAAGGGCAGATTGTTTGAGGCCAGGAGTTCAAGACCAATCTGGCCAACACGGCAAAACTCTGTCTCCACTAAAAATTGAAAAATTAGCCAGGTGCAGTGGCTCATGCCTGTAACCCCAGGTACTCAACAGACTGAGGCATGAGAATTGCTTGAACCAGGAGGCAGAGGTTGCAGTGAGCCGAGATCGCACCACTGCACTCCAGCCTGGACAACAGACCAAGACTCTGTCAAAAAACAAAACAAAACAACAACCACAACAACAAAACAGCAATAAAGAGAAAACCTAATGGACAGGAGCGATGTCTCATGCCTGGAATCCCAGTGCTTTGGGAGGCCAATATGGGAGAATCACTTGAGGCCAGGAGTTCAAGACCAGCATGGGCAACATACTAAGACCTTTTCTCTACAAAAAAATTTAAAAATTAGCCAGGCATAGTAGTGCATGCTTATACTCCCAGCTAGCTGGGAGGCTGAGGTGGGAGGATCACTTGAGCCTGAGAGTTAGAGGTTGCAGTAAGCTGTGATCACACCACCAGAGAGCCACGACCCCATCCCCGCCTCCTTCCTCTGTCCTATGCTGCAATAAATGTTTCCCACCCACAAATAATTATTAGAGCCTCCTCCCATGTGCCAGCTCCAACCACTGCTAGGTATGATACAGGGGCATCCCTACCCTCTGGAATATACAAAATGTTACACAGACACAGTATGTACACCGGGGAAGGGGGGCCACCCCAGCAGCCCATGCCCTCGCTGGTCCACAGTTAGCCCCACTTTCCTGCCTCAGCTATCTCTCTGAATAAGAAGATTGGAGCCCCCCTGAGGGAAAAGTGGCTATGGTGAGAGTAAGGGGGCCATCAGGCTTCCTCCAAACAAACCAACTCCACCAGCCTCTGGCTCTTAAATAACAATCATCATCATCCAGAAATTTAGGGACTCAGCCCTGGTCAAGGTGGCAAAGGGTCTGTTTGTCTTTCCCCATTAGACAGAGGTCTTGTCCTGCTACCCTAATTGTAAAGGGGTGCCTGGGAAGGGGTGGTAGGGACATGGTGGCGGTGGAGACTCCAGCCCCACTTCTCCAGGCTTTGCTGACAGGGGCCTGCTTTTAATTTTTATTTTTATTCCGTGACTTTTTAAAAAAATCCCGTAACTTCTTTTCCATAACCTTTTTTTGTAACTTTTCATAAAACTTTTTTCTACTTTTTTCCCACAAGTTGTTTTGCCACAACTTTTTTACATTGTTTATCCCATAACTTTTTCACCCCACAACTTTTTTAATCCCATAACTTTTTTATTTTGTGTTCTTTTAATAAACACTTGCATAGTTATATTACAATTTTGTAAAAATGAAACACATTATCTCATGGCAAGCATGCCCAGCATTTGCACAGTATCAATACCTTTAATACTATAGTTTTCAGGAAACGCAAAATAAAATTTTAAGGCAAAAACAACACTTTGAAACAATTTAATAATTTATTACATTACAGTAGCATCACACCAGCAGTCAATAATGCCACTCTAGGGAAAAAATCTTTCAGTATTTCCATTACACATTCTGTTTACAAGAATTCATAAATTAGTAAAATTCATTCTAAGAAAACTTGGCAAATAAAGCTTTGGACTGGAATTGGCATTTCTTTCTCTGCTTTTCCTTCCCACCGTCTCTTTTTCTTATACTACAGTATTCATATTTTAAAATGTTTTAACTTATTTCAGAACATTAAGATAGCAGTTACATTTTTTAATAGTTATATTATTTTAAAATAACTCTTCAAGATAAAGTTTTAGAGAAACTATATTATGGATAGGACTGATTTACATTTTCAAATTTTCTAAAATTCAGCTTTGGGTTTACAGCTGATATTTTTTCATTTCTGGAAAATCTATCAGGTTTAATCAAATACTTTTAAAATAATTATTACATACTGCAGTCTTTAAATAGGTGTTTTGATTTTCCTACAGAAACTAAAATGTATTCAGTGCAACTCACATTTTAAAATTCTATGTTTCTGATGAACTCTTAACCATCCAATGTTGCCTTCTAAGCAAACTGAGAGCTGCCTTACACTGAATGAGGAAGAGCACAAATACTCGGCTGAATGAGGTATCGCAAAAGACGGCATGCACTTTGAAGAAAGACTTAAGTTATTCTCATACAATTTCCATTCTTTTTAGCTTTTTCTTAAATATATGACAAATACCTACACAAAGAGTGGTATTTCAGTCAATATAGTAAATTTATTTTCCAGACTGACCTTCAGTTTAAATATGCCAGTGTGTGATTTAATCCATAGGCACCTGATGAACACATTATTGTCAGATTGGTTACAGATGCTAAAAGCTATCTGAAGGTCATTCCTAGTCACTGATATTTATCACGGTAAAAGTGAAGTGATTTCAAAGATAAAAGTACCTTTGAAATAATTTATCAATGTATTAGATAAACCCAGTTTCAGAATGATAAAAGAAAAAACGTTAGACCAAATAATGTGGCTAATTAACAGCGGTCTGATTTCTAGCCCGAGGGTTTAAAATGCTCTTAAAGTAACTGTCTTTAAACTGAACTCAAAGAATGCAAAAGCGGCAAGTTCAGAAAATAAAAGGCAAGAACAGGACTTTAAGTGCATTTTAAACCCACGGGCTAGAAATTGTACCACTCTTAATTAGCCGCATTATTTGGTCTAACATTTTTTCTTTATCATTCTGAAACTGGGTTTATCTAATACATTGATACATTCATAAAATTTGGAAGAGTCAGTTGAAGTCACAAGGACCGAATATTTGCCCTCGTTCAGTGAATGCCGGCAAATCTGTTATTCCATTGGTTAAATCATATTGTTGCTCTCCTGTTAATGTCATAGAAGTATCAGGAGGATGCCAAACGCTAAATCTGGAGATGGTCTAGTAACTAGAAATCCCCACCCCAGGGAGAACACATACATATCTCCCTACCTCCTAATAATGTGATGTGTTCTGGAACACAGACATTAGAACTTCATGAAGTTTGAACTGTTGAGTCTTTCCCAAGCATCATCAAGTTTTGATTTAGGCAATATATGACTGAAATGCATTCATTCATCACGCATAGGCACAGTCACATAAATATTGCACAAAACATGTCCCTAACTGAAACCGAGAGGTACAGAAACATATTTCACTCTTTGTAAAGAAGTTTGTGAGAAAATATAACTGTGTGATTGTATAGACACGTTTCCTGATAATACATCGACGTTCACAAACAGTAGATTGCACTGCAGTTTGTAAACATTTTAAGTTTCATAAACCTCCTTGATTTTCAAAGATAGTATAATACTGTCTACTAAAATTCCTTTTTGTTTCAACTAAGTACTCTCACACGTATTAGTTTATAATAATGTTTCTTATTATTTTTTAAAGTGTTTTCCATTCAAAAAGAAGTAAATTCCTATGTCAGAGTAACCAAGGTGGTTGAAGAATAGGTATTAGCCAGAGAGGTCTAGATGGTAAAATCAGTCTTCAAGCCTGAAAGAAGCTCCGTGAACAGAGAGGAATGCCAGGCGTCACACAGCTTTCCTTCACTCTAATTCATTCTTGGCTAGAGCCTGTATGCCTGTTCCAGGGACATTTGAACTCGTAAAGGATTTCTTATGATCTTCACTAAATACATTAAGAAGAATGCCAACCAGTGCCCTTTTGTGTACTGAGGCATGTAGTCATGTGATTTAAACAGGTAACATGAACTCTGACTTTAAAACGTATTATAGATACAAATGCTCTAAGCTAGGAAAGGTTTTCCACATCCACAGTCAATGATGGGAACCTTTCATTCCTCAGAAATCATCCTTTTTTAGGTCTTCGAAAAAGAGTACAACTGCTGCAGCTCATGATGCAGTATCTTCATGAGCCCAGAGCACATACAAATCCTAAGGGAACCACCATAATACAGCGCTAATTCTTGGCACCGGGACAGATGAAACACACTCTATCCTGCACATACCTGCCAGAGCAGGCCACTTTCCTCTTCTGTGAGATTTAAAAAGCTCCCCCAAAAGGTTATGACTCCCATCACCAATACACAGAAAATGGAGGAAAGGCTGTTTCCAGTTCTCGGCCTTTGAACAGCTCTAAATGTCAGTACTCATAGTGACATATTACAAAGTAATAAACAGTGCACACTTGGGGGCAGACCACATATTGAGCTAATGAAGAGCTCACTGTGATTTAGATCAAACACTAGCAGAACATAGGCAAATTTTATCTGAATTCTGTAATGAATATACATGCTGCAATAACATTAAAAAAGCATGGCAGCCTATTCCAAACCAATGAGAACAGTTTTGTGCAAAGAGTGGGTCTTTGCGTGTTTGAACTCCCACCACATAAGGGCAAACTTGATATGCATGCTAATGACCTACAATTATGAAATTAAAAGAGAAAAATACTAAAGGATGCCAGAGTGAACATCAGTGAAAGCCACAGAGACCCACTCTCTTTTAACATTTTACAAATAAACTTAAACTATAAAATAGAAACACAAATAATCATGAGTGGCTCTAACATTCAAATGAACTAAATGAATTGTGTCGGAGATTAACCCCATAACTTGGTTTCTTATTTAAAAATTTCTTGGCCAGCTCTTTGATGATGATGATGTTTATCTCCTTCTTCTCGGCAGCCAAGCCCAGCAAAAGAATGGAAGACAGCCATTGCTGCCCAAGCCTGGGTGCTCCTGGTGGTCCTGCACGATCGGCTGTGCAGTAGGGTTGTCACAGGGAGGACCCTCCCTGGCCTCTCCTTGCGCAGAGGAGGTGAGGCTCACCTCACAAAGATCTTTGGAGAGAGGGAGGCAGGGATCTGAGCACAGTGGGAGCCCCCCTCTTCCTGCCTGCCCACCCCGCCTGAGGGCTCTACTCACCACCATGCTTGTCTGCAGCCCCAAGCTCCTGGGGGGCTGGGGCTCCTGGACCGGGCTCATCAGCAGGGTTCTGGGCAGCGGCCAGGAATTTTCTGTGCCCATTGTTGTCGTCGCCACAGGCCCCAATACCATCTGCTGCAGCTCCAGCAGCTTCACCTGGAGGGAGGGGTGCTCAGCTGTCATGCCACTGCCTGCGCCCACCCTCACACCCGCACCCCCACAGAGATGTTGCACACCCTACCTTCATCTCCTCCCTGTCCTGGGCCAGCCTCATGATCTCCTCCTCCCAGTGCCACATCTTTGGCATGGCCCCCTGGCTCTGTTAAAAGGTGATGGGTTTTCCTGCGGGAGGACAGGGCTCAGACACTGGGGCCCCTCTGACGGCCCTGCAGCTCCCCCTGCCATGCCCTGGCCTCCCACTCACTGATGGCATCTCTCTCGCCAGTACTGGATGGATCGTATTTCTTGTTTCTTCACCAGCTCACTCAGGTCTGCCTTCTCCTCCAGGTGGTCCATAAAGCTGCTCTGGAGCCAAAATATTGTGGTCACATCTCGGCAGTGACCTGCCCTCAGGTGGCGTTTTCAAGTCATGGAGAAGGCGGAGGGGAGTCCTGGCGTGGGCCAGCTTCTCCATGAGTTCCTGCAGGACCCGGTGGGTCTCCCCACTCACAGACTCGCCCCCAGTCCCTGGGGCTGGGACCACTGCCTCTGGCTCCTTCTGGGCCGAGGCCACCGGGTGAGCCAGGTGCTGGCAGCACACCCTCTGCTCTTTCACCTGCTCTCGTAACCCTGCCTGCTCCTCCTGGGCACTGGCTCCAGTGGACTTGAAAAATGCCACCTGAGGGCAAGATGTGAGCATTCTTGTAGGGGCATACACAGAAGAAATGGGGCAGAGAGTTGGAGCGCAGCCCCTTCCCTTGGGGCCTCAGAGAGTGCACCTGTTGGTCACAGGTGAAATGGTGTCTGACCACTGGCTCTCGGAAGGGGTGAAGGTCCAGAGAAATCAGAAGGCAGGGAATCTAAGAGCATAAAGGGGTCTTGGAGGGACCACAGAGGAAGGTGGCAAAGTGGGTGCAGGGGGAGTCAGGCTCACCGTGGCCTCCCCGCTCTCCAGGTCCTCTGGGACGCTCGGCATGGGCTGAGGTTCTCCTCCATCTCCTGTGGGGGGTGGCCAGAGGGGTCCTCAGACAACCCAACAAGGGAGGTACCATGGGCCCACCTCTACCTCCACCCTCACTGTGTAACCCTGAGCCAGCCCCTCCCCAGAGAGGAATGAGCTGCTGTTCTTTATTTTTACTTTTAAGAATCAAAATCTTCCTATTCCGCCCAGGCACACTCCCACTACTGGTCGATGTGGGAGTTCTGACCTGCTCCCTTTCTGACCTGGGCCAGTTCAGCCATCCTTAGGCAACTTGGTGGCCCCCTGCTCACAGGAGGTCACCACACTGATGCCAGACTTAGTGCAGGCACCCGGTCGGCATAGTGACCAGCTGTTCTAAAGGTCTCTTCCAACTCCTCAATCCTATGCTGCTAACAGTCCCCCCTTCCTCCTGGGGCTCTCTCCTCTTCCTCTGAGCGGTCTCCCGTACCTTCCCCAGGGAGAGCCATGAGGCCCAACTGGGCTGTTAGCTGCTGGTTCTGCTTGCTGGCAGCTTCCAGGCGCTCCTAAGGGGCCAGGAAAGAGTGAGAAGGGATGGAGTTTGCCAGGTCGTCCCCCTCACCGCCCCATCCTTGCAGCTCCCTCCCCTGGGTCTCCTGCAACTTTTGGCGGGCCATCTTGGCCACCGCTTTGCCCCAAGCTTCCTGCTGCTGCAGCTGGTTCATTAGCTGGGTCTGCTGCAGTCACTGCCTGTGCAGCACCTCCTTCTCAGAGGTCAGCTGCTGATAGGTGGCCACCTGCTGCTGATAGGTGGCCACGTACTGCTGCAGGTGGCCCAGGTAAAGGTCTGGCTGCTGCTGCAGACTCTGAGCCTCTTGGCTCTTCAGCTCCACCTGCAGGAAGACCCTGGGTGTGCGGGCACGTGGTGGCTGGTTTCCAGATTCTGGGCCCATTAATAGGGTAGCGAGGGCACTGTGGGGGCTCTGTCGGCTGCCCAGGCCCCTGTCTCCTTACTCCAGGCCTAAGTGACTGCCTCGCTTTCCTAGAACCCCATGCCTCCTTCCCCAGCCTCAAATCTCATACCCTCTTCTCATTTAATCCTCAGCACCTCTGTAAGGAAAATGCTGACTTCCTTTTGAAATTAAAGAAACAGAGACTTAGAGATGCAAAGTACTTGAATGGTGACCAGTGGAACGGAGGCTGGAATCCAGTTTTAATGTAAGGAGTCTTTCTGTTTTGTTTTGAGACAAGAGTGTCACTCTGTGGCCCAGGCTGGAGTGCAGTGATGCAATCTCAGCTCACTGCAACCTCCACCTCCTGGGTTGAAGCAATTCTCGTGCCTCAGCCTCCTGAGTAGGTGAAATTACAGGCACGTCCACCATGCCCCGCTAATTTTTTTTTTTTTTTTGTAATTTTAGTAGAGATGAGGTTTTACCACATTGGCCAGGCTGTTCTCAAACCCCCAACCTCAAGTGATTCTCCTGCCTCAGCCTCCCAAAGTGCTGGGATTATAGGCATGAGCCACTGCGCCTGGCATAAGGAGCCTGTTATACCACTGTCTCTTACCCTGTGACTGGGGGGCTCCATGCCTCTAGCTGGGATGATGATGTCCAGACCTGGGAGGATCCCAGGGCTACCCACCTCTAAAAGTCAGAGGGTGGGAAGCAAGAAACAGCCACAGGAATGCCCTGGGGGGGTGCTGTGGTCACCAGCCCCCAGGCTGGAGCTGCCTCTGGCCTGGCACCTCCCCTCCCCAGAGGCTAGTGCCCGCCTCCCAGCCCTTCTTGGATGGGGTGGAGGTTTCCGTCTCCTTCACCTCATCCAGCTTCTCCTGTAGCTCCTTTACTTGCTGCTCCAAATGCAGGGTGCTCTTGTTCTCATTGTTCAGGACAGAGAAAAGGAATCAGCAACCACCCACTGCAGCTGGAGACCCCAGAACTTGGTGTCTGCCTCCCATGGCACGAGGAAGGGTGGAGACAGGTTAGAAAAATCATCCCCTCTCTCCCACAGCCACCTGGTTCACAGGTGCCTTTAGAAGTAACATTTCACGTGAGGGCTACACTGCCTGGTTTTAGAGGTGGGGAAACAAAGGCCCGGAGGGCTAGGGAGGAGGGCAGGCTCCCCAGCTGGGGCAACGCACCAGCTCCTCGAAGACGCTCTGTGGCTTGGCCAGCTGCTGAAGCCTCTCCTGCTGTTCCTGGAGCCTCTCCTCCTGCTTCTGAAGCCTCTCTTCTTGGACCCGGTTCAGGAGACTTATGCGCTGATTCTTTTCGACCTGGGCCTGGAGCTTTCCTGCCACTCTCTCGAGTTGCTTCCTCAGGTGCTGCAGCTCCACCTCAGAGGGCACTGCTGGGGGCTCCGGGGGCAGGGGTTCAGCTGAGAAAGGAAGCAGACAATAAGGGCCTCCGGATTCTCAAACAAAACAAAACAAAACAAAACAAAAACCCTCCTCTTGGTGCACAGCTCCTCTCAGGCTCCCCAAACTTGGCCTTGCTGCTAATGATTCCTTGCACCTGGATGGTAGCCTGTCTTCAAAGCCACTTTCAGATAGAGAGAACTGTGGGTGGCTGACAATGGGCCCCCTTTGCTGATAGGGACACTGAGGCTCATAGAGATGACGACTTGCTGTCTCCTGGCACAGACCTCTTTCCCTCTGCCTCCCTCTCCCTTCCATCCACCCACCTCCCTAGGGCATTCTAAGCCACCCCCACAGCCCTCTGATGCCAGTCCTGCTCCCAGGTCATGCCAGCCCCATCTTACCCATCTGATTTTTGAGTTTGGACTGCAGCTCCACTACCCGATGCGTATAGTGATTTTTTGACTTTTTCAAGGTGTCAATCTGCCCAAAGCACAGAGGGAAAGGGCCCTGGAGAGAGGGGCTGGTGGCTGGGCAGGCTCCCATCTCCCTCTCTGCCCCCACCCCCACAAAGCCCAGACCCATGACCACCTCTGGCCGTACTATTCTCATTTTACAGATGCCCAGAAAGATCTAGTGACCTATCTAAGGTGGGGTGGCTGAAGGGTCAGATCTCACCTCCTGCGACATTTTGCTCATCCTCTGCTGCCACCGGGCCCTCTCTCCTTCTATTTGGCAAGCATATTGATCTCGTTCTAATTGGACTTGGGTCTGCAACTCCTTCAACTGCAAGAATGGGCACAGAAGTTAGGAAGGGCTGTCACTGGTCCTCACCTGCTCCTGGCCACCTGGGGTCATCTTCCTTCCACATCCCTCCCTCTGCAAAACCTCACCCGTGTTAGCTGTGTTTTCAGCCGTGCCTTCTCCTCTGTGGATTTCTTTAACCGCCACCAGCTAAGTTCTCTACTGCGGCTCGAGAACTGGATGGTGAAGAGTGAGAAGTTTCGATCTGGGGAGCCCGGGATATTCCACAGAGTGCCCCTTAAAAGGGCCAGGGCTAGGCTCAATAAACAACTCGGTCAGTAAAGATCAAGGCATTTCCAAGCCCATAGTCTGGTTTTTAAAAGAACTCAGAAAAGTTGGAAGGGACAGGGAAAGAGATTGAATTTACAGCTGGCTAACAGAGGCCCAGAGAGATCAGATAATATTGCTATTGTTACTACTATTATTATGACCACTGTTTGAACCTTTATGGAGTGCTTCAACAGGTACCATGCTAGTGATCCCATTTAATCCTCACAACCACCATAGGAGACAGTTACTATGATTACCTCTATTGTGTATTTGAAAAAACATGGAGTATTTGAGGTTAAGTGCTTGCCTAAGATCAATTAGGCAGAGCTGGGATTTGAACACCCAGGTCTATCTGATTCTCTAAGCCCATTTTTCTTGCTGGGGGTGGGGGCACAGATAAGAAGGGGAAAATTAATCTTTATGTGCACTGTTTGAAACGATGATACATTCGCATAGTCCAAAACTCAGAAAGTACAGAAAGGAAGTATCTCCCAGCCACCCTGTTGCTGTCTCCTGAATTTTTTATGAACACTCTCAGGCATGTTTTATGTCTATTATCATAGTATGTACACAAACATGCACACACACACACATTTCCCCTCTCTACAGAAATGGTAACATATTAAAGGTACTCTTCTGTACCTTCACAGTACGAGTACCCAATACCCCACCCAGGACCTGGCCAAGACCACAGCCAGGTAAGGGCAGGGCAGGCACTTGGCCTCCAAGCTCTGTGTCCAGTGCTCACTCCCCACAGTGCCCCCCAACTCACCCACAGCAGCTGACTCAGCCCCATGCTGCCTCTAACAACCATAAACAAAAGCAGCGAGAAATGGCCATGCTGCCTTCTGGGCAGGACACTCCATCCTGCAGAAGGGACCTTTAGGCTCACTCCTCCATCTGTGAAGCCGGGCACCCAGAGGACAGGGCAAGTGGTTGAACTCACACTGATATCCTTCTTCTGTTTGGTGGCGACAGCAGAGAGAGCCTGCTCCAACTCTCCTATGCACTGCGATGAACATTCCAGGTGGCCTGCCAGATCCTTGGACTCTTCTGCAATGAGAGAGTTGAGATGGGGCCCAAAGGACTCCCCCTGAAGACCTGTCAAAGTGCCAGGTTGAAGGATGAAAGGGTGTCCAGATTCCTACCTTCAAAGTGTCTGAGAACACCTTTTGTGTGACACAGGTCCGTGTGGAGCTCATTTTTCTCTGTGTTCAATATCGTGATTTGAACCTTTGGGAGAAAAATCAAGCAAGTGCTGAAAGAGAAGGAAAGAAACATTCTCGGGAGGACAGGAGGAAACTTCACACCTTCCACTCACTTTTAGCCTCCATTCGGCCTGGTGTCTCTTCTTGTTTTCTTTCTTTTCCTATAGGAAGAGGAAGACAGAGCTCTTACCAGGGGAAGGCAGAGATGGCACAGCAAGAGACATGCCCCCAGAATGCCACCAATGCCCCAGGACAGGCCCACCCATGGGACCAGGTTATGAGAGGCCCTGTGGGGATGGGGTGGAATGTGAGGAGTGAGCCTTCTTCCCCAGGCTGGGAGTGGGTGAGATGAGACTGAGGCCTCTATGTCTGAGTGCCCCCCAAACCCAGCAGTCATGTCTCGAGGAAAGGAAATCACGTTACTTCTTCCAGTTGATGTTCCAGGTCTTTATTCTGTTGTTTCTGTGGGGAGAGTCAAATGAAGGTGATGGAGGGTGGCCCCTCAACTCTATTCCCCAGACCAGGAAGCGGTAGGCAGGGGCCAGGAATGGATTTTAAAGGCAAAGTTCTCAGACATAATGGGAACATGAACCGGTAAACTCTTCTCAAGCTCCCAAGGACAGAGGATTTGGGTCTTTGTTGGTTTTTGCCCACAGCCACAGAACTCAAAGTCTGAATCAGGACTCTCTTGAGAGGACAGTAACATAAACCCCTAGAGATGGAGTTTGAGAAAGGCCCCTCCTTCTGGCAGCTTGTGATTTAGAAAAGTGGTTCATTCAATAAATATTTACTGAGCACGTATGGGCCAGGTATGGTTCTTCACAGCAGATATAGGATGGAAAAGGACAGACAGAGCCCTTGGCCCTGAGGTTTCCATTCTAGGGGGCCTTTAAATCTCGGACTCTCAGAGCTAACAGAGACCTTTGATACTCACTACCTCCTCTGGAAACACAAGCCCAAAAAGGAGAGGTGGCTTGTCCAGAATCGAAGATCAAATTAGGGACTGAGTCACAGCAGAAATACAGGGCCCCTGACAACCAGTCAGGGTAGCAATTCCCCGAGAGGCAACAACCCCAGGGCGTGTGTAGCAAGGACTTGAGCAGGGATGTCTGGAGAGGAGAGAGTTGGCAAAGAGGGCAGCAAAAGAAAAGCCACGCTGCATGCTCTGGGGTCCCTCCAGGTGAGGCCTGGGCACCCCAGCTCCCTATTTACCCTTGGCACCAGGGGCCCCCAGCTCTTTCTTCAGGGCCCTAAGGGGAAACCAGCCCAGGATTGGCAGCATGGAATCAGGGGACCCCACTGAACTCTTACCAAAGATTCGATGGTGTTCTTCAGTTCATTGACTTTTACGGACCTTGAATCCCAGACTACTGCCGGTTCTCGGCACGGGCTCTGAGGCGCATGCAGAGAGGAGGAGGTGGAGCAGGAGTTTGGGGAGAGGTAGAGAGAATAATCATTAGGGCTGGGGTGTGTGGGCTGTCTCAGCTGGCAGAGGAGTACCCAGTCCCCTCTGTGTGAGGAGGTTGGAGGGCTGGCCTGCAGGGTCACTGCACCTCCACCCAGAGCCTCTTACCTCCAGATCCTTCAGGGTAGCCGATGATGTAGGGCCCTCTCCGTGGAAAGCTGTTGCTGACTACAAGAGATGAGAGTGCATATGGAGATGTTCTGTCCCCCTCAGTGTCTGAGCCCTCTGACTTCCTTTCTTCCCCATCAACTGGCAACATTTTCTTTTCTGCCTATCTTGGACCTTTGTCCCATAACTCTGTGCCAACTTCTCTCATGGTTCTTATCTCCCCACCATCCCACCCTGGGGCCATTTCAATGACTCCTGATGGCAAGTGACTCTTCTCATTGTCCTGGCTTCCCCTTGAGACTGGGGATGAGGAAAATCAAACAGCAATGCTGGGTGTCCTGGGTGTTTACAGCAGGCCATGTACTATGTACTAGGGATTAACATAAAAACAACAATAACAAATCTCATTTAAACTTCACAAATGGAAGTCAAACAATACCACCTCTGTTATACAGATGTAAAAAGAGAGGCCCAAAGAGCTCAAGCAACTTGCCATAAATCATATCCCTCCCAGACGGAGAGGCGGAGAGGCAGGATTCAAACCCAGAATTCCTTTTTTTTTTTTTTTTTTTTTGAGACAGAGTCTCGCTCTGTCTCCCAGGCTGGAGTGCAGTGGCACAATCTCGGCTCACTGCAAGCTCTGCCTCCCAGGTTCACGCCATTCTCCTGCCTCAGCCTCCCGAGTAGCTGGAACTACAGGCGCCCGCCACCATGCCTGGCAAATTTCTTTGTATTTTTTAGTAGAGACGGGGTTTCACCATGTTAGCCAGGATGGTCTCAATCTCCTGACCTCGTGATCTGCCTGCCTCGGTCTCCCAAAGTGCTGGGATTACAGGCGTGAGCCACCACACCCGGCCAAACCCAGGATTCTTAACCAGTACCCAACAGTCCATCCACAATTTTAACAATTACCCTCTACTGCCCCTTGGGCCCCCTGTCCCCAGGAGCCTGGCCAGCCAAGACTCACATCCCCAGGTGACTGGCAACCACCAAAAGTGGCTGTCTCAGGGATACTGCCATTTGTTTTCCTGTTCCTCTTCTCTCCTGCTGTAACTCTACGGCTCTTTCTCTGCCAATATTCTTTAAACTGTGGGAAAGAAGAGCAGTAATACTCATGAGAACTGTCAGCCCCTACAGCCACATCCTCCTTTACAGTTTTTACAAAATACTCTTATACACCATCTGATGTAATGACACCAACAACAGTACAAGGTGTTGTCACAATCATTTAGTGACTGAGAGGGACTGATATCATGGCTAGAAAAAAGAAAAAGGCGATACTGGGACTTTGAAACTCAGTCTTCTGACTCCAAGCTCTGAGGTTTTGCCAAGAATCAGCAGCTGCCAGGGGCCAAAACCAGAGGCAGAGGTAGAAAAGTAAACATTAAGTAGGCAGGAACTGTATGCCATGTGGTTTAGAGTCAGACATTCTCACACGTCTGTTAGTGTGAAGAAGTGCACCAGTACCTCTCAAACTTTTATATCAATGTGTCCTCATGGCAGAAGGCAGCCTTTTTGTTAAATCTGGGAATTTAGCAGAAAGAGGACAAACCAAGTCTCATTTCAGAGAGAAGTCTGGTATACTCTTAGAAACCTATGTGACTGTCATCCCTAAGTACATTCATGTTTTTTCTCTTGATCTCAAGAGAATCAAGGGAAACTGATGCTTCAGAAAGATGTCCCACATTTATCCTGTGGCACTCAAAGTACCCAAGGTGGAGATAATATGAGCAAGATTCAAGCTGTCAAGTTCAGTTTCCCAAGATCTATTCCACAGAAGATGAGCAAATCTCACTTCAGAGACCACTGACTGAAGGGCAGTCTGGTCCCAGAACCATGGAGAATTGGAATATGAGATAGAGAACTGAGAAAACAATGTTGAAATATCTCTGGAAAGTAGAAGCCTGGGAGAAAACCAAACCAAACCAATTCTCCCATTGCCACCCAGAGACACTGTGAACCTTTTGAGCTCATGGGGGAAGTGTAGGCTTTTCCCACTGTCAATGTCTATGTTAAGGGAGTGAGGCAGCCTGAAACCTCTTGCTCCTAGGTCCCATCATCTCCATTCCCTTTGCAGCTGGAAATTTGTGCTGTGACCAGAGGAATCAGAAATGGGGTGACAACGCTTAGGGGACTGGGTCATAAGATCAAAGGCTGGTCTTGCAGTAACGACAGTTCCTAGGTGGATTGTGACATCACTACATTCCACTCCTCCTGGTCGGGGGGAGGGACCACATCAGCACAATGTCCGAGTTGCTGCTCCACAATGGGGGAGGGAAACACAGGGTTGGGACCCAGCTCCTTGGAGATGCCAGCGCAAAGAGCCCAGGGAGGTCCACCTTGAGGCAGCAGGAGGGGAGGGCAGAGTCTGCAGCAGGGAGCGCCAGGCGTCACCAGCCCAAAGTCCCCCAGGGATGCCTGGCGCGGGCGGGGCCTGGGGCTGGGGGACCGAGGTCCTTGGAGACGCGAGCCCAAAGAGACCAGGGAGGTCGAGTTTGGGGCGGCAGGAGGTGAGGGCCCAGTAATGGAGCGGGAATCCCCAGGAGTCACCCACCCGAAGTCACCCTGGGGTGACTGACGAGGGCAGGGACTGGGCTGCTTGCTTAAGGGGCAGGGCTGACTGACAAGACTTTGGTGGGTGGAGCCCAGAGGCGCCAGGGTTGGGGGCCCAGTCCGGTGTGCCTCAGGAGTGGTATGGACTCTGGCAGTGGTCTTGTCATCGGAGGGGATCTGTGGCTGGGTTGGGGGGTGATGACCTGGTGCATTTTTACCTTTGTCTTGGCTACAGCCAATTTGCTCTGTCGAGTTTCTTCTGCCATCATGGGGTGGGTAGGGAGGCAGGGTTGGGGCCACGTCAGCGAAATCCCAGCGAGCACTAATCAGTGCTTCCAGTCGCCTACCAGGCAGCTGTGTGACTGAGCCAGAGGAGGCATAACCAGGGCCCCAGTAGAATGCAGAATAGGGGTGTGGCCTTAATGCTCCAAGCCCATTGGTCAATGACAAAGATGAAAGGGAAAGGGGGGGTGTGGCTGGGCCCCAGTGTGTCCAGAGGGACCTGTGGCTCACAAGGAAAGCTGCCCATGCAACCGCTGCCCTGCCCACTCTGGGAGAGGGGAGGGGCCAGCTTTTGCTTTAAAATTTTTAAAAATGTTATGTGTGTATACTTTATATATATATATGTGTGTTTCTGTGTATGTGTATCTATGTGTTCCTCCAGAGCTGTCTTCATTACCCAGCTTCTATGCAAGGTCTATGATTTTGGCCTATATTTTTCATCTTCAAATACAGTAAAAAAATTACCAGTACTACCTTAACTGAGATACAGATCCTATAAAAATGGAAAATCCATAGCATGCTTGATCATTAATGAAGCAGACTATATTATCCAACATTCCAATAAGATAAAATAATCACAATGATTCTCTTTGGTGGAAAAACGTTTATCTTATTCTCCTATGTTATTGTTAAGATTTTTTTTCTTAAACAAGAAACATGTCTAATATCTGTAGAAACACAAAGCTTTGGGGGTGGGTGCAGTGGCTCACGCCTGTAATCCCAGCACTTTGGGAGCCCAAGGCGGGTGGATGACCTGAGGTCAGGAGTTCGAGACCAGCCTGGCCAACAGGGTGAAACCCCATCTCTACTAAAAATACAAAAACTAGCCAGGCGTGGTGGTGGGTGCCTGTAATCCCAGCTATCGGGAGGCTGAGGCAGGAGAATCACTTGAACCCGGGAGATGGAGGTTGCAGTGAGCCAAGCTCACACCACTGCACTCCAGCCTGGGTGACAGAGCGAGACGCCATCTCAAAAGAAATAAAATAAAATACAAAGTAAATTTTAAAAGTTTTCAATTTAATAAGCACTCAAAGCTCTTTACCAATTTAAAACAAATACAAGGTCCATTTTTCTAGAATCACTTGGCTTCTCTAAGCCTTGCAGATGAAACTGAATTTCTCACTTGATACTTGGCTATGACTTGCAATCATGAAAACCAAGAATTGTGTTATGTCACTGTGTACTGCTTGTTACCTGTATTTCACATGAGGCTGGGATCAAGGGTCGAATCTTTCATGATTTGCTCCATAACCTGTGCGCTTCTTATCCCAGACCAAACTAAGCTTTTGTTTAGAGTTCTACAATTTACCGTTAGTAGACAAGAGTGGTTCTCAGTAATGTAGTCTCTGGACTAGCAGCAGCAGCAGCACCTGAGAACTTTCTGTAAGTGCAAATTCTCAGGCCCTACCCTGGACCTGGTGAATCAGAATCTCTGGAGTAGGGCTCAGCAATCTGTGCTGCAGTAATCCCTCCAGGTGCTCAGGAACCTCTGGCATATAGCAGGTAGAAAAATGTGTTTCCTTTTGTAGGTCCAAAGCCAGGGATACTATATGTTCTACCTCAATATGAAACAATGACATGCAATTAAAACACTCAACTCTCCTTCCTACTCCCACCCTCCATCCAATGTGTTTTATTTTTATGAGTTCAATAAGAAAACAAGTGGCAGTCAGAAGTTTAGTCTAAAAAGTATATTTACAAGTATTAGTTCTCATCCAGCCTGACCTCATACAAAACCATTTACATCCTCTTACAGCTAAAATTTTTAAAAAGTATCTTCACATTGTAAGTCTCAGGCACACTAGGAGTTCTATAATAAAACACCAAGTAGATTGGAATGTCCAAACTTACTAGAGAAGTGGAATCATTGGCTATATTTTCAAATTGCATTCCAAGGAAATTTAAGTTCTGAAATTTTTTCACCTTCATACTTCCAACTTAATAGAATTCAACCAGAACACTCCATTCCTTCAAAGCCTCTAGCCAGGCAAAGTTTTACCGTATTACTTCTTGCTTTCAATGGATATAAAGCAGCATCCTGGTAGGCACATTTTGTATGCCTGCAAAGATGCAGAACTAAACAGTTCTATCTGTTCCATGTTAAAACAAAAGTCCTGTAAACCTTGGATGGTGAGTGTAATACTTCAGAACTAGCACCAAAGCCTCAAATATGAAAAGATACCAAGAACAGCACTAGCAAAGAAAACTAAACTCTCAGCCAGGAGCAGTAGTTCACACATGTAATCCTAGGACTTTGACAAGCCAAGGTGGGAGGATTACTTGAAGTCAGGAGTTCAAGACAAGCCTGGGAAGCATAGAGAATTCACATCTCCACAAAAAATTTTTAAAAACAGGTGGGCATGGTGGCACACACCTGTAGTCCTAGATACTCGGCAGTAGTACACACACACACACAAAATAAACAGAGATACAGGACAAAGACATACTTTGGATTCTTCTAAAAAAAAGTTATATTCTTGCTTTTCAGCCAGGCGCAGTGGCTCATGCCTGTAATCCCAGCACTTTAGGAGGCCAAGGCAGGCAGATCATGAGGTCAGGAGATCGATAGCATCCTGGCTAACACGGTGAAACCCCATCTCTTACTAAAAATACAATAAATTAGCCAGGCGTGGTGGCAGACGCCTGTAGTCCCAGCTACTCAGGAGGCTGAGGCAGGGGAATGGCGTGAACCCGGGAGGGGGAGCTTGCCGTGAGCCGAGATAATGCCACTGCACTCCAGTCTGGGTGACAAAGTGAGACTCAGTCTCAAAAGTAAATAAATAAATATATATATTATATATATATTTTAAAGTTTACAGAAGTTGTTCATTTTACAAAAAGGAGTTTTTCATATTTACGTTCGATTTCATTATTTTCTTAATATTATAAATACATTTCATATAGATAGAGTGTGGATTTTTTTTCTGGTGTAATGTGTATTCTTCATTTTTGTTATTTATTGCTCTTTAAAAGCATCAGATTCCTATACAAAGAAGCTTGCAATAGTATAATGAGAAAATTAATGGAATTTATGTAAATATAAATACATGAATTGATTAAAACGTAGTTATTGTAGTAACAGTAGATGCCTTTTGTATTGACTATAATTCATTCTATCTTTGAAAATTGAAATAAAATTAAAAATATTTTAGCTTATCCTAAACTTATTTCATTTATTTTTCCTCATATAACCATATACAGTATAAAAGTGAGGGATTTTTAAAAATTTGATTTCCCATTAATTCACCTTTTTGCTTCTTGATAATCTAAGTGGAACCTCAGAGAAACATATATTGGTATTCTTCCAAAATCTCTTTAAGCATAACTTAATTAGGGTTCTCATCAACAGCAGAGAAAGATACAGAATTCTGGAAGTTCTTTCTTACTTGATAATGACACACAAAACAAAAGACATATATCAAAATAACTTGCTTACATGGCTATGAAATAGCTATCCAGGATAGTAGATCTATGTAGTTTTATTGTGAATGAACAGAAGTCATTGCATATTGAATAAAAAGGTGAAGTGTAATTACATACAATGCTTGTCAAATTACTGTTGTCAATTTTAAAAAAGGAATTACAATTTGAGAACAGAAATTATTATTATTATTATTTTTTGAGACGGAGTCTCGCTCTGTCACCCAGGCTGGAGTGCAGTGGCGCGATCTCGGCTCACTGCAAAGCTCCACCTCCTGCGTTCACGCCATTCTCCTGCCTCAGCCTCCCTAGTAGCTGAGACTACAGGCGCCTGCCACCACGCCCAGCTAATTTTTTGTATTTTTAGTAGAGACAGGGTTTCACGGTGTTAGCCAGGATGGTCTTGATCTCCTGACCTCGTGATCCACCCACCTCAGCCTCCCAAAGTGCTGGGATTACTGGCGTGAGCCACCTCGCCCGGCCCATATTTTTAATATTATCTAGAAATATTAAATAGAAACATAATTTAAGCATGGGCATGCAGTATATTCTGCTGTAAATGGACTCTGTGACCACAGAACAGTCATGCTGTCTTGGGGAATGGAAGACTTTGGCTGTGTCCATGAAGACATGTTTGTTCCCTGAAGTTTCATTTCCCTATAGCTATCCCTTAGGTTCCATTACTAAAACTGAAAGAATGAGTCAGCAAATAAGCCTGTGGGCCTCATCCATTTCCATTTATTTCCATATGTTGATATGCTGCATATTTAATAAGGAAAAAAGTTTTTCTTAACAAAATAAAACTGTAGACTATAAGATCTTCTTCGTCCCTACTATTCTATTTTGCTAAGAATAGCAATAATTTACCACTCTGTTTAACTAACATGTTTTCAAGTAATGACATCCATTAAACAATGCTTCTGTTTTCATGTTAAGAAAATTCCAGACTTTCCAAGCTTTCTTACTTTGAAAAGATCAAGTAATGATGTCAAAGAAAGAAAAATGTTAAGATGATTAGGAAAGGAACCGCTATTAATTTTGCTTGCTTGTTTTATGGGGGGGTTAAACTCTCATCATTCCGTATGTCATTTTGTTATTAGTTAATAACTACTGATTATATAACTATTGATAAGGTGATAGAGGATGGATTTTCATCTGTGAGACACATTAATATACTTTGTATAAATTATTTAGATTGCTTGCTAAGAAATACTGTTCTTATATTCATTTGCATTGGTTTATTCTATTTCCAATGTTTACATCTGGCTACTTAAAGCTAACTTTGTGAGATTTTCTAAACACTGCTAAAAATAAATCAGAGTGTTTCTTTTACACAAAGTTTGGCTATTAATGGATGTTGTCATTTTTTTTTGTAGTAAGAAGAAATTTGCCTAATCTCATAAAAGTTACTATTATAGAAAGTTCTAATTTTATTCCAATGAAACTATTAGTATTTAAGATATTTCCCTTGAATTTGACATGTGTATCTGAACATTAATTGAATATGTGTAATGGCAGCAAATGTGTAGGTGAATTTGGTTCTGTAAAATAATAAAATAAGCTTTTGAGTTTGGTGAATAATGTGGACTATCAAGTTGCATATTAATGTTTTTATAATCAAGTAGTAAGTCTCAAATGCTATAATGGTTTGTGATCTAATTCTGATCTCATGTTCCAAGCAGAATTAAGATATTTTCCTTTTATTCTTTACTGTTTAAGAACAATTTATATGCAGTATAACATTCTGCAAACATTTATTGAGCACCTAATGGGAACCCCTAATTGCCGGAGATACAGTTATGAGTAAGATCAAATCACTGCCCTTGAAGTTTGGGGAGGAAGACAAGAAAAATGATTTTTCCTAAGGGCTCTTTAATATATAAATCTGCACACGAAGGAGATATAGTAAGAGAGTGGTCAATTTATACTTTCAGAAGCAAATGAAGAAAGACTCTCTGGAAGAGATAATATTCTTGTCCTGCTCCTCCTTACCAAATGGAAAGCAACACCGACTTAAACAGAATACACCAAATTTGTAGCAACCTAGCACCAACAGCTTGCTTCAAATAAATTTTCTAGTTAGGTTTATGGGTGAATGTCACGAAACCAAGTCCCATAAATCAGATAGTCATGAGATTCACTGCATTTGCAAGACCAGCTGGGTTTACATCATTATTAATAATCACATTCTCTTAATTGTATTTCTTACTAACTTAAAATGTCATGTTGAAGTATTTTTTGAAATCTCAGAGTATAATAGGTCCCACGAAGGAAAATGACAAAGTGGTTGCCCAAATCAAAATCACTCTGGGCCTACTGAGGATGTTATGGTGAGGATAAAAATGAGAGTGAAACCTTCTGAGAAATTATTTCCTCATTATTAATGAAGCAAATATGTACTATTTACTTCTACCATGCTTTGGGCCCAAGAAAGAAATTACTGAAAAAGTAAACCAAAAGAGAGTTTTGAAAATTAACTCTGCAGCAGATTTAAAATAAATAAATAAATAAGAACTTCAAACTGAGAATTTGAAGGTGAGATCAAAATCAGATGGTTCTCTTTTGAGCTATAATGAGCCATAAAAAGGACTTTTCCTGACTAGTAAGCTAAAATGCTTAATGATATGACATGAAGGAGTTTCGGGTACCATAAATGTTAGCATCAAAAGGTTAATGCATAAGGCTGGGCGCAGTGACTCACGCCTGTAATCCCAGCACTTTGGGAGGCCAAGATGGGCGGATCACAAAGTCAGGAGATCAAGACCATCCTGGCTAACATGGTGAAACCCCATCTCTACTAAAAATACAAAAAATTAGCCAGGCTTTGTGGCAGGCACCTGTAGTCCCAGCTACTCGGGAGGCTGAGGCAGGAGAATGGCATGGACCTAGGTGGCGGAGCTTGCAGTGAGCAGAGATGGAGCCACTGCACTCTGGCCTAGGTGACGGAGCGAGACTCCATCTAAAAAAAAAAAAAAGTTTGATACGTAAGAGTTCATGTAAAGACATTATTAATCAGAAATGATGTCCTTAGGAATTCCATGTACTAATAAATTGCTCTAAATAAATGGTATCTATAACTTTTTATTTACCTGAAAGTTATTAACGTTTTCATTATTTAAGAGTGACACTTTTGTTCAAATTGTAATTGCTCTAGGTACGTAATTAAATGAACCAATTTGGCTGAGAGAGAGAGCTGCCATTTTTTAATCAGAAGAAGTATGCTCCAGCTTTGGAATAAATATAGCTAAGAGTTCTTTATCACCATTTAATGGCTCAAATTTCTAAGTATAGGGACATGGACACAAAGGTTTTACGAATTATCTCTGCAGTGCTAGAACAAAACATGTAGCTCTATTTATAGCCAAAATGTTCACCGATGCCATTTTGCCACTTGTAATATGTTAGGCTATTAATAGGAAACTTATAGCCTGAGATTATTTCTCACTCTAAATAGTGTCTTTCAAACATAAGTGCATTTAAAACCATCTGAGAGTTTTTCAAATTACCAATATCTGGGTCCCACCCCTAAAGTTTCTGATGTAATTGGTCTGGGGTCCAGGATGGCCATTAGGACAGTGCAACTAAGGTTGACAAGCACTGTTGTAAAGAAAATTGAAACAGGAGAAGCTTAGATATTTTAAAAACTCAGAGGCAACTGAGTTGCAATAATTATGGCAAGATAAATGATGTATATTACTCAAAGATAGAACATATCAGGTAGAGCACATACCTAGAGGAGTGTTTCTTCAAATACATAAGTGTTTATCATGGATTTAAAATGATCCGTTTTTTATGCAGAGTATGAAAACAACAATTATAGTAATTCCTATGAATACAACAATCAACATAATTCTCAATAAAACCAATTGCGTTAATAATTTTGGTTCTGAAACTTTTGATAATGCAGAAAGAAACTCTCAGATCAATGTTCTTAAAAATCAAAATAGCGGTTTGAGAGCACCTGAAAGGTCAGTTAAATTAGATCAAATTATCTTTGATATGTGGTTGGGATCATTCACTTTTGTTCTATTTTGTTCTACTTTTTTTTTGAGACGGCATCTCGCTTTGTCGCCCAGGCTGGAGTGCAGTGGCGTGATCTCAGCTCACTGCAAGCTCCGCCTCCCGAGTGCACGCCATTCTCCTGCCTCAGCCTCCCGCAGTAGCTGGGAGTACAGGCGCCTGCCACCGCGCCCGGCTACTTTTTTGTATTTTTAGTACAGACGGGGTTTTACCATGTTAGCCAGGATGGTCTCGATCTCCTGACCTCATGATCTGCCTGCTTCAGCCTTACAAAGTGCTGAGATCACAGGCGTGAGCCACCAGGCCCGGTCCCCAGCTCTATTTTTTGTTGTTATTGTTGTTGTTGAGAGGGAGTCTCGCTCTGTTGCCCAGGCTGGAGTGCAGTGGTGCGATCTCAGCTCACTGCAAGCTCCGCCTCCCTGGTTCAAGCCATTCTCCTGCCTCAGCCTCACTAGTAGCTGGACTACAGGCGCCCGCCACCAAGCCCAGCTAATATTTTTTGTATTTTTAGTAGAAACGGGGTTTCACCGTGTTAACCAAGATGGTCTCGATGTCCTGACCTTGTGATCCGCCCACTTCGGCCTCCCAAAGTGCTGGCATTACAAGCATGAGCCACCGCGCCCGGCATCCCGCTGCTTTACTTTTTAAAAATGTATTAACCAAATAGTTATGAGTCTTATCTATCAAGCGTTCAAATTATTTTACATGCAATCTCCAATCTCCAGAAAATAAATGGGACCACAACAAATTTACCCTAATTTCTGCGGAGAGCATAAATAATTGTTTTCAAGGGATGCTTGAATGAAATTACTATCCTGACTGTAGGGTTGGGGCTTGGTGAAGATTTGTCCTTTGTGAGTAATGAGAAGAGTATACTTGGATATAAAAATAGTGAAGAAGTAAGTAGTTTTTAGAAAAACCCTAAATTCCATTTTTAGCAAAGTTAATGAGTCCCTAAATTCCTAAAGCTGAGTATTAGTGTGTAAATGAGTACTCCAAACCAATAGAGAGTAACCTTATAATTTAGGGACATTTAGCTAAAACGTCATATGTTCTTATCATTCTGTGTCTCCTAGTTTTAGTTCAAACAGATGTTTTCACTCCTAAAAGACTCAAAATTTCTGACAATGCCCTTTATTAATGTTGCTTTTTGAGAAAGCATTTATTAAGTAAAAATTAAATTTACATTTTTCAAAATTGCATGTTGGGTTAATTTACCAAATCTTTTATCTCTTTTGTGTTTCCAGTTAGCCATTTTTGTTTCTGATATGTAAATATTCAAAAATATTTGTTGAAATTACAAATTTTATTAATTGATTTTTGGGGGGAGTAGGGTGCATTAGTTACTTTTTATTTAAATTCTGTGGTGTTTTTGCATATTCAAATTATTGTATTGTGAATAACCTGAAAGACAGTAGCTATATGATCATTTGAGGTAATGGTAACAATACTCAAGGCTTGAAAAGATATGATTTTAAGTATGAGCTAAGGAGACTGCACTTTATGTAACTAGGGGATGATGTGAAAATCTGTTTTAACAGTATGATTAAATTGGGAATTCTTTTTTTGAAGTTTTGTAAAAGGGAGGCAGAAGTTTAAGGGAAAAAGTTGGCTAGGTAAACTTGGATACTTTTAGATCTATTAGTGACAGAATACTCAAGCTCTTGAAAATAGGAAAAGTTGTTCTTGTCATGTTAAAGGACAAGGGCTGTCATATGCTAATCACTGTATCTTTACTCAGATCCTATAAAATGATTTGTACAGAGAAGGGATTTAGTGAATCTTTACTAAATTAATGTTAGATGATGGAATGGATCATTGCGGCTGAAGGAGAGAGTAGTGAAAATGAGGGTATTAGGAAAGGAAGTGGATGATTTGCCCAGATGTTGTTAAATTAGGTTTTTATAGAACAAACCTGAAAAAAAAATAAAACAACAGCCTGCCTGACTTCTTAAAGCCCCCACCTCTTAATACTGTTTCAATGGCAATTAGATTTCACATGAGTTTTGAAGGGGATCTTAAAACCATAGCAAAGGGCACATTATATTCGTTGTTTCTGTGTAGTGCTGCTTCTTTACCAGGCTAATAAATCCTGGTAGACATGCAAGAGATTGCTCCTAATCCAAAATAAACAAAATGTGTTTTACTGAGAAAATTGCAGACATATCAAAGGGTAATTTGACAGCACGGGTACAGAATACTATCAAGATATTTTCTTCTGTTTTACATACATGTGTAATTCTTGCTTGAATGCAAGAGGGCTGAATACCAGCCTTATTTAATATATTTTGTGTCAACTTCTGTATACAGATTTTTTTTTTCTTGAGGTGAGAGAAGAGGAAAGAGGAGAACGTTAATTCCAGATAGCTTTAAGCAAATGTTAGAAAGGTGAACATTTATAGGTTTCCAAATATCTTTTGGCTAGCTGACATTTACAAACACAGAGCTAGGTAAGCTTTTTCCCCTAGCAATATTAAGGCTCTAGCAGCAAGTAAAGGATATGTGAAGTGAAATATGCCATTCAAACATAGTAAAGAAGACTGTTTGTAACTACTGTTGGTGAAAATCATGAGGACCAAGCCTTTCTTGTTATTTTAAACATCCTATAAAAGCATTGCAAAAGTTTATATTGCTGGTTAAAATATTTGGGACTATTTTGTCCATTTCCACACCTTACTTTAAGGTCCAGGCATTTGTTGAGAGGGAAATTGCCTATTTAACTGAAGGAACAATATGTTTTAAATTACTGAGAGTACCCTGTTGAAACTTAATGAGAACAGAAAGCAGTGTTAATAAGAAAAATAGTATTTACAAAGATTGCTTAAGGATGCAAGCTGGGTACCAACTAATTGTAATTCTTTAATTTCAGTATGCGTGCAACATCCCATGTGTATGAAAACAAAATGTGTATTTCCAAGCAGTATGTTTTAGGATCAGACAATTTCAACCAAATATTAAATTCTCAAATAGTATGCAAACAAGCGTCAATCATCGCTTTAACATGACAGCTGGAGGAAAAAATTCAAGCAACATGTGTAGGTAATTATGGTTAATGTTTATCTGTACATAGGAAGATATCTCAGAGATGTGTAAGTATGCAAATAACTCTCGGATTTCTAATTACTGTATTTATCAAGTTCTATATGCTGTTAAATTCAGAAATGAAAGCAATTTTAAAATAGCATGCATATTATAATTACAGTATTAAATTGAGCTTTACTTTCCTAGCTATTCTCTGCCTTTCTGTCTCTGCCTATGTCTCTATCCCACGCATGTATGTGTGTATGTGTATATATACCCTCATTTGTGAACATATATTCATAACCACATGTATAAACACACAGTATAAAAGGATATTAGGAAAGGAAGTGGATGATTTGCTCAGATTTTGTTAAATTAGGTTTTGCTAGAACAAACCCGAAAAAGTAAAATAAAACGTACAAGGACATATACCAAAATATTATCAGTAGTTAATTTTAAGACAAGCCTGATGGGTCATTTTAATTTTCTACTTTTTACCTGTCTGTTTTGATTGCAACTTTAAAAATAAGCCTTGTTACTTTTTAAAGAGAAAGAGAGAGAGGGAGAGAGCAAGATTTGCCTGTTTTGGAAAATTGTTTTAAAGGAACACCACAGGAAATTAGGTCATTCTTAGGTGCCTGCCATTTATATCTAAAAATGGTTTTCAATAATGGGATAGTTCTGATATCAGTAGAGAGATCCACTATCACACGCAGATTGAACCTTGTTGTTGCAAGCCAGAAATATTTAAAGCCATTTAACTGACTTCAAGAATTCTTCAATTTTTGAAAACATATTTAAAAAGAAAAACTTTCCAGTTAATTTTATGAAGTTAACAAAATATTGATTCTAAATGATATGTTTATAAAATTTTATTTTCTAATTGGTTATTGGTAATCTAAGGAAATAAAATAGACTTTTATGTGCTCATATTGTAATTGGTGATCCTGATAGCTATATTTAGTTATTCGTTCTAATATTTTATTTTAGATATTCTACATATACAATAATGTCCTTAGCAAATAATGACCTGTGTATTTCTTTCTTGCTAATTCTTACATTTTTTTTCCTTGTTGAACTGACTAGGGAATTTTGTTTCTGGTCCCATAAGGAAAGCTTTCCATATTTCCTTATTAATTATAATATTTTTGTAAGATTTTATGATTATCTTTCATCAGATTAAATAAATTCCATTCTATTGTTTGCATATTAAAAAATATATTCTGCATCCATTGAGATGAGATTTTCTTCCATATTGTTAATATAGTGAATTACAATAATTGATTTTGTGATATTAAAATAATATTTTATTATTGAAAACACAATTTGTTTTTAATTTACTGTACTTTTAAAAATTAAGATGTAATTCATACACCGTAATATTTGTCCTTAACAAGGATGCAACTCAGTGATTAGTATATTCACAAGGTTATGGTATAATCGCTGCAAATTCCAGAATAATTTCATCACTGAACAACAACAAAAAAACCCTGTATCTCTTATTAGCCAGTCCTTGTTTGCTCTTCTCTCTAGCCCCTGGCAATCACTGATCTATCTTCTCTCTCTATAGATTTGCTTTTTCTGGGCATTTCATATAAGTAGAATTATAGAATATGTGACATTTTGTGTCTGGCATTTTTCACTTAATGTTTTCATGATTCATACATGTATCATATATCAGTAGTTCATTCCTTTTATGGCTAAATTATATTCCATTTTATGGATATACCACTTTTTGATTATCCATTCATCAACTGATGGACATTTGTGTTGTCTTTATGGCCATTACTAATAATGTTTCTATAAACATTTGTGTCCAGGTTCTTTGTAGACATGTTTTTCATTCTTTTGGAGATATTCCTAAGGACTAGAATTGTCCAGTCATTTGATAACACTGTTTAACTTTTTTTCTTTTCTTTTCTCTTCTTTTTTTTGAGACAGAGTCTCACTCTGTTGCCCAGGCTGGAGTGCAGCAGCGTGGTCTCAGCTCACTGCAACCTCCGTCTCCTAGGTTCGAGCAATTCTCCTGCCTCAGCCTCCTGAGTAGCTGGAATTACAGGTGCCTGCCACCATGCCTGGGTAATTTTTGTATTTTTAGTAGAAATGGGTTTTCATTATGTTGGCCAGGCTGGACTCAAACTCCTGACCTCAGGTGATCCTCCCGCCTTGGCCTCCCAAAGTGCAACTGCAAAATCGTTCCTACAATGGCTGCATCGTTTTACATTCCCACCAGCAATTTATGTGGGATTGTTTCCACATTCTCAAACATACTTGTTATTTTCTTTTTGATCATAGTATGAAATGGTATCTCCTGGTGGTTTTGATTTAATGACCAATATGTTGAGTATCTTTTCATGTGCTTCTTGCCTATTGTGTATCTTTTTTGGAGAATGTTCTATTCAAATCATTTCTCCATTTTAAAAATAGGTTATTTGTTTTTTTATTATTGAGTTGTAAGATATATATGCTGAATACAAGTCTTTTATAAGATGTATGATTTGCAAAATTGTTCTCCCATTCTGTAGGTTGTCTTTTCACTTTCTTGGCTTTTTCTTTTGAAGAAAAAATTTAGTATTAATTAAGCATAATATAGCCCCCTTTTTTTCTTTTGTTGCTTGTAATTTGGTGCCATATCTAAGAAACCATTGTTTAATCTAAGGTCATGAAGATTTTGCTTATGTTTTCCTCTATGACTTTTTTACTTCTAGGTCTTACATTTAGGTTTTGATCAACTTTGTGTGTAACGTAAGGTCAGAATCCAACTTCGTTTGTTTGCATGCTTATGTACAGTTGTCTCAACACTATTTGTTGACAAGACTACTATTTCCCCATTGAATTTTCTTGGCATCCTTTTAAAAATCAATTGCTCATAAATATAAGGTTTATTTATTAATGCTCAGTATTATTTCATTAAATTTATGTCTATCTTTATGCTAATGCAACACTGAATTAACATAGTTTGGTAGAAAATTTTCTGTTTCAAGTTATTTAGACTTTTCTGGGTACTTTGCTATAGCAGTTTCCTATTCCTGATGTAACATCTTACTACAAAGTTATGCCTAAAAATATCACAGCTTTATCATCTTAATGTGTGCGTGTGTGTGTGTGGGTGTGTGTATTCCTTAGGATTTTCTGTATGCATAAATATTTACCCATATATATCTATATACAAATTCTTTATACCTCATGGCATCTCCATATAGAGAGAGTTATATTTCTTTCTTTTTAATCTTGACCCCAGGCTACTATCCAACTGAGTAAAAGGTGGTACTACTATTGAACATGCCATAGAATATTAACTTTGTAAACTGACTTGAAGTCTCCCTGGGTGAATACTAACCCTCTCATATATAATAATGGCTTCATTTACAAAATGTATAACATGATGACTACCAAATTATTTCTTCAGCCTTGACTTTTATCCAGAACTGCCAAATCTGGATCTAATTCCCATTTAGGATTGCCACAGGCATGTTCGAAATAGTACTTTCTTTTGCCCGTGAGATTCTGCCTTATGTCTTGAATTTATACTCTAGGTAAATGTTGTAAGCAGAATAAAAACCCCCAAAGATGTTCACACTTTAATCCTTGAGACCTGAATATGCTGTATTACCTGACAAAAGAGACTTTGCAGTTAGAATTATGAATAATATTAAAATGAGGACCATATATGAGTCCAATCTAATTACTATGAGCCCTTAAAAGCTGAGACCATGTCCAGTTGATTTCTGAGAGACGGGGCAGGAGGGAAAGGCAGAGATATTTGAAATGTTCATGCTGCTGGAGAGGGCCATGAAAAAAGCATAAGAAGGAACAGAGACAGTCTCTAGGAGCAAAGGCTGTCTCCCGCTGACGGCCAGCACGGAAATGGGGACTGCAATAATACCTACTCAAGGAACTAAGTGTGGCTAACAATCTGAACAAACTTGGAAGCAGAGCCTCAGAGCCTCCAATAAAAAATGCAAGAGTGTGGCCGGGCGCGGGGGCTCACGCCTGTAATCCCAGCACTTTGGAAGGCCGAGGCGGGCGGATCACGAAGTCAGGAGATCGAGACCATCCTGGCTAGCACGGTGAAACCCCGTCTTTACCAAGAAAAATACAAAAAAATTAGCCGGGCGTGGTGGCGGGCGCCCGTAGTCCCAGCTACTCAGGAGGCTGAGTAGCTGCTGAGGCAGGAGAATGGCGTGAACCGGCAGGCGGAGCTTGCAGTGAGCCGAGATTGCGCCACTGCACTCCAGCCTGGGCGACAGAACGAGACTTGGCCTCAAAACAAACAAAATGCAAGAGTGATGGAGTCAGTGCGTTACTACCTGAATACAACACACTTTTCAAGCTACATAAACTTCATGCTTTCCTCGTTTTATAAAAGTTATCTCCTCTGCCTTGAAAACTCTCCCCATTGTTATTAATCTGCCTGAAAATTTATCTTCATCCTCAAGTATCAAATGGTCTATTAAATGAATTCTTCCCAGATGATCCCAGATAATGGGTACCACTTTTTAAAATTAGATTTCTAGATACTTTCGTTATTGTAATCCACTTTTATAGGAAATTGTTGTTGTTGTATATCTCCTTACTAAATGAACACTTTTTGTTTTTGAATCTGCATCAATTGTTGAACACATATAGAATACATTAAATATATACAAGCTAATGAAGTAACACATGAATGCATCTCGGACCACTTATCCTAAAACAACCATTTTTTTCTTTCATTCTGTCAAATACTTTTTCTCTGATATCCTATACTTTTGTTACTGTTCATGGATTTTATCTTTCTATTTATAGTTATTTTCTTACTGATATGCAAGAATTTTCTATGTATTATTTAGTTTATCACATATCTTGCAAAATGTTGTTTGGTTTGCATAATATCTTTTTATTTTATTGTGAATGACATTATAGAACTGTACAGATGAAATAAAATCTGTCGGCCGGCTGCAGTGGCTCGTGCCTGTAATCCCAGCACTTTGGGAGGCAGAGGCGGGCAGATGATGAGGTCAGATCAAGACCATCCTAGGCCAACATGGTGAAACCCTGTTTCTATTAAAAATACAAAAATTAGACGGGCGTGGTGGTGCATGCCTGTAGTCCCAGCTACTTGGGAGGCTGAGGCAGGAGAATTGCTTGAACCCGGGAGGCGGAGGCTGCAGTGAGCCGAGATCGCGCCACTACACTCCAGCTTGGGCTACAGAGGGAGCCTCTGAAAAAATAATAATAATAGTAATAATAATCTGGCTAGGCGTGGTGGCTCACGCCTGTAATCCCAGCAATTTTGGAGGCCGACGTGGGCGGATCACAAGGTCAGGAGATTGAGACCATCCTGGGTAACACTGTGAAATCCCATCTCTACTAAAAAAATACAAAAAACTAGCCAGTGGGCACCTGTAGTTCCAGCCAGTCCGGAGGCTGAGGCAGAAGAATTGGGTGAACGTGGGAGGCGGAGCTTACAGTGAGCATACATAGCACCTCTGCACTCCAGCCTGGGCGACAGAGCGAAGACTCCGTCTCAAAAAAAAAAAAAAAGGCATTTATATGTCCATTCTTCCACTTATGCAGCCCTACTTAATTATTGTCATTACAAAAATGATGCTTATCCTTCTGCTAAATTTCTCTGAATATTTCTAATATTTATAGGTACAGATAAAATTGAATTATTTTTAATCAAAGTCCAAAAACACATCATTAAATTTATATTTTTTTCGAAAGAAAAAACAAAAAATTTTTTAATTTATCCAATGCTCCTTTTAAATCCCTAATGGAAAAATACATTTTATTCATTCATTATATCTAATGATTTCATTTTATTGAATGATTAATAAAATGATTTTATTAATGAATAAAATGTATATATAATGAATGAATAAAATTTAGATATAAATATATTTATATTTATTTTTAATGAATTTTTGGCTAATTTTTTGCTAATTTTATTTTTATTAGTATTGTTTTTTTTGAGACGGACTCTTTTTCTGTGCCCAGGCTGGAGTGCAGTGATGCGATCTCGGCTCACTGCAACCTCCGTCTCCTGGGTTCGAGCGATTTTTCTGCCTCAGTTTCCCGAGTAGCTGGGACTACAGGCCTTCGCCACCATGCCCAGCTAATTTTTGTATTTTTAGTAGTGACGGGGTTTCATCGTATTGGCCAGGCTGGTCTTGAACTCCTGACCTTGTGATCCACCCATTTCAGCCTCCCAAAGTGCTGACATTACAGGCGTGAGCCACCGTGCTCGGCCACTGATTTTTTTTTTTTTTTTTTTTTTTTTTTTTTTGAGACAGAGTCTCCCCCTGTTGCCCAGGCTGTGGTGATGTCATTGCAACCCCCACCTCCCACCTCCCACGCTCAAGTGATTCTCATGCCTCAGCCTTCCGAGTAGTTGGGATTACAGGTGTGTGCCACCACAGCTGGCTAATTATTTTTTTTTTGTAGTAGAGACAGGGTTTCTCTCTGTTGGCCAGGCTGGTCTTGAATTCCTGGCCTCAAGCGATCTGCCCGCCTCAGCCTCCCAAAGTGCTGGGATTACCAGCATGAACCACCATGCCCAACCAAGAGTTAATGTTACTTTTAAAATAAATCAAAAGAGCAAAAATTATCTGACATCAATTGGCAAAAGAAAACAGCAGTCTACTATTAAACATAATAAAATTTAAGGCAAAACTATTTTATTTGGGATTTTGGATTTCCTTGTGTTTTCTCATCTTACTTAAACCTGCTTCCTTTCCATGCCTGCATTTCTCACCATCACTTTTTCCACTACAAGCTTACTGCTCCAGTTTTTTAAAAAGTCATGGCTCTTCTGTCTTTGTCAGTGTAAAAAGGGGAAATTTTCTAATTTTCATCTTTCTTGTGTTAAATTCTTTTCATACATTCTTTTTGAATCCTAAATATTTCGTTGTTAGATGATTGTTCAAAATCAGTTTGCTCATTCATGACTATAGAAAGATGTAGATTTAAGCCCTGGATTTTGCAACAGAAAAGCCAGATGGCCCACAGCTTGTCCCAGTTTCTACTTGAACACAATAAGCTTTCTTTTTCTCTCAACTTTATCCAGGAAGAACCATTTTATATACAGATTTCTGATCTTGTCTCCAGGGTTTCCAAGGCATTAATCAAGCATGGCTCTACTGGACAAATGTAGGGCCTTCTGTGTCTTTAATACTGGACTTTCTATGCCAGACAGTATCTTTGTTCTAGTTCTTCTTTGCACTGTTCATATCTCACTAGTTTAGATATAATTGCCTGCTGCAGGGTGATGACTTCCCTCTGTGAATCTTCCTCAGTTTCATTATTGATGGTATACCATGTACATGAGACAAAGATTTCTTTACTCTTCTTGAGGTCTCTCTATGCTGTTCAGTTCAGATAATATGGAGTTACCCATCGTAAACTCATTTACAGTGAAGTCAGTTGTAGCACTGATCTGGTTTGGCTGTGTTCCCCCCACCCTAATCGCATCTTGAATTGTAGTTACCATAATCCCCACGTGTCGTGGGAGGGACCCAGTGGGAGGTAACTGAATCATGGGGGCTGTTACCCCCATGCTGCTGCTCTCGTGATAGTGAGTTCTCGTGAGATCTGATGGTTTTATATGGGTCTTTTCCCTCTTTGCTCTGTATTTCCCCTTTCTGCCATCATGTGAAGAAGGATGTTGTTTGCTTCCCCTTCTGTTCCCCTTTTTTCCTTTCTTTATTGATTCAAGTGTCATTCAGTTCAACACAAATTTTGTGAACAGCTGGTGTATGGTCAGCCCAAGGCTAAAACATCGTAAGTGAATACACTGAGGACAGAAGTTTTGTGAACAGTAGGAGCAGAAGGCAAATCGCTGTAGACAGAGGAGAGAGCAAGAATGGACAACTTGCAAGAAGTTGAGCTATGTAGACAATGGGGTAAGAAAGCCAGGGGTGTTAGAGGAAGAGAAGTGAAAAGTCAGATACCATAGTTTATAATGAGAATAGGAATTGGTAAAAATGTCAAGACAGGAGAAATCATATATGTTTAGAGGTTTAGTAGAGGAGCCATTTGACTTCTCTGTTCTTTTTGAGAAAGACATGAATTGACAGAGATATAGGGAAAGTGTATTTGAAGTACAAGCAATAGCACGTATCTGGAAAACCAAAACACAGAGGGCATAAGTATGGGAGAACTGTGAATATTCCAACTTTGGCCACAACATTGGGTAGATATCATAGTTGCCCAGTAATGAAAACTTGTCTGAAAATGTATGTTTATATCACACTGTGATAAAGAAGTATGTAATTCACTGGTTTATTTTAATCCTAATTCTTGATTTTCCTGAATTACTGAGTATCATGAGACAATGGTCCATCTTAAGAAGTTCTAAGGAAGGTAGGCTAATATACAGAACCCTCGAAACCCATTGGAGACACCTCACTAATGTATGGTAACCAGAATAATAGGAGGGTAGGAACTACGCCAAATATCAAAAAGATACCTCTGCACGCCACTACCTAACTTCTTCAGCTTTGCTTAAACTCTGCCATCTGCTTGTGTGGCAGCAACTTCCTCCTAATAGTGAATGTTTACACTGAGTATTGGCACATAGTTTCTGCATCATATAGAATTAAATTTCCTGTTTATTTTTTATTTTTGCTTTGTATTGTATCGTACTTTGGTTCACTTGTTTGTGTTTAGTCCAGATCACGATTCTAATAGATTATAAAAATTTTGTGGCCGGGCGCGGTGGCTCACGCTTGTAATCCCAGCACTTTGGGAGGCCGAGGCGGGCGGATCACGAGGTCAGGAAATCGAGATCATCCTGGCTAACACGGCGAAATCCCGTCTCTACTAAAAATACAAAAAATTAGCTGGGCGTGGTGGCGGGCGCCTGTAGTCCCAGCTACTCAGGAGGCTGAGGCAGGAGAATGGAGTGAACCCGGGAGGTGGAGCTTGCAGTGAGCTGAGATCGCGCCCCTGCACTCCAGCCTGGGTGACAGAGCGAGACTCCATCTCAAAAAAAAAAAAAAAAAAAAAAAATTCAGCTGTTAAACACAGCCATATTAAAAGTTAAATAAATCATATAACTTTACAAATAAATTACATTAAAAACAGAAGTCATAAATACTCAGGACGCATCACTTCCTAATGGCTACATTTTATTTCTTGGTTCTTGATGTTATTATTTCAAGGGTATCAGATAACCGGTGATTAGTACTATCTTTTGGAAAACCCAGCTCAGTGGTTTTCCAACTGAAACTCCCTCTCGCTTATTCGCAGGAGTCAGCTTAAGTAGAGTTCCGCGTGTTGGTTGCAGAAGTCGCCTGTCTTCCGCCCCCCCCCCCCCCCCCCCCGCGGGAGACTGTTTGCTCGTTTTTACACTGAATGCTCCCCCAGCAAACACGTTTAGCTTGCTCGCCTTTCTCACCGACTAGGGAGAGGAGTCTCAGAGTGCACAGCCGCAGAGAAGGCCTGCGGGGGCGTGCAGGGGCGCACAGGCGCCTGCCTCTGCGGGTGGGAAAGGAAGGAGGTGCCCGCGTTTCCGCTCCAGGGCTCAGCCTGCCTTGGCCACCTACGGTACGGGAGCCTTTAACTTGGATAGGAAAGGAGATCGATCACTCGAGCCTCCACTTGCTAAGCCTGTGGACGCTAGACGCGGGGATCGGCTGGGAATGCCTGGAAGCGGCGGCGCGCGGAGCCAGGTGGGAGGTGCGAGGTGATAGCGCGGGGATCTTGGGTGACAGGGCACCGAGGGAAGGAGGACGCGAGGGCAGCCAGGCCCGAGGTAGCAGGGTGAGTGGCTCGGGCTCAGTCGCGTGGCCCCAGGTGCGCGTCCCAGGTGCGCGGCCTTGGCCCCGCAGCGCCTGCCGTACTGGCCGGGGCCTCTGCTCCGCAGCAGAAGCCGCGGTGGTGGCAGCCGGCGCGGGCGCAGCTGCCCGCGGCTGGGGCGTTTCATCTGCGCGGGCGTATGGGGCGGGCATTGCCCTGGGCCACGCGCTGATAGTCTCCATCTCACTCAGAAAAAGTTACTCATACAGTGGTCTTATAAAGGGTCTGAAGTGGTCAAATTGTCCCTTTTTAGAAACGGATAGTTTTAGGTCTTAAAGATGTCCTAGAAATTACCTTTGCAAGCCCAGCTCTGTCATTTTATGGTGGGGGACACTAAGATCGCGTACAGAGCTTGTCGGAGGGGCTTGGTCTGTCTCACGCTCAGGGTTGTCTCTTCATTACAGGAGCCCTTGCTCTTTCACGTTTCAGAGTTCGCTTTTCCCCTTGCTGAATTCATAAAAATATTTTTAATTTATATGTGTTTCTTCTTGTAGGAAGAAGAAATTGTCTAGACGAATAACATGAGGTCATATAGAATCCCACTTCTGGTGATTTCAAGTCAAGAAAGTAAAAGTAAACCATTGCTATCTTTCACCTTAAATATCCTGTGTTTTATTGCTCAGAACATCCAGTTTTTCTAATACTCATGATGTCGGAAGGGAAACCTCCTGACAAAAAAAGGCCTCGTAGAAGCTTATCAATCAGCAAGAATAAGAAAAAAGCATCTAATTCTATTATTTCGTGTTTTAACAATGCACCACCTGCTAAACTTGCCTGCCCCGTTTGCAGTAAAATGGTGCCTAGATATGACTTAAACCGGCACCTTGATGAAATGTGTGCTAACAATGACTTCGTTCAAGTGGATCCAGGGCAGGTTGGCTTAATAAATTCAAATGTGTCTACGGTAGATTTAACCAGTGTTACCTTAGAAGATGTAACATCAAAGAAGTCACCACCACCAAAGACAAATTTAACCCCTGGCCAAAGTGATTCAGCAAAAAGGGACATAAAGCAGAAGACCAGTCCCTACTTTAAAAGTAATGATGATGTGGGGTGCAAAAATCAAGATGAGCTGAGAAATCGTAGTGTGAAAGTCATTTGTTTGGGAAGCCTAGCATCTAAATTGTCCAGAAAATACGTAAAGGCTAAAAAATCAATAGATAAGGATGAAGAATTTGCCAGTCCTAGTCCACAGAGTTCCAAAGCCACAGTTGATAAGAGTCTGGTTGATAACTCTTCAGAAATTGAGGACGAGGATCAAATTTTGGAGAACAGTTCTCAAAAAGAAAACGTGTTTAAATGTGATTCTCTAGAGTGTATTCCTGAACATATGGTAAGAGGAAGTAAAATAATGGAAGCCGAAAGCCAAAAGGCTACCCGGGAATGTGAGAAATCAGCCCTCACCCCTGGCTTCTCAGATAATGCGATCGTGTTATTCTCACCAGATTTCACTCTTAGGAATACATTAAAGTCTACTTCGGAAGACAGTGTTGTAAAGCAAGAGTGTATCAAAGAAGTGGTTGAAAAACGTGAGGCATGTCATTGTGAAGAAGTAAAAATGACTGTTGCTTCAGAAGCTAAAATACAGCTGTCAGATTCAGAGGCAAAATCTCATAGTTCTGCAAATGATGCTTCTGCATGGAGTAACATCCAAGAGGCTCCTCTGCAGGATGACAGTTGCTTAAACAATGATATCCCTCGCAGCATTCCTTTGGAGCAGGGGTCAAGCTCTAATGGTCCTGGTCAAACAACCGGTCATCCTTACTACCTTCGGAGTTTCCTTGTGGTGCTAAAAGCTGTACTTGAGAATGAAGATGATATGATGCTCTTTGATGAGCAGGAGAAGGGAATTGTAACTAAATTTTATCAGTTATCAGGTATCTTATGCCTGTGTTTGTTTTCAAGTTTTCGTTCCCCTTTTGCTGCTCTGATTGGGGCATGATGTGATGGGCAGTAATCTAGTGACCGCAAGGAGTCACTGTGGTGTTGTGAGTACCCTGTGGGAGTGTTCATGGGAGTCGGAGCATACTGGAAGGTTTTATTGAGAGGGATGCATGGAAAAGAGACAAGATTTTGTCCTGGGTGATGTTTACTCCTGCTGAACTTTGGTTACATTGGAAGCAGCTGTTTTTCTTTTATAGGTGCATTTGATAGTTAAGAAACAACCTTTTCCAGATTAAAAAACAATATAATGTGACTTAGAAAAGCATACTTTGCATTTTGAGTGTGTAATCAGGCCTTTCATTAGGTTTTGTTGTTCCTCAAAGATGAAAGTAGAATAAAATACAATACAGGAAAAAACAAACCAACCTGAGGCATATTTTCTTTCTCCCAACAACATTTTAGATTCATGGACTGTTCCTTTTAAAGAGGGTGTGGAGGAAATGGAAACTTTCAAGCTGAAATTGGTACATTAAAAATATTAGTCTATGCCTCAAGTCCTTGGCAGCCAGGGGTGGCTCCAAGCCAGCAGTGCAGGTTTGTAGTAAAAGCCACCTTTGTGTCTTTACGGTGTTATTCAGAGGGCCATGATGGCTCTGTGGAACCATGTCCCTGAGGGCAGGAAAAAACATGGTAGTCACACTGTCCTTCAGTAAAATGCGGCCATGTGCGACTCCTCAGTAGATAAAAAAGAGAAAAATCCTGAACATTACTATTGATGTTCAAGAGAAGGACTTCTGTTTTAAATTCGCACAGTGGAATTATGGTATTCCTTGTGTTACTTTTTAACATGTGAGCAATACTTCTCTGGGCACAGCTATGTGTAGTATCCACTTCCATCTCTACTTTTGCTATTCTCACCAGAAGATGGACGTAATAGCACATTGGCTTTTCTATCCAAACTAGTCACAGATCTTTGGTTGGGTGCTGATTGCATTCCTGCGAGTATTTCAGTGATTGGTGGCTCTGTAATTCCATGTAATTGAGAAATAGGAACAGTTTTCCTAGTGCAAGTTCTGCATATGCATGTGTCTTGCACTCCAAGGAGAATCATGTACAATCTGTTGGTGTGTAGAAATAATTACTGATAATTGTTTTTGCCTTTTTATTTTTTTATTTTTAAGTTCTTTTAGAGACAGGATTTCTGTCTGTCACCCAGGCTGAAGTGCAGTGGTGTAATCATAGCTCACTGTGACCTCGAATTCTTGGTCCCAAGCAATCCTCCTGCCTCAGCCTCCCAAAGCGCTGGGATTACAAGCATGAGCCGTAGGCTGGGTGTGGTGGCTCATGCCTGTAATCCCAGCACTTTGGGAGGCCGAGGTGGGCAGATGGCCTGAGGTCAGGAGTTCGAGACTAGCCTGACCAACATGGTGAAACCCCGTCTCTACTGAAAATACAAAAATTAGCTGGGCATGGTGGTGGGTGCCTGTAATCCCAGCTACTTGGGAGGCTGAGGCAGGAGAATTGCTTGAACCCGGGAGGCAGAAGTTGCAGTTAGCTGAGACTGCACCATTGCACCCCAGCCTGGGCAACAAGAGCAAAACTCCATCTCAAAAAAACAAAAAACAAAAAAAAACCACCAGCATGAGCCATCATGACAGGTCAATTTTGCCTTTTTAAAGAAGAAAGGAAAATAAATGTTGGAAATTTTCAAAATACAATTAAGCCATTTTAGAGTTGGCCGAAATTTAAAGATAATTTGGGTAATAGGGAGATTGAGACCAAACAGGTTAATTAAGAAGCTTGGTCAAGATTGCTGGGTTAGAGAGGACTGCCCTACTGAAGCTAGACATTTTTTTTGGAAAATTATTTCAGATTATTTTCAATCAAATCAGAATAATGCATATTAAGCTAAGAGCAGAGAACAAAACAAGAATTCTGGGTAGGGCTTTTCTGAGGGAGTAGAAATGTTGATGGCTAGAAAATGGGGAACTTGATTTTAGAAGTTTTAAAATGACCAATAATCGTTAGGAAATTTTTAAATGTACTTTCAAAATGGTTTATTCCGTAAAATGATGGCCTTATACATACAGTAAGCGTATGTGTATTTCTAAATAGTACATTTATTCACCTTAGGTTTAAAAGGTAAATGTAGTGATTTTCACCGTTTTCTTAACTTTATTGCAGCTACTGGTCAGAAGTTATATGTAAGGCTCTTTCAACGTAAATTAAGCTGGATTAAGATGACTAAATTAGAATATGAAGAGATTGCCTCAGACTTAACACCTGTGATTGAAGAATTGAAGAATGCAGGCTTTCTGCAGACAGGTATGACTAGTAGAAGGAGACGTGAAATGAAAATATGATCTGAAGAACTGAGCTTCTGCAGAAGGGTGGCAGTATTATTATGGTGCCCTCCCTGGGGTGGTGCTTGGTAACTTAACTGTTTTTTAATTGAATTTTTAATCTTAGGACAACAAATTATTCATGTGATGCTAAAGCCATTCTTAGCCTGAGTTAGGAATACTAGAATAATGAGAGATGGTCTGCTGCTGTTTTCTTGACTGTGGCAGGTTTAGAACGAAAGTCACCTGGGGATAGACATGTGGGTGTGTGCCACAGAAGAAATACATCCCGGCCGGGCACGGTGGCTCATGCCTGTAATCCCAGCAATTTGGGAGGCCGAGGCGGGTGGATCACCTGAGGTTGGGGGTTCGAGACCAGCCTGACCAACATGGAGAAACCCCATCTCTACTAAAAATACAAAATTAGATGTGGTGGCGCATGCTTGTAATCCCAGCTATTTGGGAGGCTGAGGCAGGAGAATCACTTGAACCCGGGAGGCGGAGGTTGCGGTGAGCTGAGATTGCACCATTGCATTCCAGCCTGGGCAACCAGGGTGAAACTCCCGTCTCAAAAAAAATGGATACATCCCTTCTTGGCAGTCTCCTTCCAGCAAGAGCTTGACTTATCTTACTCAGAGTCCTCTTTATGATAGAATAAAGCTGGTTGTTTGCAACCCTTATTGCCTCTAAAAACTTCATCTGCCCCGCGTGCACACACATACAGCTCTTCGATTACGTTGATTGCCTTAAGCATTGTTGAATTGCTTTAAGCCTATGTGAACACTAAGGAGAGTCTATCTTCTGCAGTGATACCTTTCGTTGTCTTGTCAGTAGCATTCGTCAAGTACCTATGTATGGGGTACAAAATTGTACTGTATTAGGAAAGGGAAATGTGAGCCTTGGGTTCAAGTTGCTGACATTTTAGACCAAAATAAGCAAATCAGCCAGATGGTTTCTTTGGGGCAGAGTTTATTGTGGGGAGCAGTAAGTGGGGATGAAGCGAAGTGAGCAGTAAGTGTGTTAGGGTGGGGCTGGTTGGGGTGGTATGGGGAAAGTTTCGGGAGAGGCATAAAAGCTCAGTGAAGGAGCTTGGATGTGAGTGGTTAGTGGTGGGACACAGGACCCTCTGCAGAGCAGCGCTTCCCACACATCAGTGCCAGCAGGGTCACCTGGGAACTTGATACTCAGTCCCCACCTGACTTGGAAAATGTGGTGCAGATTCTGTAAATTCATATGTCTGACAGGCATGCCAGGTGACTGCTGCAGGTGAGCCTTGACTTACCTTCAAATGAGCAACAAAACCAGGATCCTAGTGGCTCACTGTGGCACTCAGTCAAGTGCAAGTCCCATCCATGCTCCAGCCCCATGGGACCTGGCTCTGGCTGTCCCTCTCACTTTCTGCCACGGCCACCCAGCCCTCAGTGTTCTTCACCAGGATGAGTGCATTCCTGTCTCAGAGCCTTGGACTGACTTTCCCCTCCACCCAGGTCAGTTTCCACCACGTGGCCACACGGCATAGTTCTCCTTTCCTTCCCCTCTGCCTGGTGTCGCCTTGTCAAAGGTTTGCCTGACTACTGTGTGAAATACAGCCAGCCTCCTGCCAGCTTCAGTTTGCCTCCTAAGTTGTGTTTTTCTTTAGAGCGGTTATTACCACCTGATAAATATGCCTATTCATTTAATTGTTACGCTGGGAGGCTAGCTCCTGTGGATGGGATTTCTTTCACTGTAGCATGCCTGGGGCCTTAGAATATTACCAGGCTGACTGTGTACACCCAATAAATATTTGCTCAATGGAGGAAGAAGGCACTGCCCTAAACTTGTGAAGCCTTGAAGGCAAAAACCAGCGAGGTCTGACTGAGCCAAATTCCTAGGCCAAGGTTGGTGTCGGGGCCCACAGTAGCTGAACAGGCTCACGAATGCCGAGTGAGCAGGAGAGGCTTGTGGGAAGAAGAGGGCTGATGATCAGTTCTCTCTGACCTGGTTTGAGAGGTCCCATTTTGTAGGGGTTTTGTGATGAGAAAGGCAGGGAGCATATATTCCAAGCAGGTGTTGAGATGCCCAAACCATAATGGCTATCCACGTGTGTCTTTATTTTAGTCAAATTTTCCTTTAGATTTTAGTGAGAAATTCTATTATTCGATAACTTTTAAGAGATATAATAATAGTGTTATTAATACGTTAATAATACCATGTTAATAATTCCACATTTAATGATTGGTTTGGCCAACTAATTAAAATTTTCTTAGTAGCATTTCATTTTATTTTCATCTAACTAAGGTAAATAAAGCTAGAAAATAGTAAAATCTAAAAAAACTTTTTTTTTTTTTTAAACCATTTCAGAATCTGAGTTGCAAGAACTCTCTGAAGTGCTTGAACTCCTTTCTGCTCCTGAACTAAAATCCCTGGCCAAGACCTTCCACTTGGTGAATCCCAATGGACAGAAACAGCAGCTGGTGGACGCCTTTCTCAAATTGGCCAAACAGCGTTCAGTCTGCACTTGGGGCAAGAATAAGCCTGGAATTGGTGCAGTGATTTTAAAAAGGTTTTGTTGGCTATTGTTACAGTAAAAACATTTAAAATGTTGATAGTGCATATTAACTTATAGTAGATTTTATACTTGATTGAACTGTAATTGTTTATTTCAGTTGTGATTAGATTGAGAAGGCTGGAAAAGCCTTAATTGCAATAGCCTGGATTCTTTCTTGGGTTATTATTCAAAATTTTTGTCATAACACCATACTGATTTCCAGGACCAAGAAAAATCGGAAGGCCTTTGGTAAATTATGGTATTTTATTTTCCGAGAAAAATACAGTTTTAAGTGATTCTTATGGGATTTTAGGGTAAACTATTCAGTCAAATTTTTATTTTAGTAAAGTTTTTGTTTACTAAACAAAGTATAATCAGGCAGTCTTAATGTGCAAGATTTCCTGAGTTTAAACGTAACAGTTTACCAAAAACTGTGAGTGGCTTCTTTTGTCTTTGAGAAGCCCTTTACCTGTTTCTGTTGAAAATTACAAAAACTTTTAGAATTGATTTCTTTTGCCCACGTTATTTATATAATCAAACTATATCAACTTTAGTCTGGGAATTCACTACTGTGGAGTCGAGGATGAAATGAGAGGATGTTTTTGAAAACACTTTAAAATGATGTTGTTATTTATTTTATATATTTATTTTGTATATTTCAGTTGTTGTGAGCCCATCCTTGTTGGAGAGGTGCTATAAATACTAATCTTTAATGAAACATAGGTATAATAAGGCAGACATTAAGTAAAATATCAATACCAACGCTTGAAAAAAGCTTGTATTATAGATTTTTAAAAAGTACTTTAATAAATTACATATTTGTAATTAATTGACTTGAGAAGTATAGAATCTTCATCTGTGTGGTATGTTAAATGTCTTCTAAGTCGTTTCTTTATCTAATTGTATTTCTTAAGTATTTGATGTTAACCTTATATGTAACTTTTTTTTTTTTTTTTGAGACGGAGTCTCGCTTTGTCGCCCAGGCTGGAGTGCAGTGGCGCAGTCTTGGCTCACTGCAAGCTCCGCCTCCTGGGTTCACGCCATTCTCCTGCCTCAGCCTGTCCGAGTAGCTGGGACTACAGGCACCTGCCACCACGCCTGGCTAATTTTTTTGTATTTTTAGTAGAGACGGGGTTTCACCGTGGTCTCGATCTCCTGACCTCGTGATCCACCCGCCTCGGCCTCCCAAAGTGCTGGGATTACAAGCGTAAACCACCGCGCCCGGCCTGTATGTAACATTTTATAGGCAAGTAAACATTAAATTTAGCCACCCTCTGGCTGGGCACAGTGGCTCACACCTGTAATCCCAGCACTTTGGGAGGCTTAGGCGGGTGGATCACAAGATCAGGAGTTCAAGACCAGCCTGGCCAATATGGTGAAACCCCATCTCTACTAAAAATACAAAAATTAGCCTGGAGTGGTGGCAGGTGCCTGTAATCCCAGCTACTCGGGAGGCTGAGTCAGGAGAATTGCCTGAACCTGGGGGGTAGAGGTTGCAGTGAGCTGAGATCATGCCACTACACACCAGCCTGGGTGACAGAGTGAGACTCCATCTCAAAAAAAAAAAAAAAAAATAGCAACCCTTTCTTGGTATATGCACTTAGCATAGAACAGATAAATAAGATGAACATATTTTATCACTGACTTTGGACTTGTAGGAAAATAGAATCCTCAAGGCTGTTTTAGTTCTAGTAAAAACCACCGTCCTTTAAGGTTGTCCTTTATTTCTTCATTCTGATGGTAAAGCCCAGCAGTGCAATTTCAGAGTCCCTGCCAGCCCCATGCTAGGGCAGTGCCTGGTGCTCTTACTCTGCTGTTATAATAAAGAAACAGAAAAAGGCACATTATTACAGAAAAAGGCACATTATTTATGCTTTCTTAATCCTCGCAGGAGTCACTGCTTAGTTTTCTGTGTTTAATGCTTCCTTTTGCAGGCTGGAGGCTGTGTCCACTGGGGGCATCCCCGGGACTCTGTGTGGAGGTGGATGAAGTGGGTACTTTGGGGCAGTCTGTAGATGAGTGGCTCTCAGTTCAGTGGTGGTGTGATAGGAATCCCACCCCTTCCCCTTCAACTCCATGGTGGTGGCACTCATCTCTCCCACACCCTCTGGGATGCAGTGCTGCTTTTGGTTTAATAGCTTCTGTACCAGGAGGGTGTGACATCTTTCACTAGCTGAGTGGTTCTCAACTGGGGGCATCTGGCATCATCTGGAGACATTTTTGGTTGTCAGTACGGGAGCTGGTGAAGCTAATGGCATCTAGTGACTAGAGGCCAGGGACAGGACACTGCTGAGCATCCTATAATTTACAGGACAGCCCCTGACAACAAAGAATTGTCTAGCCTAAATGTCAATAGTGCTGAAGTTGAAAAACTCTGCTTCTGATGGTGTCTAAGCTGCTACAGTCAGAGGGCCCACATGGTCCTGGATTTAATTTAGACCTCCAAGCCCACCTTGCAGACATCCAGAGTTGAACTGAATTCACTCCAGTGTTATCCTAGAATAGAGATGCTGCTGGACCATTCTGTACACTAGAGAAGGGGTCTGCAACCCCCAGGCCTTAGACCGACAACTGTCCATTGCCTGTTAGGAACTGGGCCACACAGCAGAAGGTGAGCAGTGTGCCAGAGAGCATGACCGCCTGAGCTTTGCCTCCTGTCAGATCAGCAGTGGCATTAGATTCTCATAGGAGTGTGAACCCTATTGTGAACTGCGCATGCGAGGGATCTAGGTTGTGCATTCCTTATGAGAATCTATTGCCTGATGATCTGAAGTGGAACAGTTTCATCCTGAAACACCTCCCTCAACCCCAGTCCATGGAAAAATTCTCTTCCATGAAACTACTCCTTGGTGCCAAAAGCGTTGACTGCTGCACTGGAGAACAGCACCAAACTTTGGTGTATACATTTGCACCACATCTTGGTACACAAAATCTGATGTTTTACCCGGAGCCTTTGATAATGAAATTTTAAAGAAATACCATTATTTAATCTAAATCATCACTTGAATAAAAAATTGAGAATTGCTTCATGTTGACTAGGCAATGCTTTTCTGAAAGTTTTCCTGGTATTTGAAGCACTCATGACCAGGGTAAACCCCAACCTACTGTGCGGCCAAGGAAGGAAGCACTTGTATGGAGCCAAACCATGTGTGGAACCATTTGGAAATGTACATTCATTTACTCCTGTGTATCCCTGGGTGAGCTCTCAGCCCCAGAGCAGTTAAGTAATGCTCCAGTGTTTAAAATAGTGAATGTCATTTCTCTTTATTTTAGATGAAAATAATTTGTAAAATCTGACTTCCAAATGCTTAAAAAGTTGAAAGTTATTTCTACATTGTACATTTTTCAGAGCCAAAGCCCTGGCTGGACAGTCAGTACGAATCTGTAAAGGTCCCAGGGCTGTGTTTTCCCGGATCTTGCTACTGTTTTCGTTGACCGACTCAATGGAAGATGAAGACGCCGCTTGTGGAGGTCAGGGACAGCTTTCAACGGTCCTGTTGGTCAACCTCGGCCGAATGGAGTATCCTAGTTACATCATCAATCGGAAAACCCACATCTTCCAAGACAGAGATGATCTTATCAGGTAAGATGATGTTAGCTCACTATAATGTCTATGTGTATATTTCGCGATTTAGTAAAAGGTTTTATTATTTTTTTCCAGCCAAAATAGAAACATTAAGTCCACAGCCAAAACAGTTTTTAATCTTTTTTTGCCCCACTTGTATACATTTCTATGACCATAGGGAAAATGTAGAAGTGTGCTGAGATTATGGTTGCCAAAATCCAAGGAATTTTGAGTTAACACTACAAAACTTTCTCTGGTTTATGTTTCCAAGTACCTTTGGAAGGGAGTATTTTTTGTTTGTTTGTTTTAATTTGAGACAGGATTTCGCCCAGGCTGGAGTGCGGTGGCATGATCACAGCTCACTGTAGCCTTGACCTCCTGGGCCCAAGTGATCCTCCCACCTCAGCCTCCCAAGTAGCTGGGACCACAGGCACATGCCACCACACTCAGCTAATTTTTGTATTTTTTTGGTAGAGATAGGGTTTCACCATGTTGCCCAGGCTGGTCTCAAACTCCTGGACTCAAGCAATCCACCCATCTTGGCCTCCCAAAGTGCTGGGATTATAGGCGTGAGCCACCGCCCTCGGCCTGTATTTTTTTGACACAGACATTTTAATCAACTTGGTTTATGAATATGTTGTTGGCATGAACAAGACTGACGATGAATATTTTCTTATTAGTAACACTTTAGGTAAAGCTATTAATAACTTGTATATTGTATATCATACATATGATAATTAGATATACAGATGATAAATTAGAATTTTTCACTAATTTATATTGGCACATGGATTTAGTGAAAATTTGGTTTGTCCAATAAAAGTAGTTTTTGAACTAAAAGTAGAACTACCATGTGATCCAGCAATCCCACTACTGGGTATATATCCAAAGGAAAAGAAATCGGTATATTGAAGAGATATTTGTACTCCCATGTTTATTGCAGTCTATTCACAATAGCCAAGATAGGGAGTCAACCTAAGTGTCCATCAGTGGATGAATGGATAAAGAAAATGTGGTACATATACACAATGGAATACTATTCAGCCATAAAAAAGAATGAAATTCTCCATGGTGGCAACATGGATGAGCTCAGAGGACATTATGTTACGTGAAATAAGCCAGGCGCAGAAAGACAAATACTGCATGTTCTCACTCATATGTGAGAGGTAAAAAAGTGGATCTCACAGAAGTAGAGTAGAATAGTGGTTACCAGAGGCTGGGAGGGGAAGGGGGACAGGGAAAGGTTGGTTAACAGATACAAAAGTGCAGCTAGATAGAAGGAATAAGTTCTGTTGTTCTGTAGCAGTGTAGGATGACTATAATTAACAACAGTTTATTATATATTTTTAAATAGAAGAATGGATTTGGAATATTCCCAACACAAAGAAATGATAAATGTTTGAGGTGATGCCTGGTATGGCAACACATGCGTATATTTCTAGCTACTCGGGAGGCTGGGGCAGGAGGGTCACTTGAGTCCAGAAATTCGGGACTAGCCTGGGCAACATAATGAGACCTCGTCTCTAAAACATTTTCAAAAAAGTTTGAGGTGTTGGATATGCTAATTACCCTAATTTGATCATTATACATTGTATACATGCATTGAAATATCACACTGTGCCACATAAATATGTGCAACTTTATGTTAATTAAAAATAATAATAGATGCCAAATAATGGGATTACAGTATTAAAAAGCAGGTTTTGATAAGAAAGAATAGTGTAGGTCTTACAGAAAAAAAATTTGGATTTCCTTAAAAAAAAAAAATCTTTGATAAGAAAAATTAATTTGGATTTCCTAAAATGTCACTTTTGATTCTTGATTTGGATTTCTGACTCAAATTTAACCAAAATTGATTCTGATATTTGCTTTTAGGAAAGTCCTTTAAGTGTTTCTAGGAAAGCCAGGTGCTTCAAGAAGTAAGTTACTGAAATTTTTGAATCACAGCAGTGTCAGTATAATCTGATTTTGGCCCATTTTACCTTAGCTGACAGGAAGCTCAGTATCTTATTTGTGTTCAATTGGAATAACTTTTTTAGTTGAAATCTCTAATAAGACTATTTATTCTTACCCTGTTTTCAGTTGTCTCCTATCTTTTTTACCTTTTTTGTTTTTACCAGCTTTATGATTTTCTGGCTTGTGAGAATGTATACTCTGAAACCAAGTTCCAGTTTCTATACCAATGAACTGTGAACCCACCCCGTGCCTCAGTTTCTGCATCTGTCAAATGGGGAGAATAATAGTATATTCTTACAGACATGTGTGGGGTGCATGGGAAGTGCTTAAAGCCTGGGCTATGGGGAATGCCTACTACATGTTCATTATTATTTTAATTGTCATTATTACTGTTATACCCAAGTTCTGTGACAAAACCATGGTTGACAAGTTCAAAAGGCATCTCATATTCTTTCTAGAAAGTAGGTGTGCTGTAAATATTAAAAATAATGAAAACTCCCTTAGTTAAGCAGAGGGCCTTAAGTAAGACGTAAATGAAACTGGATTTAATTGACTTCTGGAAAGGTAGTAGTATTCAATATCTGGTAATGTGATACCTGGCCAGGAAACCCGTGTTGTCTACCTCTGTACTTGAGATAATTTATCCTTTTAAAATTTTTCTCATTCATTCAGTATAAATGAGTGTTGAGTACCTTTTATGTGACTTGGTTAGGGTACGTTGTAGCAGTGAACAAGAGAGGGCCTCAGCCATCATGGGGCTATATTTCCTGGGGAGATAGAAATTAACCAATATTTAAAGTGTGTGAGAAGTGCTGTGATAATTGAGGGGCAGGCTAAAGCAGTTCTTTATAGACAGAGTGGCCCAGGAGAGGTGACATTTGAAGTGGGACTTGAGGATGAGAATGAGGTAGCCGTGTCAGGGTCTGGGTGCCTGCATCCCTGCCGCGAGATAGCATGTGCACAGGCCTTGAGGCAGGAAAGAGCTTGCTGAGTTGGAGGAACTCAGGAGACCCATGGCTAAGATGTGGGGGTGGCCAGGACTGGGTTGGTGGTAGTGGCAGTGGAGAGAAGTGAATGTGTGTGAGGCAGTTTGGAAGCAGAAAGACAAGACTTGATTCTGATGTGGGCAAGAAGGCGAGAGTGGATCAAGGATGGCTCTGGTGTTTGCCTTGGATGGGGTGTCATCCAGTGAGGGGGATTGGGAGAGGTGTTGGTGCTGGAGGCATCAGTGTGTGGGGTGCTCTTCAGCCATTTGGTTGAAGCTGTCGTGTGTGGCATTGGACTTGCAGTCAGGAGCTCAGGGAATGGGTCCGACCTGGAAAAAGTCAGCATTTTGAGAATCACTGGCATATGGACAATGTTTGAAGCCATGGAACTGAATGAGCAGCATATTATAAAAGAATTAGATTCAAGAATTTGTGAGCAAACTTTTACATTTGGAGGCAATTTCTTTATTTGTACTTTACAGTGTTTGTACATAATGATATTATGTACTTTATGCTTTTCTTTTAGATGTGAGACCAAAATACAATGAACATGTACTCAAAGTGTTAACAGAATTTGTTGGTCAAATGTCTTTGTATTTTGGTACCTAAGGAGCGATGAAAAATTCTTTCTTAAGCTAAGTTGTGTTGTAACATTTCAGCATTGCCATCTCCCAAAGAGCATCCCTTAGTTATTTTGAAATATTCCAGGTAATCTTCTTAGCTTGGGCAGCATCCCTCTGGCTAGCTCTGATTGTAAATGATTATCAGATCTACATCTGACTATAATTCTGACGTCGCTTACATGTTTGCTGTCATATTGTTGAATGAGTGAATGGATGAATGAATGGATGAGTGCCAAAATCAGGAATGATGAGCTGATCCATATCACATTTATAGAATGGAACATGTTACGTAATACAGCATAAATATTGTTATCTTTCTAGTTCGGCTTTCTGTATCAGTTCTGGGCCACTCCAGTGATGTAGTTAAGATAAATTATTACTAGAATAAAATTTAAGTGGCCCTCATATTTTAAAAAACACACTTTTACCTTTCAGAGTGAGATCTAGTGGCTAGGATGGGGTCATTCTATAGGAATGCTCATTCTTATTTGGAACTTGGATGGCATTTTCCTCCAGATATGCAGCAGCCACGCACATGCTGAGTGACATTTCTTCCGCAATGGCCAACGGGAACTGGGAAGAAGCTAAGGAGCTCGCTCAGTGTGCAAAAAGGGATTGGAACAGACTGAAAAACCACCCTTCTCTGAGGTGAGAGTCTTTCTAGGTGTCTGCCAAAATTTATACATTGACCAAGTTGTTCCAAACACTTACAGTAGTTTTCTTCATGAAGAATATACTCCTTTTTCTCTGTGGTTAAACCAGCTGTGGAATTGAATTTTGTACCCGCTTTGCCTAGACTGAAAGTGCTGTGTGAAATAGAAGGAAATATCTGAAGGTTTAAAGTGAATTTGATATAACTCAGATCCCTGGGCAACACACATGCCAACCCCATACTTGGCTTGTTGCATGCCATCTGTAGGAGTGTTGGCCTCCCTGAGTACTGGTGAGCTGAACTGAAACGTGAGGGAAGCCAGCAGCAGGACGGATGTGGGAAGCATGGTAGTTGTGTTCTTCTGAAGGGAATTCAAGTAGGTGTTAAAAACTCTGCAAAAGACAGCTCAAGCGAACTTTCAGAGTTCCAGGTACACAGAACATGATCTTTTACTTTGTTTGAAAATGGTAAACATCTTCAATATTTGTTAAGACATTTTTTCCTTTGTTGTTACATAGTGATGAGAAAAATTAGTATTTTCAGATGCCACTTTGAAAAAATCATTTAGGATATACAGTTGACCCTTGAATGATGCAGGGGTTAGGGTACCGACCCTCAGACAGTCAAGAATCTGTGTGTAACATCTGACTTCCCAACTACTTAATTAATAGCTTACTGTTGACTGGAAGCCCTACCGATTACACAGTCAATTAACACACATTGGATATGTTATATGTATTATATGCTGTATTCTTACAATAAAGTAAGCTAGGGAAAAGAATATGTTATTAAGAAAATCATAAGGGGGCTGGCACGGTGGCTCATGCCTGTAATCCCGGCACTTTGGGAGGCCGAGGCTGGCAGATCACCTGAGGTCGGGAGTCCGAGACCAGCCTGACCAACATGGAGAAACCTCATCTCTACTAAAAATACAAAATTAGCCAGGCCTGGTGGTGCCTGCCTGTAATCCCAGCTACTTGGGAGGCTGAGGCAGGAGAATCACTTGAAACCAGGAGGCGGAGGTTGTGGTGAGCTGAGATCATGCTATTGCACTCCAGCCTGGGCAACCAGCAAAACTCCATCTCAAAAAAAAAAAAAAAAATCATAAGGAGCTGGGCGTGGTTGCTCATGCCTGTAATCCCAGCACTTTGGGAGGCAGAGGTGAGTGGATTACTTGAGGTCAGGAGTTCGAGACCAGCCTGGCCAACACAGTGAAACCTCATCTCTACTAAAAATACAAAAATTAGCTGGGTGTTGTGGCGAGTGTCTGTAATCCCAGCTTCGGAAGGCTGAAGCAGGAGAATCACATGAACTTGGGAGACAGAGGTTGTAATGAGCTGAGATCGCACCACTGTACTCCAGCCTGGGTGACAGAGCGAGACTCCGTCTCGGAAAAAAAAAAAAAAAAAAAAAAGAAAAGAAAATCATAAGAAAGAGAAAACATATTTACTGTTCATTAAGTGGAAGTGGATCATCATGAAGGTCTTCATCCTTGTTGTCTTTACAATGAATAGGCTGAGGATGAGGACAAAGAGGAGGGCTTGGTCTTGCTGTCTCAGGGGTGGCAGAAGCAGAAGAAAATCCGCGTATACGTGGACGTGTGCAGTTTAAACCCATGTTGTCCAGGGGTCAGCTGTATATTTATAAAGAAATAATATTGACCTAAAAATCACAGGAAGTTAGATTACTATAAACAGAGGTTGATAAACTTCTGTAAAAGGTCACGTAGTGAATATTTTAGGCTTTGCAGGCGATGTGGTCTCTGGCACCAACTTTACTCTGCTGTTGTAGTGCAAAAGCAGCCACAAGAAGTACATATGCAAATGAATGAGCCTGGCTGTGTTCCAGGTAACTTCATTTGTGGACATTGAAATTTCAGTTTCATATAATTTTCGCATACCAAAGTGTATTATTCTCTTGGATTTATTTTAACAATTTAAAAACGTAAAAACCATTCTTAGTTTGCAGGACATAGAAAATCAGGTGGCAGGCCCTGGGTATGGCTGTGGGCTGGAGTTTGCTGACCTTGGTTTAGAATGACGAGTTCTCATCTTACTCCACTGTCTGAGTGACCTAGGACGTGGCAGCTGGCTGTGAGAATGTAGGTTTGTGGTGTAGAATATTGTACACAACTGAAAGTATTTAGAATATATCTTTTTAAAAGGTAGGAATTCAGTCTGCTTTGTCACTTCTTATTATTGTCTTATAATAAATTAACCAAATTATTAAACTACTGGTATATGTCTTCATTTTAGATGCCACGAAGATTTACCACTCTTTCTGCGGTGTTTCACTGTTGGGTGGATTTATACAAGGATTTTGTCTCGGTTTGTGGAAATACTGCAGAGACTTCACATGTATGAGGTTAGAGCACAGATCCCTGCCCCCCACCATTACTGATGTGACGGCATTTAACATGTGAAGGGACAGCTGTCGGGCTCTCAGCATTTCCTACTTATTTGGTTAGCACACAGTAATATAATGGAGGCATATTTGTTTTGTTTTGTCTTCTTGAGACAGGGTCCCACTCTGTCACCTAGGCTGGGATGCAGTGTCACGGTTCGGCTCACTGCAGCCTCTGCCTCCCAGGCTCAAGTCATCCTCTCACCTCAGCCTCTTGAGTAGCTGGGACTACAGGCGTGTACCACCATGCCTAGCTAATTTTTGTATTTTTAGTAGAGGTGAGATTTCACCATGTTGCTCAGGCTGGTCTTGAACTCCTAGGCTCAATGATTTGCCCACCTTGACCTCTGATGCTTTGACAGTGGGGGCCTAAAGTGTTGGGATTACAGGTGTGAGCCACTGTGCCTGGCCAACGAGGGCATATTTAATATAGGCAGCCCGCTGTCTCTTGGATTAGTAGAGAGAAGATAGGTGAAGATGGACAGCTGTTCTGTTTGCTTGTGTGTTGATGAATCTGTGTCCCAGGATGGCCTGGGGGTGGCAGCCACCATCCTGGAGGGTGCCCCACAGGTCTGCAGCCTGAGCCTGAGTCTCTTTCAGAACTCCTTGTGAGACTTGGGAGGTCCCCAGAAATCTCTGAGGGGGAAATCTCACGTTTCCTTATGCTTCCCTGTCAGCTGTCATAGATTGTCTGGAGATAATTTATAATCACAAATCAGAAATTTGTCATATCCTAAACTTTGTGAAATTGCTAGATTTCACTTTTGTTGTATTCGATATTTCTATATTGAAAATGTTATCTCCAGACCAGGCATGGTCAAAAATATAGATATACAAAACAAGAAGAAAGAAAATGGGATCTTACAAGAGGATGTGCTAAGCTGGGTTCTTGGCCTGGGGTCTGTGAATCCCAGGGGAGTGATGGGTGGGCTTTGGGGAAATCTGTGATCTCAAACTTGCATGTGTATAGGGGTATATGCATTTTTCTGGGGTAAATCATTCCATATTACAAAGACATCCATGAGCCACAGAAGATTAACAAACAGAATGACCAAACAGTCTGTACATAATCTAGACCAGAGAGTGTTCCTGTTGAGGTGGGGTGTTTGTATGAGGACACCCCTCGTTACTTTCCTGCCCACCCCAAATCCCTCTTGCAGTTGGTCCTGTGACCTGCTGTGTTCCCAGAAGTATGTGGGTTTGCCAACTGTGACCAGTGCTCAGCTGCCTGGAACTTGACCCTGTGCGACTCTGCACTGGTTGACTGGTTTGCAGAGAACATTCTGCAGCACTCACAGATGTTTGTACCCCAGTGCGAGCCGGCAGGGACCAGGTGAAAAGTGAGGATGCCTTAGGGAACTCACGCCCACTCCAGAAGGCACCTCAAAGTCCCTGTCCTGTCAGTTCGGGGTCCTTGGCCTCATTGTGGAATGGAAAGATATGAATTATAAACAGGCTTTGCCAATCCTATGGGCTTGTGAATATCATTACAGCTGGATTTTTTGTGAATCTAATGAGCTTTCTTTGTTATTGTTGCAATAGGAGGCCGTCAGAGAACTTGAAAGCCTTTTGTCTCAGAGAATTTATTGTCCTGACAGCAGAGGCCGATGGTGGGATCGGCTGGCCCTTAATTTACACCAGCACTTGAGCGCCTGGAACCGTACTCAGTAACAAAACATATCTGAAACGCCTTTTCATTTTAGAATCAACTTTTTAAATATGGCAAACTTAATGCCTTAAAATCTACATGTAATTAGGACATGTATTTCTTTTGTTAACATTCTTCTTTTGTCTGTGTTCTTTCCAACCCCAAAAGAATACCAGGGATGTCAGCACAGCATGAGCATAGAGACTGGAAGCTTTTGTCTTCTCTTTGCTGATTGGCGAGATGGGCTGGCTGTGGACTCTGTGCTGGGATTTAGGAATTGATCTAGGAATTAAGGGAGAGGGAGAGTCAGACGACTCAGCCGTCAGCAGATGCCTTCAAGGAAGGTGTTTGTTTTGGAAATGGTGACTTCGTTCATTTGTGGCACAGGGTCTCAGGTAGAAGATTGGCGAGAAAGCGTTCCTTTCCCTGTCTTATTGCAGGTCCTTTATGCGTGACTCTTTGTACTTCTGTGAGGTGTTTTGCTCTGCCATTGGGAAGCGTTGTTGACCTTGAGCAGGCACCAGTGCTCCCTGTGGTGGCGATCTTGGGGCACTTGGAAGCACAGGGATTCTGTGGCCACCGCAGCCAGGCAGGGTGAGGCACAGAGCCTGTGCCTCTGAGCTAGGCAGCAACAGTGGTTCTTTGTGTGGCCGCAGCAGGCCCCTCCCTGTGTCTATTCCAGCCTTGCATTTGAGTTGAATGGAGGGGACTGTGCCTCTGGGAGCTTTTGATTTTTTCAGTGGCCCATTAAGTGAATCAGGGTGATGTAGGGGTGGAAAAAAATGACCACTGGATAGGAAATATGACATCTTGTTTTTATTGCCGTAAACTGAAAAAGTGCCTCGTTACCTAAACGATCAGGGAAAGAGCCAGTAAAGCTATTTCCTCTCGTGAGGAGGGCGTGGGGCTTCCTTACCACTCAGTGTTTACTGAGGCTGAAATAGCAAGAGAAAGCATCTGGTAACCCAGAACCAAATACAGAAGGAGAAAGCTTGTGTTTCTGTCACCTTTCTTTCAATGAAATAAAAGTTCAAGAGAGTACAGATTTTCCCTCCGTTCACAGTTCTGCTAGGGGGTAGACAAGCCACTGAGCTTATTTTTGAGATTTGAGCTAAGCCTAGTTCCTCCTAACCTGTTTCCAGAGGTCTTACCGGCCATACTCTTGTTATTTCATTAGTGTTCTTTCATCTTTACCTCAGTCTCCAGGGAAGGGATCTCCTAGCTGAGTGCTTATTCCTGCAAAGTGCCCTGCAGCCAGCCCAGGCCTGGCCAGGGCAGAGGTGGAGCCAGCTGGGCCCTCCCTCTCCGAGGCCAGGCTGCCGCTGCCAGGCACCGTCTTCTGCCAGCGAACAGGGTGCCCTTCAGAGTCTCGTTCTCCCATCTTCATTCCTTCAGCTACTCAACTCCGGATGGCCTGAGGCTTCACTGATTTTCAATTTCTTGGTTTTTATTTTTTCTTTCACTTTTTATGTTTTATTTGTGGTAAAATAAATTTAACATCCCTAAAATATGGCATTTTAGCCATTTTTAGGTGTACAGTTCAGTGGCATTCATGGTACTCATATGTTGTGTGACCATTGCCTCTCCACTTACCACTCCCAACAGAAACACTGCAGCTGTTAGGCAACTACGCCCCACTTTCCCTTCCCCCAGTCCTGGCGATGACGTCTCATCTACTTTTTGTGTCTGTAAATGTGCCTGTTCATTTCTTTCATTTCATTGAAGTGGAATCCTACGATATTTGTGGTTTTATGTCTGGCGTATTTTGCTCAGCATCATGTTTCTGAGCTTCACCCACAGCGTGGCACGTGTCAGGACTCCGTTCCTTCTCCAGGCTGAACACACTTCCACTGTAGCATCTGATACCACATTTTCCTAGCCACTCATCTGTTGAGGGACATTGGGTTCCTTGCACCTTTTCGGCCATTTTGAAGAACGCTGCATGAACCTCTGTTTCAGTCCCTGGTTTCAATTCTTTTGGGAATACCTGAGAGTGGAACTGCTGGGTCCTGTGGTGATTCTGTGTTGAGCTTTTTGAGGAGTGGCTGAACTGTTTTTCACAGTGTTCACACCAGTGTCACATCCCACCAGCAATGAGGGAGGGTTCTGGGTTCTCTACCTCCTTGTCAACGCTTATTTTCCATGTTTCTGATTATAGCCATCCTAGTGTGAAGTGGTATCTCCTTGTGGCTTCTGTGTTATTTGTCTGACTCTGAATCGCCTTGGGAAATACTTGTAACTCCTCCAAACCTTTGGCTCCTGTCCCTGTAAATAAGGGAATCTGAAGCAGCTCCATGGTTCCTGACTGCATATGAGATTCACCTGCAGCTTTGATGTGGCCCCCCCCCCCCACACCTGGGCTCCTGCTCTGGAGGTTCTCATTGTGTGGATTCCGGGTGGGACACATGTTCTCCTACAAAGCTGCCTAGGTGATGTCCTGAGAACCACTGAGCCAAGTTTTCCTGTAACGTCAGGCATCCCTGAAGTTCACAGCCTTTGTGAGGGGCAGCTGCTGGGATCTGCTCTCCACCTGGATTACAGCCCAGTCATGCTCCAGCACGTTGACTGTGAAGGCTCTGGTTGCCGGATGCATTGAAAGCCTCAGAATAAGATCTAAGGAAACAGCCTAAATCTCTAGAAGTGCTGTTTGCTCATTTGCTAATCAGCAAAATTCAATAATAAACAGTGGGCTTTTCTGTCAAACTAAATGCATGGAAGCTGCCATGGGGTGTTTTAGGAGCCTGATGTGTGACCATACTCTCTGCCAGACTATCAAGTGCATCACAGAGGGGCTGGCGGATCCGGAAGTCAGAACAGGACACCGCCTTTCACTGTATCAGCGAGCCATGCGCCTGCGAGAGTCTCCAAGCTGTAAAAGTTCAAGCACCTTCTCCAGCAGCTCCCAGAAATGGCTGTGCAAGATGTGAAACACGTGAGGAAAGAGCCTGTGGGTGCTTTGGACTTAGGCGTGTGTACCTGGTTTTTTTTGGACCAGAAGCATCCTAAGAGCTGTTTTGAGTGTGTGTTTTCTTTTAGACTTGGAATAATCTAAAACTCGTTTTGGACGGCTGTGTGGCCATTGCTCCCAGTCTCCCCCTAACGCCCTCCTCCCTGAGGAGACTGGGCTGCTTGGTGTGGTCACACCCTGGATTGAGTGACAGATCTCCTGAATGGGGACTCTCAGCATCTGCCCCAGTTTCATTTACTCGCTGGGACCTGTAGAGCAGTTCTGGTGGTTGAGGCTCTCCCAGGGCCGGACCAGCGAGCTGTCACATCCCCGCAGGTGTGCGTGTGTGAGCCCCACGCTGTGTGCTCTGCTAAGTGACTGGCTTTGTGGTAAGGGAGGTCAATCCTCACGACGCTACAGGCAGGTTTTCAGGGACTTTTGCTGACCTGAGGCTAACAGATGTTATTCTGCTACTGTTTCAGGTGACCATCACAGGCAGGCTGTGCCCGCAGCGTGGGATGTGCAAGTCTGTGTTTGTGATGGAGGCCGGGGAGGCCGCTGACCCCACCACGGTCCTGTGCTCTGTGGAGGAGCTGGCACTGGCCATTACAGACGCAGCGGCTTTGACCAGGGTAACTGAGCAGGCTTTCTCTCGTGGCACCCAGCCCCAGGTGGACGAGCAGCAGCGCTGGATGGGCTGTCAGCAGTGGGCTGCTGTCCTCTCTCTGTCCTCTGCTCACAGTGGAAGATGCTGGGGGCTGGTGGATGTCTTCTTCTCGTTCTTCCCCTTATCAGTGATAAGGAGTAGGTCAGGGGTAGTTGTTCTACAGGGCCTGGCTCTGATCTTTTTTCTTTTATAAAAACTTCTTGTTATGGAAGATACTGCACAAGCTTTTGTACAGAAGTTAGGGGGACAGTGTGTTCAACCCCACGGCCCACCCTGTTCCATTCAGTTTTCCTTCTGTTCTCTCCTGCCCCTTCCCTGGGATTTTAGAAGCTGGCCCTGGATATCCTCTCAGGGGCCCTGCGGCCCACGCTAGTCGCTTTTGGGAACAGCCACTGAGCCTTCCGCCCTCGCGTCTGGCAGGACTCTTCCTGTGCCCGGGCTGTAGGGTTACCAGTGTTAAAACACTGATATTTTCAAATGTGTGAAAATCAGGACATGATTTCAGTATTCCCTGAGTGTTCGGAAGATGAGCAAGTACTATAGAAAGACAACTACAAGATAGGAGCTTACAAAGTCCAGGTTCTTTCTGATGAGTGTTGAGACTCATCTACATAATATCTTTATTACTTACAGGGAAGGGTGATGCTATTGGGGAAGACGTGCAAATGCCAGTGAAGGCAGAGAGAGACACTAGGCCTGAAATGGTTAGAAATAGAAGAATAGAATGCACATTCAAGGCCCCAAGAGACGTGGAAACTGGACACTCGCTGGAGGAGGAAGCAGGCTGGGACGTGGGAGCGCTGAAATGCTTTCAGTTGAGCCATGAGCCTGAAAAACACATGATTCCTTTCCCAGAGTAGAAACTATTTTTCCCTGATTAAAATCGATGCCGTGAAACTGGGCTGAACTCTGGCTGCCAGGCTTTATGCCACAGGGAATTTTGTGTCAGAGCAATCTCAACCTCTTCTGGGAGGTGATTTCTGAATTACTCAGAAGGACTGCACCAAAAATGATTTCACTTATAACACAAACGCACAGCATGGACCACTTAGGAGTTGAGGAACAAACCAGGCACGGTAGCTTACACTTGTAATCCCAGCACCTGGGGAGGCTGAGGCAGGAGGATCACTTGAACTCTGAAGATGGAGGTGGGAGGATCTCTTGACCTCAGGAGGTCAAGGCTGCAGTGAGCCAAGACTGTGCCACTGCACTCCAGTCTGGGTGACAGAGTGAGACCCTGTCTCAAAACAAAACAAACAAACAAAAAAAGGAGTTCAGAAATGATCTGGCCTTTATATTCCTGCCTGATCATCAGTGTATTCACCAGGACGGAAGGCTGCCTGGAAATCAGGTCCTAGCTCCACTCCTGGCTGGGAAAGAGCATGAAGTGTTCTAGGAAGAAAAGTCCTCCGGGAAGACTTGGCAACAGCCAGGAGTCCTGAGTGAACTGCTGTCCTTTTGAATCCCTGAGATGGGCTGCAGGGATGAGGGGCTAGAACTGACAGGAAGACAGGACAGAGAGCAGCACAGCCTCAGAAGTGCAGGACAGAGGTGACCCAGGCAGGCATGACGGGCTGTGGCTGCCTGCTCTCTGCTCTCACAGCACCCCTGACCCCACTCACTGTGGTCCTGTGCAGATGGGTTGGGGCCTGTACATGTCAGGTGGGACCAGCCAGAGGGGCTTTGCTGCCAGTACTGGCATGTCAGGATGGGGGTCTGGTGGTCAGCACCTCCTCTGGCCAGTGGTCTTGTGGGGAGAGGCATCCATGCGGCCTCCTCCCTGTTGGGTGTGCTGATGTGCAGAGAAGTACGGACTTGGAGGGCAGCTGGATGATCTGGGGCTTGCTCGGGGACACAGGTCTGTGTGTTGTGCCAAGGCTGACCCCCTCATCCCACACCAGACCCTGCCTCTGACTCTGTGACCTCAGCACCTCACTTCTGTCTCTCAGGTCATCTCCCAATCAGTAAAACATTTGTGTGACGTGAGGAGGGGCACTGAAGTGGGTGGTCTTTAAGGCCAGAGGTCTCTGTAAAAGCTTTGACTATTGGAAGCACTGGGCTAGGACAGTGTAGTACCCAGGGGGATGAGGTGCATCAGAGCAGCACCTGCTGAGGCCAAGAACGGAGGTGGCTGCTGCCGGCCTCCAGGAGGTCCCCTTAGGGAAGCATTTCTTCAGGGGTGGCCAAGGACCTCCTGCATCAGGGCCTGCATGGGGATTCTGTGCCAGCCCAGCCCTGCTAGTCCCAGCCTTGGGAGCGTGAGGAGGGTATCTGCCTATTTTTCCTTTAAACATGTTTCTTAGGTTATTCACTAAAGTTGGAGAACACTGCTTTGTGGCTTTGAAATGTTCATTTGAATTTTTCTATGATTACTAAGATTTTTGCCCTTAAGGCTCTGTATATAAACAACATACTGTATAAAATAAACTGGGAATGGCACGAAAAACAGCATTTGCTTCTGAATCTAAAATATTTCTATTATTTTCTTGAAATTGAGTGTGCAGTAGGTTATGGTGGTGTTTTGGAAGAAACAGATAAAACAGATTTTGTGTGTGCGTGTGTGTGTGTGTGACCTTGTCTTAGGGATTCATGGCGAAGGGTCCACCTTCAGCACCCTGTATGGCCTCCTCCTGTGGGACATCATCTTCATGGATGGGATTCCGGATGTCTTCAGAAATGCCTGTCAGGTACTCCAGTGCCCCTGCCCCACGAGTAGGTCCTTCTGCACACATCCATGGCTCACGCCCACCTGGGCACCGTGTGTCCACAGCCAGCAGAAACCACCTCTGTTACGGTCCTTTGGGTCATCCACAGGTCAAGGGTGATAACTTATTTTAAAAATCTGATTAATAGAATTTAAGATGTAAGTATGTGAAGTTTTAAACTTTAATGTAGCCTCCACCTTACATTTAGACCTTTCATATATAGTACCGTCAGCATCAGCCCTCCTGAGCACCTGCTGTGTCATAGGCACTGTGCCAAGGAGCTCACAGACATGGGCACACTGCCTGTTCAGAGGTCCACCCAGCTAAGCGAAAAGCTGTTTTTGCAAATTATTACTCTAAAAAACAAGTTTAATAAATTGCTTTTATATCAATTAACTTTTACTTATCTTTTGAGAGAAAGAATGTATCGTTGGCTGGTTTCCAAGTTTTTGGTATGTACTGACTAGTCCTCTGGTGAACACAGCTCTCTGCAGGCACAGTGTGACAGCTTGCTTTCCCTGTGACACAGGCATTCCCCCTGGACTTGTGCACAGACAGCTTCTTCACAAGCAGACGCCCAGCCCTCGAGGCCAGGCTGCAGCTGATTCATGATGCCCCCGCAGACAGCCTGCGGGCCTGGGTGGCAGCCACGTGGCAGGAGCAGGAAGGCAGAGTGGCTTCCCTTGTCAGCTGGGATCGCTTCACGTCTCTTCAGCAAGCTCAGGTAATGGTTCACCTGCATGGCAGGATTGCTCAGAAAGTAACGCCACCCCAGTGCTGTCTTTTCAGCAACTTTATCAAAGATACACACACACGTGTATATATATATATGTGTGTGTGCATATATATATATATATATTAATATAATATATGAGAATACCCTATCCCCCTGGCCCCAATGCACTGTTAGTGATGGAAAACATACTAGGGTGTTAGAAAAGCCCAGCTGTGCCTTTGCCACCCCTGAGTGACAGCTTTCTTTTGCTTGCCCTGTGGCTGAGGAGGGAGGATACCTTCTGTGTTCCTTCAACTGCCGCCCTCTGTGAGACCGTGCTGTCGCGTTCCTGAGTGCATCCTCCACATCCCTCTTCCTCAGTGCTCCCAGCATGGCCACACTGGCAGAAGCCTGGAAGCTGACCAGAGGAGGACCAGTCTCCCACCACTTGCCAGTGGGATTCCAGCCATGGCTCTGCAGCTCCAGTAAAAGCAGCAGAACAGCGCACGGTGGCCTGGGATCCACATGCACTGAATTACATACACACTGAGCATTTCTCCGTGTCGTGATCCCTGGAGCCTATTTCGTTCTCTGTCACGAGGGAAGTGGCTAACTGTCCCGTGTTTTGTGTTCAGGATCTTGTTCCTGCCTGGGGCCCTGTGCTCAGTGGTGTGTGCAGGCGCCTGCTGCTGACTTTCGACACTGTC